>NC_136059.1:278799853-280186984 GCF_964261635.1 Lissotriton helveticus
TCTCGTGACTCGCTGGATGTTCTACTGAGTGTAGTTATGTTTTCTTATACCAAACATTGTAGCCTCACCACACTTTTGCACGGTACCAAATATGTGTCGTATACCCAGACTGATGACCTGTATATACAACAATTGCGCCGTAAGTCACCACACAATGGTTCTGTCTTTGACACTAGGCATCTACAGTGTGTTTTTTTTCTGGTAGATTTGATTAAACTTTAGCAAATGCTAAATACACAAAAAAACTTGTTCCCTCTTCCCACCCCTTCTGTGTTGGTTTCCACATCACGGGTGACCCCCCTTAACACAGTGACGCAACTGTGATTTTTCATTTGACTCTTTTTAATTATGATTTTGGTTATTTCTTCCAGCCCTGAAGAGTCACAGCCATATGTTGTGACGAAACACGTGTCGGCTGGACCTGTGTTTGACAGTGATTCCCAGGTTGGGAACACTGTGGGTGAATAAAACCTTTTGAAACTATACGCTTTGTCTGGTCTATCCCTACTTCTGCTACTCTCAGACGAACCAGTCTGTTTACGCTTACTGTGTGCTCTGGACTCTTGCGCAACATTTCTTAGGCAAACATTAATAAAGGTGACGTCCCCTCTGCACTTCTTCAATAAGGCAACCCTCTGTGGGCATGAATACCACATCAGTAACATTTCCTATGCACACATTCATTAGGGGCAACACCTTGGCTGCATGTATTCAACCTCAGTGACATTTCCTACGCAGGTGGATGATGCCGGCAACACTTCTTAGGCACCAGGATATCACTATCAATATATCTCCTGCAGCATATATTTCATACCAGTACTCAGTCTGGCTAAGGGCAGTTCTGTGCTGAAGTTAGGCCCCCCCTTCGGGCAGTTCTTCTTGTGAGGGGCCGGGTTGGTAAACTCCTCCGGTCCCCTGGAGCCCCTGGGGCATACCTGTCGCTCTCTGGAAGAGGCCTCCCCACCGGCATAGGCCCCCAAAGCCCCACAACTCACGGGGACAGTTCTTGTGGGGTCTCCTGTCGTAGTAGGCAGGCCGGCCCTTCTTCAGTGGTAGGGCTTGCGACATCCAATGGCCGCCCAAACACACATAGACCCGGCGATTGCTCCCTTTCAATAATTACCCTCAGGTGAGTGCCCAATCGAGCTTCACTGTTGAGCATGCTGGTCTTTGTAGTGCGTCTATTGGCCTCATGATTTCTTCCCTTCGGTGGGCGATGTCATCGTGATTTTATTAATAATGTTATACCTGTGTCCCCTTACGCACCATTTTCGAGTGCACAGAGGCCCAATCCAAGTGCCAGTCCCTGGTGGCTACCACTGCCCATCTTTGGCCTTCGCCGGTATCAAACATGGTCCTGTTTCGGGCAGTCTCCGGCGCGCTTTCACTGAGGGTGCGTCACTCGCGGCCAGGACCCGGCCGTACCATATTACCCAAGACCTCTCCTCACGGAAAGAAGTGAGCCGCACACATCACAGGTGAGATTTCACAATTTATTCCACCATTTAAAAACCCAGTTGTACTTATGCATTTCGGCCGCATCGGCCTTCTTCAGAGGAGGGGCTTGTGACATCCAATGGCCTCCCAAACAAACATAGACCCGGCGATTGCTCCCTTTCAATAATTACCCTCCGGTGGGTGCCCAATCGAGCTTCACTGTTGAGCATGCTGGTCTTTGTAGTGCGTCTATTGGCCTCATGATTTCTTCCCTTCGGTGGGCGATGTCATCGTGATTTTATTAATGAGGTTATGCCTGTGTCCCCTTACGCACCATTTTCGAGTGCACAGAGGCCCAATCCAAGGGCCAGTCCCTGGTGGCTACCGCTGCCCGTCTTTGGCCTTCGCCGGTATCAAACATGGTCCTGTTTCGGGCAGTCTCCGGCGCGCTTTCACTGAGGGTGCGTCGCTCGCGGCCAGGACCCGGCCGTACCATATTACCCAAGACCTCTCCTCACAGAAAGAAGTGAGCCGCACACATCACAGGTGAGATTTCACAATTTATTCCACCATTTAAAAACCCCGCTGTCCTTATGCATTTTGGCCGCATCGGCCTTCTTCAGAGGAGGGGCTTGCGACATCCAATGATCCAATGGCCTCCCAAACACACATATATATATATTTATATATATATATATATATATATATATATATATATATATATATATTTTAGCACAAAAGGAGCGGCACAACCGGGATACTTTTTCAAAGCTTTTTAATTAGAGCTTCACCCCACCAACGCGTTTCAGCCTCAACAGGCTTTGCTCACGGTCAGTTAGTCCTTCCACTCTTTTTCTTTTTATACTGGCCCATCTTAGCCTTAGGTGGCATTATGGGATACGTAGTTTAAACACATTATTTTCAAAAAGTTTCAAAACATAAAAGAAAGACTGGTGTATGTCATGTTCTTTACGTTTTAGTAAACAAGCGCTACATATTTAAATCATATGGGCAGACTTAGTCCTTAAAGTTCATCAAATGGAATAGTTCCCAATTAATTTCAAATTATTTTGGGTATAGTACCCTATTGCATTTTGAAAGTCTTAACTGGTATTATTACAGTCACTCTAAATGTAAATGGAGATCCTCCCCAAAGTTCATGCCTCTCGGTATTTTTGTGCGTAAACGGATAATTAAGCGGGACTCAATTTGTCTCAGTTTACGAACTGTGTCACCACCTCTTTCCGTTTTCGTAAGCATTTTCAGTCCATAAAACCTCATCGATCTCCAATCTCGATCTTGGCATGCATTTATATGTTTTGACGTTGCATAGAGCATATTTTTGTTCTTGACAGCTCTGATGTGTTCCAGGATTCTCTTTTTTAACATACAGGTCGTACTGCCTATATATTTACTTCCACATCTACATTCAATGACATATACCAACGTTTTTAGATGTGCAGGTAATCTGTTGGTCAATATGCATCATTTTGCCATTGGCTTCCTCAATACATTTCTTGCTAGTTCCAATTTTACATGCCTTGCAGGTAGAACACGGTTTAAACCCTTTGCGTTGATCCATCAGCCAATTAGTTTGTAATTTTGTTTGGAAATGGCTGTTCACTAGGAGATCTTGAAGAGACTTATTTTTTTTGTAAGTTATTTGTGGTAGTCTCCCAACTAGTTGTCCTATATCCGGGTCCCCAGATATAAGGTGCCAGTATTTCTTCATTTTGTTGGCAATCATTCCACTCTCTTTGTTATATGTGGTTATGAATCTTGGCGGGTCTTTTTCCGTTGTTTTTTTTGTTTTTCCACCAATAGTTCCGCTCTTCTTTTCTGGTCAGCCTTCTTTTTACAATCTCTCAAGACTCGGTCTTCATATCCTCTTGATTTAAATCTCATTTTGCTTTCATTCATTTTCATTTCTGCATCATCAGGTTTGGAGCAGTTTCTTTTAAGTCTGATATATTCACCATAAGGGATGCTTTTCAAGAGTGCTTTCGGATGGAAGCTGGTGCCATGTAGCACACTATTGGTGGCTATCTTTTTACGGAATAGGGTCGACTCTAGTTTTCCTTCTGAGATGTAAATCTCTGTATCAAGAAAAGCAATTTGTTTAGTACTTGTTGAGCATGTAAATTGTAAGCCTACTTCATTTTCATTCAGTTTAGAAAAGTAGCTTCGAAATTCAGAGTCCGATCCATGCCAAATTATAAACAGGTCATCTATATACCGGTCCCATAAGATGATCCGATCAAGTTCCAGTTGGTTATTTATGTTCCACGCAATTGTCTTTTCCCACCACCCCATGGTGGTATTAGCGTAATTTGGTGAGAAAGAAATGCCCATGGCGGTGCCACATTCCTGCTTATATAGCTCTTGATTGAATAAAAAAACGTTGTTTAACAAGCATATGTGAATCATTTTTAGAAGCATGTTTGTGTGTTCCAAAGTCGTGATGCTTCGCTGTTTCAAGAAGTACTGGCAGGCCTCCATACCTACATTGTGCCTAATCGATGTGTAGAGTGAAACTACATCTATTGTAACTAACAAGTATTCATCATTCCATGTTATATCTTGAATGATTCTCAGGAACTCTCCTGTGTCCTTGATGTAGGAGGGCATACTTTGAGCGATTGGAGCCAAGAAGGTATCCACATATCTTGAGAGGTTCTCATATATGGAACTGCACGAGGAGACAATAGGTCTGCCTGGAGAATCTATCAGTGTCTTATGTATTTTTGGTAAGAAGTAGATGCAGGGCATCATTGGAAAGTCAATATCTAAGAATTTCTTCTCTTCATCGCTAAGCAGTCCTTTCGAGTGCCATTCATTTAGATGATCTTTGAGTTCTTTTAGCATGCTCACACTTGGATTGTTCGTTAGTTTGGAGTAATTTTGTGGTTCATTTAGTTGTCTCATGGCTTCCCTGACATAGTCAGTGGTTTCCATTATTACAATATTTCCCCCCTTGTCTGCGGGTTTAATTGTAATCTTTCCATTTTCCATGAGTGATTTGATTGCTTTCCTTTCTTCAGTTGTTAGATTTTCCCTGCTGTTATTTCTTACTTTCATCAATTTATCCAGCTCTTCATTAACAGCATCCGAGAAGAGATCAATTTTATTTCCAGGCGACAGGATGGGATAGAACCGGGACTTCCTTTTTAATCCGGTGTCTGGTCTTTCATTCGTTCTAATATCCATTTGCTCCAAGATTTGGGTATCTGAGAAATCATTCTTCTCCTGATCAAACAGCATTTCAAAGGTTTGTCTTATGTCAGGTAGTTGTTCTATCGTGGTTATCACTCCCACTTCCTCATTAGTATTTTCCATAGTTTCACCATTTTGAATTGAGGGTTTATTTGCGTGTATTTTTGCCAATTTTAATTTACTGACAAATTTGTAGAGATCGATTTTAGTTTGTGTGTAGTCAAAGTGAGACTCCGGGCAGAACGATAGTCCTTTATTAAGTACCATTCTTTCATTGTCTGTTAGCTGGTGATTAGAGAGGTTAACAATTCAAAATGGTGAAACTATGGAAAATACTAATGAGGAAGTGGGAGTGATAACCACGATAGAACAACTACCTGACATAAGACAAACCTTTGAAATGCCGTTTGATCAGGAGAAGAATGATTTCTGAGATACCCAAATCTTGGAGCAAATGGATATTAGAACGAATGAAAGACCAGACACCGGATTAAAAAGGAAGTCCTGGTTCTATCCCATCCTGTCGCCTGGAAATAAAATTGATCTCTTCTCGGATGCTGTTAATGAAGAGCTGGATAAATTGATGAAAGTAAGAAATAACAGCAGGGAAAATCTAACTACTGAAGAAAGGAAAGCAATCAAATCACTCATGGAAAATGGAAAGATTACAATTAAACCCGCAGACAAGGGGGGAAATATTGTAATAATGGAAACCACTGACTATGTCAGGGAAGCCATGAGACAACTAAATGAACCACAAAATTACTCCAAACTAACGAACAATCCAAGTGTGAGCATGCTAAAAGAACTCAAAGATCATCTAAATGAATGGCACTCGAAAGGACTGCTTAGCGATGAAGAGAAGAAATTCTTAGATATTGACTTTCCAATGATGCCCTGCATCTACTTCTTACCAAAAATACATAAGACACTGATAGATTCTCCAGGCAGACCTATTGTCTCCTCGTGCAGTTCCATATATGAGAACCTCTCAAGATATGTGGATACCTTCTTGGCTCCAATCGCTCAAAGTATGCCCTCCTACATCAAGGACACAGGAGAGTTCCTGAGAATCATTCAAGATATAACATGGAATGATGAATACTTGTTAGTTACAATAGATGTAGTTTCACTCTACACATCGATTAGGCACAATGTAGGTAAGGAGGCCTGCCAGTACTTCTTGAAACAGCGAAGCATCACGACTTTGGAACACACAAACATGCTTCTAAAAATGATTCACATATGCTTGTTAAACAACGTTTTTTTATTCAATCAAGAGCTATATAAGCAGGAATGTGGCACCGCCATGGGCATTTCTTTCTCACCAAATTACGCTAATACCACCATGGGGTGGTGGGAAAAGACAATTGCGTGGAACATAAATAACCAACTGGAACTTGATCGGATCATCTTATGGGTCCGGTATATAGATGACCTGTTTATAATTTGGCATGGATCGGACTCTGAATTTCGAAGCTACTTTTCTAAACTGAATGAAAATGAAGTAGGCTTACAATTTACATGCTCAACAAGTACTAAACAAAATGCTTTTCTTGATACAGAGATTTACATCTCAGAAGGAAAACTAGAGTCGACCCTATTCCGTAAAAAGACAGCCACCGATAGTGTGCTACATGGCACCAGCTTCCATCCGAAAGCACTCTTGAAAAGCATCCCTTATGGTGAATATATCAGACTTAAAAGAAACTGCTCCAAACCTGATGATGCAGAAATGAAAATGAATGAAAGCAAAATGAGATTTAAATCAAGAGGATATGAAGACCGAGTCCTGAGAGATTGTAAAAAGAAGGCTGACCAGAAAACAAGAGCGGAACTATTGGTGGAAAAACCAAAAAAAACAACGGAAAAAGACCCGCCAAGATTCATAACCACATATAACAAAGAGAGTGGAATGATTGCCAACAAAATGAAGAAATACTGGCACCTTATATCTGGGGACCCGGATATAGGACAACTAGTTGGGAGACTACCACAAATAACTTACAAAAAAAATAAGTTTCTTCAAGATCTCCTAGTGAACAGCCATTTCCAAACAAAATTACAAACTAATTGGCTGATGGATCAACGCAAAGGGTTTAAACCGTGTTCTACCTGCAAGGCATGTAAAATTGGAACTAGCAAGAAATGTATTGAGGAACCCAATGGCAAAATGATGCATATTGACCAACAGATTACCTGCACATCTAAAAACGTTGTATATGTCATTGAATGTAGATGTGGAAGTAAATATATAGGCAGTACGACCTGTATGTTAAAAAAGAGAATCCTGGAACACATCAGAGCTGTCAAGAACAAAAATATGCTCTATGCAACGTCAAAACATATAAATGCATGCCAAGATGGAGATTGGAGATCGATGAGGTTTTATGGACTGAAAATGCTTACGAAAACGGAAAGAGGTGGTGACACAGTTCGTAAACTGAGACAAATTGAGTCCCGTTTAATTATCCGTTTACGCACAAAAATACCGAGAGGCATGAACTTTGGGGAGGATCTCCATGTACATTTAGAGTGACTGTAATAATACCAGTTAAGACTTTCAAAATGCAATAGGGTACTATACCCAAAATAATTTGAAATTAATTGGGAACTATTCCATTTGATGAACTTTAAGGACTAAGTCTGCCCATATGATTTAAATATGTAGCGCTTGTTTACTAAAACGTAAAGAACATGACATACACCAGTCTTTCTTTTATGTTTTGAAACTTTTTGAAAATAATGTGTTTAAACTAAGTATCCCATAATGCCACCTAAGGCTAAGATGGGCCAGTATAAAAAGAAAAAGAGTGGAAGGACTAACTGACCGTGAGCAAAGCCTGTTGAGGCTGAAACGCGTTGGTGGGGTGAAGCTCTAATTAAAAAGCTTTGAAAAAGTATCCCGGTTGTGCCGCTCCTTTTGTGCTAAAAAGTGACGTCAGGGTCTGGATCCGACCCCTGAGCCGAGCACACGCTGATGGGCGCTCTCACTACCTGCTGGATCACATTGTCGTATTTTATATATATATATATATATATATATATATATATATATATATATATATATTACCTACTGGCGGTCGCCAGTAGGTATATATAGTTAGGATTTTTTCTCTATGGGATTTTTGAAAATTCTATGTCTAATAACTTTGGCGTTTGTGGACGGAATTGGCTGAAATTTTCAGGAAAATGGCACATTTTGTTTCTGAGCAGCCCTTGAAAATTTGGGGGGGGTTCGTCAAGGGGGGGCCGAGAAAAAAGGGGGGTCCCAAAACATGTTTTTAACATTGAGTTTTCCATAGGGCGGTTGGCCTCACTTTTAGCCCGAACGGCTGAATGGATTTGCACGAAACTTGGCAAAATTGTAGGGACTGGTAGCCCGATGTGCCTTTTGTAGGTCTCAATATATGTGCTCCAGTGGATTTTGAGAAATTAACGTTTAAAAAAAGATATATATCTGTAACAGCGGACCGGGCAGCGCTCCAGTACGCGTACTTTTCGCGCAACGGAGCTTTGTGAAGCGAAGCTGATTGGTTCTCCGGCGTCTGTAAACATTCCAAACAGTCCGTAGCGGCCGCCATCTTGTCTCTCGGTAGGATCGAGAGACAAGAGGAGGCCAAAGCGAAGGGGCAAATGACCATAAGGGGGAATAGTAGATCCTCGCTGACCCCCTAGGTTTGATGTGGAGGTTTTAAAAGGGCCCCGCGGGGCAAAAAAAAAAATAATAATAATAATCGAACGGCTGAATGGATTTGCACGAAACTTGGCAAAATTGTAGGGACTGGTAGCCCGATGTGCATTTGCTAGGTCTCAATATATGTGCTTCAGTGGATTTTGAGAAATTAACGTTCAAAAAAAGATATATATCTGTAACAGCGCACCGCTTCGCGTACTTTTCGCGTTACGGAGCTTTGCGAAGCGAAGCTGATTGGCTCTCCGGTGTCTGTAAACATTCCAAACAGTCCGTAGCGGCCGCCATCTTGTCTCTCGGTAGGATCGAGAGACAAGAGGAGGCCAAAGCGAAGGGGCAAATGACCATTAGGGGGCATAGTATATCCTCGCTGACCCCTTAGGTTTGATGTGGAGGTTTTAAAAGGGCCCCGCGGGGCAAAAAAAAAAAATAATAATAATAATCGAACGGCTGAATGGATTTGCACGAAACTTGGTAAAATATTAGGGACTGGTAGCCCGATGTGCCTTTGCTAGGTCTCAATATATGTGCTTCAGTGCATTTTGAGAAATTAACGTTCAAAAACAAGATATATATCTGTAACAGCGCTCCGCTTCGCGGAGATAAAATTATATCTGTATTACCTAGCTGTTGCTAACACCAGTTAGCGACGGCTAGTAGGAGATAGCGACCATCTTGGGCCCCACTTTGCATGTGAGTGATATTTATCACTAATGACATGCAAAGTGGGCATGCCAAGATGTTAGCGACTGGAAACAGTCGCTAACATCGCTATCTCCTATTATCAACTTTTGGAAATATTCGAGATAAGCGCGAATATCTCCAAAAAGTAACAGCTGCCCTGAGCAGTTCTTAGCCATGTTATCCAATGGGAGGTGGATAACATGGCTAAGAGCATTAGCTCGGTAATGCATGAATATCGCTGAGTTTTCAGCGATATTAATGCATTGCGGTCGTTTTTTATCGTATTTGCGATAAACCTTGATAATAGCAAGGTTTATCTGCGATAATTTCTGACGGTAAAAAAATCTTTGCAATGCATCGTTAGGGATAAATATCGCTTAACTTTGGTAATATGCCCCAACGTCTGTTAACGTTCGATTCGAAGGAAATCAGGAAGTGTTGAAAAACATTGTCTGCGCCATCTTGTCTTTTTTCAAATGCCACACTTTTGTCGTGCACGGCAGCCATTTTAGATGCCTTGACCAGACCCATTCTGTGCACGCTGTCGATCCTTAGCATGGCTCCCCACCCTCGCAAGCATCTCCCCCAGGCAGTGGTCACCCCCGCTCTCTGTCTTATGCATGGGTAATAAACCTCCCCCCATCTGCGCTGCTCTTCCCTGAGAATCACACCCTGTGCCTGCCCGACACCTCCCTTTCGCCCTATTCACTACCGCACCCTCTGACACTCCTTTTCCTCTGTGTCCGATTGTCCAGGCTGGTCCTAGGGTATCAGCTAGCCCTGCAGATGTAGTTTATGGCCACAGCTGTAAAGAATCACCCCTCTTCAAAGGAGTTATAGTAGATCAAGGCCCACACTCGATGAGATCCGTCACAGCAGAAGCGTTGCTATTATCTGAAAACCATCCTGTATTGTGATTGGGGAGGGGACCGAGCCTGAAGCGGAAGATTCCAGGGATGACTCTTTGTACATCAAAGTTTTTACAATTATGTGTCACATTAAAAATATATAGCACTCCGACAAAGTAGTAAGATTATAAAACTTTAATAATTTATAAATATATACAAGAAAACAAAAATAGTAATAACATATAAACATTTTTAGGGAAAAACAACGAAGTAGCGGTCGGCTGTGCGAATAGTCCCAACGCAGCACAACGTCCAGATTTCCGGCGTGGGGCGTCGCGGGGGGTGGGTCATCAGTAGCAAACTGTTGTGCGAATAGTTCGAAGGCAGCAGAACGCGCTGAAATCTAGATGACACGAAAGTGATGTCTAGTAAGTTGCCACCCAGCAAATAACGGCGTGGGGCGTCGCGGGGGGTGGGTCATCAGTAGCAAACTGTTGTGCGAATAGTTCCAAGGCAGCAGAACGATGGCACCAAGGTGATGTCCAGTAAGTTGCCGCACTGGTTTTGGTATCCTACAATGCTGCTCCGAATAACGGCGTGGGGCGCCCCGGGGGAGGCGGCGTGAACGGGCCTCTCCAGGTGGAGTGTCATCTGTTGTAGTGGGGCGCCCCTTTACCGTTTCAGTTGCCATTCCGTCCGTTTTTGGTCCACTGTGTCAAAAGCCGCAATTCAGCTGAGTTGCGCCCACTCTTGCGGTGCAGCGATAGGCGGCTGTCACAGGACTCTCAAAATGGCGGCAGGCTCTTTCCTTTTTGGGCCTGGTCCACTGAAATGGCCCTGGGACACCTTGGAAATCGGACGCTTGTCTGCTAGGTCTTGGACCCCATTCTCGAAAGCGTCCCCTCCGCCTTGAGAATTCATCAAAAGTTTTGGGGGCCCCGACTCCTGCAGGCTTCTGGTGGGGAGCGGCTGCCATGATTGCTCGCGGAATGACCACGACGGAGCTACGAGATGGTGGTGCTCTCATGCTGACGCCAGCTTCAGTCTGAAACATCCAGAAACAAGGTGGGGCTTTCATCGTTTGGGAAAAAAAAAAGTTTTCATCCAATGAAAAGTGTTGTTTTTAGGTCATATGATCAAGCCTTCCATCATTAGGAAACCAAAAGTAAAATGAACCAATGAAAAGTTTTATAAACAAGTCACATGACCTGTTATGCGGCATAGGGTATAAAATGCGGAGAAAATACGTTGGCACGTGAGGCGGCGTCAGTAGCGGACCGATGTGCGAATAGGCCGAAGGCAACACAACGCGCCAAGATCCGGATGGCACCGAGGTGGTGTCCAGCAAGTTGCAGCACTGGTGTGGCCATCCTACAATGCTGAAAGTCGGCGTGGGGCGCCCCGTTGGCCTGTGAGATGGCGTCAGTAGCGGACTGATGTGCGAATGGGGCCAAAGGCAGCACAACGCGCCAAGATCCGGATGGCACCGAGGTGGTGTCTAGTAAGTTGCCGCACTGGTGTGGCCATCCTACAATGCTGAAAGTCGGCGTGGGGCGCCCCGTTGGCCTGTGAGATGGCGTCAGTAGCGGACTGATGTGCGAATGGGGCCAAAGGCAGCGCAACAATATTTTCTGAAGAGAAGACACCAAAAGGCGCTGACATTCCAAGATCCGGATGGCACCGAGGTGGTGTCTAGCAAGCTATGCAGTTGAGTTGTGTGCGCACTTGCGGCGAATAGGTCGAAGGCAGCATAACAATGTTTTCTGAATAGAAGACACCACAAGGCGTTGAGATTCGGTTACCACCGAGGTGATGTCTAGCAAGTTGCCGCACTGGTGTGGCCATCCTACAATACTGCTCCGAATAACGGCGTGGGGTGCCCGAAGGGGGGGGGAGGCGGCGTGAATGGGCCTTCCTAGGTGGAGGCTCGTCTGCTGTAGTGGGGCGCCCCTTTACCGTTTCAGTTGCCATTCAGCTGAGTTTCGGCTGCTCTTGATGCTACAGCGACAGGCGGCTGCAAGAGGACTCTCAAAATGGCGGCCTGTTCTTTGGATTTGGGCCTGGTCCACTAAAATGGCCCTGGGACACCTTAGAACTCGGACGCTCGATTTTTTTTTCCTTTCCTGTACATGCAAAAAAAGGTAAATGCCCGGTACGTTACACGCTTCATCTGCCACGATGAACTCTCCAGAGGAACCGAAAAAAAATATAGTCATATGGAGAGGTGGCACCAATTAATTATAGTGCTGCATAAAAGAGAGATTTGGAGGAGAACCCCTGACCTGCTAGTACATTCATCAAAGAAGTGGCACTGAGAGCTTCAGAGGCAAGGGAAACGGTCCCAAATATTTAGAAGAACTTTGGAAAGATTAAAATGACATGTTTAGATTGTGGCAAATTAATTTCATGTGGACAGATGATTGTTACTCTAATAAATACAGCATATGAACATCATCATAGTCGATGGTTGGTAGAGACATTTTGACTATATCCTGGACCTGCCCGTCCTCGCCCAAAATGGCACCGGAATAAATGGGACTCGTAACTCCTTGTTGTGTACTGGTTGCAGAACCTTGAAATCACGAGATACGTATGCAGTTTTGAAGCACATGGCGGGCGGGGACGAGAATTGATTGAATATTTCGACATCCCTATTGATATTAAGTTCTGATGTGTTATTGATTACTGTACTGTTGAAAGTTCGAAATAACGTCACCCATGGTACTTGCCCGCAAATGTATATCTAGATAATTTTATTGTAACTGGCCCTGTCGTATTTTAATTATAAAATGTACGTCCACTGATTCCGTAACTGTTAGACACCTTAGTTCTTGCAACCTAATGGCCCGCCCGTTACGTTCCTCTACAGTGTAAATGTCTATTCATCATATACGATTACAGTTTGGTCCGTGGCAGGCCCACGTGGTTATAGGCTCGTATTTGTATAATGAAATTTTTACAATAAAGGTTTTTAAAAGAAAACATGGTAGTAGTATATACATTGGTAAAGTTTTTAATAATAGTCACTGTTTTAGAATCATTAAAAGGCAAGTGAAATAAAGCAGACCAATTACATGAAGGGTAAAAGGTATAATACGAAGGAACGCAGTAAAGATAAATGGTCAAGGGCTGTTGTGTTTTCTATTCCTGCAACATAAAGTGATCGATAAGAATCTCATATTCAGGCGTATCGGCGACTAAGACAGCAGGTCGACCCTCTTTTGCTCAACGGCTCCGTCATGGGACGAAGAAACGCTCTTTTTCTCAAAAAAAGAATATATTTTACTTGCAGGACAGTTGTAAAATTTCCGGGAAAGTACATTAGCCTGGAACATTATAACATATATTTAAGAAAAAATAATGTTCGGAAGTAATGAAAAGCGTAATTTTTAGGTCATATGACCAAGCCTTTCATCATTACAATAAGAAAAGTAAAATGAACCAATGAAAAGTTTTATTAACAAGTCACATGACTTGTTATGCTTACGTTACGCGCTGCGCGCCCCGGATGACTTCCGGATGCGCTAACGCGGCGCATCATATGACGCATTACGCGACAACGCAGGTCCAGAATATAGTCAAAATGTCTCCACCAACCAGCGGTCGGAACACAACCCCTTTCAGCAGGCTAAATAGTTCTGTTAAATGACAACAGAAGGGACAGGCAACAAGAACCATCAGTCAAAGAGGGGAGGGCTAGTTCTTCTCTACCGGGTTACATTGGGGCGCTACCGGAACTGATCGAATTGGTAGTCTACAGTGTTTCTGGATGTTTCAGACTGAAGCTGGGGTTAGCATGAGAGCAGCATCATTTCGTAGCTCCGTCGTGGCCATTCCGCAACCAATCATGGCAGCCGCTCTTTATCGTTATTTTGGGCGGGGTGGGTGGCGGAGCCGAGCTGTTTTGCAGCCATCATTGTGTGGAGTTCAGTTCATCTCACTAGTTTTGTATTTGTCATGAGGGGTTGTTCCTAATGTTTCTATTTTAGCGAGGTCAAAAAGAGATCCCATTAGTGGCCTACTGATTTTGCTCGATTCCTTTTCTTTTTTTTTACACGATTTTTCGTTATCTGCAAAGACTAAACAGAGTATTGCGACTCTGTGTTTGTTTGTAAATAGAGAATGAACCAAAGAGAACTAATTCTAAAACAGTAAATACTTGGATAACAATCAATCAAATGGAGAGAGAAGCAGGCACGACGGATTACAACGGGGGCAAAGGCCTGCGTTAACTACCTTTCACTATCTGCAAAGAGAGAGTACTCCTAATAGAAATGAGGGGGGGGGCACCATTCAAAGCAGATCAGTGTGCATAAACACGAAAATGTTTTCACTTACCACGTACTTGACATTCGACAGCTTATGATATTTGCTATTAAAAAACCATTGAAATTCACTGAAAAAACCATAGGTTATAGACCATATATAGTTAGGAATTAGCATTTACAAAACCTTGAAAATTCACTGAGAAAACCATAGGTTATAGACCATATATAGTTAGGAATTAGCATTTAAAAAACCTTATTTTACTCACACAAAACCATTGAAATTCCATATATAGTTAGTTGCACTAACTATATATCGCGCACCCGCAATCCACTGCTGATCATGTCACATATTACATCATTCATGACATGGTCAGTGACATCACTGATGACATCACTGATGACATCTCAAATGACATCACTGATGACATCACTGATGACATCTCAAATGACATCACTGATGACATCACTGATGACATCTCAAATGACATCACTGATGACATCACTGATGACATCTCATTTGACATTACTGATCACATCACTGATGACATCATTCATGTGATAATACGATGAACCTCTTCAGACTCTAATATAACCTTAGATACACTCAGTGTAAACAGACACTCATAGACTGTCACTCATCCATGGAGTTACTCAGACACTTAGTCAGTCATGCAAAGAATCAATCACACCTCCATTTCCTCAACTATACAGTTATACACACCTTACTTATTCAAACATATACTAAAACATATTTACTCACTTATACAATCCTGGATACAAGTTCACAATGATCCATACAGCCACTCACACATTCACTGGCTCTTATGCACAGTTATTTATATATGTCAACTCTCACATGTACTGTGTTTTACATATGTACTTACTTTGACATGTAGCACTGAGATATCCATTCACTCATCAATACACTCATGCACACAGTCAACCGCCCATACAGCTGTTTCCACATGCACTTTTGAACCCATACATCTAGTCAATCAACTGCTCACACATCTATGCAGAGAGTCATACACCTCCCAGCCACCCACATACACACTCAGTCTCCCATACAAATGCTTGGGCAACCAATCAATAACCCATACAGTTAATCATATAGCTAATGATCAACACATGCAGCAGTTTACAGAACAACAGACATAATGATGCACAAATTAAGACAGTTTAGTCACTAACCCATGCACTCAGTGAGACACATTTAATCAGTCACTCATACAGTCAGCCATGCCCCTACTAAATCCTTCATCAAGACACTTATACATCCACTCATTCTTCAATATGTAAGACATATTTTAACTTTACAGAATTATACAGTCACTGGATGTAGTCATCAGTGATGTCATTTGAGATGTCATCAGTGATGTCATCAGTGATGTCATTTGAGATGTCATCAGTGATGTCATCAGTGATGTCATTTGAGATGTCATCAGTGATGTCATCAGTGATGTCACTGACCATGTCATGAATGATGTAATATGTGACATGATCAGCAGTGGATTGCGGGTGCGCGATATATAGTTAGTGCAACTAACTATATATGGAATTTCAATGGTTTCGTGTGAGTAAAATAAGGTTTTTTAAATGCTAATTCCTAACTATATATGGTCTATAACCTATGGTTTTTTCAGTGAATATATATATATATATATATTACCTACTGGCGGTCGCCAGTAGGTATATATAGTTAGGATTTTTTCTCTATGGGATTTTTGAAAATTCTGTGTCTAATAACTTTGGCGTTTGTGGACGGAATTGGCTGAAATTTTCAGGAAAATTGAACATTTTGTTTCTGAGCAGCCCCCGAAAATTTGGGGGGGCCGAGAAAAAAGGGGGGTCCCAAAAAGCGTTTTTCCCATGTTAATTTCCATAGGGCGGTTGGCCTCACTTTTAGCCCGAACGGCTGAATGGTTTTGCATGAAACTTGGCAAAATTGTAGGGACTGTTAGCCCGATGTGCCTTTGCTAGGTCTCAATATATGTGCTCCAGTGGATTTTGATAAATTAACGTTCAAAAAAATATATATATCTGTAACAGCGCTCCGGGTAGCGCTCCGGTTCGCGTACTTGACGCGTAACGGAACTTCGCGAAGCGAAGCTGATTGGCTCTCCGGTGTCTGTCAACATTCTAAACAGTCCGGAGCGGCCGCCATCTTGTCTCTCGGTAGGATCGAGAGACAAGAGGAGGCCAAAACAAAGGGGGAAATGACCATAAGGGGGCATAGTAGATCCTCCCTGACCCCCTAGGTTTGATATGGACGCTTTAAAAGCGCCACGCGGGGCAAAAAAAAAGAAAAATGTTTCTTTTTTTGCGTGGGGAGCGCCCGGTACGCTTTTGTGCAATGGGCGGTGGTAATCTAAATGATATGGGGGGGGGCTGCGTTCAAAGCACATCAGCGTGCATAAACACGAAAATGTTTTTATCTACCACGTACTTGACTTATCTCTCTGAGATGCATTCCCTTGTGTTTCGGCAATGGTAGTCTGTTCATTACATAGATCGCCCGAGGGCGGTAGTACAGACCGCGCGTAGGAAAGGGTAAAAAGCCAGGGGTATAGGAGTATGTAACAAGCGAGCCATTTAATTGAAAAAACTAAACGTGACAAACGGTTGCAGGATCAGTGAAGGTTGATTTTATAATTGAAAGTATAACAGGATCAGTTACAATAAAATCGTCTATACGCACACCATGGGCGAGTATCATGGGTAACATTACTTCGAAGCTTTATTAATACAATAATCAATAATGAAAAATCGACATCAATAGGGTTGTCCGTATGCCCAGTCAGTACCCTTCCCCGCCCGCCATGTGCACAAAGACCGCATACATCCCCCATAACGTCACGGCTAAGTAACTAGAACGTCATAAGGAGTTGCAAGTCGCTCCCATACTTGCGCCATTTTGGTCGAGGCCAGGCAGGTCCAGAGTATAGTTCAATGTCTCCAATAAGTAGCGGCAGGACCAGAATCCCTTTCGGCAGTTCAAAAAGTTCGTTAGCGCCAACAGAAAGAACAGGCAGCATGAACCATGACTCAAAGGCGAGGGAGGCAAAATCTTCCCTACCGGGTCACGCTGAGGTCCCACCGGAGCTGATCAAGTTGGCAGTCTACAGTGTCTCTTAGTAATTCGGGCAAAAACTGGCGTCAGCATGAGAGCACTACCATCTTGTGACAATGTTGTGGCCACTTCCGGAGAGCGGGACAGCAGGCGTATCCCTCCGCCGATGCACTGAATCAGCCTCCCTCACGGCACCAGATGTGGATAAGGCGGCGGACACCCGTGGCAGCGGTATATCCATGGGGGATAGTCGAGCAACAGTGGCGGTTGCCCCCATCGGAAGCCCGCGGGAGTCGAGGGCCAACGACTCTCGTAGAACCTTTAAAACTGAGAGGACGTCTTCAAGAGTGGGGCTCATGCCCGAGCAGGCAAGCATTCGAGTTCCAGGGTAGTCCAGAGTCGTTCTAGTGGACCAGGCCCAAATCTGGGGAGTCGGCCGCCATTTTGAGCGTTCCGCAGCAACAGCCGCTCTTCACCCCGGCCACCGGAGCGGGTCCCCGGCCATCCAACCGAGTGGAACGCCAATGGCAGTCATGGTGCAGCTGACCGGGGAGTGAAACGCTAAGGGTAGCCCTGCTGCAGCTGACCGCGGGGACGGGCCTTGGCACGTGGTGTCGCCCCCGGGCTATTTGCACAACGGTCCTCCACCCCTAGGCCGCCACCTATGCTACCTCGACAGGAACAGCGTCATGCATTTGGATCGATGTTGCAGCAGGCTGCCATGTAAATAGTTATTTAATAAAACGTTTTACCCTGTTACTTTGTTGGTGTGTTGTATATATTTATAATATTTGCATAGGGTTTGTCGTTATTTTGGGCGGGGTGGGCGGCGGAGCCGAGCTAACTTCTCTTATTTAGTCTGCACATAAATTGACTTACTGGTGCGCATTATTTTGGGTGTACATTTGGAATATCGGTTGGGGTCGGGTTCGTCGTACTGAAATAACCCTTCAAGTTTCTGGTGTAGGCTACTCTCCCATTCACTAGCTCCAGAGAGAGTCGTTCCTAAGTAAGGAAAGTGCTATATTCTTTTTCGTCCTTCACATGCGGATACCATGTTCGGGCTTATTTTTCTCATTCCATTAACCGTTCGATCAACGCCTCAGTCATACAAAAAGCATTCTTTTATTGACCCAGTCGTGCGCCACACATACGCATTCATACCGTACAAATCAGGGCCCATGCGCACATTCATACCATACAATCTTTCACGCTCCCAGAGATAGCTCGTACATATAATGTACCGTGTCAAAGAGCTAGCCTATTTTTCCTCGCGTGGAACACGGTGCGGTTTAGGTCTTCTCCATACTTTAGCTGAAATTCCAATGTAACCTGCAGAAAAAGAAAAGAGGGGGGGGCAGCGTTCAAAGCACATCAGCGTGCATAAACACGAAAATGTTTTTATCTACCACGTACTTGACTTATCTCTCTGAGATGCATTCCCTTGTGTCTCGGCAATGGTAGTCTGTTCATTACATAGATCGCCCGAGGGCGGTAGTACAGACCGCGCGTAGGAAAGGGTCAAAAGCCAGGGGTATAGGAGTATGTAACAAGCGAGCCATTTAATTGAAAAAAATAAACGTGACAAACGGTTGCAGGATCAGTGAAGGTTGATTTTTTATTCGAAAGTATAACAGGATCAGTTACAATAAAATCGTCCATACGCACACCAAGGGCGAGTATCATGGGTAACATTACTTCGAAGCTTTAATAATACAATAATCAATAATGGAAAACCGACATCAATAGGGTTGTCCGTATGCCCAGTCAGTACCCTTCCCCGCCCGCCATGTGCACAAAGACCGCATACATCCCCCATAACGTCAAGGCTAAGTAACTAGAACGTCATAAGGAGTTGCAAGTCGCTCCCATACTGGCGCCATTTTGGTCGAGGCCAGGCAGGTCCTTTCAAGTGGTGTGGGACCTGCCTGGCTTGGGGAATCTTTCAAGTGATGTGACTGAGGAGCAAATTGTGGACCTCTTTAAAGACTTCAACCCACTACATGTCAAGAAGTGTCAAAGCGGAATGAAATGCTTTGCATTTGTAGACTTCAGTTCGGCGAAGACCCAGCAGAATGTTATAAGTAAATGTCATGGCACGAAGTTCAGTGGGCGGTCTGTCATTGTGAAAGCTTCAATTAAGTTGAATGGCTGCAAGAGCCCCAATTACACCAGCAGCCCTGTTAATATGCCGATCTTGGAAAAAATTCCTCTGTTGGATTGCAATGGCTGCAGTGATGATCTTGGGAAACTGCTTCCGAAAACTCTAAAGGCCACGAAAGCTTGCTATGCTGTTTCTTTGGAAATGCGGTGCTGGGTGATGGAAGTTATTGAAGAGTTGGCAGTGGTGTTTAGTGTCGATTTTGGACGCTCTGCCACAGTCCTGGCTTCGTCATTACGAGCACTAGAAAACAAGACATTCTGGGCAATACCACCCTTGACGCAGCCCTTTATGCTACAAGATGGTGTCTTCCATACAGAAAATATTGTTGGCAGCATTTTGAAAGGAAAGATAAACGGCCGTTCTCCTAGTGAGTCTCACATTCTTACATTTATGAAGAATGTTGAAGAGTAGTATGTTGAAAATCTGAAGCCATCGTTCTACAAACTCTCAACCAGCCTTGGATGGAAAAATCCTGAAGAATGTACAAACTGAAAACCAGTTTTTGTCTGCATAGCATCAGCAGCAACACTTGAGTCAGCTTTGTGTGAAGCCGCCATCTTGATCCAATCAATGCCGTCCCCCCGCACACGGATTGTGGGACAAGGTCCAGAATGGAAGAGTCACCAAAAGGCTAAAAGTCCCGCCGGACCCCGGGAGCCGGCCGCCTATGTCGGGGGCGATCTCAGGCCACACCAGGGCAACAAGACTTGGGGAGGGGGCAGGAGCCAAGCGCCCCCTCCGAGTCCGCGCCACCACACCGCCCCTCGGGGGCCTCCGTCAAGCGGCTCAGGGAGGCACCGCAGGCAGCGGTTCTTCAGATCAGTGGCTCTCACCGGCAAGGCTCCTCTCCGTCAGCAGCGATCGTTGGCGCTGTGGTTGCGGCCGGAGGCCCCGCCTAGTCAACGCCCCGGCCTCTCCATCTCGTAGGCCGCAGAGTAGTCGGGGAGAAATCCCGGGAACGGCGGCATGCATTACACATCTCTAAGATGGCCGGGCCTACGACCCTGGCTTTAAGAGTCTCATGCTCGATCGATTGAGCTGGCCGGATCAGGCAACAAGAAGGTGGGGGGGGGGCGGCATCAGCAAGGCATCCCCCCACACAACTTGCTGGACATCATCTCTGGGTGTATTGGGGACGAGCCTTGGCGCGTGGTGTCGCCCCCGGGCTATTTGCACAACGTTCCTCCACCCCTAGGCCGCTACCTCGCCGGCTGATGGCCTTTGTAGACTTTCTAAAGCCCACATCCTACTAAAAAGTAGCCCAAAGTAGCCCAGCATTGCTACTTTAAGGAAGGAGGGACAGGAACAGCGTCATGCATTTGGATCGATGTTGCAGCAGGCTGCCATGTAAATAGTTATTTAATAAAACGTTTTACCCTGTTACTTTGCTGGTGTGTTGTATATATTTATAATATTTGCATAGGGTTTGTCGTTATTTTGGGCGGGGTGGGCGGCGGAGCCGAGCTGTCTTGCAGCCATCATGGCGTCGAGCTCGGTTCCTCTCACTAGTTTCATATTTCTCATGAGGGGTTGTTCCTAATGTTTCTATTTTAGCGAGGTAAAAAAGAGATCCCATCAGTGGCCTACTGATTTTGCTTGATTCCTTTTGTTTTTTCTAACGATTTTTATGTTATAGTTTGCTTGCACGATACAGCGGCTAGTCCGCATTTTATATATATGTCCTTTTTATTAGGGGTGTCCTCCGGTGGAGTCGGATGATCTACCTCTAATAAACGGTCCGGGCTGAACCAACTACCAACAAACGGGGCAGAGATAGGCATGACGAATTACAAAGGGGACAAAAGTCTGCACTACCTATCCTTCACTATCCGCAAAGACTAAACAGAGTATTGCGACTCTGTGCTTATTTGTGAATAGAGAATCACCCAAAGAGAACCAATTCCGAACGATCATAGGCTATTGGCAGTGGGCAGAGAGGCCATGACACACAAAATGGCTGTCACTTACGTGCATGATGGGGCCTAAAAGGGACTAGATGGCGTGGCCACTGTTTCGCGACTTTCACTTTACTTTCAACAGTG
This sequence comes from Lissotriton helveticus, assembly GCF_964261635.1. Taxonomy (NCBI): domain Eukaryota; kingdom Metazoa; phylum Chordata; class Amphibia; order Caudata; family Salamandridae; genus Lissotriton; species Lissotriton helveticus. The sequence continues at coordinate 278,821,274 of NC_136059.1, forward strand.
GCTGTGGTGAACATAAATGAACGCCGCTTATGTATACCTAATTTTAGTCATTTCCCACAAAAAAGCTTTTTGATATTTGCTATTAAAAAACCATTGAAATTCACTGAAAAAACCATAGGTTATAGACCATATATAGTTAGGAATTAGCATTTACAAAACCTTGAAAATTCACTGAAAAAACCATAGGTTATAGACCATATATAGTTAGGAATTAGCATTTAAAAAACCTTATTTTACTCACACAAAACCATTGAAATTCCATATATAGTTAGTTGCACTAACTATATATCGCGCACCCGCAATCCACTGCTGATGATGTCACATATTACATCATTCATGACATGGTCAGTGATGTCACTGATGACATCACTGATGACATCTCAAATTATATCACTGATGACATCACTGATGACAACATCCAGTGACTGTATGTTTCTGTAAAGTTAAAATATGTCTTACATATTGAAGAATGAGTGGATGTATAAGTGTCTGGACGAAGTATTTAGTAGGTGCATGACTAAATGTATGAGTGAGTGATTAAATGTGTCTCACTGAGTGCATGGGTTAGTGACTAAACTGTCTTAATTTGTGCATCATTATGTCTGTTGTTCTGTAAACTGCTGCATGTGTTGATCAGTAGCTATATGAGTAACTATATGGGTTATTGATTGATTGCCCAAGTATTTGTATGGGAGACTGAGTGTGTGTGTGGCCGGCTGGGAGGTGTGTGACTCTGTGCAGATCAATGTGTACTTGTATCAATGATTGTATAAGAGAGTAAGTATGTGTTAGTATATGTTTGAAAATGTAAGGTGCTCTATGTTTAACTGTATAGATTAGAAAATGGAAGTGTGATTGATTCTTTACAGGACTGACTAGGTGTGTGAGTAACTCCATGGATGAGTGGCAGATTGTGAGTGTCTGTATAGGTGTATGAGTGCATATGATAGTGTTGTAAAGATGAGTGATTGTATGTATGAATGATTGAATGGGTGAATGAGTGAATGTGTGTGTAGACGTAGGAATCAGTGAGTGCGTATGTAGTAACTAGTATTGGTGTGTCAATGGTTTCAAAAATTATACTCTGTATTTAACACTGGGTGTAACAGGTTATATTAAAATGTGAGGAGATGCATTGTATTGTCACATGAATGATATCATCAGTGATGTGGTCATTGATGTCAAATGAGATGTCATCAGTGATGTCATCAGTGATGTCATTTGAGATGTCATCAGTGATGTCATCAGTGATGTCACTGACCATGTCATGAATGATGTAATATGTGACATCATCAGCAGTGGATTGCGGGTGCGCGATATATAGTTAGTGCAACTAACTATATATGGAATTTCAACAGTTTTGTGTGAGTAAAATAAGGTTTTTTAAATGCTAATTCCTAACTATATATGGTCTATAACCTATGGTTTTTTCAGTGAATTTTCAAGGTTTTGTAAATGCTAATTCCTAACTATAAATGGTCTATAACCTATGGTTTTTTCAGTGAATATATATATATATATATATGTATATATATGGGCTATATTTATCGAGGCATTGCGCTACTTTTGCAACACGCAAAGAGGGGCAGAAGCAATACAACCCTTGTGATGCGATTTATCAAGCCTCGCAAGACCACCTTGCTTGGCCCTGAGTGGCTTGATAAATCCAGAGTAACGAAGCACAGCTCAGCTATGCCCCAGAAAGCATTCCATGGATGACTCATGGGTGTTCCCACATGAAACCCATCAATTTTGACACATTCCCAGGTACAAACAGCGATGATTAACGCTAAGCGTGTTTTTTTCATCGCCCGCCATTGCTGGATTTTATCGCTGAGATGGAGCATTACTATCAACACTTATCTCCAAGGCGATAATAAATCCAGCGACAGCGGGGAAATGTAGGAATATCACATGAAACCCAGCAATAAAAACTCAGCGATAGGTAAATCCTTGATAATAGGACATGGTGCACTTAGCCTTACAATCCACCTCCCATAGAATAATATAGCTAAGTCAGGAATTTTGCAGATGTTAGATTCCAGCATTAATGGGGTCTTAGCGTGATTTTAATTGTCGCTCCGCGGGTCCGGGGAATCGTAAATATCGCAAAGCTGCGTTAGTGATGTATTCCCATGAAGTTATTTGAAGAACGCCTACTTTGTATCTCATTAGCGATGTGATGCAAGGCGTTAATAAAACGGGTGCTAGCAAAAGGAAACACATGCTAAAGCCTGCTGCGATAATATTATCGCCGCTTTTTAGCCGAAAAGGGCCGCTAAAGCGGCCATAATGGGCATGATAATACACCCCTAAGTGTGCTACATTTGTGTTGTACACATAAGAAGAGGAAAAGGCCTCAGGGGATTATTTTTGAGGTGTCCCTTCCTACACAAAAGCAGTTCTGCTAACATACCGGGCACCCATGCACCATGGTGCAAGAGTAAAAGCTTTGGAGCCAGGCAGCACATTATGTGTCAGCGTTGGGAAATGGCAGGAATGCACCATACAATGTTAAGTACAGCACATTCCTGCCCTTTCCCTTTACCTATCATGCAGCTAGTGACTTGTTTGACTGCATGATATCATGGTAAATATACCATATTATATCTTAACAACACATACCATGCGTGGTAAACATATGCATGTAAAAAGCATTAAAAAATGAATGCATGGTTAAAACATGGTTATAAAGGATGTTTCCCTATCCAAGATAATAAACATTTTAGCTGAACCTGAAAGCTACAGGTTGCATTCTGTTTATTTTATATTCCTCTATTTTCCTGATTTATTATCACTATTGTATTCTATGTGAGCAAGTATTGCTAATGATGGATATGTTAATTTAATTTGTATAAGTCTTAGTATATTTATTAAAAACCAGAAGTGTGCGGTAGAACATTTTATTTCTATAAATTAACAGTCATGCGAGCCATCAATTAGCAAATGAGACATACATTAGATATATGGAATTAAATAAGTGAAATTGCTATTGCCAGTGATTGATGTGTGTGTTTGACAATTGTGCTAGGATGGCTCATCATAGATTAGCGTTCCTTGTTGACTAAGTAGTAGAAGAATCACCTTCAAGTTTCAGTAGTTTTGCCATGTCACTAATATCTAGCATAGAATATAGATTGAAGATACAAAACAATTTTATAAAACGCTTAGACCAGGAGACTCAAGTTAGGAGAGGCATTACTATTATAATGAAGTACAAAAATTACTTCCAAGTGCTATCGTTAACATTGATCAATGTTCATCATTTGTCAAGTACCTTTAAAATGTACAATCTTTTCTATATTTCACTAGATAAAGCATCTGTTTTTGCTTTAGATATTGCAGATTGTCTTTCACTATATTTCCTTCAATCTTCGAAAGTTGTGCTACTAGCGTACTTAAACTACTGGATAGAAGAATACTTTAATCAAGATACTACTGATCCATTGACAACTAAGTAGTGATCAGACTGTCAGCATGTTAGTGGCCTGACCCTTGTGGTAGCCCACATGTTGGCTCTGATTTTTACTTCATTTCATTTAAATCCAGTGCGAACCTAGGAATCTGGTACCTTCGTAAATTCATTTTAATTTCTATTTTACCTTCCAAATTGGTATCACGAATTCTCAATGAGCGATATTCACAAAGCTTTTGCTAGGACTATTCCTGAATAGTATAGGAGTAAGTAAGGAGTACTACAAGTGTAAGGGCCTTATTATGAGTCTGGCAACCCATAGACTGCCAAATTCGTGGTTGCACAGTGGTGGCACTCCAGCCCACAACACACTGGCAGTCCGACTGCTCTATTATAAGTTTGGCAGTCGGACCACCATTTGACCACTGTAACTGCCAGGAAACCACGTTCCCTGGTGGTGGCGCAGCAGAATATGCTGGTAGGGCTGCTGCGGCACAACAATGCACATTTTGAGTTTCCCCACGGCCAGCCTTAAATAGCGGTCTGCACCACCTTGTAAAATCTGGTGGTGGGGAAAAGAAGGGGGTCCAACCGGGCCCCTTTTACCCCATGCAGGTAGGTGCATGCTGTGTGCAAGCAGCACCCCGGTTCCAGCACAGCATGGACTTTTCAGTCCATGTCATGCTGAAACGCACTGTGGCAGTCCCACGGCGGGGCAGTCTTTAAAGGCTCATTGAGCCTTTTTACAGCACCGCTGAGGGACCGCCACACTGACCGCCTGCCAGACAGTGATTTGTATCATAATCTGGAGGGCAGAGTTTGGGATTGGCGGTGCGGGAGCAGTGCAGTGGTGAATCGCCTTGCTCCTGCACTGCCGAACTCAGAATAAGGCCCTTTGGGCCCGATGTAGGTAAATATTAAATACCGACTCCTAAATACCTAATTTTACCGATTCGGTATTTAGGAATCGGTATTTCATATTTAGCTAAAAATTCAGCAAAAAATACCGAATCGGTAAAATTCGTTATTACCGAATCGGTAATACTGATTTGGTAATAAGGAATCACCTTCCCATTCATTCCTATGGGCCTGCAGGCCCATAGGAATGAATGGGAAGCCATTCACTATTACCGATTCGGTAAATACCAAATCGGTAATAGGGGGAGCATATTCAAGATTAGCAGGGTGTCACATTGACACCCTGTTGCACCCCTGATTTGTGCATGTGTGCACATGTGGCGCACATACATGCCCTCAGGGCACGTATATCTGCCACATGGCACTGAGAAAAAAGCAAAAAATTGCTTTATTTAAGGTATTCGGTATTTACCACCAACTTGTAGTTGGTGGTAAATATCGAATCCTGATAGCAAAAATTCACTCACATGAGTGCTCCCTACATAGGATTTAAAGATTCGGTATTTTACCGATTCCTTAAAATAAGGAATCGGTCAATTACCGAATCCTTAAAACCTGCCTCCTACATTAGAAAAGGCTCAATACCGGTCGGTAACAGAATAATTACAGACTTTCGGCCATTACCCACCGGTATTTAGCTACCTACATATGGCCGTTATTGTCTCTGATGACATCTGCAACAGAAGGGTCAGAATTCATCGGTAGAAATTTTGCAAGGTCGGTAATGGGGTCCCAGGATTATTTGGGCATTTTACTAGTGGTAGATTTTGGCAGGTTAGACCTGCCAAATTTATCTGAGAAAAACTTCAGGAGTGCATTGTTAGCTGGCAAACTCATAATTCCAATTTGTGCGGGAGCAGTAGTTACTGCAGATCCTGGGATTTTACAATCCGGTCATAATGATGGCAGTGGAGTCTGATTTAGAGTTTGATGGATAGGTAATTCATCACTAATGTGAAGGATGTCCATTTCGCCATATTTAAAGTACTAAAGGCTATAATGCAGTTGTAATAAGGCCAACAGGACATTACCATATTTGTTAAGGAATAATCCTTACTCTAACTCAGGCCGTATAGGAGGTGACTGGGTTGAAATTACCAGGGACTATCTCTTATAAGTAATGAATAAACATGAGATAGGCCTCAAAATATCTTACATTGTAAATATTTAGGGCATCATTACAACTACGGTGGTCCAAAGGACTGGTGTAGTCGCCGTGGCAGTCCGATGACTGCCGCAATGCGGGACCGCCCACAGTATTACAACTGTCGGACCACCATGAAACCGCCTGCACTGTTGGGTTCAAGCATCTTGCTGGGCCGGCAGTCCTTTCACTGGAAAGACTATGCTGGAGTTGCTGCAGCTGGAACCACCGAGCATATTTTGAGTTTCCTCATCACCCTCCTTCACAGGGTGGTGAGCCTGCCATGAAAAGGGTGGCAGTGAGAAAACTGTGCAGAACCGTGCATAGGGGTGCATGCAGGGGGGCACATCATGTGCCCCTCTGTATGTCCGCACCCCCAGTTCCAGCATGGAAAACAATGCACAGTACATTTCTTTCCGTGTCAGAATGTGCTTTGGTGGTCCCATGTCACCACCTTTCTAAGGCTCACATATGAGCCTTAGAAAGGCACCACTGTAGGACGGCGAAAGCACTGCCCGCCAGACCCAGATGCAAGCTCTAATCCAGCGGGCATACTGACTATGTGTTCGGCAGTCTCGCAGTGGGGTGCTGGTGTGGCAGCCGACTGCGGGACGGTCAATCAACAGATTCTTGCAGCCCTGACCGAAGCACTCCTATTAATACAATGGTCTTCCAAAGGTAAGACTTAAAGGGCCCTGGTACTTGGAGTAACTGGTCCCTATCATGAAGTCTTGTAGTAAGGGGTAGCTGAAAGACAACAGCAAGCACATTTTGATCCCGACAAGAAAGAGACATATAAAGCCGATCAGAAGGAATACACACCAATGATCAGTAAAATGTTTGGAATTCTATATCAACCTCTTTATTATTATAGCCACTCCCACCAGAAAATAGTTTGTACTGATATTGCCTGGGAGATGCAAGCTACGTGTCATCATAATAATGTGAGAATAATTCATATTTGTTTCTCTCCTCGCTGGTCATCAATCAATTAGCCTCTATCTATGTGCCTGTGCCCTTCCCCAGCAAACCTATTAGGATCTTGGGTGTTCATTTAGATGACAATGTCTTACTAGCAGTCCAAAACGACACAGTTACAGGTTCATGTTTCTATGTTTTCAGATTTTATGCTGCACTTTTCCATTACTTGACTTTCATCTCCCCATTTTAGTGATGAATGCAATAGTTCTGTCTAGTACAGACTAAGGCATGGGTATCTAACTTAGAGTGGCAGAGAAAGTTTCTATTCATTTATAGATGCTTGGACATCCGATAACAGACCCAGCCACACTTATATATGTCCATAATGGCATCTAATTGGAATCTTTGACAACCGTTTACAGAGCAATTCCTATGCATTGCAGCCTTTTGGGCTACTAAAAAAATAATAAGCTCTCGATCAATCTCTTGGGACAAGATGTACAAATATATTTTTCTGTTGCAATGCCTTTGAATTTTAAAATAAAAGAGTTTGTAACCACAAACAGGCCTTTTGTTTAGTTCTAAACCCATTTTGTAATTCTGTAAATGGTTGCAGATTTTCAAAATGGTGTAGAAACTTATAATGAATCAGTATTAAGGATGTGTTTAGGGTCCCTCTTCCAAATTGCAATTCCCAATTCAATGAATTAATGTTTTGCAAATGTAAACTGACTGAAAAATGAACCTCTGAGTTGGGGTGGTAACCCATTCTCCAAAGGGAAGTGATCCCTTTGTGAATGTAAAAACAATTTTGTTGGAGAGCAGGCATAGGTCCAGGGACTACTGCTTAGTCTTAAATAAAATTAAAACAGACTATATATTTTTATTAAATGCAGTATGGACAGTATTGTTTTTTAATTAAAAAGTGATCATAGACATGCGGATCTTTTGACTGCAGCATGCCACCATTACAGTGATGGCCACCAATTGAAGTCGCAATTTGCAACCTACCTGAGGTAAGTCAGATTGCGACTCATTTCAAATCTAAATTTTGTCAACCAGCCAATTAGCTCACAAACTTTCATTCCATTCGCCCAAAGTCAGTGAGTAATTTGCAACCACTTTTAGCAAATAGGATTTTCGTACACCGGTCCCTAAGATCTGCTAATCAGAGTCTACTGCATGTTCTGTTCAAACCGAGGGAACATTAGAGGAAAAAAAAAAAAAATGGTCCAAGGCAAAACTACAGACTGCAATTGGTGCCAGCCACTCTAGTAGGATTGCCCGTGGAACCATATTAAAGGTAAGGAAGGATTCCACCAAAATCAAGGCACCTTCTTAACTTCCAACAGGGATCATCTGACATCATTAGTAGATGATGGTAAGTACAGCCTCCTATTTGAGGATGGAAAATTTGCTTGATGATGTACTCACTATACATGGCACTAGTACATCCAGTTGGCTTCCCTCTCTTCATTTTGCTTGGAGGATAAGTTGGAGGTCATTCTGCAGAAATTTCAGACCTGTATGATTAAAGCAGATGATTAAATGACCAAAAACACCTTGTATCTTAACACTTGTAAGAAAAACAAGTTTGTGGTAGGTGACTCACTTGGTATATGATTGAATTACTTGTGGTTTATTTTAATGCGATGTACCCCTAACATTGGGGTCAATTATGATGGCGGACGGATTGCCTCTGCAGGGCTGGCGGGGGCAATCCGTCTGCCCTTCTCCCTGAAATGACCCCTCGCCACATTAGGATGGCTGGGGGGTCCGCGGCGGACGGCAAGTGCTCACATATGGTGGCAGTGTCTGCGAGACACCGCCAACCATATTAAGATGCTGGCAGTCCAATGCCTTTCCACGGCGGCATTGCCGCCGTGGAAAGGCATACGGTCTTTGCTTTGGGGGCCTGTTGTGGGCCCCCAGGGTGAAGGGGGGTGCACATGGGGGGTGCCTATGGTACCCCCTGAAGTTGCATGCACAATGCGGCAGGCCCCGCGCGGTGCCTGCCGCTTTGTGCATGCAAATGCACAGCATGCATTTTTTACTTTGCGGCGGGTGCTGCTTAAAGCAGCACCCGCCGCAATGATAAATATACGGGATGTGACCGCCAGGGTGGCGGTCACATGCTAATTCCAACGGAGGGAACGCCGCTGCCCCTGCGGACGGTCCCTCCACCTCGGGGGTGGCAGACGGACGCAGGTCTGTCTGCCATCATAATCGTCCCCATTGTACAGATTGTCATAAATAAAAGTATTCTATTAGAACAAATTATCAAACATTCCTCTACTTGCGTGTTAGAGAACAGAATGCTCTGGAAACTTATTTCACATAACTGAATGCTGGAAGTCCATAATCTAAGCTTCTGTTACATAGAATATGGTAATTTTCTCTATATAGGTATACCTTTCTATCAGATTAGGGCATTGCAAATTATCCAAAATGCTAACACTAGATAGGTTTCGGCCAGAGAAAATGGCTACCATTCTCTCCCCATTTATACATTTTACAGTGGTTTCCTATCCCCAAATGTCTCTGCATTTGTCAGAGAGCTATCCACACACAAGATCCAATGTTTCTCCCATGGTTGTTCAGTTTATACACTCCTGTCTGTGTGCTGCACTACTTCATGGCGCATCTTCTGCAAACCCTTAAAACCTGACGGACAAGAACAGGGAGCTGTGCCTCATCCTAACAGGTGGCAAAAGTCATAAATTAATTGGTATTTTATATACTTAAGAAATAGAATTCCTATGCATTTCGAAATAGGGCCCTATTCTCAAATCTCTGCTTGCGTGTGGAATCTCTGCCCCGATTGCAGAACCTCCGTAGTTGTATAGATACTATTCGTAACTTACCTTTGTGATTACGGAAAAGAAGTACAGTTAGACTTTGGGTCTAAACTTAGATTTTGGGTTAACTTTACCTTAGTGGATCCGGCCCATAGTTATTCACTTGATCCATTCCATGGGATAAGTATTACTTATTTATTGTTCTCTGTTGGACCTGGCCACTTTTGCAGGGATATCACCAATCAAAGCATTTCAATCAATCAAAGCATTTATATAGCGCACTACTCACCCGGAGGGTCTCAAGGCGCTGGGGGGAGGGGGTCCGCTACTGCTCGAACAGCCAGGTCTTGAGCTGCTTCCTGAAGGCGAGGTGGTCTTGGGTCAGGCGGAGGTGGGTCGGGAGGGAGTTCCAAGTCTTGGCGGCCAGGAAGGAGAAGGACCTTCCTCCTGTGGTGGCTCTTCGGATGCGGGGGACGGCGGCGAGGGCGTGGCTGGTCGATCGAAGCTGGCGTTTGGGAGCGTAGAAGTTGAGGCGGCTGTTGAGGTATCCTGGGCCTTGGTTGTGTCACCAAACGTTTTCCCTTCCTCCTATATTTTCCTGACCATCTTTACGTTGACCTTAGGGCTCATGGCACTTTACCACTGCTGAAAAGGGCTAAAGTGCATATGCACTCCCCTCTAAAACCATGATTGGCATATCTGATTTACTAAGAACATTGCACCATGTATGCCCATAGCTTGTAAATCAAATTCTACTTATGGGCCTGCAGCACCGATTATGCCACCCCCATGAGTAGCTTTGCAAACTTCTCTCAGTGCCAGTGCAGTGTCTGTGAGTTCAGTTTTAAACTGCCATTTCTATCTCTCTAGTGCCCTTACTTGCCAGGCCCACACTTTTCCATTGATTACGTGTAAGGCCCAAGGTAGCCCTATGGACAGGGTGCAGTGTATTTAAATGCTAGGACATGTACTGTTTTGTTTTACATGTCCTTGTAGGGCAATACTGCTAATTTCATTTTTCACTACAGCAAGGCCTATCACTTCTATAGGTTAGCATTGGAGATGCCCAAATATTACAAGATTGTCTTCCAATTGGGAGCTAATAAAAAATTTGAGTATGGTGTCTCTGGATCTCGGGCTTCATTCTTTTACTGTCTGAAGTACAAGTAAGTATTCTGGAAAAAGGAAAACCGAGGTACATAGAGTTTTGCTGTAAAATTCGACTCAAGGCATGTTTCTTAGACAATGATTTTACAGCTACCGTGGAGACTTCAGGACATAGAAACAAATCAACATTTTGTCCTCCGTCAAATAAAATTAAAAAAGAGATTTTGATATTCAAACATGCAGTGTTATTAGCTATTAATGATATGGAGAATCAATCAATCAGTGATTTTGTAAAGCACACTACTTACCCGTGAGGGTCTCAAGGCGCTGAGGGGAGGGGGTTCCGCTACTGCTCGAAGAGCCAGGGCTTGAGGAGCTTTCTGAAGGTGAGCAGGTCTTGGGTCTGCCGCAGATGGGTGGGGAGGGTGTTCCAGGTCTTGGCGGCGAGGAAGGAGAAGGATCTGCCGCTGGAGGTTGTTCGTTGGACGCGCGGGACAGCGGCGAGGGCTAGGCTGGCGGGCGGGGGTGTAGAAGTTGAGATTGTTGTTCAGGTAGGCTGGTCCGCTGTTGTGGAGTGCTTTGTGTGCGTGGGTGAGGAGTTTGAAGGTGATCCTCTAGTTGACAGGGAGCCAGTGCAGGTCTCTTAGGTGGGAGGTGATGTGGCTGCAGCGGGGGACGTTGAGGATCAGTCCGGCGGAGGCGTTTTGGATGCATTGTAGTTGTCGCAGGTGATTGGCCGGGATTCCTGCGTAGAGTGCGTTGCCGTAGTCCAGCCTACTGCTGACGAGGGCTTGGGTCACCGTCCTTCTGGTTTCGGTCGGGATCCACTTGTAGATCCTGTGAAGCATGCGGAGGGTGTTGTAGCAGGAGGAGGAGATGGCGTTGACCTGCTTCGACATGGAGAGGGAGGAGTAGAGGATGCATGCGTGGTCCGTGGGCTGCTCCCTGTGTGGTCGGCCACCAGGAGTCGTCCCAGGCGGAGGGGGTGGGGCCGAGGATGAGGACATCCGTTTTGTACGAGTTCAGATTCAGGCGACTGCTTCTCATCCACTTGGCGATGGCCTTCATTCCCTCATGGAGGTTGGTTTTGGTGGTGTGTGGGTCCTTGGTGAGGGAGAGGATGAGCTGGGTGTCGTCATCGTAGGAGATGATGTTCAAGTTGTGCTGGCGGGCCACTTGTGCGAGGGGGGCCATGTAGACGTTGAACAGGGTCGGGCTGAGGGATGAGCCCTGGGGTACGCCTCAGATGATGTCAGTGGCTTTGGATCGGAAGGGTGGGAGGCGGAATCTTTGGGTTCTGCCAGAGAGGAAGGACGTGGTCCAGTCCAGGGCCTTCTTCTGGATTCCGGCTTCTTAGAGGCATGTTCTTAGTATGCGGTGGCAGACTGTGTTGAAGGCAGCTGACAGGTCCAGGAGGATGAGGGCTGATGTTTACGATAGACTTCATTAATAAAATTGAAACCATGGGTTTCTCCGAGATCGATCAAAGATCAGAGACTTTTCATGTGGTTTCTTTATACACACAAATACCTCAAAAGGATGGCTTAGCTGCAATTGAATTGTTCCTGGAGACTAGACCTAAGCCAGACCAAGTACCTACAAAGTTTATATTGGGCCTGGCAAGCTTTGCCCTTGAACAAAACTACTCCAGATTTGGTGACGAATTTTACTTTCAAGTAAAGGGGACAGCCATGGGTTGTCCTTTTGCACCGGAGCTAGCAGTACTGTTCATGGCAAAGTTTGAGGAAAAATACATTTTCAATAACAATCCATTCCAACATCAAATTGAGAATTGGTTTAGATATATTGATGATATATTTTTTGTACGGACAGGATCAGAAGATACACTGGATCAATTTTATTGCTGGCTGAATGAGAGGACCTCAGACATTCAGTTCTGTGTCCATCATAATTCCTCGAGAATTACATTTCTTGACGTTGAAGTATATGCATCAGGAGGTCAACTGTTAACAATTCTACATACACAGCAGATGGATAGGAATACAGCTTTACAACATTCTAGTCACCATCCTCACAGTCTTTGGGACAACTTACCTTTCGGTCAGTTTTTAAGGATAAGAAGAATCTGCTCCCACAAAAGTGATTTTTTTCACCCAACAAATTTGATGTATAAATTGAAAGATTGAGGATATCCCAAAAGACTGCTGAAACATTCCATGAAAAGAGCTTGCTGGACACCAAGGGAGGAACTTACAAGAAATAAAGACAGACCAAAATTGGACCATCTTATTTGTGTATCAACATTTTGTACAAAGAACCATCAGTTGAAAAAGATTATTAATAAAACTTGGCATTTGATTGCAAATTTGGATCAGTTTTTTACCAAACCATTGTTCGCACTAAAAAAAGAAAGAAGTTCTGGCAACCAAGTAGTTCACACAGCGCTCCCAACATCATCTGCTAAAACAACTCTGCAACAATTTTTCAATTTACCACCAATTCAAGGACATTATAAGTGTAGTACATGTATTTCCTGTAACCAAACCATTGAAGGGTGAGTGAATGCCATCAAAAACATCTTTTAGAACCATAACACGTTTTCCCAATTGCAAAACATAGAATGTGGTATACAGAGTATTCTGCCCATGTGATATGTTATACATTGGAAAACTGAACCAGGAAGTACGTCAACGGATTATTCAGCACAAGTCTAGAAATAGTAAAAATGTACTCACTGCTCCATTGGTCAATCACTGGATAAACCAGAAGCTTGCCGAAAGTGAATTGCGGTGGACTGTTTTATCATCAATAGAATCAGCTTTTGAGGGACTCAATGAAATGATGGAACTTCATAATTTATAACAAGTTTTAACGACATCTCTAGAGGTGTATTTGAAACACCCAAAAAAAACTACTATAGGGTTCAGTTTACATTATGAACATATTGGGGGTATTCCTCTTCTTTTTTTGTTATTTTTATTAATTATGATTTGGCCAAGACGAATCCCACATCCATCAAGGCATTGGAGATGTGAGCTGACCGTTTGAGTCAGTGCGATGATATTAGAACAAATCTGTCCACTCGACACTAGGAATACATGCAGCTTCATTATATTTTCTAAAAACTAAATTTCCCAGAAACCTGTGGGCACACACGATTGGTTTGCATTAATTTCATTTTATATTAATAATCTATTTCGTGTTGATAGATGTATTAGCGCAACTTATAAAACATTGTTGTCCTAAGTGAAACGCCACCTATAAAAAAAGACCATCTACGACATGCAGCTTCATTGAATTTTCGAAGAACCAACCAAAACTACATTTCCCACAAACCTGTGGGCACACACGATTGGATTACATTTATTTTATATTAAATTCTGTTTCACTTTGATAGATGTTTTGCACAGACTCATACGAATCTTTAGTCCTAAGTTAAAGCGTCACCTATGAAAAAGACCATCGCTCGAAGGACGAATATGAACATCAGACCCGGAAGTTATTGCTCTCTGAAGGATGCCCGCTTGATAAAACTAATGCAAGATAAATGAAGTAAGGACCAGGAGAAGACAACTTGGGAAGTGATTTTAAGTTTGTAGATGTATTTTGATCGAATGATGAGCCAGAACAAGGCATGTGTTAAGGTTGCTGTTTCCAAGATTGGCGTCTTGCTCATTTACAGTGAAGAAAAGATGAAATGGATGGTTATGAAATGATTACGGTTGTTTTTGGGTACCAATAGTTATCTGTGTTGGTTTACAGGAATACTGGTAATTAAATGAAAGAAGGTCACGGACCCCCAAGAATAGATACCCTGGGAATGAGGTACCTGGTAAATGTTAGTTCTCCTTCTGTTGTTTCTTAATATATTGACAAGTTAGTAGGGGAAGGAGAAAAAAATTCTCCTCTTCTTTTCCTTCTCCTTTGTGTTTTCTGATGGAGCTGGAGCAAAAGTTGAATCCGTAACTAACATTTAAATCTTGGAGAAAAGATATAATATGGTGTAGAATGTGATATAGTTGATCTGGATGGTAATGAGTGAATATGTTTGGTTGAAAAATATGTTTGCGATTTATTATTTTTTAGCTTAATTGTGTTCTGAGTCATGAGGAGAACCCGTAAAGACACATAGAAGGGTTCGAAACATGTTTTTTGTTCATCACCAAACAAGTGTTGTATAAATGCAGTGCTACTATGATCATTATTAATTGTTTTGATTTGTGACAGTTTCTTGTGAGCGCAATAGGGCCACTGCTTGGTTGCACCCTTGCAAAAAAAATGTAATATTGTACTACACCATCAGTCTCCTGGGGATTTATTTTTTCCAAATAAGGTGTTACTTTACCAGAACTTGAGCTTAAAAAGTGTTTGTGTATTTTTTTTTATTTTAGGTGTTTTGAGTTTTTTTGTATTGTCTATGTGATTTGTTCATTGTTGTAAATATTGAATTATTGATGTCCTTGTGTATTGAAAACATTTGGATACACATTTTTAAAAAATATTTGTTCTAAATTGATAAACATCTTTTTATTATTAAAAAAAGGAAGAAAAGTTCATTTGAATAAATATTGATATGTCATGACAAATGAGATGTGTGATCATGTTGTATGAATGAAATGATCAATAGATATCAGGAATTTTAGGTGTTTTTTGATGACTTTTATAAAGTTGGCATTTTCTTCTTTAACCATTCTGTGCCTCTGCCTGGCTCTGAATACATGTCTGGATCAGGATAACAGTTGGGCTGTTTGGGCATTCACTCCAGACAGTCACACAAAGGGAGCTGAGGTGTGCCCTTCTTATACTGATGGCCCATCACCAGACTGATGGACCTTCCTTAGCTAGAGTGGTGGGAAATGTTGAGATTGACACCTGAATACGGCTGTGCTTCTCCCCCCACAAAGAAGTCTCCACACTCTATAGTGTTTCTTGAGACAGGAAAGGGCAAGATATTGTGCACTAGAAATACCTTTCTTTGAAGTTTGCCTACTTCAAAGGCTGAAATTGGTATAAGTACTGGACTACTGACACTATATACTCATAACACTTCTCGACTGAGGACATTCTATCATAAAGAAGAGCTATGTTGCAGGATGGGCTGCCACTGCTTACTGTTTCTGTCCTGGGAGTGAAAAGAAAGGACATTGCTTTCTACATCCTGGTTTCAAGTTTCTCCAAGGGCTTGAGTTGAGCTTGCCTTCTGTTGGAAGTTTCCGGGCAAGCAAAGACTTCACCTGCAGCCACTTCTGTGCTCCTCTGCTGAAAGCCTTAATTTTCTAGGTGGTGCCAATTCCAGTTCTGGGTCTTTCGAAGTGAGTTTCTGTGCTACAAGAAGAAGCTTATGCATCGACCTCAAGTATCACTTCGGAACCGGCTCATCTCTACAAAACTCAACATATCACTGCTGACTGCACCGAAGTCATGGTCCCTGTTCGACAAAGCAACCACAACTTACAACGCAGGCCCCATCTTTGCTGCAGTGCCTCTGAAGAACCTCCACTGCGTGAGTCTTGAGCACTGCTTCACTGAGATCTGTGATGCACTGCTCTGAGTTCAATGCAGCACCTACTTCGATGCCATGTAATCTATGCAGTGTGGCTCGACCTTCGTTGCTTCATTGATGCCACACCGCCATCGGAACCACAGCGCATCACTGAGAGCGATGCATCACCTCCTGTGCACAACTCATCATCCCTGGACTTCTTCATCGACAGTGCACCGCAGTAAGAAACCAAGATACCGCAACTGACTCATCACCTCCCCTGCACCTCACATTGTCCCCAGGCATAAGCGGTATTGAAGTAGCAATATGTTGTTTAACTTCCTTCATCTGGCTGCAATGAGTAGTGAGTACAAGGTAGATAAAGGATCAAAGTAGCCCATTCAATCCTGATTGGTTAAGAGGTAGCATTTGTGGGGTGTCATGGACATATTAATTATGTATACACTATTATCCTACATGTTATCTTCAAAATATCATTTCTATGCTTCATGTTTAAGTTAAATGAGTATTACTACTTTTCACATAATCATGAATATTGTATCCTGTGTCTGGACTGGAAATGTTGTGCATCCTGTTTCAATCTCCTAGGTATGGTATGAGAATATCATTATCAGAATA
This sequence comes from Lissotriton helveticus, assembly GCF_964261635.1. Taxonomy (NCBI): domain Eukaryota; kingdom Metazoa; phylum Chordata; class Amphibia; order Caudata; family Salamandridae; genus Lissotriton; species Lissotriton helveticus. Next base: position 278,837,659 of record NC_136059.1, read on the forward strand.
TTACCTAACAATAACAGTGAGTCATCAATATTGTTTACAAATATATTGTTCCATTTGAGTTAAAAATAGGGCATATCCACCCAATGGGACGATGTGTTAATAAATGTTACTGAGGACATAATATTTATGTTAGAGGATATTTCAGACATTCAACCATTACATCATATTATCTGCTGGTGTTATTCATAAACACCTTAGGAGAGCAGACCTACAATAAAGGAAGAGTAGTTGTAGAACTGAGTCAGCAAATAGTAAGCTTTCTAAGGTAGTCATGAAACTGCTGCAATCTTGTATCTCTTTTTCGATTCATTCATTCAGGGGCTCTCTTCATATATTGGTTGAGAAAGTATCCATAGACACTAAGGGCCTGATTTAGAGTTTGGTAAAAAGGGATGCCCTATCACATACTGGAGGGATAGCCAATCTTCTGTATTACCAGTGTCATTGTACATAATGGCCATCTAATACTGCAGATGGTTGTGATGGAATATTCCATCTGCTAAACTCTAAATCAGGCAGCTGTTCTCATTTTCGAGTCCTGGAGATTAATGCTTTCTGATTCCAAATATTGGGTACATGCACTGAAAGGCACTTTTATGGCATCCCTCCTGAATCAATCAAGTTAGTGACATAGACATCCTTCATAACTATTTTTTAGTTTCAGCCAATTAATGGTGACCATTAAAGAATTAGAAAAAGAATAAAATGGCATTTTAATTTTCTTTTTAAATTATTGAGAAAATAAACACAGAATTAAAGCAGTACATCACTGGAAAGAGATGTAAGAAATAACAAAGGCATCAAATAGTAATAAAATCTTTTGGAACGAGAATAATAAATAATAACATTGGCAAAAATGATGATAAAAAGAAATTTTGTAAGATGAGAAGAGTTGTGAGGGTAAAGAGTTACATCAACGTAATAAAATAATGTTTTCCATAAGAATTTTTTTTTTATTTGTGTGTCTTGTTATATAAAGAGAAAAGGGAAAGAAAAGAGCAGAAGAAGGGAAGAAAGGGGGAGAAAGAGAGAAGAGAATGGGAGTAAATAAATAGAGTAAAAATAGGTGTTATGAGAGGGATGAGTGTGAGGTTAGAAGGTAACCATAATAAATCAGACTTAGGGGCCCATTATGATGTCGGGCCGCCACGGAAAGGCAGGCGGTGATTGATGCGGGGGCCCCCTGTGGGCCCCCAGAGTGATGGCCAAAGGGGGGTGGCACACGGGGGGTACCTGTGGTACCCCCCTGCATTTGCATATTCGCAGCAGCAGGCACCGCGCGGTGCCTGCCGCTTCGATTATGCAAATGCGTGCATTTGTTTTTGACATTGTGGCGGGCGGTGCAGTGAGCACCGCCCGCCACAATGTTAACTTGAGGAATGCCAATGTCGGGACCCCCGCCCATTAGGCGGGCGGTCCCGATCTCCGTTAGGGTGGCGGGCGTACAAAGTCTGCCCGCCATCCTAATGGACCCCTTAATCTTTAGAAAAATAGAGGAATGGGAGACAAAGGCAATTCTGTGTTCATCACAAATCAAATTCCACCATAGCCAAAAGGATAGCTTAGAATGATATTTCCAACATGTTAATATAACTTTAAAGGCGATAGCAATAAAAATGTCAAAATAGTTTTGGAGGGAAGGTGGTCGAAATCAGCAGATATGGTACCTAAAAAAATATTGTGAATAGCAAATGGAACATCACAAGAAAAAATCAATAGACATTTTGACCATATAGATTCCAAAAGTTATATATCTTGGGACAATAATAAAGTAAGTGCATCAACGAGCCTTCAGAAGAGAGAAAGGACTAACATAAGAGAGACATAGAATGGTCAATTTTGTGTTGAAAGAGGGGAGTAATTATGACTCTGTTATAAATAAAATATAGGGATTGTGTAATATTGGCAGCTCTAAAGGTTTTGAAAATCTTTCGCCACATTTGGTCCCATTGGTAAACATAAACTAATTGAGATAAATCTTGTTCCCAAAGTAATTTGATAGGAGATTTACTCCGAGTACTGATAGGTGAGGATAAAGTTTTATATATAAAAGAGGCACTGGGAATGGGGTCAAGGGGAACTTGAAATAAGGGTGTAATAGGAGTAAATGAAGTAGGTTGCAGGGTTGGAGTTAACATTTTGTAAAAAGGTTTGGAGAACGGGATAATGTATTATATTGGTGAATTCTAGAGTCAGGAAGGTTAAATGTTTCTTGTAATTGGGAGAAGGGTAGAATCAAATTGTTAACTATAAACTGATGTACATAATAATTGCCCTTCTCCTTCCAGTGTTTGTAGTAGAAAGACTTGTGGTGAAATTTAATATATTTATTAAATCATATAGAAGAGGATAGAAAGGATTGATGAGAATCAAAACCTTGGCAAAAAAGGGTATGTAGTATATGGTGAGAATATTTTAAGATGGGGTATCTAAAAAAGAAAGTATAATTGGTAATAAACAGAATATCCTGAAAAGAAATGTAATTTAACATTGAGCGTTCAACAGTCACCCATGTTGGCATAGAGGAATCTTGATAATCTTTAGTCATGGCATAAAATTGACAAATTAGAAATGCAGTGTGATACAATTTGAAATCAGGAAAGCGGACATCACCCCCTGATTTTGGACGAATTAGTTTAGATAGAGCAATAGGAGTGCATTTGTTATTCCACAAAAAATTTGGTACAAATAGAAATAATTTGAGAAAAAAAGTAATTAGGAATTTTAAAAGGTAACATTGAGAGCATGAAAAGCACCTGGGGAACAATTATCATTTTAATTTTATCAAACCTGCCCGACCAAGATGAAAATAATGGGGACAGGAAGACAGTAAATTGGTGAGCTTGAGTTTTAAGGCAGAAAAATTATGGGTTAAAGTATCAGGAATATTTGAGGGAAACCATGTTCCTAAATATTTAGGGGCCGATTAGGATGGCGGACGGACTTGCGTCCCTCCGCCATCCCAGAGGTGGAGGGACCGTCCGCATGGGCTGCGGCGGTCTCTCCGTGCAAATTAGGATGTGACCGCCACCCTGGCGGTCACATCCTGGATATTTAACATTGCGGCGGGTGCTGCTTCAAGCAGCACCCGCCGCAATGTTAAAAGTGCATGTTTTACATTTACATGCACAAAGCGGCAGGCACCGCACGGTGCCTGCCGCTTTGTGCATGTAAATGCTGGGGGGTACCATAGGTACCCCCCATGTGCACCCCCCACCCGTCCACACCCTGGGGGCCCGCAACGGGCCCCCAAAATCAAAAGTACACATGCTTTTCCACGGCGGAAAAACCACCGCGGAAAAGCATGTTTACTAATGTTTCCTAATTTGGCTGGCGGTGTCTGATAGACACTGCCAGCCAAATGAGAGCTTTTCCGCCGCGGTTGTAATCCGACCGCGGCGGAAAAGCAGCGGAGAGAAACCAAGACCCACCAGCCATCGTAATGCGGCGGTGGGTCTTTAGTGACTCCGCAGAGGATTTTCCGCCTCCTCCGGGCCGGAGGTGGCTTCTGCCGGCCCAGAGGAGGCGGAAAATCCTCCATCCTAATCGGCCCCATAATCTTTTGGGGGCACCAAGTGAAGTTAGTTGTATCAAACATGTAATAATAAAATGATGAATTTAAAGGTAAAATCTCAGTTTTGGAAAAATTAAGTTTATAACCAGAAACAGTTGAAAATAAAGGGATTTCTTGTACAAAATGGGGAAGGGAGTTGCAGGGATTGGACATGTAAATAAGGATATCATCTGCATATGCAGAAAGCTTAATTTCATGGGAGTTAAGTTTAAAACCAGTAATATCAGGGTTATATCTAATACACTAAAGAAAGTATTCTAAACAGAGGAGAAAAAGTAATGGGGAAAGGGGGGAACCCTGACAGGTGCCTCTTTGTAAATGGAAATATGAAGAAAAAGGACCATTGACAAACACACAAGCACGCGGGGCAGTATATAATAATTTGATATAAGAAATAAACTTTTGACCAAAACCAAACCATTTAACAGTACAGAGCATATATTGCCAATTTATGTGGTCAAATGTTTTTTCAGCGTCAAGTGAGAGGGCAGCTAAAGGGGAAGAATACTTGTTTCCATCGGCAAGAATATTTGAAAACATTCTAGCATTATCTGCGTCAAGTCAGCCTTTACTAAAGCCAGCTTCTTTGTCCGGTTTGGGAATGACAACAATCAGGGCTTCTAAAAAAGAACCACATGCTGTGGAATTGGAGAGGAATGTGTTAAAAAGGTCCAATCATTTTTGGGCAAAGGTTGTGGAAATAGTTGAGAGTAGTTCAACTGAGAAACCATCTGGTCCCAGGCCTTTTTTAAAGATTTAAGAGCATTAATTATCTCCTGAAGTGAGATATTATTTTCAAGAGGTATAAAAGTATCAGAAAGGGAGTGGGGTTTAGGGATACCTTGGAAAAAAGTCTCAAAATCTTTTTCTGAAGGAGTTGTATCTTCCATATATAAAAGTTGATAATAGGATTGAAATGTATCTACAATGTCTGAGTCGGAAGAAATAAGTTTATTGGTTGTTTCTGAATGTATAGGTGTAGTATCCTGCATTTCTAATGAAATGTATTTTACACCTCCTAGTCAGCCAGTGCCTGTGCTCTGTGCAAAATAGAATGTTGGAGTCTTGATGTGCCTTGGAATGTTGGGACACAGAGAGGTGAAGTGACAGTTGGACATGGGTTGTGCAACAGACAGGCTGCTCCTGGTGGGGCTCTCCTTCAGAACTTAACTACTTGTCGTTTAGAACTATACTACTTGTTATCTACTTGAATAAATCATACTTAATTACAACTTACATGCGTGGACCTCCTCACTACATTTATTTGGTGACGAAGATGGATATTGCTTACCTGGGCATATATAGTCTCTGGGTACTTACCTTCATTGGGTTCATGGTTCTTTTTACATGCGTACGTTTTACACAATATTCTTCCCTACACAGGGATGGGTGTGGGTCCAGCCCCATTTCAACACATGCATTTGCCGAATGGGCCACATACGTTTTTAACCCTTACACAGGGCACCGTGCATGGGTCACAGTCCCACCTACAGTTGCACATGTACCCTTACACAGGGCACCGTCTCATGGGTCACAGTCCCATCTTTATTTGCACAGGTACCCTTACACAGGACACCGTCTTATGGGTCACAGTCCCATTCACATTTACAGAGTCACCCTCACACAGGGCGTCTCTTCGGTCATAGTCCCATTTCTACATGACACTACAGTTTTTCTCTACATGGAGGTTCACCTTACACGGGCTGCTTTGTCATGGGTTTTAGGTCCCATTCACAGTGCTCCTCACCCTCCTGCCTAGGAGTAGAGGATGACCATGAGTTTCTGTCCCATTAGCTGTTATTTTCTCAATATCTAATCATTTATGTTACATTGTCGATATTATTATACAACGCAATATATTATATGTTATTGGTTTTTCTATTTGATAATAGGGGAGGATAAGTGATACTGTTTGTATTTACTTCGCTTCTTCTTCTCTGTTTCTCATTTGTTCAGATATCCTTTTGATGTCACTTCCTTTTCATCTTTGGAATCTGGACCATACACATTTTGCTGGTATTTCTTCTTTGGTATTCAGTCTTTAACTTTCTGAAATGTTCTTCTTGTTCTTCCTTGTTCAGGAGGAATCTCTCCCTTCTCTTCTCCCTGTTCTTGGGGATGTCTTCTCTTCTGTTCCCATCGTGCCTTGTCCTTCTTTCCTCGCTTGCCTGCCTGGCCAGTGGGTGTGTGTAGGGGTTGTCTTTGGTATGTCTGTCTCTTTTCTATTCTTTGGCAATTTTAAACGAGTGTGTTGTGACTTTCATGCTTGTCAATTTTATTTTACTTTTGTGCAGCTTATGTTCGCGCTTGAGTTATAAGCGTGCTGCTGCCTTGCCTTAGACTTCCCAGCGCTTGTAAGCGCTTCGCCTGCTCCCTCTCCCCTGCTTGGGATTTTAGACCGCCCTCGGCTGAGTGTTGACGCCGAGGGCTGGGATCTCATTCCGGCTGCCATCTTGGGGGTAGGACTCTCCGCCCTCGCGCTCTAGTAGCGCTATAAAAAGCTCCCCTCTCCCTCCGCGCAGCGGACGCGTACTGCGGACGCGCCGGACCTGCGCCGGAGTCGCGCCAGAGTCCTGCCCGTCTGCGCCCGTCAGCGTCCCGGAGGCGTTCGGCGTGGCAGGGACTTCTGGCCATTATGCTTTCCTACTCCGCGCAGGAGCTCTACTCCCTGCGAGCCGTGGATGCTGCCTGTCACTCTGTATTCCCAGGCCGTTATAGGGGTAAATATAAGTGCCCTGTTTGTAAATGGCATCCTACCAGCAACCTCCGTTCCACCTGTCCGATCAAGGATTGTAGCATTAAACATCTCTGTCTACTCCTTAATACGAGGTCGCTGCATAGACACACTCAGGAGATCTTTGATCTCCTTTCTACGACCAGTCCAACTTGTCTGATGCTCACTGAGACTTGGCTCAACGAGTCCTCCCATCCGGACATAATGGCAGCCATTCCCTCTGATTATATTATCCATCGACAAGATAGAGACAAGGGAAGAGGGGGAGGAGTCGCCCTAGTTGTGAAAAAATCTTTCTCGTGCACAGTCACGCACACAAACACAATCGCAGGGGCTGACTCTCTCGCCTTCACCCTCTCCTTATCACCCCAGCAAGCGGTGAAGGGTCTTGTCATTTACAGACCTCCAGGCCCTGTGGGATCATTTTTTGATGATCTCCAGCAGGCTTTGTCTGTCCTTGCTCTAAGATCTGAGCAGTGTCTATTGGCTGGAGATTTTAATTTCCACATGGATGATCCTCAAGACCAAGATGCTATCAAGCTGTTGGATATTACATCTACTCTGGGCCTGTTCCCCTATCTCTTCGGCCCGACCCATGATAAAGGTCATACGCTTGACCAGGTCTTCTCCACTTCACCTATTATGGCTGTTACACTTTTGCCGGTATTATGGTCTGACCATTGTCTCGTCCATTTCGAAATATCTGCCACTGTGAAACCAACGGTCAGTGCTACAAGGCTACAGGGCAGCAGCCACAGGGCGTTCCATCGGGTGACACCAGATCTGCTAGCTCAGGCTCTGGTGGATCATCCCCTGTCCTACATGGGTGATCTGGATAATGACCTTGAGAGTCTGCAATCCTGGCTCCTAGCTAGATTAAATGAACTTGCCCCATTACAGCCACCTAGATCTGCTACCCAACGGATCTCGGCCCCTTGGTTTACGGAGGAACTGGCCCATTCCCGTAGACAATGTAAAGTCGCTGAACGGGCATGGAGAGCCCATTATGATACTGAGGCTAAACAGATCTATAAATCCATGATGAAATCCTATCATGATTTAATCCTTCAGGGCAAGAAATGCTACTTGGCCAAAAGAATTGAGGAAGCAGCAAACTCCTGCAAGGAGATCTTTGCAATTGTTCGAGAATTTACCACTCCGCGCTTACCCTCAGCTCAGGATGCCCCGGCCGAGACCTGGGCTAACACCATTGCTAATTTTTTCACCACCAAAATTAGGCAAATCCAGGACTCCTTTCCTCCTAGACCAATAGACGATCCTCAGATTTTGCCGATCGAGACAGTTCCTTTGTCGACTTCGGGCCCAGTCCTGTTAGACTTCCCGCCCCTTACGGTATCCGCATCCCTAGCTTTGATGAGGAACCTTAAATCGGGCTCACCGCGTGATCCGTGCCCAGCAAAATTTCTAGCGAGAATGGCAGATGTTGTCAACCCCTTAGCCAATCCCATTCTTAACCTCTCCCTGAGTCAGGGAGCTTTGCCTCTTCCTTGGAAACAGGCTATGGTTATTCCTCTCATTAAGAAGCCCAACCTGGACCCAGAAGTGCCATCCAATTACAGGCCGATCTCGCTTCTTCCAGCACTTACCAAAATCTTAGAGAAACACGTTCACAGCGTGCTCTCCAACTTCTTGGAGTCGAACGAGCTGCTCCATGAGTCCCAATCGGGCTTTCGATCGAACCTAAGCACCGAGACGGCGCTCCTGGAAGTCTCTGAGATTGTGAAGGAGGTGCTGGACACCGGAGGCAGGGTGATGTTAGTCATGTTAGACCTGTCGGCGGCGTTTGACACCGTCCCCCATGGGGATCTCCTCACTAGGCTACATGACATCGGTCTAGGGGGGACGGTGCTCAATTGGTTTCGCTCCTTTCTAGCCAACCGCCGACAGACGATCTGGGTCCCGTCTGGATCTGCCGAAATGCCGCCATTGGGAGTCGGAGTTCCTCAGGGCTCAGTATTGAGCCCTACTCTATTTAACATCCTCATGACCCCTCTCTCTGTTGTTCCTTCCTTGCTATCTGTCCTTTGTTCTCTCTTGTTATATTTTATTCATATTTGGATTTGTGCTTCTGTTGGAAAGAAAGGGGATATGTAGTATCCTGCATTTGTAATGAAATGTATTTTACACCTCCTGCTCAGCCAGTGCCTGTGTTCTGTGCGCAATAGAATGTTGTAGTCTTGACGTGCCTCGGAATGTTAGGACACAGAGAGGTGAAGTGACAGTTGGACATGGCCTAGCAGCAGACACGCTGCTCCTGGTGGGGCTCTCCTTCAGAACTTAGTTACTTGTTGTTTAGAACTATACTACTTGTTATCTACTTGAATAAATCATACTTAATTACAACCAACCTATGTGGACCTCCTCACAACAATAGGCACAATATTTTTATGTTCTGATTTGATTTTTAAATAGCTGGCTAACATTTTCCCCACCTTATTTTGGCCTCCATGAAATTTAGATTTGATCTTAAGGAGAATGTTACAAGCATCAACAGTGGCAATTTTATTCAAGGTAGATTTGACTTTAATCAATTCTTGCAAAGTGGAGGAGGATTTAGAGAAAAAGTAATTGTGTTCCAGGGTTTTTATCTTTTGAAGAGTTTCATGATATTTAGCATTGAGTAGTTTCTTTTTTCTGCAGAGTAAGCAATGGCAAAGTCTCTAAATGAAGTTTAAAAGCATCCCAGTTGTTACGAACTGAGGTGTCCAAAGACTTATTAAGTTGAAAATATTCATTAATAAAAGAGATCGCTTCTGAAATGAAGGTTTGGTCTGAGAGTATGTGATTGTTAAAACGCCAAGTGTTGAGGGACATAGCAAAAGAAGCAGACATAGGGGCATGGTCACAAATAAAAATAGAACCAATTTCACAGGAATGGATACAAAGGAGCAAGACTTAGAAACCAGAATACAATCAATACGGGACATAGTATGGTGAACAGGTGAAAAGAAAGTGAATTCGCAAAAATCTGGATTACATGTTTTCTATACAGGATCTAGCCAATTATTAAAATAACCACCAACGATTATATTGGGGATCGAGATAGAGGATAATTTCAATTTAATATACTGTTAAAATTGTGGGTCGGGTTTGACAGGGCCATAAATGTTGAAGGAAGTGACTTGTTTTTACAAATAATAGCATCAAGCAAAGACCCTCGTCCATTGGAGTCACATTCAGTTGATAATATTTGTGCATTAATTGATTTATGAAATAAAATGGAAACACCACCATGACAGTCAACAGCAGGAAAGTAAATAATTTGATTAACCCATTGACATTTGAGCTTTAGAGATTTCACATCATTACAATGAGTCTCCTGTTAAAAGGCAACATGAACAGTAAGTTTGGATAAATGAGATAATACCTTTCGATGTTTGTCAGGATGACCTAGACCACGTACATTCCACGAGACAACGTTAAACATGTTTGAGGGTGAGGGTAAACATATGGAAACAGAAACAGTAAGTGGCAGGACCAATAAAAAAGAAAGAGAAACAACGTTTATATAATGTTAAACAATGAAAACAAAAAATATCGAAATTGGAGAAAAAATAGAGATAAAGAAAAACACTCATATAGGTAGGAAGATAATAATAAGAAAAAAACACAGAAAGGAAATAGTCAATATACAGAAAGAGAGGGGAAGAGAGAGGGAGGAGAAGGAAGAAGAAAGAGAGAAACAGAATAAGTAAACAGATCAAGGAAAAGAATCCAGTTCTGAAGAGAGATAAGCAACAGGTATGAGAGAAGCATGGTAACGCTGAAGACAAGGATGGCGGTAGGAATGAATAGGCAATGAAAAGCCTCCTAAGAAGTAAATAAATAACAAATAATAGAAAATAAAGAATGAAGGAAGAGAACAAAGAAATAGGAATAATTTAAGTAATATAAAACAAAAAGAATAAAGGGTAAAAGAGCACTGGAGAAATAGGAAATAAGAACGAGTAATAGAGAAACGAGATAGATATATATTTAGAAGAGCAATATCAACCAATTAACTGAGAAAAAATTAAGCATTAGTTTACGAGAAGAAATGCTGTTTAGAAAGAGTTTCAGTTTCTCAGGATCGTCGAAAGAACGTGAGTTTCCTTCATGAGTAATTTTGCAAAGGCCAAGATGGAGAATGCCATATTGAATGTTCAAATGTCTCATCTGGGAGCAAAGAGTCAGAAATTATTTACGACAAGCATTCGTTGGATTGGAGCCATCCTGTGAAATGAAGATAATATGTCTCAACCAAATGAGATGTGGTTTTAGTTTAATAGCCTTCAGAACATGCATAAGTTCAGTAAATTCTACGAAGAGCATTATAATACCACGTGGCTTATTTGAATTAGGATGAAGATGACCCAAACGATGTGCACACTGTATGTTGAGAGGTGAGGAGGATTGAAGGTCTAAGAGTTCCAGGAGGAACTTCTTCAAGAAAGATAACATATCCGGGCCTTCAATATTTTGCAGAAGACCATAACTGCGAAGGTTGTTACTCCAGTTCCGATTTTCAAGATCTTCGGTGTGGAGTTTCAGCTTGTGGATCTCCTGCTCTAGTACAGGAATTTTTGTAGAAATATCTTGAAGGTCTCCCGCACGCTGTTCAAGCTCCGACACCTTTCCCTCCATGACAATCCTGCGGTCTTCTATTTGTTGTAATTTCTCATTGGTAGCGGACATCAAAGGTTGAATACCGCATACCTCATCTAGAATAGAGTCAAGAACCTGATTTTGTGAGGAGAGAATGGGAGAAGGAGGATAATTTTTGTGCCTTTTTGTTTTGTGCCTGAAGAGGATGGCTTAGAAGTGGCGTGAGGGTCACTGGCCATCTTGACATGCTGAGGAGAGTGATGAGTAGTAAGTAGGAAAGGACGAATACGGCTCATACACCAACAGAGAAGAGGGCAAGAGCAACGATCATCCAAAAGTAGGCAAACAGATTGGAAATAACACAGAGGGGCAGAAGCAAAGTATATTAGTCACTGGAAAGTGTCTTTTAATATTCACCCCAATGTGAAGAGGAACCGCCACAGCAGAAAATGACCAATATCTGCTGAAATGCAATGTAATTAACTGTATTAGGGATAATCCACATTGATTCGATCAAGCAAAAGTAGTGACATATTGAAGGGAAGTCACAACCTCAGTTTCCAGTTCATATAAGCACAGAGTGCAAGCACAAATAGGAGTCCATGAACAAATTCACACTCCTGATGCCAAAAAGGACACAGGGAACACTGTATGGCATTTTGGATGTATAAGGGTGGCCCAGCTGATGAGAAAATAGGAGCATGAGCGCCGTGACTCAAAATGGCGGATGCTCACGTTTCTGTGAGGTGGAAACACCGCCGCGGATTCCGGGCTTCAAAACAATGCTGGGAGAGCAATAAAGTGGCACGGAGACTCACCGCCACCACATATGAGCGAGACCGCAGTGGGGGCTCGGAAGCTTCACGTCCAAGATGCACCTTTTGGAGAAGAAGCTCTGCATTCGGACGGAGCTCACAGCAGGACCCCCATGTTGTCTCGGCGTCCAAGCCACACCCCCATAAAATGGCATTTTGATATTAATTTAGCTCACTTCTGGGATGAAATGTGGTTACTTAACAAGTAACACTTTTACATTCTCCTTTATAAATATATTTGTACACAACCAAATCAAAATGTATTTTTACAAACAAGAAGAGTCTAGTTTGGGAGCTGCTCCTTGGCCCATATTAAATAAATGGGTGGTTAGCCCAGCATGGCGACATGTCGTGCTACAGAGGTAGGGCTATTTAGCCAATTTTGCAAACTGCAATGGTGATTGACAGTCTGGATGACAATCAAGGAATTCCACTGGCAGCAATATGCCTTGGTCGGTAGTCTCTACTGTAATACATGTGGATATTAGTTGAGGGGTGACTACTGATCTCAAGTAATAATCACAATCCTTGTCAGATGAACCCTCAAAGTTATTAAATTAACATGAGCTCAAGTGCCTGACAACTATGGCTCGTAGAAGACAGGCTTAGCTACAGCAATGAGTACATTATTTACGCAGTACCAAAACAGTAACTCAGAACCCAACACAATAAAATGTATTTAAAAATGAGGGCTGCACCTGGAGACTGATGGAAATTAGCCTCCAGAAGTTTTGGACAGGGAAATATTATCTTTTTAAAAGCACTTCCTACTTAATATTTATTAGAAATATGACTTCAGAAATGACTTGGGACTTTAAGAAATAATACAATGAAAGCTTTAATCATTGCTTCTAGCCTTCCTAGAGTAAAAATAGTTTTTCGGTGCTATTCACTTTAATGATATTTTAACATAAAGTTTCCACATGTCCAACTGTAAATAACATGTGTGCTGCCTTATGGGCTAAAAGCCTGCATAGAGGTGACTTAATAATATCTAAAAGTGCAGTTTTGACCCCCTTTTGACAGGTTAAATTGCACTTTTTGCGCTGCTCCAGGCAGGCTGCAATGGCAGGGCTGAACCATGTTTACACAGTCACTGCACAGATCAATAAAGAGCTTATTTTCGCCATGCAGGAGGATTTATTAAAGAATTTGAGCACCACAATGGATTCAATGTATGAAGACTTTTTGCAGAGACAAGGCCTGCGCATCACAGGCTTTGCGAGTGCAGAATGGCAAGTCACGGTGCTCAAAAGGTGCATTGCAAATCAGAAATAGCCTTCGGGTTTACAGTGTCTATGTTGCGCCTCATTGTGCTTCGGGAGTAGGAGATTATAGGTCTTCATATACCAATGGCATGTATACACAAATGGTTTGCAACCACAAATGTAGTCACAAACCATTGCTTAGGCACCAAACCTGCAAGGGAGAGTATCCACTTGCAAGTAACAGCTGTCCTTGAAGCTTGCTGTTTGTGGAAACATCACCAATGGAGAGAGCACCCTGGACTTGTGCATATTAGGCAATCCCATCAGTAAGAAAGAACCCATATTCCATGTTCTAGTTGCAGACATTGAGGTGGGCATTCTGTGACTGGACTAATTGAGGTCTATTATCCTTCGCGGTTCTTCATCCTGCAATTTGAAGCACATTTGGTTAGACTTACAAACAGAATCCTAACTCAAAATAATAATGAGGCGGGATTCCTTTTTCATACTGAATGCCCATCTTTCACTGCGACTGATTAGTTTTTGGGTTGCAGAGCAAAATGAAGGTTGAGTAACAAAGCAGTTAGTGTGCAAAAATACCGACTTTCTGGCATCCCTAGGTACCTATTTGCAGTGGTTGTGCTTATTACCACATTATGCAAAGCACATACGAGATCATTCAATTTGCGATAAAAACACATCTGGGATACATTTCTGACTTTCACCTAACGTATAACGTATCTTATTACCAACAAAAAAAATCAAATATACTCAGACATCTTGCTACTAACCACCACTCACAGACGTCATCAGACTTGGCTCCTAAATCTTGTTACCAGGGTGAGAGGGTGTGCAGAACTCAACTTTCACTGCAAGGCAAAACCTATTGCAGAATATGTGACTCATAGATATGTTTAACAAGGTAAAGTAACTTTGATCCAGGACAAAATCTGCATAAAAGCAGGTGTAGTAGGTGCAGAATTGATTGTGTCTGTTTGACTTAGCCCCAAACCTTTTGCCTTCACCGCTCTGTTTCCGTTGGCTTTTAGGACTCCTGGCACTTTACCACTGCTAACCAGTGCTAAAGTGCATGTGCTCTCTGTTTTCAACATGATAAAATTGGCCTATACCTGATTAGAACATTGAATTTACTGATAAGTCTATACTAAAATTGAACAACATGTATACCCAGGGCCTGCACATGAAATGCTACTAGTGGGCCAGTAGCACTTATTGTCCCACTCACTTAAGTAGCTTTTCAAAACATGTCTCAGGCCTGCCATTGCAGCCTACCTGCAGTTTTCAACTGCCAATTTGACCTGACAAAATAAACTTTTTGCCAAGCCTAAAACATCCTTTTTAATACACATAAGTAACCCATAAGGCAGGCCCTAAACAGCCCATAGGGCAGGGTGCATTGTATTCAAAAAGTTGGACATGTACTTTTAGGTTTGGCATGACCTGATAGCGAAAAACTCTTAAATGTATTATCCACTACCGCAAGGCCTACCTCTCAGATAGGATAACATTTGGTTCCTAAGGGATAATTTTGGATTGGGAACAGGTAGAAATATCCTGTTTGGGCTCAAATGAATTGTAATTTGAAATCACTTTAGTGGCAAAGTCAGTTTTTAGATTATTATGTCAGATTTGAGAAAGTTTGCATTTTCCTGCCCTAAATTTTCTGATGCCTTCTAGGAGTTTCCCTCTGCCTGGGCCTTTTAATTGCTCCCCTATTCAAGAATGTGTATTGTTTCCAGACAGTGAAAAATAGGACCTGAGTGTAGCTGGAAGAGGGCCATCCTGCCAGAATGGGAGATGCAGAGCTATATCCTGCCCCACTTACATTTTAAAGGATTTGCCTTAGCACACTCAAAATGAACTTGACACCAGGCATTTGTCACCCAAGGCATATTGAGGCCTGTTAAGAGAGGAACAAAATTCCGGAACCTTCTGTTAGGGGAAAACTGCAGAAGTTCTACTGCAAGGCTGGTACCAGGTATAAGTAGTGGACCCTTTAACCCACTCTTTAGTTCACTACAGGACATGTGGCAGACTACAAAAGGACTGCCTTGTATTCTAGAGGACTGTGCTGCTGCTTGAGGTATGCCATGATTCGCAGAAGACTGCCCTGCTGCTTCATGCCTGCCTTGTTTTCTCAGAGTACTGCCCTTCTGCTGCCAGAGGACTGTCATGCTGCTCGAGGCCTGCCTTGCTTTCCAGAGAACTGGTATGATGATAGAGGCCTGCTCTGCTGCTTGAACAAAGGACCAACAGAGTAACCCCAAGGGCTTGTTGGCTGGCTTGTGAGCTAAAGGTACATAAAAACTCCAGAGGCTTTGAACCCTGCACGTGTCCTCAGCTGAAGTGAGTCCTAACTCACCAGGTGGTAATCTCAGATCCTGGACTCTTGGAAGTTGTATTAGACATGCTGCTCCAGCCTAACCCTAAAGTTTGGTACTTTAAAAAAATGTGATCAATAAGTGCCAGAAGAACAAGCATCAGACCAGGGCCAGGTTCAGGCAGACCACAGATCCCTCAGATAGTCAATGCAGATGATGGGTGAGAATAGCTAATGCAGATGACAATGTGAGAATTTCAACTGTTGAGGTGGTTCATCTCCCTACAATAAGTGACCTTTTTGGTGGAACACATTCCGAGGACTGACCACTTCAATGCTAATGGTCTTCTTTCCAGGTTCTTCAGTCCTAGTGATATTAGGTGGGTTAGTGAGTAGTTCTCCCCATTTTCAGATGGGGAGACACATGTTAGACCTGACATTCTTGGTGTGGTCTTCCCCCAAACCTTTTTTTGCCTTCACACCTGTTTTTTTTAATTTCGTTTTTGTTAGCATTAGAACTCTGGGCACTTTACCACCACTAACCAGTTCTAAAGGTCTTGCCGTCCCCGTCCCAAAACGTGGAACAGTTGGCACTTTAAAACATGCCTCAGGCTTGCCATAACACCCTATAGGGCAGTTTTAAATATGCCTACTCGAACTGGCAAAATAAACTGTTTGCCAGGGCTTAACCTTCCTTCTCAATAGATATGTCACCTCTAGAGCAGGCCCTAAAAGCCCATAATGCAGGGTACATTGAATTTCAAAAGTAGGACATGTGTTTTTAAGTTTTACATGTCCTGGTAGTCAAAAAATCCTAAATTCTTTTTTCACTACAGTAAGGCCTATAATTTCCCATTGGGTTACCTTATTGCCTTTAATAAGTGCTAACGTTTGATTGAGTGTGTGGGAAAACAAGAGCCACCCTTCTCACATGGATCCAGGGTATCTATAATATAGCAAGGAACAACAGTTCCTGTGGACAATGTGTGTGATATCTGGTAATAGTTAACTCAATTGTAATGTTTCTGGGTGAGATGTCGAAGAGAGGAAAGAACCATATACAGCAAGACATTTATGAATATTTGCATTTTATGTAAATACGTAATCAACTTAATCAATAAAGGTGCGGGGTTTCCCAAGTGAACATAGAACCTAAATATCAAATTTGTGGCAGTTTGTGACATACAAATATGTTTATAAAATACAAAAATGACCATGCCATAATATTCAGTAATAAGTCACAGCCATCTAGTACAATGGTGGAGGCTGAAGAATGGTTCATTGTGGGATTTTGTCGAAGGCGTTTCGACCCCACTATCAATAGGGGTTCTCTTCAGGATCTAAAATGGAGGGACACCTGAAACAAGGTGGATCAACTGTCAAAGTGATAAGTGCACACCGCAGGGAAGTGTATTGTAGAAAAGGTACTCACATGGGGCCCAGCCGGGCACCTAGTGAGGAGAATAGAATTACCAGATCTGTCTGCGTAATGCTGGTATACAACATCCGTAACTATTGAAAAACCACGGGATCCGTGTTTGCAGAAGGTATCTGTTATTAGCAGCTTGTCAGGGAAATAATGTGTACACTTTCCACAAGGCCGCTGTAGTCAACCTCCACACTGACATGACAATCTTCGGACGGACGCTGACCTCAGTGGTCCTCCTATACCTACCCTCCAACCTTGAAAGCAAAGAGGCTGAGTACAGCTGCCTTGTGGACAGCGTAATTATTACTTTGATATTAATTATTTAACTACTTTGGGGGAGGCAGAGCTAGTGCCTACAGAATCTGTTTTCCTCAACTTGTGGGTCAATACCATTCTCATATTCCCACAGGCTGGAACAACACATTAAAAGAACTTAAATATAACTTATTGTTTTGTAGCTGCAGAACTTCCTTCAAAAATACAGTTCACCAAAATGGGAAACATAATTTTTAAAAAGACCCAAAAATGCATTTATATAACAGGTATAGTAGTAGTCCATTGAAGCAATCCAAAGTGTTCTTAAACCATTAAAAAGAGATTTAGTTTTAAAAACGCTCCTGGAAACCTGACAAATCGAAGGAAATCCAATTTGGAAATATTGGTTTACTGGAAATTAAATATTTCCTTTAAAGAAAACACACAATCCTAATGTGCATATGATACCTTCCAATTCATAAACCTGTAAAATTGGATACAATACCCACCCACAAAAAACAGTATCTTAAAACATAACATGAACATCACTAATTACTCTATACAAATTCCATAACATTACATGTCGCCTATAATAACAATACATTGCTAACATACTGGAACTAAGCCTAACACAAAACATTAGTAAACTAAAATACTAATAAACCATTCAAAACCACAAACCAACACTATAACCACCATTTGCTAGTACAGCCTATGCCCCATGACCTTCAAAACCCTATAAGAACTTTAACCCCTTGCGCGCTGCATGTATTTTCGGAGAATTGAAGAGCGGGCGGGTTCGGAAAGCCCCGACCGTCCTCCGCACACGCCCACCATGACGTGTGACGGCCGGGGGCCGTCCGCAGCACGTAAGAGGTTAAAAAGGTGATACCTTTTCTGATGAACAGCAGGACCATCTCCCAACTTACTTACAGGAAAATTAACCAAAAATTAGACCGACTACAAAAGTTAAGTTAGCTATAAAAAAATTCAAATTATTAGCAAATGAAACTAAAAAAAGACAATCAATATATTTTGTGTCAATAAAGAGATTTAAGAGTGAGTATTACGGGTTTTATTTAAATAAAAAATTTTTAGTAGTTAATATTGATTAAGCCTTTAATCAAATTTATCAATAATTGATAATTAGAATCTTGGTAAATCAATCAATATGCAGATTATTAATGAATGCATTAAGTGTGTTCCATAAATGAAGGAATATGGAAAGAAACCCTATTCTAAGAATGTGGAGAAAGAAGTCAGCCAGAACTCATACAGAGCTCTATATTGAGAGTGAGATTAAGCATAAAACTTCAGCAATAATTTCACTTAATTAATAAAAAATATCAAAGCAGAATATCCCATAAAGGAAATTTCCAGAAAATCAGTAAAGTCTAAGAGTAACATGGCATTGGATCGGGGTAATTTGAAATCATAATAGCAAGTGAGGTAATGTACAAAGGTTAACCTACTCTAGGAATACACAGTTATATAACCAACACTTTTTATGAAAGTCGGCAACTTTTGCTGCTTTAGTCTTCTTTCATCCAGTGTATGTTTTCCTTCTGAACAGGATCACTCCTCATCATCTCAACAAGATTACAAAAGTCCTTTGAATCACTAAGTTAGTTTTGTTTCGACTAATAATGAGTATGGTTCAGGTTCTCTTTGGAGTCACTTTACTACTTTACTTGTGCACTTCTAACCTTTTGAATCTAATATCTACACAGTAGTCTATGTAAACGTTGACACCTCATATAACAGAAGAAAACATTTTACAGCAAACATTCACTGAAAAGGAAATTCCAGTTAGATAAAAGGGTCAAAATCAAGTTTAAATGCGGATTCTACATACAAGATTGTATCATTTTTCCATTAAAAAGACTAAACTCTAATCATATGTGACAGTAAGCTTTGTTTAAGGAGAAAAATTCTGCAGAAGTATCTGAAACTTTATTAAAAAAAATTATTTTAATAGGCATTTCTATGTAGAGGTCAACAGTTAAACAATTTTGTTATATCTACATTCTTGTATGATATCCTCTTCCTGTTCAGGAAATAACATTTCATGTGTGTAAGTATTTCTAAGCAAATTATGCTTTTACCTGTGCTAATTTAGCGATTTGAGGCCTAGTACATATAAATATGGTAGCTGTGTGCATTTAGTCACATTTTTCAACCCATTTTCTTTTATTTAGGCGTGCTCGTTAATACTGTACATTTATTATAGACTACATTATTTTGTGTTTTAGTTCAAATGCTTTCCCATCGTAGTCAGGCAGACTATTCAGTTACAGATGCTGACTGAAACGTTGCTTGAGGCTAACAGGAATCTAAGTTGGTCCACAGTCTACTTGTTAAAATCACATACTTAGGTTTAATTGCTATATGATTCATATAGTTATTGAACAACTTATATAAAATATCTCTCATGGATCTCAGCTAATTGAATAAGGTATATGTGATCCAGATAATTCATAAAATACTAGTTTTGCAATAACATCACATTCTCAGTTTTGCCTCCAAATTGACATTTCTCCAGCAAAAAGCTGGCGAAATTATTTACTGTGAAAGCAGTGGTTTAACGCAAAATGATTGCCCCCCCCCAGCAAAATGTGAGGGGCCCATGAGTTTCACACATATTCATTCAGATTGGCCTGAATGGGGGGCTTTTGAAGGGTTTAGGAGCCCCTCAAGAGATGAGGACCCCCGGCATCGCAGGGGTTTGTGTTACACACCTGTGTGAAATGGCAAAATTACAAAGGAAATCTGATGAGTGCGAACTCTGGTTCCTGTAGCAATTCCCCACTTCTTAGTGGCTGATCAAGGAACAACTCTGAATAATGCAGATTTTACATCCTGGCATTACTGACACATGACGTATGCGCAATTCCAGTATCTGTAATTCTGGTGGGTAGAAATTCTTATAACGTGTCACAATTTTCTGTATCTCATCACAGCTGACTTTTGGTGGCCTGACTGATACTCTAGATTGGCTGTCAAAATCTTCATAATGAAAGCAAAATCACCAGGTGATAAGTATCATAGTACAACAATACTAATTTAAGAATTGTAATTGTACAGGAAATTCATCAAATCAATGCATAAAATAGATTGGGATTGCATATTATTAAAAGCTATGGGGCATATTAGCAAGGGCCATATCGCCGTTTTAGCTGCACTTTTTGCCACTAAAGCGGCGATATGTTTATCGCCCTATCAGAAAGCTGTCGCTAACAGCAGTTAGCGACAGCTTTTAGGCGATAGCGACCCGTTTGGGGCCCGCTTTGCATGTCAGCGATATTTATAGCTAATGACATGCAAAGTGGGCGTACCCCAACTGTTAGCGACTGAAAGCAGTCGCTAACACAGCTATCTCCTATTAGCAAGGCGGGCATAGCGATAAAAAAAACGCGCTAAGCGCGATTGTCGCTATAATCTAGCGCCTGCTAAAAACATGGCTTACCTGTTTATCCAATGGGAGGTGGATTGTCAGGTTAAGCCCCCATTGGCGTTAATGCGTGAATATCGCTGGATTTCCAGCGATATTCATGCATTTCGCCGCTAATGCTGGATATTTTAGCACAATGGAGAAAAACGTTGCTAATAGCATGTTTTCTCCGCTAACATATCCAGCGATAGGCAGCGATAAACAAAATGCGCTAAGCGCATTTTGCGATAAATATCGCTATTCCTTGATAATATGCCCCTATATTAATTAACTAGATCGTCAAAAAATGTAAATATTGTTCATGCTGCCACAATCAATTCAGACACAGTATATACATTCACTAATCACAGATCCTATCTATTATGTAATTGATCTATCAGAAATAAACAATGTCCATACCCGGTACCATGAGATACTCAGGCCAAAATAGGGACGGAAAGCAATTAGAACTCACACAAATAATTAACTTCATCGAGGCAAGCAGAAATGTCTGTGCTATGGGTTCTATAGGTTTGCCTGTAGCAATCTTTAAATACAACTCTACATATTGGGCAGAGCCGTGTGGGGACCTATTTAAGATGTGTTACACAAAAGACATCGTCCCTCCATCTTGTAAGGGCTCAATTCTGTACCCATCCATGAAAACAAACAAGGGGACCCAAATAACTGAAGATGTATTGCTCTCTTCGATGCGGATGCAAAATAGTATGCAGTAGCACTCCTCAAATATTTGGGGAGCTGGACAGAAATACAAATTTAATCC
The DNA here is from genome assembly GCF_964261635.1 of Lissotriton helveticus. NCBI lineage: Eukaryota > Metazoa > Chordata > Amphibia > Caudata > Salamandridae > Lissotriton > Lissotriton helveticus. The sequence continues at coordinate 278,858,834 of NC_136059.1, forward strand.
CATGGCTTCAAACAGGGTTCTCATTGGGTAATTCAAAAAGAGACACTATTGTTGCAGTATCAGCAATAATTAAACAAAAGGGCATATTTACCATGGGAAATTTCCCCTAGAACGTCACTTTTAATAATGTTCTGGTGGCTAAATCCCTTTCTACGTACTGTGGCTTAGCGCAGCCTTGTAAATAAGGGCCCTTTTAATGTTTCACTTAGAGTGAAAGGGGGCATGCAACGGATGTTGCAGTGGGCATTCCCGTTTCAACCCCCATTGCTTTTTGATGCTGGCCCTTATTTACAAGACTGGGGTAGCGCCAAAAATGAAGTCCAGGGAATACCTGGTTTTAGACTGGCGATACGAGGAGAAATTATTAATTTCTCCTCATTTGTTGCTTCTTCCATGTGTGCTGCATTCTGCAGCACAAATTGAAGGAGCAAGTCACTTTTCAAGATTGTTTATGTGCAGGAAGGTGTCCTTTACTGCACATAAAGAATTGCCCTTGGAACATGGTGCAAGGGTGCCTGCGTTGGCACTAGGAAGCGTTATTAGGGCCAGAGCTAGGGGACACACAGGAGTGCACTGTATTTAAAAAAAATACAGTGCTTCCCTGCATTTTTTAAATGTTAGAGCGCGGCATTACTAATTTTGACGTAACAATGCGCTCTGACATTTTGGTGTAAATATCCCCCAAGGTATCAAAATTAAAGCTAAATCTTTATACATTTTTCATCGACTTCCGAAAGGCCTTCGAGTCAACCATCATGCTCCTGTTATGACTCAATCTCATGAAGATGGGCATTGTAAAACATCTCGTCAAAGCTATTTAATCACTATATAGTGACAATTGGATTCAAATCAAATCCGAAAAATGGGCATCTATCACTGACATTGTTTCTGAAAACAGAGGCCTGAAGCAAGGATGTGTTCTTACTCCTTTGCTGGTAATTTGTATTTAGCTGACATAGAAAAGCCCTTGAAACACAATGGCACGTCAACCAGAGCTAATTAATAAGTAAGGCTCTGTGGTTTTTTGTTTTTTACAGATTTTTTATATATAAATGCAGACAGAACACAATTTATGTTCTCTATATTTATTTTTAAATATGGGAAAATATGGAAAATACTCATTACTGTCAGTCATGAGTGCTAGCTTACTAAATGTCCAAATTAAGGAGATGGGGAGTTAAAAACACAAAAAGGATTTCCTAATGAACCTTAAATACCTGCAGCAGGACAAAACTTGAAGTTGTTGCGACAGCTCCTCCACTAAGACGGAGGAGCGTTGCCCCACTGCTTTCAGTAGTGCAAAAAAGAAAAAAGAAAATGATAATAACACAATCTTATTATCATTTTATTTTTCCCTGCTGAGGCAGTTTTATGGGGCGGGGCAGGGCTAGGTTGCTCATTGAGCAGGAGGTGGAGTAGTTGAGGCACTTTCTAAGTTCGCATGATGGTTTGGCCGACCGCCTTGGGCCAGCAAAACCATCATGCGCACTTAGCATGTTCTACACCATGATGTATTACAGCCTGGGTGGAGAACATGCACAGGCTCATAGTCCCCGTCTGAGTATCGTACCACGGCGCTCAGACCAATCACGATGCTGCTGTCACGGTGACAGAAGCGGCGGGATTGGCTTAGGGGAGATGATGTGCTCCCCGCTTCCATTCCAGGATTCGTCGGAAGGGAAGCGGAGACGCTGGCCAAAGAGGTAAGTGATGTTTTTTCTACACCCCACTCCGCCACCACCCTCCCCGATCTGTGCCAGCCATCACTGGTTTTCGTGAGTTGTAAATGCTTTCAGTTGACATTCCAAAATGTTGGTAACTTAAAAACAGACATATATAGATTTCATTGTAATTTTTTTACACTAAGCACGAAACATGCTCCTATGCTGACGATACTCAGCTGCTTTTCCCCTTTCAAACCATTACACCTGCAGTCATGCAATCTTTCCAAGACGGTATGAGAGCGGTGGCAGGTTGGATGGCCCAGAACTTCCTCCAATGCAACGTGACCAAAACTGAGGTCATGTTGTTTGGAGGGGCCTCCCTGCTTTGGTCCCCGGAATGGTGGCCAATGGAGCTCGGTCCTGTCCCAGCGCCCAAGCAAACCATCAAGAACTTGGGGGTACGCCTGGACCAATCCCTGATTATGAAAGATCACGTCAGTCAGGTTGCGGGAATGTGTTTCCGGACAATTGGACTTTTACGGCGTATCTTCCCCTTCCTACCAAACATCCATAGGAAGACGCTGGTTCAGGCACTAGTCCTTGGACGAGTGGACTACTGCAATAGTCTACTCATATCTGCCAACCAGGAACAACTTCGCAGACTGCAGGTAGTACAAAACACCGCGGCAAGACTTATCATGAATGCCCCCCCCCGCACCCCTTCCCGTCCTCTCCTCTTCCATCTTCATTGGCTCCCGGTGCAACAGCGGATTCATTTTAAGCTGTGTTGCATCATGCATAAATGTATCTATGGCTCTGGTCCCAAATATCTGAAAGATATCTTTCTTCCTTACTCTCCTGGACGTACCCTACGCTCTAGCAACACCATGTTGCTATACGTTCCTAAAGTTAACAGAGCAAGACAGGGTGGCCGTGCCCCCTCCCTTAAAGGTCCAATGCTGTGGAACTCCCTTCCCCTCCAGCTAAGACAAACTCCCCACCTTCTCAACTTTAGGAAGAAATTGAAAACTCACTTATTTACACAGGACTAATTTAGCTTCCCTTCTGCCCTTTCCGATCCACAGTATTTTTGCACTACTCATTTTGCAGCCACGCGCGGAGATACCCCTTCGGGGCTGATTCAAGCGCGATAAAAGACTATAAATAAATAAATAAAAATAAATAGAAATAGATAAAATGAGCAAAAAACTAAATATGATTAAATACAGATAGAAATATCAAAATACCTTAAAACTGAGACCCATAATAATAAGCTTCTTCGGGTTGTGCAATATGCTGATGCATCTCGATGAAACACAATCAGGTCATCCACATTCACTAAATATATTTTTTATATATTTTTTAGTTTCTCCAATGTTTTCTGCTTTTAAAAAATGAGCTTCTACCCTCTCTGGCCCAGCACTTCTCCATCTCTTGCAAGTCATTAGATCAACGTTTCTCCTAGCTCTTTCATAATGGTTTAAAGCTTTTCCTTTAAAGCTAGGCAATTGGCTGAAAATAGAGCTATGTAATGTTCACACTAAACTTTGTTTACTTCCCGTGTCAACTACCCAGCACCTAATCCGACTAGGGCTCAATCTGCAGGACCAATTACTAGCTGAAAAGGCAGCTATTTTATGCTACTGACTCATTTTAGTTGCTGCTGACCATGATCCCTGGAAAGCAATCTAAAAAGAAACTTGAGGGCATATTTGCAATGAAATGGCGCGGCGCAGCAAGCAATTTTGCATCACTGAGCGGTGTCATTTAAAAAATGCAGGGAAACGCTGTATTAACAAGAAAATGGATCAACCCTGTGCTCACGCTGGTGCTAAAACAGCATCCGTGTGCCAAAGCAGGCACCCTTGCACCATGGTGCAAGCGATAGGGTTCAAGTGTTGCAGAGATGATTTTTGTTGTGCAGGAAGAGACACATTCCTGCACAAAAACAATCATTAATGGTGTGCAGCTCCTTCTATGTATGCTACACAGATCACTACACATAGAAAGAGCAAAATACGAGGAGAAATAAAAGTATTTCTCCACGTTGCGCCACTCCCCTGGAAAGGCGTTTTTAACACTGCCTCAGATTTACAGATCCTTGTCTCAGATTTACACATCCTTTTCAATCGGGTGCACTGTCTAAAAGCCATGGGTGTTGCATGGGAACACCCACAGTAACACCCATGACATTGCCCTTTGACACAGCGTACTGATTGAAAGAGGACTGTGCAAAGCCACGCAAAATGGCTTTGTGTGGCCTTGTAAACATGGGCCAGCACACAGCACCCCTGGAGCGTCAAAAAAAGTGACACTCCGATGGTGCTAGGGGCTTGTAAATATGCCCCCAGATTTGTGAAACCCACATTCTCAAAGGGCAATGCCTCAGCTTTAGCCACAATAAGACTCAAATGTGTGCATGGCAGAGCCACCGGATTTGACAAACTCAAACCTAAAAAGAATCATATAAAAAAATTGCAAGATTCTATCAAAAGCCAAGGACAGGGAATTATTAAGCATAAGAACAATATGCACCATTAATGCTCATATTATTCCAACAACCAAGTGGTACCACATTTAACGCTTCCAATCTCCTGGAAGTTAAAGATGAAATAACTAAGGCTAATGTTCGGTTTGTTCTACATAGGTGAATTCCATCAAAACTGGAAATACAAAAGGAAAGACACCATCTGTACTTCTGCAACTATAAAAATGAAAGTCTGGCACAGTTGCTATACGGCTGCCCTGCTTTTCATAAGGAACATAAAAACATATTGCTGCCATACTGTAGAAGGCTACAAGTTTGCACCTGTCAAGAAGCAACAACAGAATGCTTCAATAGCAATGAAGGTCAATTGCAGACAGGATTCATGAGAATGATGGATTTAATCACAGATAGCCTCACAAACTTAATCAACCTGAGAGAAATGTAACTCTATGACTTTATAACTGTACAGTTTACTGTGCATTCTACGATCCTGTCAATTACAATGGTGTATATTGGAAGGGTGTAATTAACTATCAATAAAGGTTTTTTTCTTATTTTGAATTGCTATATTTATAGTGAACAAGAGGCATTCTAAATTCTACCTACTGAAGACCAGTATGCCCTTAGCAGACTCCAAAATATCACTTACGACAGGAAAGGTGTTGAAAGGGCCGGGCCCGTATGTTCTAGATCTGCTCTAGAACTTCAACTAGAAAGTCGATGGTACTTTTTCTCACCATGACAGCGTGGAGGGGAGTGAAGTTGTTAATAATGTCATTCAATTCAATTGTATGTTCTCTATACCCATAGTAACCACAGACTACTAGATAAGGTTAGTTGATTTAAGGTAGACGCTAGGGGGTGTGCGGACAAGATGGTCGCACTGTAGTTAGGCTCCGTCAGCCCCAGAGCCACAATCCAGCAATTATCCTATAATCACGGGGCAATCTCACTATGTGACCCCCCCACACTGAAGTGGAAAATCAGCGGAAGCGGCATGTCTGCTTGGAAGCTAGGCACTGGCTACAGAAGACCATCAGATCACTGAGTGCAGCTCGCAGCCTATGCAATGAGGCGCGACCGGCTGGGTCGCATGAGGTGGGGCCCAGCCGCCGGCCGCATGGATCGGGCATGTTTTGCCCACATGGATCCTCTCTCCCCACCCCTGCCACACAACACCTGACTGCCAGGGCATGCCTCAGGTTGAGGCGATTGCTCCACCTTGGGGAAATCAAGCGAAGCGGCCAGGGACTGCATGTTGGGCCACGATTACCCAGGCCGTATAAGGAGAAGGCCGCCATTGGAAGCTCGGGTCGGGCTGATATAACTGCCAGGGCCCATTCCTCTGGCCACAAGAAACCTAAGAGGTACCAAAAATACTCCTAAAAGGTGAGATGGCGAGGCCGGGAGAAAGTTAAGCTGCGCAACGGACACTGGGTGCTGCCGCCGTGGACTGCCTCAGCGTCACCCCCCACCCACGACACCTGCATGCCAGGCCGGGGGTTTGGGCCTACCGCTACACCTCCTTGCGCATGGTTTGCGGCCTCTTGTTCAGGCACCCACAGAGTAGCGCGCCCTCGCAGGCACCCACTTGCCCTAGCCAGATCTGTGGGCTGTTCGTAAAGAACAAACGGATAGTGTGGCTGACCAAGGTTAAGCACATCAGTTTCAAAATACACTCATAGGTCTTGAGTTTGTGCACATCACAGCCTGAGCTTGCCACACAAACGCTCCACTGTAGAGACAGATCTCAACTTATGCAAAAAAGGATGGTGCACCAAAGGTAAAGAGTACAAGGCGTCGTGAAATTGTAGAAAATCAATCCTTTATTAATTCAAGCTTTAAAAGGCCTCAGCCAACGCGTTTTGTTCCTGTCGGAACTTCATCAGGGCTTAGAAATCACTTTATCAATCTCGTACGGCAATCAGGTCACGAGCTGGCGTTTACTAAGGCGCAAACTCTGCATGCTAAGGAGGGATACATGTAGACGGGCGGTTTTTTTATGTAAAAATGTATTTGTTGTGTACAGATGATCTTTCGAAATGTGGAAATTGGTGAAATAATAACCAAATTCATGAAGAAGAACTTTTCAAAATAATAAAAAGTTTTATTCAAAGAAAACGTGATAACAAAGCATAGTGTTTAAATCGCATGTTTTGAGCTGATTTAATTAGAAATAAGAGACCAGTACTGGCACTCTTTTTCGTTAAATATCCTGGCCAACGTGGCAAGACCCAGAGAGAGTGGGCCCGACGACACCCAGGCCTGGCACCACACTCGGGGACTACTACGAGGCCCTGCATCCCTGGGTCCGCACGGAGAACCGCACGCAAGCCCCACTTGGAGGCCGGGGAGCCCATAGCACTTGTCCCGGAGGGATTTCACAAACCCCGGCCCGCTTGATCAGTACCAAAACCCACTTGGCGAGAGACAAAGCCTCTGAAACTGCCGAAACGTGCGAGCACTCATCGGCGCTTAGTGCGCCAGTACAGCAGCCACCTCTGACTCTACCCCCCCAGGGTACGACCGGTGCCATAATGGGGAAGTCGGATGGTAAACAACCCAAGCTCAGAGGACAACCACCTGGGGAGGAACAAGGCGGCGTGAGCCAGGTGAACAGAGACGCGGAGAAAGTGAACATGAAGACGCTACTTATCACAATGAAAACTAGCTACTCCTCCATTGAGGGAAAAATGGACTCCATGTGCGCCAGAATGGACCAGATCATCCAAAAGATCAAAAAGCAAGACGGCAGAATTGAAGAGGTGGAAACGCGAGTCTCCACTCTCAAAGATGACCACACGCAGGCAGCTAGGCAGCTCACAGACATCGATAAGGTGAATTCCACAAAAAATGAAGACATCGAAGCCCGCTCCAGGCGGAACAATATCAGCATTACAGGCGACCCTGAGACGACCAACACCGGACGGCTAGAAGACTACGTAGACCTGCTGCTCAACACATGCTTCGGTCAGGAGACCTTTTCAAGAATGCTGATCGTCGAACAGGCGCATCGCAAGCTGATGCCGAAACTCCCACCGGGTGCGCGGCCCATGCCCATAGTCGCAAGACTGCTCAACTATCACGACCACAATACAGCACTGCGTAAAGCAAGGAAGATGAAAGACGTTATTTTTGAGAACGTTGCTCAATCACTATACCCCAACTTCACTCTCAATGTCCAGGAGGCGCGTAAGAAATTTGTGCCCATCAGAAAGAAGCTACAGCAAGAAGGTGTGGAATATGCCATGCTCTAACCCACATGTCTCTGGCTCACCTATAATGGCAAGCACCATATTTGTAACACACCACAACAGGCGGTGGACTTCTTTAAGAAAACAGTGCTGGCTGCAAAGAGAGCGGAGTGCTCCCCATCAAAGGAAGACCCAGCACATCACGATGAGGACTGAGGATAATGGTCGGGTGCTCGATGATCACCCCCCGCAGGTTTGACTGCAGACATTGCAGGTATAGCTGCAAGCACTGAGCAGCAGGTAACGTTACATTTTGTCCTTGTTTGACCTCCCGAACTATTGCCAGACTGAATATGGACAGTGAGAACCCTGTAAGAACTCATGCTTGCATTCTGGAATGATTGTGCAGGAGGTGCTGCCACACCTCTTGAGGCACACGTCTCCGTGGGTGCTCCCCTTCCCCCCATCATTGGGAACTGTATTGTTAGGCTGTTGCCTCCTTTGTGGTCTGTTAGGGACATTTCAGGAAACCGTCACCAGCGACCCTGGAACCCGAACACTATTTGCTCTTCTTATTGTTAGCGTCCACTTGTCACTGTACAAGCATGTCATAGGGTTGTTGCTGCTATGTAATCCCACAACATCGATGGCGCATTGCCCACTCCGGGCACCGGTGACGCAGATTATGCAGGTTTTCATAGATACTTTGGAAAGGGTTAAGGGGGAGGGAACCGTGCAGGGCAAGTTGGGGTTGCTGATGAGGGAGGGTAGTTGGGGAACTAGGTTGGGCAGTTCCAAGCATCCACTCGACAACAGACAGTCTATGGGGGTGTTGACAATTGTGTTGGGAGGGTTTCAGAGGGCGGGAATAATGCAATGCAAGTTGGGGTCGCCGATGTAGGAGGAGTGGGAGGGACTTGGGTGGGCGTACTTAAGATTTCAGTGGATAACTGGACGCATATAAACAGCACAAACTTGGAAACAGGCACACATGCTTTCTACACACTTGCACACGGTTCCTTAGGTAATTGAGGGGTAAAAATACCACACAGAAGCACACATGGGATTCCTAACATGTAACGTTAGGGGTCTGGGCAACCCTAGAAAAAAGCATAATGTACTGGCTTATCTGACAGGTGTTGCGTCAGCAAAGCCATGCTGCAGGAATCGCACACGCTCCCTATACAGCAGCCCCGGTCTTCCTCTAAAAGGGCCTCTCATAGACACTTCTCCTCATATTCGGCATACTCAAGAGGCACCGCAATCCTTATTAAAACAACAGTTCCCTACACAGAAGAGGGATCTGCATTCCTCCCACAGGGGAGGTATTGCATGTCATGGGGCAGGTTGGCATCCGGGACAGTCACACTGGTCTGCAGCTATGGGCCCAATACAGATGATGAAGACTACTATATTACCTTATGTATAGTAAATATAGTCTCGACTCATCTCATATGGGGGGTGATTTTAACCTTACACTGCATCCCCCATGGGATCGCTCTCACACACTGCTGCATCACTATTCCAAAGCACAATGACAATTACAGCAAATACTGGCGGACAATCAGCTCATAGATGTCTGGTGCTACCACCACCCCACACAGCAGGAAGACACATTTCACTTGGAGGTACACAATATCTGGTCTCGGCTGGACGTGTGGGTTGTTTCGCAGGGTATGGCAGTGCATGCTTTCTCCACCCGTCACCTTGCGCGTACCTACTCTGATCACTCCCCTGTGCTAATGTTGCTGAACCATCCGAGCCTGCCGCCCCAGCCTAGGCTGTGACGCCTTCTACCTACAGTGCTCCTTGATCAGGTGTTCCAATCAGTGTTGGGGGAAATGCTTGAGGAGTTCCTTAGGCTAAACATAGACTCGGTCCCCTCCCTGACCACATTGTGGGAGGCGTTCAAGGTTACCGTTAGAGGACACTGAATAGCCAAAACGGGGGGCATTCTCAAAGATATCTGCACAACCATAGTCAGCCTGGAGCACCAGCTCAGGCAGCTGGAATCCAGCATCCACGAGGTACGTGACGGCCCGGCCTTAGCCGAAATCCGTAAACTCCTCACAGAGTACCCAGCTGAAACAGCGAGGGAGTGTCGCTTCTGCAGAAAATATCACACAGCGCGTAAATATGGTGAGGGAGACCACCCTGACAAAGCGTTGGCAGAAACTATCAGGCCGCCAAAGACAGCGAACCATGTGTTAGTGATTCGTGATGGAGAGTGGACGCCCCACCACGACACACCGGCCATCATGGGGGTGTTTGCCACACACTATCAGACACTATACACATCCTGCACGACACGCCAAGAGGAGACTCCCCAATACCTACAGCAGATAGAATTGGCCTGGCTCAGAGACCAGCATAGGGAATTTTTGGCATCTGAGTTTACCATAGACAAAATTCGGCAGGCCATCATGCAAATAGGGAATGGGAAGTCACCGGGTTCTGACAGCCTGGGAATAGAATTTTATAAAAGCTACAAAGACACGCTGGCACCCTTCCTAAAAGCCCTGTATGAAGACACGGCCAAAGTGGGATCGCTCCCACCCACTATCCGGGAGGCCATGCTGGTCTCACTTTTAAAACCCGGGAAACCCTCGGAGTCCCCACACTAGTACCGTCCCCTGTCCTTAATAAATTGTGATGCAAAGATTTTGGCCAAAGGGCTGGCTAACAGACTCACACTATTGATGGATAATCTCAACAGGCTGGACCAAGGAGGCTTTATATTGGGCCAGTCAACCTCACACATTTTGCGGACCCTGTTTTCTATCATGCACGGTATTGACCAGGAAGAACAGGCGTTAGCGATCTTTTTAGATGCCACCAAAGCGTACGACTCCCTGGAATGGGTCTACTTATTTGCCGTCTTAACACACATGGGATTCCCGCCCTGATTCCTCATGTGGATTAAACTGTTCTACCGCCTTCCTAGTGCCACACTACTACTGAACGGGGAACTTTCCCCAGCCTTTGCCATATCCAGGGGCACATGTCAGGGGTGTCCCCTTTCACCCCTGTTGTTCGCGATAGCGATGGAGCAGCTAGCTGCCATGCTGCGACCGCACCATAAACAATATGCGCTAGCCTACCCCACTCGACCCGTCTTGCCAGTTGTGAAATTTGGTTGTAGCAGAGAGGTCCAGGAGTATAATTACTTGTGGCATACCTCTGTTCAGAAGTTTCCAAAGGTCATCAAGTTCCATAAGCACTTTGAATTTGATCCCATATTTTTGTTTGAATACAGCTTGTGTTTCTTCTAAGAGCCCTTGAAATTCAAGAAAGCAGAGAGCCGATCATTTACTATCGAGTTATTTTGGCTATATACTAGAATAATGAGATTGAACAAATATTTGCGAGAATCTGAGAAACCTAATAAAAAAATAAACAACCTAAATAAATAAAAAATACTGATGTATTAGATATATTTTGGCAATGATGTCCTAATCACTTTTTTTTCAAGTGCCAGGAACAGTACCACAGCTAAGAGAAGAGTTTTACTTCCTCAACATAGTAGGACCCAGGACATCCAGAAAAGATTAGAAGATCATAGGGGATCACAAGAGTCAAGTGGGGAAACTGTTTGAATGTTTTTTTCTGTTAAAACATCACTGCTCACATGAATGAAAGAGTTCATAGACGTGCTAGAGTTAACGAAAGTGCTATTGTTATAATTAAATGGGTCTTCATTAGTCAGAAAGATCCAACATATATTCTCAATTTTGGGTAAAAAATAGAATACCAGTTCTTCGCAGAGCTATCCATGTGATTGCAGCTTGGACTGCCTAATTCCTGGTCAATTGATTTGATTGAATTGATTTTACTGTTTAACTATTCTTGCACAATGTTACGGCCAGTAGTTGCCATAGTTGCCATAGTTGCCATAGTTATGACCTTAGCAGAGGTAGTAACTGATGTAGAACATATGTTACTGTATTCAGTTGGAGAGTTTTACATTTATTACGGTGATACACAATGTGACTCTCACAAGGAAGTCGAGGAGAGAGGTGTTAGCCTTCCTGGCATTACACCTCTGTGGTACGCCCACCACAACACCCACTGCCCACCCCTTTCACACTAAACATAGAGTGACAGAGGGCTTTATGGGCAAGACCTAGTACATGAGGCGCAGCCCCTATCGCCACTACAACATCACAATAGGTGATATTGTGGTGGCGATAGGGGCTAGTACATATCTGTTAGCAACTCTTATATTTTTATGTTTTATATGCTCATGCGGCACTGTAGAAGCCCTTACAGAGTGGTGACAGAATTTAACCTCATGGTTTGAAATGGCTCTTATTTTTGGTTTGGGTTTCAAGAAAAAGTAACTTCCGGATATATCGTTTCCTTCACCCTTTTAAAATTCTATCTTGTATTATTAGAACTGACTGAAATGCAATTGCAATACTAGGCTGTTCTTGCTCTGCAAATAGTTAAGTTGTGTGACAAAATTCCTCTTTTTGTTTAGTCACCTCCATTTTTTGCTGATTGACATTGCTGGTTTTTGAGCACTGCACACTGTGGCACTGCTGAGCAATCCATACTGTATGTGCTCTGACCACTAAAACATGATAAAATTGGCTAATGCCCAATTGGCCTATTTCACTTTCCAGTAAGGTTGTAGTAAATGATGCAAGAAATACACCAATGGCATGGAAGTTAAATGATGTCTGTAGTCACAGATATTTTTGCATGCACTCTCCTGATAAGAAAACATGGCTTCAAGCCTACGTGAGTTCTTCTGAAACCTAGGGTGCTTAAATTTGAAAGTAAGATCATGTAAGAATTTAAGGGTGGCATATTGCCATATTCCTACTGTAACTAGCCCTCAAAACCTATTGTCACTGTACATGGGAAACAACCTTTTTCGCGAAGGCTTTTACACGAACAGCCTTCCAATGAAACCGGCATAACAACAGAGTAATTTCTAAGTCTGTCTTTACACTGAAACGTTCGACGTCCATCTTTACACCAGAACGTTTTTTGGAACAAAAGGTATTACAACGTAAAATGAAAAATTATAAATGTTTATTTAGGAACCGTTTTATGCCTAGGAGCATGGGGGAAAAGGCGTCCAGATGTCAGGTTTAGGGCTCAGGGCTGAGGAAGGGACAGTTTTGCAGCTAAGAGCGTAAGGGGCATGGAAGTTGGACTTAGGGCTCAGAGCAAGGGAAGTTGTAGATTTAGGAATAAGGGTGAGGTGGCTTGAACACAGATTCCGGCTTCTGAGAATAGAAAAACGTGTAAAAAAACACATACAATCATCATGGAGGTATCGCTGAATCAGCCTCACAAGACCGTAACAGAGTGCAGACAAGGATGTTCTTGTGTGACATCCTCTGTTGAAGGGTATGTCAAAAAAGCAAGACAGACCAGTCCTGTGGTAAGAGCAGACACAACAGACCAAGGAGGGACTGAGAAGCTCAGCTATCGGCAGCAGAGCAATGCCAGACACAATACACTGCAGCACCTCTGCAACAGCAGCATCACCTGTCAGCCAAAAAGAGAAGACAGCACCTGTTATGTTTTTTAATGTACCCCAATATAGGCCAGGGTAGTCACTTAACCTTTCACCTACTGTTAGAACTGGGATTTTCTGGTTGGCTAAGGCTTACGCCAAAGCCAGGCAGAAACCACCATTCTAGTCAGGGCAAGGGAGTCACACGCCAAGATAACCCCTGCTCACCCCCTTGGTAGCTTGGCACGAGCAGACAGGCTTATCCTGGAGGCAATGTGTAAAGCATTTGGGCACGCACACAACAGCAACAACATCCTAGGCACACCACAAAAGGAACTCCACACAAGGTTATATCAAAATAACTTTTGTATTGTAAAAACACATCAGATAGTAATCACACAATATACATTGTGCCAACTGGCATGGCAATATTCACACAGGATTATTTTCATCAGGACAGGGCCACGTGGGCCACTGTCAGAATCAGCACTTAGTAGAACCAGCACTTAGAATAACTGTAACACAAACTGACAATTGTAGAACACCACCAGTAACTACTGGTAAAGGTAGGTACACACTACGCAATACTAATAACCATAGGCCTAGATCACGCATGGACACATAACCTCTCTAGTATAACATACTAGGCAAAGCAAACTTCTGAGAATGAGCACCTTTGGAAGTATAACACAAGCATAAAGGCAATGCACATTACGCAGCAAATCACATTTAGGCCTAACCAGTATAACTACAGTAGGCAATATCTCACTAGTCTAAACACATTAGACCCTCCCCCTAAGAATAAATCACATTTAGGGGCGTAAGCAAGAACACATTACACATGATGCATCACAACATTCAGAGGTGTAGGGAAGGAAAACACATGATGCATAAACATACATTCAGCGGTGTAAGAACAAGGCACATGATGCATCAAAACACATTCAGAGGTGCAGCACAGGCATAATGGCATAGCACATTACGCATAACTGACATTTAGGGCCTTGCGCCCCATCCACACACCAGACCCCTGGCCAACTGGCCATCCATAAAGGGACTCAAAAAGCCCTGTGTCCAGAATGTCAGGGCGCACTGCCAATGCAGCGCCAGTCAGGGGTGCGCCGTCGGCGCAAACCTAAAAGTTGCAGCTGCCCACTAATTGCTGGGCAGCTGAGAACAACAACAGGGCCTAAGCGTTGCAGCTGTCACTAAGTGCTGCGCAGCTGTAGAAAGCCTGGCACCACTGTGCCATCTCTGTCCCTCCCAGGGACTCTCTTTTTCAAATTGGCCTAAACGGTGCAGCTGCCCACTAATTGCTGGGCAGCTGGGGAAGGAAAACTGCGGCATGGGCTCTCACTGGCCCTTAGACAAACTGCGCCGCAGGGGTTGGAGCCACACAGGCTCTGAAGAAAATAGGTGCAGGCTGGAGCAACACAGGCTCTGACAAATCTGCGCCCAAACGCTGGAGCCCTCTGGCTCTGGAATCACCTGTGCCCCCGGAGCACCCTGGCTCCTTGAGTAATCGAATATGGCCCCCAAATGTTGGAGCCACAGGGCTCAGAACCAATAACCATGCCCCCAATAGCGTGTGGAGCGCACTGGCGTTTTAAGTAAATATGTCCGGGCTAGAGCCACACAGGCTCTTTAAACAACAATGTCCCTGTGGTCGTGGGAGCCTCTGCAGGCTCTATACAACGTTGGGATGGCCCACTGCCATCCGGGGCCACCCTAAATGCACTACCGTCCCTGGGCCGTATTTCGGCCAAAACACCCGAGCCCCACTCACCGGTCCTGTGCGGGTTGCTCTGTCTCTCCTCCTCCGGCGTCAGCGGAGCTCTCCCGACTCCTGGGAGCTCCGCTGACAGCGCCCTTGCTTCGCCCGGTCCCCCATCTCGGGACCGGGGCTCATTGGAGCCTGCAAAGCTCGGCAGCTTCTTCCCTCCTGGCGGCAGCAAGCCGGGCTCTCTCACTCTCGAGAGCCTCGCCGACGTCGGCGGCCGCATCACCGGACTCCTTGGGGCAGCGCGGGGCTCTCCTCAACCACTGGAGCCCCGCCTGCACCCTCGGCCGCCATGCTCCTTCTCACACCGCACTTCCTCTTCCGTCCACAGCCCCGCCACAACCAGTAAAAGTAGAAGCGAGGTGGGCACTCGCTAGATAATTAAATAAACGGGGTGGCACCCGTCCATAAAATATATCACGGCGGGCATAATGCAGGGTGGCACCTGCAAGGCATAAAAGGGCAGGAGCGCTCCCCCCCCCGAGGGACAACAACAGCGCTCTGCCCAGCAATCACGATAAAGCACCCACGAGGCGCTGGGGGCCCAGAAATCACAAAAAGGCCCCACAAAGGACCCCCACAGCAAGAAGGGTCCAAAGAACTCCTGGAGCATCAATATGAAGCTCAGCAGCTCCCAGCAAGGCAATTCCTCCAGCATCCAGGGATCCAGGGGCTGGGCAGGGCCCAGGGAGGCAAGCCTTCCCCTGGGCCCAAGCAGCAGCACGCCCCTGGTTGATTCCAGTCAGAAACAAGAGCATTTTGTAAGGGGACACAGCCCCTTTTTATACAGTCCAAACCTTTGTCTAAAGGTGCAGGGTGGGGTCAAACCAGGCGCAGCTAGTTTGGAAGCATTCTTGATGAGCTCAGCCACCCCTCCCATTCACTAGTCAGGCTAGGGTCATCAGTCGCACCACAGGGGGCGGAGCCAGCATTGTGTGGGGAAAGCCCAGCCCTATTCAGGTCCCAGGTGCACCCCTCCCCTCCCATCAGCATGCTAATCTCCCCACTCACCACCGGGCAGACCCATCCAGACTCTTGGAGCCAGGCTCACCAGCCAGCTCCAGCCAATCACGTGCCAGCACACTCACTACACACGCACACCCATGTCTAGAAGTGGCACTTCCCCACTAGACACATTCATGCCGCACACATCATTGCACAGCATTCAATCTCACGAGTTCGCACATACCAAACTCGACCCTGCACACCCCACACATCAGGAACTACCATGGTCACACATATTCCCCATGCATTCCTATGGGAGGGCAGGTCACTCTCACACATACACAGAGAGCTGAAATGAAATGAAAAAGGGTTTTATTAAGCGCGGCTGCTGCCCTGAGGCGTCCAGTCGCTAACAGACTAAGTCACTACCCTCCAGAGAAGAGTAAGCATGGAGTTAAACTGATTTATTAAAAAGGAAGGTTTTAAGCTGTTTGCGGAAGGTCGTCAAATTAGGATTGGATCTTAGGTGAAGGGGAAGTGAGTTCCACAGTTTGGCTGCATTGTAAGAAAATGACCGGCCTCCAACTCTAGATCTCCGAATCCGCGGGACTACCGCCAAAAAGGCGTGGAGAGAATGGAGCTGTTTTGTGGGTCGATAGGGGGTAATCAGCGTGTGATTAATTACTGGGCCGGATTTCCAATATGCTTGATGGGAGATGCACATAGATTTGAACTCAATTCTCTCCCTAACCGGGAGCCAATGCAGGGTTCTCAGCCCACGCTTCACCGATGTACTACGCGGCAGACCAAGCAATGCGCGACTGGATGAGACTCTGCACAACTACCTGCTTAGCCTCAAAAGGAAGGAAAGAAAGGATTTTTTTCACCCTCCTGATGAGACCAAAGCAAGTCGCAGACAATTTAGTTGCTTGGATGTTAAAAGTCAGGGTTTTGTCCAACCACACCCCGAGACTTTTTATGTTGTCTCTGGGTGTGGGGGCCGTGCCCAAACTGACAGGCCATAACAGCTCCAAAGTGGAGGGAGCTGATGGACCCATTAGCATCAGCTCGGTCTTGTCACCGTTGAGTTTGAGACACGACTGCGTCATCCAGTTCTTGATCTGTTCTAGACAAGTTGTCAAACTGGCTTGTGGCTGATGGCAGTTCTTTTGCGCAAGAGAGAGACCACAAGCTGAGTATCGTCCGTGTAGAAGATGATCTTAAAACCATAAGGACGGACGATCTCAGCCAGCGGTCTCATATATGCGTTAAATAGTGTAGGGCTCAAGGATGAGCCCTGCGGGACCCCACAGCCCAGCGGCAAGCTTGCAGAGACAGAAGTTCCTTCAAAGACTTGGAAGGTTTTGTCACTGAGAAAGGACTTGAACCAGGACAGGGCTCCTCCTGATATTCCAACATTGTGGAGACGGCTTAAAAGTATTTTGTGATTCACCGTATCAAACGCCGCGCTCAGATCAAGGAGGATCACTGCCACTGTTCCCCCCTGATCCAAGATCTGCCTGGCCTCCTCTGTGACTGCCATTAAAGGAGTCTTCGTCCCATGTTTGGGGCGGAATCCCGTCTGAGTGATATCCAGCAGATGGTTACTCTCGAGGAAACTAGTGAGATAGGTGGTAATATGTTTCTCGAGGATTTTGCTTACCCAGGGGGGCAGAGAGATCGGACGATAACTATTGAGGTTGGCGGGGTCTAGGGTGGGTTTCTTCTGGAGTGCACGTACCATAGCGTGTTTGCAGGTGGGTGGGACTATCCCAGTCGCTATGGAGGAATTCAGTAATTCCAAAAGCGTGGGCAGGATGACTTGGGACGCTGAAACCAACGTATTTGGAGGGGCAGGGTCGCATGGGGAGCCGGACTTTATTTGGTGCATCAGAGCCTCAAGTGTTTCTGAGTCCAGCTGGGGAAAATGATCCAGGGTGTTTTGGTTGGAGTCCTCGGCATCTATAGCGGGCTGTGGTCCTAGGAAAGGGGGGTCTGGGTCCGTATCTGGAAAGGATGAATACATTTTATTCACTTTGTGAAAAAAGTAATCTGCCAGATCATTGCACCTGGAGAGTGAATTATGGATAGCGGCTGAGGGGGATGGAAGCGTGGTGAGAGTTTTTACTATATGATATACCTCTTTAGGTTTGGACCTGGCCAGCATAATTTTCTCCTTGTAAAAGGCCGATTGTGCTGATTTTATTTCAGATTTATAGGCTCTGATAGCCTCCCTATAGGTAGCTTTGTCTGTGGTATCATAACCCAGACGCCACTTCCTTTCCAGCCTTTTGCATAAGCGCTTGTTGTCTCTTAGTTTTTCCGAATACCAAGGCGCTGTTTTCCGGTGTCTTTTTTGGCTGGTGGTACAAAAAGGGAGTACAATATCAAGTGATTTATTAATCCAATTATCGTATTTCTTGTTGTCGGAGAGGGGATCTCCGGTAGGTGAGGGTCTAGAAGTTTTAAGACTGCTAGTCCACTGGTCCAGATTTAGTCTGTGCCAGTTTCTCATTCTTCGCGTGGTGGGGATGCTGAAGGGAGGGTTGTGAGTGGTCCAGGTGATAGGAATCAGAAAATGATCTGTCCAGGGAAGGCGGGTGATGGTGCCCACTTTGAGATATGCGCAGTTGCTGAAAACAGGGTCTAAAAGATGTCCTTTGACATGAGTAGGGGAGGGGACAAGTTGTTCCAGCTGAACTGCAGCTAAACTTGCCGTCATCTCTACGGCGAGATTGTCCGTGAGTTTGTCGAAGTGTATATTAAAATCGCCAAGTAGCGTGAAATTTGCCGGGGAGGTGACCAGTTCGGCCACGACAGAGGATAGCGCAGTGTGGAATTGTTTGACTGGGCCAGGGGGGCGATAGATGCGGGTGCCCATGAAACTGTCATTGGGAGAGAATTCAATGACAAAGGGCATACTTTCACAGTCAGCGATGGTCTCCAGAGGACAGCGACAGGTGTACGTGTCTTTATAGATAATTGCGAGCCCCCCGCCTTTTCCAAGAGCGCGGTCTACGCGGGTTATCTGATAGTCTGGTTATCTGATAGCTCACTCACTTTACACTGTACCACAGTGAAAAAGTGTGCAGAGGCCTAAAACCACCAACACCAGGTTACAGAAACAGGCTAGGAAAAAGCAAAAAGTTTCAGGGTGAACCTGCCAAAAAGGGCCAGGTCCAACACCTACATTTTCCTTGCCATTGTACAACATAACAGCTTGTGGTATTGACAATTTACCTAGTTAAGATGCTGCATAGAAGCGGTATTGATACATCTGGACCTCTCTGCGTCTTTCAACACCGTGCCTCACTATCACCTCCTGCAGAGACTGCAGGAGTACAGCCTAGGCGGCACGGTGTTAAAATGGTTTTCCTCCTTTTTAAAGGATAGAAAACAAGAGGTCTAGTCCCCACTTTCGCAGCCAGTATCCCTCCCTTGAATGTCGGTGTTCCGTAGGGCTCCATCCTGAGCCCTGTACCTTTTAATCTGTACATGGCCCCCCTGGCCACCTTGGCGGAAGCTGGAGAGGCAATGATTATATCCTACGCCGACGACACTCAGTTGTTGTTTACGTGTAGGAAGGGGAAGGATTTTAACGGGTAGAAGATTAATAATTGTCTGACAGACGTTTTTTCCTGGTTCAGACTTAACCAACTCAAATGCAACCCTGAAAAGTCTGAAATTATCTTCTTTGTTACCCCTCCGCAGGATGTGTGGAAACAATGGTGGCCAGCTGAAATGTCTCCTCCCCAGGCAGCGGTTAATACTGTCAAAAACTTAGGAGTAAAAATGGACAATGCCTTATCCATGAAAACACAAGTCCAGGCAGTAACTGGCACTCCTGTAAATGCTCAGGAAATTCCTCTACCTGCTGCCGATCCAGCACAGAAAGACAGTCGTACAGGCCCTTGTCACCTCCAGATTGTACTACTAAATGTCCTAAATTTGGGCCTGCTGGAGTTCTTCTTGAACAGACTTCAAATCATTCAGAATACCGCCGCCAGGGCAGTCCTTAAACCAGGGCCTAGAGACCGGATTTCCCACCACTTGAAGAAACTGCATTGGCTGCCTGTCCGTTACAGAATTCTCTTAAAAGCCCTAGTTCTTGCTTTGAAGGATATACACGGTCTGGGGGCCCACTATATCCACAGAACAGTCTTATATTATGCTCCATACAGATCCCTCAGATCAGCACACCAACATCTGATTTCAACACCTACTTTTTTCAGAGCCCGTTGTGGCGGTCGCTCCTTTCAAGTGCAAGTTGCCCGTGCATGGAACACCCTGCCAGTACCACTCAGGCAGCCCACAAACCTACTGGCCTTCAGGAAACAGCTGAAAACCTAGATGTTCCAACAAATACCTTAACGACTGCCCCCCTCCCCCGCCCCAGACTCTGAGTTTTTTCATAGGTCTTCCATCTCTCCTGTTATAGCGCCGGGACACTCTGTTGAGTAGCTGTGCTCTCTACAAATCCCTTTTTAACATAATATAACATAAATGTTGTGTGGTTTTCTCAGAAAACTTGCCTCATTCATTATGCAAGATGATTCTCAGAATCACAGCAGGATTACCATCTTCTGTATAATAACTATGTGTAAGGGTAATCCCTTTCGTCATCCTAGGACGACTTGACACAGGAAGGTAGAACCCCTGAGGATCTCTTTTTTGGTATATAAACACCATATCTTTGCTGAGGCAGGCAGAGGATAAAGACTTCCATGCTGACACACTGACGCGAGAAACTGAGGTTCCTGCACGTGGACACTCAAGCTTGCAATGATCTGACATCCCTCCCGGGGTGTCCATCTAGAGACCCTTCAGGTAATGGGGTTGGCTTCAGCCTGCGGGGATTCTTGGCTCTACACCTACATACATGTCAGGTACACTTAGGTAAATCAAATTAGGGTTGGATCGTAGGAGCACCCATTATTATTGTCATGTATTTATATACCTGCCTGTATTCATTGTTTTAGCACTATGGTAGGAATCTACCATCCATTTACTCTATTGGTGCTTATAATCATTTATATCTGTTTCTATGTTATGGTTGTTTCAGCACACCTGTTGTACACTAGAATGACGTTGGTTCAACAAATGCTTACTGAGAACACCCCCACCTTTTATTCTGTGTTTCTCCCTGAGTCAAAATGAGCACAAGTGACTGAGCAAAAAGTACTGTACTGTTTCCACAATCCCTGATGGGACAGAGTTGTCATGTTTAATAGTTGCCAAGAACTATGCTCTGCTTGGTAACAGTGGCACTGTGAGCTCGCTGGTTACAGGCGAACGTACCTGGTGGTCTATGTTGTCTAAACGTGCAGATCCTAAATAGATTATTAAGAACTACATGACACACCATGTCTGGGGAAACTGCCATTTTCACGAAAGCTAGGAAAATAAAATGAAGTGCTGTAATTGACCACATTATCAAGTAATTCATTATTTTTGTAGATTTAAAAGCACTCTATTTGCTGGTGAACTAATGGACTTCTTTGTAGAAACTGGAGTATTAATGCCAGCTTCGTACTAATGCTTTTGGTTTCAAAGCCTTTGCATTACCTCTTTCATTATACTATCATAGCGAAGTCCGACGAAGCCAGACACTGCACCAATTCAAAGACCTCAAGACCTGGCTCTTCAAAAGACCCCAACAGACCTGCTCTCACCCTCCCCTCAGCCCCATGAGACCCTCTTGGGTGAGTAGTGCGCTCTACAAAACCCTGAGTGATTGATGTCATAGATCCCTGTTTACAGCTGTTGTTGTTTCTATGAGGAAAAACTAAAGTGCAATTAACTGCTATTTTTGGTATGCCACAGAGCCATTTCAACCACTCTTTTTAACATGTATTAAACATCCAATCCGCTGGTGAAGTTGGATCTTTGATACATATACATGAAAAGTTACTTTAGAAAGGCATACCTATGTGCTTGCAGCTCTAGTAAGCCAATCGGAATTAGCCTGCCTGCAGCTGTCCTCCTTGACAGAGCTTTATTATGATGAGGTGTGAAAACTGCTCCCAGAGCAGATACAATGCTTGGGCCTTTATGGCAGGAACATCTGGGTGTGAGGTTTGTGACTCATCCACTTTCAGGTGAAGCATCTGCGGAAGGTTTAGGAACTTCATTAACGTGAAAGGGATTTGGATGAAACCTGCCATTCACAGATAAGTGTAACATGTGTAGATAAGTGGAAAGTGCAACTTTATTGTAGATTATGAGCAATGAAAGGTTTAGGATCCCTGCACATTACCTTTCCTATTACTTTTTGATACACAGGTGCACTGATTATTGTAATTCCGTTTACAACTCCACATGGCATTTAGGATGGAGATCACATAACCCAATTATGGAACAAAGACTATATTGTATTAGGTACTGGAAAATCTGAACTGAGTTTGATGTATAACAATTTTTGCATCACATAACATTAGTGCCGTACATATGACACTCACAGAGGTAGAGAGTTGAAGTTACCACTGTATTCAGTTGGCGTTTTTAACATTTATAACTTGTGGCACAAATTGTGACACTGTTGTACATGGCCCTCTCTGTGGGGTCATCCCCAAATCTTTTGCCCTCACCCTCCTGTTTTTTAACCTGGTTTTTTGTTGGCTTTTAGTACTCTGTGCACTTTACTTCTTTTGACCAGTACCAAAATGTTGTGGTTGTCTCCTTTAAACATGGTGGAATTGGCTTATACCCAATTGAAACATTTATTGTACTTGTAAGTCCATAGTAAAGTGGTAAACACATACCCAGGGACGGTAAATTAAATGCTATTATTGGGCCTGCAGCACTTATAGTGCTACCCATTTAGGCGACCTTTTTAAGTATGGCTAAGACTTGCCACTGCAGCCTGTGTGTGCAGTTTTAAACTGCCATTTTGACTTTGCAACATAAAAATGTTACCAGGCCCACACCTTCCTTTTTAATACATATGCCAGCCGCGTGGTAGGTCCTACACAACCCAATGTGCGCAGTGTATTTAAAAAGTTGTACATGTACTTTTAAATTGTATATGTTCTAGTAGTGAAAAACTCTTGAACTTACTTTTCACTACTGCAAGGCCTACCTCTCCAATAGGATAACATTTGGTTACCTTATTACATTCACTAAGAGTTAACTTTCACTTGAGAGCAAGTAGGAAAATCTGAATTGGTGTCTGAAGAATTATAACTAAAGTTGTTTTTGAAGTCACAATTCTGACAATGCCACTTTAGAAAACTGGCATTTTCCTGCCCTAACTATTTGATGCCTGGAACAGATTCTCAGACTCAGACATTACTTTATTTGCGCTGTGTTTACAGATCATAAAAGTTAATAAATGAGTAAAAAAACATAGTTTGTCAATAGTTTCATAAAATTATAAAAAGTTAAACAGTTAAAAACAATAAAAACACTAAAAGAGAAGCTATGATTCATTCAACGGGATTGTACAGTCTTCTGGTCTTTAAGTAAATACACAAAAAGGATACAAAACAATGACAAACAAAATGAGCTGGCAATGTTTTTAAAAACAACACTATAAAAAAATATGTTTATGCATGATTGGCAGAATAAATCTTTTGTGTTGTTCCAGATAAAACTTACAGAAAAATAAATTGGGACGTCAGGGGTTGAATTTAAGAAAGGGGCCTCGGCTCCGTTGGTGTACAAGGAGAAGAGAAACGGAGCAAGAACGCACCCCTGGCAGACTCCCCCTGTTTATAGGGGACCACCTGGTGAAAAAGATGATGGCCTCGTCGACCCTCATATATTTCATAAATCTCCACAGATGATGATGAGTCACGCAGTCAAAAACTGCTGAGAGGTCCATATAGGCCAAGTAAAGCTTGCCTTGATTGGCTTGTGAATATTTAGTGAAGAGCAAACATAGATTTAAACATTGGTCCTGAATCCCTTACCGCTTCTTAAAGCCATACTGGGTAAGGTTCAGGACATTGTTGCTCGTAACCCATTCCTCCAATCTATTCAATAGGACCCAAACCATGAGTTTAGCCGTACTGTCCAGGAGTGAGATAGGTCTATCATTTTTTGGCTCTGATTTCTCCCCCTTTTTAAATATCAGTTGTAGGACTTGGCCTTTTTGGTTAAAGTCCCCTAAACTTTTTGCTTTCCCCATAGACCATTTCCCTGACCTAGAGCCCGATTCACAGAACTAACTTAAGACAAAATCCTAAACTTACTACTTTTGGTATTCACAGAAGTTAGGATTTTGTCTTAAGTTTGTCTTAAGACAGACTTAAGACAGATTTAAGACAGACTTAAGTTAGGATTTTGTCTTAAGTCTGTCTTAAGTCTGTCTTAAGACAAACTTAAGACAAAATCCTAACTTCTGTGAATACCAAAAGTAGTAAGTTTAGGATTTTGTCTTAAGTTAGTTCTGTGAATCGGGCCCATAGAGATGCCAATTTAGATGCTTGGGTACTTTGCCACTGCTGATCAGTGTCAAAGTACAGGAGTTCCCTATGTAAAATTTAATGGTGATTGGTTGGCCATCATTGGTATGCTGCCTCACTAGTAAAGGTCCCTAGTGATGTGCACTGTGTGTGCAAGGGCTAGTAATGTAAGGGCGCGCAGAGAGGGGAACTCAGGCCTTCAGTGTAGGGCCTGCGTGCAGAATGCTAAGTTAGCATACAGTCCTGACAAGTGCAGCCACTTATCAGGCCTGGTTTTCCCTTTTACATACACATGGGGCAGCTCTGTGGTAGGTACCAGGTAACCTCTGGGCAGGGTGCAGTGTAGGTAAAAGGCAGAACATAAGCTGAGGTGTGTGTTTATGTTCTGACAGTGAAAAACAGTCCATTTCGTTTTTCACTGCTGAAAGACCATTCTGCCCATAGGACAGAATGGGGGAGGCTGGGTGTTGTGTTTGTTAGCCTAGTTTCCTGTCAGTTTCTAATGGAGAGGTGAAGTTTAGTATGTATGGACTCACAGTGTCATGCTTCTTTCTGTGAAGGTGGTTTTGTCACTGTGTGTTTATAAACCACTCTTTTGGAAAGTGGCTGTGTTTTGCGCTCTTAGCATTTCTGTGTGTCTCTGAAATGTGGATTGTCTGTCGGGAACTGAAAGGTGAGAGGAGCTGGGAGAGGTCTTGACCCAGGGAGGGGTTGAGATGGCACCAGGCTGCCCTGCATTTGGAGAGTAGGGGGTAGAGATGCCGAGAGGTAAAAAGGCCTGGGCAGGTGCTATAAACCAATTGACCCGTCTCCTGCTGAGTGATTAAGGAGCCAGACCCCCAGTATCAAAGGGAGAGAGGTGACACTGGGAGGGAGACACCCAGAACTGATTTAGCGAGGGTCAGGGACCCCTGAGCACATACAAACTTCAAAGACATTAAGGGGTATAACTATGAGAGCTGGAACCCCTGAACTTTGGATTGAAACAGATATGGATTGACACTGAAAAGGCTTAGACCCATTCTGTGGTCAAGAGGAACCTCTAGTAAAGAAGGAGCAACTGAAGAGACGGCTGTGGGTAGACCAATCCTTGCTTCGTGATCTGGGGCTGGTCTGCAGTTTGCTGTTCTAACTAACGAAGAGGCTGTTGGGACTGTGCTTGGAGGCGCTGGGTCCCCCCGCTTGAAGAAGACTGTGCTTTGTGCTGTGTCTTGTAATCCCAAGGGCCCGAGGTGAGCTGTCTCCCTGTTTTGGAAACACAGGAACATAAAAGTTTTGAGAGAAGAGTCTCAGATATGCCATGGGTGGGTGTGCTCTGTCTAGCCTGAGACCTTCACAAGTTGTGCCTTGTGATCTCGGGCACCTGGAGTTTCAAGGGAAACTCGGACGCGCTAGGAGCGTGTCATGGTGCAGCCCGGGTGTTGGTGAAGAGCGCCTGGGCCTCGTGTGCACCAACGGAGGAAGTGAGTCTTGGACGCGCTGGGTGAATGTCATGGTGCAGCCCGGGTGTTGGTTAAGAGCGCTGGGGCCTTGTAGACACCAAAAGAAGAAGTGAATCTCCGACATGCAAGAGTGCGTGCCGTGGTGCAGCTAGCGCATTATGGGAGAGCACCTGGACGCCGTGTGCACCTGGAAAAGAGGTCAGATTCAGATGTGCAAGACTGCATGTTGTGGTGCAGCCAAGGTGTTGGTGGCCTGGACATCATGTGCACTGGGAGAAGAGGAGAGGGCTTGAATGCGCAGGGTGTGTGTTGAGGTGCATGCGGAGGGTTGGTGAAGGATGCCCGGATAGTCATGAGCACCAAAGAAGAGGCGAGTCTCTGCCGCACGGTGTGCATGTCGAAGTGCAACCTGAAGGTGCTGGTGAGGAGTGCCGAGTTCGGGTGTGCACCGAAACAAAGTAATGTCTCCACAGTGCTGAGGGCGGGTCTTGGTGTGGACTGCGACTGCCGGAGTGAGGGACAAGTCATTGGGGTCCTCGTAGTCAATCAGCAGCGGCCCGGATCAGCAACCACAGAAGAAATGTGCCACCGGCCCGAGTCCGCCGCAACCCATGACCGAGTTCTGGATCAAGGCCCAAGTCGTTGCCGTCAGGGAGGAGAGTGGGATCGCACCCCCCCAGGTAACGTGGATCAACACCTGGGATGGGGTGTGGACCCGGAGGGACCCTCTCTCAGCCTCCCGCTACAGTCAGCTGCACGAGCCGTTGCTTCGGCTCGGATCCCGGCACAGGCTGACCTAAGACGGAGCAGTACTGGGGCCGGAGTGGGAAGCAGTACTTTGTGACATCATTTGATCCATAAAGGGGGCACTGTTAACAGAGCAGGTAAAACTGTTGTATTATACTTTTCATTATTGCTGCTATTGAACTATTGAACTATCGTATGATGCCTGGCCTCATTTCTGCCTAACGAGCTTTATGCTTGGTGCTCTACGCACTACGTTATTTCTCTCTTGCATAATACCTGATTGTAACGTGGCGCATTGCATTATTTCTTCAGTGCACAGTATCTGAGTATAACGTGGCACAGTGTATTATTTCTTTATTGCACCGTACAGAATTGTAGCGTGACTCATTGCTTTGTTTCTTCCTGGTACAGGGCATGCTGGTGGTGATACGCATTGCATTATTCCTTAAATTGCAAATACATGACTGTGGCCCTACATATTGCATTGTTTCTCTGTTTCACAGTATAAGAGAATATCGTTAAGCATTGCAGTATTGTTTCCTTTTGCAACGTGTGTGATTCTAGCAATACAACTTGCCTAACTTTTTGGGAAACGGTTAGAAGTGAGCTTAACAGTTGGTTAGGAGCGGTGGTTGGGAGAGACCCTACCAACCCACCATAAAGAATACTACCCATTCTTATATGTTGATTTTGTATTTTGTGGTCATATCGCATAATTGCTTATATAAAGATTATACTCATTTTATCAATACTCATGTGGAGTCTATTTATGATGACACCATGGGGTTACTGTGAGAGCGGTTGCACATACTGAACACTTGTGCCTTGGAGATTAGTCTGGCTGCTCGTGCCAAGCTACTAAGGGGGTGAGCAGGGCTATCTCAGACGGGGTCCTTACTTAGCCCAATGTTGAAGCGAAAGGTCGGGGACGCACGCCTCCAGCATTCAGTGGCGGTGGTAAGCAACAGGGAACACCACTTCCAACATCAGTATTATAACAGATTTTGACCATGACTCAGGTGGGTCAACCTTAGCCAGCATGTTAAAAACATTGGTCAGAACTGGGGCCCAGAGGTCCGGGAGAGGAGTAAAAAGTCTATTGGTGTGCCATCTGGGCCCTGGGCCTTATTTTATGTACATTGTGAAAGAGCTTCTCTTACCTCAAAGAGGCTAAATTTAAGATTAAAGGTGAATTGAGACTAATGGTGTTCATGGGCAGTTGCCTCCACTCACTCTCAGTTCCAAATATTTTGGAAAAGTAAACCACTCATGAATCCTTACCTACATGACTGTCTAGGTTGGGGTCAATGGATGATTTCAGAAATGGGGCATTAAATACCTTCCAGAATTCCCTTGAGTTTTTTGTAGTAGCAGCCTGCTGAAGTTGTTCCCTTCAGTGTCTGTAGTCTGGATTTCCTAGCATCTTCATGAAGCTTCTGTGATAGCTTAACCTGTGCCCTGTCTCGGGGTTTGGTCCTAATGGCCTTGTGTAGGTTTGAGAGAGCTCTTGTCCAATTTTGGTCAAACCACTGTGGGGTAATGGGTTTGGCTGCTATGCCGTTTGTCGTTAGGTTATTTTTTACCTCACTCAGTAAGGACCACACATAATCTTAGTTGGATCATTATTCAGTTCAAGGACTATCTTGATTTAATTATACTGATTTGCAACTAGAGAGGGGACACGTTTTTCCTTATACATTTTTCCCCATTTTAACACAATGCCATTTTTCCTAGTTGTTTGTGGTTTTATGTGGGTTATTTGTTAGGCCTGTATCCCTTCCCAAACCAGGCGACCAGTAATAGCAGTGTTATCACTGAAACTAGTAAAAGTTAATTTGAGATCAATGATAGACTTATTAAGGGATGCTGAGATAATTACATAATCATGGTCGAGGTTTTGCATAAAAAGGAGTCTGTTTAGCGCCTCACCATGTGGATAAAGTGTGCAATACCTTCCTCTTTCTAATCAAGTTTTCCACAATTCTTGTTGGTTACCGAGGGGCAGGTATGCACGTTGAGGTGACTCACCAAATGAATACTGGGTGCCTTCTTGTAGTTCTGGGTTGCTACAGTTAATTTCCCTTACAACAAATCGGCTACTTTTGCCATTTCACCCCCAAAATTGTTATTGTAGTAATTTATTAAGAGAATGGTATTACCCCCAGGCCCTGATAAGTGCAGTACGTTTAAATATGGTGTATCATTACAAACGGATAAAACTTGAAGGTTCCAGGTGTTTTTTAATAACGTCAAGATATCACCCTTTGCACAGCCTGATGTGACTGTATCGCTGGAGTATGGAAGGTACGATATCCATCCATATAAAAGGGGACTAATTCCCGCATTTCTTGTATACAAATTATATTGAAAGAAGTGATATAATGAAGCCATATTTGATCAGACATTTTTAACCGACCCCTGCGATATTCCATACAATCATTGTTACCCGGTCATTTACCACATGAATTAATGATGGATTCTCGTCCCCCTCTCTATCACTGCTAAAATTTGTGTTTTGGGGGGGCCCAATCATCAACTGTCAATTGCAGGCTTCCAAATGAGCCAGCGATAAAAAATAGTTCTTTGTCGGTATAGGGTTTAATGTTGGATTAAATATTGGCCTCAGTGAAGATTGGTTGTTCTTTGAATGGGGATGGCTTACCTGGTCCCTAGATTTACATTTTATAACAACACAGCCCCCCTGAATTTCTTGTCTGAGTTTCCTACCCAACTACCCTACTCGCCATTAAAATGCTTGTGAAAGTTCCTGACAACCCTCCATGTGTTTCCAATGGCAAGCCTTTATAATTAATTGTTCAGTAGATTCCTTTTGCGAGCTCATCAACACCGGAGTTTTAGCCAGGATGATCACATAGGGACACACTGCTGGCGGCAGGTCAAGTCTCATATGGGGCCTTTGGCCAAGAAGCACATCTTGTCCTTCCCAGGCTTGATTGTTGAGCCGTAGGCCCTCGTAAAGAACTCTGTGTTAGATCAGCCTCCCTTGGTGTGGTGACATATGGAGGGAGAGGACGAGGAATTGGGTGATGGGGCAATTGAGGTAGTCTCAATGTTTCTCTCAGGCTTGGGTGACGGTTAAGTGTCTTGGGGGGTCCAGTAGTTTTTAATGAACTACCATCTGACATGTTAGAAACAATATTCGTCAGCCACGAATTGGGCCCCACCGGAGCAGTGTCACTGGGGATAATTGTGGTAGGAGCATAGCTGGTGGGTGCTCTCTCTGGAAGAATACTCCCTCGTGGTGTGAATGAGGCTAGAATAGTCTCTATTCTAGAGAGTCTCTCTGAAATAGCTGCAAGTGCTTTGCAATTAACTGTTCAAGTCTAAGGAGGATATCCTCCTGATCTGTTTGAGGGGGGGAGAGTAGGGACCAAGGCCCAGTTACTGCTTTTACTCAGTCTCCCTCCCTTTTTCTTCTTCATTTGCAGTTCCGTGGGGAAAGTGATGGCTCTATTTGAGCGTGTGGAAGGTTTGCTCTGTCCTTTGTGGTGAGTAATAATTATGGGGTCAACTAAGTTGTCAACAGTAGCCATGGGGGGCTCCCCTGAGGATTACCCAAGGGTAGGAGGTACCAGTGGCAGACCTAGCTCCCTCTAGACAGCCTACGGGCAGTGCTTTTGATCCCTTTGTCCAGGGAGTCAAAAGCTTTTAACAAAAATTAATCTAAGGTATTAGTTGACTCACTGCCAAGGTCTGCTTGGATGGCCTTTTTCTTCCCCATCCATCAGTCTATGCGAGCAGCTCCCGTTAGGTGCACGTTGGAGGGGTGGCCCAACGGGCAAGGAACAGGTCCTGCACCACAGGATTGCATCACTTAAGAGTGCTCCTCATGCAGGGAGACGTGGGAAATGAAGCCCCCGCCTCATCACAGCAAGAGTCCTGCAGCTGGATCGTTGGCAGCTGCATTAGAACCCACGTGGGGCGCTAATCCCAAACAATTAGCTTTAATTAGCAGCAAGAGCTAGTCATGATGGGATCATACTATAATCCAGGGAAAATTGAAAGTAAGCTAGCTGGCAATTAAAACCATCCTCACCCGAAGAGTTTATATAAGATGGTTCAGTCACTGAGGACTTCAATACCCTTCTCCGGGTATTAAATGCCATTCCAACTCTCTCCAAAAGATGGTTGCACCTGTGCTGTATGGCATAAGGCATGTGGACACCTTGCCCATGGGCAGCCTCCACACCTCCGCGCCTATAGAAGTGGCCCGTACAAGCCAGAGTTTGGGGCACAGATGACCGCCCGCCAGCCGACTGTTCCACAGGAGCACTTAGCACCAGCTTCCCTCGGTGCTAGCACTCATCCACACGTCTCACCTCAGGGCAGGGCAGAGGAGCAGCATGCTCTTCAGTTTGTGACGGGAAATCCATCCATGCCAGCCTCTCAGTGTTCCGTCACAGAGGACTCCACGCGCAGCCCAGGCTCTGGCGAGTTCCTTGGTCAAGCTGGGCAGCAGGGGTACCAACAGAGGGATATGGGAGGACTGCAGCTCTGCGCCGTCGGGGGCAGGTCGCTGTTTGCGAGTTGGCCACCTCAGCGCACCAGTGCCTCCGTTCCCAGATTGAGGTTGCACACGCTCACCAGAGAGCCCCCATAGCAGAGGCGAGTTGCGTTTTTGGGTATTTAGGCTGTGGTTATTCAGGATTTTGGCCAGATTATTTCTCTGGGCTGATGGAGCTCCTCTAGATTTTGGCCATCTTGGAGCCGGGCAAAACTTATGGCATTCCTGTTCATAGTCACATGACTGGATGTAGTTGGCAGTTTAACTTTGGTTATTCCTCCCAGACAGCCACACAATAGAGGTAATAGGTGTGCCTAGATGGGCCATCAATTGGCATGATGGGGAGGTGGAGTTGGACACAACCCCACTTGCAACTGAATCATCGGTGCCCTGCCATCACACAAAGGACTTGTCACCACTGCATTGTTCATGAAATCAGCAGGGATTCAGGGGAGGCAGGAAACTACCAGGACTTCAAAGGGACTTCTCTAGAAACTTCTCCTACTTTAAAGAAGGCATCAAATATAAATAGTGGACTCTCAGACCCAAATCTTCAGTACACATCTGGACCTATGGTTGCTACAGAAGAAGGACTGCTGTGCTGTTTTGCTGCAAGAAGCACTGCCACTCTGCTGCCCCGTTGCTCTGTAGCCCTGCTGCCCTGCTTGCTGAGAAGGAAGACTTGACCTGCATCCTAAATCCTAGGCTGAAGTGATTTCAAGGGTCAGCTGACCGACCTCCAGGTCTCAGTTACAAGGACATTACAAGCTCCAGAAGCTCCCTGCAACTGCCAGCTAACCTGCTGCCTAGACCTGCAACTGAAATTTCCTGGGCCCTGCTGGCCTGTGCTGGAGTGAGCTCCTGACCCCCATGAGGGGCCCCTCGGGTCCTGAACCCTTGGTGTGGCATCATCTGAGCTGTCACATTGAAAATTGCCAAATCCCACATAGCCTGTATATCGTCTGTTGATAGCTCTAAGTGCTCTCAGGCCTGATCAAAAACAAAAAATCAAATCAAAGTCATATGCTGTGAAATAGTTTTTGGTTAGGCCATAAAGCACTCCCAGAAGACATACAGGTAATGTGGGATTTTGCAATTTACAATGGGTTTGTATCTACCTCCTTTTCCCAGACCTAAGATTAACACATAGTGGGTATACCTTTTTTCTTATTTGATCATTTGAACTCTCTCCTCAAGAAAAAGATAAATCCTGAAGTTTTGGGCTTTTCACAAATGTACCCATTTGCACCAAGATTTTGTGCCTACGCAGCCTGCCAATGTGATGTTCAGGTGAACCCGACTCTTCACGCCACAGCAACCATCAGCGATGCCTGGCAACATGAGATCTGCACTCCGTGCTACAGCATCAACAGCTCATGGTTACTGCCAATGCGAAGCTCCATCCTGCAACGCCTGGCCTTCTGTTTCCACTACATCCATAACAATCTGCGACACTCTCCCTGCTCCTCACGGTCCCTTCAACCTCAAACGGAACTCTTTGCACTGGATTTTGAAGGCAGCTCTTTCAGCACGACTAAGATGGTCACTGTATACCACCCGCACTCCAATGCGTTGCCCTGAAATTGTGACTTTTACCCAGTGTCACATGACCAAATAACCGTGAGTGATTTATGCCATGTTTTGTCCAGGCAACATGATTTTTGTTGGCCAAACCACACAAAAGTGAGAGTATGTATTTGTCGATACCGCAGCCCCCTTCGATGCAAGGTCGCAAATGCCCCACTTGTGGACCATTTCTCGTCAAAAAGGCACACAGAAGGCAATTTCCGTTGGCAAGTCATCAATGTGGTGAAACCTCCACCAAGAAGTGTCGGCATCAAATAAAAACTCAACAAGGAGGAACTAAGGTGGATTCTTCGCATCAAGAGTCTGTACACTGGTCTGAATTGAATGGAGGACTGGACTACCCTTATTTGACCCCTACCAAGCGTCCTCAACAATATTGAACTGTATTAATTTCTAATAAGCTTCCTTAACAGTATTGCACAATCGCATTTCTAGAACAGGCATTTAAAACCTTTTTTTAAACTTTATTTCACCTTGAGAATCATGTTTGCACCTTATGCCTTGTGATTACGGAATTGACTTAAACTGGAACCTGTTTGCCCCTTTTCAGCTCTCAACTATGCAATAACCCTTCAATATGCTGCATTGCCACCATTTCTCTTCTCTAAACTACCATCTTGCAAATGACAAGCTATGCGTAATAAGTGACCAGATACTGTCTGAGAAGAATATTCAATTTTTTTTCTCCTCTCAATGTATAGGCTCTCACAATCTCACCTCATGTTTTTTTCTCTCTACTGTACCATTACTCTATCTAGTTGAATAACCTCTCCCAAAATTGCTGCAATCAATTCCATTTCCTTACTAATGCATTGAGATACATGCGCAGCAAGCACGTCATCACGCTAATTACCCACAATGCCACGTGCTTTATACAAACTCCTGCACCACCATCCCTGCGGCTCACAGCACTCAAACGCTGTCACTCCCCCCGGAGATTCTTCACCATTGCATAACATGGTCAGATTTTAGACAGAGGTGGGGCTATCCTTGACTGACCTTAGGCCGGATTTGTAAACGACTCGTAATACTTTAACTTTTCACCATTTACTCTAACAAGTTAGCTTTTTATCAGACTTAATGGCCCTCTCTCTGATCCTCCACGATTAACTGGAAGGGTATGTAACTACTTGCCCACTCCCTACTATCAATTACGGTTGTTCAAATGCTCATAATATTATTGTTTATTTACCTAGATGGCGTCCCACATTGCCAATTAACTCTGTGTATAATTACAGGAGGGCCACCCTTGCAATCACTGCGGGTGACGCCCTGAATTGGTAAACTAACCTAATGAAGTATTCACTCATTGACTATACCACTATGCATGTCCCTTAATTGGTTTCTGACAAACGGGACCACTGCACAGTTAATTCACGTTGGAACTCTGCATAAACACAACCTTCTGAAGAGTACAGTTAATAGCATGCCTCACAATTAGTGCATGCTGCTTATTGATCATTACTCTAAGATTTACCAGGATTCCTCCTTCTCCACCTAATTTTCATCATCTGCTTCTTGTGCCTTATCCCTTTACTTTCTAGACTTCAACAGGCATTGTGCTCAGGCATCTATTCT
The DNA here is from genome assembly GCF_964261635.1 of Lissotriton helveticus. Classification (NCBI taxonomy): domain Eukaryota; kingdom Metazoa; phylum Chordata; class Amphibia; order Caudata; family Salamandridae; genus Lissotriton; species Lissotriton helveticus. The sequence continues at coordinate 278,892,659 of NC_136059.1, forward strand.
CTAGTCCTAAAGATGATCCCAATATTGTGTTGAAGGGATCGAAACATTGTTGACATTTAAGCCATTTTAGCACAACCTTATAACTGTATTTCTTTTTAATGATTTTCAAAAACCTTTATTGACAAAATTGCATAGATAAAATAAATGTTTGCATTAGATCAGGGCACCGCATAAAGTGATACATTTGCAGATTGCAGAGGGTCAGTGAAACAAATCAGCATTGGGCAATAATTTACACAGACACCACAGCAGACACCGTTGGACAAAAAACTGTTGTAGGAGTGAGGCACACAACTGCAACTGGAGGGGTGTGAGGGCAGGGAGGGGGGGTGGCTACTGATCTACACAGGCTGCTGCCACAGGCAGAATGTCGGCGGGGAGTGCGGGAGAGACAGTGTGGCACAGGGGTGAACGAGTATGAAGGCATGTCACGAGGGGCCCACATCTGTCAAGGAGCCGGGACCCCACAGGCATAAGGATAAAAGGGTCTGACATCGCGATGCATCCTCGAGCCATTGGGCGAACTTAGGCGCAGGTCTGCAACCCCAACACATGGACACCCTACTTCGCACTAGGGCTAGCATCATGGCAATCAAGCAGAGGGAGGCTTCTGGGCAATACTTAACAAAGCCTATGAGGCAGAGCGGGGGGTCGTCCTGAACCAGAGAGGAGGTGATCTCGGACATTGCAGCACACCTCGCGCCAGTAGTCGGAGACCTTAGGGCATAACCAGGTTAGATGAGCGAAGTCCACAGCCGGGGCAGAACAGCACAGGCATCTGTCACTGGGAATGAGTCCCAATTTGTGTAGCTGAACAGGGGTGCGATAAAGCCTGTGCAGGTATTTGATGTGTACAAGATTCAGACGATAGTTTGGAGATAAGCGCTTCGTTTGATTGCAACAGTAAAGCCAATCGGCCTGGGAGATGTCCACACCGTGGTCCTCGCCCCACGCCACACTCGGGCGGTCAGTGGAGATGAAGGTGGCCGCCAGCGTGCGGGCGTAAAGCTTGGTAATTATAACTTTATCTTTATGTGCTAGAGTGCTTCAATGTATATTGTTTGCTGGCCCAATTGATTTTTTGGCCATGTTCCATGTAATACCTAGTTTTTTCCTTTCTTTGTTGTACATGTACCCACTCGTATGCTGTTTTTTAATTCTTCATAATAAATTATTATGTCCAGTAGGACAGGCAAAATAAACATCATTGCATTTCTATATGAATAATTCTTCTAATATTGAGCTTTAGTTAGGGACCGTTGTTACTTTAACATTTTGTGCTTTTAGGCACTTTGTTTACCTAAAATCTTTGAAATTGCATATCTCCTAATCTATTGATTGTTTTTCTTAATTTGGTCTCAAATAATTGATTACATGTTGACCTATTTTTATAAATTGGTGTGAAACTTTTCTTGCGTTGTGTTTTTACTGACTGAAGTGCTGCATAAATACTTTACACACTGCCTCTAAGTTAAGCCTGACTGCTTTTGTGCCAAGCTACCAGAAGGATAAGCACAGGCTAATTTGGGGATTGTGTTTCACCCTGGCAGACATCATGGTTGCTGGTTAAGTAGGGTTTCGGACCCCACAACCAGTAACCCAGTTTCACCTAAAAAGTTTTATATGTGCTTTATTTTTTGTAATGGTTTTATGTATTTTATTGTTCACATTGTATTTTGAATTATGTGCTTGTGTGTGGAGGAGACGCGAGGAGACGCGGGTGCGGATGAACAGCTGAGCGGAGCTGCGAGATACAAGCTGTGTGTGGGGGTCGACACGGGGCTGCTACCAGCGCTGAGTTGCCAGTACGGGGGAGTGCGGGAGTGTGGTTTGCGCCCACTGCCCACCGCTTGGCCTCTCTTTGTTACCGGTGTTGGCGGAGCAGCTGTGAGGAGCGCCGCGGAGCAGCTGTGAGGAGCGCCAACCCGGATCTGCTGCTGGAGCCGCTGAATTGCTGCGGAGCCTTTTTATTTTTTTTACTTGCTGCCTGAGCCGTTGTAGCAGCTGCGAATTGGGTCTGCTTTGACCCCTCTTTATTGTTGGTGGTGTAGGCAGAGCACAGTGGCTGCGTGCGGCAGACGACGAGTTAAGCTCCCACTTGTCCCCGACTTGCAGCAGACGGCGATTTAAGCCCCCACTTGGTACTCACCCCATCAGAGGTGAGTGAGTGACCGTACTTTGGTGTCTTGGGGCGGGGTTATTTGACCCCCTGGAGGAAGAATTGTCATACAATAGAGTCATAGTAGAGACGGTAGAGATGGTAGAGCCGAGCCCTATTCTTGGTTCTCGTTGGTCCTCGTTGGTCCTTGTAGGACCCCGCTCACTAGAAGTAAGGCTGTGACGCACAAATCTGTGGAAAACCTGTGGACTTTGAGCCTTGTGTAGTTGCTAGTTGAGCAATCACGAGTAATTGAGAGCATCCGAGAGTCCTGAATCCAGTTGTTGTTGAAGGGCTGGGTTGTTTTAGCAGACTCATGAGGGGAGAGCGAGCCGATATCGCCCACTGTTGCTCACTAGCGGACTTGTAAGGGAGGAGGAGTCTGATCTGTCCTGCAGGGAGCCAGGACAGAGGAGCAGGCACGGGCGGTCCTGGTGTTTACAGATTTGACCGCACAAGAACTGTACAAGTTCTGCAACCTGAGTCCGGCTGGAGGAGTGGAGTGCAGATTCTGACGACACGGCAGACAGCCCTACTTCTGAGGAAAGGTCCTGCTACTTTGCCTCATTGATCGGTATCCCGCTTATTCCAGCCCATAGTCGGTAGAAAATGAGATCAGGCTGACAGCGAGGGGCACTACCTAAACCTCAATTGAAGCTACAACAAAAGAATGAGGAAAGTATGGATGTTGGGTCTCAACCTAAGCTGCGTCAAAAGAATGAGGAAAGTAGCGACGCCTGTGCCTCTACAAAGGAGCATATGAATGAGCTTGCTAAAATGGTAGTTTCCCCTACTAATTCTGGTCAAGACTGTAAAAATCCAATCCATGTTACCCAGCCGTCTATTAAAAGGTTTTTTAAGTACCAAAAACAGTTTCAGAATCAACAAAGACATACAAATAATGAGACTGTTAATGACTGTGTAACATCCTCATCACCCTCATTGCCAATATGTGTAAAAATAGTTCACTTACAATCTAAGTTGACTTCAGAAATAGAGGAATTAAAAGATGGAGTTAATATTCAAGATAGGATTCAAAATTCTGATGTAGAAAAGGCTGAAGAGCCGTCAGTGCCTAAATTACTATTAACATCTCCCGGTCAGTCACAGACAAAAGCTCAAATTCATTTGCAGGACTTTGTTGCACAATCTGTTGTGATACCTCCGGCTGATGGATTTCTAGTACCTAGACAGGAGGAACTTTGTAAACTTCCAGCTGGTAGCCAAAAAGAGATCAGATCAGTGATTAACATCTCCTCAGGCTTGGATCAGAACGTAAGCGATGAGGTCTTTATGCTAGACTACATCGGTGAAGAGTTAGAATCCAGGAGGGGGTCTAATATCAATACCAGCGACAGTGGAATTAGTATCTAGTCCAAATGGCCAATCTGACAAATCCGGTAATGCAAGACCTTTTAATTTGGACCAGTCAAGTATAATTTTGGAGAACTGTTTTACCATTAATAAATCATTACTTGTTCCAGGTATAGCTAGTATCGAAAATGTTCCCATCTCAAATGACCAAGGTAAATCCAGCAAAATAGTTATAAATATTCAGTTTAACTCAGTGGATTTATCTCTATTAACTAAATTTGATGGGAATTTTCAAGCTGGAACTGGTGATATAGATAATAATGCTTCTAGCCCGGAGCGTGAAATATGGGAGTGTTTACTCCACACTATGGATTCAATCACTAACGCTCTTAACTTCCACTCAGATAAATTAGATATTCAGGTAGACATTTTAAATACATTGGCTTCCCATATAGTAGGGGCTGATGCAAAATTTCTCTAATTGACCCAATTGATTACCAAAGTTCAATCAGATGAAGAGAGTCAGTTAATAACCTGTACCTGTGCACAACTGATTGACAAAATTTCAGATCTACCGTCAGTCGTTAGCTCCATGGTACAGGAAGTAAAACTGATGTCAGGAAGAACAGCCCAGGGTAAATTCATTACCAATGAAGAAAATATTAATCTATCTGTTGCAAAAAATAATTTAAATTGTCCAGTTCAATCCGGGATGATCACCATAGATAAATCAGCAACTTCACAAGAAAACATGAATAGGAGAAATAGTTAAAACATCGATATGCATGAACAATCTGCAAATAATTCCATAAATTTGAAAACACCTAAGGTACCTCAAGTTAGCTCTAAAAGCATTAAATATAAGGATCATTTGATAACTGAGTCGAAAACTGTCTGTTCAGAGGTAAATCAAGCATTAAGCATCATTAGAAACCCTGAGGTGAATATGATCTACTCTGAAGCAAATCAAGCATTAGGCGTTACTACAAACCCTGAGATTTTGTCCAAACGGGCAAGAAAAAAGTTAAGGAAAACCCACAATAAAATATTACAGGAAAAAAAAATCTCTCAGAGCGGTAGTAATCAAAGACCCTAAAGTGCCTAAAGAACCTGATTTGAAAGCCTTATTCATGATTTTTAGATCTGCAGAAGTACCTGTGGTTAATCCAAAGGATAAACAAAATGGACAATTCATTAACACTTTCATCCATGAGGTGGCAAATGTCATCATGTGGCCTAAAGACCCTGTTCCATTGACGTCAGGGGTTATTATGTATGAACAGTCTTCTAATGAATTGGTTGACCAACATGGTGAACAACATATCCTCACTCAGAAAATTGTAAATAATGTTAACCATCAATGTTACAATAATGATCATGTTGACCCACTGTGTACTTATGATCAAAAGCCATTAGACCCCTATGTATTAAGCCAATCAACAGTCCCTGTCTTGGCTTCTATTATTGGGAAGAGGGTTTCAGTTGGCCCCAAAAATAAGGAGGAAATAGAGGCCTCAGATCCTTTGTATGAAAGGAAAAAAGTAGTCTTCTGTCCTCAGTATACTACAAGAGTTCCTTTATGATATTTTGAACCGTGGTAATATCTTGAAACTTTTGAATGCAATTATAGATCTGAAGGATGTAACTTCAGATGATTTGGAATCAGTGGAGTTTAAGAAAGATTGTAATAATTTTTATAATGAAATAACTGTTACAACTTGGCAAAGTGATGACATTATCAGTAAAATAATTGCCAACATTAACCTATTTGAGAAATGGGGCATCAAACTTTGGAGAATTTATGGGTCCCAATATCCAACTCCGTTGATTCCTAGTAAGTCACCTTGCAGCCCGGTCTTAAAGATTTGTGAACAAAAAATAGATTCGGTACCACATGTTAGAGTCAACAGAGCTGAATTTGTCATGTGATATTAAGATCAGGAGTTGTCAACCAGGTTTACGAATATGTGAAGAGTTAAAGAAAGTAACCAATCCGGTTGAGGATTGGAGTTGGCGTCTGTCTATATTAACAAATGGAACTCTGTGAAGAAAGACCGATGCCAGACTTCCCTTGAAAAAGTACTAAAACCTTTCAAAATCTGTTCTTGGAACACAAATGGTTTTAAAACACTTCTTGAAGATTTGAATGTAATATGTTGTTTAAAAAACCTTTGACATATTAATGTTACAAGAAACATGGAATTTGGTTAGAGAACCCCTTATTGGTTATTTTGAATATTTGAATGGGGCTACTCGTGAGTACTCTACTGGTCGTACTAGTGGTGGCCTTTCTATATATGTTTTTTTTAATTTGGATATTAATTATTTTGAGATTGAACTTCAGGCAAAATGGATACAGTGTATCAAATTAATTTCCAAACAATCAATTATTTTTTTAATGTTTATTTAAGTTCGAATAAAAAGGTTAGATCCACTCAACTTTCATGTTTATGGGAAATGGTGAAAGTGCTATATTACGACCATCTAGATTCAATGATAGTCATCTTTGGTGATTTTACCATGCATCTTTTTTCGTGTAAAAAGTTGAATACACATTCAAAAATATTATCTCAATGGATTAATTGTGAGTTTATAAATTGTAACCTTAGGATTATGCAAGATGAAGATAATACACCGACGTATTAATAAAACGTGTAGACCTTCTATAATTGACTACTCTATAATTTCTGAGAAACTTTTTAAATTATTACAAAGTTATCAGGTAGTACCAAGGATTGAGAGCGACCATAATCCACAAGTTATATTTTTCCCTTTTTCTTTTGATTACTTACCAGAAACTAGAATAATCAAAACTGTTTCTACTCCATTTAACCTTAAAAGGCTAATATGGAATGAGAGAACTGAAAAAGATATTTTGGAAGTCCTTTCCTGTTTAATTTTAAATGTTCAAGATGCTGTTGTTGAAGGGAAATCTATGGTTGCTCTTTGGTTTGCTCTTGATTATGTTCCGCTCTTTTGGCCAATTTTTCTAATTTGAAACCTTCTCAAGGTATAACTTTGACTCCAAAGAAACCAGGGTGGTTTTCCCACCGCTTAATATACCTTAAAAGAAGTCTCAATAAAATAATAGGAGCACTGTACAGGAAAGCAAAAGGAACATCTCACTTTGCGATATTCCAACAAATTAGACAATTAAAAAAGGGATACAGGAACGAAATATGGAAGGCTAAACAAGTATTTTATGAAGAAAGTTGGTCTAAATTACATTTTGCTTGTAAATCTAAAGATTTGTGGCTATTTTGGAGTATTATTAACAATCTTGAATATGGTAATCATAGAAGTAATAGTGCCAATATTGAAGAATTAAGCTGGGTAGACTTTTTCAATAATCTTAAATCTTTTCCACTGGGCCCACAGTTTGATGATATTAAAATTAATCCTACTCATCATGGTCAATTGGATATAATAGAAAATGGTGGGTTAGACTTAAGTGCTCATGAACCATTAAGTTCCCCTGATAAAGAGCCATGGTCGGTTGATAAAGTGAAAAAATTAATAAAAAAGATTAGATCAAATGGAGCGCCTGGTCCGAATGGAATTCCGAATGCTATTTTTAAAGCAAATTTAAAAGATTGGCCAGAGGTACTAACTCTCCTATTAAATGATGTGCTTAAAACAGGCTTAATGCCGGAATCATGGCAGGGAATTATCATCCAATCAATCTATAAAAGTGGTCCCCAGGACAAGCCTGCAAATTATCGCTTAATTGCATTAACAGACGTAGAAGCAAAAATATTTGCTAGTTGTCTGCTGGAAGAACTGGAATCATCGGCCATTAGAGAGGAATTGATCCCCAATTTACAAACTGGTTTTAGAAAGGGTCATCTCGCTGTCACGGGCGCCCGAGGTTGCGGCATCTTGCTTCAGTGCCTGCATGCAGGAGCTTGCCTCTTAACAACTGCCTGAAGTTGAATGGTGCCAAAACTGAGGTGCTCATGGTGGGGGGTGGCCCGTCTGTGTGGTCCTCGGCGTGGTGGCCAGCATGCCTAGGCATTACTCCTGTGCCTTGTGAGCAGGCTACAAATCTCGGGGTAATGTTTGACTCAGACCTTTCATTCACTCCCCAGATTGGTCGTGTGGTTGGGATGTGTGTTGGCGTCCTTAAAAACCTCTGGAAGATTTTGGACTTGCTTCCTGTTGGTGCTAGGCGGACGCTGGTGCACGCCCTTGTTACCTCGCGACTAGACTATGCTAACCTTCTCTATCTGGGGGCTACAGTCAAAAGTCTTAACCGCCTTCAGGTGTTACAGAATGCCGCAGCCCGGCTGGTGCTGAGGCTCCCTAGAAGAGCAGCCTCCAAAGCTGCCTTGGAGGCTCTCCACTGGCTTCCTGTCAGGGAGAGGATTGAATTAAATGCGTCATGCACATGTCACCGCATTATTGGGGGCAAGGCGCCTAGCCCCTTACTTAGCCTTACAACACCTTACAGACCAAAGCGGATACTTAGATCCACTGGTGTTGGATTGGTAGCTGTCCCCAAAATTAACAAGGCGCGCATGGGGGGCAGATCATTTAGACACCTTGCAGCCAAGAGTTGGAACATGCTCCCGCTGGAGCTGCGTCTAGAACCTTCAGAGGCTAAGTTCCGAAGAGCTCTTAAAACCTATTTGTTCCGCTCAACACTTGTGCAGTGGCTCTAGTTAGGCCTCCTCACTGTCTCTCACCATAGCGCGGGGACACGCCGGTGCGCGTAACCAGGCGCTTTAGAAATTTCCCTAATAATAATAATAATAAAAAAAGGGTGAATCGACTTATACTAATTTGATTGAAACAAACGTTGTATATTTGTTTCATTGACCTAAAAGCCGCCTTTGATTCTGTGCCTAGAAATGGTCTATGGTCGAAGTTAATTAATTGGGGTTTTTTCTAACACCCTTTTAAAGATGATTTAATTATTATTATAAAGTAGGCGGCGGAAGACACACAACTCCTCGCCTTGAGACCAATATTGGCTTGAAACAAGGATGTGTTTTGGCTCCTTGCCTTTTTAACCTTTTTATGTCTAATCTCCGAGCCCATTTTAAAGATGTTAATGCCCACTCTCCTGCCATGTTGGGTAAAGAAATTAAATATTTACAATATGCCAACGATACCATTTTATTAAGCCAAACTGTTATAGGACTAAAAAGATTAATAGATTTTTTAACCTATATGTAAATGGTCTGAAAATAAATACAAAAACACCGACAATATTGACTGTGGGAAGAGGCAAACTAGGATTAAAAGTATGTAATATTATTGGTTTGGTTATTGAATGTGTAAAATCGTATAAATATTTGGGAATCACATTTGATGATAGTATGTCATTTAGGCAGCATTTTAATACCCTTGAAGCTAAGGGTACATCGCTATCATTTGCTTTTAGAAAACTGAGAGATAAGCTAGTATGCCCGAATTATGAACACTTGCTGAAAGTTATGAAAGCAAAGTTAATTCCATCTTTGGATTATGGTTCCATTATCTTCCGTGGCAAAGATGCGAAAATTCTTGATAATATTGAATTAAGGACATATAAATCAGTTTTTAGGATTCCCAGATATATTAGTCGTGCCAATATAAGAGTAGAATTTGGTCTAAAGAAACAGATTTTGGCCCGACAATCCACATTTTTAAAGTCCTTATTGGCATTGTCTCGAGCTGAAGAGGGTTCTCGAGCAAATCAGTGTTGGCTTGAGATAATAAAAAGTGAATATGCGAGTAGCTGGCAAACCTATTTAAATGAGTGTTTACGTAACTTTGATTGCCCAAATTTAGTAGATGAAGTAAAGAGTAAAACGGTTTACAAAAAAATCAATTAATCAATCAGCTGCTTTATGGTCTACTATAATGGATAAAGACGAATTAAGGAAAAGAAAGCATCTATGGTCAATAGCTAACTCCTTTGGCAAACTGGCTCCCCAACCTTATTTGTTGTTTCATTTAAAACCTTTAATTAAGAATAAATTCATGTTATTAAGGTTTGGGAAATACCCAACTAAAGATGGAATCCCAAAATGGGAGAAGAAGTGGCCGTCCAACCTATGTGGGTTGTGTGAGGAAACCCTACTGCATATAGTAGCCTTATGCCCAAAATTGTTAGAAGAGCGGAAGGCCATCCTAAAGCCCATTTTTAATAAAGTAGGGGTAATATCTTGTAGGTTTGCAATTATTGTATGTTTAAGTGGTGTTACCGTCCGTCTCATTTGCCAATTCGTTAAGTTTATTTTTATAGCTGAAAAGTAACTTAGTAATATAGACATTTCTAGTGAAGAAATTTGTGCTATGAAGATTATCTAAAAAGTATATTTTTATATTTGAAAAACGACTTTGTAATATAGGCATTTCTAGTGATGACATTTTTGCTATGAAAACTATCTAAAAAGTGGCAATGATACATTGGTTTTAAATGGTTTTAGGGAGAGTGTGGGCTCTTTTAAGCTTGAGCAAAATGTATTATTATAAATGTTCCGTACTATATTTAACGCAACTTGATAATGGTGGATTGTATTTCATGTACACTTTTTAACTTGAAAGTTTACTTGACAGTTCTAGCTGCTAGTACAAGGCACTTTAATCTTTGCTGCTATTACGTGGGTTGTATTCTAGGTACTGTACTGTTTTTTAATGTACTCTTATAATGGCGGATGGTATTTCATGTACACTTTTTTAATCTAAAGGTTTACCTGACAATTGTAGCAATTGTAGCTGCTAGCACAAGGCACTTTAATGTTTGCTGCTACTTGGTGTGTTGCATAGTATGTGCAATTCTAGCTGTTAGCACAAGGCAATTTAATTGTGCTGCTACTCGGTGTGTTGTATATTATGTACTCTTATCAAATGTAGACAGTTTATTTGTAATTCTAGCTGCTAGCACAAGGCACTTTAATTTCTGCTGCTAATCGTTTATTAGTAAATCTATAAATTGTAGTTAAACAAACCATGTTAGGGCTGAGTTGGGGACATAAAAGCATAATGAATCTGTATATTTTTTATCTGATTTCGTTTTGGATGTGTTTTTGCTGATTGTAATGATTTTAAGTAATCAACAAATAAAATTTCACTTCACTTCAAATTATGTGCTGTGCTTTTAAGAATTTGTGGTGTTTATTAATTATTTATACATTTTCATGAAAACATATTTTACTTTTCAATCTTTGTAGCTTATGATTAACATTTTTTAGCTGCTGCAGATGTATTGCAATTGTTTGAATAATAGTTATAAAACAAATACATTTAGGAAAATAAGGTTCTGTTATTGAGAGATAAATGTGGTTGTATGTCTACTGGTGTACGTTTTTAAGTAGTGTTGTTGCTATGAATCCTAGTATGGAAGTCAATGATTGTTATCAAAAAGACAAACCTTTCAATATAATGTTTGTGCCTTTGTATGTTCTGTTTTGAGACTTTAGGTTTTAGTTCTATTATGGATTGTTCTATTCTTAATTCTAGCTAACTTATTTTTTTATTGTCTCAAACTTCTGCAGCACACATAGAAAGAGGAAAATGCCTCAGGGGATTGTTTTTGTGAGGAAAGTTGTCCCTTCCTGCACAACAACAATCCTGCTTATACAGCTTGTGCACCAGTGATGGGAAATGACAGTAATGTACCTTATATTGTTTAGTAGCCCATTTCTGCCCTTTCCTATCACGCAGCTCATCAAGGTGGCTTGATGTGTGATTATTTGCTAAATATGCTCCTTGGTGCATTTTTGAAAAGTGACTTCTTCCGTTTTCTTTCTTTTTTGTATTTTTTGACAATATTCTGGCTCATTATGTTGAATAAGACCCCACAGAAATTCACTTCTTCCTCCAAGCAGAGCGGGTCCCTGGTTGTCAGAACTTTATAAGTGATGCAGTAGGTCTTGAATGTGATGCACGATTGGAGAGCTAGCTCAGTTAGATCCTCTAGGGTTGGAGAGATATGTCAACATATTTCATCAAATCTAGATTAAATATCGAGTGGCCAAGAAAACGGTCTTCCACGGAATCGGACGGCCTTTAAGAATGCCAGAAAGTAGAGCGTTGTCGTCATTGATGTCTGATGAGATTAAGGTTTAAACAATTGTTCTGAAACCTGCTTCAGGGAGGTATGACTTAAGTCGACAGAGAAGGCATTGATAATAGACATTTGTCTGCCTTTTCCTTGCAATGTGCTGTATATCAGAAGTTAGAATCTTATCTTTAAAGATGTGGTGTGACCTCATCCAAGTTCATGCTGGAGTACTGGACACAGGCTTGCCTCGTGGTTTTCCCTTAAGGCAGAAATGTGATATCCATGAGTATATATGTTCATGTTTTCTGATTCCTAATATTGAGTACAGAGCACTGAAGGAGGACGAGAAACGATGAATAATTCCTTTCATGACATCCCTGCAGAACTGAGGATGCTAGCGGCACTGACTCGTGGAAACCTATTTTTAGTTCTAATAATAGGTACCATTAAATCATTAAAAGGGAAGAATAAATAATGAATAGGGTATGCCTCGAAAGGGAAATAATAAAGATTTTAAATCTATATTTCATGTTTTGCTTTTTATAACAAAGCGAGAATAAAATGGGGTTTCGAAAAATTGATCTGGATGATTTCTGAGACAATGTGGGTTTAGTTAAGGAATAATTTTACAAACACCTTGTAAATATTTGATAAACAGGTAAATAACAATGCATGTGTTTACAAAAGGGGTGGGTATACGTTGGAAGTTGCTCTTTGGCTCCTACTAAATAAGTGGGTAGTTAGACAAACCTGCCGCTAGGTGGGGCTACAGTGGAGTGGGGCTATTCTGTCACTAATGCTCACAGCAATGATGGTAGACAGTCTGGATGAAAGACAAGGAATTTCACAGGCAGGAATGCCATGTTGGGGGTATTTTCCAGCCATCAATACACCAGGAACAGCAACTGAGCAGAGCCTCATTCCGCTGTCCACACCTACAAACTCCGACCTCCGCCGTTTTCAACACTATCAAAAACGCTCTGCTCAATGTATCCGCCATTACGCGATGACGTACTCCGCATAAAGCAAACATGAATGACGGACTCACAAAAATATAGAACTCCCGATCAACGACGGACAAATATGCAAGAACTTTCACCCCGAATACGATCGCAAAAGCTTGAAAATATTGACAAAGGCTGCGGCCAGATCAGAAATTCTAAATTGTCACCCCTTTCGGCCTGACAACGGCGCTCAATAAAAGTATAAACGGTCCCTCGCTAATACTCGAGGTTGCAACGAACAATAATGCTGTGTAAATGACATGCAAAATTAGCTCTTGAATAAAAAATAATAATACAAAAATTAGTGATGAAGAAATAAATGCAGTGTTAGTCATGGAATCAAGAGATAAACATCATCCCAATGTGTTTCTCATTAGGCAATACATGGTCATTTGTCAATATTGAAAACATTCCTATACAGAATAATGGCAACAGGTAACACTGCGTCTGACGATTTTTTTTTTACTATTGGTAAAGCCCCTCATGTGTGTATAGGTGTGTGTGTGGGAGGTAAAATGTGGTTCTCAGAGAGCGTTTTGTGTGACCGCTGAAGCGGATCCCGTAGGGTCTGAAAGTTGGATGTTTAAAGAAAACATGCCATTTCTAATTTATCATTAAGACCCTGTGGCATCATGGTCTGAAGTTTTTTAATCCAAAAGACTTCCCTCTGCAGGAGAATGTTGGTATTGTCAGGGCCCGGAGTTTTGGGAACTTGTTCGATTATCTGGAATTGTTGTTGTGCAATTGTATGGCGTTGTTCATCCCAATGGACTTGCAATCTTGACGTTGAATTTTTTGTGCGAATTTGGCTCTTGTGTTCTGTTAGCCGTATTTTCATTTTTCTCTCGATTTTACCTACGTACAGAAGCCCACATGGGCATTTGATGGTGTAAACAACATGCTCTGAATTACAGCTCGTATTGCTTCGTAGTTTAATTTTTGCACCTGTTCGGTGATGAAGAAGAAAAATAACTAGAATCGCGTTATTACAATGCTTACAATTCCAGCATTTGCTTGTGCCATTTCTGGTGGATGCGGACTCTGGTGTGGCTATTCGCTTTTTTTTGGTAAGTAGTTCTTTAAGATTCTGCGCACTAGTGTACGCGAACAGAGGTTTTTCACAAAATAACTTGTTAAAATCTGTTTCTGCCTCCAATAGATCCCAACGTTTAGAGATGATTTTTTTAATGTCTGTCGATGCAGTGGAATACTTTGATACAAAAAAACTTGATTTGTAGATTTCGTAGAGACCTTATCCAATAGTTGTTCTCCTGGTATAAGCTTTGACTTTTCCAATTGTGAATTCAGCAGTCCTTCGGGATATCCTCTGTTTACATAGTTCGATTTCTGTTGTTGTAATGTTTCATCACATGCCTTGTTATCAGATGAGATACGTCGGGTTCTTAAAAACTGAGAAACAGGTACGTTTTTTATTAGAGATGGAGGATGAAAACTACTAAATAAGAGAGCGTTGTTTTTGTCAGTTGGTGTTTTTGTACATTCGTTTGTTGATTTTACCTGACTCCAGTTGAATCCAGACGTCCAAGAACGGTAAAGATTTTTTGTTGATATTGTGTGTAAATTGAATCCTGGGATCCACAAGTTTCAGAGTGTGTATATTATCTACCAGAGCGGACTCTAATTTTTTCCAAATGAGGAAGATGTCATCGATGTACCTGCAGAAGAATACCAGGCCATCGTTCCAAGTTGTGTCAGATAGTGTAAAATCATTCTCGAATTTCGCCATAAACGTGTTCGCGTGGGCAGGAGCACCGGGAAAACCCGAAAAGTTCCATTTAACTGGACAAAATACTTTTCATTCCATGTGAAGTAGCTACCAGAGTGCGCCTTTCACCAACATAGCTTTAGAAAACTTGTGCCAGGTCACTGCGCTTGCTTTCAGGACACACAATGCCTTTACTGATTCAGCCTCGAATGTAGCCCCTTTCCGCTACAACAGGGCGTGGGGAGGGTGTTTTTTCCCTGTACCCCATATCACCAGCACAATTCCATATTGAGATGTTTAGATAAAATCAGGAGTATCAAAACACTACAACAATGTATCCTTACAGCAACGCCTGCCTGACGTTTCAAATCACCCATGTATTAGCACCCAATATTATTATGTATGCTGCATTTCCATATCTATATCTGAAAAATACTTCGGCCAACATGAGTAAGTTCCCTACATACAAACCTTTTGCTGAAGAAAGCAGCCTTAAATAAAACGAACTCTTGCACTACAAGACAGTTGTAGTTGAATAACAGTGCTTTACAATGACACCTAAATAATCTGCGGGGAAGCCACATTCGAATCAAAAGGCTTCTCTCCGGAAATGTTCCATAGACAGCATTTCTAGATTTAGGACGCTGCGCAAGCCTCACTCGTGCAACACACTTTCTTATCTTCCAGTTAATCTCCACCATGGTACCAGCTTAAACACTCGCAGATGTCGCTTGATTAACTTTCAGCCGCTACGCCACTCGCATTCCCTTCAATGGTGCGTGCAAAAGGTTTATTTTTGGAAGTATTACAAGTGGCAGCCAATCAGTATGGACCCCATGGCAGGAACCCCCAGCACAGCTGACTCCATGCCCCGCTCTGAGAGAGCGCATCATAGCAGGACACAGACGGCGCCCCCTAACGTGGCCGACATATTGGAAAGGAAGTATTTTGTCTTCAGTGGAATGGAACGGAGATTCCAGACATAAAATAGAGATAGGCTGATGATAGATAGCAAAAAGTATGGTAAAGAGTAGGAGTAATTCGTCTGCCATAATTTATTTAAATATCACGCGAGAGAACAATCCTCAATACACAATACATTTATAAAAAATAGATTTTGAAACTAGACCAGCTTTTTCGTTGACTTGCAGAGATTGATAAGAAGGAAAAGCGCACTGTCATATTCCTCTTTGATTGTTATTTGGATAGCGGTGATCGCGATTCGCAATGTATGGAGGAAAATGCTTCAGCCAGTTGTGTTTTAATGTAAAGTGAAAGAAAGACGGGGTGGTCGCAATTCAGTGAAAGCGCGTCTGTCTGCATGCACTGTAAGTTTTTAGACTGCGAATGCTTCTGATAAACTCTCTAGTCCTAAAAGAACATTTACCACGTCTTGCAAGTGAACAATGAGTTAATGACTACAACTGTATTTTTTAAATTAACTGTAAGCGCTGATTTTGAGGAAACATTTCTAAAAAACTGCGAGTGCTGACGTGAGTGGTGTGCACGCGCACGACGGTAAAAATTGCTGTGCACGTCGCGCGCTCTTGTGTGCGTAATAGCAAGCTGGTGGCCGGCAAGGTAGCACTTTTGAAGCAGCTACTAAATGTCTCACCAGAGCAGCGCATGCGCTGGCTCAGGTGAGACCTAAAAAGGGGTTGGGGAAGCAACAAGAGGGAGGCACAGGGGTGGCGGGTGGGAGCAGTAACAATGGAAGAAGGTTAAAGCAAAATGAAAGTGGCGCAAGGGTGGTGGAGGCAGAACCAGACTGGGCAGCAACACAGAGAAGGGAGGGGGAACAAGAAAATAGTACCTCAACCACAGTGCAAACAGCAGATAAGCACTAATTAAAATGAATCAATTTGTGGTTGGTCCATGCTCCACAGAAAGGAACCGCAGTGACGCTTGAGCAGCACTGGCTAATTAGGAGGCAACAAAGAAGAGTGACACTGAAACCAACAAATGGTAAGTATTGGGCAGGCTGCAAGCCCTTTATAAACAATACGTCTCATAAGCAAAAGCACATGCAGCGCATGTACTGTCACAGGATCAACCTAAAAATGCAGTTGGCCAGAGGAGAAGGTTTTAAAATAGAGAGGAGAAGACTGCAAAAGGCAGCAAAGTAGGCAGCAATAAAGAGAGGAAGAGGGCATCAGAGTAGAGCCCTAGAGAGAGAGGGAGGGGAAGGAAGGGGGAGGAGAGACGAAGAAAGAAGGGAAAGTGAGAATAAGGAGAGTCGAGAGTTCCGTAAAAAACTAAAATTAATTTGAGAGGAGAGGGAAAATAGGGCATGAGAGAGAGAGAAGAGAGTAAAATGGGGGTAGAGTAGAGTACAGCAAGAGGAGAAGTGTAACAGGAAGGGAAAAAGAGAATAGAGATGATGGTTGGACATGAAAGAAAAATAGGGTAGAAAACACAAGATGGTCATGGGAATGTGGTGGCAAAAAGATTAATTACAGGACTGGGAAAGGAATATATATTATCTAGAAACATTGTGAAGCACCCAGACAACAACACAGTGCTTATGGCTGCATGGCAGGCATTCTTCCTGCTGTATAGTTTTGGACCTAGGCTGTTTGCCTCCCATATTTCAATGCGCTGGGGGTCAGAGCACAGCTCCTGCCATGTTTGTTCAGAGCAAGAGATTGGCTTGGTGAGAGGGCTTAGCTAAAAGTGATAATAAATTAACTCCAGCTGACGCCTGTTCGGAATGTGAGTAACTATAGAAATAACAACTGTGTGTATTGATGATCTGTGATCATATGGTTTGAATAAATGGTTTATTTATTGTTAAAAAGTAAGCATGAGAGTTAATTGGATTAGAGGGTTTATGTGGCTCAGTATACCTGAAGTATTAAGTGCTCTCCTCACTTTAAACTTCTTAGAGTGTTAAATGCTGGAGGGACATATGTGTGGCACAAATGTATTAGGAGATCCATAGCCCAAATGGAAAAATATAGCATGCGTCTGCTCCCTTGGAATTCAGAACAGAGGGGAGTGCTGTGAGATGTCTCACCAAGGCTAGCATTAGAAATATTAAGTGCTGTCTTACTGTATCCACTGACCTGAGAGGTCTGGGAGGGCATTCCTTGGGCCCCGACGTCCACCGGGTTCTTCTGCTGACCTGCTGCCTCCGTTGCCTGCCGCCTCCCGGCCATTGCGGCGAGGCGGAGTTTCGGGACTACATCCCCCAGCAGTACTTGCGCCAAGGAGGGCGCGCATCCTGTCCCGCCCCCGGAGGTGCGCATAAGACCAGCGCGAGCCCCGGGGGAGCGGGGGACTTACTGTATCCACTGACCTGAGAGGTCTGGGAGGGCATTCCTTGTGCCCCGACGTCCACCGGGTTCTTCTGCTGACCTGCTGCCTCCGTTGCCTGCCGCCTCCCGGCCATTGCGGCGAGGCGGAGTTTCGGGACTACATCCCCCAGAAGTACTTGCGCCAAGGAGGGCGCGCATCCTGTCCCGCCCCCGGAGGTGCGCATAAGACCAGCGCGAGCCCCGGGGGAGCGGGGGACTTACTGTATCCACTGACCTGAGAGGTCTGGGAGGGCATTCCTTGGGCCCCGACGTCCACCGGGTTCTTCTGCTGACCTGCTGCCTCCGTTGCCTGCCGCCTCCCGGCCATTGCGGCGAGGCGGAGTTTCGGGACTACATCCCCCAGCAGTACTTGCGCCAAGGAGGGCGCGCATCCTGTCCCGCCCCCGGAGGTGCGCATAAGACCAGCGCGAGCCCCCGCGTCGCGGGACCGCGCGCGGGACTGCGCGCGGGACTGCGCCCGGGGCTAAGCCCGGGGCTAAGCCCGGGCAAAGGGCGGGCCCTCTGTGGCCCTCAGAGGCACGAGGAGGACGGGACGGGCCACTACACTGGGCATCATCATCTGGAGAAGGTAAAGCCAGGTTTTATCTCATATCCCTATCCCTTGGAGTTGTCTACCTCTGCCACCAGGACTTTATCTTCAAATTACAATGTCCATCTGGGAAGAGCTGAATGCCCTCTGTGGCACAAACTATATCCCGGATGCACCAATCACTCCAATAGTGACTAGAGACACTGATCAAGTTATTTGTAATCCCCAGGCAACCCCCAACATAACTCTCTCTCCATTTAACAACTGTAGCCCCTCTGTATCTGGCCTGATCCCTGCCTCATTACCATCGGATAAGGCTGAGACTCTATCCCCTCTACAATCGACCCTACTGGGCCAAATCGAGCGACTGATATACACTGCTCTATCACCACTGGTAGTCAAAATAAATGACTTGGGGGACAGACTGTGCAGGATCGAGAAAACTATTGTCCGGTCACACCTACAAATCGGAAACCCTGTTAACTCCATAAGCCCTACTCCCATCAATACTATGATCAATGCCCCCACGATACTTCAAACTTGTGGCTCCCCTGTCATACCACCTATCCAAAGTGGTCCCAATGATACTCTCAATCTCGATCACCCCCCACATAGAGCTCCTGTGATCGCACTAAAAAGAAAGCATTGCATCGATTTACCTCCTGAAGCAGCTCCATACATCACTGTTCTCTCTGGGGTCCCCGCACTCAGACCAGGAAAACGCGAACTGCATCAGGACCTACTGAACAAAGCCATCTTTTGGCTCCAAAATAATAGACCATTACCTTCAGCGCTAGACGGTGGGATACTGAGCGTAAGAAGGGTGGGGTGGCTTGGTCTTCTGCCCAAAAATGTTCCAGGGGACTTGATTTTGGTTAAGTTTAAACATAGGAACATTGCCCCCTACTTGCGATCTACCCAGCCCAAACGTGGTGATGGCTCCATCCGTATCTGGGACCTGTATGACTTTTACCCTTGTCCCCGAGCATCGAATCACCATAACAGCGGGTGTAGGAAATCCATAGACTGATATCGGTCATAACAATTGTTGTTTTTAAATGCTGCTTCTAATTGTTTCCTAATCTACCTTTTAATTTTACATTGGAATTTTATGTGTTTCCTTTTTTTTTTTTTTTTTTTCTTTCATCTTGTTTTTAAAAACACTGTATAATAATGTACGCTTATATGATATTTCTTTGTTAAATATCGAATAAAGCTTATTTTGAACCTTTGAAGTGCTGCAATAATAAAGTACATGCTTAGTAGTTTACAGACCTCATTTACCTAATGAGTCATCCTCATCCAAGAGGCTTTACAAACTAATTAGGATAAACGCCTGAACCAGTGGTATTCAGTCCTCATCTGACCTGCCCCAGAGGAGGGAAAGATTGCAGTTGGGGATTCATGCAGTGTGGGTGGGCCCCTATGTAGCCTGACACCCCTGGGGCAATGCCAATGCAATCAATCAATCAATCACATAATTTGTATAGCGCACTGCTCACCCGGAGGGGTCTCAAGGCGCTGGGGGGGAGGGGTCCGTCACTGCTCGAAAAGCAAGGTCTTGAGTTGCTTCCTGAAGGAGAGATGGTCCTGGGTCATCCGAAGGTGGATGGGGAGGGAGTTCCATGTCTTGGCCGCCAGGTAGGAGAAGGATCTTCCTCCGGTGGTGGCTCTGCGGATGCGTGGTACGGCGGCGAGGGCGAGGCTGGTCGATCGTAGCTGGCGGGTGCCCGTGTAGAAAGTCAGGCGGTTGTTGAGGTACTTGGGGCCCAGGTCGTGGAGAGCCTTGTGTGCGTGGGTGAGGAGTCTGAACGTGATCCTCTGCTGACGGGGAGCCAGTGCAGGTCTCTCAGGTGGGCGGAGATGTGGTTGTGTCGGGGGATGTCCAGGATGAGTCGTGCGGAGGCGTTCTGTATGCGCTGGAGTCTTTTCTGTAGTTTCGCTGTGGTTCCCGCGTAGAGGGTGTCCCCGTAGACCAGTCGGCTGGTGACGAGTGCCTGGGTGACCGTCTTCCTGGTTTCGGTGGGGATCCATCGGAAGATCTTGCGGAGAATGCGCAGGGCGTTGAAGCACGATGATGAAACGGCGTTGACTTGTCTGGTCATCGAGAGGGAGCCCAGGTTACGTGCGTGGTCCGTTGGCTTGGGAGTGGTGCCCAGGGCAGGGGGCCACCAGGAGTTGTCCCAGGCGGAGGGTGATGATCCCAGGATGAGGACTTCCGTCTTGTCTGAGTTCAGTTTCAGGCAGCTGTTCTTCATCCACTTGGCGACGTCTTTCATCCCTTCGTGAAGGCTGTTCTGGCGGTGGCGGGGTCGTTGGTGAGGGAAAGGATCAGCTGGGTGTCGTCGGCTTAGGAGATGACGTTGAGGTTGTGTTGGCGTGCGATGGCTGCGAGAGGGCTCATGTAGATGTTGAAGAGGGTTGGGCTGAGTGATGATCCTTGTGGTACACCGCAGATGACTTTGGTGGCCTCGGATCTGAACAGGGGGAGGCGGACTCTCTGAATGCGGTGGCAGACAGTGTCGAACACTGCAGAGAGGTCCAGGAGGATGAGGGACGCTGTTTCCCCATTGTCGAGCAGGGATCTTATGTCATCGGTGGCTGCGATCAGGGCGGTCTCGGTGCTGTGGTTGGCTCGGAAACCGGACTGCGAGGGGTCGGGGGATCCGTTTGTCTTGAGGAAGGCGGTGAGCTGTCTGTTGACGGTCTTCTCAATGACTTTGGCAGGAAAAGGGAGGAGCGAGATGGGGCGGAAGTTCTTGAGGTCGGTGGGGTCCGATGTCGGTTTCTTCAGGAGGGCGCTGAGCTCGGCATATTTCCAGCTCTCTGGGAAGGTGGCGGTGTTGAAGGAGATGTTGATGATGTCCCGGAGTTGGGGTGCGATGATGGAGTCGGCCTTGTTGAAGACGTGGTGGAGGCAGGGGTCGGTTGGGGATCCGGAGTGGATGGTGTTCATCATACGGTGATGTCTTCGGTGCTGACCGGGGTCCAGGCGCAGAGGGTGGTGGTGGGGGGCGCTGGTTCGGTAGTTGGGTGCGTGGTAGGTGCACCGAAGCTGTTGTGTATGTCGGCGATCCTGCGGTGGAAGAAGGAGGCGAGTGAGTCGCAGAGGTCTTGCGAGGGGGTGATGTCGTTGTTTCCGGCGCTGGGGTTGGAGAACTCTTTGACAATGCTGAAGAGTTCCTTGCTGTTGTGGGTGTTGTTGTCCAGTCGTTCTTTGAGTGTTGTTCTTTTGGTGGTGCGGATCAGCTGGTGGTGTTTGCGGGTGGCGTTCTTGAGGGCAGTCATGTTTTCTGAGGTCTGATCATGGCGCCAAGCTTTCTCAAGGGTGCAGCAGTTCTTCTTGGAGTTTTTGAGTTCATCGGTGAACCAAGAGGCTTTCTTGCTGCCGGGTCTGCTGGGACGGTTCCTCAGTGGTGCGAGGTCATCTGCGCAGTTGGTGAGCCACTGTGTGAAGATGCGGGCTGCTTCGTTGGGGTCCGTTGTGCTGGTGGGAGGGTTCTGGCTGAGGGACGTGGTGAGCTGGTCGGCGGTGATCTTGCTCCAGTTCCTTCGGGGAGCCTGTTGCGGGTGGTGGTGAGCCAATGCAAGGAAGTGACGCACATTGTCATTAACAAGAGAATCAAATAGGGAAAATGCAGTACTACGGAATCACCTTGAGGGCACGTCTCCACACAGGCCCAAAGACACACTTCTTGACACTGTTAATGTGAGGAGGGTGGGTGGGTGTCCAACAAATTTCAATGAGTGCTCACTGCTTGAAGGCCATCACCCATAAGGACGTGGGTTTGCAAAGAGTGACATTTGTGATGACAGGCAACACGTCTAAATAAGTGCCTTTGTTGTGAACAATGCTGTGAAAATAAAACTGAAACACTGCTGGGCACCCACATCCAGCGCATTTAATCTTGTAACATGCTCTTTGTGAGTAGGAGTATTTTACAAACTAATTGATGGCCACCTCCAGCATGAGGGATACAGGAATGAAAGGTAAATTGAGGAAGAATGTGCATGTTAGACATAGAAGCCCGCCTTCTTGCATATCACCCCTGACTTAAAAGATGTAAATGACGTGAACTTGTGTAACTTGGTCCATCCTCCATATAAACTCAAGGAAGTGACAGCATTGCACAGGCTGCCAAATTAGAAAGGCAGCAAAGAAAAGTGATAATGGTTGCTAATAAATTGTAAGTAAAGAGTTTTTAAAGAGTTTTTTTTTCAGCTACAGCAGATCATCACCGTAGCAACAGCACATGCTTGCTGGCTCGACTTAAAAAGGCTGACACATGGTCATGCAGTGAGTCAGAAAAATACATGCCATGACTGACTGAATGCAAAAACAACAATTGATGGACAGAATGCAGAACAATGTCATACATTCACCCAGTACAGAGATCTAGGCATAATTCCATCGTTTTTTATGCCATTCCAGTTTGCACCCTGCCATCTGCAAATTAGTCCGGACCCTGTGCCCAATGGGAACAGTCCAACCCGAACTGCCAGGCCAGGCCCTCCCTGGACTGGAAACAAGCATCCTAGGACCGGTTTCGGGGTTTCACCCCTCATCAGCAAGGATAGCTTGATTCTAGTGGCATGGAGAGCCCCGGACCCACTTCTGGGCATACCTGTCCCACTCAAGGTGACAAATGCAAAAACAACAATTGATGGACAGAATGCAGACCAATGTCATACATTCACCCCAGTACAGAGATCTGGGCCTAAATCCACAGTTATTTTTGTCACCATGTCATTACAGTTTGCACCCTGCCATGTGCAAATCAGTCTTGACCCTGTGCCCAATGGGAACAGTCCAGCCCAAACTGCCAGGCCAGGTCCTCCCTGGACTAGAAACAAGCATCCTAGGACCGATTTTGGGATTTCACCCCTCACCAGCCAAGATAGCTTTATTCCAGTGGCATGGAGAGCATGGGATCCACGTCTGGGCATACCCATCCCTCTCGGGGTGACAAATGCAAAATTGATGGACAGAATGCAGAAAAATGTCATACATTCTCACCAGTACAGAGATCTGGGCCTAAATCCATCATTTTTTTGCTCACCATGCCATTCAGTTTGCACCCAGCCATATGCTAATCAGTCTTGACCCTGTGCCCAATGGGAACAGTTCAGTCCAAACTGCCAGGCCAGGTCCTCCCTGGACTGGAAACAAGCATCCTAGGACCAATTTCGGGGTTTCACCCCTCACCAGCCAGGATAGCTTTATTCCAGTGGCATGGAGAACATGGGACCCACATTTGGGCATACCCATCCCACTCAGGGTGACAAATGCAAAAAGAACACTTGATGGACAGAATGTAGAAAAATGACATACATTCACCCCAGTAAAGAGATCTGGGCCTAAATCCATCGTTGTTTTTGCTCACCATGCCATTCAGTCTGCACCCTGCCATATGCTAATCAGTCTTGACCCTGTGCCCAATGGGAACAGTCCAGCCCAAACTGCCAGGCCAGGTCCTCCCTGGACTGGGAACAAGCATCCTAGGACCGGTTTCGGGGTTTCACCCCTCATCAGCAAGGTTAGCTTGATTCCAGTGGCATGGAGAGCAGGGAACCCAGGTCAAAACAACAATTGATGGACAGAATGCAGAACAATGTCAGGCACTCACCCCACTACAGAGATCTAGGCTTAAATCCATTGTTGTCTTGCTCACCATGCCATTCCAGTTTGCACCCCACCATATGCAAATCAGTCTTGACCCTGTGCCCAATGGGAACAGTCCAGCCCGAACTGCCAGGCCAGGTCCTCTCTGGACTGGAAAATAGAATCATAGGACCGGTTTCAGGGTTTCTCCCCTCACTAGCCAGGATAGCTTGATTCCAGTGGTATGGAGAGCATAAAACCCACGTCTGGGCATACCCATTACACTTGGGGTGACAAATGCGAAAAAAACAATTGCTCATTTTGCCACTGGATTCAAGCTAGCCTGGCTGATGAAGCGTGTTACCCAGAAACCGGTCCAAGGATGCTGGTTTCTGGTTGAGGGAAGACCTGGCTTTTCAGTTTGGACTGGACTGCTCCCATGAGGCACATGGTCAAGACTGATTTGCATATAGATGGATCTGAAACGAGGTGGCGAAGTAAGCTAAAGAATAATGAAGGATTCAACCCACATTTGTGACTGGGGATGAGTGTTTGAAAAGATTCAGCGCTCCGTCCATCAACTCCTTGTGTTTGCTATGAGTGACTGAATGGCCGCTGAAACGTGTGGCGATGCGCTTGTGTGATCTAGGGTGAAATGGTGAGAAGACACATTTCGATTGGCATGGGAAACCCTCTTTGTTTTATGCCACAGACATGTTTGTTGAGTTCAGTAAGATTATCGTTTGCCATGCTTTCTTTAAGCTTCACCGCTGACTGGTTTCTTCTTGCTCAACGTCACAAACATAATTTGTTTGGGTTTGTTAAGCAACAACCTACAGGCTCACACTAGCAGTTTTCGTCTGATATGTTGGTTTCATTTATAAGTTATCATTCTTGATGCACCTAATGTTGTTTGGTAGAACCTAGGAGTTTATGGTACAGTAGTCGGGTGAGGATTTGGTTTTCATTTGAAGTGCTTATGAACATGTTTTATCAATGTACAACATTAAACGTTTCACTCGGTAAAATAGTGAAGAACCCACGAAGAGCAGGGAAAGCGACAAGTGAAGCTGCTGTCCAGTCGAACATTCAAATCGAATAATCCACTGCACACCAGCAACACCATGGAAATAGAATTAGAACACAGCACAATTGTAAAATATAAAATAAATAGATATATAGTACTTGTTTAGAAAGTGTATTATTCTGTATAAATCACAGAAATGTCTTTTACTTTCCTTTTCTTAAGTTGCTGTTCCGAAATGCTCAAACACATGATAGGCAAAATTGTGCTTCGCTCTAGTCTTTCTAGGCAATTTTCCTGAGTAATGCTTTATGACGTCAGCATGTAGGAGTCATCGAGCAAATGCTGCGTTCAGAGTGAATAACATTTAGTAATCATGCGCTCCCTTTCGCTTTGTGCTTCCCGCGGCCTGGATTGGTCTGTACGTGAGATCGTAACGGTTGCAATAAGTTTGCCCAATACTCTTCATAAATAATTTCACAAATACCTTTCAGATGACGCTTTACGTAGCCATTTTTTTTGTAGTTATCACTCGATGCGCATCACTTTTAAAGAGTGCTTCGGTGGGTTTTGAGCCGTAGATCTGTCTCCGACACACAATCGTCGCCAAATTAATGTTGTATCGTAGGATAACAATAAACACTTGAAAGCTGCTTATTCAACAGTTGTTTAGTGAAGTAAAAAGAAGTAAAATAGTAAATAACCCATAAAGAGCAGGGAGAGCAACAAGTGAAGCTGCTGTCCAGTCAAGCACCCAAATCGATAGATCCACTGGACAACAGAAACACTATGGAGATAGAATTAGAACACAGCACAAAACTCTATAACAACATAAAGTATTAAAGGGATACAACAGAGCACATGTCAATTTCTACTGCAGTTACAACATTGCACTTTTTGCTTTAATTACCAATTGTTGTATATGAGAACGTTTTGTTTGGCTTCTTTGATCATAATTTTATTATTATTTGTTGCAGTGTAATCTCCCCTGTACAAGCATCTTAACTGGTCCAAAATGCATTTGAGCACAAGTTTATCACTCCAAGTTTCCAAATGTTTATTAATTAATGGACTATGTGACAATAGAGGCTTTCGATGAAGCACCCCTTTTGTTATTAATTATTCATAGAATTTGAAAGAGCTATGGATTAACGATGAATTTAGAAGTTTGAATATACTATTAAAGTTAGCACAGTCCCTGTGCACTTTGGGTTTGCCTCCACTTGCAAGTTGGGGTAGCCATATTCTTAGGTATTGCTTGTGTCTTTGGGCAGAAAAAACACGAAAGGAGCACAGGCATTTTGGATTAATTGATGTTTAAGAGACTGGATACATGGTGTGCACCGCCTTGGAACATTTATTTTGCTCTTCTTCTAAAACACTAAAACATGATACGCTTAGTTGGAACTGTTGATTAATTAGTTAAATAAATGTAGGAATATTTAAGTCTTAGGTTAATCTTTTAACAAAAAATAACATAAATATGGATAAGTGCAGATAAAATAGTAAAACATAATTATAAATAGTTACAGATTAAAATATATGATACATAAATACCATAAAACCATAACCATGGAGCAGCGTAATTTTGTTCTCATCCTAAAATACTGTAGGGGTGCATTACAGGTATGTGTAGTCAGCACTCGAATATATTCTGTGTAACTAATGTTGCTAAGCTAAGCTAAGGTGGTGCTAGTAGCCAATTTGTGCCTGGATCGTGGAAAGTTACTGTAGTCGATCATGTGATTTACCTTGAATGCAACTAGTATCTTATGCTGTCATTTAGTGAGGGACAGAGAGAGACATTTTAGGACTTCATGAGGTACAGACCTCTTCTTTTGCTTTCTATGGCTTCATGCTACATGACCTTTATTTGGAGTTTCTTCTACTGAAGAGTCTGACAGATGGTACCTTTGTATTATCCATTCTTATTCAATGCTTCTTAGTTTAGAGCTGTCCCTTTTAAGGTTGTGTGGGGGAAGATAGTGTGCTCAAGCTAACCTCTGAAAATCAACTGATGCAATTTAACGTTCAATTCTTTCTTCTGATCATTTGCACTGCTACGACTGAATTAGTTGTATGCTTTTTGTTATACAGGGTAAATCTCTCGAGGAGATTTAGGCATATTCAGTTTGTCCTATATATCTATACTGTGATGCAAGACTGATTCATATTAATCAATTTTGAATGTGTAATTAAACCTTACTAAAATTAATATTAGTTGTCGGGTAGTTATAGTCAAATTGGTTACACTGTAATTATATTTAATTATGATTGTTTTCTCACCTCTCTAGCAAATAAAAAGAACATCTGATTGACTAGGGATGTTTAAGTGGCCCAAGCTTTCTCAACTATAAAACCAGGAGCCCTAATTATAACGTGGTGCATGCAGAGGTCAATGTCGGTTGTCCTTGAGACCTATGGCAGGTGTGCCAATTTAGGCGGGAGCCCTTCTGAATACCCACAACTTCTTTAGTGGAGGAGAAGCTAAAGAGTAGACTTTCCCTGCGGTAACACCACAGTGACAAACAATGCTGAGTGCAAGTTTTAGTATATGGCGATTCTGTAGAACTTTGTGATGAGTGGACGTAGTGAGAGGGATAACTACTCTCCATCCCTTTATCACCCATGGGAAAATGTATTACTTTCTGTAATCCTTCTCTCCTCCGTCCTTGCCACAAATGGCTTACCTGTACTTATTATTGAATTCTATTCATGGGATTCAACAGCGCTCCAGCCCGGGCCAGCTTTAGTAATGGTGCCCAGTGTGACAATGTTTTTTTATTCCCCCTAACCCCCAAATGACCTTCTCCTCTGGATTCCCTCACTACCACCTAACAAAAGTGCCCCTCATCTCTGCATAGCCCCTCTCTCACATGCATTTCACTTGTTTCAAAGTTCTGGTAAAGTCTGGCTTTACTAATCCATATAAAATACTGATGTCTTCTTGGCAGAAGGCATATTAACCCTCTATGCCACTTTATGGTGAGCCAAAACTGCCACTTGAAAAAAATCATCTTTTTCTCTCTCTTTCAGGAATTAATCACAAGAGTTATCTTGATATTTTAATTACTATAATTGTTGCCTGAAAGCTGGTGCACAAGGAACTGGTGAGTTATTGCTAAACGCAGGGCACCCCCCAGAGGTCAGTGCCATACCTTTAGGTCAGCACCCGGTGCGGCTGCACAGGTGGCGCCTCCCTAGAGCTGGCCCAGGCTCATGCCACTTCTTAGCTTGGAAAGCTTTGTTTAATTGATGGTGTGCTGTGGTTTTTAAACAAATCGGTTATTTTGTTTTAGTTTTGTGTGAAGTACAACTACACTGCAGTTACAAAAACAAAATGAAATATTAACGCCAAGGGCCTCTCTGAAACGGAAAAAAACATTCTAATGAGGCGAGCTGCACTCTTAAGTGAAAGAAAAGAAACCTTGAAAACATATTCAGTTACATGAAATAATTTTTAATTTAGAAAACACCAGAGACAAAGCACAGTTTACCGCATATTCCCGAATGGTTCTAAAAACGATTAACTCACGAATTGAATAAATCAAACATGTCCTGAATGTGCAATATGTCCAATTAGTCAGTGTCTCCAAAAATAAATTAGAAATAGAAAATGAATTATATCTAGGATTGAACAACCAATACAATTTATTGGGTCCAGGTGGCACACTAGGTTCTTTTTTGCATTGTGAAATAACATCAAGTAATATTTAAAGAAAAGGACTGCCTGTCCTTTTGAGTACAGAACCTACAAGCGATCAACGTGACTAATTAAAAAATTCAACAATGTGTGCAAGTAAAATATACTGAGGCACAAAAATCACATATTCAAACTGTATTAGAGCGAAAAAGAGGTCCCTGGTGTCACTCTATCAAAATCTCAGATTCTGCACATTTAAACCTCTGGGGATAAAATTCTTCAAGCACAAGTCTGTCACAACTGCTATTGATCATGGCTAGACTCCAAAATGCGATTCAGTGTTCCATCCCGAACTTTAAGGGAAACCCACAAAACGCTTTATATTGATGGCGACGTGATTTATAAAATATTTTTCTTGATCTTCTTTACCACAGACCAGAACAATAACTAATTTTCTGCATGCATAAGTTATTTAAGAAGTTTAGCACCTCAGTAAATTCAATGATCCTAGACTTTTTGCAGCGACAAAGCCTGTGAATGGAGAAATCATAGGTTTTGGAATGACAGAAAGATAAGCTAGAATGCTCTAACAATAAATGTCATGTCGGTGAAGGCTTTCGGATTTGCAGTGTCGACTCTGCGACTCATTATGTTATGGTCATTTCCAAAAGCACTTAAATACCCTAGAGTGTCTTGGTGCTAGCTTTATTGCCAATGTACCGGAACCTAGAGCTAGAGTAATATAAGTCATACTCAATATTGAACATTGTGATTCGGAAGTAGGAGCTGTAAAAAACAAACACCAATGTCATGTATCAATGGTTTGCAGGAACAAATGGTATAGCAAACCACAGCTTGGGCACCAAACCCGAAAGGGGCCGGTATCCATTTGCAAACTAGTCGGTGTTCCTGAAGCTTTCAGTTTGGTAATGTGGCATTGAAGAGAGCCCCCCCACCCTCACTGATGTATGCTCTTCTATCCTATACAGCCGCGATCAGTGCAGGTAACAGCGGTGGGGTGGTGGGATGATGCAGATTGAAAATTAAATATATAATAACATTTCAATCTGCATCGTCCTTCGCAATCCCCCCTTACCTGGCCGCGTCGATGTTACCTGCACGGACCGCCGCATTTGCAGAAAGCCTCAATCATATCTGCTTTCAGTTACTGAAATGGACATTCTGTGCATGCGGGCATGGAGGTCTTTTGCCCCTCGCAGGCCTCCTTCCTCACAAACAGAATCATATTTCACTGACAATTATGGGGCATATTTGTAAATCGTATTGAATGGCCACTTTGCACACTGACAAATTCATATATAATTTGCAGAGTAGAATGAAGACTGGGTAACAAAGCAGTCAGTGTGCAGAAACACTGACTGCCTTGTTACCCCGATTTTAGTGTAGACGTCCCAATGTATGGTGGTTGTGCATATTGCCACATAATGCAATGTGCATGCCAAATAATCCCGTTAGAATGTACACATCTCAGATATATTTCAGCCCTCACTCAACAGATAAAACATCAAATATACGCAAACGTCTTGCTACTTACTACTACTCACAAGAATCATCAGGCTTGGCTTTTAAGTAGAAATCATGCTGCCAGGTACAGGCCCCGGCTGGTGGTACAATGCCAAACCAATTGCAGAATATGTGCCATATAATGAATTGCAAATATGTAGAGCGCTGCGATATGTGGGCGTAGCAGCTCAGAGACCTTGGGGTTAACAGCAATGTAAATTGCTCCACAGTCTCCTCGATAAATACGCATGCATAGGCTTAATTGCTATGTGATTCATACAGGCATTCAACACTTTATATAAAATATCTCAGATTGATTTCAGCTGATTAGGGTATGAATATATAATTTTGCTATAAAATAGCAAACCTGAAATGGACTTATTGGCAGTTAAAAAAATGTAGGCCTCTATTACACGTTTCATATAATTACTTATGTTTTACCAATTTGGAAAATACATGTCATGCAGTACATCACATTTCAATTTTAACAGAAATCTGGTTTGAATACTCTAGTTTTTGCGGCAATGTCCCACTTGCTGATCGAGGAATAACTCTGAATATTGCGGTATTCCTGCATACTGGAGTTACTGATACATGCAGTAGCTGCAATTTCTGGTGTGAGCATCTGTAAATATGGTGCTGGGATTACTTACACTGATAGTGTTTGTGTACTTGTTAGAAATGGGGGTCTCTAGTTGGCAGTGGTATGCGCCCTGTCCAGGTAGGGACCCTTCCTTCTAGTTAGGGTAAAGGAGATACACACCCAAGATAACCCCTGCTTACTCCATGGAAGCTTGGCATGAACAGTCAGGCCTATCTCAGAGGAAATGTGTAAAGTATTTGTACATAGCACACACAGTAGAACAGTGAATACCCTCACATGGACACAACACCAGTTTAGAAAACAAAAAATCTTTATCTAAACCAAACAAGACCAAAATGTCAAAAATCCAACATACAGAACTTAAGAAATCACTTTTTCAAAAGTTTTAATCAATTCTTTCCAAAGAACTTTATGTATGCCGTGTTTTTACATGAAGTACCTTCGACGTATCAAAATCCACAAGGAAAAACAGCTGCAGAGGAGGGAAGTATCGGAAAACACAGTGATGCATCGGTTCCTGAGTATCTGGGAAAGCAATATGTCAGTTATACTACACGCAGGAGAAGTGTTGCATCGGTTCCAGGCTGTAAGGGGAAGTGAGGCATCATAGTCCAAGACAGTTCTAGTCTGCGGGTGATGAGATGTAAAAATGTGGCGCACAGGTGCGACATGGGGAAATTCAGATGCGCTGAAGGTCGAAGCGCCGGCGGCAAATAGGCGCTTCTTCGATTTTCTCAGCCATGGTCCAGCCACACCACAGGGCCTCCATCCAAGTCAGTGCAGTGATCTCTGACTACGGAGACCGGGTGCGCTAAACTCGTGCTGCAGCAGTTTCTTCAGCCACGGACAGGCACTGCCTCAATTGCTTTGGAAGCACGGCGCCAGTGCATGGTGTTTTCTCTTTCATGGCAGTGCTCTGTCGGAAAAGCATGTGTTGGAAGGGCGAAGCGTCGATTTTGAAGTCTTTTAGCAGCAGGAACCACATCTAAGGCCCCAGAACGGGAATTGAGACCACTTGGCATGTCAGAACTCCCAGCAGTGGAGTTCAGGGATGCTCCAGCTGAAGTCTGTGATGGCCCTGAGACTTCTTAACAAGAGACAACACACACAAGCCCTTGGTGAAACTTCTCAAGCAGGATACACAGCACAGTCCAGTTCCTTTCCGCCCAAGACAGAAACAGCAACTGCAGGCCAACCCAGCAAAGCAACACACAGCAAAGGGGCAGTAGTCCTCACAGCTCTTCAGCTCTTTGTCTTAGCAGAGTCTTCTCTTGATCCAGAAGTGTTCTAAAAGTCTGGCGTTTTAGATCCAATAATTATACCCCTTTTGACGCTTGAAGCAGGCATACTTCAAAGGAGAGTCTTTGTAGTGCACAGATCCTGCCTTGCCCAGCCGAGATACACTTACCAGGTCGACATGACAGTTTAAAAATGCACCTACAGACACTACAATGGCAGGCTTGGATCAAGTTTAGAGGGCTATTCATGTGTGTGGCACAACCCTCGCTGCAGAACAACTTGTAGCATTTGATTTACAGGCCCTGGGCACACATAGTACACTTTACTTGGGGCTCACTAGTAAATCAAATATTAAAATCATCGATAACCAAGCAAAATCACAATTTACACAGGGTGCACTTGCACTTCGGCATTGATCAGCAGTGGTAAAGTGCCCAGAGTACATAAACCAGTAAAAACGAAGTCCAGCACAGTAAAAAATACAGGAGGTAGAGGCAACAAGACAGGGGAAATCACACCAAGGATGACAGGTCTAACAATACTGTAGAGGTGAACACCGTTAAACAGCATCACAGCAGAGCAGAGTCTTCAGAGCCCTGCATGACATATTACAGTTCAAAGTTTAGATTGACTGGGAAAAACTACATACTGAAAGAGTAAGTGTAGTACCAAAAGCAAGGCGGTGAGGACAACAAAAGAAAAAGTTCGCACTATAGTCACTGTTCAGTACTTTTCTTCAAAGTTTCCAAAGAAGACGCTCAACTCTCCTTGGCCACCGCTCCGGGCCAAAATCCTCAAAATGGAATCATAAAAATGTAAAGGAACATCTTATAGTAATGTCCATATAAACAATTTATCATTGTATTTCTTCAGCAAACAGTCAGCAGGTCAAGTTCCCCAAAAAATATTCACATTTTTATTCCAAAATTGTTGCACATGAATCAATATGTCACATATTCATGAAGTCTTTTCAGCCTACGCATTTCGTCCTATACCGGACGTCATCAGGGCTGAAAGAAAATATATATACACTAATCAATAAATTGAAAACAAATTTAACAAAAACATTCACCATGTAATCTGTACATGACAATTCAAGGTATCTTCTGAACCTACACTCACTCCAACCTTATAAAGCCTGCCTGTCTCCATTCAAATATTAACCACAACCCAGGATGAACAGAAAGATTTAATATTCTATACAATATTTGCTAATTATCTTAAAAGACATAGTTCATTATATTACTCTTAAACCCCACAAGACCAATTGCAACAAATAAATTCATTTGTTGACCCTGTAGTGCCCATCCTACAAACCATTTCACTCCCTAGGGACCAGTAATTTATAACATGACTTAATATCCAATTGAATCATCTGGCACATACCTCTTTATTCAAATAGTACAACCAGTATCGATAGATTTCAGTCTTAATAATTATTCAGTTGGTTTCTTTTTGTACTCCATTCAATTAAGTCTAAATGATGAACAATTCTAAAAGAATATATTATACAAAAAACAGTCACAATATTAACTCTACTTCCCATGTGTTACCCAATATCTCAAAGTTTAAAAAAAAGGGAAAACAAAGAACATACCTGATTATATATATTAATCGTTAATTATTCGGTCAACCTCTTCTGGCTCTCCAGACAATTCTAGCCAGAATAATATTCAATTCTGAAAAAATATGGAAAGGTCACATTAATAACTGAAAAGTCCTAATCGGTATTACCTATTCTTGAATTTGAAGGGAGAGAAGGGATAAGCCTTTTATAATGCGATGATTACATTGTAGTTCAATTATATCCCACTTACATCATTAGTGGTGAACCCTATGGTCTAAACAGACAGATTCAATTATTTCATTATTGTAAAGTCTAATTCTGGCAATAGCATTGCTACCTGGGCAATTCCATTGGTTCAAAAAGACAACCCATTGATATGCACCTGGAGACTCTTTGTACAAGAATTTGAAAACGCTTTTGACAGGAGAGCGGTGACTCTTTCATCAGATCGAGAACTGTTAGAGTTAAAGCAAGGAAACAAAGATTTGGTTGTCTATTTATCACAAAATAACAGATTAGTCGTAGAAACAGCATGGCCTGAAGAAAAACGGTCAGCACTATTTTATCAGGGACTAAAAGATGATTTGAAAGATGTTTTGGCGCAGATTAATCCACAACACACAAATTACTCTGATCTCATTAACTTAATACTTCGTTTGGATCACCGTCTATCCGAACGAAAGGGAGACCGGAAAACAATGTGGCATTCTGACAAAACAAGGTCCTTTTCTAGGCCTACAAACAATGCACCAGAGCCTATGGAGATTGGGACATTATGTCAACCATTAACAAAAGAGGAAAAAGAGTTACATAGGAAAAATAGACAATGTTTATATTGTGGTTGCAAAGGACACTTTGTTAAAAAATGCCCAGTAAAACCAAAAGGTAAGGGACCACCTTCCACTAAAAGTGTTGCCAGTTTGGAACACAGTCAGGAAAACTGACACCCCCAAGAAGTAAGGAAGGGTTACACTTGGGTGTAGTTATCGTCCCTTCACAGACTATGAGTACCATGTTAAACATTCCTACGACAGCACATTTCCGAATTGAAGTAGAAATTTGTTTTTAGATGAAAAAACACACAATGGGTGCTTTAATAGACTCTGGGCGACAGGAAATTTCATGGATGACTCCACAGCAAAACAACTGCAGATTCCTTGCAAGAAGAAGCTAACCCCTGAGGTTGTGCAAGCAGTAGATGGCAGTATACTGCCAGGAGGCCCTGTGTTGTTGCAAACAACTTTAATACAGTTAACTTGCCATGATCTTATCAAAGACGAAAATCGTTCAAAGGAAATCATATTCGACATAATTCAGGCACCACAGTATGGCCTTATTTTAGGAACACCATGGCTAACACTTTATAATCCTCATATCGATTGGGCCCAAAAAATCATGCCTTTTACCTCATCCTTTTGCCATGAACACTGTATGAAGGAAACAATCACCATGCCATCTACTCTACATGTAGCAACAGCGGCAGAAAAAGACACTAAATTACCCTAGCAGTATGCAACATTCGCAGATGTATTTGATGAGCAAGAAGCAGACGTTTTACCGCCTCATCGACAATATGTCTGTCAAATTGATTTAGTACCAGGCACCATTGTCCCAAGTTGTTGGATTTTTGCTCTCACTGAGCAGGAGAATCAATATCTGACAGAATACCTGGACTGTTACTTAGCTAACGGATTCATTCGACCCTCTAAATCCCCTCCTGCTGCGTCACCACTTTTTTTTATTCCAAAAGCAAATGGACGATCTGAGGGCTTGTATAGATTACAGGGCATTGAATAAGATCACTGTCAAAAATAGATACCCCTTACCCCTGATTCCAATTCTTCTGAATCAAGTTAAAAAAAAGCTGTAATCTATACAAAATTTGATCTACGAGGAGCATACCATTTGGCGCGCATCTGTTCTGGCGACGAATGGAAGACAGCTTTTAAAACCAGATGTGGTTTATATGTATACACTGTGATGCCATTTGGTCTTTGTAATGTGCCTGCCACATTTCAATTCTTTTTAAACGACGTCCTATACCTGGACTTATTCAAAATCGTCTATATAGATGATATACTCATTTATTCCAATAACGTGCCAGAACATGAGCAGCATGTAAAGACAATTTTGTTAGCTCTACGAAAGAATCATCTCTATTGTAAAATAACTAAGTGTGAGTTCCATGCCACCACTGTTGAATTTATAGGGGTAACGCTATCTCCATTGGGAATGCAAATGGGAGAACAGAAAATTAAAGCAGTAACAGACTGGCCTACACCTACTTCAGTAAAAGATGTACAATGTTTTCCTTGGGTTCGCCAATTTTTACTGAAGGTTTATTGACCAATTTTCCAATACTGTGGCACCTATCACAAAACTACTATGAAAGAAAGAAAGAAGAGTTTCACTGGTCAAAAGAAGCAGACACAGCCTTAGCCACTCTCAAAAAGGCTTTTACTTCAGCTCCTGTTTTAACACATCCAAATATGGAACAACCATTCATTGTAGAGGCGGATGCCTCCGATAGTGCTATAGGAGCAGTACTTTCTCAAAGAAATCCCAAAACTGGACAATTACATCCCATAGCATACATGTCCCGCAAGTTAAATGACAGTGAACAAAATTATGTCATTGCTGAAAAAGAATTATTAGCAATACGAGACGCTTTTAAAGAGTGGTGTCACTATTTGAAAGGGGCAAGACATACAATAACTGTTTTCACAGACCATCGTAATCTGCAATTCATGAGTTCAGCAAGACTTCTTGCACCTAGGCAATTACGATGGATGCTCTTTTTTGCAGAGTTTGATTTTGTAGTAACTTTTAGACCTGGATCTGACAACCGAAAATCTGATGCCCTCTCATGACAAGACTCTTCGCTTGTGCCCAATACTGGACCTCCTCAAGCCATTATAACGCCCTCAAAGGTGATTTGTGTGACAGAAACAGAACTAATTTTTTGATCAGGTTCGAGATGCTTTTAAGATGACAGAGTGGCAAAAATGGCTCAAGGATAACCCCAAGCGTGCAATCAAACAGGGATTACCTTTACATGGGGATTGTTTATACATTCCCACCCTAAAATTACAGAAAAAGGTTTTTCAATGGTTGCATGATAATCCTGTAGCCGGACACCCCGGAGTTCCAAAAACTATGGAGTTGGTACAGAGATACTTTTGGCGGTCAACTCTTGGCAAGGACATCAAAACTCTGGTGACTGCCTGTGTTACATGTGCTAGAAATAAAGCAGATCACTCACGACCTAGAGGGATATTGCAAGCACTTCAGACTCCCATGAAACTATGGGAACATATCCCTCTCGATTTCATTGTTGGTCTCCCAAAGGTGCAATGTTGTACAGTCATTCTGGTTGTAGTGGATAGTCTAACAAAATACGCACATTTCATCGCTTGTACAGGTTTACCTACGTTTTGCCAATTAGCGACCCTTTTGTTGCAACATGTGGTACGTTTACACGGCCTTCCAAAAATCATCCTTTCCAATAGGGGATCGCAGTTCACCTCTCAATTTTGGCAGACGTGGTGTAAGGCACTTAAAGTTTCATCCACATTGTCCACAAGTCATCACCCACAAACTGATGGTCAAACGGAGCGCTTGAATCAGACGCTAAAACGATATCTCAGTTGCTATGCTGATGAAGCAGTCAATTCTTGTATCTTCTTTGGTTAGCGGAATTAGCCTATAATAATGCTTATCATTCATCCACAGGTACTACTCCTTTTTTTGGTCTATATGGTTATCATCCACATACCTTGCTGATCACCATACCTACTACAATGGACAGTACTCCTGCCGTACAGACTCCGTTGCAGGACATTCAACAAACTCAATCAAAAATATAAACATCTGGAGAAAGCCAAGACAAAATATAAACAGCAATATGAAAAACGTCATTGTCTTGGTCCAATATATCAACCAGGTGAGAAGGTGTGGCTCTCCACCAAACATTTCGCCTTCAAACATAGGCACATCTTTCATCCTAACTTCATAGGCCCTTATCGTGTGATTAAACAGGTGAATCTGGTTACTTACAAGTTGGCCTTACCACACACTTTACATATTCATCCGGTATTTCACACTTCCTTGGCAAAGAAGGCCCCTCAGCGCTGTCGCCCTTGTCCTTCCCCGCTGTTGGTTCGCGGAGACTGGGAGTATGAGGTAAAAGCCATCTTAGATGCTTTTCCTTTATATGTTCTCCTTTTTCTCTGCTAGATGTAACTATAGGAGACGACATATCCCAGAATCCCCACACAGCAGTCACTTTGGGTGTGGTTGCCTATGGGTGTGGTCATATCCCAGAATCCCCACACAGAAGTCACTTTGGGTGTGGTTGCCTATGGATGTGGTCTGCCCATAAAAGGAACCAAACCCATTAGGCATGGCTCACTATTCTGGATCCTGTGTGGAATCAGCCTCTCTCTCTTCTGCTGACTCGTGAGTTGTTTGAAGGCAACAGAGTAACTTAATTTCCTTGTTGGAATTCGGTGCGCTTTGGAGCTCATTTCCTGCATTCAGTATTTTGGCAGCACACTATCATGCACTTTGGGGTTCATTTTGCAAACTACAGCTTGGCAAGAATACAACTGTCGCTCTGAAGTTTATTTTGACTATTGTATGCTTACACTCACACTGTTGATTGCGCGTTTTGGAATTCATTAAAACAATGTGTTGTCGAGCATGAGGTCCAGCATTATGATTTAGAGCTCTGGCTCATTTCTGCATATTGAGTTGGTGAACATAGGGACTAGTGCTCTGGGTCCATAGTGTATGTGCATCTTTCGAATTAGCCCTTTGGTACTTTGGGTATGTTGATGTTTCAAGCGCTTGGGAAAGCTTGCACAGGGGCTCATTTGTGTACTGTGTCATAATTATGAGTATATGCTCTGTATATTATTGAACTTTACATTTAGGAAGGTGTGATTGTACCACATTCCTTGGAAGTATATTTTCTGTATAACTTGTATCATGGGCTCATGATAAAGTAGAGACTCATTAGCAATAAAACTCTGCGTAGCAGAGTCAGGTACCTGAGAATAATTTATACTGATTGTTCTTGTTCGTATGTTTAACTGTTTGTTTTAGAGGTCTCCCTACCAGCTGTTCCCTTCCTCAAACCCTTCCCCCTACTTGGTCACTCTAACTTTCAGTGCTATAGTATCATCCTGAATTGGAGGTACAAAGAGGTGGGCCCATAGAGCAATGTACAGAATCCGAGGAAGTGGCACTCTGACAATGACGTACTTTAGCCAGGGGATATGCAGGTCCCACTCAAGTTCAGTGCAGTCTGCTACAACAAGTTGGTTCAAAGTAATAGATGGGCAGGACCAAATTCTCAGCCAGCACAACAGGGGATCAACAGCTATAGAGTCAGAGATATGGCCCATGGCAAGCTTTTCATGCACAACAAATGCCGTGGTACTAGGGGGAACAGAGAGAAACCTACTCATACATATATTTTCTACCCCCTGAATATCCCTCACATCCTTATGTCCCCAGACATCGCATCCATACGTGGCCATAGGGACACATTTTTCCCTGTACACCTTTAGTTGGGTGGGTATGGGCTTTGACCCCATTCATTTTGCAAAGTCCAAGGTTACCCCAGCAGCTCTTGCCAGAACATTCTTTTTGAGTGTTCTTTGGGGGGAACACCGAAGTGCCAAAACTCACCTGAGTGTCAGGAGCCGTGAGGGGAACGGCGGAGCAGCGCCAAGGACCACCGGGAGAAAGCGCGACCCGCGAACCGCGCACTACAATCCCCAGCAGCCCCTGGGGCGGGGCACGACGCTGACGGCCTGAGAGCGCCCGGAGGCGCATGTTAAAAGGCTGACCCCCCGGGAGCCCAGTGGGGGAACACCGAAGTGCCAAAACTCACCTGAGTGTCAGGAGCCGTGAGGGGAACGGCGGAGCAGCACCAAGGACCACCGGGAGAAAGCGCGACCCGCGAACCGCGCACTACAATCCCCAGCAGCCCCTGGGGCGGGGCACGACGCTGACGGCCTGAGAGCGCCCGGAGGCTCATGTTAAAAGGCTGACACCCCCTCTCGCCCCGCGAGTCGCGCGCGGGAGAAGCCCGGGACAAGGGCGGGGCAGTCTGTGGCCAGAGGAGGCCGGGCAGGGCTACCCCCCTTGGTACGAACAGTGAGTACTACTGAAGGACATTACGAGTAAAGACACTGTTACCCCTTGTATTTTTAACCTGAGTTGTACGGATATTGTCACAGTAATCCCAGAAATGTCTGTCCAAAGTACATTGCCGGATAACTACTTACTGAAAGTGGTGTCTAAAATCAACTGCGACAGGAGGAAGTCACTGGGAAAAAGTCATATTGCAG
Organism: Lissotriton helveticus; assembly: GCF_964261635.1. NCBI lineage: Eukaryota > Metazoa > Chordata > Amphibia > Caudata > Salamandridae > Lissotriton > Lissotriton helveticus. The sequence continues at coordinate 278,932,262 of NC_136059.1, forward strand.
ATCCTCCTTTGTTCGCCGACGCAAACAATCATGTAAACCCTGTAAATCATAATAATATTGTTAACGAGATGGTCGCTCCTGTGGAACTTGATAATAGCACTACTGGTATTAATGTCGAAGCTACCAAGGCTTTAGACCAGTCAATAATGGGGGAGGAAGACCAAGGTAATAATCTCGAGGGGACACCTCAGCAATCTGGGAGGGCCTCCAAATTTATGCGCGCTTGTAGAAAACCAATTGCTAAGCGAGGTAGTCATATCACTAGAAGGAAAAAAGATATCACCCAAGTGGAACACCCCGATAATTTAGTAACCCCGAACCTAGATAAATATGTTTCCCTGAAGCCTGACCAAATTGACTCACTAACGAGTGCAATTCTTAGTAAACTCAGTACGGTGGTAGAGCCACTGTTAACTAAGATAGGAGATCTTCAGGAGGAAGTAGCCAGGCTAAGGGGTTTGGTGGGTAAGCATGCAGACAACCTGGAAAAGTCCTTAGCTGACATTAAAAAGTCAACTGATCTTGTTACTGCTCCCATTGGGGATAAGGAGCAGTCACAAGCCTCTACTAGTGCCCCTGCCACTATTGCCAGGAAACAACCCCTTAAAGATCAGTCGAAACAACAGAAACCGCCGCCGAAATCGTCACAGGAGGGAGGAAGCTCGATAATTTCATCTAACAATGGGGTTACAGGCAACCCACTGAGTGTTAAAGTATCAGCCCCCTTGCAAGCCCCTACACAAGTATCAGCACCTACGGTGACAGTTCCAACTGATACGATGGGAGGATTTAACGGGGAGCCCACAAGGACCTGTAGACGCCCTGTTGATCTACCACCCGACTGTGTACCTTACGTGGTGGTTTTAACTAACGTCCCTATTCTGACCCAGTCACCAAGAGAATATGAGACACCTGATTCTCTGAGAAATAAAACCATTTCCTGGTTAAATAATCATTGTGGCTATCCAGTTGGCTATGCCGACCAAATTATCTCCATCAGAAGAGTAAACTGGATAGGTAACGCCAAAAAAATCGGCGGGGGGACTGCGTGATCATAAACTTTAAGCACCCACAACATGTGGCAACAGTCCTGCTTAGAGCAGCTTCAATTACGCAGTCGGAGACTGAAGTCGTTGCCAGGCCGTTGGGCTATTTTTATAACCATTCCGGTGGGCAACCGCCTTCTAATCGTAAGGAGAAGGCTTCGAGCAATCCCACCTATCCTCATATGGTAAATAGACCAATGATGCCTAACTTCTTCTTTGGTCCACAACACGGTCCATCCATTCCAACGCTGCATATGGGGAACCCTATGTTCGGGGGGAATGCTCCTTTAATGCATACCCCTAACCCATTTGTACCATTTGGCAACACCCCTCTGTATGATAACGCAATGGTCTACCAGGTTCCTACCCAGAATAGGTTTCAGTCCCTGAGTCACCTAGATCAGAACGATTGACATGAGATTGAACCCCCTAGAGATCTAGAGTTTGAAGCGGCCGTTATGTTAACTAAGGAAACGAGTAATGTATGTTTGAACTGTACGTTGAATGGGGGAGACATCCTAAACTCTATACCTAACATAGAGCTTTTTAATATAGATAATAACATGTCCATACCTAGCTTGGAACTGTCAAAAGCCAGCAATGAAAGAGAGAATATAAGTTGTCATATTGCTAGCTGGAATATTGCGGGAATTGTGGCCAAGGAGGACGCCTTAGGCTGGATTGAATTTGTGCATTTGTTTGATATCCTATGTTTTCAGGAAACATGGAGTAAAAAATTCAATGGCATTGAGGGGTATGTGTCCTATGAGCTCCCAGCACTGCCCTCACCTCATGGTAGAGCTAAAGGCGGTCTGTTGGTGTTAATTTCTGTCAAATTACCAATCCATGTGAAAAAATTTGTTAACGTGGGGGCGCACTCGCAAATTTTATGGCTCACTCAAGAACCCGGCAGAAACATTCTATTGATTAATTTCTACAACAATGTATTTGACAACACTAGACATGTAGTGATTAATGAATTAGATACGGCGGTGAATAATTTCGTGAGGAATTTTAACAATGTATTTGAATTTATTTTTGTGGGGGATTTTAATGTAACTGTGTGCCCATTATCCACCCAGAAATTTTGTGGTGTATATAACCGACAGGGGGAAGCTGAAGTCCATTTCCCTCACCACACTTACGGGGAAACTTTGAATAATTTTATGATTGATTACGATTTGGAAATCTTGGATAATGCTAAAAATGACACGGGTGAAAATATTCCAACTTTTAAAGGAAGGGGCGCTAATACCGTTATTGATTTTATATGTATGTCATCAACCATTGCTCCATTGTGTCCGATGCCCAATGTGATAGACATTATGTTGAGTGACCATAACTGTTTGACTACTGAACTAACCTTTTGGGTAAAAAATCATGTCTGTGAAAATAGTATTATCAATAACATTGAACCCCATAGACAGAATGGTTATAGACTGAGGTGGAAAGGAGAAGAAGCCGCTACAACTTCAGACTCAATTATATCAACTTGTTTGACAGATATCACGGCAATTTTAGAATGTGAAGACACCTCGTCTGACAGTATTGATCATTTTAACAATATTAACTCCATTATTAACAAAATGTTTACCAAAAAGGCAGGATCTAAAGCAAGGTGTCCAAGGGGCTGGTTTGATTATGCCTGTACCAATGCCCGTAAAGAACTTAAAGAGGCCCTTGCAGTCAAACCAAGGGACAAAGTTTTGGTGGTCCAACTTAGACAAGGATTTAATAATACCCTGAAACGTAGAAAAGCTGAATTACAGCAAGAGGCCTGGGATAATCTCACCCTAGCGGCGGACACGAACAATTGTACCCTGTTCTGGTCCACGGTAAATAGCCCATTCCTAAAAGATGACAAGGTTCCTGAACTCACTTCACACGTGAGCATGGACTCATGGATCCAACATTTTTCTAAAATCTTTGATTCTTGTAATTTAATAGATACCAATGGGGATAGATGGCCCATCCTTGCATTAGATTTAACCATCAGTGAAACTATGGCTAGTATTAGAGCTAGCAAAGGAGGCAAGGCACAGGGGCCAGATGGCGTTCCCATAGACGTGTACAAGGCCGCCCCAGATATTTGGGGGCCATTGCTCACCAAAATCTTTAATACAGCTATCAGCGGTAATATTCCGTCTACATGGGAAGAGTCAATAATCATCCCTATATTCAAAAAAGGAGACCGGGGGGACGCAAAAAATTATAGACCTATATCCTTATTGGATTCATCAGTTAAAATTATGAGTAGGGTCCTCCTTGTAAGATTAGAAGAGTGGGCAGAATCTAACGAGATTTTAAGTAATTGCCAGTTTGGCTTTAGAAAAGGCCGTGGTACTATAGAACAGTGTTTGAATTTAGAGCTATTGGTGGGAAAATATACCAAGGCAAAAAATGGGTCGCTCTATCTTTGCTTCGCCGACCTTAGTAGTGCCTTTGATCTGGTAGACCACGCAATACTATGGGCCAAATTATTGGAAATGGGTGCCCCAGAGGGAATTATTTATTTCTTAGCCCGATTGTATGAAAAACTTCGCACCAGTGTTCGCTATGGTCCCAATGGGGAGTGTACCACTAAGTTTGGGATAGGAAGGGGCATTAGACAGGGGTGCGTTCTTGCGCCCCTGCTTTTTACCCTTTTCATTAATGAAGTTGAATTTGCCCTGCAGGCAGTCGCTGCAGATGCCCCTAGAGTTAATAACTTTAACATACCAGTACTACTCTATGCGGATGACGCAGTGTTACTGTCTAGGACACCCTTGGGCCTTCAACGCTTAATGGATTGTTTTGTATCCTTCATTAAGAACAGGAAACTGGTGATTAATAAAGCTAAGACTTATGTAATGGAATGCAGCTCTGGAAAAGTCAAACGTAAAGGGAAAACCCATTATGTTATTGATGGTGAACCGGTGAAAAAAGTCGATAACTTTTGTTATTGGGAATTACCTTTTCTCAAAATGGGAGCTGGGCAACTGAACATAAGGTGGTCAGAACTAAGATGATCAGGAGTGCCAATGGGGTCTTTCTGTTTGCCAAGAAACTTGGGAATAGACGAATTAAAGACATGTTAAATATTTATCAATCAAAATGTCTTTCTGCTGCCCTTTACGGGGCAGGAGTCTGGGGGGTGTCAACAGCCAAGAGCTTACAGGTAGAGGAGAACCTTTTCCTGAAAAGGCTCCTATGCTTACCCAGGTCTACTTCCAACTCCTTGGTTCACAATGAAACAGGGATCCAAGCCCTAAATGATCTGATCATGTTAAGGCCCATACTTCTGTGGCGCTCGATCTGGCTCAGTGATGGTACCACACTGAACAGAGCAATTATTAAGGACTGCCTTTTATTGGACCAACATCTGAAGATCCCCTGGATCAGCTACATTATTGATTGTGTACAAAATCTATTTGGAATCAATGTGGTTATGGACCCTTATGGGCTTTCGGAAATCCCCAAATCTGATGTGAAAACAATATTTTTAAATCACTGTAATGAAAGGCATCACTTAGAGGACTCTAAATTAACCACTTGTGTACTATACAATAGCTTAAATGAATTTACCGGTTTTAGACCATATTTATCACAGGTGACAAGAACCTCGCACCAGTTTGTGCTGACAAGAACGAGGATGGGTATAGCACATCATCTGGTCGCGTGGCCTAACATTAAATCGCGCCCCGTTGGTCCTTGTAAATGTGATAATAAGACTGAACAAAGCACTAAGCACTTTTTGTTAACTTGTGATTTGTACACCGAGTTAAGGAAATTCTACTTGAAGCCATTATTCATTAGATTTGGAGTGAGAGACATTGCAGAGGCTATGAACTTGATTTTTAATTTGAACCATGCGGATATCTGTTTTTTTACTGCATCATTTATATGCAAAGCAATTAGCGCCAGGAAAAGTATGTGTTTTTGAAAACAAAAAAAAAAAAACTTTTGGTAAATTTTAATATTTATTCCATCCCCCTTTGGATATTTTGTAATATGCGTACCTTTTTTTTCTTTTTTTTTCTTTGATTGATAATGTATATATAATGTATATTATGTTTACCTCTATGAAATTGTATGATTGTCTGTATTATTTGTGCTTTTATGGACATGTCTTTTTTTGAATGTTCCGAATAAAGCTTCATGAAATGAAAATGAGTGTTCTTTGCGCTACCCAGGTCCATCGGTCATCAAACAGCACCCCCAATTAGGGGAAAGTTGACACTTTTTGGTAATTCTGCCCCCCTGCAAAATAACTTGCACATAGCAGCCTTCTGTGTACCTATCGTCATAGTGTGGGAACTCATAAAATTGGTGGCTAGATAAAGTGAATCCATAAAATCAATAAATACATGTAAATGTTTTTGAAGGCCGACAGCAGGCCTGGCAAACAACACTGCATCATCTGCATACAAAAGTGCAGGTATCAATTTAGAGGCAGCTCTTGGGATGTCTTTACAACTAGAAGAGATAAGGTCCCCTAGCTTAATAATATAAAATGTAAACAGTAGGGGGGCCAAAATGCATCCCTACCGGACCCCTCTCCTGACTAACCCAGGAATCCAACCCACCACCATCCTCGTTAAATCTCACCGCTGCAATGGTTTTGGTAAGGGCAGAGTGTAAAAAAGCTACCAGGGCTGCGTCCAGGCCCAAATCCCGAAGGATCAGCCACAATTTCAATCTATTTACACGGTAGAACGCAGAAGTTAGGCCCAGAAAGGCCATGTGCAGAGAGCCCTTCTTTGCTACTGTATATTTCCTTACCACTAGATGCAGGGTTATACATTGATAATCCCTTTACGTTACCTGAAGTCATACTTTAGGTCAGAAATAACATTAAGATTATTTAGGCAAGAGGTTAAATGATCTAAAATCACTTTGCCCATAATTTTAGCAGCAGAGTCTAAAAGGGAAATCATCGGTAGCATGCAGGATCCTCCCTCGAACCCTTTTTAAAAATAGGTATAATAATGGCCTTAGCCCACAAGGGAGGAAAACCACACCTACAGGCCACATTGAAAACCCTAGCCAATATCTTGGGGCATACCAGAGGGTCAGCCTTCTACAGGTCTGAAAGAACCCCATCCGAACCCGGTGCTTTCCCCCTGGCTGTGGTCAATATAGCTTTATGTACCTCATGTGCAGTAAAGTGCAGTGATTCTATAGCTGAATCGGGGTCCCATTGTACATCACACCCTTCTGAATCATCTGCACTATACATCCCTTCAAAGTGCTGAACCCATCACTCAGCAAATATAGTAAAGTCTGTGTTTGAATTACAAGAGGGCTGTTGACCATAGCCATAGCCCAGAACTTCGTACTGTCTGAAGGATACACTAGCACATGCCTCCCAGACCTGTTCCCTAGTGAACTTCTTCCTCTGTTGAGTAGCAAATTTATAGGCCCTCCTACAGGTCCTAACCTCCACTTCATCCCTCAGAATTGTATTAAGGTTGAAATTTCTATGAGACTTAGAGCAGTTGCCATCAAACCACCTCTTTCCTTGGCACCATTAGACCTCCTCATGATAGTTTAATTGTTGGGTACCTGCTTGGTTAGCTTGTCAAAGGCATCTAAAACAGCTCTGTCATTCCCGCTGGTATCTCTACATAATGAAATCTCTGGTGCACACTCGGTATACAAATTATCGAGAAAGGTCTCCAGTATCACCTTCTCCCGCTTCAGCCAACACGTTTGATCTTTAGTACTAATAGCAGAATTTGGAATATTCCTGCCCTCCCCTCCATGCAGCACAAAGGAGTATACCAATTCAAGTACAAGGGAGTTGTGATCACTATAGCTGCTCCAAGAAACACTCAGCATAAGAGCTGCAGGAACTAACAATGCAGAAAGCATTATGAAATCAATGATACTAGAGTAACCCCTGCCTCTATAGGTACGAATAGGAGTATTCACATCCATTTGTTCTAGACAGCACAAATGATTAGCTGAAAGAAACTTTTCTATATGGGTGCCTGATTCAGAGTGCTAAAAATAAGTCAGCATTAGTGCAGACTCTGCGTGTCCCATTGCGATAATACAATTGAGGTGACATAAATGTGTATTAAAATCTCCTAGCATTATAACATCATAGTAAGAGTGTTTCCTCTCTCCATAATATTCAAGAAACCCCTCTAGCGCTACTAAGTGTTAGTTCTCAGAACTTCTGTTAAAAGAGTTATACATATTAACTACTAGCAGGGGAGGATGATTCTTAAACAACAAATTCACGGCTCACAGATGGGGTGAATGACCATCTACTATTTTAGTTTTACATGCTAGTTTGAGTGAAACCAGTAGAAGAAGACCCCCCTTGGATCTACCCACTTTTGAAGCAGTTGCACACTTAAAAAATGAGATAAAACCATCCAGGAGAAGCTCTCAGTAGTGTCCCAAGTTTCCTGTAAAGCAATTATATGGCAGCATGCAAGGTACCACCACCACTATACATCATCTATTTTAGACCGTAAGCCTGCAATATTCAAAGACAGGATCTTCATGCAGGAGGGACCAGGAGTGATAGATACTGGCTTGGAAGTTGAAGCATTTAAAATATATATTTGTAGTGAACAAGTGGTATTGTAAATTCTACTATGTAGCTCTGTCCTAGATAAGAAGCAAAAAAAACAAATGAAGGACGTAATTCTGAAACAATGTAAAACATTCACCCCAGTACAGAGATTTGAGCCGAAATCCATAATTTCTTTGCCCTCCATGCCATTCCAGTTTAGACACAGCCATATGCAAATCAGTCTCGACCCTGCTCCCCATGGAAACAGTACAGCCTGAACAGCCAGGCCAGGTCCTCCCTGGACTGAAACCAAGCATCCTGGGACCGATTTTGGGGTATCAACCCATATCAGCCAACCTAGCTTTACTGCAGTCGCATGGTGAGCACAGGACCCATTGTTGTATGGCGTTTTAGATTCCGAATGGATTTTCCCTATTCATGCCCTTAGATAGGTACAATTCACGTTGCCCTTATATAGGCATAGAAATCAAGCCCTTATTTAGACAGCGTCCATGCAACCCAAATACAGGCATGGCTACTTCCATCTGTTCACCAAACGTTACAACGATTTCTTGGAAAACCAGCTTAAGCCGTTAGGGACTTCCCCTTGCTTGAATATTGATTTCTCCAAGAACTCAGTTAGTTTTACAATAAACAACTATTCCTTAGGGGTTCATTCATGACGTTCATTTGCCCGACTTTACGTCAAACATGGCATTCCTGAACACCTTCAATGTATAAATATACCTTCACTTGCTATAGCAAAGCACGGTGATTCGGAGCCGTTCGACGGCCTACTTGCCCGACGCAGCTCGCTACAGCAAGTGCCGAAGAAAGCCGACTCTCCAGGTGACGCACTGATCAGGAAGCTGCCCTCTCCTGCCGAGATTCCAGCTCCAGTGTTTCTGACTCCCCTTTGGGAAATCGAGTCCTGAGACAGAGATACCAGACCTCCTTCATTCTAAGGTATGGAGCTGATAAGAACCTAGAGAAACCTTTGGTAGATTCTTGGCAAAAACTAAACCTATGCTAAAGACCATACTTACTTCTTCCCTCGTACTAGACTCAGGTTAGGTACATTGGGGTAGGCGTATTTTAGAAGCACCAGTTGAGTGTTTTAGTCTGTGTTATTTATGCATGTATTTTTATATGACTTAGAAACCATACAATGCTATTACAGTATTATTTCATAATACTATTCTCGCTGTACGAATTACATTTTGCATTCTGTCTAACAATTGTACCAGTTCACCTCTCTTGCATGAGAAAGAAGACTGTTCAATAAACCTTTTATTGAAAACAGCCTTCTCTCTATTTCTCTGTAACTGCAGAAACGAAGCATGCACGATTGAATGAGTGAAATGCTTATCTATTGTTTCCACGATTCTGAAGATATTTTCCAGTCCTAGGGAAACAAAGTTGTCATGTTTATGCGGTTGTCAGAAACTGATCCCTTCTTGTGAATTCGAGAATGTTTTTAGTGACCTATGAGCTAGCTGGCACTCACAATTAAGTTTAGTATATTCGATAGAGAGCTACTGATCTAAGTACTCCGTCATATCTATAGGATATATTATTCCAATGCGCAGAGCCTATTGGGAATATAGGAACTACACTACACCATATCTGGGCATTCTCTTTCCACTTAGGGTGACAAATGCAAAAAGAACAATTGATGGACTGGGTCCAAACTGGGATGGCATGGTGAGCAAAAAATCTAATGGACTAAAGCCAGATCTTTGTGACTGGAGGTGAATGTTTGCATTGTTCAGCATTCCATTGATCATTTGTTCTTTTTGCTAGATAAGAAGCACCACGCCTCTAGCAGATTATGATGTATAAATGTCTTTAACCATTAACACACTTAGGGACTTCTTTACAAGCCCCTTGCACCGCTGGTGCATCACTTTTAATATGGTAAAAAATGACGTATCGGCAGCAGAAAGGACTTGTAAATGAGCCCCTTAATTTTCTGAATGCAAGGAAGATCTAAAGAAGTCTTAGCAATACGGGGAAACAGCGGCACTCATCCTCCTGGACCTCTCCGCAGCGTTCGACACTGTCTGCCACCGCACCCTAGTTCCACGCCTCAGCAACATCGGCATCCAAGAGAAGGCACTGGAGTGGATCATCTCCTTCCTCACCGGAAGAACACAGAGAGTTCGCCTCCCCCCATTTCAATCCGAGGCCACCGAAGTCATCTGCGGCGTACCACAAGGATCATCACTCAGCCCCACCCTCTTCAACGTCTACATGAGACCTCTTGCAGCCATTGCACGCCAACACAACCTCAACATCATCTCCTACGCCGACGACACCCAGCTGATCCTCTCCCTCACCAGGGACCCCGACACCGCCAGAACCAGCCTACACGAAGGGATGAAAGACGTCGTCGAGTGGATGAAGAACAGCCGCCTGAAACTGAACTCAGACAAGACGGAAGTCCTCATCCTGGGACCATCGCCCTCCCGCCCTGGGCACTGCTCCCAAGCCAACAGACCACGCACGCAACCTGGGCTTCATCCTGGACTCTTCCCTCTCGATGACCAGACAAGTCAACGCCGTCTCCTCATCGTGCTTCAACACCCTACGCAAGCTCCGCAAGATCTTCCGATGGATCCCGATCGAAACCAGGAAGACGGTCACCCAGGCACTCGTCACCAGCCGACTGGACTACGGAAACACCCTCTACGCCGGAACAACAGCCAAGCTACAGAGGAGACTTCAACGCATTGGCTCCCCGTCAACAAGAGGATCACGTTCAGGCTCCTCACCCACGCACACAAGTCTCTCCACGACATGTGCCCCAAGTACCTCAACGACCGACTGACCTTCTACATGCCCACCCGCCAGCTACGATCTACTAGCCTCGCCCTCGCCCTCGCCGCCGTACCACGCATCCGAAGAGCCACCTCCGGAGGCAGATCCTTCTCCTACCTGGCAGCCAAGACATGGAACTCCCTCCCCATCCACCTTCGACTGACCCAGGACCATCTCGCCTTCAGGAGACAACTCAAGACCTGGCTGTTCGAGCAATAGCGGACCCCTTCCCCCAAGCGCCTTGAGACCCTCACGGGTGAGTAGCGCGCTATACAAGTGTTATGATTGATTGATTGATAGTAATAAAGCTCCAGCAGGAGTTTTGTTTCAAAAAATCATTGTTAGAAATATCTGACATAAATATTGTGTTCTAAATAACCATAACATTGTCTCAAAGGGTATATATTTTCTGTTATTAACACAATGGGGCGATATTTTGGTAAAAAATACTTAGGATCTTATATTGATGTCAGGCACTATTCAGACAAATAAATTGTGGTATCATATCAGAGTTCATGAATTACCTGCAAAAATACCACTATTGCAGCTATGAGGAGACAATAATCTTTGATCCAATACTACCTAAACAAAATTTAGTAATGATTTAATATTTAATCAAAGTTTTGCTTCGAAGGAAAAGCAGTCCATACTGTTTACAGTTACCTCGCTGAAAAAACTTTGCTAATCAGTTCTCCAAGCTCTGCTTGGAGCCTAACAAATGCTCTGTTTCATCACAGAAAATAGTTCCTTAGGTTTAAACTATCCACAATAGGTTCACTTTAATTCCATATTTTCAGACATTTTCATGCTGAAGTTATAACCCAAACTTATTAAGATATAATTATATGGTTCTACAAATAGCAAGCAGCTATATTAAATACGCTGATTGTGATCAGAGACATGATCTCTCGCCAGCCAGAACAAATGAGAAACAACACTCCTATGCTTCCACTCCCTTATAACTGTAAGGATTCTTGGAACACTAGTGCACAGTTCTGCTGCTCTCTCGTGCCCCTATTCAACATGGCCACTTCTCGCGACAGGGGTGAAGTGGTTCTGCTGCTTTCAGCTGTCTGAAATTATTCAACAACCCCTACTGTAGATTCATTATCGACTCCTTTAGCTGATGATTGCTTTTAAAAACCTGCTAAAGTAGACTTATTTTTATCTACATGCAAAACCATAAATGCTTTTATCTGTACAATTGCCAGCCAGCCCATAGCTCTCACCTGATTCTTGCTGGCTGGCAGTCTTTGTCTCCAATACCGATAATGTATAGATAATGCCCTTAGCATTTTCTATGCATACAATCAATCACAAGATCTTTCATTGGGGATCCAATAAACCAGTGAGTGGATGAATTCCTGGGTGCTTGCCTTAGCAATAAACATCACAAGGCTCTATGTCAGCCATGTGGCCTCTGCATACTGTGATTAATTTGTTTCTATGAAACAAACCATTAGAAACATAGTAGGGGTTGCAAGGATGCAAAACGCATATGTCTCAACACTTTGTGTGATTGTGTTTTCTAAAATTTGCCATCTTCGTAATAGAAGAAGCTGGCACAATTAAACGAAAGGGAGAGGTAAAGAGCCCCATGCAATTTTAAAGAAACTTTTGTGCTGCCTTTCGTGGATGCAAGTTGCAGCAGATAAGCCTCCTTCCCTCGACAGAAATACTGTGAAATGTCTCACTTCTGGACGTCCCACTACATGAATGTGGGACTTCAGCAACAAGTCAGTTTCTAGAGCATGCTGCATATCAGAATACCTTATACAGAAATATATTCAGACATTAATATTGTATCCTAAATATTGTTTACAAAACTATCAGTGTAGATTTTCTATCACTAACTCCAATTGAGCAAAGTTTTTGCAAAGAATATTTAGGATCCAATATTTAACTACATTTTGACAAGGATATTTTGGTACTACACCCTAGTCTATCGGTGCTGGCCAGCAGTGGACAACCTACTGCCACTTAGGACTAAGGGGGGGGGGGAGGGCAAGAACTACAGTGAGTATTATGCCAAAAAGAAGCACCCAACAATGTCTCTTGAGTCACACTTTTCCTGGGTTGGACATCTGTGGCCATATTACACAAGGTGCCCGAAGGGCGCAACAGCCATTTACGCCCTCTTTGCCCACCCGTGGGGCACTTTGGTATTACAGAAGGGGCCGCAGATGCTGGTGCGTCCCCTTATGTAATACTGAAAACACTGATGCACATACAACTCCAGCGCTTTTTCAAGAGGATATCTCTTTGCCTCTGTGTCTGCACCATATTACCGACACGGGTGCAGGGGCAAAGAAACCCCGTGCACCCAGGACAGCACGAGTTCACGGCTACCCTGGGGGGCAGCGCATCCTATGTAATAGAGCACAATTTCCCTGCTTGTACCTGGTGTACCTGTTTTAAGGTGCACCGGGTGCTAACAGGGAAAGCGCACCCTATACATAATAGGACCCCTGATTGCATAAAATAGTTTGATGCATGGAACTACAACAGGCCTGGATAGTTGATACCTTGCCTTTGGTGATGTAATTAAAGTCAGCTAGCTTTAAGAATCTTCATAAAGGACGAATATACCAGACTTCATTTGACTTTCCTTGAGAAGCTCAAAACTTTGACTCCATTCGGAAAGGTGGCAAATCAGCCTCATTTTACTGACCAATGCCTGCAAGCTTTACCCTGGTTGTTATAAAATACCCTTGATACCAAGTGCATTCTCCAGTGGAATAACACCAGGGACATATTCTTTGTTAGAAAGTGCAAGGAGTCTCTTCCTTGCTCTTATGTTCAACTTCTCTTTGCTTAGCACAGATGGAAAAATATATGTCAAAACCAGTGAACATGACTATTTCTGACCATAATAATATGAATTACACTAATCTCATTATATCTTCATTTGATATTACCAGTTCTGAAGCCAGTAGCTTCACAGTTTCTTGCCCTCCTCAACTCAAGAACTCCTATGATGGAGTGTGATGGAATGCTCTAGGCTGAGCAGAAATACATGTATTCATGACAATTTATTAAATCAAATAGATGCTTAAATCAGAATCATACTGCTGTTCCTAGTGTAAGCAGATTCCTCCTGAGGCCTTTCCATGTTGAGAGGGGTAAACATTTTCCATGGCATGATTATACAACTAGACCCTTATTTTCAATAGTAAAAACAAACAATGCTATCCAGGTGTTTTTGGGTCACTCTTATCCCAAATGGTCGTGTTAACTGATAGCATTACAGTGGCTACATAAACAAAATAATGATTGTTTTGATGTTCATAAAACCTTACAATTACCCCATATTTTAGCAATTATAGATTTCAATATTCCATCTTACATTCTTAAAATCCTGATCCAATAACATCACGACTCATACTCTAAGGTCGGGTGGAACTCCGATCGTAGTCTCACAAACGACGTATCGGTTCAGAAAGGTTGCGTCCTTGTCCCAACATTATTTACTCTCTAAATTAATGGCTTAATAGGGGAGCTTTACAATTGTGGTGACCCCCCAAAATTGGCAGGCAGTGTAGTGCCCTGTCTGCTTTTTGCAGACAATAGACTACTTATTGCTAGAACATCTAGAGGGATTCAAAACCTTTTAAATACATTTGATAAAGCCAGCAAAGAGAGGGGATTAGATACAAATTGCTCCAAAATCAAACACATGATTTTTAATCTCTATAAATCCCATTAGGGTAAACTCTGGCCACGCAAACCCTTGCTATCCTCAGGGCACTTTTGTTCTGGATTAGGGCATGGACTAGTGACACACAAAGCCTGGTGAAGGAGGCCCTGGGCGAACTGATTGCGCTGCACAAACAAACAGATACCAAAGGGGATGATGGACGGAGCGTTTGAGCAAATCAAACACTCACCCCAATCAACTGATCTGGGTTTAATCCATCACCATTCTTTATCTCACTCCACCACCCCAGTTCAGACATGGCCATATGCAAATCAGTCAGACCCTGTGCCTCATGGGAACAGTCCAGTCTGAACTGCCAAGCCATGTCTTCCCTGGACCGGAAACAAGCATCCTGTGACCGGTTTCGGCTTCATAACCCTCATCAGCCTGGCTATCTTGAATCCAGTGGCACAGTGAGCAAGGGACCCACGTCTGGTTTCGCACAAACAGGTCGCATTAAGTGGTTCAACAAGATCAAGAAGTGGTTTTTAAAACTAGGGTTGGGGTGCATTTGGGAGGAGCCAGGTTCTATTACAAAATCAATGGTTCCCCTTCTTAAAAAAAGGTACTGGGAGTATATGGACTCACAAAGTTTAGAATGTACAGCACATGGCACTTTAACCACAAGCTTTTTAAATTTTAAGGAGGGTTCGGTTTTGAAATATTTCAGGATACTATTGAACCCCCTCAGGCTAGAGCCCTGCATAGATAATTCAGATACAGAGCACTCCCCTTAAATGCAAGAAGAAGTACCTGGGAAAATGTGCGTATTACACCATTGTGCCCTACTTGTCACACTCTTCCTGAGACCCTTGGTCATTTCCTTTTTTGTTACCCCTCCTATGCTGACCTTCGGAAAACCCGGATAACTCCAGTCTTCCGCTTATTATCTTTTAATCGCCCCAGTGAAGCTATACGTATTTTTAGATCAGATACCACAAGATGGCTTGTGTTTGCCATCTCGAGATTTCTGCTTTTTGCCCTGGTGGAAGAGGTAAAAAATTATTAAAACTGCCTCTGAGAATTTAACCCGCTAACACACGGTAATCTGGCCCCAGGGAATGAACTTCTGTATTTTATATTCATATTGGAAGATGTGAAAGTTTGTTTTAACATATGTATTTATTATAAGAAATATTGTATTGTAATTGTAAATGCTCATGAATTGTTTTTACGATGTGAATGGTCATATTTTTGATTGAATAAAGAATATATATTCAATCTTCCCTGTCTGAAGTATCTTATCCGGAATAAATCTCTGTATTTATTCAAAGCACGATGTTGATTAAGTCACTCCTCACATAAAAAAGATAGGCATGTCACATGTTGTTATTTACGGAATTCCCTGCCTCGAGAGGAGCCTCCGCAGTAAAGTTGTAGTTTCTGCATACCATTAAAATAGTAAACTTACACAAAACCGAAAGTTTACTGATGTGAAGCAGGCCCAATATGTGGGAATTAGAGACCTTTCAAGATGCACTGTGTCTCTGCTGAAGATGTTGTCTTGATCTTCTACATGCTCAGGGCTGAATGCAATTTGGTTGGAAGTATGCAGCAGACCCAGCTTCGTTTGCCAAATCACATTGGATGCACATGTGAAATTAAATGTTTTTCCTTATTATGAAATTACCAGCACTCGCACCGAACTAAAGATCATATTCTTCCCTCGTGTCTCTTCTGAGATGGATGTATGACGTTATAACGCATACTTTTACTCCGCAGACCATTACAACGCGACTTTTACACCGCATACCGTTACAACGCATAGCGCCTTGGGGCGCTGGATAGTGGTAAGTATAATTTACTATTCTAACTCCAGTCCCCGTGGACCCTAGGGAAGGTGTTGGATAGTAAATTATACTTATTCCCTATCCTAGAGCGCCCCCCAGCGCAATGCGTTGTAATGGTATGCGGAGTAAAAGTCGCGTTGTAATGGTAGTGCGGAGTAAAAAATGCGTTGTAACAGGTGTATACCTTCTGAGATACATACATCCTAATTAAAAGAAAACACTATCCTTTTTGTTTATTAGAAGAGGTAAAATATCACTTGCAGATATCTTTTTATTACTATTGACAAACCAATGTTCTGATCTACTTTAGTTAACTATAGCCTTTTCTGCGACTGGTTAAGGGTATGCCTATAAATATATATTTTAGATAAACAAATTACCTCCTTATAGATCCAACTGTAATTATAATTAATGTAATACCTTTAGCATTTTTCCGTAAACACTGAACTGGAAAGAATCTTTGATACATAAGGTCCTTAGCATCATAGGCTATCTATAATAGTTATATATAATACTAATATTGCTTGTTGCCAGGGAGAGCCAGTCCCCATAGTGGGGATTATATCCTACCAAATGAAACACAGCTGTGAAATTAAGTTTATATAGAAAAACATTTTGAGATAAGTAGTTGGATATCTGCAAGCTAAAAAGCAATTAGGGCAAATTACATTATCAAGAACAAAGAATTAAACATTTTACTAAATATAAAGTGTACTGCCAGTATTTTTAATATATTTCATAATACACAAGTTACTCATGTTTGCAGTGATTTAAAAGTCCAAACACAAAATCTACTTGGTGAGGTACCTGACAATGCGTTCACGATAAGATTTGATACCGAATGTATGAGCTAGTATCTATGGTCCTGGTTTACTAAATGTTTACCTAACTTAACTAGGAAACATCGGCTGACTTATGAGGTTTTTTTCACTTTCTTAAAATCCTCTTAAGTCTTTCATAAAGTCTTTCATAAAACCATCTGAACCGTATATGGCAGTCCCGTGTCTGTTTTAAACTTGGACTAAACCATTCAAAAGCCAATGACACCTATCCTTGATTAGTACAGTATTGAAAATGCTTTAAGCTCTTTACAAGATAAATAAGGTCCTACATTTTTGAAGAATTATTTTGATGACAAGAAAGTTTTCAGAAATTAAGAAACAATAATCTTGCAGTAGACTTTATTGATAGCATGCAACAAAATTTAAAGCCATTGGCAGAAACACATATGAAAAGGTGTCTTCGATTATTTGTTTGCCTGAAAATATTTTTTTTCCAAATTACATTAGTAAGGGCTTCCACTGCCAAAAAAAAGAGCTCTACATTTTTTCTGAGTAATATATGGAGCAGACCGGACTGATAACCCCAGGTGGGTGGAGAAGTGACAGGCGTTTTTGTAATAGGAAGAGAAGGAGTCATTACTGTACGGGTAGTGGTAGACGTACTGGGGTGTAGGTTGAAGTTGAACTATTAGGGTCTTGGTAGGAAGAGGAGTACTAGGGCATACACAGAGGTAGATGTACTGGGGTGTAGATCGGTGCAAATGTATTTGGATACAGACTGTGATAGGGTTGTTAGGTTATAGTTGGGCAATAGAAGGGTGTAGAAAGGGGTAGAGGTCTGGAGTAAAGACATGGTATATAATTGAGGAAGAAAGAACCAAATTAGGTATAGGAAAGTGTGACCACAGTCCCTCCATGCGAAGATTTAGGTGTATTATATGGTATGGCTGTGCAGGCTTACCGTGTAATACCCTCACAAAAACTGTATGGGTCTAGTCAGGCTCATTTGTAAAATCTTAAGCTCCACCCTGGGTAGCTATGACTTTGAGCACCAAGGATTAAACAAAGGAACTGGTGTAAAGTATTTAACAGTACCAGACAACAAAATAAAAAAACTCACTGTGACAGAAACACAGCACCACTTTATAATAATAGATCACAATGTTATGAATTTTTAAAGTCCAGGATGAGCAAATCCATTTAAGGGTTGCGAAGATACAGATTTTCAAACAAAACGTAATTTTTAATTCAACTGCAAAGAAGCACTGGTAACTGTAAAGTTTGTACAATTTTGAAAAGTTTGTATGAGTTGAGTTTTGCTACTTTGACCCAACGTGGGTGACCAAATCCAACAGGTAGAATGTCTGGGTGCCAATGAGGAATATTTGAACAGTTACCTGGCCACCAAAGCATTTTCCAGTCCCGTTCCAATCTTTACTAACTTTACAGCACGGCCGCCAGTGGTGCTGATGCTGTGGATGCAGGAGATGGAGATACTCACAATGCCAAAAACAAAAATTAGCATTGCTAACAATGTTTACAACATGCACCGATGACTAGTACTGGTCCTACTGGCTGGAAGGCCCATTGGCAGACTAGGCCACATATTGAATAAAAAAAAATATTGAACATGTAATAGAAAACATGGAGAAAATATACTAAGCTGTGCATAATTTTTCCTGTACAAAATAAGAAAAAATACATGCAAAAAAAACAGCCAGCAAAGTAAAAAAAAAAAAGGACTCCTTGCACAAAAAAAACACCAAATGTCCATTCAAGGAGGTTTTTAACTTCAACTCATAATTCTGGGAAGATTGTGATGCTACTTGAGGACATAATCTTCCCCAGATTGCAGCCTGGGCAATCGCGAGCACCCGGCAAGTCGCTTCCACATACACGAAAGGACATTTCGAGGGCACACAGAAAAAAAACTCTGCTCCGTTGCGAAGCCTGGCCTAAAATAAACAAAGAAGAGGATGCTCACAAAATTAAAACATCCATCCAATTTTACAATGGAAATTAAAAATGCAACACATTTAAATTGTGCAACAAACCATTTAATTACCTTTTTTCCACATGACAAGCTCTCGAGCTACCCAAAAGGTATTGACGAACTACTGGTAGCTCGCGATCAACTGATTGAATGCACCTGTTCTAGATAGTCTATGCTCCTTTACTTGTCAAACGAGTCACTTTAAAATCTAGCAAATAAATGGTTTGGTAGAACATACATGGAAGGAAAAAAACTCCAATGGCCTTGGGAGCTACATTTCACAAAAGCGTATTACTCTTTTAAAGGTCTGTTTAATAAACATACCATCACCACCAAAACATCGGACATCGGGAGCCTCTTGAAAAGTGACATCTGAGATGTCCTATTTCTTACTGAAACATGGCTCAGGACCTCGTTGCACCTTCCTGCACATAAACAATCTTTAAAGGCAATTTGCTATTTCTATGTGCGCTACAGAATGCAGCACACATAGAAAGAGCAAAATAAGAGGAGAAATTAATAATTTCTCCTCACGACTCCATCCTGCCTGGCCTTAGTTTTTGGCGCTGCCCAACCTGGCCTTAGTTTTTGGCGCTACCCCTTCCTTGTAAATATGGGGAGGTGTCAAAAAGTAACGGGTGTTGCGGTGAAATGCCCACTGCAACTCCCATTGCCCGCTCCTTTGCCAGAGCGGACTGTTGCAGAAAGGAGCATATATACAACGTGTCATTAAGCTACGTTAAGTGGCTTAACACCACCTTGTAAATATGGGGTATGGAGCAACACCACTGCAGCATCAGAAATAGTGATGCTCAGGTGGAGTTAGGAGCTTTTAAATATGCCCCAAAGTGGGTGCCTGCTTTGCCCTCCTGGTAACTTACAGCCTGATTCATGTACGGGCCGTTTTGCGTGGCCCTAATAGCGAATCATAGCGACTCGCTATTGAGGACACGCAAAACGGCATTCATGTAGGAATTGCTAAATCAATAGCGATTCCTACATGTTCTCTATTTGCGAGTAGCAATTTGCTACTCGCAAAAAAAGGAATAACTCCCCATTCATTCCTATGGGCCAAAAGGCCCATAGGAATGAATGGGGAGTATCCCTCATTTGCGAGTAGCAATTTGCTACTCGCAAATCAGATAGCGATTTTAAGGGTGCCAGGGGTGTCCAAAGGACACCCTGTAGCACCCCTAAAATGCACATTTGAACAGGTGTTGCGCACACACATGTCCAAAGGACATGTGTGTGTGCAACATGCAACTTAAAAAAATGCTTTTAAAAGCATTTTTCTGAGTTTTTGCTATTTACCGAGAGGTCTGACCTCTCGGTAAATAGCGGCCCAAAAGTGCTAAATCGCAATTTTTTATTGTGTCATGAATAGCATTTGAGGAATCTCTATTAGAGATTCCTTAAATGCCATTCCTCGTAAATATGCGAATTCTTAAATAGCGATTTTTGCATTTGGGATGATGAATACCAAATGCAAAAATCGCACTCACAAAGGGCCAGATTCTCAGAATCTGGCCCTTTTGCGAGCGCTTTTAGCTACATGAATCAGGCTGTTAATCTCAACAGTTTTTGGGGCACTGATTTACCTTTAATTTCTGTATTTGGGAGGTAATCAGAAATACGAAGGTTTAGACTTTTATTTTTCCAGGTGATATAGGTACATCTGTGTTTGTAAATGTTATATTAGGTTGTGCTATGTTAATTTATGTTATGTTATTTTTTTGTGTTATGGTATGTCTGTATATATCATTAAGCACCCAAGCGGGTATCCAAATGCTTGGGCAGGTGTGTAGGTGTGGGGTCCCCAAGATGCTTATACAAAAAGCCAGGTAAAAGCAAGTCTATGTACATAGCATATTTTAAGAATATATTACTTGTCAACATTTGTTCGGTAAATTATGTGTTTTGAGATTTAGAACCATTGAGACAAAAGGAACGACTCTATATATGAGCATAGGCATGGTGTTGGTGCAGCAGGTCAGTGACACCGCCGCCAAGAGTCGTGAGGAGCTAATTGAACCCAATTGTGTTTGGTGTTCCCATGCTCTCCATGCCACTGGACTCAAGCTAGCCTGGCTGATGATGGGTGAAACCCCGAAACCGGTCCTAGGATGCTTGTTTCCAGTCCAGTGAGGACCTGGACTGGCAGTTCGAGCTGGACTGATCCCATTGGACTCAGGGTCAAGAATGATTTGCATATGGCTGGGTCTAAACTGGAATGGCATGGTGAGCAAAATAACAATGAATTTAGGCCCAGATCTCTGTACTGGGGTGAATGTATGACATTATTCTGCATTCTGTCCATCAATTGTTGATTTTGCATTTGTCACCCCGAGTGGGACGGGTATGCCCAGACATGGGTTCCGTGCTCTCCATGCCACTGGAGTCTAGCTATTCCGGCTGATGAGGGGTGAATCCCCGAAACCGGTCTTAGGATGCTTGTTTCCAGTTCAGGGAGGACCTAGCCTGGCAGTGTGGGCTGGACTGTTCTCATTGGGCGCAGGGTCAAGACTGATTTGCATATGGGTGGATCCAAACTGGAATGGCATGGTGAGCAAAAAAACTATTGATTTAGGCCCAGATCTCTGTACTGGGTTGAATGTATGACATTGATCCCCTTTCTGTCCATCAATTGTTCTTTTTGCATTTGTCACCCCGAGTAGACGGGTATGCCCAGACGTGGGTCCTATGCTCTCCATGCCACTGGAGTCAAGCTATCCTAGCTGATTAGGGATGACACCCTGAAACCGGTCCTAGGATGTTTGTTCCTAGTTCAGGGAAGACCTGGCCTGGCAGTACAGGCTGGACTGTTCCCATTGGGAGCAGGGCCAAGACTGATTTGCATATGCTGGGTCCAAACTGGAATGGCATGATGAATAAACACAATGGATTTAGGCCCAGATCTCTGTGCTGGAGCGAATGTATGACATTGTTCTGCATTGTGTCTAACAGTTGTTCTTTTTGCAGGTGTTTTACTACCAACTTGTGGCAGAGGAGCCCATTTGATTTCGTTGCAGTAGGTCTGAAGTCACCTTAGCTGCTCCACTGAATGTATGTTTCTTAAACTCATATCTTCACCATCTAAAGGTTCACGTTAACTTGAAGAGGTATTTAGTGTTAATTGTTATTTCACTAATTTCTCTGGGCTCTACAGATGGATGTCGATGATGACTACTGCAAATAGTTTGCATCTGTTAAACATTCTAACAAGTTGTTCGCACATTTGGTAGATCTGCAGATTTCGATAACTATCTGGGTAATTAAACTGACTTATCTATAGACGCTTAGCTCTGCTGTTGTTATCTGTTCTTGCTTCCTGGAGTTGCTGGTTTGTTTATTTTGTTTTAAAGTACACAATCGCAAAGAAAAATAATGCTCCTCAAGGTCAGACGTTCAATGTATGAATTGCCTCACGTTGAAGTGACGTTCCCTGAGCGAAGACAAATTCCTGGCAATAATCTCAAGATTTGTTGAGCAGTTTACATTTGTTTTCACCAGGGGACCAACTACAACACTGTATCTGCAGTAAAAATGAATGCATGGGGAGCTCTGGTGCCCAATATGTTTACTGCAGACGTAGACACTTTGAAAGGCACTGAGTTCAAATGCAGGAACTGACTAAAATGAGGTATCTTGCACGAATACCATTAAGAACAATGTCTCAGAAGGCCTACAAGTTAAGAAATGCTCTCAGAAAAAGGGAACACATACATACATAGTATGTGTTTCGGGTGGTGTTATTACAAAATGCAATATTGGCATAAAAACCCATTTCCACAGGCACTTGTGAAATGTTTCCATGTTTTATGTTTATGGATCCCGGTAAAATATGGGTTTTATCATCAAATTGACCCTCCTGAATTTTACAATTGTCGCGGTCAATAGGACTGTGCGAAAATGGAGGACAAAATGATGCTGCAAGGAGAAGCAAACTATGCAGCATTACACAGCACATTCTTTGCAGTATTATTTAGATTTATTGGAGCTAGAAACACATTTTTTATTAATCCAGCAAATTGTGTACTAAATGATGTGGGAAGCACAGTAAAACCATAATTATTCGATGAACTATGCATTCATAGAGTCAAATAATACTACGGTCACTGACCATTGGCCATTGTTTTATCAACGCTCTATTTATAAATTATAAACAAAACTTAATAAATCTATTTCCAGTCAGTGCCCATTGCCCATTTGTCTGCTGCACCTAAAAGAAAACATCTTCAAAAATCACTCCCTTCTACAGGCAGAGTGTTTTTTTCACAACAAAAAGAGTGTCTTTTTCTAAAATTCTACTTTACGTTATTAAATATTGTCTTCCTTTTTAATGCAGACCAGAAAATAGTAAATTCCAGAATGTCACTTACTGTTTTCAATAAACATTTTATGGTTTGAAAATAAAACTCTCTTTTCAAGATCCCTACCTCAAAGTAAACAAGCAATATTAACAATATTTAGGGCCAGACGTACCACTATTTTTTGCAATCGCAAACTGGAAATTGTCCCATTTGCAACCGCAAAAAAAGGGTCCTGGCAATTACTGACTCGCAAAATTGGGTTTGTAACTCGCAATTAGGAAGGGGCTTGCTAAGGGCGTCCCTTCCTAATACTGACTCTCACTTCAATGTACAATTGTTTTGCGACCGCATTTACGGTCGCAAAATACTCGCAGTTTACCACCTACTTCAAGCAGGTGGTAAGCCACTCGTAAGACATAAAAGCTCCCAATGGGGCCCCTTCCCATTTGTGAATGGGTGCCGGTAGTGTTCCCAGGGACCACTGCCTGCTCTTAAAAAATGAAACAGAAACGTTAAATTTTTCTTTTTTAAAAGCAACCCATTTTCCTTTATAGAAAACAGGCTGCATTTAAAAAAAACTGTTTTATTAAAAAAGCATTCACTGATATAGTGTTCTGTTGACACCAGCAGGCCACCATCCCTGTGAGTGCTGGCCATTCCTAATGGGGTCGCGGATAGCACCTGTTTCATGAATATTAATGAGGCAGGCAAATTGCGACCCCATTAGGAATCGCTAACGGTGTCTAAGACACTGTTGTAAATTGCATTTTGCAAGTCACAAATTGCAAGTCACAAAGCAATGCAATTTGCAAGTCGCAAAATGAAAGGGTTGTATAGCTGGCCCATAATGATTAACAGATGAATTATGGTTCTATAGTGCCATTTTAGGGTGAAGGTTATATGTACAAAACAGTGCGCCTTTGTCTTTATGGTTAATAATGTCCAGAACCCTCAATCAAAAAATCCGGCTACATTACACAGTTATCCATTTTGTATTATCTGTGTGGTTGAGTGATATACATATGTCTATACATCTATGTACACATATATACATGCATATATATATATATGTTTATAAGGGGTATATTCGCAAGAACGTGTGATTACCATCGCAAAAGTTACTGAACGCAACCATCAACATCGCAGTCTATCGCAGGGAACTTACGCTGTGTTAACCAAGTATTCAGCCAGACCTGGCTGTTCGAGCAGTAGCATCTCCCCCTCCTCCCAGCGCCTTGAGACCCTAGCGGGTGAGTAGCGCGCTTTACAAATTTGCTGATTGATTGATTGACAGCACAGCTGTACTATGCGATAGTCACCAGATAACGTATCAAATGGCCAGGGTAAAATCAACATCACGCCGCAAAAAATGCGAAACACTAACACAAAAAAAGCTGCAATGAGGACAATCGCGATACTGAAATCAGCAAAAACCAGCTACAGGCCTGCATATCCCACGTGTCTGGTGGGAAAATGCACTATAAAAGCCACAAAAAAAACGCGTTGAACCATGGATGCACCCAGACCGAGTGCAGAGGAAAAGCTGAACTCCACAAGCCTCACGGATGACCAACCAGGAACCCCGTGTCTGGGGAAGGTCAAGGAGAAGAGGAAGAGGAAGACGGGTTTCAGTGCACAGGAAGACCGGAACATCGTCACAGAGGTGATAGAACACCATCAACAACTGTTAGTCACCTCCAGTGCGGCAATGGCAACCCAAACGGAAATATGGCAGTCCACCATCACCAACGTTAATGCAGTCAGAGTGTCGAGTAGGTAAATGGAGGAGGTCAAGAGGCACTGGCATGAAGTGCACAGCCAAACGAAGAAGAAGCTCGCTGCCAACAGGAAGGCAGCAACGGCAACTGGAGGTGGGAGTCCTGCGCCACAGGAGGAGTTGGAGGAGCTGGATCAAACGGCACACATTCACAATCATGCGTCACACACTGCACATCCACAATGAGTGTAGAACATGTCCCTAACACCCTTGGCACACTGCAGCACACATAGCAACACCAAGTAGGCCCCCTCCAAATCACCAACGACACAACAGAGCCATGCACATGTGATGGATACAGAAAATCAGTGGCTGTGTGAGCCACACTGACTATGCAAGTGACACTGCATGACTGATAGCATGGCACCAGCCAAGATACATGACATGGTGCACTAATCGACATGGAGGTGGCACAGTGCGGATCACATCCGTAAAGGAGCAGGTCACACTCTGACATATCCACGTGCACCCACAAACCATGCCGTCCAATACATGCAGCCGACAAGCAATGCATAGGGTCACAAAATCTGTCCAAGAGCACATGTGACCCAAGTAGCAAACATCCCATCCCCCTAAAAGCACACAATTCAAAGGCACACCTCCTCAAAGGGAGAACGGTACACAAAATCAGAGCTGCAGGGGCAACTCCCCACAATGCAGCACACACACATAGCAATCACAGAACATCAGCAATGACTGCAATGTGGTTCAAAGTGCAACACCTACACCACAGGACAGAAGAGACGACAGGTTATACTTGTGCTTAGCAACTGGCCACTCACATCTGGCATTGACTTACACTGTGTGATGATAATGTACTGGTACTAGCACACATCCGTCATGTAGTCAAACATCCCACTGTCTGCCATCAAATAGCCAGCTCCACCAAAACAGTCACAATGTGCATTGTCATGCAGTCCTGTGTATAAACATCTGCAAGGCGTCAACATACAGGGGAAACTCTGTTAACCTGCATCTCCCCTTAACATTACAGAGGGACAATCAACACTTACTGCAGAGCAGACCACACATCTCATCAGTGATGATGAAGTGAACAACCTGCACATATGTCAAGACACCCTCCAAGGGATAATGGAAAGCCTTCGCACCCCACCCCCAGGAGCAGAGCAGGCCAGCTGCCTCGAGGTGACCCCACCACCTGCACACACAGCATGAAACACACACAGCACAGCTGTCTCCCAGGATCCCCAATAACAATACATGGAATTCCAACGCCGTGTGTTGTGTTGCCAGGTGGAGTTGACGGTTCAGCTGCGGGTGGGTTTTGAGCTCGTGGCAGCCAAACTCGATGCCATACGTGGGTGTCTGATTCCCATCAGGGACCAAGTACAGTCCCTTACGGACACCCCCTGTCCACACCATGCTCACTGACAATCCTTGGCTGACCTGGTTGAGGCCATTACTCAGATACAGGAACTGTCCAGTCAGACAGGCATCAGCGATGACAGTACAGAGTTGGTACAGATCCGGAGGAAAATGGAGCCCATGGAGCAGATTCAGGCTGGAAGTATGTCTGCCACGGCTGACCACCAGCGAGATGTGGCTGGTATCTTCCATGCCCAGCAGTTCGTCATCTTGCCGTTGGTGCCACTGAGCCAGTCCCAGACAACTGCAGCGGGAACTTCGACACACATCTCCGCCCCCTGATGTGTCAGTGGCACTCAGTGATGCAGCCCCATCACCTACGCATCCTGATGTGTCAGTCGCACCCATTGATGCAGCCATTACCCCGCCACACACACCGGACACCAAAGAAGTATTAGAGGAGTTAGATGTGGATGGGAATTACTGTGTGAGGAAGGAGGTAGCATCATCCATCACCTCCAGATGGCCTCTTCCTACCTGGTTCAGCCCTATGCATCATGCCCTGGGACAACACCTCTCATTGTCCCCCGGAATACTCTGCGACATCCAACCGGACCCCGACATGGACTGCCACATCTACACTGCTTGACAATTACACAGCAATCCTGCTGCTGACTGCACTCTCCTTCTTCCCAATCACTTTTAAATCTCCAAAGGACTCTGGTTGGCCCACCACTGGGCTCCCATTTTATGTGGGCTTGGATGACCATGTACAGCTCCTGCTCCGTCATTCATCAGAATGTATATAAAACATTCAAAGACACAGATGTGTCATGAAGATGTTCACTCATGGATGGAAGTATGGCTGGCTGTAGGGACAATGATTGCACAAGAACGTACTCCCTGGTGAATGACATCAATGTGCATGTTTATCCCTGAGACACATGGCCAATTGG
Organism: Lissotriton helveticus; assembly: GCF_964261635.1. Taxonomy (NCBI): domain Eukaryota; kingdom Metazoa; phylum Chordata; class Amphibia; order Caudata; family Salamandridae; genus Lissotriton; species Lissotriton helveticus. The sequence goes on from NC_136059.1 coordinate 278,959,267, forward strand.
ATGACTGTGAAGTTGGGTACTACCTGTGTCCCCATTGCACATCAACAGCTATCCCACAACCCCCCAACGTAGGCAAACATCCATTAGGGTTGTGTGTAGGAATGACCACATGTGACAACAGAACATCATGTCGCATACCTGCTCACACATATCTGTGTGGACACATTCTGTTGTGTTTAATGACATTGCTCAACATGGGCAGAGGTTGGACACCGTACTCACATTGCTGAAGACATATAAGTGCACTGGTCTGCCTGCAACTATCCCAAAACAATGTCTGGCTCACAGAGTTGGAGTTGTCAAAAGGGACCTACCCCCATTGCACATGCGTCAGTCAGACTCCCCCGTGTAGTGACGTTGCTCATTGTGGCACACGAGTGGTCCACCTAATCAACACTTATCACAATTAGACACCAGTGAAGTTGCGTAGACTTTATTGGCATATGCGTGTCAGTACAGACAATGCGAAGGCCACAGTAGGCAGGGACATGCTTTAGGCACATGCACACAGCATGGGATCCTTTCGAGGTGCAGGAAATGGGGAGGCAGAGCTGGACAACAATCATTAGGGATGGCAACGGTCTCAGCCCACCTTGCCTTGCTGGATGAGTCATGTGTAGTTTGGCGTCTGCCCATTGCCCCATGTGAGGAGGCATGACTTACAGGCCCTGGGATCTGCGTAGTGCCCTGCCACATGACTGCACAGACTGCCTCTCTACTGACAGTGATCAGGTGAAAGGGTCCGACAAGGTCACATGCCGTGCTACATTGCCATGTGTGTGGTCTCCCCCCTGCAGTTTATCTGAATTTGTAATGTTGCCAAACGACGCTGTGCTGCTCCGACCAGGTAAGTGCATCACCTTGCAAAGGTGTGTGTGTACACACACGTAGTTCCAGACACATGCATTCAGAGTCCAGAAGAAGGCAGACATGTCCTCTGTTGAGCATTCCCCATGATGCAACAAGGTGTGGGGACCTGTGCTATGGGTGACAATCCGATGTGGCTGCAGGAACGTAGTTACTCATCCATGAATGCCAGCGCATCCTCATGTGCAATGTGTTCCAATAGTACGTCGTTGTTGGGTTCAAGGAACACCAGGGTGAGCCAATCCATTAACTGGTCCGGGCTGATGTACTCAGTCCACGCCGTTTCCCTAATCCGTAACACAGCCCGATAGGGTAGCGCCTCGATGTGGTCACTGCACATGAGGAGCTGTGCAATCTGCCATGTGCAACCGTCAGCACATACGCCAAAGATCAGGGTATCCCATGCATGGGTATCCAGGTGACACTCCTGTTCGTGGACCAACACGGGGCGCACTGTCAGGTCATAATCCAATTCAGTTACCGTTGCGTTGGATAGGCAGACCTCTATGGGCCACTCGAATGTGCATGATCGACAGTGGAACCAGGGCTGGATGCAGGTGACGTAGGCAAGACTGAAACTGATTCGCAACACTGCCATTGGCAGGGATCCCTACAGATGCAGCATTCGTGCATGGTACAGTTCGATGTGACAGAGGTTGTTCATGTGCCTGGGAATGCCTGCCATTGCGTTTGTGGGGCTCATAGCACTGGCACTCCTCAGACCGGCGGAAGTTCGGTGGACGATATGACACAGCTCTGGGCAATGAGTCGTATGTGTTTGTGACATTTGACTTATGTGTCAAGGCCATCCTTTGAAGGTGTGGGTCGTCCAGGGACAAGTGTGTGTGGGATGTGGGCACGTTGGTGTTTCCTTGGCACAGTTTGTGGTGTGGGAGTTGTCGGAGGCTGGAAAGGTATCTCACACAGAGTGTGCCAGCCGCATCCAGGACCAAGGTCGAGGGTTGGGTTGGCCTTGTGTGTCGAAAACAAAGGGGCTTTCATTCATGATATCAGTATGACTACTGTTTGCATTTCTTGGATGTGATGTGGACTTCACACTGACTTTGATGCCAGGCCTGTGACTTGGGGTACACAGATTTTGAGACACATGCATCTATTGGCATGTTTGCATGTACCAAGGGCCCTATTGGACTTGCGCTCCTTGTTCAGTCTCTCTCTTTCTCTCTCTTTCTTTCTCTCTCTCTTTCTCTTTCTCTCTCTCCCTGTCCTTTGCTGAGTACCTGACACACCATCTTATCTTGGATAGTGTCTTGCAGGTTTTGAGTTTACAGGTTGTCCAGGGATGCCCCGCCATGACTCTTCAAAATGGTTGTTTGTTGGTAAATTAGGATGTGAGATTTTGTTTGGTCTTTCTATGGTGAATGTATGAATCAGGATTTCAGTGCTCACATGTATGTTGATTGTTGCAATTGTGCGACATCAGGCGGGTTCTTTTGTTCATGTTTTCGTGCAGTTGATGTGCAGTGTCTTTGAACGGGGTGCGTGGGGGTTGCCAGGCAGTGGGGCAAATTTGGCTTCATTAAGGTGCCGATAACTCGGCGATAGCTCTTTGAGAAAAGGGTCCTAACTTTTTTTGGTCTTCTTTCCACTCTCTCATTTTGCAGAGGCATCAGCACTCAAAATGGGTTGCCTTGCCTTGTGTGTTGCTTTTTTCACAAATACCTAAGGCTGAAATGTTTCAACTATTTGTAGCCTTGCTCACAACAAAGAGAGCCTTTTTGTATTCCCTTTGAATTCTCTTTCACCCACAATGAGGTATAATGGACGTAAAAGACATATTATGGGCAGCGGGTGGAAATGCTGTGCGAGGTTGGTTCAGTGATGTCATCAAGTAAGTTTTTTAACATGTCATTAATGATGTAATATGTGAGGCCTTAAGCAGTGCATGGCGGGGGCGCAAGTTATAATTAGCTCACTGTACTCTAACTGGTTAATTTCAGTGGGTTTTTGTTTGTTTTTAAGAGTTAGTTCTAACTCATTTTGACACCAAACTATGATGTCACTTTAGCCTTTAATTTTTAGTTAATTTCTAGTTTTTTTAACCTACTCTAACTATAATTCTTTCGTTGATTTTCTGCATTTTTTAATGGTGTGGAAGATCATATTACCATGCAAAAAAACAATAAATATACCTAAGTCTCTGTTGTATATGCAAAGATGTGGTGAGGTATAAGGAAAAGCTTTTTTACACTCTCAACTCCCAATATGTGTTATGGCACGGGGGAAGGCATCCCTTAAGGATAAGACCCCTCACTCACCCGAGGGTGACATGCTTCATCATATGGGGCCTCCTTACCAGTGGAAAACCTAGTCACCACTGGGAGCTACTACTTCGGAAATCTTAAGGAAGGAGCTCAGAGATGTTTTCAAGGTTATATGGAGTAGGATGGTAATCCCATATGTGTGCTGTAAGGGTAAAGTGAGGTATGTTGCAGCGCTGTGTTAATGGACGGGTGTGAACTTAAAACTGCCTAGATAGAACACAATTAAACTTTAATCCTGTGTGCTAGCTGACAGGATTAAAAATGTAACAGCACAGTGGTATGGATTTAAACCACTGTTAGTGATCGGTCAACATGTTTCAGCCTGTTGATCTAGTTTTAGTATCAACGGCTTTCGTCAGGACCAGGTTTTATTACAATGCTGCTGCAAAATTACGTGAAAAAACGTGAAAACCCCCCAATATTTTTGGGGAAAAAAAACTTTTTTGAAAGAATAAATTTAATATCACCAGTGTTACTGCTCAATGTTTTTTCTGGTATCAGGTCACACTCCGGATATCTGCAAAAGAGTTGACAAGTGCATTTGTCTAGGATTAGGAGGAGTAGTGTGGGAACAAGCTGGTCAACTGCAGCTCTTTACAGTTTCATTATGGTTATCATATACCTCAAAACACTAAATCACTTATTACTAATGTCATATACATTTTGTATAGTGAACTTACCCACAAAAGTTGGATAGTTCTGCCTCACCTCTACCAGACAATTTGCTCAGGAGGGAGGCCCCGCTCTGTGGATACAATAGACATTTAGTGATAACTAACCACTCTGTCAAGTTTCTTCTATGTCTCTACAATCAAACCAAAAACCATGGGGGAGTACTACACCCAAGGCCGTTGAGAAAAGGTCAAAGTTTGTGTATAGCTTCAATATAAGGTTTTCTAAATTATGGCTAGATCTGAATAACAATGTAATTTGATTAATAAAAGTGATTTCTAAATACTCATGTTAAGGCATGATATAAACAATCAATGTAGGAATACTGACATTTGTCAAGAAATGGTGTCCAGATTGTCATGGTCAGACACAGTATAGTACACCAATGTCAAACAGTGCTGATAGCACCGTTTCTATAAGACTCATAACAGTGGTAATGGAAGTTCCATAGTTTCTCTCCCATGGGGCATGAAGTTATCTCAACCCACAACTAAAAATTTCACTGGAATGCAGAGGGGAAGATCATATCACCATACCTGACTATAACATCTACTTTACCTTTCTTTTGTCTGTAAAGTACTATGATTTTTTTCTACATACTCAGCCAACACTTCCACTGTACACAGCCTTCTTCCACTCACCACTTGGGGCTGGCACAGGCCCACCTCCTGCTGGTGGCTAACCTGCTGCAGACTTCCCTTCATGGTAAGCTTGCTGCCCATGTACCTGCTCACCTCCTGCTTGCTATCCATGCTTCATCTGCGTGCCCCTGCCTTCTGCCCTCTGTGGTCAGCTGGTTGCCTCTGCTCCCTCCTCACTGCCCTTTGTTCTCAGTGTGTGTGCTCCTACACGTCCTCGCATACACTCCATGGTCCATTGTGCTGCCCTTGCCAGCCAGACACCGGTAGTCAGCTTCCTACCTGTAGAGTCTTGCTATATTTTATGACGGATCCCTTTTGGCTCCTAAAGGACTATGTTTTACTGTGAGGTAGGTCTCAGAGCGCAATGCCATGAAAGCTTGTTTTAGAATGTTGAGTTTGCAGTTACACACAGCAGAGTGAAGAAGCGAAATGCTAAACTCCATGTGTGGCATGATCATTGGAGGGTACCCAGGCTGGGAAGACGTGCCATTACCCATGCCCACTGCCCTCTGGTTTCCATGTACTGTGAATCTGAGGATGCTTTGTGCTAGATCCTGTGCATGGGAGGAGTTGCCAATACAGATGATGAGTTGGGTATCATCCGCTGTGCCCATGGATGGCTTACCTCTGTAATAGGCATGCTATTTCTGCCTCCTCCTCCCTGACCTTCATTTTCTGAATCTGTCCTTATCCTCTTGCTCTTTCCCTATGTGGTCTTTTGTGCTGCCACTGCCCCTCCGGCTTGCCCTATGTGCTTAGATTGCTGCCTCTGCCCCTTTTCCCTAGTGCTCCGTTTTCAGATCCATGACCCTGCCCCCTCACCACAGCCCTCTATGGTCCATTCAGCTTTGACTGCCCCACCTGTCTGCCCTGTGCAGTCTGTTGTTCTGACACTACTGCCCATTTGCCCAGGGTGGTCAGCTTGCTGCCCCGTCTCCTCCCCCTGTCCTCTGCTTTCTGAGTCTGTGCCCCTCCCCTTCTTCCTGACCTTCATGGTCCGCTGTGCATTCCCCCTTATGCTTGCCTTGCATGGTTCATTGTGCTTCCATTGACTCTCCCTCCTGCATCGTGGGCTTCTTATCCCTGCCCTCCCTATGTCCACTGTTGTCTGAATCAAAGCCATTATCCCTTCCCTTCTGAGCTCCATGATTCATTGACATTGCCATGACCCTCTCTGCCGCCCTTCATTGTCTAATGTGCCATCACTGCCCATTCCTGTCTGCACTGCATGAACAATGGAGGGCAGTGGGGCAGCTTGCTGCCCTTGCCTCACTCCCCCCGACCTCTACTGTCCGTATGCATGTCACTGCTCCCTCTCTCCTGCTTTCCATGATCTGTTGTGCTGCCACTGCCCCTTCCACCTGCTCTGAGTGACCAGCTTGTTGTCCATCCCCCTTGCCTTCCATTGCACATGTGTGTGCCCCTGCACCTCGCTCTTGCCCTCCCTCATCCATTGTCCTGGCACTTCCCTCTTGACTGTCCTGTGTGGTCTATTGTGCTGCAACTACCCTTGATTCCTGCCCTACATGGTCACCTTGCTGCCCTGGCATCTGCCTCCTCTCTTATTGACTGTGCCCCTACTCCTTCTTGCCCTGATCTTTGGCAACAAACCCTCCTCCTGGAGCGACTCCTGGAGGAACTTCGAACTCTGACCGTTACCCACACTGACTGAGCACACCCACAATCTTGGCACCATCCTAGACGGCAAACTAACCATGACAAGACAGGTCAATGCAGTCTCTTCTTCCTCACTTTCCGCACGCTCTGGAAAATCTTCAGATGGCTCACTGTCAACACCAGGAAAACAGTCATGCACTCCCTAGTCGCCAGCCACCTTGACTATGGCAATGCACTCTATGTAGGAATCACATACCAACTCCTAAAGAGATTCCAGACAATACAGAACTCTGCTGCCAGACTCATTCTTGACCTACCTAAATGGACCCACACCACCCCCACCTCAAGAAGCTCCACTTGCTCCCCATCCAGTTGAGATGCCACTTCAAGATGATGATACACACCTACAAAGCCCTTAATGACCAAGGACCAGAATACATCAACCAACCCCTGCACTTTCACCGATCCTCCAGGGACCTGCAATACTCCTCCATCGCCTTTGCCCACACCCCATGCATCCGCCAAAGCTAAAGTAGAGGGCGCTCTTTTACCTACCTCACCTCCAAGTCCTGAAATGACTTCCTCCTGAACTTCTCCCTCCAAAAATTCAGAAAGGGACTCAAGACCTGACCCTTCGACTGATACCACCCTCAGCAGCTAGATCCTAGAGCCTGGATACCCTCACGTGTGATGAGACTTGCACTACAAATCCTCATTGATTGAATGATTGACAGAGCGTTGTTCAGCCACTGCCCCTCCCTCCTGCCCGCCATGGTTCATTGTGTGCCACAACCTCTCTCTTATCCTTAAGGGATGGTTTGCTACTGTCGTCCCGTTACACCCACCCTTCATGGTCCTTTGTTCTGCCACTGCCTCTCCCACCTGCCCAGCATGGTCTGTTGTGTTTCCACAGACCCTCCCTGCCTGTCAGTCTTCTGATAAATTGTGGCTTATTCTTTTATCGTGTGAATTGGTGTTTACTATTTTTCGCTGATTTCAAAGTGAGAGTTTTTAAAGTAAACTATGTGACAATTTTGCTGGGGTTCTGGGAGTGTGAAAGGAAAGGCTGTAGGATGCCATTTTTTGTAACACACAACAACATTTAAATATCTGTAGATGAACTGTACACATTTTTCGGAATATATCAGCAGTTAAGAAAACAAAAATGAAACTCTTTTTTTAGTAATTCTGAAGTGTGATGAGAAAAACATTTTAACCCCTTCGCTGCGGCGGCTATTCCGCCGCAGCGCTAAGGGGGAGGCGGGGCCGCGCGGCGGTCCCAAGCTCGTGACGGAACCACTCCGTCACAGCCCTAAGGTGAGCTGTGCTTGTGACGGAACGGTTCCGTCACGGACCCGCCAGCCCAGTAGAACGTCAGCGCAGGCACAGAATTCGTTCGGCGCAGGCACGGGGAGCGGGCCGTGACGGAACTGTTCCGTCACCAGCGCAGCCCACCCGAGGCTCGTGACGGAACGGTTCTGTCACGAGCATGGGAGGGGTTAACAGTATCAAAACAAATAAAGACACTTTTACTTAATGATGCATACATAATAAATATTCGTTGAAACCCACTGTGGCTCAGCATGTGTAGAAACATGTAGAGATGATATCCCTTCTGCAATGGTCCACGTCTAAAAAATAACATTCTTGTTTCTGCTGATCCCTCTTCAATTTAGAAGAAACAGCTCAGAAGAAAGAAAAGCAATTCCTCCTTTTTATTGCTTCACTGTATTTTTGACATGGCTTCCACCTTGGCTCCTGGTTCTGCATGAAGTATTTTAATGTCAGAACTCAACTGTTAGAAGGTATTATGGTGGAGCAGTTATGTCATTTCTTTACTGCAGATGAACAACCATGACAACTAGATTGCAATAAGAAAATTAGAGACAGACTTTTATAATTGTATTTCAAGCGTCCATGAATTATTAGATCATATTAGATTGCAAGTTTACCTTTGAATTGAGGCGAGCTGTCATTTTGCTTGAGAACTCCATGCCCTTCCTGATCAGTGACACATCGGTAGATGCACAGGGCTGCCTAGTTTTGCCAAGAGGTAGTTAGAATTACAAACATTTTACCCTGGTGTCTGAATACTTTCCACTGTGGCTGCAGACAGCAGTCCTTTATAGACTCTGGTCCAAGGTAGTCCAAATCTCTAGGGGTGCGCAGAAAACAAGGAGAGATTTGAACATGTAATTTCCTTAACAGAGACTTTGGCTAAATTGGGGAGACCTTTTTCCACTGAGAATTCAGTTAACAGACTTGAAAACTATAGCTTGAACAGCAGAATGCATATGACCTCATAAAATGTTTAACCCTAAGAACCAACATCCTAAATAAAACACACCATTACATCACAATGCATGCTCAGAAAAATAATGTAATACTTGTTGCTGACTCATTGAAAGTCTTAATGTCTATGTGATAAGGAGTCTGGCCTGTATTGTCGTTTATATCATTGCAATGGATGTGCAAGTTATGGCTTGGTAGTTACAAATGACATGGCAAGGGGTAAGTCATGATCTTTGCAATAGATGTGCGAGCTGTGGTTCACATAGCTGTTCTCCACACTGGTTCTGGACAGCACCTAGTTATGGTTGCATTAGAGTTTCCATTGAAATGCTGATTGTTTGCTAATAATTCTGCAGGGAGGGATGAAAATAAAATGGGGTCAAAAACAGGCATTCCCACTTTAGTTCTCATAGGAATCTTTGCTCTCTACTAATGAAAAACAGCTGAACAGAAATGCACTAAACATGACATGAAAATAAAACTGCTCAAGAAAGTTCCTTGTCTTTGGTGCAATTCTATTCAGTAGTTTTGAGAAATGTGTATTACAAAAATGTGTTGCTGGGCTTGAAAGGATCATAAACTTAGTACCTTCAGGACAGTTGAAATCATGTGTGTTTAATTTGACATAACATTAGAACAAGTTTACACATGTGTACCAATATGGCAGATGCTTATCACGTATAGCTTACTCTTGGGATATTAAATTTGTGCAGATTCGTAAGGGGGGGCACAGCTATAAGAGGGAGCTCGAAATAGTGCTCATTTGATAATAACCGTGACATCATATGATTAATCCAGATAAAATGTGGCAGACATTTGCATGTTTAGTATGGTGGTGTGGACGAAACATTTTCAAGTACTAAAACTTAGTTACTGTCAAATGGAGCTATATGAAATTGGCAGACTGTTAACAAGTTAACAAGTTAACAGGTTAACCCAGTGCGGTAATCTCAGGGTTCATGCAGATCCAACAAGGGAGGGCAAAATTAAAGGGAGGTCAATAGATATTTGATTTGCAAATAATTTTGGCTCAATTTTATGGATCTGCACAAGACTTATCTTGTTTAGTTTACCCTTCTTCTTTTGAATTTCATGAACATGTGTCAAAAGGGGAACTCTTAAAGGAGAGGAATCAAAAAAGCATTGTTTCTAATTTTAACTCCCATAGTAGTCTTCTCTCTGCTACAGAAAAAAATGCCCATTGTAATTGCACCAAAAGTGGTGTGAAAGCCAAGGAAGTGCTTTGCTCGTTGTGGTGCAAATTCATTCAGTAATATGTTAGAAAATATCACCACAAAAATGTTTCTGGTGGGCTTGAAAGGGTTAAAAGTTAGAAATACCTTGAACGTTAAACCATTGCACCTAAGGTTATGGACTATTGAGTTAAAATTAGAAAAGTTACTTTTTTGACCATGAGCTCTCCCATTGAAAGATCTGTGCTAACCTGCCAAACTGAACCCAAATTGAATAAACTTTTTTTCTGAAACATTCATGCTGATTTCTTAGTGCAAATGTTATTTATAAAAAACTCTTTTTTCAGTGGAAACTCTAACCAAACCATAAGAGGCACTATTAACAACTGTATCGATGTATGTATGTATGTATGTGTGCGTGCATTCATGCATGTATGTGTTTGTGTGTAATGTAGAGGTGCAAAGTGTAATGTGCTGTTTGCTTTCATTGTTGAAAGGGTGTGGGGGTAAATCTGTTCAGGCAAAGCAGTGTTCTCTGTGTTAACGTATACCACCTAATAATAAAATCTGCTGCATACAGTAAGAACAAAGTTAGCACCATGTGTTGCTGCTACTGCGATGTTGGATCGGGTCTGTGAAGACAAGGTTTTGCTGTACAGTAATGTTAGACCTGACATCTTTGCCGTATTCCCCCAATCTTTTTGTCCTCTCCTCCTGTTTTTTGTTAAACTCATTTTTTATTTGGAATTAGAACATTAGAATGTTGGCAGCTCCATTGTAGACAATTGAGTGCTCCCTGCTTCTACGGGGCAGTAAAGGCCAGCAGAGCAACATTCCATTGTTTTACAAAGGCCTCTCGGACCTCGAGGGGATTTAAATCCCCTCGAGCTTCGAGACGCCTTTGTTTTATTTGTTAGAACATTCTGTCCTCTAGTGGCAGAATGTTCTAATAGCCTTATAGCCCTTCGTAGAAGGGCTATACCGGTTATTAAAGTTCCGCTACCTTGTTAAAGTCCCTCGCCTATGGCTCGGGTCTTTAAGGCTGTAGCGGGCCTTTAAAAGCTGGTATAGCCCGCTACACCGGGCTATAAGACTATATTAAGACTTTGAGCTCTTCCTGCCTACTAACCAGTGGCAAAGTGCTAGTGCTCTATCTCACAAGCATGGTAATAATGGCATACACCTAATTGGCACATTTAAACTGCTGATAAGCCCCTATTATATGGTACTACATGTACCCGGGCCACAAATTAAATGCTACTAGTTGGCAGCAGTACTCATTGTGCCACCCACTAAATTAGCTCATTAAAACATGTCTCAAAACTGCCACTGCGGTCTGTTGTGCAGTTTTAAACTGCCATTTAGATCTGGATAAATAGACATTTTGTAGATCAAAGTGGTAGAATGCACACCAAATTTCCAAGATCTTTTATAATGCTCAAAGTCCATGTATAGGCTCGCAACCCTGGAACGCACTACGTCCGTTCACTTGTGAATATGAAAGAAGCTGGGGCCTCACCAGGTCTCCCAGACCCATAATGCACAGCCAACGAAAATTAAATGTTGCAATCGGGAAATTTCAGTGGTTTCTTCCTTTTTAATGCTTTCTAATCCATAGGTAACGATTACATAAACTGTACATCATCATCATTCCAAGTTCCAACATATAAGTTTCACTGAGATGCTGGCAGGCTTTTCTCAAAACACTTGGCATTTCACCATTCCTCCTAATTCAAAATGGAATATATGGACCCAATGCATTACGAGCAAACTTTCCTTCCTTAGAGGTAACTATAGTGGTAAAAGATCACATCAGAACCAACAATGAACTAAAACAGTATCAAACATGCTCAAACAAACTGCTGTGGGAAATGTAGAAATTAATGTGAAACGTAAAATTATGTAGAATCCTGAAATCGACTCACCAAATACATACAATAAATAAACTGCTGAATAAACAACTATACATGTGAAAAAAGGAAAATTTCGAACTAATGTCATGCAAACTAACCTACGTGCTTTACACATAGAGATTTTAGCGCACATCAATTGCATCAAGCAATAAGTAATGGGCCCTCGTACAACTGAACAGCGTCCTCAAATGAAAAAAACACAACAGAGTCATGCCCTAAGCGTGCGTGTAGCTGACAAGATGCACCTGGACCTTCCTGAGCCCAGCTACCGGCCTCTGCTGGAGCGAGACCTGAGGCCAAGAGGTGCCCATAGGTCCTGGATCCTTGGATGTCATCAGTAGAAGTTCCTCCAAGAATAAAATGATGACAATCCTGAAGTTGGGCTCTTCACGACCATGATTGGGCCTGCTTGTGTCAAGACTCCGCTTCCCGCAATGACTACCAACGCAAATTTTCAGCAAGACCTGCTTTTTGCACCAACATCAAACAGCCAATGTGAAGCTCCAGCAACAACTGGCTCTTCATGACACAGTAACGACCACTTGCGAAGCTCGACCTGATCTTATCGCTGAAAGCCTCCTCCTGGTGGCCTCCACCAAGCAAACGGAACTCTTTGCACCAGAATTGAGAAGGTAACTCTTCAGTAGGGCTAACCTAGTCCCTGAACCTGAATCCGGTCTGCACACCATCACGTTTGATATGAACTTGTGACTTGTGACTCTAGCGCGACTAGATAACGGAGAGTGGTGCTTTCTGCTTCTACGTGCTATTTCCACTAAAAACTAAGATCCAATATCTGGTTCTACTGATTGGATTTTTGACTTTCATGTATCATTTTATTCATGAAAATTTACTGTATGTTTCTAAATTGGTTTGGGATTTTTCTCGTGTTGTGTTTTTACTTTATTACTGTTTGAGCAATGCCTAAATACTTTACACATTGCCTCTATGTTAAGCCTGACTGCTTTAGTGCCAAGTTACCAGAGGGTTAAGCACCAGTTACTTTAGTGACTTTTGTGGTTCACCATGACAAAGATTGTCGTTGTTGCCTAAGAGGTCATCCACGCCTCCTTACCAATATCCCATTCTCACACTGGAGTATCCAATACAACATTTTAAGAACACTGACAAGTCTTCCAAATCGATCTATGACCTGCTTATATTCAAAAGAGAACTTTGCTTTGAACAAGCACTGGCGTTGCCAATAGGTCTCGCAGTAGGAAAGTTGGAGCTATTGGTTTTGTAAATAACATTTTATATTTATATATCGTTATTGGCATTGTCAATAACAATATATAAATATAAAATGTCATTTACAAAACCAATATCTCCAACTTTCCAAATGCGAAACCTATTGGCAACGCCAGTGCTTGTTTTAGTATCTCCCCAAGTTCACCCTATGTATTTAAACGATGTGTTTGTCGAATATTTGCGTGGAGTGGGGCAGATTTGTAACGTGTTTATTCATCAACATCCCCTTCTCATTTAACGGCATATGGGAAACATCACTGTGTAACTTCTGCCTCTGTTTGTGTTCCACCTTACAACCAATCACAGCCGGGAAGACCCGGAACCCAGCTCAGACATTCGGGGAACGTGCGCTCTTATCTTCTCACTGCAGAAAACAACCATGTTAGATCAAGAAAGCAACTACAAGAGAAGAATCACCCTAGTTTCATGTGACAGAGGTCACAAAAGTATATTTTGCAAATGTACCTGAAAAGCACTGAATATACGAGAGACAGAGAGAAGGAAAGGAGAAGGGTGAGGGAGAGAGAAAGAGAAGGAAGGGGGAGGGAGAGTGAGGTAGGGATGGGAGGCAAGAGGGTGAGAGAGAGAAGGAAGGGGAGAGAGAGAGAGAGAGAGAGGAGAGGGAGGGGAGAGAGAGAGAAAGAAGGGCCGAGAGATGGAGGGAGGGAAGAGGGAAGGGGAGAGGGAGCAAGAGAGAGAGAAGGAAGGGGCAAGAGAGGGTGGAGAGAGGGGAGGTAAGAAGGAGGGAGAGAAAGAGAGAGAGAGGGGAGGGAGGGAGGAGAGAGGGGGAGAAAGAAAGAGAGAGAAGGAAGAGAGCGAGAGAGTGAGGGAAGGAGGGGGGAAGAGGGAATGGGAGTGGGAGAAGGAGCAAGAGAGAGAAAGGGTGAGAAAGAATAGAGTGGGGGGTCTAAAAAAATGACTCTCTCTCCATCAGAAATGACTTAGAAGGTCCCAAAAGCGAGACCTGGTGGGCTATGCCAATGCTTGTTTTGTTTGCAGTGGGAAGAGGCTCAGAGGAAGCAGCGATGGAGGGGATGGGTGTTCGGGATGTAAGCAAATGGTGGAAAAAAGCATTTGGTTGGAAGAGTAACATAGAGAAGGGGGGGGCAGGGATGTGAATGGGCAAGCAGCAGATGGCGAGGAAAGACCAAAACCAGAATTGCAGAGGAGCACACAAACTGTCCCGGAGGTGAAGCCTGGCATAGAACTCTACCATGTTGTATCACAATCATAATCTAAAGTGAGTCTGTTGTGGGTTGAGCTGTTCAAAGGTGGTGAATGCGTGAGCACTTCCTGAAATAAACTGTTATCGTCTGTTGTGACAGTGTACACGGCGACAGTGCAGGAGCAGCAACAGTCAGCAATTACCAGGGCATTCGGGAGCTTTCACACTAGCAGGGTGCAACACTCCTTCATCTCGCAGATGGTGGACGCGGTTTGCTCAGGGCGGAGCGAGAGGGTGGAGGAGCAGAGATAGGTAATGCTGCCAACTGTTCCAGCAGTGTGTTGTGACTCAGCAGAAAGGGCTAGGGTTATATTTCGTCCTTCACACTTTCTCCCGCCAGGGCCCACCCATGTTTGCATGACTTGAAAGCGGCTTGAATGCACTGCTGTGCACCAGCTGGAGAGATCACACGGGCGCGGTGTAGAGCGAGTGCACTTGTAATAAAAAAATGAAAGTTATTAAACACGTTTTTGAAGAAATTAAATGTATACTGTCATATGTTTTTGCAGAAAATAAAATTATGTGTTAAAATGAGAAGTGGGATAGTGAACAGAAGCTGGCTGCATATTTGCAGGAACTGAATTTCTGAATTTGCCATTAGCGAGGATTTCCCAAAGACAGACTTCCAACCCGTTCTTGTCATAAACAAAGAGGAAACTTAAAATGCCAGTTAAATGACGCTTAGATGCAAACATTAAAAATATATGAATTGATATTCTCTCCACATCACATGCTCCTGGCTGTCTTTTGAAATAAGATCCTTGCAGTGTACCATCATTTCTGCTGACAATGTGTCGCAGCAATATTTCAATGTTCTACGAAAAATGTCAAGAAAAGCATTGGCCGTGAAAGAGACACGGCCGTAAAAGTGAAAGTGCGGCCGAGAGACACGCTCCTTGTATGTTTATGTCTATTTATCTGTAGATGTGTCCATTTTCGGTATATTATGCAGCGAGCACATAATGCACGTTTTCCAAGGCCCTGCCGACCCATGCTTTTTAAGGTTAAATTACATGAATGCAGATGTCTTGCTATCATTTTTACACATGCTTTAATTAAAAATGTCCAACAGCAATATTTCAATGTTCTACGAAAAATGTCAAGACAAGCATTGGCCGTGAAAGAGACACGGCCGTGAAAGTGCGGACTTGAGACACGCTCTGTGGTGGGGGAGTGGGAGGGTCAGGGGCTGTTGTGAGAGGCGCGACAACAAAGGAAAGGCAGAGGCAGAGGATGTTTATAAGATTCACCAAAAGTGTCCTATAAACAAACAGCTACGGCAGAAAGCATTCTTGAAGTTAAAATAAAATAAAACCGAGCTGAGGTTTACAATGTCCTCAGAATTCCTTTCAATGCATCGAATGAAATTACTCAATCACGTGATGACATGTAAGGCCTCTGAACGGGATTACAGTGCTGCGTTGGTAAAAGCTTTCTGTTGGATTGAAAGCAGTTGAATTTAAAAGGGTGGCGGGAATGAGAACACAAGACGGAGGGCATTGCTGTGGGGAGGGGGTGGAGGAGAAATGCACACGGCGGGCAGGGGAGGGGGCGGAGTGGGGAGAGCGGCATGTGGGTGTTAAGAAGCCGGGCTTACAGAGAGCAGACAGTCAGTCGGGAGAAATGCACAAGGCGGGCAGGGGAGGGGGCGGAGCGGGGAGAGCGGCATGTGGGTGTTAAGAAGCCGGGCCTTTGAAGTGAAGCTAAGCTTCACTTCAAAAGGTGTCGGAGGAATGCGGCTGACGGCGATTGCGGCTGTGCACGCGCTTTTAAGCTCAATGCACATGCGCATTGAGCTTAAAAGTCACGGGCACTGCAAGGAATCGCCACGATTCCTTGCTTCTCAGTTAAAAGTTGTTTAAGCCGCAATAGGCTCGCAAGCTCGATGCGCATGCGCATCGACAGGCGAGACCTAAAAAGGAACCACCCTCACCATTATGACTCCTCTGACTTGCCTTACCATTATGAATCCTCTCACTTGCAGCCAATTCATCACTAGGGGCCCGATGTAGGTAATCCCAGATTACCGATTCTTAAATACCGAATCATACCGATTCGGTATTTAAGAACTGGCAATCGGGATGTAGGTAATTTTACCGAATTAATTACCGAATCGGTATGATTCCGTAATTAATGAATCGGTATTTACCGATTCTGTAATTGACATTGATTCCTATGGGCCTTGAGGCCCATAGGAATCAATGTCAATTACAGAATCGGTATTTACCGATTCGGTAAAATTATTGAATTTGCAAGGGTGACAGAGTGTCACTTTGACACCCTGTTGCACCCCTGATTCTGGCTTGTGTTGCCCATGGCACAGGTGTACATGCACAGATGTGCATGTACACAGGAATTCGTAATTTACCATGACATAGTATGTCATGGTAAATAACGAATTCTTAAGGGCCGGTGGCACTGTTTTCATTGCCACCTACATCACAAATTTGAGATTCAATAAATTTACCGATTCTGTAAATATACCGAATCGGTAAATTTAAGGCACCCTACATCTCAATCACCAAATACCGGTCGTTAACGGCCGAAATCAGCCGTTACCGCCCGGTATTTGGTGACCTACATCTGGCCCTACGTGTTTTAACGGTCGGTGACCACTTTTCCCTGATTCATTGATATGGTTATCATATGAGACCCTGCATGCATATTTCTGTGCTTGTGTGAGCATGCTTTTTTTGGCTCAAAACATAGCATTATGTGTATTTTACCCCTGTCAGATGTGCTTCAGAATCTTATTCCTGGGGCTCATTGCTAGTCTTACGAAGAATGACTCAGCACTTGACCAAAATTCATGGAAATCTGGGGAAATCACTTCATCTATTAGTTCCTCAAATTTTAAATATGGTTGAAATACACGTTAGAAGGATGTGTCTTGCACTATTCATGTGATGTGTCACAGCCTGGTGAATATGGTCTTTTTTTCAGCCCTACGGATTATTCTGCTGGAAATGCAACTGGTAATGTGAAAATGTTGACTGTAAAGCTCTTTTACTGATCCCTAGAGGTAGGTCTGTGCTATATTGAATACCTGAATAACAAGTATTGATTAAGCAGATACCTCAGGCTTATAACTAAAAGTGCCTTTACATTAATGAATGATTTTCTGTGTGTTGTACTGAGGATGGCTGAGTGGGTGAAAGATGCGTTTAAATATTCCTATTTTAATGTTTACTTGTTCTTGGTCATTGCGCTTTTAATAAAATGCAAGATGGTATTTCAACGTGGTGAGATTTCACTTAAAAAAGTAAAAAATCTGGAAAAGAGTGACACAACGGAAAGACAAAATTCCACACTGCATTAACTGTTGTTCAAAAACTGCTTTTTTATGAAAGGCATCATCATGAAAGGGGGAAAAGGCAGAGCAATGGATAAATGGTTCTTCAGATATGTTCTTTTTTAACTTCCCACCAAGTTCAGTACAATACCTCTGAAGAAAAGCCTTAACACAAGGAGCTAAAAATAACTCCAACGAGGAGACACCTTCTCCGCCCTCACAGTCATTATACCAGTACATTCACTCCCTGCAATCGGGACTTTCATACACAAAGATTCAACAATGCAGGTAAGTGAAAGAAAATCGGTTCAGCTAGAAGTGAACCATAAATAATGCAAGTTTGTATATTCTAGATGAGAACTTTATTTAGTTTTTAGTGGTTTTTAAATTCAGGCAATAAGAATTCGATGCAGGAACCGTGGGAGAACTATATTGTTGTCGCAGGCAAACATTTTTTTCTTTCCTTGTGGCGCTTCTTCCGCCCCAGGAAAAGGTCTGCTTTTGCAGCTCCGAGGTACTAAACTGTGCTGTTGGCTGTAGATGCTGGTTGCAATGTGTTCCTTTACATTACCTCCACTTATGGATGGGGCGAGTCTGGTCGATGGGAACCTAGGAGCACTTTAGAAACAACTATAATAGTTAAACACGGGGTGGAAGGCACTAGGCGGCGAACAGCAAGATGGCTGCACCTTAGTGCAGCTCAGCTGGACAGAGTGAACAATCGGCACAATATCCTGCAATTGCCGCAATATCGTACCCCAAAAGAAGGAAAACCAACATCTCCTCTGTATAGTGCTGATAGAGTGCGCAGGGACAACATTCACACTTTGAACTAGTAGTCCTGCCTAACCAATTACGAATTTAGTCACCCTTTCAGTTTGCCCAGAGGTCTGATTTAGGACTTATACCTGTAAACCATGACTTACCAAACACTGTCACCTTTTATAAGTCCTGTGAATCAGACAGTTAGAATAAACAGGTAGTATAAACACATTTATCTTTCTTATAATAGCCACAGATTCGGGGAAAGTTTTGAAACCTTTATCTATGAGAGATTTTTTGAGTCAAAATTGAAAAGGCCACAATCTTGTTACCATAAGTTTTACAAGCAAGAATATAACCAATAGGACATAAAGTTTGTAAGAAATCACAGTAACACCTTTAGACATTTGGTACCTGTGAAGGGTGAGAAAGGGAAATAGCACATGGACATACCACATAGATTATATTTACCTAAAATGGTGCAATGATAAATCCTGACCACAAGCTGGGGTAAAAAGTACCAGGACCAAGCTCCTGACTAATCAAGTGCTCATGGGACAAGACAGGTGCAGATCAGGACAGGTGACCTCAGCTAAGTGCAACGCCAGCATCACACCCCTCTCCAGAAAATTTGGTACCCCGACTGGGTAATCGATTCTTCTGACAGAGTTCTCCGCCAGCACCTCAGCTCTCGAACAGCTATTGAGTGCGTTGGGTCAGTGACAGGTCAGCTATTCGGACAAGTCAGACAAATTCTCTATCTAAATCTACCTTAGTTATACCATTTCGAGGGCAATGTACCACCCCTAAATGTTGCAAATCAAAGAAATACAAGAAACTATGCCGTACTCTCGAGAAAACATGGAGAAAAAACCCAACCACTGACAACCTGACCACCTTCAAGACGGCCTCCCGTAAACACCACCAACTGATCCGATCCACCAAGAAATCAGCATTCAAGGATCGACTCGACAACAACGCCCACAACAGCAAGGAATTATTCAACATCGTCAAAGAATTCACCAACCCCACCGCAGCCTCAAACGACATTACTCCCTCCCAAGACCTCTGCGATTCGCTATCCTCCTTCTTCCACAACAAAATTGCCGACATACATAACAGCTTTGAGAACATCCCCAAAGAACAGTCCTCTCCACCCACCTCCGAACCTAAACCGCCCTCTAACAACCTCAGCGCCTGGAACCCAATCACCACTGAAGAAACCATCCGCCTAATGAACTCCGTCCATTCTGGCTCGCCAACAGACCCCTGTCCCCACCACATCTTCAACAAAGCAGACTCCATCATCGCACCCCATCTCCGTGATGTCATCAACTGCTCCTTCAACTCCGCTACCTTCCCAGAAAGCTGGAAACACGCCGAACTCAGCGCCCTTCTGAAGAAACCCACAGCAGACCCCTCCGAACTTAAGAACTACCGCCCCATATCCCTCCTCCCATTCCCGGCCAAAGTCATTGAGAAAGCCGTCAATAGCCAGCTCGCCGCCTTCCTTGAATCCAACAACTCCCTCGACTCTTCACAGTCCGGCTTTTGAGCCAAACACAGCACCGAAACCGCCCTCATTGCAGCAACAGACGACATCCGAACATTACTGGACAACGGAGAAACAGTAGCCCTCATCCTACTCGACCTCTCCGCCGCCTTCGACACAGTCTGTCACAGCTCCCTCATACAACGCCTCAGCAACATCGGCATACAAGGAAAAGCCTTGGACTGGATCATCTCATTCCTTGCCGGGAGAACCCAGAGAGTCCAACTTCCCCCATTCAAATCAGAGGCCACCAAAGTCATCTGCGGAGTACCACAAGGATCATCACTCAGTCCCACCCTCTTCAACGTTTACATGAGCCCACTCGCTTCCATCGCGCGTCAACACAACCTTAACATCATCTCCTACGCTGACGACACCCAGCTGATCCTCTCCCTCACCAAAGACCCTAACACCGCCAAAACTAATCTTCACGAAGGCATGAAAGAAGTAGCCGAATGGATGAAAAACAGCCGCCTAAAACTTAACTCAGACAAAACGGAGGTCCTCATCCTAGGATCATCCCCCTCTGCCTGGGACGACTCATGGTGGCCATCAGCTCTGGGCACAGCACCCATACCCACAGACCACGCACGTAACCTTGGCTTCATCCTAGACTCCTCACTCTCGATGAACAGACAAGTCAACGCCGTCTCATCCTCCTGCTTTAACATACTTCGTATGCTCAAAAAAATCTTCCGTTGGATCCCCTCCGAGACAAGAAAGACTGTCACCCACGCACTAGTCATTAGCCGACTGGACTATGGAAACACCCTCTACGCCGGAATCACAGCCAAATTACAGAAAAAACTCCAACGCATCCAAAACGCATCAGCGAGACTCATTTTAGACATCCCTCGCCAAGATCACATTACCGGTCACCTGAAAGACCTCCACTGGCTTCCC
Organism: Lissotriton helveticus; assembly: GCF_964261635.1. NCBI lineage: Eukaryota > Metazoa > Chordata > Amphibia > Caudata > Salamandridae > Lissotriton > Lissotriton helveticus. The sequence goes on from NC_136059.1 coordinate 278,979,732, forward strand.
GTCAACAAGAGAATAACGTTCCGTCTCCTCACCCACGCACACAAGGCCCTCTACAAACTAGGACCCGAATGCCTCAACACTCGACTGCCCTTCTACACACCCACCCGCCAACTAAGATCCTCCAATCAAGCCCTCGCCGCAGTTCCGCGCATCCAAAGATCGACCATGGGAGGAAGATCCTTCTCCTACTTGGCGGCCAAGACCTGGAACTCACTCCCCACTCACCTCCGCCTTACACAGAACCACATCTCCTTCAGAAAGGAACTTAAAACCTGGCTATTCGATAAATAATTGAACCCCCTCCCCAAGCGCCTTGAGACCCTCTGGGTGAGTAGTGCGCTATATAAATTCCTGAACTTGAACTTGAACTTATCTATGTGTTCCCCTTCAGTGATTGGTTGGAAAGATGAGGAGAGGTCATCACTCCATACTGAGATGATGTAATTTCAATTCGATTTATATTGATTGAATCCTCACCCACAATTTACTTTCCCATGATTTTATTCCGCCCACCAATATTATTTCATTTTAGCATACAATGTTGAAAGATTTTGTCAGTCTTCTTCCTTTTCCCAGGTCATCGGGTGAGGTTCCCGAGCGCATCGCGGGTAAGACAATCCCTGGCAAAGTTTCAATGCCACAGTTCGAGGTCTCTTGTTTTCTCCCGGGACATGCGCAGTACGTATTCAAAATGGCGATTCAAGACACCCCTCAGGCCCAAATACGATCTAGTAACAAAATCAAAGAGAAACATATTAGAATACAAAAATAAATGAATGCACTGTATACCACTTATCTCTACTCTAACCCCATTACTTTATTTTAACTTGGGCTTTAATATATAAGCAGAACGAACAAGCTTAATACAAGCTGCTGCATAAGCATTAGCATGTGAGATTTAAAGCAACCATTTTTGGCACTAGTGCGCAGAAGCAAAGATTTCCCAAGCAGAAAAGACGTCACACCACGTGAGTGTGGCAGACGCATGCACCATGAAATTCCCGCTTTGCGGCAGCCATTTTAATGCATTTGAGTTACTATTAGTTAAAGCACAAAGAAAAGTTCCCCCTAGATACTAGAAATGTCGTGAAATGTAAATATTAGTAAGCAAAACATGTTGGTTAATATATTACACATTATTTTGAGAGGGTGGAGTACAAGCAAGTTTCGGTATCGGCGAAACCTTGCTCCATCAATACCCTCTTTGATGATATTTTATATCATCACCAATTAAGAAACCAGATGCCAATTTCAACACTCTCCCTATTCAATTTCTTCAATTACTTGGGGAGTTTTCTTTTTACCATTATTCTGATAAACTTTCATTCTCTTATATATGTCCCCCTTTAACTTTTCCATTTGAATCTCGTCAATTTTCCTTTTCTTCATTTTCTCAATAATAGTGTACATTTTTCTATTTCTGCAGCATGTGCACCAAATCATTATCACCAATATTATTAGTGATATTCCCATTAGTGGCATCAGTACTTTACCTACAATACTTCTACCTACATTAGATATCCAAGTACTAATAGAGGTGAGACATCAGTAAGTCTCTTCCATGCACTATCAACTTCCAGTGGTTTCAGTTCTTCTTCCAAATGAGTTACATTCCTTACATACCTTCCAATTTCAATACTTTTATCTGGTATGTAAGTGCAACAATGTTGCGCTTTCAACGTTCTACAGACTCCGCCCGCTTTTGCTAATAATATGTCCAGAGAAAGTCGATTTGGTAAAACCATTGATCTGATCGCAACCAATTCGGTATTGATCAATAAAAATCCTCCAGCAGTGTCAGTCGATAAGAGATCCACCACTGTAGACAATTTGCAAATTCTTGGAGTATTCAGAACCACTCCCACTGAAGGTATCAATGCACTAAATATAACACCTACAATTTCTGCAAAACTAGCTCTTTTATAACGTGTTAGTTCATTTTCGTGTTCATTGCTTCCAGTGATTATTTTTACATGGTATACCTTTGGGAATACTATTCCGAAATAGCAACTCCCATACCAATGATCAGGCAGCTTAAATTAAGTATTGTTCCCACAAATGTAATAGACTCCAGGAAATACTGTATCAGTTCCCCCTTTTAGTCCCCATCCCCCAATTATGAGGAAATTGTGTTCACATTCACTGGAACCAATGAATACATTGTTATACTCAGTTTTCTTTCTATAGAGACAGATTTTTTCCATCTTTTCAAGTCCAAAGACATAGCAGCATGAAGTTTGCCAATTGCCATAAATTCTTCCCTTTCAGCCCATTTGGGTGTCTGGGGTTTCGTTTCAGTGGCTTTTCTATGGAAATCCTGACTCCTTTTCTCTACTAAGTTTGAAAATACGTTTTCTTCTTTGTGTAAACTACATGTTAGATTGTCTTTGTGTGCATTAGCTATATCTATTTCTTTCATTGTTAGGAAAAATTCACCAAAGAATTGGGCATCTTTAGCACTAAGAACAGGAGTCATTCTTCTACGGACAGAAATCTCAGGAAAAATAACATCTATGTAAGAATAATAATACTGCAACCTTCCAGTTTTATAAAACAGACTTGTTAATATGCTACATGAAATTCCATAGGTCAGGGGTAAATGATGGTAGGTAACACCTTCAGCTACAGAAGTAGGTAATTTCATACAGACATAACAATCACTATTTTGCATAGTCTCTACAAACTGTACTAGTAGACTAGCAAAAACATTAATTTCAGTTTTGTTTCTATTTGTAATGTGATGTAATTCTATCTCATCTGGTGCTTCTAAATCTACTCTATCTTGTCTGTGGTGCGCTATCCTTCCGTGTATATTAGTGTCATTTTGCTTAGCAGCCATCAATTACGGTATTGCTATTGTCAGTTCTAGCCATACTATAAGTACTATCAATACACTACATATGCATATCCTACAGCATGTTTTTATACAATTTATTTTTGAGTTTCCAGTAACTCTTTTATCAGCCATCTTTTTGACTAAGGAGGCTTAACCCCTCCTTGAGGACTTTACACAGAATACACCTGTGATTTATCTCAAGTTGGCCGCACTTCTTCAATATCTTGATCAGCAATCAATTCTTCATCACTGTCATCACTGATTTCTAGATTTTTGAAATCTTCAAGGATGATGTATGTCCATCCAGGGCCTTTGAATTTATTGTTCAGCTTTTTCAGGCGTGGACTTCTCCTTCTTGGATTGCTTGTAGATGGTTCAGTTTGACTAGTTACTTCGTTCACCTGCTCAGTTTCTTCATCTATCGTCACTAAGCGATATTTCAGTCTTTTAACAAGACCAGGCAATGTATCACCTTTTCTGAGTCTTTTGGCTGGCACTGTGCTTTCTGATGCTTCAAGTGCTCTTTTGTTTTCTTTAACTTGTGGCACAACTTGATTTTCGTCAACTTCAGGTTTCCTCTCTAACTCACCTACCCCAGTGCTTAATACAGTTGACCCTTCTGCCTGTATTGATCCTTCTATCCTAATCTTACCAGATCCAGGATATGACTGTGTTGGGCCTGGAAATTTTTCTTCATCTTAAATCCCTTTGACTAATCCTGTCTGGTCCTGCACAGGTCTTGCAGATTCTTGATTGTCTTCCGCCTGTGCGTTTTGACTAGTACCTATCTGTCCCTTCGCAGACAATGGAGTTCTGGTGGGTGTGTCGTTGGTCTGAGTATATTTCTCTTTCCTTATCTGGTCCTCCTCACGATTACCATTGGCTTGGATTTTTGTAATCTGAGTACGTTCTTCTATACCTATCTCATCCTCACTATCAGCCTGACTATCTAAATATGTTTGGCTTCTTACTCTTACTCTGATTTCAGGTATGTCAACCGCTGGTGCTCGGTTGCTCTTCATCAACTACTTCAGGATCAACTTCTCGAGACCCTTAACCTGCACAACCTTCAGCCTCAGCTTCGTCAGGTTCTGGTATCCATTTGGTATGGCTGGCGTGGATCTAGTTTGGAATTTCCTTGCACTTTACAGCTGTGGTGGTAACCAATATCACTTGCTGTGGCTCTCCCCACCTTGGCTCTAGGGAAGATTCTCGAGTGTGATTCTTTATCACAACCCAATCTCCAGGGTTCAAGTCATGTGGTGGAGTTGAATGTCTGGCTTCAGCATCTTCCCCAACCTGGTGAGAGATAGAACGCCCTTGGTCAGCCAACTCTTTGCAGTACTCCAACACTAAATCATCAGATATAGTTAACAGCTGATGTCCTGGCACACATGCTTGCCTCATTGCCCTTCCCATGAGTATCTCATGGGGACTCAAGCCTGTTTTCTTGTCTGGAATGCTTCTGAGCCCCATCAGGACAAGAGGTAAAGCATCAGGCCATTCCAATTGGGTAGATTCACACATCTTTCCCAATCGTGCTTTAATGGTGCAATTTAATTGTTCTACCACTCCAGAAGCCTCTGGGGGATATGCACAGTGCAGTTTTTGCTCAATTTTGAAAGCTTCACAGATTACACTGATTATTTCATTGTTAAAGTGCTTTCCTCGGTCTGACTCAATTGTTACTGGAAAACAGGACCTTGGGATGAGTTCCCATAAGAAAAGTTTTGCTACAGTTATGCTATCGTTCCTGCGAGTAGGGTATGCTTCCACCCATTTTGAAAACAGGCAATAACCAGGACTAAGCATGAGCGCAAAATCCGTTACGCTCGCGGATTTTACGAATTTTCGGTAAATTCGCGATCCGCGAACTCCCGCGAATTTACCGCGAATTCGCAAATCCGCGAGCGGCGGATTCCGGGGGCAAAAGTTCAAACCTTGCTGGCCTGTTGTAACTATTTTACGATGGCGCCGGCAAGCTGCCAGCGCCATCCTCAAATAGTTACTAAATTAGCTTCAACAGGAAGCTCTAATAGATAAAATAAAGCAGGTGCTCGAGCACCTGCTTTATTTTATCTATTAGAGCTTCCTGTTGAAGCTAACTAAGTAACTATTTGAGGATGGCGCTGGCAGCTTGCCGGCGCCATCGTAAAATAGTTACAACAGGCACAAAACGGTGGCGTCTTCTTGAATAAATATGAAGGGCAGGGATCATTCTGGCACGATGGTCCTGGCACAAAAATTAAACCTCAACCGGAAGCACTTACAGATACCAATTAAGCATGTGCCCTAGTTGAAGCTTAAATTCAGTGACTCATTCATCGGCCCAAAAAACAATCGTGAGCGTTGTCAAGGCTGGGCAGATGTGCCTTCTTCCCAAATATACCATCGAAAATCAGCTGTGTTGCTGGACAGAGGCCTTTGCATCCTTGACTTTCACGAGCGCAATCCTCGTGCTGTTCCTGTGGCCAGGAGCTTCTGTATCTTCATCTGCTGCTCTGATCGGTCTCGGACCTTTTATACACACAAGAGGCATGTGCACTCGCATGGAAGCCCCGCACCAAATCCGCCGATCCGCAAATCCACAAAATCCGCGGATTTTGCGGATCCACGATCCGTGAAAACGCAAATCCGCGAATCGTGGATCCGCAAAATCCGCCCATGCTTAACCAGGACATATTTTAATCCTCGACAATAAGTAACTGAATAAAATCATTTTGTAGTCTAATGAAAGGGCCTTCTGCTTTCCAAGGGCACACCACAGTTTTCTTTCCAGGGTTTAATCGTTGACATGTAAGGCATCTCTGGCAAAGACTCTCTGCTATGTTCCTGAAATTTGCATTGAACCAGTCCCGTCTAAACAACCTTACCATTGCATCTCTCACTATGTGTGTGCCACCATGGTACATTCTGGCCATTGGTGCAAGCATACAGTCAGGTAACACTGGTCTCCCATCTACGTAGACTATTATGCCATCTTCAGATCTCACTCGACATCCTATTTTCTGCCAGTCTTCCTTTTCTTTGGGATCTGCCTCACCTTGTAAATCTCTTCCTCTCATGTATTCACACCACACAAAAGCATAAGTTGGCAGCTGTTTCCACATGCTTCAAGTTTCTTGTTTATTGCCATTTTATATTTGGCACAATGTTGAGCCACTTGGTCAGCATAATGATTACTGGCTGTCACTCTGTCAGTTCCAGATTGGTGAGCAACACATATGACCACTGCCAATTCTTTAGGTAATTTAATTGCTTCAAGTAATTCCTTTACATATTGTCCATTTTTGATAGGAGTTCCTGAAGAAGTCCTAAACTCCCTTTGCATCCAGAGCTGGCCAAAGTTGTGCACAACCGCATAACCATACTGGCTATCAGTGTAAATGGTTATTTTCCAATTTTGCATGCTTTTATTAAAGCAATCAATTTGGCTACTTGTGTAGACTTGACTCCTGGTAAATAGGATGCTTCAACTATGTTTGAGAAAGTACATACAGCAAAATCAGCGCTTAGTCCTCCTTCCTCATGGCGCATACACGAGCCATCTACAAATAACTCATGGTCTGGGTCTGGGTCTTTTAAAGGTTCTTCCTGTATGTCTGAGCGAGGTTTGGTACTGAGTTCAGTTAAGTCGATACAATCATGTTCGACTTCCTCTCTGACTTCCTCAAAGTGAGAATTAGGCAACAAGGTTGCTGGATTTAGAATAGTACATCTCACTATTGTCACATTCGCTGATCCAAGGATAATTCTTTCATACTTAGTCATCCGACTAGGTGTTAGGTGCTGAGTACGTGTTCTGGTTAACAGAATCACAACTGAATGTGGAACGTACACTGTTACAGGATGTCCCATGATAATGGATTCACTTTGCTCAAGACTCATGCATGCTGCAGCAACTACTTTCAGACAACCTGGCAGTGCAGATGCCACTGGGTCCAATGTTGCAGAAAAATATGCCACAGGTCGTCGCATTAACCCATGGGTCTTGGTTACGACTGAAAGTGCACAATTGTCTCTTGTGTCACAAAATAGTGCAAATTCTTTTGAATAATCTATCATCCCTAATGCTGGAGCTTCACACAGACTATTACGCAATTTTAAAAAGGCAGTCATACTTTCATCATCCCACTCGACTGGACCTTTTGCTTGTTTCTTTGTCATTTGAATCAGTGGCTTCGCAAGCACTGCAAATCCCACAATCCACTGCCTGCAATAACCTACAACTCCGAGAAACATTCTGATTTCTTTCTGAGTCTGGGGTAATTTCATGTTCTGAATTATTTTGATTCTTTCAGATGTCACTCTCCTGACCCCTCTTTCTATCTGGTGTCCCAGATACTTTACTGAGGTGGTACAGTATTTCAATTTCTCTGGAGACACTTTATGTTCACCTTTTGCTAAATGGTTCAGCAATGCAATGGGATCAATTACGTAGTCATTTCTTGTTTTCGATGCCAATAATAGGTCATCGATATATACTGCACCAGAACATATTTTCCAGGCAGTACCAGTGATTCAAGGCACTTTTTCAAAATCTGATTAAAGATGGATGGACTTTCCGTATACCCCTGAAAGACACGATTCCAAACGTAAATATGGTCGTCAAATTTGAACGAAAATAAAAATTAGCTATCTGGATTCAGCGGGATGGAAAATAAAGCATGGCATAAATCAATCACAGTGAACCATCCGGCTCCCCATGGTATTTGATACAGAATCACAGCTGAATTTGGTACTACTGGACAACATGGGACAACAATGTTATAAATGTTATGCCGGTTTTTCACCACCCTGTACTTCCCTGGTAAATCTTCTAGGCACATTTTTTTTGCTTCTGTTTCTTGTCTGGTTAGCATAATTTTGAATTTCAACACCATTTGGCGTACAAAAGATTGTGCAGTTCATTTTGCACAGTAAATCTCTTCCTAGCAAATTTACAGGGCTAGAATCGCACACCACGAATTTGTGCATTTCTCGGAAGTTGCCAATACAAATTTCCATAGGTTCTGTGACAGGGGTCCTAATTTGTTTATTAGAAACGCCCACTACTTGGATCGCTTCTCCTGAGAGGGGTATGTTTGGGATGTCTGCTGTTCTTACAGTAGAACGGGTAGCACCAGTGTCCAACAAAAAGGTAACATCATTTCCCTCCACTTTCCTTTCAATGTAAGGACCTGACTCATCTACCGGTAAGGATGCGCAAGTACGCAATCCTCTTCCCCCCTCTCAGGCACAGTCAATATGTGTCATCCTCTGTCTCAAAAAATGTGTCTTGTAAAAGAAACTGTGGGGTTACTGTATTTTTCTTACCACTTCCCTCCCGAAATCCGGTGTCCACACTGTATTTGGGTTGACTCACAAAATCTGGCATAGGGGCTTGAGGCAATTGATTCTGTATTACCTGTTGCCGCTGTCTCACTGACACCTCATTCTGCGTCTGTGGATTTAAATTTTGAGTTTGGACATTATTATTCTGCATTAATTTACACTCGTTTCTCCAATGCCCTAATTTTCTGCACCCGTGACAAGGAAACTTTTTCGTCGCCTCTTCTTTACTCATTTTCCCTCTGGGTTTGCCCCAACTTCCTTCACTTTGGCCATCCCCTCTTCTCCGATTATTTGCTTGCTGACTTAACTGAAGTCCCTGTTGTTCTGCCATTTTAACTTGAGCCCACATTACCTTTTCTTCCAATTTCTTTAGTTTATTATCAGTTTCATCCTCACAGTAATTTGCATACTTGGGAATTTCATCGACAGGCTTTGCTTGCCAACACAGTTTATGCTGTTTAATTGTCTGGGAAATTTCAGGTTTTAATCGGGACACAAAACGATAAATAAAATGAGTCAAGTCCTTATTATCAATGTTTTCTAAACCACTGTACTGTTTAAATACTTGCAAGAGACGTTCATAATATGCATGTACAGATTCATCTTTATTTTGGGTAGGTCTGTCTATTTTAGTCCAATCAGTTTCTTTGGAGGGAATTTTCTCTTTTAAGTAAGTTATCACCAAGTTGTATTTTTACATTACATCCCCTGAAGGAGCTCCTGTCTTTTCGTCTCTAGGGTATTCATCATTAGGCCAATCTACAGTGATCTTGCACTCAGACCACAAATCAGCTGGAACAACAACGTCAAATAAACTATCTAATTCTTTTAAAAATACTTTTGACACCTTAACAAACCTTTTGACTTGTCGGTACCATTCTACAGGTTTTTCTCTGAGCTTTAGGAAATCATTAGTAAATGATAAAATATCCTGTCGGGACCATGGGACATCTACATATCCTCCTCCTGGCATTTCTCTCATTTGACATAACCTTTCGACTTTCTCTGCTTCTTTTAGTAAATATTCAGAAGACGTTTTATTTGCCTGTGCCTCTTCCTTTTTCTTGTCCATCTAACTTTCCATTTGTCTAAATATCCCTATTTTTGCAACAACGTCAACAATTCTTTTATCTGCAATTTACGACCTGACACATTCATGTTTTCCAAATCTTTGTCAGAAAATTCAGCTCCATATGGTTTATGTAATACCTTTGGTTTGCCAATGTCAATTCCCATTTCCAAAGCCAAATTCATTAATTTTGCATGATATATCTGCATAGAAACAATAATTCATCTTCATCAAATGAGTTCAGTCTGTCCAATCCCACATTCCCTTCTACCATTTCTTCTAATTCCACCCTCAATTTGAGTATACCCAATACTTTTGACTGTGCTTTAGGCTTTTCTATATTTCGAGTCCATCTGTCTAATTCTTCTGGACTTACTACAGTTGCATGCCTCTTTCCCGAGGATGTTTCATTCTGTACCTCTTTTGAACATGGGGTGTAATATTCCTGATCGAATCACTTACTGGTTCTCGTATAGGTAAATCCATTAGGGAAATTACCAACTCGCACTCACTTGCTTGATCATCAATAATTAGGGTCTATTTTCTTGGCTGAGCTATGGGTGTTGTCGGAACAGGAGTTTTAGAATTAGATTGCTTATCTCCATACAAAGGAACTACAGCACCTAGTGTTACGGGTATTGTCAGATCTTCAGGACTTGTATTTAATTGAGAAATGTTCTGAATTAATTCACTATGCTGTTTATTTAACGCTTCTATATCTCTCTCTTGAAGTACCTTTTCTAATGAGGTTTCATGTATAACCTGCGGAACTACAGGTGGATGTAAGAATGGAAGACTAGGAGCAACTCTCTGTGTTTCTTCTTGGTAAGGTGGTGGATTTTTCATTAACAATTCATCTAATCCTTCCACTAGCATGGACTGTCTCCACCTTTTGATTTGCTTATCTCTTGTCTCTTTTGGAAATCTGGGATAAATCTTACTCCAATTTCTGTCACTTCTGGACCTATCTCACTCAAATGCCTCTGTCTCCCACTTTTCTAAAGTTATTGCGTTAACCTTGGTCTGGGATCTAATTTATTCATACGATTTCTTAAGTTGTATAAAATTCTACCATTGAGGTACCATGTTCTGGAAATGACAAAATACCGTGTTCCTTAGTGTATTCTATCCAGTTTTCTTAACTTAACCTGTCGACCTACAACACTCACGAAACATAGTGTGTGAGAACCATTATCACTCTCAGTCACACAACTTTATTTTAATTTATATTATCTCATAACTAGAACAAATAAAAATATAACTTTGGTATGAAGATATTATTAACCTATTCACTTCACTCCATCACTGTCACATCACTGATCACTACTGTTTTTAACCAAGGGTAAAGCCTCCGGGTGGAGGATGCAGAAAAACGAAACCCCCTGATTATGCATACAACGTGTTAAGTATAGCGGAGAATCAAGATATACCGCTAAAATTACCAACTATACACGTGCATGAGGGTTTTTTACTTGGGACTAGTCAGAACGAAACCTGCATACCCTGGTTATGCAGGACAAGTGATCCTTCTCTCTTGATTATATTATGTATCCAGTTTTCCAACCACACACATGTGTGATAGCCCCTTTCTACCATCATGTATGATGCAGGCGTATTTGGTGGTGGAATAATAATCCCTTCTCTAGTTTTAATAACTTTGTTTTTTTTTAAATAATTCTTTATTCTACTAAAAAGTGACATCTTTCTTTGTCCTCCGTACATGATATAAGGTTTTCCTCTAATTTGTTGTTCTCTCGCAAATCCTAAATATTTTCTATCACGACTGTTTCCTATAAATGCTGGATCTAAATTCCACATATACCGCTATTTAATTTTGTACTAATGTCGATAAATTCTATTAACTCAGTTTGTGTGCTTCAAGTTTTACCTAACTTTAAGCACCTATTCCTCATGGCAAGTAACCTCACAACAGTATGGCTTCTATTTGCCAACTGCTTTCTTTATCCCGGGATATTCCAGACAACATTTAACAACACAAAAACAGTTTTGGTTAGCACATAAAATCAATAAACAATCAATAATCAATAGTCAATACATGGCTAACTACCTATTTTTAACTAATCCCTAACTATACTACTGCTACCAAGAAAAGTATACTGATAGAGCATGCAGGGACCAACTAGCTCAGTTTACCATACTCACCTTGGGCCCATATAACATTCACACTTTGAACCAGTAGTCCAGCCTAACCAATTACTAATTTAGTCACCCTATCAGTTTGCCGAGAGGTCCGATTTAGGACTTATGCCTATAAACCATGACTTACCAAACACTGTCACCTTTTATATGTCCTGTGAATCAGAGAGTTAGAATAAACAGGTAGTATTTAAACACATTTACCTTTCTTATAATAACCACAGACTCTGGGAAGGTTTTAAAACCTTCATCTATGAGAGATTTTCTGAGTCAAAATTGAAAAGGCCACAATCTCATGACCATAAGTTTTACAAGCAGGAATATAACCAATAGGCCATAAAGTTTGTAAGAAATCACAGTAACACCGTTAGACATTTGGTACCTGTGAAGGGTGAGAAAGGGAAATAGCACATGGACATACCACACAGATTATATTTACCTAGAATGGTGCAATGATCAATCCTGGCCACGGGCTGGGGCAAAAAGGACCAGGACCAAGCTCCTGACTAATCAGGTGCTAACGGGACAAGACAGGTGCAGATCAGGACAGGTGACCTCAGCTAAGTGCAACGCCAGCATCACACCCCTCTCTAGCAGATTTGGTACCCCGACTGGGTAATCGACAGAGTGCTCCGCCAGCACCTCTGCTCTCGATCGCCTATTGAGTGCGTTGGGTCAGTGACAGGTCAGCTATTCGGACAAGTCAGAAAAATTCTCTATCTAAACCTACCTTAGTTATACCATTTTCGAGGGCAATATACCACCCCTAAATGTTGCAAATCTATATGTTCCTCTTCAGTGATTGGTTGGAAAGACGAGAAGAGGTCATCACACCATACTAAGATGATGTCATTTCAATTGGATTCATATTGATTGAATCCCCACCCACAATTTACTTTCCCATGATTTTATTCCGCCAACCAATATTATTTCATTTTAGCATACAATGGTGAAATATTTTGTCAGTCTTCTTCCTTTTCCCTGGTCATGGGGTGAGGTTCCCAAGTGCATCACGGGTAAGACAATCCCTGGCATAGTTTCAATGCCACAGTTCGAGGTCTCTTGTTTTCTCCCGGCACATCCGCAGTATGTATTCAAAATGGCGATTCAAGACACCCCTCAGGCCCAAGTACGAGCTAGTAACAAAATCAAAGAGAAACATATTAGAATACAAAAATAAATGAATGCACTGTATACCACTTATCTCTATTCTAACCCCATTACTTTATTTTAACATGTGCTTTAATAGTTAAGCAGAACTAACAAGCTTAATACAAGCTGCAGCATACGCATTAGCATGTGAGATTTAAAGCAGCCATTTTTGGCACTAGTGCGCAAGAGCAAAGATTTCCCACCAAGCAGAAATGTCGTCATACCACGTGAGTGTGGCAGATGTATGTGCAGTGAAATTCCCACGTTGCGGTGGCCATTTTAATGCATTTGAGTTACTATTAGTAAAAGCACATAGAAAAGCTTCCCCTAGATACTAGAAATGTCGTGAAATGTAAATATTAGTAAACAAAACATGTTGGTTAATATATTAAACGTTATTTAGAGAGGGTTGAGTACAAGCAAGATTCGGTATAGGTGAAACCTTGCTCATTCAGTGCCGCTGCACTGCCAAAGAAAACTGGAGAAAATGCAAGCAGAGTAAAGAACCGAACCCACCTCAAGGCGACAGACTGAGATGGCGAGAGGCTGAGAACCCAGGGTAGGCCGCGCCTGCAATATCTGGTGGTGGCTGCAACCCCCAAGGCGGAGACAATAGAAGGGCTGCTGGAGAACATGGTAACCCCCCGGCAGTGATGAAAGGGGAAAAAAAGATATCCCGACGAAGCCAAGGGGAGAAAAGAGGCCGCAGAGCTCTTAGGCGGGGTGGCGTAGGGAGACAGCTGAAGGACAGTGTGGCTGAGCGGCACAAGCAATGAGTGCTGCACGGGCAAGGAAACAAGCCAGCGCATCAAGCCCAGCAGCAAGAACCAGTAGTAGTGTGGCGGCGTAACACTGGGAACATGCCTGAAACCTAGATGGCGGTGAGTCGTAGCTGTGACAAGCAGCGGGAGGGTGGCCAGGAGAGCAGACCCTGTTGCTCGGCGGGACCTGGGTATGACTAGGCCATAGCAGCGCTGAAATAAAGAACCAAGACAACTGCTTTCACTCTCGTGGCTGGAAGACCCCAAGCTGTCTCCAGATGTTTATTTATCCCCTCGTGTTGAGCCCGCACTAGTGGTGTATGTATGCATGAAAATTTATGGTAGAGAGCCCAGGTGGCTTTCTTCATCCCTCCTTTCTTTCGGTTACAGACCACCAAGTCCTCCCAACTCATGGGGACATATACACGAAGTTGTTCAGTCTCTGACTTGGCGCAGGATTGGGCCTAAGACCATACTTGTGGCTCCGGGAGCTGGAACCGACCAGTGCACTGGACGGAATGCCTGCATACGACTCGGGTGCAGTGTCTGGATGGGCTGACCCTGCAGCATCGGAAACACTTTGGCTTGCTCGACAGGGTATCTCCAGCGATGGATTCCCCATGCTGGGTGAGGCAGGAGGGGAGGAGCTCGGAAGTGCCTCCTGATAGTCGGACACTTCTTGTGCAGGCTCACTCTCAACCGTCTTCTTGAAACTTGATATGTTCCTCGTTACAGAGTGCTGTCTCTTTTAAACAGTGACCATGGTCCCTTGAATTCCCACAATGGTCCACACTTCCGGCTCGTTGGGTGTACGGAACTTCCAGCCGGGGTGTTGGTCTTTGATGACTACCCGGTCTCCCACTCTTAGCTGGGGTTCTTGTGCCCTTCGGGCTTTGCTGGATTTCTGGTTTGTTGTCTTCCTTCTTGCTTGAACCTCCTCATTGTCCCGCTCCACGGGCACTCACGTCGGGTCTGACGGGATACTGTCTCGTGGGCAGTAGATGAGCCGGTGCACACTTTGTTTTGCTAGGAGGGGTCTGTCGGTAGGTACCAAGGAGTTGGTCTAGAGCTGTTTCGACATCTTCTCCTTCATTTACAGTGAAGCGCAGCGCTCGGGTGAGCGTCCTTATCAGATGTTCCACCTCCCCATTAGCTGGCGGCCATAACGGGTGATCTTTCTCTTGTGAATCGCCTTGTTCTCAAGGTATTCCTGGAATTCTCACCCCTGGAACGGAGGTCCATTGTCAGATTTTACCTCTTCAGGTAGCACCTTTATCACAGAAGTTTTTTCTAGGACCCTCTTCACCTGGGGAAATAGCCGTTGATGTCACCACTTCCACGATGGGGAACTTCGAGAATGAGTCAACTATGACCAGCATGTGACGTCGTCTGGAAAGCTCCCTAAGTCTAGGCTGATGTGTGTCCAGGGGATCTACTCGGTTCTTCCGTGATCACTGGTGCCAGTGCTGGATCTCTTCCGGTTATCGTAGAGGGCATGGCACTGCCTCACCATCTCCTCAACAATGGAGTCCATCGCTGGGAACCAGACTTTGTTCTGCAGCCTGGCCTTTGTCTCAGCCATCCCTTGATGGCCAATGTGAGCCAGTGTGAGAATCAATTTCTGCAACCTCTCTGGGACCACTACCATGTGCCCTCTCAAGATGACTCCTTGCTCCCGCATGCTAAGTTCATGTCGAACTTGCCAGAGCTGTTGTCGGGCCTAGCTGATGTACATCCCGAGGACGCGGGCTCGATCCATGAAGCGTGCCCATCCACTGCTCTCCAGCGCCTCTCTCACTCGGGACAGAGTGCGGTCTTCTTGGCTGGCCCGGCCAATTTCTTCGAGCGTCATGGCTGTGGGACACGCCCCTTGCGACATCATGTTCACGAACGCTTTGGTGTTACATGCATCTGGTCTAAGGGCACCATGGATTCGGGGTGACGGGATAGATAATCAGCCGGGTTGTAGGCCCCAGGACGGTAGATGACCTTAAAGTTGTATGACTGCAGCTGCACGGCCCACCGTTCGTTCCTTGGGGGCGCCAGCCGGGACAAACCTGTGAAAAGTGGGAGCCGGGGCTTGTGGTCAGTCACAACATGGAACTCATGGCCGCACAGATACAGGTGGAAGTGTTGGAATGCCCACATGATGGCCAATGCCTCCTGCTCGATTTGAGTGTAGACGACTGGTTTCCAGACCTCAGGGCTGTGTTCTTGAAGGAGGACCGCTCCTAGGTCCACTGGGCTGGCATCGACGACCAGTTCCGTGCGCCGCCTTGGATGGAAGTAGGCCATTACCGTTTTGACTAGCAACCTCGCTTTGATGTCATTGAACGCCTTCTTGGAGCCGCCGTCCACTCCCACTTGTGATCATGGCGTGTGAGGATCTGGAGCAGTTCCGACAGGGCAGCGAGGTTTGGAATAAAAAGAAAATCTCGCAGTACGTGGCCATGCCGAGAAAGCTCCTCACTTCAGTGGGGTTCTTCAGTGTGCGGCCAGCGCGGATGGCCACGGCCTTCTTGGGATCCACTAGGAGTCCCTCTTTCTTGGTAAAACAAACACTTGGACTTGTGCAGGGTTAATCCGCAATCTGCTAGTCTCTTCTGTCTCTGAGATGATTGTGGTGGCCCTCTAGCGTGTTCGAGAATACTAGTATGTCATCACTAAGGTTGATCACACCTTGCAGCCCCAACAGTGCTTCTCTGATGGCGTATTAGAAGACTTTGGCTGCTGATGACGTTCCGAAGCTGGGCCTCTTGTACCATCGGAGGCCAATGTGCTTTGAGAAGGTGGTGATATATCTGCTCTCGGGCTCAAGTTCAAGCTGATGGTAGTCAGCATTCAGGTCCAGCTTGGAGAACCACTTGGCTCCGTTTAGGTCCACCACTATGTCATCCATTTTGGGAGTGATGTGACGTTCTCTCTTTACCAAGGGAGGGTGGAATTTGCGTAATCGTGTTACGCAAATCTCCGCGAAACGGTAAAAGATCTCCGCGAACACGCAGAAATTCCACGAACGTGCAAATTGAATGTTCGCGATGCTTTTTTCCTGTTCGCAATTGCTGTTTGCATGCTCGGGTGGGAAATATCTCGCAAACACGCATTCTGAGAACGCGAACAAGCAAAAAATTTCAAAAAGTCGCGGAAAGCAGAATTTTGGATAATTTTGCGTTCTCCGCAGAATGCAAAATTAAACAAATTCCGCAAACGGAATTTGCCATCCAGGCCTAGAAGAATACCATCGCTGTGAGTATCATTGCAGTGCCTGTCATCGCCGGGTGAGATCGTCACACCGCTTGCTTGCAGACCGCATCATGTCGATGCAGAGTCGTCGCAGAGCCATCGCATCAATGGGCCGCGAGAGAAGATTGACGCTGTGCATCGCCACCGCACCTGAGATCGTCGCCGTCCCGAAGATCGTCGCATCGTACCTTTGCGAGACGCTTCCTACGAAACGTGTGCACCGGAATCCACACAGAGTATCGCATCCCTCCCCATACAGACCTGAGTCATCGCAACACGCCCGCTGCGTCCAGCGGGGTTGTCGCATTGCCTCCCCAGTGTCTCAGGAGTGACGCATCGCTTGTTTTTCAACGCTTAGCTTTCACTTGGAACTTTTGCCGCATCTAAAGGTACTTTTTGCATAAACGTGACGCAACTGTGGATTATTTTAATGCAACCTTAAAAACTCTTTTGAAACCATATTCTTGACTGTGTATGTTGGATTTTTCTAAACTGGTGTGGAATCCATTTGTGGTGTTTTCACTGTGTTACTGTGAGTGTTGGTACAAATACTTTACACATTGCCTTTGATAAGCCTGTCTGATCGTGCCAAGCTACCAAGAGGGTGAGCAGGGGTTATCTAAAGAGTGTAACCCCCTTACCCTGACTAAAAGCAATGGTCCCTATTTGGACATTGGTACCTAACTCTGCCAACTAGAGACCTCCAGGTCTAACATTGGTGGTCATCGGTGAGGATTTGAACTTGTATTTGTCCCACACTAACTGGTGTACATCACTAGCTGAGTGCAGACCACTACGCAACCACATGCTGTGTTTTGTTTTGGTTCTATTTTTGATCTGATCCTTGAGTCATCCACGCATCATGTCTCAGAAGGGTAAACCAGCAAGTGATGTTGCAGGACTGGAGTTTGATATTGAAATGTTAAGTGATTACAAAGTAGGTCAACTCAGGCAGTTCTGCAGGAGCTTTGGATGTCCCATGGAGAGCAGCTCCAGCAAGGAGGAGCTACGGAAGGCCTTAAGGGCCTGGTGGGAGGCCAAAAAGCTGAGGAGACAGATGATGCAGAAGTAGAGGAGGATGGTTTCAGGTCACAGGATCTGCCTGTGTCCATAGCAGCCTCCAGGGATGGCAGCAACCATTCTGCTAGAAGTTTTTCCCCAGAGGAGTTGGAGGAAAACCAAAGGGTTAGAGATCATGAATTAGAAGTCATGAGGCTTGAGACAAAGCTGATGGAAATAGAAGCCCAGAACAAGGCAGAGCAGAGCAAGAAGACGTATGCCTTGGAAGAATTGAAATTGACCTTGGCACATGAATTAAGAATGAGAGAGCTTGATTTGGAGCTCGAGAGACTTGAGGGCATGAATGTCTCAGCTGAAGAGCTCAAGAAGTGAGCTTTGCTGAGTTGGAGGTAAATCACTGACAAAATGTCGACCTAGAAAATATCGACCTACAGAAATATCAATGCTGACAGATCGAAGGCAAGAATATCAACATTCTATCTACAACATGGTAAGTACAAAAATATCGAAATAGAAATATAGATGTTAAAAATATCGATGTTAAAAATATTGGTTTTTTTCTGTAAAAATATAAATGTAAAATAAAGTAAATAACACTAATAAATAAAATAAACATAGTTAAAAATATCTAATAAGGTTTAAAATTAATAAATAATACATATATAATAATAATAAATTAATTAAACATATACAGAAAATATATAATATATACGTACTTAACAATAAGTTTTAATAGGTATTTTAATAATTTATAAATTAATAAAAAATATTATAAATTACAAATACATTTACAAACATAAACAAAAAAACATAAACAAAAAGGAAATAATTATGTTTAATAAATTAAAAAAATTAAATATACTTTTAATATTTTTTAAATTTATTATATACTACATTATCTTAAATTATACAAAAAATATTAGATAGCTAAATAAATAAAAATACTATTCAAAATCCATCAGTAAAAGAAATAGAGTAATAAAAGTTTTGAATAGCATAGAACTTAAAATTACCATTCCCACTCCAGGGAGTGCAACAGTAGGGAAAGCGTTGGATAGCGTAGGGGTGAAAATTACTATTCCAACTCCAGAGAGTGCAACAGTAGGGAAAGCGTTGGATAGCGTAGGGGTAAACATTACTATTCCCACTCCACAGAGTGCAACAGTAGGGAAAGCGTTGAATAGCGTAGAAGTTAAATATAACATTCTTACAAATAATTGTTGAAATAAAATAATTAATAATTGAATTTTTAAATAACTCTACATCATTTGCAAATACCCATTAATAATTACTAAACACATAATTACAATTGAATAATGAATTAACAATTAATTAACAATAAATAGCCATAAATATTAATTAATAAATATTAATTACCAAATAATAAATATTGAAATCTAAAATATTTTTCGAAACAAAAAACATATTAATAATAAAGAATTGATTAACAATTAAAAAAAGTTACCAATACATTTATTTGTAAATAAAAAAATATTTTTTATGAAAAATAATTACCAATTAATAAAATATAATTTCCAATTATAAAAAAGTTATTAGCAATTAAAAATATGAATTACCAGTTAAAAAAAGTAATTACCAATTAAAAAATGAATTGCCAATTAAAAAATGTAATTACCAATTACAAACATTAATTACCAGTTAAAAAATAATTACCAATTAATAATTATTTAAAAATAAACCAATTATCAATACCAATAAAAAGAAAATCATTACTTAATTACAATTAAATTACTTCCCACCCAGTTCCCCTACAAACCCACAACCCGCTACAGAACTTAAACGCAAAAATTAATTACAATTAATTTACATTTACTAAAAATTAATAATTAATTTACTATAATTAAATTACTTCCCACCCTATTCCCCTATAAACCCACAACCCGCTCCAATACTAAAACATAAATTTAAATTAAAAATAACATTATTAATATATAAAAAATAGTACACATATAATTTAAAACAAATTAAATACTTAACAAAAACATATAACACATACATATAAAATACATAATAAAATACATAACAACAAACAAATATCGTTATTAGTAACATTGAAATTAGTAACATCGATATATTTGATATCGATATTACTAACTTCGATATTACTAACATCGATATAAAAAAATTGATATTACTTACCTTAGGGTCGATATTCTGTCCAATGATATTCTTGACCTCGATATTCTTCACCGATATTTCTAACTCGATATTACTGTAGGTCGATATTTAGACTGTGCACCGTTGGAGGTGGAGTCCAGCTCAGATGGTGGGCGCCTGACTTGAAGGAGGGGTTGACATACACCAGTGGGTTCAGGTTTATGATGTAGTTCCAGTGGGGTGCGGTGTCCCTGAAGTAGATTGGGGGACTGACACAGGGGATCATATTCCTTGTGGTGGGAGGGACACTCTACTGATGCTAGATGAGAGGTGCAGGGACAGGGGTTTCCCCATGGTAGAAACCTTGGTGTGTGAGTGTGGAAACCGTCCAGAAGAGTGTGGGTTGTGTGACAAAGGACAGTAGGACACTGTTTTGCCAATTTCAGGAGAGTGGTGTGGGGTACTTGTGTGAGGCACTGGAGGGTGCGGTAAAGGGTAGCTTGGTTAACAACTGTGGGGGGCTGTTTGGTTAATTTGTTGGAGAGCATATTTTAAGTCCCATTTTTCCAGAGCTATGCCAACACCCGGTGAGGTGTCAGTTCTCTGATTCCAGAGAGCTTGCGTTGGAGGCAAACTGCTTTTTTTTTCATTTCAGGAGGCAAGAAGGCGTCGGTGTGATCGGAGCAGCAAGCTGAGCTACCCGAGGTCCAGACCCCTGTAATGCTATGATGCAGAGCGGTACCGCCCTGGGGGTCTGTTAAGCAATTCTAGTGACCCTCTCGTGAAAACTGCAACCTCGTGAGCCTGGTGATCTGGTAACCTGGTAAAAACTGTGAAAGTCTGGCGCGAAAAACAACCAGCGATCAAAGAAGGAGCAGGAAAGGGGAAGGAGAAATGCTGTTGGTGTATTCCTGATGCGGGTCCTGATGAGATCTGACGGCTTTAACTATCAAGCATCAGTCAAGCATCAGTCAAAACTTCGGTGCTGACAGCGTATAGTGTCCAGACTGATTGGAAAGGGGGGACCTCTCATCACACCGAACGTATGGCTGGGTGCCCCGCCCGCCCGGGAAACCTTGTGCAGGCGTGGGGTTTAGCCCCGGCTGGTATGCCCGAAGTGGCGTGGCCGGAGTACGCCCCCGCCGCATATGAGGGTTGTCTTAAACCCCCGCCCGGAAGTCCGTGCACTTGTGGGCGGGAGGGGGATGCCGCCCCGCCTACCCGTGGAAGGTTAAAAGGCGCGGGGCCCAAGCAGGCGTCCTCTTGTTCCCCCGCTCTGAAGGTTGCACCACTCGTCGCTCGTGAGCCCTCAAGGGAACATGCTGCAGTTTGTTTTACTTGGTAATCGTTGGTCTTTCTGTTTCAGTTGTCCAGGCGTGTTCAGGGATCGAAGGAGCCAGAGAGGAGAGCAGAATAGCTGATATGCCTGGAAAAAAGAATGGAAAGAGCTCAGAGATGGAACTAACGCTTCGCACACTGGTAACTCGCGTGTCGGCGATGGACAGAAAATTTGGTAAAATGGACCGAATGGATCGCAGTTTAGCGGCGCTCCAGAAAAAAGTGGAAGCTCAGGGCGGGCCAGCAGGGAGACCTAAGAGGGTTGCGGGGCCTGCTTTGCCAAATATCACTCCGGGAGGGAATACGGGAAAAATGAAGAAAGGGAAAAGGGTTCCTAGCGAGGCCCCGGTCCCGATGGAAGTCCCGCTTGTCCCAGTGGCCCCGGCGGCTGACCCGGTGACCACTCCGGAGGGGGGATTGCCGATCCCTGTGATTGTCACACCAATTGATAAGGAACAGATACCCCCGAGCTGGCGGTACATTTAGCACGGTATTGCCTTGGTTGAAGAAGGGAGCGGGGGGGTCCGCGGCTGCGGAAGATCCAGCTGCGGAGGCCAGGCAAATCATCGACGAGCTCAGGCGGGCGAGAGGGTCTGGGGGGGGAACATGCCTTCTATCCCTCTACAGGTGGTGAGCCCGGCTGCAGGCGAGAATCAAAATCAGGCAACAGACAAGACCGGAGATACGGCGGAAGATGGTAAGAGGTCGCTCACAATAATGGGGGAGGGGGCTATACCATCGAGGCGGGAAAGCCTGGCACAACATGTGCCGATGGTCACGAAAGAGTTGGTTTGGGCCAATAAGTATATTAATATGTTTTCATTGTTGACGGACAATCGAGAATTTGAGTATGCCAAGACCCAGAAGGAATTCTTACACCCAAGTGAATGGAGGGCCAAAATGCCGGAATTCAGGGTGGAGGAGACTATGATGGCTTGGATTAGGGCCTTCTCTGTGTTTGTGGCAATAATAAATGAACGAACACCGGAATTATTGGGAGCCCTGGCTTGCTACCAGATCAGGATCGTGGGCTACCATGAAAAATACGGGGGGGACGCATGGAAAGGGTACGATGTGTCTTTTAGAAAAGCAAAAGAGTTTAATGAGTCATTGACTTGGGATTGTTTGGACACTGTATCTTGGCATGGGCAGTTCACGCCAGGCTCGGCGGTAGGGACGGGGTTGAGCACAAATGGTTTCAAGGCGGTTCAACAGAAGCAGCCGCAGCCCTTTCGGCCAGCCCACGGGGGAGACTTTCAGTCGAGAACGGGTGGGAATGGAGGCAAGCGAGGGGTATGTTGGGGTTTCAACAAAGGAACATGTAGTTGGCCGCAGGGAACATGCAGGTTCAGGCATGCCTGCGCAGGTTGTGGCAACACCTCCCACCCCGAAACTAGCTGCCGATCCAAAGGCAATGTTACCGGGGGGGAAAGGGGGTACTAAGCAGGATTGACACGGTGTCACGGAGGATTACGCAGTCACCCGTGGAGATTTTGGCTATGACCCCCTGGCTAAGCAAATACCATGATCGAGTGTCCGCCGGGATCCTGTGGGATGGCTTATCATATGGCTTCAGGATCCCGGCAGGTGACTTTCAGGGGTCCCCATTGTGCAGGAACCAATTATCCGTTACGCACAACCCGACCGTGGTCACTACAAAAATTGCAAAGGAGGTTCGCCTGGGGCGTGTTGCTGGACCGTTTGAAGAGGTACCGGCGGCCAATTTTGTGTGTTCCCCTTTAGGGGTAGTTCCCAAGAGGGAGCCGGGCGAGTTCAGACTCATACATAATCTGTCTGCACCAAGAGGCGCTTCCGTGATTGAGGCAATCGATCCGGGCGTATGCAGTGTGAGGTATGCATCGTTCGACGACGCAGTGGTCATGTTGAATCACCTGTGTCCTGGGGCACTGCTAGCTAAATCGGATATTGAATCCGCATTTAGGCTGCTGCCGGTTCATTCCAAGGATCAGCATTTGTTGGGGTTTGCATTCCAGGGAAGATATTACATGGACATGTGCATGCCGATGGGTTGTTCAATTTCCTGTGCTTATTTTGAAATGTTTAGCTCGTTTCTGGAATGGGCATTCTCAAGGGCCTCAGGGCATCAGCATGTGATGCATTATCTGGATGATTTCCTGTTTCTCGGCCCAGCTGGCTCTCGGGACTGTGCAAGGGCATTGCAGGATTTTTGCGTGCTCATGCGGTGTTTCAGGGTGCCGTTGGCACCAGGTAAGATGGTGGGGCCGACTACCTCCCTGGGGTTTCTGGGCATCGAACTAGACTCCGTGGAAGGCTGCTTCCGCTTGCCGATGGAAAAGGTCGCCAAATTCAGGGCCTCCTTGCAGCAATGTCTTAAAAGCGGCAAAGTGACACTGCATCAACTACAGCAAACTGTGGGACAGCTAAATTTTGCGCTACGGGTGATGCTGATGGCTCACCCTTTCTGACGATCCATTGCTCAGGCCATGGTGGGCCTCAGGGAAGGGCACCATCGCACGAGGCTGTCGGCCGAGGTTCGCCAGGACATGCTCATTTGGCTGGCATTCCTGGCGGACTTCAATGGCCGGGTAGTCTGGACCAAGGCCCCGGCCTCGTCAGGAGAGTTGGGTCTTTGGAAAGACTCGGCGGGCAGTGTGGGGTTTGGCGCAATCCTGGGGAATTGCTGATCGGCCAGAGGTGGCCAGCTTGGTGGGCGACAAGTGGCCTGACGAGCAACATTGGTTTCCTAGAGTTGTTCCCGATTTGGGTAGCATTGTTGGCCTGGCCAGGAGAGTTCAGGAATAACTCGGTGATATTCTGGTCTGATAACATGACTGTGGTAGAATGCATTAACCAACAGGCAGCACGCTGCAAACGGATATTGCGATTGTGAAAGGAAATTGTGTTGCAGTGCTTAAAGCTGAATGTGCAATTCAGGGCAAAACATGTTCCGGGAATACTGAATAATGCAGCGGATGCGCTCTCTCGTTTCAAAATGCAGGCATTCAGGGAGTGTTTACCATCAGCGTAGCTAGCGGCAGCACCATTTCCCGAAGCACTGTGGCAAATCGGCGCTCCGGATTACAAGACCTCGTGGCAGCCAGTCTAGGGCTCAGGACAAGGAAAGCTTATGAAGGGGCGTTCCTGTGCGTACTGCGCCTTTTTGGGTCCCGCATAGGAGCATAAGTGGGGTCAGGAGGGCGCCTTTGCCCAATTTTTAGTGGCTCTTCATGAGGAAGGCCGGTCGGCGACAACCGCCAGTCGGTATAAGGCCGCCATATCGTTTATGGCTCAGCTCCGAGGGGTCGGGGACCCCACAGATTCCTTCATGGTCAGGAAGGCTCTGCGCGGCTGGCGGCGCCTAGAGGGGCGCAAGAAGGATACGAGGCATCTGATAGGATTTGACAGGCTAACCATCTTGCTTGCTGCACTGGAGGCGACATGCTCCTCACCTAGTGAAGTTGTCCTGTTCCGGGCAGCATTTGCGCTGGCATTCTATGGTGCCCTGCGAATATGCGAATTAGTGGCTGCCAATAAAAGGGATAGCGAGGGGGGTCTTCGTAGGGACCACGTACAGGTGGGGGGGATTCCCTGCTCATCACGATTGCCAGGTCCAAGACAGACCAAGAGGCCCAAGGGAGTAGCATTGTGTTGCAGCGCGCTCTTGGTAGTCCTTGTTGTCCGGTGGCGCACGTTGAGGCCTACCTACAGCAAAAGGTGACGACATGGGGAGGGGTCTTGCTGCGGCATACGGACGGCACCCCGTTAACAAAATTTCAGTTCCAAAGGGTGCTGGCAATGACAATTGCAGCTGCGGGCTTGAACCCAAGTGATTTTGGGACTCATTCTTTCAGGATTGGGGCCGCTACGGAAGCGACGGCCAGGGGTCTGCAGGCAGACAAGGTTAAACAGTTGGGGCGATGGTCTTCGGACTGTTTTAAACGGTACGTGCGGTTGCATGTGTTGTGATTCATTGAAGATGTGCACTCACGTTCTTTGTCTTTTGTTTTGATTACAGTTTCACGAACCTGTGACGCAGGGCGGGAACTGGGATCGGCCCAGTATCAGCTATCCACCACGTCTAGAGCAGAGAACGGACGACGAGTGGTCTGGGTCGTGGGCCACTCAAACGTGAGACGGGCCACGGACATATTCAGAGCAGGTGATGCGATTCACACATCTGAGGAATATGGTTTTAGGGTGTCCTTCCATGGACGGGGCGGTTTGGGCATTGACCAACTGCAATGTTTTGTCGAAGAATTGGTAGGGCGGCACAGGTCACCGCCATCAGTAGTCATAGTGCACATTGGGGGCAATGACTTGGTGAGATTGGGCAGACGGGCCTTAATCGAGCACATACTGACAACCGTTAGTTGGTTGGCGAAAACCATCCCGGGGTGCACACTAGCCTGGTCACACATTATTCCCAGGAGGGTATGGAGGGGTGGGCGGTCCACAACAGCATTGAACCATTCGGTAAAGAGGGTCAACAATAAGATGGAGAAGTTGTTTCGGTCTGCCCACCTTCACAGTATACCTCACGGGTGCATCTGGGGGGACCACTGTTATTCTCACGATGGTGTACACCTGTCCAGGGCGGGGAATGACATATTGATAGGAGACTTCCTAGCCTGGCTAGTGGGATTGAGGAGACTATCTGGCCTGTGGCGGTAAGGTAATGATCGGTGAGCAGTTTTCAAGGTCCCTAGTGGGGGCGCCACCCAGTATGGATGGGAGCGCCCGGGGGGAGGCTGCCATTGGCCCCTCCCACGGGGGGGCGGCACCCAGTACGGTTGGGATCGCCCAGGGGGAGACGGCCATAGGCCCCTCCCAGGGGGAGACGGCTATATGCCCCTCCCACGAATTTCCCGGGGGGCGGATATCCGCTGCGGCGGAAGAGAGTGCGGGGAAAGGGGGGGAGTGTACGCTGTCCTTCTTACGGTTACCCCGCACGGGAACTCGGACGACCTTAAGATGGCGCCGAGTGGAAAAGGGGCCCCCATGACAAGGGAAGTTGCGGTTGGCTACGAGGGTAGAGCCCTCTGCGCATGCGCTACTACGAGAGGGCGGATTTGGTGATAGGGATCTGACACCGGTTAATACCTTGCCGTTGGCCCTTAACGATAGGATGTACAAAATTCGTATACAATGCACGATGCCATGATGTTAGACTCGGCTAGGAAAATCTTTGTATTAGAGATTTGTTAAGGTTAGCCTCAATACCTGTCTTCATCAAGTGTAATGGAAGTGGAATTTTGTACATGATAAATGAAATGTTTTTTATTTAAAGTTTTAAATTTGTTTCATATTTTAATAAATACGACAGGGGGGGTCGCAAGGCCCCCCTGCCTTCCAAAAGCTCAAAACTGTGTCTGTCTCCTACCATTGGGATTGATGGTGGAAGGGGTGGCGGGCATCCCGGACCATATGGAAAGGGGGGACCTCTCGGTCACCCCGAACGTATGGCTGGGTGCCCCGCCCACCCGGGAAACCTTGTGCAGGCGAGTGGCGTAGCCCCGGCTGGTATGCCCGAAGTGGCGTGGCCGGAGCACGCACCCGCCGCATATGGGGGTTGTCCTAAACCCCGGCCTGGAAGTCCGTGCACTTGTGGGCGGGAGGGGGGTGCCGCCCGCCTACCCGTGGAAGGTTAAAAGGCGCGGGGCCCAAGCAGGCGTCCTCGTGTTCCCGCGCTCTGAAGGTTGCACCACTCGTCGCTCGTGAGCCCTCAAGGGAACAAGCAGCAGTTTTTTGACCCACCCACCAACCCCTGATGCAGAGTTCGGGATGAAGCAAGATAGTAATCAGCATTTGATTAGGGCACTGAGAACGTCGTGTCCAGACTGAGTTCGAGATTGTCTACGCAACTGACTACCTGTTGATAGGCCTCTTTTTCCTTTATAGAGTTGTATAAACGGTATCATATGACCTTTTCTCCTTTGTAGCAATATTCATAGGATTAGGGACTCCCGCTCCACAAGGACGGGAGTAACGGTGAGAAATACACCCAGCTGCGATCGAAATTTTGCATGTGTTGTCTTTTTCTCCATTTAGTAGGTTCTTAAACTGTCGTATTTATTAGTCTTCGGTCGGGCGGTAAGGTCATGATCGGTGAGCAGTTTTCAAGGTCCCTAGTGGGGGCGCCACCCAGTATGGATGGGAGCGCCTGGGGGGAGGCGGCCATTGGCCCCTCCCACGGGGGGGCGGCACCCAATACGGATGGGATCGCCCAGGGGGAGACGGCTATATGCCCCTCCCACGAATTTCCCGGGGGCCGGATATCCGCTGCGGCGGAAGAGAGTGTGGGGAAAGGGGGGGGAGTCTACGCTGTCCTTCTTACGGTTACCCCACACGGGAACTCGGACGACCTTAAGATGGAGCCGAGTGGAAAAGGGGCCCCCATGACAAGGGAAGTTACGGTTGGCTACGAGGGTAGAGCCCTCTGCGCATGCGCCACTACGAGAGGGCGGATTTGGTGATAGGGATCTGACACCGGTTAAGACCCTGCCATTGGCCCTTAACGATAGGATGTACAAAATTCGTATACAATGCACGATGCCATGATGTTAGACTCGGCTAGGAAAATCTTTGTATTAGAGATTTGTTAAGGTTAGCCTCAATACCTGTCTTCATCAAGTGTAATGGAAGTGGAATTTTGTACATGATAAATGAAATGTTTTTTATTTAAAGTTTTAAATTTGTTTCATATTTTAATAAATACGACAGGGGGGGGTCGCAAGGCCCCCCTGCCTTCCAAAAGCTCAAAACTGTGTCTGTCTCCTACCATTGGGATTGATGGTGGAAGGGGTGGCGGGCATCCCGGACCATATGGAAAGGGGGGACCTCTCGGTCACCCCGAACGTATGGCTGGGTGCCCCGCCCACCCGGGAAACCTTGTGCAGGCGAGTGGCGTAGCCCCGGCTGGTATGCCCGAAGTGGCGTGGCCGGAGCACGCACCCGCCGCATATGGGGGTTGTCCTAAACCCCGGCCTGGAAGTCCGTGCACTTGTGGGCGGGAGGGGGGTGCCGCCCGCCTACCCGTGGAAGGTTAAAAGGCGCGGGGCCCAAGCAGGCGTCCTCGTGTTCCCGCGCTCTGAAGGTTGCACCACTCGTCGCTCGTGAGCCCTCAAGGGAACAAGCAGCAGTTTTTTGACCCACCCACCAACCCCTGATGCAGAGTTCGGGATGAAGCAAGATAGTAATCAGCATTTGATTAGGGCACTGAGAACGTCGTGTCCAGACTGAGTTCGAGATTGTCTACGCAACTGACTACCTGTTGATAGGCCTCTTTTTCCTTTATAGAGTTGTATAAACGATATCATATGACCTTTTCTCCTTTGTAGCAATATTCATAGGATTAGGGACTCCCGCTCCACAAGGACGGGAGTAACAGTGAGAAATACACCCAGCTGCGATCGAAATTTTGCATGTGTTGTCTTTTTCTCCATTTAGTAGGTTCTTAAACTGTTGTATTTATTAGTCTTCGGTCGGGCGGTAAGGTCATGATCGGTGAGCAGTTTTCAAGGTCCCTAGTGGGGGCGCCACCCAGTATGGATGGGAGCGCCTGGGGGGAGGCGGCCATTGGCCCCTCCCACGGGGGGGCGGTACCCAATACGGATGGGATCGCCCAGGGGGAGACGGCTATATGCCCCTCCCACGAATTTCCCGGGGGCCGGATATCCGCTGCGGCGGAAGAGAGTGTGGGGAAAGGGGGGGGAGTCTACGCTGTCCTTCTTACGGTTACCCCACACGGGAACTCGGACGACCTTAAGATGGAGCCGAGTGGAAAAGGGGCCCCCATGACAAGGGAAGTTACGGTTGGCTACGAGGGTAGAGCCCTCTGCGCATGCGCCACTACGAGAGGGCGGATTTGGTGATAGGGATCTGACACCGGTTAAGACCCTGCCATTGGCCCTTAACGATAGGATGTACAAAATTCGTATACAATGCACGATGCCATGATGTTAGACTCGGCTAGGAAAATCTTTGTATTAGAGATTTGTTAAGGTTAGCCTTAATACCTGTCTTCATCAAGTGTAATGGAAGTGGAATTTTGTACATGATAAATGAAACATTTTTTATTTAAAGTTTTAAATTTGTTTCATATTTTAATAAATACGGCCGGGGGGGTCGCGAGGCCCCCCTGCCTTCCAAAAGCTCAAAACTGTGTCTGTCTCCTACCATTGGGATTGATGGTGGAAGGGGTGGCGGGCATCCCGGACCATACGACTGGTCGAACAAAGCAACGAGGCAAGTAACAGTGAAACGGGCAAGACGGACAAAACGGTAGCAAAACAAGGGGGAAAAAATAGACTTGCTGAGCGGATCCAAGTGGGATCCAGTGGGACCAAGTGGGACCAAAACAACACAAACAAATAACTCATTCAACTCTTACAACTCATACAATTCATATATCACCTGAACTTTAACCCGTATCCGCACCCATACAAGTACATGCATCTCATTCGGTATTCGGTACTCGTGTGGCAGCACGGGGACCCCAGTAACAGACTCCTAGGCTATGAGGCTCCCTTGCAGAATATTCTTCCGATCCGAGCCGGCTCCGAGGGCTCTGTAGCTACACCGCAAGGCACAGCGGTTCTGAAAACCCGAAGCGGTCCCGAAGCAGTGTTCAAACGAGCTGTGTATGGTCATGCAGCCACGAAGCACCGGGGTCCTTGGGTTATCACTCACTGTCACTCACTGTCACTGTCAGGTCCGGTCCGGGTGCCTGCGCCTGTAACTCCCGCTGTTTCGCAACTCCAAGCAGTCCGGTGGTGCTACCTCTCGCCCTTCTTTTTGCCCAACTCATTCCAGCCTCGAGGCCGATCGACGGCTCGACGGCTGCATAGACTCGATGCTCTGCTGCTCTTCTTTCTCCAAGGAAACGCTGCTTGACACTATCAGGAGCGACCTGTGCTCAATGCAGAGCACGCACAGAGGGAATATTCTAACGGGAACTGGTTCTGGTTTTGGTTTTGGCTCGGGCTCAGGGTGGCTTCATCCAGGCTGCACTCCTGGTGGCTTGGGTTGCCAGGTTGTAGCGCTCCTGAGGTATGTGTCCCACCTGAGGTATGGAGGCTCCTTGAAACAGCTTTTTTCCGGGTCCTTTTGCCGGAATGCATCAAGGTTTAAACATTTCAGGCAGATTTCGAGATCTACTGGGAGAACGGTACGCTCCTGCTCTAGCCAGTTTACAGTGCCCCAAGAGAGTCTACAACAGAGCCAGAAAACAACAGCGGGAAAGGTCACCACCATGGCAGAAACAGAGGGGCTCAGTCTTGGGTATGTACCATGCGAACTATGTAGTGAGAATGTTCATAGCGAGATAACCATAACAGG
This sequence comes from Lissotriton helveticus, assembly GCF_964261635.1. Taxonomy (NCBI): domain Eukaryota; kingdom Metazoa; phylum Chordata; class Amphibia; order Caudata; family Salamandridae; genus Lissotriton; species Lissotriton helveticus. Next base: position 279,010,078 of record NC_136059.1, read on the forward strand.
CACACAGGGGGCAGGAAAGCACCTTGAAGATGTCAATTTACAAGGCCCGACAAATCTAACGAGGCGGCCCGAGACAAGGGGGGGGGGCAAAAACAAAGGCAAAGAGGAAAAATCAAAAACCAACGACAAAGAAAAGGATAAAGAGAAACAGAAGGAGCAGAAGGATAAGGATAAGGACAAGGATAGGGATAAGGAGAAGAACAAGGCTAAAGACAAACACAAGATAAGGAACAAGATACAGACGTGGGTCCTGATAATCCGCAGGCAGCGTCCAAGATGGAACTATTGGCAAAAAAAAGCCAAACGGCTTCAAACTATAAAAAACCTAAAGTCTGCCACCAGAACGAGCGGCCAGGCTAGCGATGCTCAACCCCGGATCTCGACCATCTTTTCCCCAGTAATCAAAGAGCAATCCGCCCAGGGGAAAATAACAGAAACAGACTGCAACACAAGTAATCTGTCCAAATTACCCGGCAATCGGAGTAAATACACTGTAGCCATTAATAGGAAAACCACGACTGGACCGATAACTGAGGTGTGCAGTTCGACAATGATTGACAATGATTGAACCTAAAGGACCTAAAGGACCTACAGAGGGCCCGACAGCAGTACCACCGGCAGAATTTGTACAGACAACGAGCCTTATTGCTCCAACCTCCTTATCACTGCCTTCAAGCTCGATCAGTGCAGAGGTGGAAAAAAAGATCATCCTCTAAGCCTCGATCTAAACCTCGGCATTATAGATCCACTCCCAGCCCCAGTCAAGTTTGGATCTGAATCAGAGCTAGAATCAGAGACGGAGTCTTAACTATATGAGACCAGGATGTCTACCTCAAGTGAACCACATGGATTGAGACACGAGCAGATAAATTCTGAAAGCCCAGAACCCTCTGATTCCAATTCCAATACTAACTCCAAAAAGATGAATGATTCTCTTAAGGATAACAGCGCAAGGAAAAAGCAAGATAAAAAGAAAAGGAGACACAATAAACAAATAGATGAAGATACGATCGATCAAGGCAACAATACAGATCGGATCGATCATCGTCACAGAAATCCATCGACACAAGGAACATCAAAGTCCGAGCCAATATACAATTCAAAATACAATCCGCTAAAAGATGCAAATATGGTCGCGCACAAACCATCTGATGAAGGGGTAGTTTGGTCTGCCCTGTTCCCATGATGCACTGGGCCAGGGACAGACTAATTTGCATATAGCCAGGTTCTGAACTGGGATGGTGCAGTGAGCTAAAAAACGGTGATGGATCAAGCCCTGATCTGTTGACTGGGTAGGAGTGTTCTGATTAACTCAGATACTCTGTCCATCACCACCCCCTTTTTGAAATATTTTGGCCACCACAAGTGTGGAAGGGTATGCTCAGACATGAGTCCCTTGCTCACTGCACCATCAGGATTCAAGCAAGCCGGGCCGAAGACGGCTGTAATGCCAGAAACCGGTCCCCGGAAGCTTGTTTCCTTTCCAGTGAAGAATTGGCTTGGTAGTTTGGTCTGCCCTGTTCCCATGATGCACTGGGCCAGGGACAGACTAATTTGCATGTAGCCAGGTTCTGAACTGGGATGGTGCAGTGAGCTAAAAAACGGTGATGGATCAAGCCCTGATCTGTTGACTGGGTAGGAGTGTTCTGATTAACTCAGATACTCTGTCCATCACCACCCCCTTTTTGAAATATTTTGGCCACCACAAGTGTGGAAGGGTATGCTCAGACATGAGTCCCTTGCTCACTGCACCATCAGGATTCAAGCAAGCCGGGCCGAAGACGGCTGTAATGCCAGAAACCGGTCCCCGGAAGCTTGTTTCCTTTCCAGTGAAGAATTGGCTTGGTAGTTTGGTCTGCCCTGTTCCCATGATGCACTGGGCCAGGGACAGACTAATTTGCATATAGCCAGGTTCTGAACTGGGATGGTGCAGTGAGCTAAAAAACGGTGATGGATCAAGCCCTGATCTGTTGACTGGGTAGGAGTGTTCTGATTAACTCAGATACTCTGTCCATCACCACCCCCTTTTTGAAATATTTTGGCCACCACAAGTGTGGAAGGGTATGCTCAGACATGAGTCCCTTGCTCACTGCACCATCAGGATTCAAGCAAGCCGGGCCGAAGACGGCTGTAATGCCAGAAACCGGTCCCCGGAAGCTTGTTTGCTTTCCAGTGAAGAATTGGCTTGGTAGTTTGGTCTGCCCTGTTCCCATGATGCACTGGGCCAGGGACAGACTAATTTGCATATAGCCAGGTTCTGAACTGGGATGGTGCAGTGAGCTAAAAAACGGTGATGGATCAAGCCCTGATCTGTTGACTGGGTAGGAGTGTTCTGATTAACTCAGATACTCTGTCCATCACCACCCCCTTTTTGAAATATTTTGGCCACCACAAGTGTGGAAGGGTATGCTCAGACATGAGTCCCTTGCTCACTGCACCATCAGGATTCAAGCAAGCCGGGCCGAAGACGGCTGTAATGCCAGAAACCGGTCCCCGGAAGCTTGTTTCCTTTCCAGTGAAGAATTGGCTTGGTAGTTTGGTCTGCCCTGTTCCCATGATGCACTGGGCCAGGGACAGACTAATTTGCATGTAGCCAGGTTCTGAACTGGGATGGTGCAGTGAGCTAAAAAACGGTGATGGATCAAGCCCTGATCTGTTGACTGGGTAGGAGTGTTCTGATTAACTCAGATACTCTGTCCATCACCACCCCCTTTTTGAAATATTTTGGCCACCACAAGTGTGGAAGGGTATGCTCAGACATGAGTCCCTTGCTCACTGCACCATCAGGATTCAAGCAAGCCGGGCCGAAGACGGCTGTAATGCCAGAAACCGGTCCCCGGAAGCTTGTTTCCTTTCCAGTGAAGAATTGGCTTGGTAGTTTGGTCTGCCCTGTTCCCATGATGCACTGGGCCAGGGACAGACTAATTTGCATATAGCCAGGTTCTGAACTGGGATGGTGCAGTGAGCTAAAAAACGGTGATGGATCAAGCCCTGATCTGTTGACTGGGTAGGAGTGTTCTGATTAACTCAGATACTCTGTCCATCACCACCCCCTTTTTGAAATATTTTGGCCACCACAAGTGTGGAAGGGTATGCTCAGACATGAGTCCCTTGCTCACTGCACCATCAGGATTCAAGCAAGCCGGGCCGAAGACGGCTGTAATGCCAGAAACCGGTCCCCGGAAGCTTGTTTGCTTTCCAGTGAAGAATTGGCTTGGTAGTTTGGTCTGCCCTGTTCCCATGATGCACTGGGCCAGGGACAGACTAATTTGCATATAGCCAGGTTCTGAACTGGGATGGTGCAGTGAGCTAAAAAACGGTGATGGATCAAGCCCTGATCTGTTGACTGGGTAGGAGTGTTCTGATTAACTCAGATACTCTGTCCATCACCACCCCCTTTTTGAAATATTTTGGCCACCACAAGTGTGGAAGGGTATGCTCAGACATGAGTCCCTTGCTCACTGCACCATCAGGATTCAAGCAAGCCGGGCCGAAGACGGCTGTAATGCCAGAAACCAGTCCCCGGAAGCTTGTTTCCTTTCCAGTGAAGAATTGGCTTGGTAGTTTGGTCTGCCCTGTTCCCATGATTCACTGGGCCATGGACAGACTAATTTGCATATAGCCAGGTTCTGAACTGGGATGGTGCAGTGAGCTAAAAAACGGTGATGGATCAAGCCCTGATCTGTTGACTGGGTAGGAGTGTTCTGATTAACTCAGATACTCTGTCCATCACCACCCCCTTTTTGAAATATTTTGGCCACCACAAGTGTGGAAGGGTATGCTCAGACATGAGTCCCTTGCTCACTGCACCATCAGGATTCAAGCAAGCCGGGCCGAAGACGGCTGTAATGCCAGAAACCGGTCCCCGGAAGCTTGTTTCCTTTCCAGTGAAGAATTGGCTTGGTAGTTTGGTCTGACCTGTTCCCATGATGCACCGGGCCAGGGACAGACTAATTTGCATATAGCCAGGTTCTGTACTGGGATGGTGCAGTGAGCTAAAAAACGGTGATGGATCAAGCCCTGATCTGTTGACTGGGTAGGAGTGTTCTGATTAACTCAGATACTCTGTCCATCACCACCCCCTTTTTGAAATATTTTGGCCACCACAAGTGTGGAAGGGTATGCTCAGACATGAGTCCCTTGCTCACTGCACCATCAGGATTCAAGCAAGCCGGGCCGAAGACGGCTGTAATGCCAGAAACCGGTCCCCGGAAGCTTGTTTCCTTTCCAGTGAAGAATTGGCTTGGTAGTTTGGTCTGCCCTGTTCCCATGATGCACTGGGCCAGGGACAGACTAATTTGCATATAGCCAGGTTCTGAACTGGGATGGTGCAGTGAGCTAAAAAACGGTGATGGATCAAGCCCTGATCTGTTGACTGGGTAGGAGTGTTCTGATTAACTCAGATACTCTGTCCATCACCACCCCCTTTTTGAAATATTTTGGCCACCACAAGTGTGGAAGGGTATGCTCAGACATGAGTCCCTTGCTCACTGCACCATCAGGATTCAAGCAAGCCGGGCCGAAGACGGCTGTAATGCCAGAAACCGGTCCCCGAAAGCTTGTTTCCTTTCCAGTGAAGAATTGGCTTGGTAGTTTGGTCTGCCCTGTTCCCATGATGCACTGGGCCAGGGACAGACTAATTTGCATATAGCCAGGTTCTGAACTGGGATGGTGCAGTGAGCTAAAAAACGGTGATGGATCAAGCCCTGATCTGTTGACTGGGTAGGAGTGTTCTGATTAACTCAGATACTCTGTCCATCACCACCCCCTTTTTGAAATAGAAGGGGGAGGTCAAGCAGAACCTTCGTTGGGCGACGTATTTAACTCAATTATGAAATTTCAAGACATTGTGGCATCTGATAATAAGAAACTTCAAGGCGCCATTAATAAGGTGGGCCAAACTTGTCTTGAAATCTCAGAAAGAATGGCGTCTGTGGAGCTACGGACCGAGAATCTTGAAAAGGATGTTTCTGTCCTCCAGAAACAAGGAAAAGAACACGAAGGAATCGTTTGAGACTTAATGATGAAAGTAGAGGATCAGGAAAATAGGGCCCAGAGGAACAATCTACGACTCTTGGGAATTCCGGAGGGAGTCGAGGGGAACGATTCCCGGGGCTATATGATCTCCCTATTTAAAGAATCTTTCCCGGAACTAAGCACTTGGGATTGGGACAAAGAGGTTCAGCGGGCTCATCGGTTTACCCTCACCTTAAACAAACGTTCCCATTCAACAGAGAAATATCCAAGAGCGTTCTTGGTTTATTTTGGCAACTTTCTCCTTCGGGAAGCAGTATTTGATCTGGCACGTCCAACACACAAAAGAGAACACAAAGGATATATGTTTTTCAGTAGACTTGACTTTGCCCACGCAACGGTGGAAAGAAGATGGCGGTTGCAGCAACTCTTTACCCCTTTCGAACAGCTGGGAGCCACCGTATATCTACAGAATCCTGCCAGACTGAATATTATTTACAATGGTGTCACCAGAAGTTTCATCAGTGAAATTCAGGTGCAAACTTATCTAGAGGAGATTACTGGAAACAGTGACGGCAAAGATAAACTTAAAAAAGGAAAAAAACATAACAAATAGTTTGTAACCAAATGTTAATCAATAGGTCACTTGCGGCATAGGCGAAAGACATTTTGAGTAAGAGAGAGGGAGTGGGGGCCACATAGATTGCATATACAGATGTTATGTTTGTGCTTAATGATTATAAAAAATGAGTATTGCCTTAAAAGAACAATTACTCCTCCACTCCCATAGCAACAGGGGTTAGGACGCGGAGATGCCAGCTGCCAAAGAATCACATGATGCCCACAACCTGGTTCCTAGGGAACCAGGTAGCCTCACAAGATGGTGGAGGGGGGTGGAGGGATGTCAGGGGGGTAATAGTAGAGGGGTTTTAGGGGGTGGAGAGTGGAATGCAACCAAACAGGCAACAAATCAGGTCAGAATCTATGACTTCGCATAATAGCAAGAAAGTGGGAAAAAAGGCACTTTGCACTATCAAAAATAGCAAATATCAAAATATACAAAAGAATTCTCTTAATATCGATAAATGGCTAAAATAAAGATTTTGACCATCAACATATGTGGGCTTAACGATCTTAGAAAAAGACAAAAAATAGCGATCGGTCTTCAATTAATAAGGGCAGATATAGTCTGTCTTCAGGAGACCCATGTCGAGGGGTCCCAAAGACATCTATTAAAAAATCTGGGTTATAGATTAGTTGTTGCTACAACACAGGCAAATAAAACTCGTGGGGTGGCTATTTTGGCACATGGTGGTGGAGTGCGTTTTACAAGATCTGCTGCAGACTCTTGTGGCAGATGGGCAATTACTGAGGTACCCATGGTTATTTGCGGCGATTTTAATCTTAACCTCCCATCAATTTGGTCCTCTGCTCATAAATTGAAATATCAAGGTAGGAAACCTAAAACTTTTAAAGCCCTGCAATCACTGTGTCATGCTCATGGGTTAACAGATTGCTGGGAGACCAAACACCCTTATAACTCTGGCTATACTTTTTTTCCCATCCCCATCAAAAACTAACCAGACTGGATTATTTTTTTGTCTCACACACCATTGTATCTAGCTGCTCAATAGACCGGCTACCTAGGGTTCTTTCTGACGACAATCCTTTAATAATTAGCATCAATATGGGGACGATACAATCTGATCGTAGTTTATGGACTTTCGAAAGAGCTTTATTGCGTAACGAAAAATATTGTATTCATATGGAGAATTGGATTCCAGAATTTTTAAAGTTTAATATGGGTAGTGCCCCTTTGGAGGTGGTCTGGGACGCGTTGAAAGCAGGTATAAGGGGTGAAACTCTTAGATTTTCCATCAACAACAATAAAGAAGAAAAACAAAAGTTAACAAATTTACAGGAAAGCCTAATAAGAAGGGAAGAAGACCTAGCTAGAGCGGTGCAAGATGGAGACAACGTAGAAAGGGCGGTAAGAGAGGTAGCTCTTGGAAGGAATTTAATATCTGAAATGTTTAGCACCAAAGCCATCTGTAAAGCTGCAGTGAATAGGGAAAAAACTTACGCACTAAGCGAGCGGGTGGGCCATCAATTAGCTATCCGTATTAGACAGCAGAACTCAGACAATACGATTAAAACAATTAGAGACCCAATCCATGGACTAACTTATGACCCCAAAGAAATCAGGGAAGCTTTTAAGCGGTATTATTCAGATCTTTATATGGAGATAGGTAATTGCCAGGATAATATCGATGAATATCTAGAATAAGTTACACGGCCCGCTTATCTCAATCGGATCAAGATATTCTCTTGAATACTCCAGATTGGATAGAAATTTTGCTCTCAATAAATAGTCTTCCGTCGGGTAAAGCAACAGGCCTAGATGGAATCCCTGCTGAATTCTACGCCAGATTTAGCAACACACTTAAAGATATTTTAACTAACTTAATGATTCATATCTTTCAAGGTGGACATGGACACCCTCCGGCATCTTGGGCCCGGGCGAAAATCATTGTTTTTGCCAAAAAAAATAAAGATCCGACGGAACTTGGGGCATATAGACCAATCACATTGATTAACAACGATTCAAAAATATATTCTAAACTATTAGCCAGTAGACTGTCACCGCTAATCCATAAAATTATATCTGTTTAGGCAACACGGATTTGTCCCAGGGAGATCAACCACAGACCATATTCAGAGGGTGATCACGCTTTTTGACATGGCAGAAGTAGCAGGAGACCCTATGGCCCTGATACTACTAGATGCAGAAAAAGCAGTCGATAGGGTCTCCTGGCAGTATCTATGGACGGCCATGTCAAAAAGCGGGATTGGTGAACAGTTTATCAAAGCTGTTCAGGCAATGTACACCACTCCTGAAGCAGCGGTAATGGTAAATGGAGACATATCAGATACCATCAATGTGACTATAGGTACAAGGCAGGGTTGCCCTTGCTCCCCACTATTATTTGCTATTATTGATCCATTGATCTCGAGACTAGAAACAAACCAACTTATACAACCTAGGAAGACATCCAATGGCGAAACGAAGACCTTGGCTTTTGCCGATGATATGGCAATAGTTACAGCCGACCCAAAGGAAGCAGTTAAACAAATGGAAAAAGAAGCAAAAAAGTTTGGCGCCTTTTCAGGGTATAAATTGAACCAAACCAAAACTCAAATTATAATCAATAGTCAAATCAATTACTCGGATGATAGGGTGGTAGATAATGCATTATATCTCGGTGTCAATATCACCTCCAATCTAAATAATCTAGTAAACCTTAACTTGAACCCACTTCTAAAAAAGACTGAAAAAAGTCTAATTAGCCTGCATAACCTGCATCTAACAATCATAGGAAGATGTAATCTTATAAAAATGTTATTCTTTCCAAAATTCCTGTATTTTTTTCGCACCATCTGTTTAAATTTTGACTCATCAATATTTAAAGATATTGATAATATTTTTACTCGCTTAATCTGGGGATATGGAAGAACGAGTAGAGCTCAAAGATTTATTATCTTACCAAGGGAAAGAGGTGGTCTGGCGCTTCCCAACTTTAAAATCTATTGGTGGGCTACTATTCTTGAATACAGTCGAGCTCTCCTAACCCCCAGGCAAGAGTCCAGTCTAGATAGGCTAGTCCAAACCCCACAGGAACTCATTCTTGGCAAAGAGACAAGCGATCATTTGTAGAGGCTAACATATGACTGTAATTTCAAAAAAGTGCGCTTTAAAACACTTAAAGGTATCTTTATCGTCTGGAACCACGTGCGAAAACCCTTGGGACTTGATAGGTTCTCTTATTATACCACTCTAGATAGAAATACAAATCTCCGTGAGATTTTTACCGATCAATGTATGACACGATGGGTCAGATCGGGAATCACACAATTCGGCTCGCTATATGACTGTATGGGCTTCTGTTCTTTCGACTCCCTAAAAACAAAATTTGGGTTACAATCGCGTGTGTTCTATAAATACCTACAAGTAAGGGATTATATTGTTAAAAAGGGGGGTGGCAGTGTGGCCATGAATAAAATTCCAGCAATTGAAACAGTGTTGCGCACGGACAGGGTTAAAATTGGTGAAATCTATAAAGATCTAGTTATAAGTCTTCCAGATGACTTAGATAAACATATTCTACATTGGCAAAACAAATTAGATATAACAGAAACCCTTACGCAAAAAGCATTAGAAAACTCAAATTGCTTATTAATGTCAACCAAACTACAAGCCCAATTCTACAAGACGTTCTTTCAACTTTATTATACACCAGATAGAATATCTAAATGGAGCACAGGTAAAGGCACACTATGTTCTCGATGTACGAAGCCCGAAGCAGATCTGGTACATATGCTGGCCACATGTCAAACCCTAAGTACTATCAGACTAGACATATCTATGCTTTTATCAGGAATTTTTGAGAGCATAATTGAGATCACTACAGCTGAAATAATACTAGGGGTAGATAGGAACGCCAGACCCGCCAACATGCAGGGATTGCTGTTTATCTCAATGGCGGTACTTAGAATTTGCTTAACTTCTGCATGGTTGGACTCGTATCCGCCCACATTCCAGCAATGGAGGGCACGGCTCTTGGCTACCTATAGCCTGGAAACAGCCATATATAAACATAAGGGCATAAAAAAGAAAAGAAAAGGTTTAGAAATATGGTATCCTGTGACACAGTGGATCGAGAGATCGGATGTGTAATGCTGATTAACTGCTATATCAGAAAGTTTTTTTTTTCTTTTTGTATGTATTTGTACTCTCCCCCGTTGCGTTTCTTGCCTATTGTTGTTTGTTTCGCCTTATCTATAATATTCTTGATGATATATAATTGCCTTTATGGGTGGGGTTGTTTTAGTGTCGGGTGGGGTGGGTGATAATGAATTGTAAAAAAAATTCTTCAATAAAGAATCGTTAAAAAAAAAAAAGGAGGCAAACCTCTTGGTGGATTCCAGAGAGTCTGAAGAGGTATTGGGGAGTGATCCCAAAAGGAGTGGCCCAGATATCTTCCAGACTTGTGAGGTAAAAGAGGTTCAGTGTAGCCAGTTAGGTCCCAGTGTAGTGGGAGGGGTGTAGGGGTTCACGTCCTGTCTCAGTGGAGAAGGAGTGAGTGTGGGACTGCATGTCCCAAAGTGCCCAAAACCCAGTCTCAGGGCCTGGAGGGTTCCTTAAGGGAACACCAGGTTGGCAGCCTAAAGGGCGCTAGTAGGCCACTTGAGGAGGATCTCCTAGTGTCTGGTGAACGGGGAGTGCCTGTAACCAGGCCTTCATCAGATCTGGTGTCTGGCAGTGCCACTCCAGTTGGGAGGGTGCCGATGTCCAGACGGAGGGGTGAGAGGAGGAAGGAGTCCCCAGTGGGAGAACCAGTGGGTCCGGGGCCAGCCAGAAGGGCTGAGTCACCGGTGAGTGACCATGGGGACCTCACTTATGTCCTGAGGGATCCTCCCATGCTGTCGGATGGACAGGGGTCGGGAGATCTGTGCCAGGCAGACTGTCACATGACACCTGAGTTGTGTGTCACCCTCGGGGGGGCATATGTGCTCCCAATGAAGTCCTGGGAGATCAGTTGCTGGAGAGAGGTCCTGAACTAGTAGGAGAGTTGTGTTCTGAGGGTGACTCTCCTGGGAGGAGAGGGAAGTACCTAAGAAGGAGAGGTAGGGGGAGGGCAGCCTCGCCTGTGACCTCTGGTCGGCCTGAAGGTACAGACCCAGGGCTGGCAGGCCAGTGTCAGGATGCCCTACATGACTTGGCAAGAGGGAGAGTGGAGGAATGGTGCCAGGCACCTGGGGATACTACCCCCCACTCTCTGATGCCACATAGATTAGAGAGGCCTAACAGACATGAGACCTGCCTCTCATCACTGATAGGTGTCAGTGGCCCCTGTGGCTGGTTGTCCTGGTGGACAGGGCTGCCCCTGGGGGTGGACTGGGCCACACCATTGTATTAGCCAGGTGGGTACTGTGTGAGTCCCCAGAATTCCTGGTGTGCCAGGCAAGTGTTCAACCGCAGGGGTTGGTTCTGGGTTGGGAAGCCAGGTTCAGGTGTTGCCTGACCTGGAGGATTCAGACCCTAGGTTGGAGGGCCAGGTACGGGGTGTCCCTCCTGACCTGGAATCCCAGGTGCAGGATAGAACCCCTGTACTGGTGGGAGAATGGTGCAGGACACTTGCCACAGGTGCCTGACTATTCTAGAAGGGGGTACCACTCCAGGTAAGAGGGTACAGACCCCCAAGCAAGGGGAGAACCAGGTGTGGGGAAGCCCACCCTAGCCTCCTTTCCAGCTGCCGGATACAGGCCCGGGACTGATGGGTCAGTGCCAGGATATCAGACCTGACCTGACAGGAGGGAGAGTGGACAAAGGGTGCCAAGCACCTGGGGTTACTGCCCCCCACCCTCTGATGCCACAGGGGTTTGAGAGCCCTGAGAGGCATAAGGCATGGGTCTCATTCCTCACCACTGTCAGTGGCCACAGTGGCTTGCTGTCTGTCTGTTGGGACACACCTGTGAGCAAGTTAAGTTTAGGTGCTGCACAGATGGTGTCCACAGAAGAGGAGAAGGGTTCTACATGAATTAGCTTGGTGGACCCTGAGAGTATGGATAGAATGATCCAACTGGGCTCAGGAAGGGGTAGAACAGGCGTAGTGCCCCGCTGTTTGGGCCAGTTTGCGTGTTCTATCGCTCTGAGCAAGGAATCCCATCGAGGTATCGTTTGGTCTACCCTTGCTTTAGGCTGGATGGGGGTTGTGTTGGAAAAGGCCCTTTTTTTCAGGGTTATCCCTAAACTTTTTGCTTCTTCCTCCCTTGTTTTTCCTGACCTGTGGTTGTTGGCAATAGGACTCTGGGCACTTTACCACTGCTGATCAGTGCTAAAGTGCATATGCTCTCTGTATAAAGTGTTATTGTGTTTGGTTATCCATGATTGGCATATTTGTGTTACCAGGAAGTCCCTAGTAAAGTGCACTGGGTGTGCCAGGGCTGGTGATTCAAATGCTACTAGTGGGCTTGCAGCACTGGTTGTGCCAGCCACAGAAGCAGCCTGTAAAAGTGTGTCTAAGGCCTGCCATTGCAGAGCCTGTGTGCAGTCTGGTACTGCCAAGCTGACTGGGCAAGTGCACCCACTTGCCAGTCCCTAAAGCTTCCCTTTTCTTCATATCAGACACCCCTATGCTAGGCCCAAGGGCAGGGTGAATTGTAAGTATGAGGTAGGACATGCCCTGGTGTGAGTGGCATGTTCTAATAGTGAATTACAGCCATTTTCGTTTTTCACTATTGGAAGCCTACCTGTTCTCCATAGGCCAGAATGGGCAGTTAGATTATTACATTTTATAATCCTAACTGACTCAGGGAACATGGTAGAAATTCGAGTTTAGTATGCCTGAACTCAGAATGATAAAATACATCTTTTAGTGAAGTTGATTTTAACATTCTGTGTTTGAAAATACCACTTTTAGAAAGTAGGTATTTTCTTGTCTAACTATCCAAACCTGCCTCTGCTAGGTTGTGTATTCCTTGTCTGCAGTTTGAGTGACAGGGCTGGGCAATTCCAGGAGACAGGGTGAGTCCGCCCAGTGGTGAATAGAGAGATCTGCATCTAGATGGGAGGTAGGAGTTGCACCTGCGACCCGAATAGGACTCTGCCTGCCCCCCCCCCCCCACTTTGCTGGCTCCACCCCCTGTGGGGCATCTGATGTTTCTGCTCTGCACTGTGAACGGAAAGAAGGAGGCATGTAAACAGAGTGCTCCAGAACTGGTTTGGACTGGGCAAAGGCCCCTCTGCCCTCAGAGGACAAAGGATTTTGGGGTATAAATATTGGGACCCTGATCCCAAGAAATTAGATCATCCTGGAAATTAAGAAGGAACCTCTGCCAAGGAGAAAGCTGGAAGACTGAAGAGGAAGGACTGTCCTGCTATGTGTTTGTGGGCTGACCTGCAGTTGCTTTGCTGCCAAGCAGAGGGGAAGGACTTTGCATTGTGCTGTGTCCCCTTGCTTGAGGAGATCTCCAAGGGCCTGAGTAGAGCTGGCTCCCTGTTAAGAAGTCCCAGGAACAAAAGGGCTTCACCCCCAGCTTCCTCCCTGAACTCTACTGAGAGAGTTCTGTTCTTCCTAGAGTGCTTGGGCCAGATGTGGTGCCTCTGGAAGTTGTACCTGTTGTTGGGAAACTGGACAAGAAGAAACTAAAGACAATCTACAAAGTTGCACGCATCGCTCGCTTGTGGAGCGCATCCCCGACAGTGCAAGCAAATTCCCGCCGCCGCGAAGATCAAGATTGTCACAGCACCTGTTGCCGCTGCAAGAACCGACGTATCCTTCGCTTGCGGAACGCATCGTCCTGGTGCGGGAAGATTATAGGGGTGGGCGAAATGTGTATAATTGCGTTACGCCAATCTCCGTGAAACAGCAAAAAATCTCTGCGAACAATTCCGTGAACACGCGGAATTGCTTGTTCGCTATGCTTTTTTCCTGTTTGCAATTGCTGTTTGCGTGGTCAGGGGGAAATATCTCGCGAACATGCATTCTGAGAACGCGAACAAGCAAAAAATGTTGTGAAGTAGTGGAACGCAGAATTTTGGACAATTTTGTGTCTCCGCGGATCGCGAAATTACCCAAATTCCGCAAATTCCATGAGCGGAACGGAATTTACCGCCCAGGCCTACTCTTTACGGCGGAATTTGGCAGTCTCATGTCGACACGGAGCCGGATGGCTCCAAGTTGCTTGGGCTTGGGAGCCATGACCAGCGGGGACACCCAGGGAGTTGGGCCAGAGACCTTTTCAATCACGTCAAGATCTTCAAGCTTTTTCAGCTCTTCCTGCACTTGCGGGCGAAGATTGAATGGCACCCTCCGGTGTCTGAGGGCCACTGGCCGTACCGAGGGGTCAATGTGGAGCTTGAATTTCTTGTCCTTGAGCTTTCCTGATCCTTCAAAGAGAGCCGGGAATTCCTTCAGCATCGCTTCGGTGTGGGAGTCATGGATCTGGTTGGCGAAGAAAACAAAAACCCTAGGTCATCTGCCGTGTGGCAGCTGAGCAGTGTCCCCTTTCTTCCCTCGGTGATGTGGGACCTGGTCTCAGTGGTGTAGCTTCCACTCGCGACTTTGGCCTGAATGACTCCCCGAAGAAGAAGAGGATCGGTCCCTCCGTACGTATATATCCGGGCCTTTGAGGGTGCAAGTGGGGGGTTGGGTGACAGGCGTTCATTCTGCTCTGAGTCCATCACATTGACGGATGCGCCCGTGTCAATTAGGGCTTGCACATCTGTGCCTTTGACTGAGACGGAGCACGTAGGAGGTGGCCTTCGGCGACGGTTCGTTCTGCTTACGTACAACACCACAAACACTTCCTCGTCCTCATCTTCATACATCGGGCGTCGTTCCTGTGGCTGGTCCTCAGCTGTCGATGGCGGATCGTCAAGAGAGATCTGGCAAATGCGTTGTGGCATGCTTTTGGGCCTCGATGGCGTTTGTCTGAACTGCCCGCCGGGGCATACCTTGGCGTAGTGATTCAGCTTGCCACAGCGGGAGCATGTCTTCCCTTTCACCCTTTCGATTGTATATCACTCTACAACACACTACAACACTCCATGGTACGACTTTCCACTGTACGCCACTCCACTCTACACTATTCTTTTCTACACCACTCCATTTTATGCCACTCTACTATATGCCACCCAACACTGTGCCACTCAGCTCTATACCACTCCACTCTATGCCACTCCACTCCACTCTACGCCACTCCACTTTATGATATTCCACTCTATGCCATGCCACTCTACACTATTCGACTCTACTCCACTCAACTCTATGCCTCTGTAGGCCACTCCACTCTAATCCATTCCACCCTATGACACCTTACTCTACGCCTGCTCTACAATGCTCTACGGCACTCCACTATAAGACTCTCTCCTCCACTATACTCTGTGATCCTACATTTAATGACACTGCACTTAACGATACTCACTCTATGATTTATTAAACTTTTTTTGTAAAAAATATAAATCATTAAAATTCAATGAATTAAAAAAAAGGTTAAAGCTTAGTTAAATTACACCTCTATACACGCTGTAGTGAATTTGGTAACCACAATACATTAACTATAACTCGCCACTGTACCATGGACTATGTTCTCATAACTGATGTGATGTGCGATAACATAAACCATTTTATGAATGCTATAATTCAACTGGTATAAGTGATGTAATATGAAAGGGTTTAAGCAATGCATAGAAAATACGCAAGTTATAGTTAATGTGCATGGAGGTGTGTGAGTTATAATAATTTGAAGGTGATGCATAAATTAGAAATTTAAGATAGCACTCCCACTTTAGAATTTATAATGTTTGTGTAGTTTAAGTTTGGTTTGTAGAGACAAAAGGTGACCTTGTCGGTAAGCCACTGGACAAAGTTGCAGCGAAGATTTCTAGGTTTGGAGTTCATCTCCATTTTGGAAGTTGAAAATCTGGTGCAGAATGAGGCTGGAGGCTGTAGAAGAGAGTTCCACGGTGCCCGATACACCTTCTGAGAAGGTCCACAGAACAAGATTTGCTGCTGTAGAGAAGAACGTAGAGGGAGTTGCCACGAAGTCAGGCTGTCCAGCGATACAGCTAAGGCAGATAGACAAGCAGGGTTTTCCCGGTCTCCTCTCTGTTCTATGAGCAGTTTTTGGCCAAAAATGTTTAAAGTCCCACGTTTTGAATTCTAGCTATCTGAGCACCTTTAACACCACCACCAAGGGGCCAGGACCTAGGGGGCACCCTTGGGGGTTTTGAAATCTCTCAGGCTTGGTTCAGGTGCAGGTTGAATAGGGTTGGATCATTTTCTGGAAATCCCATCCTGGAATGGAAAGATATTCCAAGTACTAAAACCGTGGCACTTTTTTGATTGCTAGCAATTTTTATTTCAATTTTATTAAGAAGCATACTTCATTACATTTTGCAAACATTTTCTTAATTTTACTTCATAGTGAAAACACTCTCCCTGCCCTGATGCATCCCTTCTCTTCTCACACTCAGCAGGATTCATTTTAAGTTGCTGCTCTGGTGCAACAAGCGGAAAGCAGCCCTCCTATTTGTTCTCCCTTCAGTTTATGATCCAATGCAATAATTGAACCATTGATTAATTATTTTTATTACTTTTACACTTGGATCACCAGTGTTGGAGTGTGCATATCCTGCAGGAAGAAGATTGCTCATCTTCAATTGCTTATGGACATGTGTATAATTCATTCTCTTTTCCAACACACATCAAGGACCTACCAATCCTTGCATTTACTTTGGGGGACTCATTACTTATCATCTAGCATGCATGTCCATAAAAGACTGATAATCTCCTATACGTTCATAGTCATGGAGCTACCCTAGTACCACTAAAAATGACACAACATAACAAAAGAAAACAGACACCTTTGAGAACTACAGAGCTAAAAGAGATTAAACAACAAATTAGAAAGCTGCAACGTGCCTGACTCAAACCAAACACAAATCAACACAAACTTCAACTACAGAAACATAACAGATTATACAAGTCAGCTATCAAAAAAGCTAAAAAAAAGATATTCATATAGTTTTCCCAAAAATTCACCGGAAGCAATGGCATTTTATAACTCTTCAAATTATTTTTAGACAACTGACTCTAGAACTTCTACCTCCCATTCCATAAAGAGGACTCCAATACTTGAACATAATTTATTGTGTCTAGATCAGTACTGGATGCTAGCTGTGATTCTAAGTATTCAAAATTGAGTTTGTTCCACGGTCGATAGGTGAATGCAGGTAAGGTGGTTTTAGGTGTGTTCCTTCGTGTTGTTTTATATTGGAAAGCAAGCAAATAGTCTTCTGATCATGTGAGTGGAGTCATTATTTGAAAGGTAACTAGTTCTGTATTTGGAAAAGTAATGTCTAGGGAGTGTCCAGCAATGTGTGTGGGTTTGTGGACGATCTGATGCAGGTTAAGTGCATCTAGGCCAGTGATGATTGTTTTTGGATGGGGCAAATTGGGTCAGTCAAACTAAATTTTTAGGTCACCTAAAATGCAGAGGATGGAGTGTAGTGTGATAAGGTTTGAAACTGTGTTCAGAAGTGTGTTTGGTAATGTTGCATTGCTAGGTGGTTGCCGGTAAAGGAGCAGGAAGTTACATAAGGCAGATGGTGTGGGGTAGTATCTGGTGAAGAGGGCCTCACAACTTTGCATGGAGAGGTTGTCAATTTTTAGGGATACTTAATGTTTGCTTAAACACAACAGCTAGGCCACTTCTCTATTACCCATCTATAATTCTATACATATTTTCGACTAGGCACATACCAAGAAACTCTTGGGCCCTGTTTAGTTTATATTCTGCAAAACACCTTGTGGATCAACCAGGGCACATGACCTAAGTAAATCCCTAATCTCCTGTGATTCCATAACCAGACAATAAAGATTATCTCTTAAAATGCATACGAGAAAACTAAATGAAGGCTTGAGCATTTTTGATGAGGGTGCTTTTGGTTACCCAGTCCTGCCCTGTTCAATCAAAGGGTTAAAGGTTCATCCTAACATATTAGAGACTAATATTTCCTCATCACTCATCTCATCTCCATCTGCAAAATTATCTCGAGGAGAAAGTCATTTATAAGTAATCGAGTTCCAGTCATGCCTGAATCTTCAATCAGTGTCTCGTGCACTGAACATCAGAGACTCGGTCTAGTCTCTGGGGAATCTTGGTTCTTAGCTCTCAATTATGGCTTTCATTCACGCCATTAGAAATAACATTTCATTCAATGAAGTTACTTCAAGGGAATATCTTACATCCTTTTCTGTCAGAGGCTTACATAATGTATTTTTCATCTTAAATATTATTCAATGTGAAAATCATCACATTACCTACTTTTTGACTGTCTACAGATATTCTCTCATTGGGACTCAGTATGTCTCTCTATAGTAGCCTTACAGCTTTGTATTGTCACTGATAGTGTTCATGCTCTATTGGCTGTAGGCACAATTGACAAAAGTGCCCCACCAGAATACTGATGAACTCCAAATATGGCAGGTACGGGCAGCCTGTGGTTGGTGACCCACATGCCAAACTCCCATGTACAAGATGACAAGATGTTTCAAAACAAAGGTTGGTGCAATAAATACGATTAAAGTACGAAATAAGTGATATCTTACTCGTGCTGGCAATGAGCATGATTATGACTGAGCAGGTTAGTTCGAGCCCCTGCACAAACATGTTAGCCCATCATCAGCGTTATGAGTTGTGTGAATTTTATAGCACCTGGTAATTACTAGCAGGGCAGGCTCTATGGGGGTGCGACTGGTACCAACGCACCGGGTGCTGAATTCAGGAGTGGAGTGTTTGCAAGTATATTATGGTTTTAAAGCATCTGCTGCTGCATTCCTTGCCTCCAGCAATTTTCTGCCAACAATAAAAATGTCCAGATAACTCTGGCGATTAATGCTCTTCCTGGACAGCGATCAGAGTTTTGTCTAGTGGACGTTTTGACTCATCACAAAGTAGTGCAGAGGGTTAACATGCCTGCTTGAAAAAACGTGTACCACGCAGATCTCAGAGTGAATATAATACAAATACGTCAGTGGGTTATGGATTTTGTCAGCAAGATCCTTTTGTTACTTGCAGTTGTTTTATAAGTTAAAATCGTAATATAAAACAGTGAACTATTAACTGTCATCAAAGAGCTGCGTGCAAATGGCAAAGTATAGGTTAGAGTGCTATAATTCCCCCCACACAGTCCTTCATTATCCTAATGTTGCAAAAAGGGTTAATTTGGGTAGAAATCAATTGTTATTATTAAAGTAAACCCCAACCATGGTGTTACATTTTAAATTCGGAATTTGTGATTCTTCAGACCAAGCACCATTAAACTATACTGTCTACCAATATTGATGACATGTAACTCCTGCCCCTTATTGTCCTCTGTCCTATATAAAATTTCTTATACATTGATTTACACAAGTATGATTTACTGTCTCCATGTGTGTGTCTGATTTAAATTGCTGTGAAATCTTACACTGGTATGAGTGGCGCTATAAAAATAATTGAATGCATCTGAGAGAGAGTGGGTATGGAGACTTGAGGAGCACTGTTAAGGGGTGGTAGTGAGGGAATCCGTGGCAGAAGGGGTCATTGAGAGGCGCCAACAAACATTGTCGCACCAGGCGCCACCAGTTCTAAAGCCGGCCCCGATTACTAGGTTCAGCAATGCCAGTACCTCCTTTAAATTTCAGCAGGTCAAACCTGTCAGAATTTACCTAGGCAAAAAGGCTTGCTAATTACCTGGACAAGAAGCTTTTGGTGCGAGTTTATTGGCTGCAAAAAATACCTAGATCCCTTTGGCACACTCAAAATCAGTCCTAATATATAGAGTTAATTGAAGGGCTACCAATTAAGGGGCTGATTCACAAAGGTAAACTTTTGTGTAAGTTTATGTTTTTTTTTTGTAATCACAAAGTACGAGTCAATAGTTTAAGTTTGCGACTGCAGATACTCCACAGTCGGGCAGAGAATTCCACACAAAAAAATAGGACAGGGTTAACTATATATGTGCCGAGTTCTCTGCCCCGGAGGAAGAGGCTTAAACAGTCATAAACCTATTATTAACTCTTAGTTTGTGAATACCCAAAAAAATGAAACTTACACAAAACTCTTTGGGGTCTATTTGGATGGCGGGCGGATCGCCATCGCCCGTCTGGCGGTGGCAATCCACCCACCATTATCCACGCCCGCCTACCATTTCCCCCGCCAAATAAAGATGGTGGTGGGGACCCCAGCGGACGGAAAGACCGTCTGCTGGTTGTACAGGTGACCGGGCGGAAAAGTGCTTCAATATGGTGGCGGTCTCTGCAAGACACCGCCATCCATATTAGGATGGGCGGCGGTGCAGGGCTTTCCATGGCAGAGACACCGCCATGGAAAGCCAGGCATAGTTTACTTTTGGAGGTCCGTTACAGGCCCCCAGGGGTTGGGGTGCACTTGGGGGTACCCATGGTACCCCCCTCCGTTTGCATGCACAATGTGGCAGGTACTGCAAGGTGCCTGCCAGGTTGGTCATGCAAATGCACGACATGCATATATTGCATTGTGGCGGGTGCTGCTTACAGCACTGCCCACCATAATACAATGTATGCGGTATGCCACTGCCACCGTGGCGGTGTCATCCTAATTTCCATGGCGGGACTGCCACACCTACAGCGGTCGGTCCTGTTTCCCAGTACGGTGGCAGGCAGACAAAGTCCGCCCACCATCGTAATAGGCCCCTAAGTTTACCTTTGTGAATTTGGCCCAATATATGTATAAATCCGAATGGCATATATGATGGTATAGTGCTCATTCTCAAGTAGACGGCGACACTATCTGATACATATAGTACAGAAGATATGCTCTTTATAGAGATTTTTTTTTGCAGAGGATAGAAAAGAAAGCTGGCCTTCCTTAGGGATGAATGGTGATGTGAAACAGGAATGTGAGTGAATGCCATTAGCCTTCTTCATTGAGAGATTTAAATCAAATGGCTACCACCTAGTGTGGATACAACAGAGTCTGGTGGGTGTTCAGTTAAAGAAGATTTGGTTTTGTAGTGTTATATAGCACGAACTCTGCCTGAGTGCATTGGAGCACTTCACATAAGCATCAGATTAGGATATAGAAGGTCAAATATTTTAATTTTTGTTTAGGCACAGGGAGATTAGATGGTTTTCCCCGAATCACAGGATGTTCAGTCGACACGGAGAAACCAAGACCTGAACCTAGGCGCTTGTTTATAATACCTCTGTGGCACTCAGGGTGTCACTTTTGTGACTTCTGTGATGCTCCAGAGACGCAGTGTGCCATATTTACAAGGCCCCGCAAAGCCACCCTGCATGGCTTTTCATTTTCATTGTAAATATGGAGTAAGGCAATGTCTTACACTGAGTGGAAGAGGCATTCCATGGGTATTCCCACGCAACACCTATGGTTTTTGACGCTGCCCCAGATTTACAACATGTCTTAAATCTGGGGCAGTGCCAAAAGTAACACCTTCCCAAAGCAGGAGTAACGAGGACAAATTTTTACATTTCTCCTAGTTTTTTCCTCTTTCAAGCACACAAAGAACAAAGAACTAAGCAAACGTCTCCTTTGATGGTTTTTGTGCATGAAGGGGCACCTTCTTGCACAAAAACAATCATTCCAACAACACAGGCACCCTTGCACCATGCTGGAAGGATGCCTGTGTTTGCGCTCGGCTGCAGTTTGTGCGCCAGTGCTCGCAGAATAGACAGAATGTGCAGTAGATACTGATACTTGCAACAAATGGTCCTCTTGACAGAAAGCAAAACACAAAAGGTTCTCTGTTCCTAGGGGAGAAGAGACAAACCGGCCTATTGGGCTACGGGTTTAATTGGAAAAGAAAAGGGGTAGGTTTCAGGATTGATATAGCAACAATAAGGGAAATGTCTTCTATTTTGAAGAGATGCCCTCAGACACCCACCAAGGTGTGATGCTTCATATAGGGCGTTTTTACTCCTCGTGGTGGTGGCGCTGCAGTCGCCATGGGCCCCGCGGGGGGGCTCATAGGTGGTGAGTGCGGGTGTGTGGGGATAATGCACAGGTGGGTTAAAAATATCATAGTGGTAGCCCAAAAATACTTTTTATTCTCGGGCCTACAGGTATGATTATCAGCAAAAAATCAAACTTACACCACCAATGAGGAAGCATAGTTTGGTTCAGGAAATGTGAGTAATGATAAAGGTCATGGGATTGACATGTTTCACACCCTTATGGTCCAGAAAGGATCCTTGGCATTTTATCAGGACCAAATGAAGTTTAGAAGAATTTTGTTAATGTGCAAAAATGAAAGAGATCAGGGTAGACAAAACTCCCTGAATGACAAGTCTTAAAATTATTAAAAGGCAATCACCCAAAATCAACTATCCAACCCTTAGAGATTGAAGGGAGGGCCTCAACGGAGGAAGCGGACATACGCTGGGGTAACAGTGACCCCTCAGAGCGTGCAGCAGTCTCACCTACCCGCGTCTGATACCGCTGGTTGGGCAGAAAAGCAAATGCACAGTACATGGTCAATACTGTATTTACATCAGCATTAGCAATTTTGGTTATTGTATCAACTAATGTTGATATAAATATGGTATTGAACACTGTGTTTTAATTTTCTCCCAATCGGAACATTTGTTGCATGAATCAGATTGTACCCAGGTCCTTTGGCCTTTTTCTCAGTTACCTCATTAGTTTGTAGATACAGTGCATTCCTCCTGCCCTTTTCTTTTGATGTAGGGCAGTACAGCTCGAAGGCTTGTGGCGCTGCCCTATACCAAAATATTGTAAATATGGCCCCTAGTGCCAAAGCGGGCAGATATGCTCAATAAGCACAAATGAGTAAATCAACTTAGTTTCAGATTCGTTGGTTTCTCTGAAGAGAAGTTCGAAAATAAATGTGGTAACTCCTGCAATCGTACCTAAGTCCCTTCAGACCCCTCAGATCCCTGTGCATAAAACCCACGGTGGTTCACCGAGGGTTGTAAAGATAAAGACACAACGGTGCCAAGATGCCTCTGAACCACAGCACCTGCACACCCAGGAGCATTGATGTACATCTCCCTTGGACCATTCATGACCTGTCAGTTCTTTGTGCTCTGCACTGAACCACCACCGCCCTGATTACCTGATTCAGACTCACTGGCACACTGACCCTCTGCACCACTCTGGCATGCGTGTTAGCACTGCCTCACAGGTGCAAAGTTGGAATGCCCTTTTAGTTAAGATACCGTATCTTCATCTCCATGGTAAAGCACACACATTCCAGCTTACGCAATGAATGAGATCAGCGAGGCACACAAACACCCACACTCCCTAACACAGAGTCCAAGCTTGCTTTTGACATAGTGTCGCTTAGGTACTGAAAGATATCTTCAAAACTAATTCCTTATCCAACACTGACTTCCTATAAAAGAGACTGCGAGTAGAGGCCATAGGGGAGGAAGAGAAGCTGGTCCAGTTGCGAATAGGAACAGAAATGAACTGAGAAAAAAGAATCCTCTCTGCGTTTCTCTCCTTCAGAAAAGACAAACTTAACACTGCTACCTACACAGTGTTACCTAAAAGAAATACCAATTGTTGGCAGTAGGAACTAAGGAAACTCCGGGCCTGATTCTCAAAGACTGGTATATTAGTATGACTTACTCTCGTAGCACTCCAGGCTTACTGGAGTACACCAGGGGCCACATGCATCAAGCTTTTTTGCATTCGCAAATGGCGCGAATCGCCAAATTCAGCCGTTTGCGAATGCAAAAACCTTTTTTGGGATGCATCATTTTTTTTTCATTTTTCGCAATTTAAGAAATCGCAATTTTTTGCGATTTCTCAAATTGCGATAGCATTTAAGAAATCGCAAATTTTGCGATTTCTTAAATGCTATGCATGATTTTTTTTAATTTGCGAATTCGCAATTAGGAAGGGGAAAATTACCATGAAGTAAACCTTCATGGTAATTTGAGAAAAGTTTCAAAAATGCAAAAAAATGCATTTTTGAAACTTATATTTTACACACACACATGCCCTTGGGACATGTGTGTGAGTAAAATGTACTTACGTGGCATTTCAGGGGTGCAGGGGGGGTCCTTTGGACCCCCCCTGCACCCTTGACATTGCATTCTCATTTTGCAATTACTTAATTGCGAATTCGCAAAATGAGAATGCCTTTCCATTGATTCCTATGGGCCTCTAGGCGATTCCTTATTTGCGATTCGCAATTAAGGAATCGCAAATAAGGAAAATTAAGAAATCGCAAAAACTTTTGCGAATTCTTAATGCATAGGAATTTGCGATTCCTAAATTGCGATTCCTTAATTTTCGCAATTTAGGAATCGCAAATTCCTACAATGATGCATGTGGCTACTTATGTACTGCTGGCGCATTCCTTAGATTCGCTAGTACTACAAAATGCATGTGAATCAGGACCTTTGTGTTGTGAAAGTACTGTATCAGATGTGCAAATCTAGAACACATTACTTTTATTTCTCCACAGGGAAGTTATTTTTCTACATGAACAAACACTTCCTCTGTTATGACTAACCATAAGGGTTTTTTAGGGTTTCAGTGGAAGTAGGGCGCTCTGCCTAGAATCAACGTTTAAAAGTACATTAGAGGCAATCAGAAGATGTAGTGCGTGAAGAGCGAACGGAGAAAGCCCTTAACCGTTCAAATGAAAAAACCTAAGGCTATTTCAAACATACAAAAGGCAAAGCTCTCGCAACCACAATTTAGTACAAACAAAGACAAAAAGTCTTAAACAGGTAGAAAACAATTTAGTAATAAGCAACAGCGAATCCGTATGTCTTTAAATCTTGTCCTTCAGGAGGGTCGTTTATTTATTCCACATTCAGCCGACACGTGTTTCGTCGTGTTAGAGTTGAGTCAACACGACTCTTCAGGGCTAGTGGAGAGACCCACCGGTCAGTAGGTCAGATTCCAAAGATGTTTCTAGTGGAGGATTCGGTAAATGAGGGTATAATAGTAACCCTGAGAAACTAGTTTTGATGTTCTGCTCTGGATATAGAGCAGTTGATAATCTTCAGTAACGGTAAATTCCTACCAAGTTTGGTGATGTACCCAAAGGAATACTGGATACGTGTGCGTACCAGACCCTACCGGGAGGGGATCCAAAACAAAGTATTCTGGAAATTAGTGATGGTTCGATCCCTCTGTGGATTACGAACGAAGTTATGGTATCCCTCCTCTGTGTGTTCCCGGTCGCCGTGTTTCGAAAAACGGCGACCGGGAATTATTGATTGTAATATTATTTTAATATACTTTGATAATAATACTTATGATGGTGTGACCCTTTTTCGCTAGCACAGGATGCAAGCGAATTATGGGCTTTGGGTGGGGTAGTCTGTTAATACTCAGGTATTCATTTTAATACTCGGGTACTCAGGTATTCATTTTAATACTCGGGTATTAATCCAGAGTGAGTTTAATAATATTTTTAAGTGATTTATTAATATTCAAAAATAATACTTATGAGGGTGTGACCCACTTTCACTGGCATGGGTTACAGTGAATTTAAGGGTTTTAGGTGGCGAAGTGTATTAATGTTCAGGTATTAATTGTAATACTTAGATATCAATATATATTGATTATTATATTATTTTTAAGTGATTTAATATTATTTGACAATACTAATTATGAAGGTGTGACATTTTTTCTCTTGCTTGGGATGCAAGGTAATTAGGGGTTTGGGTGGGTAGTGTATTAGGACTCAGGTATTCATTTTAAGATGTGGATATTAAAATATATTGAATTTAATATTATTTTTATGTGATTTATTAATATTCAAAAATAATACGTATGAGGGTGTGACCCTCTTTCACTGACATGGGATGCAAGGGAAGTAGGGGGGTTGGGTGGGGGAGTGTATTAATAATCTGGTATTAATGTTAATACTTGGGTATTAATATATCTTCATTGTAATATTATTTTGAAGTAATTTATTATTATTCAAAAATAATATTTATGAGGGTGTGAATATTTTCACTGGGACAGGAAGCCAGGGAATTTAGGGGGTTTGGATGGGAAAGTGTATTAATACTCAGGTATTAATTTTAATCCTTGGGCATTAAAGCAGATTGATAATCATAATATTTTTAGGTAATATAATAACATTTAACAGAGTGTATGAAGCCTTCACTGGCATGGGATGCAAGGGAAATAGGTGAGATAGGAGGAGGAGTGTAATAATATCCTATAGAATAATATTTTGGAGGTGGGGTGAGTAATTTTTTAATATATAAACAAAGATAAACATGGTTATATGTACACTCAATTTTTTTTAACATGATAATATTAAAACACATTTATTTATCATTTGGAAATAAAATAAATAAATAAGACACCCAAAAGTATTTTGTATTAATAAAAACATGTTAAATTATATATTATTTTTTGACAATATTAACTTTTCCATAGTATATTAGTTTTTTTTTTAACATATTTTTAAGATAGTTCCCACGTTTTTCCATTGAAGTGAATGGGTAAAATCGTCCTTTTTTGCTTTTTAATTTTGCAGATGACGTAAGCGATTGTGTGTTTGTTTCTGGAGTCGGTGGAGCGTCGGGGTCAAGATCGGAAGCAAAGGAGATCTGTGGTTAGGTAAGACCAATTGTATTTATTTAAGAGTTTATGAGTGGCATAGTTTTTGTAAGGAGAGAGGAGTAAGGTAGTTAGATAGATGGTAGTGTTTTGAAGTATGTTTTGAGTTTTTTTAACCACATTTTAATTCCTTTACAGATAGCTGTTTTAGGCCCACGTCAGGTTGATTGCTTTTTTACAGTTTTGGTTTTAAATAAAGATTGTATGTGGATATATTTATTATTATTAAACCAAAGTGAAAAGCAAGCAATTCTTTTTTTACAGTTTTTTCTGCGTTACATTTTTTCAAAAAAGAAGACCGTATTCATGGATGTTCGACCACGTCCAAATTTTGGAGATCACGAATGTTTTGGACGATTTGGAAATTTTGGTAATGGATTTTAACTCCAGGAAATTTTCAGGGTGTTAAAATTTTGGATTTTTTAATTATGTAACACTTTGAATGGAAAATTGATGGAGAGGGGATTGCAACAATGGATTTCTTGTTGTGTTTTTTGACAAACTTTTTTAATTTTTCAGGATTTTTGGGGGGATGTGTTTTTTATATTTTAGACCGTATATTTTGCAGCACTGTGTTTGCTGTAGAATATGGCTATGCCAATCTGTGTCTCTCTTGCATGGTTCTTTGGATTGGAAAGTGGATTATGGATTTTCTACTTTGGATATTTGGCGAGCTGGAGACTTTTGGTGAACTTTGGAATTTTACAAAAGAGGAAGAGTTGAGGAAGGGAGACAGCTGAAGGTGGGAAGACTGAATTTTTATTAATGGTTAAAAAAATATTTTGAAAAATGGCAAATGATAAAAAAAAACAAATTGCAAAATAGGCAAGAAAGATAGACTAGGTGTTAGTGATAGTTAAAAATGTCGTATGTGTGCAATATTGTCTAGGTACAATGAAGCCACCATCAACAACTAGGAAATCTTTTTCATTCTTTTGGAAATTTGTGGGTTACGACTACCAAACAATGCTTGCACTATTCTCATTTCTTGGAAACTTGGCTCCTTCTTCAACATTTCCACGAAATGATAAGAGTTTGCATGAGATTTTCCGATTGATTTATTGAAAGAGTTGTGCCATCCCTCTATGGCATTAATGGCCTTTGCTCCTCCTTTTAAGCAGGTTGTGTAACAGTTCCACCACTTCACAGGAAACCTTGGATTGCTCCTTCGACCCAAGCCTGCTTAGATGTCCAATCCATGTGTCCTCAGAGTAATTTAATAGGGCACCCACTTTGTCTTCATTTGTAGTAAAATAGTCAGATTCAGTAATTGATGTGTAGTATTCATCCACACATTCCGTAGGATCAAAGCAGGTAGTTTATTTTTTAACTCAAATTGCAGTTTATGGCTGATATGTAATCCTCAACTAAGGTTGTTTTTTTTTTAAATTTCGAAAATGCATATGTGAAAAGTGAAAAATACAGCCTTGAATTTCAGTTTTGGGATACATTTTGGTTATGGTATTAATCATTGATAATTCAAAATAAATTATCACTTTTCTATGACTTTTGTTTTGTGTTTTAGATTTTAGCACTTTTACAAATTCAGTTTCAGTTGAGATTTGCTTATGAGAAAGTAAACTGTACACTAAGGGAACTACAGTGTTATTAATGTAGGTGTAAATAGTGTATATTTAGATGAATTGGATAGGGTTGGAACGTCTCATCCATCATCCATATATCACTAGTCTCCAATTTTGCAAGGTTAGGGGTTGTGCTAAAGATGAGTACTCTTTTCTGTTTTTTTGTTATGCAAAAGAAAGGTTTCATTAGTTATAGTAAGAGTTAGCTCTGGAGGAATGTTAATATCAGAGTATGTTTGGGGTGTTAAACTTTGAGGATTACTTGCCAGTTCTGCATAGGTTCGGAGTTGTGGGCATAGAACTCGCTACATGTATAGAAATGTGTTGTTATACCTCCCTCAAAACTGTGCCAAAGGATTCATTGGAGGTGGATGCAAGTTCTTTCATTTGATTAATGCTTTCTCTAACCTCTATCTGCATTGCAGAGGCAGAGTGGTTGTGCTCTGTGGTCCTTTCAACAGTGTCACCAAGAATAACCACTCTGCTTGTACAATGGGATGAGTAATAGTGCACACACCTCCAATGACTCCTTGGCTCGGTTAATCTCACCTTACAATAAAGGTAGCCACTGTGCTTTGGGAGTCGATTTTCTCATTGAGAGTTCATTTGGTGGCTTGTCTTCCCAATTCCATTATGTATATATCTGTAAAAGAGGGGAGAAAAAGAGTTTTTGTGTTACATTTTTTTAAATGAACATTTAGGAGCCAATTACGATGTTGGGTGGAAAGCCCCCTCCCGACAGTCGGAATCTCCTTGACCATGTCGGAACCCATCCAACCGACTTGGTCAGTCTACCATCCGCCCGATCGATTACAATGTTCGCGGTTGGAATGCAAACCACGCGGTTATTCTGAATCGGTTCCAAGTGGCTCTCTGAGAATTTGTGTCTGTCGGAACCGCATTGTACACCTATATAGACAGCATTTCTGACCTCGCGATTCCGATGTCGATTTTCAACAGCCTTTCTGAGTCAGACACAAAAAGGCTGTCAGAAAGTGACTATGATGGCCCCTAGCAGGGTCCCCTTAGTCCTGAGGCCTCCAGTTGGTGGCAGAGGGGGTACCTATGAGACCCCAATATCAAACCCTGCACTATGTTGCAGGCACAGTGGGGTGCCTGCAACAGGGTGCAGGGTTTTCCGCACACCCCTCATTTCCCCATAGGAGCCTGTGTTATGGCTGGTTCTCAGGCAGAACACAGACTCCCAAAGGAAACACTGGGACTCCTCATGTTCGGGTGGGCAGAACCGCAGACCGCGAGTCGGCCGGTCCCGATTCAGAGACAGTGTTGGGCGGGTAGTTTTTGCACAACATCATAATCGGCCCCTTAATCTGTAAAGAAAATGTTGTTAATTTGAAATGTTTATTTAAAAATACATGTTTTACAATGTTTTCCTGTTATTATGTGCTTTTGTAAATTGTAATTGTTTATTGATTATAACCTGCAAAAAATGTGGTTAATCGTTGATTTGGTAGTTTATTGAATTTTCTAAGAACATCTTCATTACTACATGGTTGGTTTTCGATTTTGCCAGGATTGATTTTCAAATATGGTTTGTTGTTGATTCCCGTAAAAAGATACAGAGGCCTTTTATATAGTCACGGGAGTATGCCTCACCTTAGTAAGGTTGCTTTGTTTGTCATTTGAAGGTGTGTTTCTGTATCTTCAGCTGTTTTTGTTGATTTGTGTTTTCTCCCTTCGGGTGATGTTGGATAGGTCTAAAAGGAAAAGTGTATTTTAAATCATCTATGTTTGTTTGATTTTTGGTTTTCTGTAAAGAAATGTTTTGGTTACTTTTGGTTGCAACATTAGGTTTTTGAAATAATGTACCTGTGAAAGGCCTTCTACTTGGTTAACAAGTGTGGGAGAAGATGTTTTGTAGTCCAGTTGATGAATTTGATTCTATTGATTTTAGATGGACTTTATTGAAGCAGACTAAGAAAAAACAAAAATATCAATGTATGTATTTTATTTGTATTGTTTACATTTAATATAACAAGAAGTGAACAATACATTTAATGAGGCAAGCCCCTGTGAAGTTACAGTACTAAATATGCCTGGCCACTGAGAAGCACTTTTCCTAAGGTAAACACCCAGTCAAGATAGAATAGTAAGTTTGCCCCTCAACACTGAGCAGCACATTCCCTGAGGCAGATACCCGGCTGAGTTAGAATAGTAAGTTTGCCCCTCAACACTGAACAACACCCTCCCTGAGGCAAACACTTGGCAGTATATTTGCCCCCCACCACTGACCAGCACCTTCCCTGAGATGAGAACCCTGTGGAGTTTGAATAATACGTTAATCCCTCAACACTCTCCAGCACCTTCCCATCCTGTGGAGTTAGAATAGTAAGTTTGCCCCTTACCACAGAGCAGCACCTTCTGTGAGGCAAACACCTGGCAGAGTTAGAATAGTAATTTTGCCCCTCAGCACTGAGCAGCACCTCACCTGAGGCAAAGTCCCGGCGGAGTTAGAATAGTAATTTTGCCACCAGCAGTGACCAACACCTTCCCTGAGAGCCCTGTGGAGTTTGAATATTATGTTTGCGCCTCAACACTAACCAGCACCCTCCCTGAGCTAAATAAACTGCGGGTTTAGAATAGTAAGTTTGCCCCTAAATACTGAGCAGCACCTTCCCTGAGGCAAACACCCAGTGGAATCACAATAGATTTTTTGCCCCCCACCACTGACCAGTACGGGGAACATCCATTACGACGCGGTGTTTACACCACACTACCATTACAACGCTGGTTTTACAACACACGTCGTTACCACGACTTGCTCTGGAGGGCGCTCTAGGCTAAGGAATAGTAGATTTACTATTCCAACACCTTCCCTACTGTACGTAGGCTGGTGTTGGAATAGTAAATCTTACTATTCCTAAGTCCAGCACCCTACAGCGCAAGTCATGGTAACGACTTGCGCTGTAAAACCAGCGTTGTAATGGTAGTGCGGTGTAAACACCGCGTTGTATTGACATACAACATACCAGTACCTTCCCTGAGCTAAGCACTGTGTGGAGTTAGAATATTAAATATGTTCCTCACCACTGACCAACATCTTCTGTGAGGCTAACATGAGGGAAGCACCTATAAGGGGCCCCCACATTCGAGTTCCGACAGCCTTTCCATGTCGGAAAGGCAGGCACTGAAAGGCTGCCAAAACCTGACATTGTAATTTCAATTGCAGAAATGCCAGCCTGAGTTTACAACTGCCTCCATTGTAATGAGGTGGTCATAGAGTAAACTGATCCGCCCATTACGATGCGGCCGTAAAGGCTCCGACTGAGTGTCAGAGCCTTTTACTGCCACATCCTAATCAGCCCCTTCGTGCGATGAAGCCTATGCTGCTGAGATCAAGAAAAAAAAACACCATGAACCCAACAAACCCACCATACTAACAAAAAAGGCTGCACCTAAAGCAGTTAAATCGATAGTTCAGATCTCCTTCAGAGTCTTGATGCCAAAGCCAATGGTGAATGGGAATCCGGTTCCCAGTATCTGG
Organism: Lissotriton helveticus; assembly: GCF_964261635.1. NCBI lineage: Eukaryota > Metazoa > Chordata > Amphibia > Caudata > Salamandridae > Lissotriton > Lissotriton helveticus. Next base: position 279,041,308 of record NC_136059.1, read on the forward strand.
TCAGGAAATCAATGATTTTTCAGGAATCAATATTTTTTTCAGGTATAGCCCGGCTGGTTTTTAGTTTTTAGAGAGTGGCAACATAGTCATTTTAAGGCAAAGTGGACAATTATCTAGGGCCCAACCTTCTGAAGGTTCAACTCATAAACTAATCAGGAAAGTCAGAAATTTCTGTTTCTCTAAATAAGCCGTCTATATCTCACGGCCTATACCGCTGACTCTGTCTCACCCTACCTATCCCTATCCCAACACTCTGTCTTTCTAGATGCCCCTCTTCCTCTACCTAATCTATCTCTCAGTCTATCATCTCTCTTCTATCTTAGCCTACTTGCTCAACGTCTTGCCTCCCTCTAAACTTACCACCTGACATCTTTTTATTCCTCCATAGTTTTTGTATAGCGCAAACTTGACCCGAAGGTATCAGAGTGCTTTACGTGAGCACCAGTTGTGTTACAGACAGACTTATCTACTTGGCAATCTCAAACACTCTCTGCCTGCCCCTTTTTCTAGCTCCCCTTTCTTTCCACCTTTCCTCTCCCTCAATACTTAGTATATGCCTCTACTCTCACTCCGTACTTTACCCTATCTTTAGCTCTCTCAACATCACTCACCCCTTACTGACAATAGTGTTGAGGGGCAGCTGTACAGCAGGCTTTTTGTCATCATGGAGTGAATCGATGATTGTATCGATTTACAAAAAGGGAGCTCGTTTAAATCCAGCATGTTAAAGGCCGATCTCCTCGCTTGATTCCTCAGTAAAGATATCGGGTCGTATAATTCTAAATGGATTGCATGGCTGGGCGGAAGAGAAAGGTAAAATGTCAGATCTACAAAAAAGCTTCTGTTCTGGGATTGGGACAATAGAGCAGAGTATCAACTTGAACATGCTAATTGGGATATATGCAAACATTAAAAAGGGGAAGATGTATTTAGCATTCGTCGATCTTTCATTGCGTAATACATGGTAAATTATGGACAAAATGAAGGAAATGAGGGTGAAGATTCCAATTATTAGCTTTCTGAGGGACTTATGCTCTGGTTTTTGAGTCAAGGTCAGACATGGGGCTAGAGGAGAATGCACTGAAGCATTTGGTGTGAAGAGAGGGGTGAGATAGGGGTGCATCTTGGCACCTTTTTTGTTCTCATTATATATAAATAGTGTGGGTGAGGAACGCGCAGCAACCTCTAAAGATCTCCCAAAAATAGGAATGGCCCCCGTCCCGGCCCTCCTCTACGCCGACAATGCCATGCTCATGGCTCATACTCCTCTGGCCCTACAGTCCTTGCTTACTAACTTTGTTGATTATACGAAGGAACTCCGTCCCCAAGTCAACCAAACAAATCTTTATTTTGAAGTGCAGAAAAAACAGCATGACACGTAGAGATATAAAAATAAATGACATTTTCTCCTACTTGGGGATTTTATTTGATAGGGATGGTTCATGGAATAAGGCTATTGATAATAGGAAGCTACAATTCAGAAAGGCTTGTATGGCCCTCAAAAGCTTCGCAAGACGATTGAGCTCCAACCCTCCTGAGAAAATGATGATGATCTATAAAGCTAAATGCCAAAGTATAGCACTTTAGGGGGTGGGTGTATGGGGATATAAGAAATGTGCAGATATGCAACTGAAAGAAAATGAATTTTTTAGATATCTTTTAGCAACCCCCAAAAGTACATCAATGTATGTATGCCACGCCAAATTGATTGCTCTGTTCCTTACAGATTTTATCAAGTTACAGCCAATCTTACTGTGGCAAAAAATTTGGACATCAGAACATACAAGCGTTAATCAAGCAATAATAGGGGACTGTCTCAAATAAAGATTATATTTAAGTACCCTTTTGTTGGCCTAAACACAGCAATTCTTTTGTGACATGGGCCACCCTGAATACTTTGAGAGCCCTGAAACGTTAGAGCCTATCACTAAAAATATATAAAAAAGGAAGGAATGACACATTTGGAAAGTATTAAATTGATGATTGAAGCCCCTAAATCCAGTGCTTTAAAAAAGCAATTGATCTTTACTACTTTTAATATGCAACCTCATCTTAGAACTGTTTTCAAAGTCATGCCACAGGTTTGTTTTGATCATTGAAGATTGGATATATTTAACCAATTAACTACTGTTGAGAGAGGGTCTAGGTGCTTCGTGGCTGCTGTGCTTTGTGCTTAGAGCTTCGTCGGCTGCAAAATCTTATCTGTTCTCACCACCCCACTCCTCGCGGCCCCCGCTCCGCGGGCGCCGCTCGAGGCCATCGTTACCTGGATACACCCCCGTCGTGAGGAGCTGCAGGAGACGCCACCCACCCTTGCGGGACTGCGAGGACCAGTGGGCGTTGCTTCTCCTGACTCGCCGCAGCTGGTCCTCTTCCCGCCCCCTCCCGCCTGGATAGAAAAGAACTGCGGGCAGGGACCTCGGCGCACTACTGTCGAGAGAGGGTCTAGGCGCTTCGTGGCTGCTGTGCTTTGTGCTTAGAGCTTCGTGGGCTGCAAAATCTTATCTGTTCTCACCACCCCACTCCTCGCGGCCCCCGCTCCGCGGGCGCCGCTCGAGGCCATCGTTACCTGGATACACCCCCGTCATGAGGAGCTGCAGGAGACGCCACCCACCCTTGCGGGACTGCGAGGACCAGCGGGCGTTGCTTCTCCTGACTCGCCGCAGCTGGTCCTCTTCCCGCCCCCTCCCGCCTGGATAGAAAAGAACTGCGGGCAGGGACCTCGGCGCACTACTGTCGAGAGAGGGTCTAGGCGCTTCGTGGCTGCTGTGCTTTGTGCTTAGAGCTTCGTGGGCTGCAAAGGAAAATGAAATGTTGCCTGACCAATGTGTCCCCTGCATTTACCCTATGTTACATGTATGTGCATGTCACCCATGCATATTTCTCTTGGTGGCCTGAATCACAAGGCCTCTGCAATCACGCCCTGCTTTAAGATGCCAGTAATTAAGTCTCCCATGTAACAAAGTTAAGTTAGCAGTAAGGCCCATGTATTTGCATTGTGCACTTTTAAATAAATATCGTAATGAACCACTTTCTGAATTAAGGGTTTTTCATGGCTCAGACACTCTGAAAGCTACAGTTACGTATCTCTGACCTCGCATGCTTCTAGCTCAGCCGAAAGAAGCCCAGCAAGGGTTGCCAAGACAGTATTATGAATAACAGTTATCTGCTTGCATTACAGAATCACATTTCAGTCTGGTGAAGAAGGTAAACATATCCCGTCCGCGAAAGATAGGGCCTAGCCTCTCTGTCTCCATTAAAGTAAATCACAGTGCTTGCATTTGTAAAAAGCTCACAGCCCCCATGTAATGAACGAAGAAATATATGCTTTTTCTGATTCTTAGTGATGAGCAACCTTTGCTTCAGATAATACATCCCCTGACTTAAGATATCAGTTAGTACGAGACGTGCTGGTCGCCTTGACACTAAAGATCTCTCTACTAGACTGAAAGTCAGCTCTCCTGCCAGTTACACGTCAATTGCACGTCATGATCCAATTGCGTGCACAAATAGGGCACAGTTCCAACCTGCCATGTAACTCCTCCTCTGTGTACCACCCACCTATGACACCTACCTATCACCTTCCTATGACTCATCAAGTGTACACCCTCATGCACGCCTACATGCTCTTATCTCATTTTCTTTCTTGCTCTGCCTGAAGCGCTCCTCCCTATGTACAAGGAGTAAAACATATATATGTTGTTCATTGTTATTAAATGTTAGAAGACCCTTCCTGATCCTCAGTGGAGATGGAACAGATTCTCCCTTAACTCGAGTTATGGAATAAAGCCCTTTTAACTTGGACACCACGGACTCTCTGCCTCTCATTTGATACATGCTAATTGTTAATGCCTAGAAATTATGCCAGGGTAATATTTTATTTACCACATTAATTTGGCGCCCGAATACAGGGACTATCCCTTTCCCCACGCGCCGGTGACGTAGGTACAGCTCTTGCCCCCTTCTACAGCCGTGACGGACTTCAAAGCGCGCCAGCGGGACTTCCTGCTTACTCCCTCAGGCCCACGGAGGAGACGGACTGTGACCAGGCGTCCACACGAGGCGGTGAGGATTGCGGATCATCCCAACCAGAGCCCACCCGTGGGAGAGCAAGGTCCGAGGTTTCCGAGGCCCACCTGTTCCAAGGCGCATGCGTAGTAGCAGTAGTAGAAGTCCGAGGCCTTCAAGTATCAAGTTCTGCTTCCCGGTGAGTACCACTATGGGGAATGCATCAAGTTTCAAGACGGGTCCACTGTAAAAAGTGGAAACGGTCAAGACGGGTCCACTGTAAAAGGTGGAAACGGTCAAGACGGGTCCACTGTAAAAGGTGGAAACGGTCAAGACGGGTTCACGTTATACGTGTTCACGGTAAAGACGTGTCCATTCACATGTTCACGGTAAAGACGGGTTCACGGTAAAACGTGGGCACGGTAAAGACGTGTCTCATTTTTGAGACCGGTATGGTTGTACTGTATTCCAGTGCATATAGTTTTTCAAGTACATGTTTAGTTCTCTGTATTGGTTTAGATCATGTTTGTTTTAATGTTATGATGTTTCTTGTATGAATGATTGTTGATTGTTTCAGTCTATTCTCGTGTACTGTGTTTTCATTGTGTAAGTTTCAAACATGCCACTGTTCTCAAAATTACGTCAGATAGGGACCAGGAAAGGCATACTAGAAGAGTCAGTTAACATCCCGCCTAGAGACACACCTGGTCGTTACATGTATAATAAGCATGGGTTAGACGCCATCTTGTTTTTAGATTTATGGGTAGACTATACAAAAGATTTAGAGGAGAAATATAGATGGCCTATCTCGGGAACATGGGATCCTGAATGCATTATGAGAGTAGAGGAAGCGCTATGGAAAAAGAAGTCAAGACCCTCTCAGAAAGATGCCATTGAATTGTGGCGCAAAGAGTCACATAGGAGGATAGAGAAAGAATTGAATAAAGCAGATAGAACTAGACAAGCAGGGGAAGAAAGCCAAAGAAAAAGAACTACGGGAGGAGGCGGAACGGGTCAAAACAGAACAGACTGACAGAGAAAGAAATGCCGTCATTACTGGTATTTATCCCGTCCTGTCAGAAGAACTAGCTAGAGTGACCACCTCAGAAACACCCAGTAGGTCACGAACGCCACCACCTGTACCATTTAGAGTATGTAGAATAAAGCCGACAGCATCAGAGGCTTTTATTTCCTCCTATCTAGAAGAGCCCACACCAGACTGCGTAAACGCAGATTTCCCTCTGCCCCCATCGGCCAGATAAGTTTACTGTGGAGTTCCTTGTAAATAGCTCCTTGTAAATATGGTTTATGAAGAGCATGTCATTATTATGACTTGTTGAGTTTCTTGTGAATATGGCTTGTGAATAGCGCCATGTGGTTATGGTTTGTGCAGAGCATGTTATCATTACGTTAGGCAGGAGAGAGCTGGATCTCTTTCAAGTGCTTGGAGAAAAACGTTTTGAAGATGTGCGTACGTGTTATGTGATAACGTGGAGAAATGAGTTCATGACTTTCCCATGTACTGCAGTCATTGGGGAATGATTGTGCTTCAGCTGCCAAAGGGTTAATATCTTGTATTGAGAAGGCAGTATTTGTTTTAACATGCTGTTTAACATGCATGGTTATGTGAGCTGACACTAAAAGTCAGTGAGGGTTAGATGAATGATGGTTTGGTTTAACATTTTTCATTGGTTGCTGGGTCTGCCTATGTGCTTTGTCAGCTTGCAGACTGAAATGGTAACATTTTGCATGGAGAGTAAAGAAGTGTTCATTCTTGGAACACTTGATTTAATGTGTTTGACTCAGAGGTCGGTAAGTTGTAAATAAGTCGTAAATAAATGAGTCGGATTGAGATAAGGGTTTGCACAGAGGGTGCTTTAATGTTTTCACGGCTGAGGGTTCCTTTCAAAGGCACGGTTGAGAAGAAAATATAAAACAGACCCATCATAGAATGTGCTTTTAATTAGTGTAATGCAACAGTGTGTTTTTTTAAAAATAGAAATGTGTTCTACAAAATATGCATTATTATTTTTCCCAATGTAAGCTGCCCTTTAGAATAGTGTGTGACAGTTAATACACTCAATTAGGAAACATGGCTTTTTGAAAAAGATGAATATGGCCCTTTTAATAGGTAGAATAGACGAGCTTGCACACTTAATTATGAAAATCTTGGTTATGCAATGCAAAATTATGGTGTTTCACATGTTATTTTCAAAAAGTAAAATGTGGTGTGTTTTCATGCCATATTGTTCTGTTTCTTTTTTCCTTTGCAGCTAGTATCAATATTTTATGATATAATTATTTTTAAATGCTAGCATGTGTCTAAACTACGAAATAAAAAATAATATGTCCTTATTAATTACTGATTTTAGGATGCTTTTTATCACGTTTTAAATTTGCTTCAGTTGAGTTAGAGAATGTTGGTTAGCCCTGTGGCCTAGGTGCAGATATGTTTTGAATTACAGAATGTGTTTTTCGACCTTGAAGTGGCTCAGGCTGAAACATAGTTCAGCCAGGCCCCGTAGTGGCCTGGCTCCCATGGAAAGATATTTTGTGAAGGGAGGGCTTTTCACTCTTAGAGCCAGCAGTGCCTGTCTTGTTATGATTGGCCATACTCCAATTCCTTTCCGCGCAAGTAATGTTTATATAAGGTGGGGGTCAAGTTGCTCTTCCTTACAGTTAGCACTGAGAGCTTCCTTCGCATGCAGATAAGGCATGCTTGCAAATGAATAGTTTTTCCCTCAGTAGTGTAAACAGAATAGTTGGCAGGAGTTTTGCTCTTGCGATGAGTTCAGCGTCTGGCAGTCATTCAATTTTAGATCACAGTGAAGCCCGGCTTGGAGTTGATTCGAAACTCCGAGCGCGAACATCTTTCTAGAGGGAGGGGCTGTTTCTCAAAGGAGTGAGGAGTAGCGAGGCTCCAGCCCTTCTGTCTATGCAAGAATAATTTGGATTTTATTCAAATACATTTAGAGAACATATTGTAGGTAGTATGGTCATACTATTCCCAAGATTTAGAGTAGGATTTTTTTATGAACTGCAGAGCTTTTGGAAAGAGGTTTCCCTAAAATAATAATCGTGCTTTTGAATTGGAAATTTATTTTTGCTAGATTGATGACAGAGAGCCCTAGCATTTACAGTCAAGCATTGAAAAGACAACTGGACAGTATTTATATGCCTACCAGCACAGCACTGATACAGTATGTAGACGACATTCTAATTACAACATGATCTGAACAAGACAGCGAAAATGCATCACTGACAGTTTTACACTTTCTGACTGACAAGGGACACAAAGTGTCCCCTTCGAAGCTGCAATTCTGTGAAAAGCAAGTGGTGTACCTTGGACACTTGCTTTCCAAGGAGGGTTAGACAGCTAACACAAGAACGTATCATTGCCAACCTTTCACAGCCAAAGACGCAAAAGGAAGTACGTGCCTTTATTGGCCTCACTTCATACTGCAGGCAATGGATTCCCCAGTATGCCTTTCTAGCCAAACCACTCATACAATTGACAACTCAGGAAACAGCGTTATCTGTCCTCACACAAGATCAAGCAGGAAAACACAAGCTGTGTGCTTATTTTTCTAGTACACTAGATCCAGTGGCCCAGGCTCTGCCTGCGTGCCTGAAATCAGTTGCAGCAACAGCCCTAGCCATAAGACAAAGTGACTCAATAGTGTTGGGTCACCCTCTGACAGTACAAGTACCACATGCAGACTAAACATTTGACTGTAGCAAGACTGACAGGATATGAACTGACATTATTTCAGCCACACATAGAGATCAGATGTTGTAATATTCTGAATCCTGCAACACTTTTGCCCTCAAGTACAGTAAATGCACCACCACATGACTGTGTGGAAGTAATGAATATAGTGACGAAACCAAGACAAGACCTGACAGATATTGCACTTCCAGACCCAGACTTAACGCTCTATGTAGATGGATCATGCATGAGAACGAGTGCAGGAGAATTAGTAGCAGCCTATGCTGTGACCACAGCTACTGAGGTCATAGAGACACAGAAAATAGACACACTATCAGCACAAGCAGCAGAGCTCATCGCTCTGACACAAGCCTGCATAAGAGCTAGGGACTTGAAAGTGAACATTTATACAGATTCACAATATGCCTTTGGCGTAGTCTTGACCTCCCATGGGACTAAATTTCAGCATGGTCCGCTTATTCAAGCCCTGTTAGAAGCAATACATTTACTTACAGCCATTTCTATCCTGAAGTGCAAAGCTCACACCAAAGTTACAGACATCCTTTCCCAGGGTAATGACCTGGCAGACCGAACAGCTAAACTTACAGCCCAGACAGCCCAGACACCAACAGACACGACAAGGACAGAGGTACCATTACTGACAACATGTATGACAGTCAGGGATCCCACTCAAGATGTACTCGACATACAGACACATGCCACTGCAGATGAGATAAAGAAATGGACTGAACAAGGAGGGGTCCAGACTGACCAAGGTTGGATGACTAAGGGAAAAGGTACATGGTTAAAAAGCAATGATAGACAGCTTACAGAATATTTGGTGTAACAAGCACATGCGTGCAGCAGCGAAACAGAAAGTACGAACATGTATGATCTGTTGCCAGTTCAATCCAGGTAAAGGCATTCCGGTGGAACAAGGCGGATTTCATCCTCCTGACCACCCATTTGAGGTCCTCCAGATGGATTATATCCAAATGGACAGATGTAAAGGTTACAAGTATGTCTTAGTAGTACACTGCTGTGACAACAGCCAGGCAATTGGTGCGCGAGTTCTTCCCCAGATATTGCCCCGTGTCATCTATTCAGATAACGGACAGCCATTTTCCTCTGAATTAATGAAACAAGTGTCTCTTCTGTTGGGTTATAATTGGGAGTTTCATTGTGTAAGACACCCCGAAGCAGCAGGCCTTGTAGAAAGACATAACCAGACAATCAAAACGAAACTTGCAAAGATCTGTGCAGAAAAAGGCGTGGATTGGATGGTAGCCTTGCCGGTTGCCCTCTTTTACATGCGTATGGTAGCTCATTCCAGAACAGGCCTATCTCCGTATGAAGTAGTTTTCGGTAGACCGCCAAATATGTGGGGTACGCCTATGCCTAAAAGAATAACTGATGTTGACAGTAACATGCTGACAGATTACCTGGCTTCCTTGATGTCTGCACTACTTTCTTGTCGTTCACAGGTTGCCGACGCCTTCCCTGACAACACCCAAGTCAAGGAGCACGCCATATCACCAGGCGATTTTAACCCCATCCGGAACTTTGATCGTTCAAGCCCCCTTGAGCCGCGCTGGAAGACGCCGAAATTGGTACTTCTGACCACGAGGTCCGCCGTAAAAGTGGAAGGACGTAAAGGCTGGATTCATCTTCAGCATTGCAAAAAGTACTTTGGACAATCCGGAACTTTGATAGACAATAAGGACCATACAGACTTTGCGCCGCTTGCGCCGCCTGCGCCGCCTTTGCTAGAAAAGACTCCACAGCAGGAGTATAAATCTAAGTTAAGATCTAGTGAGTCAGACGTAGTTTAATTGTCTAAGTCCACTCGGTGGTGAATCGGTTAGACTAGATTTCTGACATGTATAAGATCACAGACGAGAATAGCAAGAAAACCCAAATGAAAGCAAAATACTGCAAGCTATTACGCAGTAGATGTATAGTTACTTTGATCATTCTTTTTATTCTGTGCATTGTTATAATCTGTGTCAGTTTATTACTACATGTTTTCTTTCCTATTTCCTCACATGTACACTCTTCCAGTAACAGCACCATAGAGCATACATTTAGTGAACTGCCACCTCATGAACTGTCATATCGACTTGCACTACGTAACAATACATTCATTCGTACGTTACACCATTCTCACCAGACCAGCAATGCAACTGACTGCTGGGTATGTGGCCAACTGCCCCCTTATCAGAAAACGAAGGGAGTTCTGCCATTCTATCCTTTACCGTTCTCACACAATGGTTCATGTGGAGCATGGTTTGCTTTAATGACCTCAATAGATAGAAAGTACATAGCTTATCCAGGTGGCTGGATATATGGAAACTTGAATAAAGTAATGAATAAGTCATGTTTCCCAGACGAAAAAGGGTTTCCCCAAAGGAAAGGAACTGATCTAGAAAATGAAGAGTATGAGCAGGGAAATGCATCCGTTAACTTTATAATGTTAAATGTTCAGCACAAGCAAAATACAGGTCCACCGTTTATTTCAGTCCTGCCAGCAAAAGGTGATTTATGTGTCAGAAAGAAGGGCTCAGTACTCATGGGACACAGCGAATGTAACGCTGTGGTAGAGTTTGATGATAAAGGACTTTCTTCTTTCAAAACATCACGCCATACCTATTTCATTTGCGGTCAGACAGCCTATGTACATCTGCCCTTAGACTGGGGTGGGACATGTTATATAGCGTTCCTGCTTCCACCCGTTTTTCTAGCCCCATCCAATTATCATAAAGATTCACGACTAGAACATGTTAGACAAAAGAGGGAGACAGATTCCGCAGGGATTGATCAGACTGAAACAGCTTGGGAGCAATATACAGATTTCAACAAAGGTTTCTTCTTTTTTATAGGTCCCGTCCAAAACAGTAAACTGATACGCAAGATAACAAGGACTCTTGAAACAGTTGTAAATATAACTGCATCTGCCCTGGCGAACTTGACCCAGGAGCAGTCTGCTATTAGACTTGTCGTTCTTCAAAATCGCCTCGTTCTAGACGTCATCTTGGCGGATAGGGGCGGAGCTTGTAGAGTCATCCGATCTAGTTGTTGCATTTTCATCCCAAATAACGCACCATCTGTGTATGCAGCGATAACAAGGCTCCACAAGATTGCTCATGTCATACATCAAGACCCAGGCACATGGACTTGGTCCAGTTGGCTCTGGGGTGTGATATCTGCTTGGGGATGGAAAGTGGTGTCGTTCCTAGGACTTATACTAATTATAATATTTGGTTGCTGTCTCTGTCTGCAGTGTGGCCCGGCCATTTGCGGCCTGTGTGCAACTGCATGTGTTCCACATCCACGTATACAAAGGATTAAAGACGAACAAATGATGCTGTATGATCAAATATACGGTCTCATGAATATAGATGTATCCTGAAGGGTAATGTAGGGGACAAGGAGGGAATGAGGAAAATGAAATTTTGCCTGACCAATGTGTCCCCTGCATATACCCTATGTTACATGTATGTGCATGTCACCCATGCATATTTCTCTTGGTGGCCTGAATCACAAGGCCTCTGCAATCACGCCCTGCTTTAAGATGCCAGTAATTAAGTCTCCCATGTAACAAAGTTAAGTTAGCAGTAAGGCCCATGTATTTGCATTGTGCACTTTTAAATAAATATCGTAATGAACCACTTTCTGAATTAAGGGTTTTTCATGGCTCAGACACTCTGAAAGCTACAGTTACGTATCGCTGACCTCGCATGCTTCTAGCTCAGCCGAAAGAAGCCCAGCAAGGGTTGCCAAGACAGTATTATGAATAACAGTTATCTGCTTGCATTACAGAATCACATTTCAGTCTGGTGAAGAAGGTAAACATATCCCGTCCGCGAAAGATAGGGCCTAGCCTCTCTGTCTCCATTAAAGTAAATCACAGTGCTTGCATTTGTAAAAAGCTCACAGCCCCCATGTAATGAACGAAGAAATATATGCTTTTTCTGATTCTTAGTGATGAGCAACCTTTGCTTCAGATAATACATCCCCTGACTTAAGATATCAGTTAGTACCAGACGTGCTGGTCGCCTTGACACTAAAGATCTCTCTACTAGACTGAAAGTCAGCTCTCCTCCCAGTTACACGTCAATTGCACGTCATGATCCAATTGCGTGCACAAGTAGGGCACAGTTCCAACCTGCCATGTAACTCCTCCTCTGTGTACCACCCACCTATGACACCTACCTATCACCTTCCTATGACTCATCAAGTGTACACCCTCATGCACGCCTACATGCTCTTATCTCATTTTCTTTCTTGCTCTGCCTGAAGCGCTCCTCCCTATGTACAAGGAGTAAAACATATATATGTTGTTCATTGTTATTAAATGTTAGAAGACCCTTCCTGATCCTCAGTGGAGATGGAACAGATTCTCCCTTAACTCGAGTTATGGAATAAAGCCCTTTTAACTTGGACACCACGGACTCTCTGCCTCTCATTTGATACATGCTAATTGTTAATGCCTAGAAATTATGCCAGGGTAATATTTTATTTACCACAGCTTCGTGGGCTGCAAAATCTTAACTGTTCTCACCACCCCACTCCTCGCGGCCCCCGCTCCGCGGGCGCCGCTCGAGGCCATCGTTACCTGGATACACCCCCGTCGTGAGGAGCTGCAGGAGACGCCACCCACCCTTGCGGGACTGCGAGGACCAGCGGGCGTTGCTTCTCCTGACTCGCCGCAGCTGGTCCTCTTACCGCCCCCTCCCGCTATAACCTGGAAGTAGATCCCGCGCACGCGGGAGCGCACGGGAGCGCGCCGGGAGAAGCCCGGGACAAGGGCGGGACCGTCTGTGGCCGTCCGGGGACGTACTAGGACGGGACGGGCCACCTTATTTTCATTTCTATCTCGGATCCTCGGCAATTTGATGTCAAGCAGTGAACCTGCAAGGTAGGTCGGGGAGTAAAACAATTGAATCACTGAGACCAAGGTACCGGTATAGGAGTCTGGAGCTGTTATCAATTCCTGAGAAATCCAAACCCATACCTCGAGTAGATTCTAAACAGCCTTTAAAAGAAGGAGTTAAACCCACACCTACCAAGTGATCTTCAGGCAAGTTTAATGGCACTAAAAAAGTTAAGATCACGCACAATATTTATGAAACGAATGGGCACTGAGGAAGCAGTTAGGAAATCCTCTGATAAAGTATTAAAACACGGCCGGATAACTCGGACCCCGGCAATAAGTAAGTACTTTTCTGCCTTATCACCGATAAAACAATCACCTACTTTCGCCTTGGAAGAAGGAAACAACCTTGATCCCATGGAAACTAAGGAGGAAAAACAGCTTTCTTCTTCTTCTCTGATCCATCATTTCACTCAAAACTTAAGTGATCTAGATCTCGAAGATAATCAAAAGATAATCTCATCATCAGAGGATCTACAAATCCTGGATCACGAGGTGTCACATTCAACACCTTTAACTCCGATAAATCCTTTAGGCAGCCAAGTCTGCACTGAGGATCCCCTTGGTAACAACATGAAGTCAGTAAATAATAAATCAGAACTACAGCCAAATCCTGATAAGTTATTCGCTAGCTCTCTGGAAAAATCACTTGAACACGATCCAGCACTAGATTCTTTTCCAGACCCTTTCTATCCTAACACAAACTGTGCAAACCCTGTAACACCTTTGTCAAAAGCACTATTTTCTTTGCAGGAAATTTTGGAATCGGTCCTTACTTTTTTAGGTCACATCCTAGCAAATTCGGACGCCACTCTCGATGTACAAATTGGTATACTTAAATTTCTAGTAGAGGAAAAAAGGAAAAAAGATTCAGTTGATGTCACGAAAAAACAACAAGCATCTGATTTGATGCAACATCAGAAAAGTCACTTAACAAACTTCACTAAAAATACACAGATTTTAAGTAAATGCGATATAAGTACACAAACATCAGAAGTAGTAATAATAGAAAGAAAAATAAAGGAATCAAGGAAAAACTTCAAAGCCCTCACCACATATTCTCTGAAGAAACTCTTCAGAGAAGAACCATTAAATACTCTCAAACAGTATTCCATTTTTTCGAACTCTATTAAAAAAACAGATCCACATAAAACTGGGTGTGACAAAGACGTTCAGGAAACCATTATCAAAAATGTACCTGAAGCAGACCACGGGGAGAAGATCTTTAAAACAAAAGAAACCCAGGATGAAGGAAGGAAAAAAAGAAGAAGAAAGCCACAAAGAAGAATTCACACAAAAAAGGGGCGTAAACTTAAATTTCAAAAACCAATTACTCCTCAAAAAATCCGAAAGGGCGAAAATGTCCCAATAATTCCCAATACTTCCACATTAGAGGTAACCAGAGTTAGAAAAACTATATCAAATGAGAAATCTCTGAACCCAAAAGCTGATGAATATTTCCCGGCCACATCGCTTTCAAAAACAGCGCTGAGAACTAATGAAGCAGGGGAAGGCGACGATAAGATTTCTTGGCGCGGGGAAGGAACATCGTCAAAGCATCTAATAATTGAAGAACTTTTCCCCATAGATAATGTGCCACTAAATCGAGGAAGAATAATGAATCTTCTCCAACAAATTTCGTCTTTACAATCTCCTACAAGTAACGAAATAGACTTGGTGATTTTTCCCAAAAAAGAAAACAAAAAACTAGCGTTGGTATCATTCTGGTCACCAGTACTTCCCGGGATCATTCTCAGAGAGAAGGAAATATTACACAAAAATGGCTATGATGTAATTGAAAGACCAGAACCAAGGAAAAACAAGTTTGATAAAGGGTACAATGGCCTTACAAGTCTAAATACTGATACACAAAGCAAATATCAGTATAAAAACACTACTAATTGGGAAAATTCTGAATTAATTGGTTTAGGAAACGTCAACCTAAAAATTCAAGTGAACAATGGTGAAAGGGTAGTATGGAACCAAGATTTAGAAGAAAGCGAGGTCAAAAAAACAACACAATCTTGGGCTTGGATTTCGGAGACGTTAAACAGTAAAAAAATTATTAACCACCAACAATATACTGTTTAGTAATGGCTTGGAGATCATTTCATGGAACATGGCCGGGAAAACTACTAATAAAATGATTGAAGCCACTAAAAAACATCCTGATATCCTGGCCCTACAGGAAACTTGGGCAACAAAAACCTTCTGCCAGAAAGGCTATTATGTTTATGAGATCCCTGCAAAAGAATCCAATCGGGGCCACGCAAAGGGTGGATTGGCAATCCTGTTAAGAGAGGAATACTTATGGACTCACAAAATCGTCGAGACCAATTCTGAAAGCCTTCAGTGTATCAAGGTGGCACTGAAAACACATCCTACAGCTTCCCATAAGGCAATATTGCTCTTTAACATATATGCCCCTCCCGGCAATAACCAAGACGCCCTGTTTGAGGATATAATGGAAACAATCATTCATATACTAGAACATCGCTCTTACATGCCATATTTAATCATGGGAGACTTGAACGGAAAAATTTCAAACATCGAAATTGGAAAATGGGTAAATTTATACAAAGAAGAATCACTGGAAATGTCCATCCCAAAATTTCCTAAGGGCAATAAATCCGACAAGAGGGGCAGGTTGTTATTATCATTATTACCAAGTTTTAATGGGACAATTCTGAACGGTAATATGGAAGGAGATATACCGGCATCTTATACTAGACGGGGAAACGGAACTTTCTCAACAATCGATTATATAATCTGTTGGATGGATTTAATGGAGACAGTTTCGCACCTACATACCAACTTTACAGATGAGACCGATCATGCACTTTTACATCTAACTACCCTCTGGATGGCCATCCCTTCCTCTACAAGTCAGATAATATTTCATAAATCCACAATTGAAGTTAATACTAACAGAGGCGGATTTATTGGAATTCATCCACTTTGGACAATATAACCACACTGGTTGCACACACTCAACTCCTAACTAAAATATATTCAGACGATCCTATAACGAATTTCGAAAATATAGTTAATAATCTCAAGAGTGTGCTCATAAATAAGTCACAACTGGCCACTTCTGGAAAAAGCAAGAACAATAATAAAAACAAAAACCGGAATTCATCAACCGCAAAAAAGCTTAATAAACTCATTAGAGCACAACATTTGAATTTCTCAATAACAACCAAGGTAGAAATTAATAAATTAAAAAATCAAGTACGAAGAGAAAAAAATAAACACAAAAAAATGCAGCAGGATCGCAACTGGGTAGACGTTCAAATAGCAGCTAAACAACTCAATCAGCGAAAATATTGGTCTTTAATCGCTAGAATGATCGGATCAAAAAAGAAACTTCAAGCTATCCCAGTCTCACCTCAGGACTGGGAAACTTACCTGAGTGATTTATATAAATCAAATCCAATTAATTCTGAAGGAAAGGATTCCGATACTACTATGATAAGCAATGCTATTAAGACCACTAAGACCTCGGCAATCTCCATTGCCATGCATATCCGAAAAGCAAGAAGCACTGGTGCTTCAGGCCCGGACCAAATACCCATCAAGGTCCTCCAAACTGACCCCAAGGAGTGGAGCCAGAT
Organism: Lissotriton helveticus; assembly: GCF_964261635.1. NCBI lineage: Eukaryota > Metazoa > Chordata > Amphibia > Caudata > Salamandridae > Lissotriton > Lissotriton helveticus. The sequence continues at coordinate 279,057,572 of NC_136059.1, forward strand.
GCTTTCTCCCCTTTTTAATTACATCTTTGAAACCGGAAAAATACCTAAGTCATGGCAGGGAAGTATCATCATTCCCATCTACAAAAAGGGGAACAAAAACATAGCTGGTAATTATCGGCAAATAGCGCTGATGGACGCTACCGGGAAAATCTTTGCCGCAGAAGTATTGGACCGACTAAAAGACTGGGCATTCTCGCAGGGTTTAATACCAATGTTTCAGGCAGGTTTTCGACCCAACCATTCTGTCATTGATAATACAGCAACACTTCAGACCATTCTTGATAAATATACAGTAGGGAGATCTCAGTCAATATTATTCAACTGCTTTCGATCGAGTTGACAGACCGACTCTATGGAACAAGTTAAGGAGGTTAGGTATCCCTGAACAATTGCTCCAGGTTGTTGTTAATCTCCACACTAAGACATGGTGTCAAGTTCAAATGGGGTGCGAAAAAGGTCTGACTAAAATAATCCACACGGCCAATGGACTCAAACAAGGGTGCCTTTTAGCACCGATATTATTTTCATTGTATCTCAGTGACCTTCCCCTCCATCTGCAACAAGGCTCTAGTTTGCCTCCAAAGATTGCTGCACAAAGCATACACGCCTTGTTATATGCTGATGACATTGTGATGTTGGACCTTACGCCCTTTGGTTTGCAAAAACTTCTCGACATTTTATATAAATACTCTAAAGATAACTTTTTAATTCCCAACCTAAATAAAACAAAAGTTGTTTCCTTCTCTGGTAGGAAGCAAAGTGTTAAGTTCTGTTGGAGGCTCGGTGGAGAAAATGTAGAAGAGGTCGAGGAATACACTTATCTCGGTAGGATTTTCTCAAAGAGTTTGAAAAACATTAAGCAAATCAACCATCTACAAAGGAAATCCGAATTACATGCCGGGGCCCTCTCGAGACTGTATTCTGCTACTGGGAACAGGCATTTCTCCACACTGCTAAAAGTATATAGAGCAAAGATTCCCCCTGTTCTATCCTATGCCACCGAATATATCCCAATGAAACAGTGGTCCTATATGGATCAAAAAGAAGGGAATATACTAAAGAAAATTTTGAAGGTCTCCAAATCTACACCGGTGCAAGCACTAAGACTTGATTTTTCGATCACTAGTTCCTATGCTATGGCGGTTGCTAACGTTATCAGATGGGCTTATAATCTCCTTCATGCTAAAGAAGGAACACTACGATCCATGTTAAAAATTTTGACTTTTGATCGAGACGCTTCAAATTTAATATTTTTCAGAAATATGACTGTGGCATTTCAACTAGCTAAGATCAGTACTGAAATTTTGTTAACCTGGTCACCTTCTCAACTTAAACTTTTTTTAAAATGTTTTACTCCTAAACTGAGTTTTGAACTCGACCATACACACTGTAGTAAATTATCTTTGTACAAACTTTATGCTGAAACATTGGAGTATAAGCAAGCACAGTCATACCTAGGGTTTTCCCTCACTCAGGGCTCAAGGAGGGCAATTACAAAGCTGCGTCTAGGTATTTTACCTGTGTTAACTGTTACATCAAGATGGACTTTAGGTGGATCCCCATTATGTACTCTCTGTCAGGGGGGAAATCAGAACATTGAGCACCTTTTATTCACATGCCCAAATGCTAACGTAGTAACAGCACGGTCAAGATATCTTGATCCTATATATCGGAAATGTAGAATTTTAACTGTAAAAGAATTGTTACTCGTGTGCAAACAACCACCTAATGAATTTGTATGTTATAATTTCTATAAATTTTTAAAACCCTTTTTGACATTATATTAACTTGTAACGTATTTGGTTTTTTTTATATAACATTTGTGGTCCTCAGTCGAGTACCAAATCAAATAAAAATCTTTTGACTTTTTGACTTTAACCGATTAACCAGTTTTCCAAATATGAATGATTGGTCAATAAAATTGACAAACTACCCAGGTGACGTAATGATATCCCAGAATATCATGCATGTGGTTTTGGTCTGTAAATTTTATAGTCAACTTAGGAAACAATATATATTACCGATGATTAGACCATTAGGTTTTACACAGTGTCACCCTGCATAACTATTTCTGCAATCATTGCCTACATAGGAGATTTGTTGTGGAATCTCATCTTTTTATTGGCCGTTTTATATGCAAGGAAGAAAATGTCATCAGATAGAGTCTAAAAGGGGGCATAAGGCATGTATACCTAAAGTGTCTTAGTGGAATGGTCTATGTGACTAAGAGAACGTGGTACACAATGTGTAAAATATGGCATCATTGCACTAGTGCACTTTAATAACTGTAATACTTTTTTAATACATTTTTAACCTTGACAGAAAATTGGTCATTATTTGTTTAATAATTTTAGCCTGTGTGGATAATGTATCTCTGCTTATGCTTAAATCTTCTTCTAATGGTATGAACTGAATACTTATGTATGTTTTGCGCAAATGCTTTTATAGATGTTTCGTATGCTTCCAAATAAAGTTATTAAAGAAAGAAAGAAGAGTCACTCTAAAACCATATCTACCTCTGAACCTCTGTTTCTCTGCATATGTCTTCCACTATCCACCTCAATGTCTCTTTTCCCTTCAGCCCTCTCACAATACAGTTCTCTTCACCGCTCATTCCTTCTCTGATTTTCTGTCTTCTCATTTTTCTTACTCAGCACAGCCAGGAGTCACTATCTAGCCAGAGAAGGGTACACATGGGTGAGAGGAGGGGCAAGGCAGGGAAACAGAACTAATGAAAACATGTTAAGATTCCTCCTGATGGAACAACTCGGTGCACTGATTGAATTTTCCCTGTTGCATTAAGAACGCCAGGTGTGAAAGATGAATATTTATGATTACAGATATCTAGAAATTAAAGATACAATTTTCAAGTACTACCTGTCTTATTTTATATTATCAACTAATCCACTAAACATCCATCAGCCATCTTTACCATCACTTTCATAAAATGAGAGGAACGGGCTAGATATAGAGACAGAAGTACACGTACAAATATTACTGGAGTGGAACACCGAACTGTCGATGTGGGCCGGGAGGTACGCAGCCATGTAGGCAAAACAGACACCATCTTGCTCCCTAGCAGTTGAAATCCCAAAAACCAGAGATTCCAAAGCAAACAAATCCTGGCATACTAAGTGGGTGGAGCCCATTTGCAACACACTTGAAAATTAAAATATGACCTAAAACTCCAGAAATTCACTGAGAAAACAAAAGTTAAAGTGATATTATAGTTAAAAGTGGAAATAAGGCCTTGATTTGGGTTAAAAAAAGATATTTACTATGAGGTTATAGATAGGTATGGAAATAAGATCTTAGCTTATGTATAAAAAAAGAAAAAAGTGAAATTCACTGAAAAAAGGTTAAAGTGATAGGTATGGTAAAAAGACCTTATCTTAAGGGGAAGAATACAGAAGTTCACTACAAAATCCAACCAAATTTTAAAGTGACGTAATAATTAGATAACAGAGCCACAGGATGTAATGTTTAAAAACTGTTAAACCACTGAAATTCACCAATTATACTTCAGCAAGTTAACCATTACTTGTGCCCCTGTCATACACTACTTATGACCCCACATATTATGATGACATCACTCATAATATGTTTTTAACATGTCATAAGCAGTGCATGACAGGGGCTGACAATATAGTCCAACACTTAGCTAAAATATGACTTTAGCCAGCGTTTTTTCCAGTGATTTAAAGTTGTTTTTAATGTAAGTTTATAATCTAACTTAACTATAACATTACTTTAACCTTTGTTTTTTTCATTGAATATGTGTGTTTGTGTGCCTGTTCGTGTCTGTGTGTGTGTGAATATATAAATATACATATACATATAGGGTCAGAGCTGATTTGCATAAAGCCATTATCTGACCCAGGGTGGTGTGGAGTGCAAAAAAACGATGGATTTGGGCCCAGATCTTTTGACTGGGGGAGTGTGTGACATTGATCCACATTCAGTCCATCACTTGTTGTTTTTTGCAATTGCCGCCCTAAGTGCGCTGGGGATGCCCAGACGTGGGTCCCAGGCACTCCACACCACTTGGAGTCAAGCTAGCCGGGCTGAAGAGAGGTGTTACCTCGAAACCGGTCCGGTCCTCGGATGCTTGATTCCGGTCTGGGAAAGATATGGCTGTTGTAGTTCGGACTGGACTGTTCCCATGGGGCAACAGGGTCAGAGCTGATTTGCATAAAGCCATTATCTGACCCAGGGTGGTGTGGAGTGCAAAAAAACGATGGATTTGGGCCCAGATCTTTTGACTGGGGGAGTGTGTGACATTGATCCACATTCAGTCCATCACTTGTTGTTTTTTGCAATTGCCGCCCTAAGTGCACTGGGGATGCCCAGACGTGGGTCCCAGGCACTCCACACCACTTGGAGTCAAGCTAGCCGGGCTGAAGAGAGGTGTTACCTCGAAACCGGTCCGGTCCTCGGATGCTTGATTCCGGTCTGGGAAAGATATGGCTGTTGTAGTTCGGACTGGACTGTTCCCATGGGGCAACAGGGTCAGAGCTGATTTGCATAAAGCCATTATCTGACCCAGGGTGGTGTGGAGTGCAAAAAAACGATGGATTTGGGCCCAGATCTTTTGACTGGGGGAGTGTGTGACATTGATCCACATTCAGTCCATCACTTGTTGTTTTTTGCAATTGCCGCCCTAAGTGCGCTGGGGATGCCCAGACGTGGGTCCCAGGCACTCCACACCACTTGGAGTCAAGCTAGCCGGGCTGAAGAGAGGTGTTACCTCGAAACCGGTCCGGTCCTCGGATGCTTGATTCCGGTCTGGGAAAGATATGGCTGTTGTAGTTCGGACTGGACTGTTCCCATGGGGCAACAGGGTCAGAGCTGATTTGCATAAAGCCATTATCTGACCCAGGGTGGTGTGGAGTGCAAAAAAACGATGGATTTGGGCCCAGATCTTTTGACTGGGGGAGTGTGTGACATTGATCCACATTCAGTCCATCACTTGTTGTTTTTTGCAATTGCCGCCCTAAGTGCGCTGGGGATGCCCAGACGTGGGTCCCAGGCACTCCACACCACTTGGAGTCAAGCTAGCCGGGCTGAAGAGAGGTGTTACCTCGAAACCGGTCCGGTCCTCGGATGCTTGATTCCGGTCTGGGAAAGATATGGCTGTTGTAGTTCGGACTGGACTGTTCCCATGGGGCAACAGGGTCAGAGCTGATTTGCATAAAGCCATTATCTGACCCAGGGTGGTGTGGAGTGCAAAAAAACGATGGATTTGGGCCCAGATCTTTTGACTGGGGGAGTGTGTGACATTGATCCACATTCAGTCCATCACTTGTTGTTTTTTGCAATTGCCGCCCTAAGTGCGCTGGGGATGCCCAGACGTGGGTCCCAGGCACTCCACACCACTTGGAGTCAAGCTAGCCGGGCTGAAGAGAGGTGTTACCTCGAAACCGGTCCGGTCCTCGGATGCTTGATTCCGGTCTGGGAAAGATATGGCTGTTGTAGTTCGGACTGGACTGTTCCCATGGGGCAACAGGGTCAGAGCTGATTTGCATAAAGCCATTATCTGACCCAGGGTGGTGTGGAGTGCAAAAAAACGATGGATTTGGGCCCAGATCTTTTGACTGGGGGAGTGTGTGACATTGATCCACATTCAGTCCATCACTTGTTGTTTTTTGCAATTGCCGCCCTAAGTGCGCTGGGGATGCCCAGACGTGGGTCCCAGGCACTCCACACCACTTGGAGTCAAGCTAGCCGGGCTGAAGAGAGGTGTTACCTCGAAACCGGTCCGGTCCTCGGATGCTTGATTCCGGTCTGGGAAAGATATGGCTGTTGTAGTTCGGACTGGACTGTTCCCATGGGGCAACAGGGTCAGAGCTGATTTGCATAAAGCCATTATCTGACCCAGGGTGGTGTGGAGTGCAAAAAAACGATGGATTTGGGCCCAGATCTTTTGACTGGGGGAGTGTGTGACATTGATCCACATTCAGTCCATCACTTGTTGTTTTTTGCAATTGCCGCCCTAAGTGCGCTGGGGATGCCCAGACGTGGGTCCCAGGCACTCCACACCACTTGGAGTCAAGCTAGCCGGGCTGAAGAGAGGTGTTACCTCGAAACCGGTCCGGTCCTCGGATGCTTGATTCCGGTCTGGGAAAGATATGGCTGTTGTAGTTCGGACTGGACTGTTCCCATGGGGCAACAGGGTCAGAGCTGATTTGCATAAAGCCATTATCTGACCCAGGGTGGTGTGGAGTGCAAAAAAACGATGGATTTGGGCCCAGATCTTTTGACTGGGGGAGTGTGTGACATTGATCCACATTCAGTCCATCACTTGTTGTTTTTTGCAATTGCCGCCCTAAGTGCGCTGGGGATGCCCAAACGTGGGTCCCAGGCACTCCACACCACTTGGAGTCAAGCTAGCCGGGCTGAAGAGAGGTGTTACCTCGAAACCGGTCCGGTCCTCGGATGCTTGATTCCGGTCTGGGAAAGATATGGCTGTTGTAGTTCGGACTGGACTGTTCCCATGGGGCAACAGGGTCAGAGCTGATTTGCATAAAGCCATTATCTGACCCAGGGTGGTGTGGAGTGCAAAAAAACGATGGATTTGGGCCCAGATCTTTTGACTGGGGGAGTGTGTGACATTGATCCACATTCAGTCCATCACTTGTTGTTTTTTGCAATCTCATTGGGTCCCTGCAGGACCCCAAAGGGCAAAAACAACATTTTTTTTTTTTAAATCGCGAGGTGCGCGCACATTGCTCGCACTCTCGAGGCAGAACTGAGTCAAAAACAATAGTGGAGAATGTGAAAAGGGGGCAGGGTAGAGACTCCCTGACCCCCTAGGCCTTCTCAAGGGGTCACTAAAGGACCCCGAAGGGCAAAAAAAACATTTTTTTTAAAACACGAGGTGCGCGCACGTTGCGCGCACGTTGAAAAAAAGAAATTAATTGACAAATTTGACTGTTTATATTTTGATTGAAGATGTAGACTATACTGTTTAACTTTATCCAAATCATAAAAACTAGCTGTGCCGTTGCATATTACAGGATACAGTCAATGTATTACAATATACAAAGGCAGGTTGTTGGAAAAAAATATATAAAAAATATAAAAATTGATACAGATATTAGCATTTTAAAAACCTTGGAAATTCATTGAAAAAACCATAGGTTTCACACACGTTATATTTAGGAATTAGCACTTAAAAAACTTTGTAAAATCACTGAAAAAAACATAGATTTCACACACGTTATAGTTAGGAATTAGCATTGAAAAAACCTTAGAAATTCACGGAAAAACCATAGTTTTCACACATATCATAATTAGGAATTAGCATTTAAAAAACCTTGCAAATTCACAGAAAAAAACATAGGTTTCAAGCCTGATATAGTTAGGAATTAGCATTTAAAAAACCTTTGAAATATCAGGCCTGAAACCTATGGTTTTTTCAGTGAATTATATATATATATATACATATATATATATACCCTTCACGAGTGCTGGTGGTGGAGAAGCACTGTCGGCGGGCGGTCCGAGCCGGGCACCAGCAGTCCCAATAAATTCTTTTCGCCAATCACATCTGTCAGAAATGATAGCCCGGACACTTCTTCTGTGCAAAAAATATAGATTTAATGGCAATAACAACGCGTTTCGGCGATTAAGCCTTGATCACGCTATATATATATATTCACGCTCCAAGTTCCACCTCGGCGCATCCAGCACACTTGCTGACGGGTGCCGTCAAGAATGGAGGTGGGTCCATTCAAAAACATACAGGCTCCAGTGTAAAAACACACAGCATTCGCGGAGTTCCTTTATCCATTTTTTTCAGCGAGGACGCGTTTCGGCGTTCTGCCTTCATCAGCTCCCATTTGAAAATAAAACAGCATATCTGTGGCAATACTTGAACTGACAAATGGCTTTTCATTGGGCGCAGCAGATGGGAGGGAGGAGGGGATTGGCTTATAGTATACCAATGACATTTCTCCATTCTTGTTGTTATGAACAGGACACACTCGGGAAAGTTCAGATGTTTGTCTTTCATATTATGCCGATATGGCGCCCCCAAAGTGTCCAGTTATATATATCTCCTCCCTTTGCCACAGTCAATTCAAGAGTGCCTCGCTTGTTGTTATGTTGACCCTTGTAAGGGAGCCCCTTCATCAAACCCTGGGCTCTATGGCATCCGGCGTAGGGGTCGGTATATATCGGAGTTCCCACCAGTTCATATATCTGGCGACTTCGTCGACGCTGATGCCTCAGGTGCCCAATGGTGGTGCAAAACGCCAATAACAATTCACGCTCCAAGTTCCACCTCGGCGCATCCAGTACACTTGCTGACGGGTGCCGTCAAGAATGGAGGTGGGTCCATTCAAAAACATACAGGCTCCAGTGTAAAAACACACAGCACTCAATGAGTTCCTTTATCCATTTATTTCAGCGAGGACGCGTTTCGGCGTTTTGCCTTCATCAGCTCGCATTTGGAAATAAAACAGCATATCTGTGGCAATACTTGAACTGACAAATGGCTTTTCATTGGGCGCAGCAGATGGGAGGGAGGAGGGGATTGGCTGATAGTATACCAATGACATTTCTCCATTCTTGTTGTTATGAGCAGGACACACTCGGGAAAGTTCAGATGTTTGTCTTTCATATTATGCCGATATGACGCCCCCAAAGTGTCCAGTTATATATATCTCCTCCCTTTGCCACAGTCAATTCAAGAGTGCCTCGCTTGTTGTTATGTTGACCCTTGTAAGGGAGCCCCTTCGTCAAACCCTGGGCTCTATGGCATCAGGCGTAGGGGTCGGTATAAATCCGAGTTCCCACCAGTTCATATATCTGGCGACTTCGTCGGCGCTGATGCCTCAGGCGCCCAATGGTGGTGCAAAATGCCAATAACAATTAACGCTCGAAGTTCCACCTCGGCGCATCCAGCACACTTGCTGACGGGTGCCGTCAAGAATGGAGGTGGATCCATTCAAAAACATACAGGCTCCAGTGTAAAAACACACAGCACTCGCGGAGTTCCTTTATCCATTTATTTCAGCGAGGACGCGTTTCGGCGTTCTGCCTTCATCAGCACACATTAGGAAATAAAACAGCATATCTGTGGCAATACTTGAACTGACAAATGGCTTTTAATTGGGCGCAGCAGATGGGAGGGAGGAGGGGATTGGCTGATAGTATACCAATGACATTTCTCCATTCTTGTTGTTATGAGCAGGACACACTCGGGAAAGTTCAGATGTTTGTCTTTCATATTATGCCGATATGGCGCCCCCAAAGTGTCCAGTTATATATATCTCCTCCCTTTGCCACAGTCAATTCAATAGTGCCTTGCTTGTTGTTATGTTGACCCTTGTAAGGGAGCCACTTCGTCAAACCCTGGGCTCTATGGCATCCGGCGTAGGGGTCGGTATATATCCGAGTTCCCACCGGGTCATATATCTGGCGACTTCGTCGACGCTGATGCCTCAGGTGCCCAATGGTGGAGCAAAACGCCAATAACAATTCACGCTCCAAGTTCCACCTCGGGGCATCCAGCACACTTGCTGACGGGTGCTGTCAAGAATCGAGGTGGGTCCATTTAAAAACATACAGGCTCCAGTGTAAAAAAACACAGCACTCGCGGAGTTCCTTTACCCATTTATTTCAGCGAGGACGCGTTTCGGCGTTCTGCCTTCATCAGCTCGCATTTGGAAATAAAACAGCATATCTGTGGCAATACTTGAACTGACAAATGGCTTTTCATTGGGCGCAGCAGATGGGAGGGAGGAGGGGATTGGCTGATAGTATACCAATGACATTTCTCCATTCTTGTTGTTATGAGCAGGACACACTTGGGAAAGTTCAGATGTTTGTCTTTCATAATATGCCGATATGGCGCCCCCAAAGTGTCCAGTTATATATATCTCCTCCCTTTGCCACAGTCAATGCAAGAGTGCCTCGCTTGTTTTTATGTTGACCCTTGTAAGGGAGCCCCTTCATCAAACCCTGGGCTCTATGGCATCCGGCGTAGGGGTCGGTATATATCCGAGTTCCCACCAGTTCATATATCTGGCGACTTCGTCAACGCTGATGCGTCAGGTGCCCAATGGTAGTGCAAATTGCCAATAACAATTCCCGCTCCAAGTTCCACCTCGGCGCATCCAGCACACTTGCTGACGGGTGCCGTCAAGAATGGAGGTGGGTCCATTCAAAAACATACAGGCTCCAGTGTAAAAACACACAGCACTCGCGGAGTTCCTTTATCCCTTTATTTCAGCGAGGACGCGTTTCGGCGTTCTGCCTTCATCAGCTCGCATTTGGAAATAAAGCAGCATATCTGTGGCAATACTTGAACTGACAAATGGCTTTTCTTTGGGCGCAGCAGACGGGAGGGAGGAGGGGATTGGCTGATAGTATACCAATGACATTTCTCCATTCTTGTTGTTATGAGCAGTGGTCACAGGGCCTGGCTTGTGGGCAAGCTCTGTGTCCAACCCCTCCACAGGCAGCCAGCCTCTCTGGCATACACAGCCTATGGTCGGGCATGGAGTAGAATTTGCTGCAGGGCCTGGGGTGATGCCAGGCCCTGTGTCTAACTCCTCATGGGTAGCCAACCCCCTTCACTACCCCCACCCAGCATGCACAGACTTTGAAAACGTCAAGCAGGGGGTTGGCGTCAATCACCAATAATTATAATTAAAAATATCTTTAATTAATATACACTGTGTAATGTTTAATCAAAATGATTGTCAAAACAAAATGTTTTATTTGACAAAAAAATCAACATGTCTTTTAATCTTTCTGTTAAAAAATTTCTGCCCACAAAATGCATTCTTATAAGGAACTACAAGAGGTCCTGCACTACATCGGAACAGCATAGAGCTCCAGTTAAGAGTGCTTTAAAAAAATATGGTAAACACTCATTGGGTCATGGATTTAATGACCCAGGAGTCTTACTGTTCTTTTACTTTAAATTCTGCTTGGAGGCTGCTACACATTGTGCAGCCTCCCAGAACTTTACACAAATTCTTGGTGGTGTTACTGCCCCTTATGGGGGCACCACCAGGATCTAACAAATGTAAATAAGAAGCCCTTGCAGAGCATTATGGGGAGGCCCTTGTTTGGAGCGTGAATTATAAATGATCAACTCGTGCCACTTATTTATTATTCATTTATTTTTTAATTTGCTTTTCGGGTGACCCGGTGCAGCCAAGTACACTCACATGATACATTTGTGCCGTGGGCAGTGGAGGTAGCCTCAAGGCCCACAACCCTATCACCTGCCTGCAAGCAGCCCTGCCAACTCCCTGCAGTTTAGCCACACAGGAGCCGGCAATGATTTGCCATTTAAAAAAAATTGTAGGAAGCCCACTCAAGGCACACTACAGCATTTTCTACATTGGGCACTGCAGGGTGAGCCCTAAGGCCCCTGCAGCCTTGCCGGCTCTCCTGCCTGTACCCATCCTGGGTAGAGTGGGAGTCAACAGTGTACCCACCTTGTGGGAGCAATTTTTCTTTTGCTCTCACCAGGCGGGAGCAATTCTAAGTTTCCGTGTCAGAGTGAGATCTGGGAAACTTATGTGTGCCCACCCGCCAGGAGCATCTTTCTGCTCGAACATGGGTGGGAGCACATTAGACTTCCCTGCCTATGCTATTGCAGGTGGGAAACCAAAGTGTCCTTGGGACACCGCTACAGTGCTGGCCCTGGAGGATGGGTTCTGATGGGTTACTCTGGGGCCATGGTATGGCTCAGGGAGGGGGGTTGAATGCCCTCCTTCCCTTTAACTATACTCTGGCCCTGGAGGTTGGTGTCCACGTGGCCTGAAGAAGGCTCAAGGAGGGGTCCGCATGCCCCTCCTTTTAATTGCACTTCAGCACAACCAGATGGGGTCCATGGGGTCTGAAGGAGTTGGAGTTATGGGCACCAAGCACCTTCCTCCCCTTTAATTTGCATCCTTCCCGGTGATGGGATCTCCAGCACCTAAAGGAGGCTCTGGAAGGGAGCTACACAACCCTTGCCCTATAAAATATATGGTGCTGCTCCCCCAGATAAATATAGAATATGGAATTCCAATCGAAGCTCATGTTAGATGTGAAGGACATCTAACATGAGCTTCGATTGGAATTCCATAGAGCATAATATCAAACCCATTATCTCCACTTTAGCGACACTTTCCTGCCGATCAAGTGCCGATAATTTTGTCGCCCAGGCTTGATATTATGGCCCAGACTGCGTAGTGTACAGCAGCTTCTCTGTAAAATCTATAATTACCTCCAAGCAGTGACAACAGATAGGATACAACAGTCTGACAAACAGATCCACCACCTTATTATGCCACTTTTGAGTCACTTTTAACATGGGTAAAGTGATGTAAGAAGCTAGTAAATCTACGTCTGACATTTCAAGAAAAAATCTCAACTCCAGACTCTGCGACACAGTTTTAATGTTGTTTTCTCTCTCTCTCTCACTCTCTGTGACATCATTTCTCTTTTTCTCTTAAACTTATAGACACTGCTGTCTGCTTGGACGTGTAGAAGATTTGTTCAAATGAAGTTGTGAACTCCACTTTCTTATGTGTTTGGCCGCAAGGTTTATACAACGGTAAGCACAGAGGCCTAGATCTACAAATCCGTCATAGCAATGCATTAGAAATAAGTCGGCATAACGGGCGTCAGTAACGCAGTAGACACTTACATATAGACACCACTTGAACGCAGCACTATAACTAGTGAAATGTACCAGGTACACTGCACTCGCAAAACTGTAGTGTAACCTTTATTTGTGAAAAGAGAGAGGGCCATATTATCAAGCCTTGGCAACAAAATTATCGCCACTTGATCATCAGGAAAGTGTTGCTAAAGTGGCGAAAATGAGTTTGATAATATGCTCTATGGAATACCAATCAAAGCTCATGTTAGATGTGAAGGACATCTAACATGAGCTTCGATTGAAATTCCATAGAGCATATTATCAAACCCATTATCGCCACTTTAGCGACACTTTCCTTCCGATAAAGTGCCGATAATTTTGTCGCCCAGGCTTGATATTATGGCCAAGAGTACGTAGTGTACAGCAGCTTCGCTGTAAAATCTATAATTACCTCCAAGCAGTGACAACAGATAGGTTACAACTGTCTGACAAACAGATCCACAACCTTATTACGCCACTTTTGAGTCACTTTTAACATGGGTAAAGTGATGCAAGGAGCTAGTAAATCTACGTCTTCTACGTTTTCAAGAAAAAATCTCAACTCCAGACTCTGCGACACAGTTTTAATGTTGTTTTCTCTCTCTTTCTCTCACTCACTCTCTGTGACAACATTTATCTTTCTCTCTTAAACTTATAGAAACTGCTGTCTGCTTGGGCGTGTAGAAGAATTGTTCAAAAGAAGTTGTGAACTCTACTTTCTTATGTGTTTGGCCGCAAGGTTTATACAACGGTAAGCACAGAGGCCTAGATCTACAAAGCCTTCATAGCAAGGCATTAGAAATAAGTCGGCATAACGGGCGTCAGTAACGCAATAGGCACTTCCAGATAGACACCACTTGAACGCGGCACTATAACAGAACTGGAATGTACAAGTCACTCTGCACACGTAAAACCATAGAGTTACCAAAACTTGTATGGGCATATTATTAAGAACGGCGATAAAATTATCGCAGTTTCAGCGGCAGGAAACTGCTGCTAAAGCGTCGATAATTGGCTTGATAATATGCAGTTGTGAATTCCCATAGGAGCCCAGGTTAACACCAGAACCTGGGATGCTATGGGAATTCACAAGAGCATATTATCAAGCCCATTATCGCCGCTTTAGCTGCAGTTTCCTACCGCTAAAACGGCGATAATTTTATCGCTGTTCTTGATAATGTGCCCCGTAATGCTTCAGCTCATTTACTCACATCTACATAATTCTAAATTCTAATTTTCTTTTTTCTTTTGCAGATTACCAATTGGACACCTTTTGGAATCCATTTCACAATTTGTTTATAACATTGTTTGTTAAAGTTATTTTTCTAGTTCTAATATAGTTATAATTTAGTTTCGTTTATATTTATTGTTTAATAAAAGTTAATTAAAAAAACGACATACTTCTTTTTGTTGGGGAGGGGTATGACGGTCCACAATAAAAATAATGTTGAAATACTATAGTAAGATATTCAAGACTAGGATTGAAAACTACTGAGTTCTAACTAACAGATATAATAAAAACAATGGTGAAAAACTACTAAAATGGCGGTGGACGGAGTACGTAATCAACGTTTGGCGCCTCGGTACTACCTTTCAGATAAATATAGACAAAATATGATTATTAATACTGTACAAAAGTACAGCAGCGGATGACACACACGAACCGGGAAAAGAAAGCGACTGATTTACTACCTGAAATAACGAAAGGTTTGCTTGTTGAACTTGAAGAAAAAGAAAACGTGGGCTTCGAAACGACGCTGCGCATGCGTTTAGAGTATAACTGCTACACAAAAAAAAGGAAAGCTTTACATACTATCATAAAAATGAAGGAGCATATTATCAACAAAAGGCGATACATTATCGCCGCTTTTATCGACAGGAATCTGCCGATAAAGCGGCGATAATGTGCTTGATAATAGGCCCTTGTAACTTCCCATACAAGCCCAGGTTCTGGTGTTAAACTGGGCTGCTATGGTTATTCACAAGGGCATATTATCAAGCCCTTTATCGCCGCTTTATCGTCAGTTTCCTGCCGATAAAAGCAACGATAATGAATCGCCTTCTGTTGATAATATGGTCCATTGCTCTTTTTTTGACCAGTAAACTTAGGTGCATATTATCAAGGACCGGTGTTAAAATTATCGCCGTTTTATTGGCAGGAAACTGCCGATAAAACAGCAATAATGATTTGATATTTCCCATAGAAGCCCATGTTAACACCAGGACATAGGCTTCTATGGGAATTAACAAGGACGTATTATTAAGCCCACCCTCCCAACATTAATAAAAAACTCCAGACAATGCAGGTACCAAGAGCTGGAAGGTAATTTTACAAATCACTACCCCAGAAAGGTGCCGTTCCCCGCGACGTGTGCGGGGAGAGAGAGAGAGTTCAAAACATATTGTTTATAAAAAAAGACCCGAGGGGTGCCGCTCACCGAGACTGCGGGGAGTAGGACCAGAACCCCCTCCCGCATACTAAAAAATAAAACCAGAGGATTGTCGTTCCCCAGTGCTCGGGGCACCTTACAAGCCCCCATTATGCAAAATAATTGCCCCCGTAATTTGCCCCCCCGGAACATAATGAATAAAACGAACTACTAGTTTTTTCCCACCTTTTCCACCACGTACAAGTACTGCACGAGTACCCCGCCATTTTTAATTTTAAATTTTTTTTTAAATTGAGCCTAAAGATCCATGTACCACCCCCTGACCAAGACTATTGGGTCAGAATGTTTCTACCCTGCCCCCTTTCCTTATTTCTCAACTTTGTTTTACTGTTTTCTTCTGACTCTGCTCTCCCGACAAACAAGATGACTGTCAACACTTCCTGGTTTGGAGTATTGACAGCCAATCAGCATGCAGCTCTTGCTCGTAATTGTACATATTTCCATACGCGTACGCCGCGATTTTCCTTTAAAAAAATAAAAATTCAAAATAGAGCCTAAACATCCATGTACGACCCCCTGAGCAAGCCTAGAGGGTCAGAATGTTTCTAGCCTACCCCCTTCCCTTATTCCACAACTTTGTTTTACTGTTTTCTTGTGACTTGGTTTTAGCGAGGCACAAGATGGCCGCCAACACTTCCTGGTTTTGAGTGTTGACAGACAGTTCACAGCCAATCAGCATTCAGCTCGCGCTCGTAATTGAACAGATTTCCATACGCGTGCTGAACTCCGTCTCTAGATATTGCTATGATTTTACTTGCAATTTTCTCAGAAACTACTGAACGGATTTACACCATTTCACAGAAAGCACAATCTGCAAACAGAACTCTACCTCTCTGCCAAATTTCATGTAATTCCGTTCAGCCGTTCGGGCTGTAGCCCTGGCTAAAGGTCCCTATGGAAAATTGCATGGGGAAAACATGTTTTGGGACCCCTCCTTTTTTCTCGGCCCCCACTTGACAAATCACCCCCAAACTTTCAGGGAAGGAGCGGAACCAAGCCGGCCATTTTCTTAGAGAAATTCACGAAGATTCGTCCACCGGCACCAAAGTTATTCCAAATAGAATGTTGTGGATTTCCTATGGAAACTAGGTCCTAACTATAACTACCTACTGGCGACCGCCAGTAGGTAATATATATATATGTATATATATATATGTATATATATACATATATATATTACCTACCGGCGGTCACCTGTAGGTAGTGATAGTTAGGACCTCGCTTCCATAGGAAAAGCATTTTTTGTTTTGATAACTTTGGTGCCTTGTGATCCATTTGACAATTCTTCATAAAATGTTCAAAACTAATGTGTCAGTCACTTCTGCTGCTGTCTGCAAAGTGTCGGGGAAATTTGCCACGTGGGAGCCGAGAAAAAGGGGGTGTTCAAAAACTCATTATTGCCATGCAATTTCCCTTAGAGATTTTAGACACAACTACAGCTCGAACAGAATAACACCAAATTTCGGCAGAGAGCAAGATCTTGGTCCAGAAAAAGTGCTTTCTGTACTTTGGTGTAAATCTGTTCAGTAGTTTTGTAGTTAATAAAGAAAAAAGATTTATATACATCTAGTTATATCGCAGATCCACCCACGTGATTGGCAACCTGAGGAAAAGTTTTGCCTGCTACTTTGTGAATCCAGATACGGTTTCAGGGAGGAAATAAAGCAGAAATAGGATATAAGGGGTCAGGATAGAGGTATCTTGACCCCAAGGGACTGATAGAGGGGTCTGTGAGGGACCCCTCATGGGGAGGAAATTGTGAAAAAACATTTTGGGTGCGTGCAAGGATCCACGGATCCACTACAGTGCTCAGCACGGCCCCTGTGAATCTGCAACAGATCCACTGATCCAGACTCCAATTAAGAAACACATACACCCACTCACAGACCCACTTATACTCACCCACACATGCATCCATGCACCCACTCACACTCCCATAATCACTCATAAACCCTCTCAAACACCTATACAGTCCCTGATACATCCTCTCAGACACAGAGAACCACTCACACACCCACTCACAGACCCACATAGTGGAGAAGTGTGGCTCACTGGTTAGAGGAGGCAGATCCGGACGCTGAGATCAGACCCGGGACCAGGGTTCAATTCCCGACGCGGCAGGGTCTTGAGCCCAAAATGTCCACGGACTCTGTAATTCTCGCTTCGGTGCCTACTCGAATCACAGGTTCACACTCTGCAACTCTGGGCAATAGCTTGCTTAATCTCCACAACGGCCCCCCGCGGCGGGATGCCTGGCTTTCACCTTGGGGATACCCAGTAGGGGCTATCTCACAGGGAAAAACCAGGACGGGTTCCCAATGCAAAGCGCTTTGAGACCTGGCGGTGATATTGCGCTATATAAAAACCCATCCATCCATCCATCCATCCACATAGCAACTCACAAACCCACTCACACAACCACTTGCACACCCATACAGCAACATCCATTCCCACTCACAGACCCACAAAGCCACTCACACAACCAATCACACACCCATACATCCACTCAAATACCACTCAGAGACCCACATTACCACTTAAGCACCCACCCATGCACCCACCCATCACACACTTTCGTGCCCACTTACACACCCACACAACCATTCACTCACACACCCATATAGCTACTCACATATCCACTAAAAGATCCAGAATACCTCTCACACACCCATGCAGAAACTTACAAACCCAGTCATGCATCCATACAGCCACTCACACACCCTCTCACACATCCAAACAGTCACTGATACATCCACCCAGTGACTCAGGACACCACTCACACAATGAATCATAGGCCCACACAGGCACTCACACACCCAGTCAGAAACCCTGAAAACCACTCACACTCCCATTTATACACTCATAAAGCCACTCACACACCCAGTCACATATCGATACAGACACTCACACCACATACTCACACACATACAGTCACTGATATAGCCACTCAGAATCACTCACACACCCACTCACAGCCCCACACACCACCTCACACACTCACACACCCAATTACATACCCTCACTACTCTTCATACACCCACACATCCTCTCACACACTCCATCAGAGACCCACATCTACTTAAGAACCCACTCATGCACCCACCCATCACACACTCACATGCCCACTTACACAACCATTCACACCCGCTTACACACCCATACAGCTACTCACACATCCACTCAAATATTCAGAAAACTGCTCATATACCAATTCACAAATACATACAGCCACTCACACACCCTCTCACAAACCCATACAGCTACTTACACCCTATCTGAGACCCAGAAACCCCTCTTTTTGCCACTTAAACACCCATACAGGCTCTCACACATCCAGTCACAAACCCACAAAATCACTCACACACCCACACAGCCACTGACATACCCACACAGCAACATACACATCCATAAGGCCACTTACACACCCACTCACAGACCCATATAGCTACTTACATACTCAACTACACATCCATACAGCAAAAACCACACAGCCACTGATATACCCACAGAGCAACATACACATCCATAAAGCCACTTACATACCCACTCACAGACTCACACAGCCACTTACATACTCAACTATACATCCATACAGCATAACCACTGGCTCACCCATAAAGTTACTCACACACCATTCACAGACCTGCACAGCTACTTAAGCACCCACTCATATGCCCATCCATCCCACACCCTCATGCCTACTTACACATCCACATGGCTACTAACTCATACACCCACTTACACACCCATACAGCCACTAACACACCCTTTCACACACCCATATAGTTACTGATACATCCAGTAACAAAGTCAGCGAACCACTTACACACTGAATCACAGACCCACACAGGCACTCACAAACCCAGTCAAAGACTCAGAAAACCACTCAGAAACCCATTTACACACTCATACAGCTCTGCACATACCCATTCACTGATACATCCACTCAGAGACCCAGAGAACCACTCACACACATACGCACATACACACATAACCACTCACACACCCAATTCCAATTACCTAACCACACAACCACTCACACACCCATACAGCCACTCACACATTCACTCAGACCCACAATACCATCATCAACCCACTCAGACACCCAGGCAGTCACTCACACACCCAGTCAGAGACCCAGAAACCACTCATACACCCACTTACACACTTATACAGCCACTCGTGCACCCACTCACAGGCCCACAAAACCACACACATAAACACACAGCCACTCACACATGCATATAGCCACTCACATACCCCACAGTCACTCACACAGCCACTCCTATACCCACACTCAGGCAGTGATACACCTATAGAAATTGCAATAGCATATGTATGCATTAAATGTGTTGTTTTAGTATTGAATGTCTGCTTTTGGTTGGGGACAGATCTGCAGTTTTAAAAAAATGAATTTGAAAAAGAACAACTTGGTGCATTTCATTTATAGAAAGACTACATGAGTTACCTTACCTTATTATTTTTAAAAGTTATACTAAGAGTGAATGTGTGAACAAAATCTATTTATAAATTTGTGAAAATGTATAGTAGTAAGTTGAACTTATGGATGAGTCTGTTTTACAATCAAAGGTTACAGGGATGTTATAGTTAGGAAATAGCACTAAAAACTGTCGAAATTCACTGAAGAAAACCAAAGGATACAAGGATGGTAATATTAGGAAATAGAATTAAAAAGGTTTGAGATTCACTGAAAAAAACAAAGGTTACAGGGACATTATAGATACGTTCAGTTTTTACACACAACAAACCATAGACACTCAGTGAAGGGCGTGCCCCCACTCCCCTGGGAGAGGACTGCCTGCCAAATCTAGAGATCCCTGCCAAACAGAAAGAGTTTTCTGAGCCTTCACCAGATCCACCGGTGCAGCAGCCCCACTCAAAGCTCTGACCATTGCCGAGAGAATACAAGGCTAATTAATGCTCTCTCACTTGTTGGGCTAACACACTACAGACATTCCAGAATTAATTCTTGACAAAACAATTGTCTTACATAGCCTTATAGCATTAGAGCCCATTGTAGTGGGCTCTACCGTGCATTAAATGCCCGATCCAGCATTAAAGCCCCGAGTCGTAGTCCGTTAACAAGGTAGAGGGCCTTTAATGGCCGGTAGAACCCACTATGGAGGGCTCTAAGGCTATTAAAACATTCCCACCAACATTAAATAACAGTAGGTCAAAAGAAAATATCTCTCTCAAGTATGTATCCGTGTGAGCACCTGCGTGAAAACTAGCCAGTGGAACTTCAACCAGAAAGTGCGAGTTCCCATCAGTCAACTCACGAGACCGCTCTTCATCATTTGGGGACCGTCACGTTTAGTAGATGGAGTATCCACAATAGATCGGCAAATGTTATAAGCCTAATCTATGTTAAACGTGTCAGCAGGACAGCGTGTCTTGTGGAAAACTGAATAGCAGTGCATGGAAAGAAAAATGAGTGAATCAGTGAAAAGTAAAGTAAAAGTATTGAGATTAAGATTGGGTAGTGATAGGGGAAAAAAACGTTTTATTCTGTACCCCTTCAGTCCCAAGGTATAAAAAACAGTGCAATAGTAGTGTGAACTAATAACTACTAGGGAGTATCTAAAACATTCCTCCTCTTGAAGTCCGAATGTTCTAATTTGTAAAACAAAGGCCTCACGAGCCCGAGGGGGTTGAAATTCCCTCGGGCCCCGTGAGCCCTTTGTGCACAGCTACAGATGTGAACAAACATTGGAATGTTGATGCTCCTGGCTTCTACCGCCCATTAGAAGCTCAGAGCACTTCATTGTTTTCAAGCTCTAGTTATCCCTTGAGTAGATTATGGAAGTGTCGCTCTCTGTGGCCGCCCTAAATCAACAACTGCACCCCTAAGAGCCTCTATTAATGCTACAGCGAGACTCATCACTGGCTCTAAAAGAAGCTCCCACATCTCTCCAGACTTAAAATCCTTGAACTGGCTTCCATACGAAGCTAGAATACACCTAAAAATTGTGTGCATGAAGCATAAGGCCATACATCACAACTCACCCAGTTACCTCACTCAGAAACTGATTATCTCAGGTAGATCTAGAGTCACAAGAAGCGCAGAAAATCTACTACTGAAACCACAAAGATTCAAGAAAAAAAAACATATTAACGGTCCTTCTCAGGGATGGCGCCTAGGATCTGGAATACACTCCCTCCAGAAACCAGACTTATCTCATCCACGGCATCCTTCAAAAAAGAAGTAAAATTGATTCTCATGGCACAATTCACATGAATATAGGCTAAGGAAATCCCGAGAACACTCGCATCTTCACCAGTATTCCTTTTATGACAAGGGTCAGATAGACCACCTAGGCACTTCTGTTACCTTTGAGTTGACTTTATGGGTCCTCATTGTATTACACAGTTTTGCTTATCATTACACAAAATGTTATGTTATATGGTTTATGTTGTTTGTATAACCTCTATGTGTGTAAGGCGCTCTGATATCCGCAAGGATCTTGTTCGCGCTCTATAAAACTTTCAAAATAAATAAATATATAAATAAAATGTTCTGATATTCTTTAGGGTCTCGAGCCCATGTAGCCTGGATATAGCAATGCTATCCACCCCGTTATGAACTCATTCATCGTCCCCAGTTACACTGTAAAGGTGGCAGCATTGCTGTTATTTGTAAGAGGTGTTTTCTGTTTCCAAGCTCACACTCAATGTGTTTTCAGCAGCCCAGATTCTCAGATTTCATCAGTGCATTTCTGATTCTTACTCTTCCTGGTATTATAGTTTACCGCCCTCTGGGCACCACATCTGCTTTTATGACTTCCTCATCTCTTTGATGAACAAGACTACGAACTACGACTCCTTAGATGTTTTAATATCTGGGCTCATTGTTCACAAAAACTTGACACCCAGACACGTCGAAACAATACATACTGAGACTTCCGTAAAAAGCCACAATTCTTTTTAAAGGTGGTGTCCATTAGTTAATCACTGATGCTAAAGAAAGTATCACCCTTTCGGATCAATCTCCAGCCACCACAAACACCCTCTAATCCTTGGTACACTGCTGGGCCAACCAGGAGGAGCATATCTGCAAACAATTGGAAGGCTCCTGGAGGAACGACTATCCACACGAGAAACTCATAATGCATCATAGCGTCTGAGGAAAGAAGCTGATCGTGCGCGCTCGTGCCCAGTGCTCTGACTCGACTATGTTCAATTCTTGAAACTCATCTACAGAAGTGTTTACAGCAGTCGAATCTCGAATTAATGCTACTTGCCGCTCTGACCAGATTTCATCTTCAAGCTTTTTAAGTTACTCACTATCTGAATGGTTCCATACTGACATCTGTAATATCTGAACGGGGGTTTTCAGCAACTCCCACCATGAAACTTTCCATGGCCGCCCCTCCAATGCTTTCCAAGGCCCATGGCTTGCCAACCTCAAGCTGCTCTCTATTGAAAACACCTGTGCACTGACATCTTCCATCCAGGCAGGCTGCCCCCTTGACCCTTGCCCTTCCCCATCTATGTGTAACTGCGGTCACTTCCGCACTTACTGAAATCTGTAACAGCTGGGCTATTAGTGGCACGGCTATTAGAGGCAGGGTTCCTCTCTTCAAGGAAGGCAGCGCTGCAGTTCATGTGAATTTCACTCTTGCCTTTTCCAGTAAAAATAATCGAGAATGCAAACTGTTCTCAACTTTCAGCCTTTCTGGAAAATAATTTTATGCCAATTCTATGCAATCTGACTGTTATTCTTTTCACAGCACAGAGAGAGCCTTACTTGCCGTTGTGGACGAACCTGGGCTTAGCTAATAAGGGAGGCACTGCGGCCATCATCCTATTAATCTGTTTCTTTTGATAGGATATCCCATCCCACCTAACTAACGTGCCTTCAGGAAACTGGTACCTGCTGCAGTGCTCTGTGCTCGAACACCTGTTATCTCCGTAACAGACAACAAGCTATTAGCCTTCCTCCTTACCAGACAAAATTCAGGGATATTGAGCATTTAGCCCCTAAGCCTCCTCTCAAAGCCCAAAGTTCTTCAATATCTATATCACCCCTCTTGTAGCCGAGTGGATGAAGAACAGCCGCTTGAAACTGAACTCCGACAAGACGGAAGTCCTCATCCTTGGATCATCGCTATCTGCCTGGGACGACTCCTGGTGGCCCCGGCCCTAGGTAGCGCACCCAAACCAACGGACCACGCACGCAACCTGGGCTTCATCCTGGACTCCTCCCTATCGATGACCAGACAAGTCAACGCCGTCTCGTCATCGTGTTTCAACATCCTACGCATGCTCCGAAAGATCTTCCGATGGATCCCCACCGAGACCAGGAAGACGGTCACCCAGGCACTTGTCACCAGCCGACTGGATTACGGAAACACCCTCTACACCGGAACCACAGCCAAACTGCAGAAAAGACTCCAGCCCATCCAGAACGCCTCCGCACGACTCATCCTGGACATCCCCCGTCACAGCCACATCTCCGGATACCTGAAAGACCTGCACTGGCTTCCCGTCAACAAAAGAATCACGTTCCGCCTCCTCACCCACGCACACAAAGCCCTCCACGACCTAGGCCCCAGGTACCTCAACAACCGCCTGACCTTCTACACTCCCACCCGCCAACTACGATCGACCAGCCACGCCCTCGCGCCGTTCCAAGCATTCGAAGAGCCACCATGGGAGGAAGATCCTTCTCCTACCTGGCAGCCAAGACCTGGAATTCCCTCCCCATCCACCTCCGTCTTACCCAAGACCACCTCTCCTTCAGGAAGCAACTCAAGACCTGGCTGTTGGAGCAGCAGTGGACCCCCCTCCCCAAGCGCCTTGAGACCCTCCGGGTGAGTAGCGCGCTATACAAATTTCTTGATTGATTGATTGATTGCTAAATGTATTCTATAATGTTGTTTATCCATCCCTACTTATGGAGATGGTACCCAGACCATGGCCTGCCTGAACGGCGATCCTTCCAGAACTCAAGTGAAAATCCACTGTCTACTTTACTCAAACCTAAAACTAGCAAGACAGAGGCATTAATAATAAGAGAAGGCCCACAGCCTAGGACACAAGGTTGGTGCCCCACCCACCCCCAGGATATTTCGAACTTTCCACTTCCAATCAGCTATGTACATAGGGGCCGATTTACAAGCCCCTTGCGCCACTTTTGCGTCAATTTTCCCATGTTAAAATTGACGCAAAAGTGGCCCAAGGGGCTTGTAAATCTGCCCTATAGTCTCAAGTTTCAGTTTGATCAGTTGCTGTCTCTTTCGACTTGGTTTCATAACGTATCAATCAATCAGGATTTGTAAAGTGCAGCTGTTTCACCGGTGAGGGTGTCGAGGCTCTCTGGGATCATGCTGCTTAATCATGCTGCCTATATGCATATGTTGGACATCCAGGTCTTGATGCCCTTCCTGAACTGCTGGCGCAATGGAGAGGCTCTGAGGTGCAAGTGGAGGGTGTTCCAGGTCTTAGCTGCCAGGTGGGAGAAGGAGCGGCCTCCGCTGGTAGCTCGGTGGATACGCTGGGTGGCTGCCAGGGAGAAGGATCCGGAATGAAGCTTCCTAGTGAGTTGGTAAAAGTTCACTCGTTTGTTGAAGTATGACAGTATCCACCTCCTGCGTTCTCTTCCTGAGAGTCCTACACAAAATAAGCCCATTGTCTGCCTTTTAACTTAAACAGCACAGCAGCCAAGGCTGTCATTTTGTCTGACCTGGACTACTGCAATTGTTTACGTTCGCTATTCTTATCTCAAAGAATTCAACATGCTGCTGCACATTTGATCCTCATTCAGCTACATTTTACTCACACTCTCCCCTACTGACAACCTTATATTGGCCACCTATTTCTAAATGTATTATTTACTAAATTCTCTGCTTACTACCTCAGGCCTTCTTTCTATGTACAAATTAGTGTGTTGTGCTCCTCCTCTCTCAAGTGCCTTAGGGCTCCTAAAGTTGAATCTCTGGCTTTATTTTTGGCAGCACCATCTTCATGCAAGACAGCCCTGTTATTTGAAGTTAGTCGTGCACCGAACAACAGAAAAGTATCCCTAACATGCTTAAATAAAGCCTCTTACACTTTAGGGATGGTTCTATATTTGGTGGGTAGTACCCATATTTTTTGCCAGCTATTTTACATACCTCTCAAACATGGTCTAATAATAGTGGCATAGTTTCCCTGCAAGGTGGATTGTGCAATTCCAGAAGGAGCAGCATTAGAGAAAAGCCCACCCCCCATAGCTTGATACCTTAAATTCTATGCGCCTTTCTCTACCAGTGTGGTAAAGGTGTTTCTTCCATCACATTATTTTTTGCGTAGGTGGCCACCCATTTTTAAATACCTCGAGGTAAAGGTTATGGCTCACATGGGGTCAGGATGCAAAGACTGATACTGTTGTGTCATCGTATATATGTGAGATTGAGAAATGTTAGCCCATGGTGGAATGCGCTTTCTTCATAGCTTGGATGTGCACCAAAAACAAGAGAGGTGAATTAATGTTGTATTAAAGTTAGGGACTTTTTTTATCGTTCTGTCATCTTTGGAACAGTTATCATCTATATAACTATTTTTTTCCCTTTCTTGCTCTTCAGAGCCATACTACAGATCAAGCTATATATTGATAGATTTATGAACTGAGTATATATAACTACCTTTGTATTAAATATTTAAGTACTTTGACTTGTGCAGGGTAGTATAGGAATGTACTTAATGCAATTCAAAATTATCTGTGCTCTGTGCAAATGAGGCCCAGGGGAGTAGCATGCAGCTAGCTGTAACATCCTCAAGAGTGATTGCAAGGCAGTGGCTATAAAGAAGGTGATTGAATATTCCTTTTAATTAAAATAATTCATCCCATGCAGGGCAAGGTGTAGTTATCCGGTGTGTCACAAGCTACATAACCTGCTGTTCAATAGTTGTAGTTCTATCCGTAAGTGTAATCAAGAGGTCTAGGAAACATGTTGGCATTATAAAGCCGTATATTACAAAAAGAGAATGCTCTGGAGAAACATATCTAATAAGTATGATTATACAAATCTGAATTATAATCTATGGAATTTGAATAAAGCTGTGCAAAGTGTGGTGTGCAGATATATAAAACCAGGTTGACACTCTGGGTGCAAATTGGTGTTTTCCATTGCAATGGAAAATGCACTGTAGCCCACAGAGGCTCCCATTTCTTCTGTATGCAGCTGAATGTGGGAGCATGTAGTGCAATGTTTGTCAGCTGCTCTGTGAGGGCATGCTGCAAGGTGCAAAGAGCTTTAAGGGAGGTCTGAGAACCTCCAGGAATGTTGGTGCAGGTTCTCTCTAGTGAGGATCCTAAGCCCCCTCAAAGAAGGAGTCTCAGATTTACAATCACTGTACATCGAGATTGTGTTACATTTTTAACACCGACTGTCATACGATTCCTACGAAACTATATATCTGGAAAACAAACAGAAGACTATGAAGTCCCCCCATAAAATCAGAGTATGATGGCCTAATTCTTAGGTAGCTCACAGTACCCCATCCGGACCCCTAACCATAAAAGGGTACTAGACAGTATCTGCATCCTCAGAACATGATCACTCTAATTACCAAAGGAAATCGTGACAACAGATGTACTCTTTTGTTGTAAATTAGGCATGCCCAAAGGGAGACACAGAAATGTACAAATTGGTCTTTCAAACATTTATTGAAGCAACTGTTTTCATGAGTAAAAAAACATGACCTGCAATTATTAGCCGGAGGAATCAAAGCAAAGTTACCAGCATTACAAGAATGGTGAAGAAGATAAACAGTTATGACATGATTGTGTGATTATGTGATAATCATGTATTGATACTCCTACCTAATACAAGCTACACATCGAGAGCATAGATATAGAGTATCCTCCGTCAGATATCTTGTGACAACCAAACTCCCCATACCCGAGTATGATGTATGAGGAAGCCATGCTGGTATAGAACAGGGTGCCGTCCTTTACAGGATAGAGATTTGAGTCAGCAAGGCTGCATCTCAGTCGCAGCGTCCAGGATAATCAATAGAAATCCTGCTTTGGTACATACAGCTCAGAGGTGGTTTATATGATTAAATCGCTATTGCAATCACACTGTGACAGAGGAGTAACACTTATGTGACTGTTTGTCTTGCGACTGAGAGCTGTCTCCAACCAGACAACCAAAGACAAGGGCATTGTGCACAGTGTTCTTAGTCTAGGGCAACATGTATTAAGCAACTTGATAATATGCTTACTAAGAAATGTACTGCCTGCAGAATGACTTCTACTTATGTTATCATGTATGTGAAAGCATGTAAAAAGTCACCATTTAGAAAAGATGTAAAGTTTAAACCTGTAACTAAAATGAAGATTCTGTGCTCTGGCCCTACTGAACCTTACAA
The DNA here is from genome assembly GCF_964261635.1 of Lissotriton helveticus. Lineage (NCBI taxonomy): Eukaryota > Metazoa > Chordata > Amphibia > Caudata > Salamandridae > Lissotriton > Lissotriton helveticus. The sequence goes on from NC_136059.1 coordinate 279,085,049, forward strand.
CAAGAGTAGACGCAGAGTGTTGGCTTGGTATTTACAAAACCAACACAAATCAACATTTGTGCTAGATTGTAACCTAAAGTAGAGCAACACGTTGCAATGCGCTGCCTCGCATTACTTTATATCAAGGAGGCATTACATGGGTGGGCTATGGGCATTCCAGTTCATCCACCCATGGATTTTGACATAAATCCATATCTACAAAGACTTAAGACATAGATGTGCACCAAATTTCTGCACCTCTTTGAGGCTGGCCTAACAAGGAGAATTTGTTTTTAATTCTTGTTTTTTTTCTTCTTTGCATGCATGCTGCATTCTGAAGCACACATTCAAAGAGGAAAATGACTTTCAGCATAGTGTTTGATATAACAGACACCCTTGCATAATGTCGCAAGGGTGTCTGTGTTGGGGCATGGCAGCATAAAATGTGAAAGCACAGGCAGAAAGCAGAACAGCCCCCCCCCATCTAGATATGGTGCTGTTCTGCTCCCTTCCATTCACACAATGCAGCGCAGCATCTTTACGAGTTGAGTTGCATTGTGTGGTTTATTTGTAGATCTGGGTCCAAGGATTTTGTTATCTGTAGAGCGAGAACCAAACGCGATATTAAAGTGAAATCTTTTGGGGCACATCTATGCTAGCTACTAAACAGACATAACGTTTCTAGGTTTCAGACTTCAAAAAAACAGATGTTTATGTACACTTTGCTACTCTCTCTCTCTCTAAAGGGCACCATTCTAGTCAGATTTCTACAAGATATGCTACAGTTCAATGTATTCATCAGCCAACAAATTTAGGGGTCGATTATGATGGCGGACGGACCTGAGTCCGTCCGCCACCATAGAGTAGGAGGGGCCGTCCGCAGGGGCTGTGGCGGTCCCTCCGTGCAGATTAGGATGTGACCGCCAGGGTGGCGGTCACATCCTCAATCTTTAACATTGCGGCGGGTGCAGCTTCAAGCTGCACCCGCCGCATTGTTAAAAATGCATGCACAGCATTTACGTGCACAAAGCAGCAGGCACCGCGCGGTGCCTGCAGCTTTGTCCACGCAAATGCAGGGGGGTACCATAGGTACCCCCCATGTGCACCCCCACCCCCCTTCACCAAGGGGGCCCGCAACGGGCCCCCGAAGTCAATGTCCGTATGCTTTTCCACGGCGGAAAAGCCGCCGTGGAAAAGCATATTATTTCCGCTATCCTACCGCCAGCCATGTTAGAGCTTTTCCGCCGCGGTCGGAAGGCGACCGCGGCGGAAAAGCTGCGTACGGATTTTGAGACCCACCGCCATCCTAATTTGGCGGTGGGTCTTTTGTGCCTCTGCAGCGATTTTCCCGCATCATCATCATCATGATTTTATTGTTTGATTAATTAAAATCTTTACAATGTTTACAGATAATAAAAAAACAGTACCGCAACAAGTTTTAAAATACGAGTTAAAAAAATGTCGTAGAGTCTGAAAATTGTCTATCAATAGTCTTCATGGTTGTTATGGTCCCCGGACACAGCGTGTTAAGTCCGTTGGTTTCAGTTTAGTCATTATATATTCCTTAAGTCTGTTCCTTTTCTAATATCTGTTTTGTTGCCATGGACATAAATTTGATTCCCGGACATGATAGTGTGGGGGAGGCACCGCTTAACCATCGTATGACCGCCTGTCTGCATGTGCGGATTTTCAGTGTGTTGAAGATTGCCCGCAGATATCTTCTTCTTAAGGCTTGCAGTGGGGGACATACACATAGTAGGTGTTGCACTGTTTCGTTCTTGTATCCGCATAGTCTGCAGTTTGCGCTTTCTTTTTTTCGTTTCCAGGAAGGCATTAGATCTTTTGTGAAATGCATGCCCAGACTGTACGCTATTAGAGGTTTTTTTAAGTACTGACAGTAGTGTTGGCCTAAGTAAACTTGTGGTTTTTGGGTGGAATAAGAGTTTACTACTGTCCAGGCGTGTCTCCGTTTGCTTAGAATTATTTTGTCTTTGACCAAGATCTTTTTTGCCGCACCATTTGCTATTTTGCAAAACTGCTTGTGATCGATGTTTTTTTTCCACACTTCATGGAGTCCCAGGGTTAACAAACTCTGGTTAAGGAATTCTCCCCAATGTGTGGTGTTAGGCTTTTCTACTAAAAGGTTTATTTCCTCCCAGCACATGTTGTCCAAGGAGTCACTGGGTGCGGATCGGATCTTGTGGCAAAATTTTACAAATGTGGAGTTTGACCTAATGTCTTGGTTTTGTAAACCAAATTCTAGTCGAACTTGGGCTGCCGATGCTGTTTTTGGCAACCCAAACACCACTTTGTATATTTTGTTTTGAAGGTTGTTTAAGATTACAGATTCGCTCCCAAGCCATCCGATTATTCCGTAAGACAAGGTAAGGATTATTTGGGCGGCCATGACTTTTAGTAAGTGGGTGTAGTTTGGACCACCCACAGTCTTTTGCAGTTGTCTGTATGCGTTTATTAAAGATTGCGCTTTCCCTCTTAGTACCTGAATGTGCTTCTTTTTTGTATTACCCCGCTCGATGGTCATCCCCAGGTATTTGTACGAGTCCTCTTCTTCGAGGAGAGACTTATTAATTGTCCATGTGTATTTCAATTTCTTACACTCCGTGATTCGAAGCACTTTGGTTTTGTTTTTGTTCAGCTCCAGGTTTTCCTCAGTTAAGTACGTAACCAGCGTATTCACTAGGCGTTGCAGCCCGACCGGTGTTTTGCTTAGTATGACTATGTCGTCGGCGTACTGCATAATAGGTACCGGAACGTTGCCTAGTTTCGGTGCATGGCTTTCTATTCCATCTATATTTCTTCCGATGTTGGCAAGATATAGGTTAAAGAGACTGGGTGCGAGGATGCAGCCTTGTTTTAGTCTGTCTTGTGTTTCAATTTTGTTGGTAAGGCTGCTACCGTTACCTAGTTTGACCTTGGCCCATGTCTCTCTGTATAGTCTTGAAATTGCATTTATTAGATATTCCGGCATCCCCCAACCTCTTAATTTGCTCCTCAACCTGGGCCTGCTTACGTGGTCGAATGCTGATTTTATGTCGACGAAACACGCATATAGGTTTTGTTTTCTTTTTTTGGCGTTGTCGGTTAGTAAGCACAGGGTAACCAGGTTGGTTGTTGTCCCCATCCCCATTCTGAATCCGATTTGAAACCTAGGTATTATTTTTGTTGAGGTTTCCCAATCCTGCAGTTCTTTCAACAGGCATGAGGCATACAGCTTTGCTTCTACGTCAATTAATGAAATTAAACGATAGTTTCCAGGCTCCTTCCGGTCCCCTTTCTTGTGAATTGGGTGGATGATGTTACCTCTCCATGTTTCTGGAAGGGTTCCTTTTTTTTAGATGTCATTGAATAGTGTAGTTAATAGGTCCGCCCAGAAATCCATGTCTGTTTTGTAGACTGCGGTTGGGATGCCATTTGGCCCCGGGGCCCCTTCTGATTTTAATTTCTGTAGTAGCCTTCTTATTTGGGCTTGGGTTATCGTTGGTTCTTCCTGGTTAAAATTTGGTTCTGTGGTGACACTGACGAGTGGGTTTGTACTATAATCCTCGCTCTCCCTTGGGCTCCCTTGTTCTTTTTTTTTGGTTCTTTTGGGATCGTTTGTTAGGTAGAGATTCTTTACGTAGTTCTCCCATTCCATGTTGCTGATCCCGGGATCCTGTTGTAGTGTTTGTCCCAGATTTAGTTCATTAATGATTACCCAGAACTCTCTGGAGGAGGGTTTTTTGGTGGAAATCAGTAGCCTTGTCCATACCTGTTCTTTATATAGGCCTTTTGCTGCCCATAGTTTTCGCAGGTATTCCTTTCTCATATTTCTGAGATCTACTATGTTTGTATATTGGCTCTTTACTGCTGTTCGCTGGACCCTTGCTAGTTTCTTTTTTTCTTGTTTTAGATCCTTGTTAAACCAGGGCGCTGGTGCTCTTGTTTGATTTCTATTACCTCTCGGATGCACTGAGTGGTTTTCAATTAAAACCTCCAACAAATTTTCCCAGATTTTTATTGGATCACCATTGTCGAGGCTCCCGTGTTGCAGCATGAAGTTGGTAGCCGTAGTCATGATTTTTTGTGTGTCCTCGCCCCTCCATTTTATTTTTCGTAGGTTGAATTTTTCTGTTTCTTGGTTTAGTGACCTCGTTCTCTCGGCTCTGGGTGCAGTGATATTCAACCTGAGAATTTGCGGATAATGATCACTTTCCAGGCGCTGACTATTCTGTATTCCACGATTAAGTTTGTCAGGTACGTTGTTCTAGTGTAAAGTCCAGTACTGATTTAACGTTACCGCTCACATAGGTGATGCACGGTTGAGTCAAACCTTCCTTTTTTTTACTTTTTAATATTGATAGGCCCATTTTTTCTATTTTCCTCTGGTTAATTTGAGTGGTCGCTTCTGCTGCCCCTTTATCTATGTTCGTTCTGGTCGTTTTGGTGTTGTGTAAATTTTGGTTGAAGTCTCCTGAAATTATCATGGAGCATTGTTTGTTGGTTTTTTGTAAGGTTTTGATCAGGGTTAACAGTGTTTCCATTTTTTCCTTTTTTGTTTTCTGATCTGGATGTATGTAAATGTTTAGTATTAACAGTTGTTGCCGGGGCTGTATTGTGATTTTTATGGCTTGAACCCAGTTTAGTCCAACATCCATTGTTTCTTGGGTCCAGTTGTATTTCTGTGAGATGAGGATAGATAAGCCTCCCCGGGGATGTCCATATTTCACATGTTTTTCTGCTAGTATATGATGGTCCGTGAAACCTGGGATTCCTATTTGTGATAAGTTCCATGTTTCTTGTAAAAGTATTATGTCCGACTTGTCGAAAAATGATAGAGTTTCATGGTCCTGCTCCATGGAATTGAAGCCATTCACGTTCCAGGAGCATAGTTTAATTTGGTCTCCACTTGTATTATACTTTTGTCTGCCAGTTACCTGTTTTCTGAGTATATTTGTTTTGTCAGTTCTAGGAGCCCTTTTCGCTTAGTACAGAAGGGATCCAAGACCAGTCTTGGTTACCGCCTTGGTGCCGGTAAATGAGTGTCTGATTTTTTAACCCGGTTTTTGTGTTTGTTCCTTTTTCTGGGGAGGTTGCTCTAGCTGCTTGTAAACATGATTTCATTTGGGGCCTTTGGGGCTCCTTGTCCTTTTGATGATCCGAGCTGTTTTGTAAAGGATAAGGGTATTTCGGTCGCTTGTGTTGAAATATTTTAATTCCCCAGTTCTCAAATGTTTCTTTGTGTGCGTAGATTTGTGCTGCTAACTCTTTTGATTTACTAGTGGTAACTGAGTTTTCTATTCCTGGCCTTGCTCTGTTTTGCTGGAACTCTACAGTTTCCATGTCTTGGGAAACAATTCCCTTTAGGGCTGGAATTTCCTTGAACAATTTTAAGATGTTTCCTCTGTTGAGGATGTCGTGTTTTCCCTTTGTTTCAAATTCTGGCATGAATGTTATTACTGGTTCAATTTCCTCTGATGTTGATCTCATGTTGTTCGATTGAGATTCTGTGGTATTTTTTGCACTTGGGGTCCCTAATTTTGGATCGCTTTCTGTTTCGTGGACTCTTAATGTCTCCCTACTGGTTTTTGTTTGCTTCATTAATCTGATTCCTGTACATTGAGCTGGTTCCACAGGTTCACGAAGATCTTGTTTTGTTGTGACACACCTGCCTGTTGCGTTAGTCGTAATCTTTAAAGCTCTCAGATCATGATCGTGTTGTAAGGTTTTTTGTTCTCTTACGGCCATGCTTGCATTTTTGATCTGGTGCTTTTTGTCCGGTTTACTTGTTGCCTCCTCCTCTTTTGATTCGGATACTGAAAAAGTGGGGTGTAAGTTGCCAATGATGGTATGGATGACCTTATCTTTGTCCCCGGCAATTAGGCCGTGGTCAGCATAAGATACTATTCCTGGAGATTCTTTGGTATTGCGTCTGGGTTTGGTTTTGTCTTCGATTGGTTGTTTGGGTCTTGTTGGCCCGTTAGGGGTTTTTGGTTCTGTTTTTTGTGTTTCTTCCGTCTTTGTGGAATTTTCAAAGGAAAAGCTTACCCTTTCCGGGTTTTGTTGATCTTGAGTACTTTCCGGATTTTTGTGCCTGTCTTATTGTTCTTCAGGATCTTGGCTTGGTCTCTTTCTAAACATTGGAAAGATATGGTCCAGGACACCGGTGGATTTTTTGTTTTTCCCGAATCCTCCGGGCCGGCGGTGGCTTCCGCCGGCCCGGAGGATGCGGGAAAACCGCGATCCTAATCGAGCCCTTAGTCTGTAAGATATTGCCAGTGTCTGATCTCTTCAGCCTTCTCTTTTCTCTAGGAAAACCACAAAACTATAGATGGAGCCTTAGTTAATGTACATTTCTCCTTTATCAATCATGGTGTATCGCTGCTCTAATCATAGAGGAGAGGAGTTGGCCTAACGGCTAGGGCGGTCGAACTCGAATCTGGGCAGCTGGGTTTGAGTCTCGGCAATGACGCTGAATATCCTGTGAATCTGGGCAAATCATTAAATCTCCCAGTGCCTAACAAAAATGAATGTGTCCTCATGTAATGCAACTGGTGCTATGTAAAGCCCTCTGATACCCGATTCGAGTCAAGTTCGTGCTACATAAAAAAAACTATGTAATTAATTTGCATATTGGAAATATCAGAGAATCGAACACCTGAATAAGCCCTTTCTTTAGCTTAATTAAACCTGGTTGCTTAAGCAAGTCTGATCTGTACTGACTGCTCATATCTCTTTGTGTGGTTTTATTCGAATGTGCTTAAATTGCAAGTGACTGTGTAACAAAGTCCCACCAGATCTTGCAATCTGCACCTTAGTCTCCTCCTCAAAGTACCACCTGGATTTAGGAGACACCAGTTTACAAAACATTTGTGAATTCCACTTTTTCACCAAACGTGGACTTCAGTGACGATATTGTAGGATGACAAATCTGCAGCAAAATATGGTGCAGAAGTTTGGAGATATAATGAGGCTTAATTAATTTAGTCTCAGGGAACACACTTGTTAAGGGAGTACTGGGTAAACCACAGGCGGCAATTAACACTATTGCCCAAGATTACTTAGGTTTGGAATAACTAAATGATGTCATTGAATACACATCCTCGATATTCTGGGCTAGAGTTTGGTAAAACTCAGAATCAAGTTAATTAGGGAAATACGTAATTCTCTAAGATGTTAAACGATTGCACAGTTCAAATACATAGGAAATGTTTAACTATATTGAATCCGGATCTCTATTGTTTGTGCTAGTCTTATTCCTAATGTTTAAAAAAAGTATATATTAAGAAATGTATACAAATTGTTTTACTAATAAATGGGTATGGGAAAACGTTTCCTTTGCAGACCATTCAAATATCTCCTTTTCTACTATTACATGGAAAGAGCCCAATTTAAATATAATTCCTATTGTTGAATGCAGTATACTGATGCATGAATTTATTGTCCATTCCATGTAATCCGAAAAGTTTAAAAAAGAAACAAGCATTTGCAATGCAATAGGTCACGCATTAGGAAAGTTTGAGCTATTGGTATTGTAAATGACACATTTTTTATTTATGTGCTTCTTTTGAAAATAGCGAAATTAATAGCTTTGTTATTTACAATGCCAATAGTTTTATCTTTCGTAAATGTGACACCTATTGTAACACAATATGTGTTGTAGCACTGAGTGGTATTTGGAGCGTATGTTGCATTGAGCGTAGTGTAATTATGTGGCGTGTATTTATGTGGCACTGAGTGGGATTTGGAGTGTATGTTGCATTGAGTGCTGTGTAATTATGTGGCGTAGAAGTATGTGGCACTGAGTGGGATTTGGAGTATGATGCATTGAGTTTAGTGTAATTATGTGGTGTGTAATTATGTGGCACTGAGTGGGATTTGGAGTGTATGTTGTAGTCAGTAGAGTGTAATTTTGTGGTGTGTAATTATGTGGCACTGAGTGGCATTTGGAGTGTATGTTGCATTGAGAGCAGTGTAATTATGTGGTGTGTAATTCTATGGCACTGAGTGGTATTTGTAGTGTATGTTGCATTGAGCATAGTGTAATTATGTGGCGTGTAATTATGTGGCACTGAGTGGTATTTGGAGTGTATGTTGCATTGAGTGCAGTGTAATTATGTGGCACTCAGTGGGATTTGGAGTGTATGTTGCATTGAGTGCAGTGTAATTATGTGGCATGCAATTATATGGCACTGAGTGGTATTTGGAGTGTATGTTGCATTGAGCATAGTGTAATTATGTGGCGTGTAATTATGTGGCACTGAGTGGTATTTGGAGTGTATGTTGCATTGAGTGCAGTGTAATTATGTGGCACTCAGTGGGATTTGGAGTGTATGTTGCATTGAGTGCAGTGTAATTATGTGGCATGCAATTATATGGCACTGAGTGGTATTTGGAGTGTATGTTGCATTGAGTGCAGTGTAATTATGTGGATTGTAATTATGTGGCACTGAGTGGGATTAGGAGTGTATGTTGCATTGCGTGCTGTGTAATTATGTGGATTGTAATTATGTGGCACTGAGAGGGATTTAGAGTGTATGTTGCATTGAGTGCTGTGTAATTATGTGGGGTGTAATTATGTGGCACTGAGTGGTATTTGGAGTGTATGTTGCATTGAGTAGAGTGTAATTATGTTGTGTGTAATTAGGTGGCACTGAGGGGTATTAAGAGGAGTGTATGTTGTATTCAGTAGAGTTTAATTGTGTGGCTTGTAATTATGTGGCACTGAGTGGTATTTTGTGGAGTGTTTTGCATTCAGTCAATTGTAATTATGTGGTGTGTAATTATGTGGCACTGAGTGGGATTTGGAGTGTATGTTGCATTGAGTGCAGTGTAATTATGTGGCGTGTAATTATGTGGCACTGAGTGGGATTTGGAGTGTATGTTGCATTGAGTGCAGTGTAATTATGTGGCGTGCAATTATATGGCACTGAGTGGTATTTTGAGTGTATGTTGCATTGAGTGCAGTGTAATTATGTGGATTGCACTGAGTGGGATTTGGAGTGTATGTTGCATTGAGTGCAGTGTAATTATGTGGCGTGTAATTATATGGCACTGAGTGGGATTTGGAGTGTATGTTGCATTGAGTGCAGTGTAATTATATGGCGTGCAATTATATGGCACTGAGTGGTATTTTGAGTGTATGTTGCATTGAGTGCAGTGTAATTATGTGGATTGCACTGAGTGGGATTTGGAGTGTATGTTGCATTGAGTGCTGTGCAATTATGTGGGGTGTAATTATGATGCACTGAGTGGTATTTGGAGTGTATATTGCATTGAGTAGAGTGTAATTATGTTGCGTGTAATTATGTAGCACTGAGTGGTATTATGACGAGTGTATGTTGTATTCAGTAGAGTTTAATTGTGGGGCTTGTAATTATGTGGCACTGAGTGGTATTGTGTGGAGTGTGTTGCATTCAGTTGAGTGTAATTATGTGGTGTGTAATTATGTGGCACTGAGTGGTATTTGGAGTGTATGTTGCATTGAGTGCAGTGTAATTATGTGGCATATAACTATGTGGCACTGAGTGGTATTTGGAGTGTATGTTGCATTGAGTGCAGTGTAATTATGTAGCATATCATTATGTGGCACTGAGTGGTATTGTGTGGAGTGTTTGAGGTATTCAGTAGAGTAATTGTGTGGTGTGTAATTATGTGGCACTGAGTGGTATTGTTTGGAGTGTATGTTGCATTGAGTGCAGTATAATTATGTAACATAATTATGTGGCACTGAGTGGTATTGTGTGGAGTGTGTCAGTAGAGTGTAATTATGTGGCGCTGAGTGGTATTTGGAGTGTATGTTGCATTCAGTGCAGTGTAATTATGTGGCATGTAATTATGTGGCACTGAGTGGTATTGTGTGTGGAGTGTGTTGCAATCAGTAGAGTGTAATTATGTGGTGTATAATTATGTGGCACTGAGTGGTATTTGGAGAGTATGTTGCATTGAGTGCAGTGTAACTATGTAGCATATAAATATGTGGCACTGAGTGGTATCGCGTTTTGCTATGCTATGCTTTGTTATGTTATGCTATATTTTGTTATGCTATGCAATGTTTTGTTGTGTTTTATTATGCTATGCTTTGTTTTGCTATGCTATGTTTTGGTATGCTATGCTATGTTATGCTATGTTTTGTTATGTTATGCTAAGCTTTGTTTTGTTATGCTATGCTATGTTGTGTTTTGTTAAGCTATGCTATGTTTTGTTGTGTTTTGCTATGTTTTGTTATCCTATGTGTTGTGTTTTGTTATGCTATGTTTTGTTATGTTATGTAATGTTATGCTATGGTTTGTTTTGCTATCCTATGCTTTGTTTTTAATGCTATGCTATGTTTAGTTTTGCTATCCTATGCTTTGTTTTGTTATGCTATGCTATGTTTTGTTATGCTATGTTTTGTTGTGCTATGCTATGTTTTGTTATGCTATGCAATGTTTTGTTGTGTTTTATTATGCTATGCTTTGTTTTTATATGCTATGTTTTGTTATGCTATGTTTTGTTATGCTATGCTATGTTATGTTATGGTTTGTTATGCTATGCTAAGCTTTGTTTTGTTATGCTATGCTATGTTGTGTTTTGTTATGCTATGCTATGTTTTGTTGTGTTTCGTTATGCTAAGTTATGTTATGTTTTGATATGCTTTGTTATGCTATGTTTTGTTATGTATGCTGTGTTCTGTTATACTATGCTTTGTGTTTTGCTATGTTTTGTTATGCAATGCTTTGTTTTGTTATGCTATGTTTTATCTTATGATATGTTTTGTTGTGTATTGTTATGCTATGTTTTGTTTTGCTATGCTTTGTTATGTTTTGTTATGCTATGTTTTGTTGTGTTTTGTTATGCTATGCTATGTTTTGCTATGCTATTTCTTGTTTTGTTATGCTAGGTTTTGTTTTGCTATCCTATGCTTTGTTATGCTATGCTATGTTTTGCTATGCTATGCTAGGTTTTGTTATGCTATGCTGGTGAGGGTGTGTGAGGGTGAGTGAGGGTGTGTGAGGGTTAGGGGGTGTGAGGGTGTGTGAGGGTGAGAGGGTCGTGAGGGTGAGTGAGGGTGGGTGAGGGTGTGAGGGTGAGGGTGTGAGGGTGAAGGGGTGTGAGGGTGAGGGGTGTGAGGGTGAGGGGTGTGAGGGTGAGGGTGTGTGAGGGTGAGTGGGTGTGTGAGGGGGTGTGAAGGTGTGTGAGGGTGGGTGAGGGTGAGTGAGGGGGTGTGAGGGTGAGTGAGGGGGTGTGAGGGTGAGTGAGGGGGTGTGGGGGTGAGGGTGAGGGGGTGTGAGGGTGAGGGTGTGAGGGTGACAGGGTGTGTCAGGGTGAGGGGGTGAGGGTAAGGGTGTGTGAGGATGAGGGGGATGAGGGTGAGGGGGTATGAGGGTGAGTGAGGGGGGTGAGAGGGTTGTGAGGGGGGTGAGGGTGTGAGGGTGAGTGAGGGTGTGTGAGAATGAGGGAGTGAGGGGATGAAGGTGTGAGGGTGAGGGGGTGTTAGGGTGAGTGAGGGTGTGTGAGGATGAAGGGGTGAGGATGAGTGAGGGTGTGAGGGTGAGGGGGTGTGAGGGTGGGTGAGGGTGTGAGGGTGGGTGAGGGTGTGTGAGGGTGAGAGGATGTGAGGGTGTGTGATGGTGAGGAAGTGTGAGGGTGACTGAGGGTGTGTGAGGGTGAGGGGGTGAGGGTAAGGGTGTGTGAGGGTGAGTGGGTGTGTGAGGGGGTGTGAAAGTGTGTGAGGGTGGGTGAGGGGTGTGAGGGTGAGGGTGAGTGAGGGGGTGTGAGGGTAAGTGAGGGGGTGTGAGGGTGAGGGTGAGGGTGTGTGAGGGTGAGGGGGTGAGGGTAAGGGTGTGTGAGGGTGAGTGGGTGTGTGAGGGGGTGTGAAGGTGTGTGAGGGTGGGTGAGGGGTGTGAGGGTGAGTGAGAGGGTTGTGAGGGGGGGTGAGGGTGTGAGGGTGAGTGAGGGTGTGTGAGGATGAGGGGGTGAGGGTGTGAGGGTGAGTGAGGGTGCGAGGGTGAGGGGGTTCAAGTTCAAGTTCAGAGATTTATATAGCGCACTACTCACCCAGAGCGTCTCAAGGCGCTTGGGGAGGGGGGTGCTTTTACTTATCGAATATCCAAGTTTTTAGTTGCTTTCTGAAGGAGAGGTGGTTCTGATTAAGGTGGAGGTGGGTGGGGAGAGAATTCCAGGTCTTGGCCGCTAAGTAGGAGAAGGATCTGCCCCCCATGGTGGATCTGTGGATGCGCGGAATTGCTGCGAGGGCTTGATTGGACGATCGTAGTTGGTGGGTGGGGGTGTAGAAGGACAGTCGCGTGTTGAGGCATTCGGGTCCTAGGTCGTAGAGGTCTTTGTGTGCGTGGGTGAGGAGACGAAACGTAATTCTCTTGTTGACGGGGAGCCAGTGGAGGTCTTTCAGGTGATCGGAAATGTGAGCTTGACAAGGGATATCCAGTATGAGTCTGGCTGAGGCGTTTTGGATGCGTTGGAGTTTTTTCTGTAGTTTGGCTGTGGTTCCGGCGTAAAGGGTGTTTCCGTAGTCCAGTCGGCTTGTGACCAGTGCGTGGGTGACCGTCTTTCTTGCTTTGGAGGGGATCCAACGGAAGACTTTTTTGAGCATGCGTAGGATGTTGAAGCAGGATGAAGAGACGGCGTTGGCTTGTCTGGTCATCGAGAGGGAGGAGTCCAGGATGAAGCCCAGGTTACGGGCGTGATCCGTAGGAATGGGTGCAGTTCCCAGGGCCGGTGGCCACCAAGAGTCGTCCCAGATGAGGACTTCCGTTTTGTCCGAGTTCAGTTTTAGACGGCTGTTCTTCATCCATTCGGCTACTTCTTTCATTCCTTCGTATAAGTTGGTTTTGGCGGTGTTTGGGTCTTTGGTGAGAGAGAGGATCAGCTGGGTGTCGTCTGCGTAGGAGATGATGTTGAGATTGTGTTGGCGCGCGATGGATGCGAGGGGGCTCATGTATACGTTGAAGAGGGTTGGACTGAGTGATGATCCTTGTGGTACGCCGCAGATGACTTCGGTGGCCTCTGATCTGAAAGGGGGAAGGCGGACTCTCTGGGTTCTTCCAGCGAGAAACGAGATGATCCAGTCCAATGCTTTTCCTTGTATTCCGACGTTGCTGAGGCGTTGTATGAGGGTGCTATGACAGACTGTGTCGAAGGCTGCGGAGAGGTCAAGTAGGATGAGGGCGGCTGTTTCTCCGTTGCCCAGTAGAGTGCGAATGTCGTCTGTTGCTGCGATGAGGGCGGTTTCGGTGCTGTGTTTGGCTCGGAAGCCGGACTGTGAGGGGTCGAGGGATTTGGTGGATTCAAGGAAGGCGGCGAGCTGACTGTTGACGGCTTTCTCAGTGACTTTGGCAAGGAATGGGAGGAGCGAGATGGGGCGGTAGGTCTGCTGTGGGTTTCTTCAGGAGGGCGCTAAGTTCTGCATGTTTCCAGCTTTCCGGGAAGGTAGCGGAGTTGAAGGAACAGTTGATGACATCGCGGAGATGGGGTGCAATGATCGAGTCTGCTTTGTTGAAAATGTGGTGGGGACATGGGTCGGTTGGCGATCCTGAGTGGATGGAGTTCATCAGGCGGATGGTGTCTTCGGTGGTGATTGGGTTCCAGGCGTAAAGGTTGTTGGAGTGCGGTTTTTGTTCGGGGGTGGGTGAAGAGGGCTGATCTTCGGACTGGTTTTTTAAGCTGTTGTGTATGTCGGCGATTTTGTTGTGGAAGAATGAGGATAGAGCATCGCAGAGGTCTTGGGAGGGAGTGATGTCGTTGGTACCGGCGGTGGGGTTGGTGAATTCTTTGACGATGTTGAATAGTTCCTTGCTGTTTTGGGCGTTGTTGTCAAGTCGGTCTTTGAATGCTGATTTCTTGGTAGATCGGCTGAGTTGGTGGTGTTTGCGTGTGGCGTTCTTGAAGGAGGCCAGGTTGTCAGTGGTTGGGTTTTTTCTCCAGGCTTTCTCGAGGGTACGACAGAGCTTCTTGGATTTCTTAAGGTCGTTGTTGAACCAGGGGGCTTTTTTGCTACCCTGCTTGATTTGGTGGTTTCTCAAGGGTACTAGTTCGTCGGTGCAGTGGGTGATCCAATGTGTGATGTTGGTGGCTGCTTCGTTTGGGTCCGATGATTTGGCAGGAGGGTTTTGGTGAAGCGATGTGAAGAGCTGGTCGGTGGTAATTTTGTTCCAGTTTCTTCGGGGCATAGGTTGTGGGGGGTTGTGGGTCGTGGTCTTTTTGTAGTTGAAGTGAGCGCAGCTGTGGTCCGTCCAGTGGAGAGCTGTGGTGTGGTCAAAGGAGATGTGCTTGCTGGAGGTGAAGATAGGGTCGAGCGTGTAACCGGCAAGGTGGGTGGGGGTGTCAACAAGTTGTTTGAGTCAGAGATTGGCCAGGTTGTCCAGAAGGTTGGTGGTATTGCAGTCTTTTTTCTTTTCCAGGTGAAAGTTGAGGTCTCCCAGTAAGATGTAGTTCTCGGAGGGGAGGGCATGTGGGCTGATGAAGTCAGTGATGTCTTCGCTGAATTGTGTACGGGGTCCTGGTGGTCTGTAGATGAGGGTGCCTCTGAGTGTGGTCTTGGGGTCGGTGTGGATCTGGAAGTGAAGGTGTTCGGCGGTAGTGAGGATATCGTCGGAGTTGGTCGTGATGCGGATGGTGTTTTTATGGACGATGGCAATGCCTCCTCCTGTTTGGTTGGTGCGGTCCTTCCGGATGATCTTGTAGCCGTCCTGGATGGCTATGGCGATGTCGGGCACTGATGAGGCGTTCATCCATGTCTCTGTAAGGAAGGCGAGAAGGTTCCAGAGCTCAATGGCGTGTCTGTGGACCGAGCGGGTGTTGAGCAGGAAGCACTTCAGGTGGTTGTTGTCGGGGCTCTGTTTGGGCTTTGTGGAATTGGTGCGGGTCCTGATGCAGTCGAACTTGCAGGAGAGGCAGGTGAAGGTTCCTTGGGTGTGTCCTGGGGCGGCTTGGTAGCAGTTTGGGATTCGGCCGGGGTTAAGGGCTGAGAGGGTTGCGGCGTTGTATGTTATGCGGGTGGAGTGGGAGTTGCGGGGGGCAGGGGGTCTGGCGCTGGGCGCGGTCCAGGCGCGGACGGGCGTAGACGGGCTTACCTTTGGAGCGCCTTAGGTGCGCATAGGGCGCGTCCGCTGCGCACAAAGGCATCTGTCATATATGGATGGGGGAGGGGGAGGGGCGAGGGAGGAGCAGCTGGGAGGCGGGGGCGGGGTGGAGAGCAGGGCAGGGAGGCACACCAACAACAACAAAATGGCAGCAAGCCAAAATCGAAACTGGATTGGGGCACAATTATATTAAACGCGTTGCGAATGGCAGTGGAACCGGCACAATCAGGCACAAATCAAAAATACAGGCAGCACAGCACAATAGAGCAGAACCTTAAAAGCGCACTTTGGCAGACTAGCGCTACGATAATATTCTAATCAGCAATCAGGAAATAAACAAGGCAGCACAGCACAATTGAGCAGATTGTTAAAGCGCATTATGGCGATCTAGCGCTACGATAATATTCTAATCATCAATCAGGCAATAGGAGTTGTGGGGGCAAGGCGAGCAAGCAGGCAGTAGTCTGGCAGTGAGCGCTACGATACCAAATCGGCATGCAGGGCAGGGAGCAGCGTGAGGAGCGACCGCTTCTGATGATATCAGGACGGTCACAGGAGGGGTGTGAGGGTGAGGGAGTGTGAGGGGGTGTGAGGGTGGGTGAGGGTGTGAGGGTGGGTGAGGGTGAGGGTGTGAGGGTGTGAGGGTGAGTGGATGTGAGGGTGACCAGAGACAGACAGAGGCCACTGGAGACAGTCAGAGAGCAGCCTAGACAGACAGAGGGCGGCTGAGAGAGGGCCGAGCAGCGACAGAGAGAGGTCACAGAAGACATTCAGAGAGCAGCCTAAGTGTGGCAGAGAGAGAGACCGGGTCACGTCACTGGAGACAGCCAGAGAGCAGGCGAGATGCAGAGAAAGGGAAACAGCAGCAGGGGCAGCGAGAGGGATGGAGGATTGCAAGGACAGAGGGCAGCAGAGAGCGAGCGGGAGATGCAGAGACAGAGGACAGACGACAGGGAGGCGAACAGGGGGAGGAGACCAGAGACAGAGATAGACCAGAAAGATAGAGTGAGAATTTTGCAGAAAGAGAACAATTACAACGTAACGGGATGCTTTAGCACAGAGAAATATTTATGCATTTTTTCAATATGTAGATTTAACATCATTCTATATACCGATATATTTAGTAGATGAAAAGCAGAATAGATTCTGGTGTAGTCACTGACATGGTCTGCATAATTAATCCGGAGCTGAAGGGAAATAGAAGACTACACGAAGGAAGGGCGCAATGGCACCATAAGTGTGATTATGTCAGCTATGCCAGCAACATTAGCACATTCCTCAAAATTGTGAAAAAGTGGCAGTCTCGATTCGTTCTGTTTAGGGCTCTGGGAAACGTTCGCTGTAATCTTGAAGGATGTGTGTGGAATCCGTGAAAGAACGAGATTTTATTAACCAAAATCACCAAAACTAAGCTAATGTAATTAAAGCAGGGGGCGGATCCCTTTGAAGCACGGCCTCGCGGCCGTGAAAGAAGTAAACAGCAGGGATGTAATTAGGGGGGAGGAGAAGTCGCGCTGGGGTGAATGCCTGAGGCCAAGCTGCCCGTGGGTGGGAGGCTGATGGCTGTGATGTGTGCAGCAGGGGGCGGAGCGGATCCCAAGTGAAGCTGCTGGCGGCAGATGGCTTGGCATATGTGCAGGCAGGCAGGGGGCTGGTGGCATTGTGCACGCGCTTTTTAGGGCTTGCGCTTGCGCAATGACCTAAAAAGCGCACATGCACTGCATGGAATCGCCAGTGGTTAACCGCATGCGTGCGGTTGGTATTCTGCTGCTGCGCTGACTTTTTCAAAAGCGCACTTTACATGACGAGCTGGGCTCGTCATGAGCGTGCGAGGAGGCTACCTCATGACGAGCCCAGCTCGTCATGAGCGTCGAAGGGGTTAAACTCTGGATAAGCCACTATAGAGCTTCGCCAGCTATGCGCAAGTGCATCAGCAGGCGAGCCCTAAAAAGGGGTTTCATCAGATCTGTAATTTGTCCTTGTGGGTTGACACGATACAGACACTTCTCTTTTGTGTGTGATGTGGGATGATATGGAACAAAATTGTTAATCCTGATAATTAACAAAAATTGCATTACATGAGCTGTACGATATGGCTGGAATACAGAGCACCAGTGGCCAGTCCTTGGCATCTAAGGTATCAGAACTGTGATTTTGTCATCGCTTGCTGGTTGTAGAAGTAAACAGTTTGTTTCCATTGATCAGACCAAACCACACTATGTAGCTAGTCTTACACAGTAGGCCATGAGGGCTCTGTGGTAGTTACCTGCCTGCTCTCGCTACCATACAGGAAATCACATGATTATTTGACAGCATGTTATGAAATATTACAACATGTAAAATCCATTTTTCATGGATTATGCTTTTTGTTCATGTAATGTTATTCATATTTGGCTATTTAAGGGATTATTTATGAGAGCCCTGCATCACCTATGTACCACGCAAAACTGTACATGCGTGCCACAGGGCTCTCAATCCGAAATAGGAAGCCAACCAAAGCCAAGGCTTTGAGTGGCCTCATAAATCTTGTAAAGTGCAACACAGCGCAAATCGCTACGTTGCCTTACTCTGCGCTCTGGAGGCGTTTCATGGGTTTTGCTGTGGGTGCCTCTTCCTGCACAAAAACAACCCTGCATGCAACTGGAGGCACCCTTGCACCATTGTGCAAGGGTGCCTATGTTGGCACTAAGCTGCCGACACGGTACGTGCCATGGTAAAATGGACAAGAATGCATCGTATTAGATAAATACGGTGTATTTCTGCCCTTTCACTTTGGCATAGAGCAACGCAGTAAGGTGCCTTACTGAGCTGCCCTACGTCAAAATCCCATAAATGAGGGCCTTATTGTGCTACGGTATGATTTGTAATTGTAGATTTTTGGTTCTTAAGCAAAATAAGCTTAATGAAGTGTAAAATTATTGTCTTTATATTTGGAACAAGCTAACCTTGAATTAAGATTGAACAGAGACAGTGGAAAATTGAGAATTTTATAGGTTCTTTGCTCCATTTGTAGTTGATTCAGCACCCAATCAGCAGATGAAGAGAAAGGGGCAGATGAGTTAAAAACACGCGCTAAAACAATGGTAGTACTCACTCGCTAAATCTGTTTAACAGAAGGACTTACAAAAGTTACTTTATGACTTTCATTCCACACACATTTTCCTTGCTGCATTCACCGCCTGTAAGAACGTTTTTCTCTTCTCTTCCGTTCCTCGTGTTCTCTTCTGTCACTTGTAATATATGGTTGTGAGTGTCACTTCAGTTGTAATTCAAAATACAAAAACTTCTTTGGCACATCTTGATTCTGCCAACTGTCTCAGACCAGCTACAGATGTAATTTCGACAGAAGTATCTCTGCGTCCATCAATGTTGTATAGTATTACATAGAATTTTTATTACAGAGAGTTTATTTTGCAGTGAATTTGTTTTACAGTGGATTTGTTGGTAAAATAACCCATTGAGTTACAGCAAATAATGTTTACAGGTGAGATCGGCTGAGTACAAGTTTCAAACCCATCAGCGCCTCAGCTTTCAATTCTTCTGAGGCCAATGAAATTAATACTAATATTGAACAATAGTTGTATATTCATATTATTGTGTGTTACAAGCAAATTATTTTTATTGTTAGGATTAATTTACTTACTTGTACGTACTGTAGTTTTTACATCTATATTTTACGGTGATGCTAATGAGGCATGATGGCTCTGCAAGGGTATCTTCCAACCACCATTCATGCCCAACACAGGGCATCTTGTGAATAGAGAAATAATATTGAATCTCTTTCATCAGCATTCATTCCAACATATGGCATCTTGGGCATAACACAATGGGTATCCTTTGACCCACACTCAACCAGTAGGAAAAAGGGTATCTTCCAAACCCTTGCTCATCCTTGCAAAAGAACACAACATAACTTTAGAACTCACAAACCTCCTTGCAAACGTAGGTTGTAACGAAACATGACCCCAACTAACTTCTTACCCTTCACTGCATACCACGCAGGACCAAGGACTCTACACACACACACACCCTCTCCTGCATACCTTGCAGGGTCAAGGACAATATATATAAAATGCTAGTCTTACAAAACAGACTTCCTCAACTGGAACAAATGCACAATACACTCTGGCACAATTCCAACATGGCATTCACGAAATCTAGTAACTACAGAAGCAACAATACTCTCTGCAGCAATTTTAACATGGCATTCACACAAAATAACAGTACTTCTTAACATTTAGTATAGCATTAGAACCCCACAAGCATGTACATTCAGTCACTTGACATTCTGTGAAAAGTAACTCTAGTCCTCCGCCCTGGCGAATGACTTCTCACCCACCGACTTTACAACACAAACAGCCTGATTCATCAAGCCGAAATCGGCTCGCAAAGGGCCAGATTCTGAGAATCTGGCCCTTTGCGAGCGCTATTTTTGCATTTGGGATTCATCATCCCAAATGCAAAAATCGGTAATAGCGATTTCGCTATTTTGCGAGGAATTACATTTAAGGAATCTCTATTTGAGATTCCTTAAATGCAATTCATCATCCATTTAAAAATTGCGCATTCGCAATTTCGGCCCGCTATTTACCGCGAGGTCAAACCTCGTGGTAAATAGCGAAAACTTAGAAAAATGCTTTTAAAAGCATTTTTCTAAGTTGCATGTTGCACACACACATGTCCTTTGGACATGTGTGTGCGCAACACCTGTTTCAATTTGCATTTAAGGGGTGCTACAGGGTGTCCTTTGGACACCCCTGGCACCCTTTAAATCGCTATCTTATTTGCAATTAGCAAATTGCTAATCGCAAATAAGGAATACTCCCCATTCATTCCTATGGGCCTTTTGGCCCATAGGAATGAATGGGGAGTTATTCCTTATTTGCGATTAGCAATTTGCTAATCGCAAATAAGGAATGTGTAGGAATCGCAATATTTATTGCAATTCCTACATGAATCCCGTTTTGCAAGTCCTTAATAGCGATTCGTTATGAATCGCTATTAGGGGCTCGCAAAACGGGAGAATGATGTATCAGGCTGTATAGTCCTCTACTACGGTGAGCAACATTTCACCCGAAACTTCCCATAGTACGCCATGATGCAATTAATAAATCAAGTTAGTTTGAGAGCACACACGCCACTCTATCACTGCCTTCCATCTCCAGAATCCCTTAAAGTGCTGCTTACTTTCCCTTCTTCTTTTTTTTTAACGCTGTCACTGAAAAGCCAACCGCAGCACAGTACAGTAGCTTAAGATCACTCGACTCCTGAGTACTGCCATTCCCTGCAAAATTACTGCATTGTTTTCCCTTTATTCAAAGTATGCACGTGTTGCTGGCAGGAGAATACACAATCTCCTGAATGTGCATTGTAATATAGTTGACAGTCTAGTAGCTGGGATGGGAGGAGCTAGATGGGCTGAGGGGAAGAGGAGGAGTCAGAACAGGATGAGGGCAGTTAGAGTAGGGACAGGGTCGAGACAAGTTGTATTAAATAAAGCTCTGACATATAAGAACCTGTGTCTGTGGTTCTTTGTAGCAGGATGCTACAACTGGCGACGAGGGTGGGATTTGCATGACTGCAGCCCACAGAACCACCTGAATGTGCCCTATCCCCTGCAGCGTCGAGAGAAGAGATCCGCTGCCGTGAGGTGCTGACACCTGGAGAAAGAAGCCAGCAGTAGGTGACCCTGACGCTCCAGCGACGTTGGGGAGCACTGAGGGAGCCACTGCAGCGAGCGCTGAAACGCTCGAGAAGGAGAAGCTGTTTCGCGCTAAAAGCGCGAGTCCCGCCGGATGCGTGCAACTTGGCACCTGTGAGAGAGCAGGAGTCGGGAGCCCACCCCGACCCTGTCCAGCGACCCCTAGAGCGAGACGAAGGTCCCCTGACGTGGAGGACGCCGTCCTCAAGAGCCTGGTAACAAGCGCTGCCAAGGGCGCTGAATTGGAAGCCCGGGTGCCGGTGGAGGTCGGAAAACCTCACGCCCGATGCGTGAGGTTTGGCATGCTGTCGGCGTAAGAGAGCAGGACCCTGCAAAGTAAGGCGGGAGCCCACCCCAACCTCACCTGACTGTAGCCTTGACCAGAGGGAGCCAAATCCGGAGCATGCTGACCCTGGGAGCAACTGCCGGTGAGTCCTGTGTGAAGAATCGGGTCGAATGAAGAGAGAGAAAGTAGTGCCTGCAGATAACCACGGCGGCCATCTTTGAGTCAGGCAACTTTTTGGACATCCTCCCTGTGCAAACTGTAGGCGGCCATTTTGAGGTCAGGCGAGCTGAGTTTCACAACAAGCATTGGCGAACATAACAGAAACAAGCATTGGCGGAGAACAAACAAGCATTGGCAAAGACCAAACAAGTATTGGCGAAGACCAAACAAGCATTGGCGAAGACCAAACAAGCATTGGCGAAGGTCAAACAAGCAATGGCGAAGGCCAAACAAGCACTGGCGAAGACCAACAAGCAGTGGCGAAAGGAAACAAACAAGTATTGGTGCATGCAAATAAACAAGCATTGGTACATGCAAGTCAACAAGCCTTGGTATGTGCAAATAAACATGCACTGGTAAATGCCAAGAAATCGGCATTGGTAAGGCAAATAAATAAGCGTGGATAACGGCGCGTGAACAACAATGAACAAGTCTTGGCAACCAAGACAGAAGAAGCACATCCAAACACGAGAGTGAATCAACTAACAAGCACGAGCAACCACAAGAGTGACTTACCAAACATGCATTGACAAAACAAATGTCAGCACGGGTGGAAACGCGAACATTGAGAAACGCAAGCGAATGCGCAGTGGCGAATGTAATGAAGTAACACGTGTCTATAAAATAAAAGAGGCACAAGCGAACACAAGGACCAAGCAAAGACAACAGCACAATGGAACAAGCATAAGCAAATGCAAGAGACAGATAAAGACGACACTGAGCACAAACCAAAGAGCGCCGAAGAGAGAAGAGCTGCTGGGCAGAACTGCAGAAGACCCAGAGGAGGGCAGTCCTACAGAGGACCCCGGAGAGAGTAGAACCACCCAAGTTCATTCACCGGCGCATACTGGGATGGTTACAAAGACTATCAATTTCTAAGCAAACGACCAGACCAAAGACCTTGACCAGAATCTCCCTCTCTCATGGCGGGAAGAGACGTAGCACAGCGGGTCACTCCAGACATTGAAGTACCGCCCCCAGCGGTGCGGACTGATGAGTGGATCTCGGATATCAAACGACACTGGTGGCTCGAAGCTTTGGAAGATTTCTTAAAAGCCAATGGTGAGCAAAGAGAGAGAAAATGTCTGATACTACTCTTCCATCTGGTGGGTCCTGAGGGCCGCTGCCCAATCAGGACATTTTCCAAAGAGGATACAGATATCTACAAAAGACTCCAAAGGGAGCTCTGTGCCCATCTCAACGCACAGACAGATGTGGATCAGAATCGCATAGTTTTCAATACAGCACGGCAGGAACCAGGCGAACCGTTGCCAAACTTCATCACTCGGTTACAAAGTCTGGTACGAGGCTGCCACTTTTACAAATGAGGATGCGGTTCGACTTCGGATCGTTGAAGGTTGCATAAACCCTGACACCAAGCGCAAGATCCTGCAAGGGTATTGGTCGTTAAAGGAAATCATCAAGAAGGCCGAAATTGGAATGCAGATAAAAGCAAGAGACGGATTCAAGGACGTGCACCTGAGAGCAAACCATCAAGATACCTGGGAAGATAGAACTCAGAAAACAAACAAAACTGAAAGGAGAGAGAGGGAAGGCAGACCAGCAAAAAGACAACGGGAAAGGTACAGTGACAAAGAAAGTGACAAGGACTACTCAGAATCAGATGGCTCCGAGTCAACCATCCAAAAGACAATTCCAAGGAGTTATTCACCCCCCAGGAGTTCCTCAAGGAGTCATTCAAAAAGACAACGGGAAAGATACAGCGACAAAGAAAGTGACAAGGATTACTCAGAGTCAGACTCCTCAGCGTCCGACTACTCAAAGTCAACCAAGGATTACTCAGAGTCAGATGACTCAGAGTCAACCATCCAAAAGACAATTCCAAAGAATTATTCACCCCTCAAGAGTTCCTCAAGGAGTCATTCAAAGTATGACACACAGTACTCTGATGAGGAAAGAGCGTCAAGTGGGACAGATCGCACTCCTGGACAAGAGGGCATCCTGCACAACAAGTGGGAGAGAAAGACAAACCCTAGAAGAAGGGGTCGCACTGGTCAACACCTGAAGTTGGCGCAGGAACATCATTCGTCAAGCAGTGAAGACGAGTCCAAGGAAACATCTGGCAGGAGACCACATCACCCCCAGATCAGAGGTGTTAGAGCATCAAACAAGCGTGAAGGAGAAACAGGTCGCACACGACGGACTGATACTCCACAGCAACGAACCAGAAAAGATCCATGCATCTTTGGCTCTCGCGACAACGAAGAAACGGAGAGGAAATAGTTTACTTCAGGCGAGAAGGACAAAGAGGCAAAAGCTTGGGATCAAGCACAAGGAACAAGCACAGGGTCATCAAACAAACCCCCAAATGAGACAGCATTGAAGATGCTCCAACAAAGGCACACGGAGAAGCATCTCAAAGACAATTCAAAGGGAAAGAGCAATTTGTCACGGACTACGGAATTCAAAAATCCATTACCCAAGACAGTTTCAAAGAAATGTTTGAGAAGGAATGGGAAGAAGGATCTCTCTGATGCGGAGCGCACATCCATCCAATCCTGGAAGTTGACAAAAGACTTCTCTGACCCAGAAAGCACGTCTATGGCCAGGAACTCCTCTGGTTCAGAGAGCGCGTCTGTCCGATCCTTTAAAAGGGGTAAGGCCCGGACCTCCTCTGATTCAGAGAGCGCATCTGCCCGATCCTGGAAGTCGACAAAAGACTTCTCTGACCCAGAGAACATATCTGTCCAATCCCGTGAGTCGACCAAGTCATGGTCCCGACAACAGACATGGCGTCAACCACCCGAACGCACCATGGAACCAAAGGACATCCTTCCCGTCAAGAGCAACATGTCACACACTAAGGTCTCTGAATACTCAGTCACTCCACCGGACAACCTGTCATGTCAGTCACAAGTATATCCAGACACAGATCAGACACCGTCACCCCTGAAGGGGTCCGCAAGGCTGACTCACAGGACCTACAAAAGGAAAACAGAGACAGTGGACCTTAGTAACCGGATGGGAAAGGACCAGCCAGTCACTCCGCAAGGAAAGCCGGACGTGTCAGGAGAGAGGGATCATCAGATGAGAGAAAAACATTCCTATGCACCGATAGCTCACGAGCTCGCCAGACAACCCGAGGCCGTGAATGAGTTATCGAACCAAACCAAGACCGTCTCATCAGATAGCACCGTACTGTCTGGCATACATGACCCTGAATTGGAGGGCACTGTTGCTCTCGACCGGACTAGCCAAAAGGAAGTAAGGGTAGATGCGGCGAATGAGTTACCGAACCAAACCAAGACAGTCTCATCAGGTAACACTGTACTGTCTGGTATACATGACTCTGAATTTGAGGGCAGTGTTGCCCTCGGCCGGACAAGACAAAAGGAAGCAAAAGTAGATGCGGGTGCTCGGAAGAGGACTGGAACATTATCCACTCATGAAAGAGATCGAGCATCTGAACCAACCGTAGTTACACCACCGGAAGGAAACATGAGGACTGCGGACCGTGAGAGTAAACAGTTTATAAGCAACGTGGTCAAGAATGCCTTGATCAAGACAACAGAAAGATTGACCAAAGCCAAGCCCACCACTGATTCGACACTACTGAAGCTTGAAAAACAGGCCGTCCGCCGACCCGTGTGGTGGATTGAAGAATTGCGAACACTGAAGACATTAAGTTCATTTTGTTAAGAAAGGGGGAGATGTAATATAGTTGACAGTCTAGTAGCTGGGATGGGAGGAGCTAGATGGGCTGAGGGGAAGAGGAGGAGTCAGAACAGGATGAGGGCAGTTAGAGTAGGGACAGGGTCGAGACAAGTTGTATTAAATAAAGCTCTGACATATAAGAACCTGTGTCTGTGGTTCTTTGTAGCAGGATGCTACATGCATTTCCTGACAAGAAGGATTTAGAGCGCATCCTCCAAAATGCAATTCTCTCCTTCAAACGAGGAAAGGGGCACAATTCCCTTAAGTCGTGCTCAGCCGACGTGGCTTCTGGTAAATGGGCTGCAAGGCCTTGAAAACACGCACTGGTGCACAATCCTTCTTCAAGCCACACCGCACTCCACACACTGCGGACACGCAACTCTACACAGCATCACACTGCAGCTACTCGCTTATGAAGCTGGACCTCATCACAACAGCAGTAGCTCGCGCTAGCAATTGCTGCCGCCAGACTGGCCTTTCCAAAAGTACACAAATTTGTACAGGCAGCAAAGTTTACAGACTTTTGCAAAACTGAATGTAGGGTGTTTGAATCTCCTCAGGTACATTTAGGGCTCAGCATACCACACTCTTCAGCTGTCAGTCTTTAGCCATCTCCAACCTTGTTGACACTAGGTCACGATAAGTTAGCATACATTTAAAAATTAAGCAGATACACTCCCAATACTACTTACTGAAGGCTGTCTGGCGGAAAAGACAGTGGGGCATTTTTGGCGTTTCTCTTTTATTTCTCTTTTCTTCTCAAACTTAAATATATCTCCCTCCTTGCTTCTAGTAGATTTTACCATCCTCCTCAATTTCCTTCTGTTCACTGGTTAGTTTCCAACTCATCGCCAGTGTTGCAAATAATTATAGCTTCTTGATAGGTAGGCCATGTAGATTATAAGATGTAGGTTTACTGAAGAAGATAACTCTAACAGGTTACAAGGTGAATGTATATGAATTTGCCCACCAGGAGCAGCAGCCTCCTGCTCAGCCCACTCTTTCTCCTCCACTCTGCAAATGCGCCTCCTGGTGCACTACTACTTGGGGGATGAAGTCCCCTTGGCTCTTGAGGGTCCTTGGGGGCCAACTAGCCCTCCTGTTACCATCAGTAAGTCCCACACAGCCGGTTTGCTGAGAGGTGGTCAGAGGCCATGCCTCCTTGCTCCACCACTCAGCAAACACGCCTCCTGGTCCACTGCTGCTGGGGGGATGAAGTCCAGTTTAGTACTGAGCCCCTCAGGAGGCAAGGTGACCTCATCCCCCACCAGCAGTGCACTGAGAGGCGTGTTTGCAGAATGTGGTCAAGGGGGATAGCCTGCAGCCACCTCTCAGCAATCACAATTTGTGGAGTTTACTGGAGGTAACAGGTGGGCTAGTTGGGCCCTAATGACCCTCAGCAGCAAAGGAGACTTCATCCCCCAACAAAGAGCGGGCCAGGAAGTGGAGCAGTGGAGAAAGGGTTGTGGGGCCTCTGGCGAGTTGCCGGCTTCTGATTTTTAATTTTTTGGGGAGGAATGGGGGCTGTGTTACCCCCTTCCCTTGACCCTTTTGGGCCCCAGGGACCCCATTTTTCATTTTTTTTATTAAATGAAAGGGAGGAGGGCCACGCCGCCGCCCTCCTGAGGCCAATTTCAGCCCCAGTGACCCCATCCCCTATAGTCAGACCTTTATTTAAACTTAATGTTTTAATCATATGGCCTACCTCCCCAGGCCGATTATCGTCCCAGCAACCCCATCCCCAAGGGACCGGGCATTTTTTTTTTCAAGGGAGGTGGGGCACGCGGTCCCCCTCCTGGGCCATTTTGGCCCTGGGTACCCCATCCCCACAGGGCCCAGACATTTCTTTTTTTAAATGTATTTTCTTTTAAGGGAGGGGTGTTGCGCTGCCCCCCCTCCCAAGGCTGATTTTGGCCCCGGGGACTCTTACCCTTGGGGCCCTGCCATTTTCTTTTTAAAGGGAGGCAGGGCTGAGTGGCCACCCTTTACGGGCCATTTTCAGGACTGGGGACCCCATCCCCTGGGGCATAGCCATCTCCTTGGGGACCACAGGGGTGCTGAAGCCCCTGTGGTCCCGGCCGGCTCCTGCCTCCTGCAGGAGCCAGCATTGTTTTTAACACCCAGGGAGCTGCTAACATGCAGCTCCCTGGGTGTAAAAAGCAAAGTGTGCTCTGCTTTGACCAAGCGAGAGCAAAGTGCTCTCGCTCGTTCAAAGCGGAACACGGAAACTGCAATGTCCCGGGAGTTGGGACTGGCCCAGGGGGGTGTCCCAGGGCTGTGGCTGGCCCTGGCAGGTGGCAGTCCCGAGTGCCATTTATCTCTCCAGGAGGGGGTGTTGCAGGGCCCCCTCCCATTTGGAAAACAGCCCCGGGGAGGTGGTGGTCGCTTGGTAGTGGGGCGGTGGGATGCCCCCCACATTTTAGTATACTAGCCCTGGAGAAGTGGCGGTCCCCGGACCTGCATTTAGGGGGCAGAGCCCCCACGCATCTTATTTCAGTATAGCCTTGGGGAGGCGCAGTCCCCAGGTCTGCGTGGGGGGAGCTGGAGCAACCCCCATGGATTATAATAAAATATTGCCCCGGAGAGGTGGCGGATCACGGGGCTCCTCACTTCAAACAATTAGCCCAGAGGAGGTGGTGTCCCCCGGGGTAGTGGGGTGGTGGGTGTCCCCCTGCATTTTAGTACACGAACCCTGGGGAAGTGGCGGTCCCCCGGCCTGCTTTGGGGAGGCAGAGCCCCCACGCATCTTATTTCAGTATAGCCCAAGGGCTCCTCACTTCAGACAATTAGCCCCAAGGAGGTTGTGGTCCCCGGGGCTATGTAGACCCACGTGGGTCCCCGCATCTTTATTTTTTATTGCCACCTGGATCTTGCCTGCATTGGGGCCCAAATAAAAAAAGCGCGTGATGTACCATTTTTATCGGGAACCTTGCGGGAATGCTAGGTGGGTGGAAGTTTGTGGCTCCCCACAAATTCCAGAACTTTACAGTCTCACTGGCCCCTGGAGAGACCCACTGGTCCAGGGGTCAACTGTGGACAGAGCCCTTAATCCTTTAGAGCATCAGGGGGCTCCCCTCTGGGGTATTAGCTCCACCTATCGCTGACATCACTGCTAGTGCCTTTCCTACCAAAACGTTTAGGAGGAGTCCCCTCATGTATTGGCTCCAGTTGTCTAAGCTTCTCCTATTGTTCAGTTGTATGTGCTGTCCAAGCCCTGGAACAGTGTATTTGCAGATTTTCTTCCATACCCTTTCCTCCTCAGGAGCTGAGTGAAGCACTGTTAATTGCTCCTTTTGTGTGGGGATACTTATGTTCCCTCTGCCGGAGAGCAGAAACATTAATTTGGCCCAGCAGGGTTTCAAAAGGCCTGGACTCTAATCCTGTGCCCAACCGGAGAAATACGAATATCGTGGATGGCCCATAAAGTGTAGATTCATGATCTTGAAACCTGCATCGTCAAACTGACCATGCATGTTTCACCCCCACTTCATACCTCACATTACTTTGTACTCTTAAGGGACGTGAAACTGCACTCTAAGGAAGATTTCCCCCACATGTGAACTACAGTGTCACTGCAGACAAACATTAAACCATACAGACTTTACCTATGAGTGGCCACTAATATTATAACTTCAATCCTAAGTCAACATCAAGCCTTGCAGATTCTCCTGTGCACCAGGCTACATGTGTTCAGTTACAGGGCTGGGCACAATAGTAGTCTAAATGAATAGGTGCCCTTCACTCGAGAAGGGTCAGACCTGTGGCACTCCTGAGCAAGTCTGTAACTTTTAAACTAAATATTTTGTACAAATTCTTGGAATTCAAAAAGCGTTTATTAGCCCATATATGCACTAGAAAGTTTATAGATACCTTCTATGATGTTGTTTTGAAGAAAAATTGAAGAATAATTGGATACCCATAATTGGAAACATGGCTAAATAAACGCTTTTTGAAATCCAAGAATTTGTACAAAATCTTTGTATAAATGAAGAGGTGCCCTTCCCGAGTGAAGGGCACCTCTTCATTTATACTGCACTTGTCTAAAGGACAGGAGGTGACATCCTGTAGCATCCAAACCTCAAGACTTCTTTGTTTAATAAAAACACAATCTTCTTCTAAGAACTAAATACGTATAAGGAGCGCGACTGATTCTAGTAAAATCGTCACGATAGTAGTCTCACATGTGCAAACTGCACATGTGTGTACACATGTTCATGTATAAACAGTCAAGTGCCCCTTACCATAGCTAAGTCAGAGTGGTCTTATCTTGAAAAGCAGACACTGGCGGTGAACAGCACAGTCCATCCTTAAGGTCTGGTACCAAATCGTACCTTGTTCAGCCTCGCATTCGAACTTCTCGTAATGGTGGCCCATCATTTTCTTACCTGGCCCCTATGCTATGCAATAAACTACCATTACACCTCTCGTCCATAACCGACCACAGATGTTTTGTCGAGAGCTGAAAATTTGGCTTTTCCCTCAGTAAGCTTGCCTTTAGTGTTCTTGTTGCTGTCCGTATTACTGTTTTTGCCTAGCGCCATGAGACCTTCGGTGAGATGTGCGCTTTACAAGAACATTTGACATTGACATTTACCATGTGATTAGCCTGAGTGAGACATATGTAGTGACCCACAGTAAAAATTCCAAAACCAGGTGTTAAAAATAAAAGCTAAACATCTGGCAGTACTAAATGAGCGAACCCATTTTGCAACACTCACCTAAGACTCCCTGACTTCAGGGGAAGCTCTTAGGATTTTATGGGTTGATCCTGCTAAGGTTTTAAGCTTAAGGCATCCCTGTAGCTACAAAGGATATCTGCCCATTGACCCTTGGAGTCCACTACTTTCTCCCAGATACAAGAGGAAGCAGGTCCAGTCCTTCAGGCCTACTCCCAGGTCACAGGAAGTAGGGTCCAGTCCTCTTCTGTTGTTCTGTAGGTCCAGAAAGTGTTCGGAGGAGGGTATTTTGGACTGACATATTTACGCTTGGCACCAGCTGGTGGGTGGGGTTGACTCCTGACCCCTCCCTAACCAATTGGTTAAGTTACCAGAGGCAACTCTACTCTCTTATGCAGCAGTTCCTGTTTGCCCTATTGCAAACAATCCCACAGTCACCTTACTCCCAAAATGTAAGATGGCGAAAACCTTCTCCCCTTGTGCAGTGCCGATGTACTCACCCAGATGTGTGGCCAGGATAATGAGCAATTCCCTCCTCTGTGGTCACTCAAACCCAGTTATGGGGGTAGCTCTCCTCCCACTGCGCTGGGTTTGGTGCCAGCTGTAATGGTTCTCAGGCAGGTTCCACAGGAGCGCCAAGGATCCGATGAATATTCCACAGCCTTCCCCTACGGCCTTCCGACTCTATCAAGCACTAGAGTACCGAGAGGCTCGCCAGGGGAAAACAGGGAGACAAAACAAGGAAAGGCGGGGAAAAAATATTCTTCTTGGTATGACGACTTCTGTGTGGTTGTACATGCACCTGGCCTGGACCTCTGATGGTTGTAGGGGCTAAAACCAAAACAGGAATTACTAACCCTCAGAAACATGCACAAAAGAACAGTAGGCACATCTATAGGTTATGTGTACTACATACCAAGAGTAAATAAACTTTGCAGGCATATAACTGTGTATGGGGGACAGGAGTTAGGTTGAGCTAAGGTGGAGGAACAAACAAGAAACACAATAATGAGTACTCGAGGAATACTGTGCACTTGTCTACACTGTTCAGGATTATAGTAGTCTTACTTGGTCATATGTAGAAGACTCTTAAACCAACATCTGTATTGCAGTAGAGCCCACCCGAACCAGACGGTAACATTCACGTAGAATTAACTGGCTGAGATGTAAAACAAACATACATTAATACAAGTATGACTTCATAGAGAATAACATAGAAATAGCGCACTGCGCTGTTACCGTGATTCTGGGAGTAGTGTAGATGAATCATTCACGAGTCCACGCAAGTGCAGAACCCACACACAGCAAGTATGGCCAGGAATGCAGGAAGTGAGGGAAGATGATAAGTACCAAGAAGGAAACAAACTGCGGGTAAGGGAATCACCGGATGGCGGAGACTAAGCCCGGCCGCCGGGTGAGGGAAGGACACAAACACGGCTAAATACCTAAAGGGTCCCCTGCTGGTCAGCGGGGGAAAAGCCCGGCTGAATTGCGGAGCAGTGAATAGGGAAATGACGGGGAAGAAACAGCCCGGCCAGACGACGGAGTAACAAACCCGGCCGTCGGGCGGAGCCAAGGAAAAAGGAGGAGAGGTCAGTGATTGCCCGGCCAGACGACGGAGCACAAGCCCGGCCGACGGGCGGAGCAGCAAACCAAGGGGAACACTGACACTCTGCCCGGCCGGACGGCGGAGTCAAACCCGGCCGTCGGGCGGAGCAGTCTATAAACAAACGGGGCTCAAGAACTAGTTCCAGAGCTTGGAACTATAGCAGGAACAAGAAGATAACCTCAAACGCAGAGGAACGGAGGAGAGCTTGATCCTCCACTAAGGAAATCCGGAAATCAGGCAACAGGAAACCAGGACAGGAAACGCTGTAACGGGGGCTTGACGCAAGGACGTAAAGCGTCGCTCCCAGGGCTCTAACAGCTTATGAAGGGGTTTCTTAAAGGGACCGCCCGTTTGCGGACCTCGAGGCATGACACCAGCCAGACAAAGAGTGCAAAGGCTGATCCTCTCTAGGTGTCACCTAGCATGTACTTGTGACAAAATGGACTCCTTTGAATTTATGAGGTTCCCCCCACCACACACAACTGGTCTTACTGCCAGTGGAAGAAAAAACACCTGCCACCATCGAACATTGTCCCTGATCTGGTAGTAGTTTTCATACTTCATTAAGCTCAAGTACATGGTTTGACAACTGCTGGACAGCTATTATTAGCCTCCACCACCTTCAGACAAAAAAGGCAACTCTCTAAAAGTTACTTTTTCTAAATATTTATTTAAAAATCCAACTTCCCCACTGAATTTGGCTTTTAATAAGTTTTTTTAAAATAGTATTTGACTGATTTTTATAGTCTTTACTGTCACAAGATAAGAATAACGTTTTATAATCAGGACATCGACATTTTCTAGGATTCAGCTACAGCCCTGTCAGTGAAAAGTGTTCTTTCAGTGACTATGCCCTAATAACTTACCAATTTTAACTTTGTGTCTGTTCATCTTTTAATAAACAGACACCCTACCCTGTAGGCAACAAGGTGTAAATAGGGTAAACATTCATATTTAAATGCAGGATTCCTGCCTGTATGAAAGGGCTATTTACACAGTTATGACAGAAGGCTTTTAAGCTGCTGCTGTCTGGCTACACATGATAGAGATAAAGTCATGTTTTCTAGGCCCACTTTGGGAATAGCACAACAGGTGTTATAGTTCACAGGTGGCATTTATCTTCCAGGCCTTGGGACATTTCTATACAATACACTTGGGACTTATAGGTAAATTAAATAAGTCAGTTAGAGGTAAGTCCATTAAACATGTTTAAAGGGGAGCACAGGCACTTTACTTCTGTTTAGCAAGGGTAAAGTGCACAATTAGAGGAAACCATGCAAAATATGGTAATTTCCTATGTGCTCCATATGGCTGCTGCAAGCCGAAAAATTAGCCTCTAATAAACTAGTGATACATTTCAGTTCCCTTGCTCACCTAGAAGTTGTTGCAAAGCAGAGTGGACACAATAAAAACACCAAATATAGATATAAAAAGGTATTAGGACCATATTTTCTTTGTCCGAGTTATGACCTTGCTACCTACAATCTGAAAACATTTTAAATTAAGCAATTCCCACCTGTACACAACTGTCTCTAAAAGCTGCTTTCTTCCAGCTGTCATTCAGTATTTATTAGCTGGTTGCAGCCATTATGGCATTACTCCAGGACATGCATTTATGAGGATTACGGAACTTCTCACGTAGCTGAGGGCACTTGGTCTTCAATCTTCCTCCGAGCTCAGGGAAGGTTTGCAGTAATCCCCCATTATTGCACAGCAGGGCGAGGCGTAATACTTAAATAGGACATAATCAGCGTGGCTTTAGGTAAGGACGGAGTCTGTAATACCGTCCTCCCCAGAATGCCTAACATCGCATCTCAGTTTTAAGCATAATATGATTTTAATGCGTTTTCAAAACCCACACGGGCGCTAGCTTAGTCCTTCAAGGGCATAGGCAAGCTTTTCTCTTTGTCCAGTGCAGCACGAGCCCTTTCATTTCAGTGTAATAAAGGTCTCGATTAAAGGCTGCACCTCCTTTTTAAATGGTGCCTTTCCCTTACTGTTGGTTGGCCTCATTTAAAATTTGTATAAATATTCAAATGTCGCCTCAGATGACCATAGTCATGACAGTGCAGCCTGGAAAAGGGTGTGAAGTTTAAGAAGGTCTAACCTCATAATGCAAATATTCAAACATGTATTGTGTACGAGCAAAATGGCTGCAACGATTGATGATGGAAAGAAAAGAAAATTTTGTTTGAGGGAAGAGATGCATTGCACTAAGTACGGCATCACTTGCAGGTAAAGGTCGTGTATGTTGGGAAAGCTGCAATGCCTACAAAAATATTCTCATCACAAATAATGTCAGTACGTCTTTATTAAAGGATTCCACTGAAAAACAAGAGATCTGCAGAGTCTGTGCACCTGCGCTCCTAAAACTTTGGGAGCTTCAGAGATTCCAGGTCAAAAGTCAGGATAATGCCATGAGTAGGGGCGGTAGAAACCTGCATTTCTGATATTTCTACGAAAAACACAGCGGGGCTTATTTACAAGGCCCTTGCGCCGCCCGGCGTACGTCACTTTTTCACATATTAAAACTGACCCATCGGTGGTGCAAGGGGATTGTAAATCTGCCCCAGATTTGTTAGTTTACTGCAGATTTTGGCTATTTGAATTTACAGGCAGCGAGAAAGGGTGCAGTAATGAGATGCTTTTAAATTAACCTCGTAGGAGAGTAAAGACGACATGTGGGCCCATTTCTTTATATTTTCAACAAATCTTAGGTACTGGAACCTAGATTTACCAACATTTTGCAACAGGGTTGCTTCACTTTGTTAACGGAGCGAAGATGTAAAATGTATTTCTGGATTTACTAAGCCACACAAAACCCAGTGGCAGATTTACAAGAACTGGCGCATCTCTGCATATTTGCAGAGATGCGTCAGTTTATTTGCGTGATGGAAAAAAAGCCTTGCGCAGCCATCGATGCGCCGCATTTACAATGCGGCGCACCGTGGTGCAAGGACAGACCGATGCGTGAAGCATTTTATGTCAGAATAGGCATTCCTGACCATTGCTGGAGTTAAGTCGTGCTTACGACACGACTCCAGCAATGCATTGGCTTTCCAACATAAGATGCGTGGTCGGAATAGGCATTCCTGACCTTGCTGGAGTTACGTTGTGCTTACGACACGACTCCAGCAATGCGTTGACTTTCCGACCATGCTACGTCACTACTTACGACTGCTTCAAGCAGGCGCAAGGTTTTGATGCAGTTGCGTAGTAAAAGTGACTCAGTGAAATCTTGTAGATTTCACTGAGTCACTTTTACGAGGCTTCCTTGCGACGGAACGCCCACCCTGCATACATTATACCTGACGCTGGTATAATGTAGCACAGGGCTTTACAACATGACGCATCTCCCTAGATGCGTCACATTGTAAATATGTTGCATCATGGCGCATTGTTTATGACGCCCCTGCGTCATAGAAGTGACGCAACGTCGGTGTAACTTTAGCACAAGGGGCTTGTAAATCTGCTCCCTATTTTGCACGGCTTAGTAAATAAAATAGTAACACAAGGCATCGCAAGGTGCTGCCTTGTGTTGCTTTGCTTCGGGGAGGCATTCCATAGGGAGAGCATGGGTGTTCCTAAGCATACACCAAAGAATTTTAACGCAAACCCAGATTTACAAAAAGCAGCAAACCTGGTTTTGTGCCACAATTCTGCACCTACCCAAGGCTGGTATAACAAAGAGAAATATCTTCATTTGGTCGTCTTACCTCCTCTTGCTGTGTGTGTTACATTCTGCAGCACACATAGAAAAAGTAATATACCTCCAAGAGTGCCTGAAGTGCGCCAGCGCTATTAGAGAGCTATATCTTCAATAGAGAACCTCATTCAGTAAATGTACCACTTGAACTTATATTGCATGCTCCAGAGGTTAAGTCGAAACAAATATGAAGCCATCAAAACAAAACACTCCCACGTGGCGAGTATTAAGTGAACTGTGAACAGGTCTCCATCTGCTAGCCAAACAGGAAGGCTGATCTTTTTTGACTAGTTTTTGGAGACTGGGGGGCAGATTTTCTAAGAGTTTGCTCTGGCGCTCACATGAAGCGAAGCGGCGCAAAACCTCGCACACATTTTCTGATAGGGGCAAGTAAGTATTTGCGCCATATTTTAAAGTTAGTGTGACGCACAAACGGTTTTGCGTCTCTCTGCACCAAAGTCGATTTAATGTATGCAGAGTGGGTGTGTCAGTGGGTTACCCACGCAAAAAGCTCAAAAACCCTGTAGGAACAGGTATTTAGAAGAGTCACGCAAAGTGACGCAGAGCAGCACAAAAAAGATTAGCACGGAAAAAATAGGGCGGGTACAAAACAGGCACAAAAAGAGCTGGAGCCATTTACTGGGAGATTTACCAGCAGAAACACAACAAATATCTACTGGCTGTGGCAACCATGGAGATTGTTATTGTCCGTCACCATCAGCGGAGAGTTGCCTTGGCGGAAAAGAAAACACAGAGGAAGGAAAGAATCTAAAAGCAGAGAATATCACTCATTCACATGGAGATACTGGTAGCTGGATCCTCTTCTGACTGCTGCATTACAGGACTAAGTTCTCGGGCAAGGTCCTCAGCCATTTCTTGAGTTTGGACTTCCACAAAATTAATTGCAATTTTTTTTAAGGACGTGCATGATGCATATTCTTTTTGCGCTGCAACGCAAATCTATTTTTGTGCATGTGCTAGTTCGCTATGCCTCGCGTGTAAATATGACGCAGTGCTATTTATTTTCACGCATGCAGCACAGTGCTAAGGTTTCTGTCGCAGCGCGAATTCTTCTCGACCTTTGAAAATCTGCCCCAAAAAGCCTGATTTAGAGCAGTTCAGTAACAGGATTTGTAAAATACACAGCAGGTGGTCCATCTATGCCTCTGGCAGATTAGATACCCAGGGCCAGATTTATCATGGTTTTGCATCGCAAGGAGGCACAAAGGCAATGCAAAATCTAAGTGAGATTTATCAAGCCAACCTAGGCAACCTTGCGTGGTCCTGCATGGCCTCATGAATCTAGAGTAACGCAAGGCAGCGCAAATCGCTGTCGTACACTACTTTCCGGCAATGATGTGTTCCATGGGTAGAGCGTGGATGTTCCCATGCATTCACCTATAGATTATGGGGCATTCATTGACTTACCATTAGTGGGGGTCAAAATGCTACTCCTCCCCAGGTGAGGTGTAACAAGGAGAAATATCAATATCTTTATTTCTCCTCTTTTTTTCCTCTTCCTACTTATGCTGCATTCTGAAGCACACATAGAAAGGGGAAAATGGCTCTCAGGATTGTTTTTGTGTAGGAAGGTTTCCCTTACTGCACAGAAACAACCCTGCCTACAATGCAGGCACCTTGGCACCATGATGCAATGTTTATTGCATTGGAACTAGGGAGCTAAAATGCACTAGCGCTTTGAAAGGGCAGGAATGCACCATCTAATTGTAAGTACTGTACATTCCTGCCCTTTCAAGCAGTGCAGCACAGTGGCTTGCTGCATTGGGCATTGGAGAAAGTGAGTCCCTAAACTTGTGGCCCCGTTTGATCCACTTACTCCTGCCCCCTGCGTTGCTCTTCATAGCACTTTCTGCCCTGAGTCTGCTTGTGCCCCCCAGCTCCCCTCCTTGGGGTGCTAGGGTGAGGTGGGACTTGGGAGAGTGTTGATGGCTAGTGCCTGTCTGGGGCGCACACTAGACATACCTTTGCCTGGCACGCAACCCTCTATGCCTGGTCGGCTACCTTGGCAGCCTTATATCTACAGATCACATGTTCCTTTCCCTGTAGCCCGGGTCTCTACATAAGTCTAATCGTGCCCCCCAAACTTCGTGGGGTTCCCTGTGCAGGAGTAAGGTGGGACTCATTTCACAGTGACGCACGGAGATCACACGCCATGAACAAGCAAGACCCAAAGCAGTCTAAGCTGCTCTTTGAGGGCAAATGACAAACACATGCAATAGATACGGACCAGGGTTCCAGAGCAGCTAATGAGCCCCCCTCTGGTGCGAACATGCTATACCAAGACATTAGGCAGATGTAGGATGATGTTAAACAGAGTCTCCATACCATTGATTCCAAAATAGATCTATTGACCAGTAGAATGGACTGTATAAAAGAAGGAGCAGACAAACATGATGAACATCTGATGAACATCTGGAAACTCGCACCTCTAACATCGAAGACTCGCATGAACATCTCCTGCGCATGGAGAAGTACTGGAACCCATCAAGCTGAAAAATTAAGCCTTCAAGGCCCATTCCAGACGGAACAATATCTGCATCCTGGGGTACCTGAGTCCATGGCCATAGACAAGATGGAAACCTAAGTCAAAACAATGCTTCACTCCAGGAGTGGCCCGTGCAGGTAGGAGCGATGATGAGGGAAAATAAAAAAAATAAAAAGCCCTTACCTTGCGCTCACTGCATCGCCGATGGGGCGAGCACAAAGTAAGTGGTTTTCTTTTCTTTTTTTAAATTTTTAAATGTTCCCTCGTCTGTGGACTTCCCCCCCAACCCCCCCCCCCCCCCCCCCCCCCCACTGTGCCCCACCGCTCTTTCCTGCACAGGCCGCTCCTGCTTCACTCCGTGTTTTATGATGCCCTGTCATTGGTCTTCATTGTTGAACGTGCGCACAGAGCACAGGGTCAGCGGCCCCCTTATGGCTGGCATGGCCCATTGTGGCCCGGATCCTCAATTACAGACATAGCGACACTATTCTATGGTTCGCCAGGGAGATTCAGTTGGTACAGTATCAACGCAATAACATTGTCATGCAACCTGACTTCACCATTGCGGTTCAAACTGTCTGCCAAGAGTTCCTACTGGTAAAACGCCTTCTCCAGAAGTTCGAAATTGCTTGAGTCATCATCCTTATTCGGTCAAAATATATTAGACCACTAAAGCAACAATGACAAACATATATAATACATAAAATATAACATTATCAATCCTGTTTCATGACACATCAATTCATATATATAATACAAAATACAAAATGCTAACAAATCGTGCATCAATCTTAAACACAGTTCATTCTATACCAAGCCTAAAAATCATCTATAAGTTATATTGGCTTATGCCCACTTCCAATAGGGGCAGATTTATGAAGGCCTTGCGCCGCCGGTGCGTCACTTTTTCCCATGTTAAAAATGACGCACCGGCGGCGCAAGGCCTTCATAAATCTGCCCTTTAAGTGTATAATCATAGCGCAAAAGACAGGAGAGTAAAAACCTCAGATCTGGGTCCACCGTACGATCCTGTATCCGCTCCCCTAATCTAATACCTACAAATTAAAATTACAAGTAAAATCAACAGTGATTGGTATGTTCAATGAATATATGCATCATTCTTTCTGTTGCGATTACCTAGAGACGCGGGTGCATGCCACAATTATGCTCTTAGAGATGCCTTATGTAACCCAACCGGCGTACACTGTGACCAAGTTTGCCCTCATGCTACCTCTAATGCATTCCCGTACAATGTACTCTGTATATAAAACTCTCTTCCTAATAACATCATTTGAAATAAAAAAATACAAATTAAAAAAAAGCACTCCATAGGAAGGATGACATTCTTACACAGATGTCAATTGGTGGTAAGGACTGTAAGAAAAGAAAAGCTAGGCGACAGTGATTAACATTTAAATGTTTTAAAAAACTTAGTATGTAATGCTTCCTCTACTTCTTGTAGAATTTACAAAAGAGTACAGCATGCATTGCCGTCTGCGTTGAGGCATTATCACAGGGGCAATTTGACAGATTAGAGCACCAGTCATTTGGTTCAGGAAAGTTAACCATGCAGCGAAAAGTGTCCATTCTAAAAGGAGTGAAAATATATTTGTGCTTTCAATGAGGAACATGTCAAAGATATAGTAGACTATTTTAGCTAGTTAAAACAAGCTGGTTTCTTAAAACAGAAGGTTTTAACAATTCTGCAGACAACCTAATGTTATTGAGGTGAGATAAACAGTCAGCTTTTAGGTATTTCCTGTTTAATTCGACTAGGCATTCAGGGTTAGTAAAATATTCTGGATGCCCCAAGTCACAACAAAAAAACTCTATGTATTTTAACCATTGGGTTGAGTTTAGACAATCCCTGATAACAAGCCAGTTTGGAGCGGTGTACTCAGATGACAATACTTTATGCCAACGCAGGATCTGTTGGGTCTTAATTAGGTCCACAAGAAACAGTTCACCCAGCTCTGCATGACAGACAAAGGTTGGAGCGGGTTTGGGAGTAGCAAGTAAATATCTTAAAAATACATTCTCCACTAGTTGTATTGCCTTACAGTTTGCGTAATCCCATATGCCTGCCCCGTATACTGCTTTGCTAACACATTTTGCCTTGTAACTAGCAAGCATTTCCCGCGGCGGGTTAGTACCCAATCTTATGGCAAATTTACGTAGGGCCAGGTAGGCACTTCTAAAAAGCAGTGACCTCATTTTAAAGGACTGATTCCATGTGCCATCTTTATCAAATAACACACCAAGGTATGAATAAGTGTTGGTATATTCAATGCTGGAACCATGGATTCTTATTTCACTGCATTTGTCTGTTTTCCTCCAGCACTTCATTATAAATGTCTTAGCCTGACATTCACGTGATTCACGTGTAAGTCAAGATCCTGTATATAATTAACAAAGTCATTAAGTACCAGTTGCTTGGAGATTGGGGTGCGTGCCTTCAAGACAGCATCATCAGCATAGAGAAGGGCAGGCACAGGGCGATGTCCTACCTGAGCCAGGTCTTTCGATTGCAACATCAGGGCAGTGCCTACTTTATTAATGTAGAGCAAAAAAGTGTGAGGATGCAGCCTTGCCTCACCCCTCTTTCTATGCTGAACGGCTGTGTACATTCCATATCTAATCCTGGCCTTGGCTCCAGAGTGTAGATTCCTCAAGGAGAAGATTGCTGGGTCCACACCCATATCACACATATTAGCCCATAACTTTGAGTGGTTAACACAATCAAAGGCAGAATACAGATCTACAAAACCCAAATACAAGTTTCCGCCTTTGATCTTCGTGTATTTCCCTACTAACATACTCAAATTAAGGCTCTGTTCGATGGTTCCAACCCCAGAACGAAACCCATATTGTAAGTCAGTCAAAACACCCCGGGATTCATCCCACTCCTGAAGTCTATTCAGGATTATTCTGCCCACTATTTTAACCAATTAATCGAGCAGCGAAATCTGGCTGTAACAGGGAGGGTTGTGTCGATCCCCTTTTTTTAAAAATGGGTAGTATTTTAGATTCAGACATTGTTGGAAGAAATTCTGACTTACAACAGGCCCTTAAGGCAACAGTTAAGATGGGCCCCCCACAAAGGGATATTAGCTTTGTATAGGTCCACAGGAATAGCATTGGGCCTTTTGCTTTAACCCCTTTACTAGAAATTATTGAGTCACTCACTTCTTCTAAAGTAAATGAGGAAATGCTATGTGGTTGTTCCACATCTGTATTGCCATTGTGTGTTAAAAGAGCTATTAGGGTCAGATTCAAGGATCTGTACCGAGTAGATGGGAGAAGTTTGTTCCAATCATCCTCAGCTGTAGAGACCACAATCCCAGGACCAACATCTTGTCTCAATGGGGCAGAATTTACTATCCTCCAGAATGTATTTTTTATCATTCTTACTACTTGCCTCACATAACGCCACCCAAGCCTCTTCCCTTATTTGGGTTTTCGTCTGTTTCAGGGCCTGCTTATAGTCAAATCTACACTGGTGTACCTCGACTCTACACCTAGGTTTTCTGTGTAGTGCCTCTTTCAGCCTCTTATTTGCCTTAGTACATTGGCCATCAAACCAAGAGTTTCTATTTATATTGGTTTGTGATGTTGAGTGCAAATTCTCCTTCATAGTCTTACTAATGATCAGAAAAGAATTTATAATCTTCGTTGGATGTGCATTATCATCCAAGCATATCTCAAAGGCTTCCACTGCATGCCAAATTAATTTTCCAAGAAATCCCTCTGGGGTAATCTTATTCCGTCATAATGAGAAATCATTAAGAGTGGCTAACTCTAATTCTCCACTAGGAGCCTCGACAGGCCCATTATGTTCTCTAATTAATAGGGCCTTTATGATTGTACAGATTGTGGATAATATTCACTTAATGGTATGGAATGAGTTTTAAAGTGAAGAACATGGGGACTCAAGTTATTAGAAGTTAAAACATAATCAATACTACTGTGATTATTTCTCCCATTAAAGGTGCACTTCAATGGAGCATATGGTAATGAAATTTCATTTGAAAATGATAAATCTAACGGTAGATCAATTCATTTGACTTGTCACCGTAGCAGTTATGAATAGAGTGCGATTTACTTGAACCATCTAGATTATTCATGCCACATACTTTCTCAGTGAGTGAGCTACACAATTGAATATTAAAATTGCCTCCCACACAATCGATAGCTTTTTCTTATGGCTATTATTCAACCTTTCCAACTACTCATATAAATTATTCAAGTGAGTCATCAATTCATCACTTGGGGCGTTATTATACAAATTCACAACTGTCATCCTGACCCTTCACATATAATCACTTGGTAGTAGGGTTTGGTTAATTCTGTAAATGATTGAACAGGAGGTAAACTATTAGAGACGAAAATACAT
Organism: Lissotriton helveticus; assembly: GCF_964261635.1. NCBI lineage: Eukaryota > Metazoa > Chordata > Amphibia > Caudata > Salamandridae > Lissotriton > Lissotriton helveticus. The sequence continues at coordinate 279,126,876 of NC_136059.1, forward strand.
AATCTACCTTTAGATCTACAGTGACACACTGAGACAGCAGGGACATGGAATGGTCTAAAGACGTTCATATGAAGAGGTTCCAGCAGCCAGGTCTCCAAGAGGTTCCACCAGCCAGGTCTCCTGAAGACATATAAAGTTGCAAGCTACCACAACATCTAACCACTCTTGATTATCAAATGTATTCCTGAGCCCTGCCACATTCCTGAACACAAAATCAATATAATCATTGGAAGAGTGGAAGGAATTCCCTACAGCGGTGTTGAGCCTTGCTTTTTTGTTAGACCTGGTGACGTGCCATAAAGAGTCAACACCAGGTTGATTAATTGGGCTAGTTGTTACTAGACTGTGCCCCCCCCCTTCATGGATAATATAATGCTTTTGTCACCTCATGTCTCCGCTCAGTTCCCTCACAGTCCTTCACTGGTGGTCAATCTATGTCCTCAAGAGTTTCTAGTCTCTGACATCTGTTAAAAGTTGGAACATTGTAGTAGCAATGGGTAGCAAGTAGTAGAATGCTGGAGGATATAGGCCGATGGATGGGCCCTAATTATCCTGGTTGGTAAAAATAACCCGATGGGAGTGCAGAGATTGTGTGTGGAGTAACATGAGTGGACCCGGTTCTATTTAGAACAGTCTCCATGAGTGACAGTACTACACCATCTCCTGGTAGGTATTTCTGAGACCTACCCACCCATTTAATTCGTCTAGCCATCTTTATATCCGCAAATAAATGTTCAGCCAGTCCCGATCTTACCCCTAACCAATGTAGTGACTTATTTTTAAGAGAGGTCCAAGATTCAAAGGTATTGTGCTTTAAAGGCGGGGCGACATTTGATAACACTAATAAATATGGGGTGGCAGCAGGTGGGAGATCTAAGAACTCTGTTGGCTGTAGTGGCAGGACATCTACGAGTGTCGTATTAACATGAGTAGGCAATGGTCGAACCGAATGAGTCCCTTTGTTTGAGGATAGACCTATTTGATCATGCAATGTTGTACCTTGTGCGGTATAAATACATAAGTGATTAGGTTGCCTCACTGTGTTGGTTACAAATAAATTACTGTCAGGTATCTCATTCCTAGTGGGCTCACTTGACAGTCGAGAAATCAATTTGTCCAGGCATGTCGCACATTTGGTTTCTATTTCTTTTAAACAGGTATTAATACTTTCTAGGCTATTTTTCATAAATTGCTATGGGGATTTAACAGCTGAGCATAAAATGTCCAGTTTTTCATTATTTAGACATCCAACAGTAGATTGTTCGTTAACAGCCATCATTGGACTTTTTGCGATCTTGCTTTGGGGTTTGGCCCTTTTACTGCTGGAAACATCTTTATTTAGGGGACTAGTTGTAGTGCACATACACTTTTTTTTAAATCCATTTAGAAGGAAATGGGTAATCTGATTTAGAGGAATTAATAGTATCAGATATGTTCTGTATACACCCATTCCTTACCTTATCAATCATCAGAGCCATATCTCTGTCCCAAGTTTTTTTATTTCAATCGGTATTATCTAAGCTATGTAGTGCGATCGAGGATGGCGACTTTTGTTCTCCACTGACTAATAAGTACTCCTCAACATTAGTGATCTGCTTTTCGATTGCCCCCATAGCACCTGATATAAACTTTAGTAACGATGTCTGTGTATGTGTCTGTTACCATTCTGGAGAATTAGACCTTCCTTGATCAGGCAATAATTTCCCTTTTCCCATACTTAATCCCAGTAACCCACAGCAAAAGTTACAATGTAAAATATATACCCGCAATATATGAAACAAGCAGCTAAATACAAAGATTTGTTTTTTAGGTTTAAATAAATATACCAATCCTAATAAGTTTAAAATTTTAGCTAAAATTATAGTAATATCATCGTATTATTAGCGTCTATAAAAGCTAGGTCGGACCACCAACCTAGCAACTTGTCACCACCAGTCCTTAAGCTTCTAAAATGTGATTGAATAATAAATGATAATAATAATAATAATAATAAATGATAATAATCGCTTTATTGCATGATTAATTAAAACCTTTACAAACAGATAAAACATGTATTCACAAAAAACAGCTTCATCATTAGTTAATGCTAAAAGAAATTGGGGATGTACAGTGATTCTATAAAATTGCGGAGGAATAAAAACTGATAGGTGGGGCAGTTCATCGAAACAATTATTCTTGTAGTTAATTACGCCCCGTGAGGAAATGTTTATGGAAAATTTCTAGGTCGATAAACTCGGAGCCAGCCCAAGCTGACAGCTGACAGATTGGGGGCCATGGCAGTAGGCGTGGATCTGGTTAAAGTCCTGATGGCCGGCGTTGTTGTGCTTGCCTTATAAACCAGATGACGTGGCCTGAAGGCCAGTGACTTGTGGAGCTTCCAGGCTTAACTTTGTGTTTGCTTCCCTCATAATCCAGACAAAACTTAGAACCCAGGTTCTGAGGGTCACAGGGCCATCCCATTATAACTAAAGGCTGCAAGCGAGGCGGGTGTTACTGCCTTCAAAACAGGCCTTTACCGCCTCACTGCATGATCGAACCTGACTTGCTATCAGGAGCTGCTTTAGAAACTGTCTCCTTTCTACTCCCAGGCCATTGCAGATGCATAGTAGGTGTATTACATCTTCATTTTGGTCTCCACACAATCTGCAGCAATTTGAGGTGTCTGTTCATTTCCACGAAGGGAGGTGGCACTTTGCAGGTAGAATTCCCAGCCTTAGATGTAGGAACCGCTCTTTTATGGTTCTTGAAAAACCTGTTCCTAAGTATGATTGGGGTTTGGTTGATGTGTAGCTCTGGATTACAAACCAGCCGTGGGCCCTCCTACTGAGGGCAGCTTTGTCTTCTGCAAGAGATACTATCTTTACTGATTTGTTTACCAGGTCCTTGAAACTTTTGTGGGATGAGCAGGAGTCCCATTGGTCCTGTAGAGATAGCAGCCTGATTGCTGATTAAAGGTAACTCATAGCTGGACTCTCGCTTTTCCTTGTGATTTCCGTCCACAGGTGTGAGTTCAATGTGCCCTGCTCGGCTCCCTTTGATTTAAACCAGCACTTGGCGTAGGCCCCTTTCTGTGAGATTTGCTGCTTTTGGAGTCCGAACTCCAGTCTTATTTGGGCAGGTGAGGTTAATTGCGGAAGACTGAATATTATTCTTATGGTCTTAGCGACCACAGTGTCCAAAGTGACCTCGTCTCTTCCTCTCATTGATTCGCTTCCATACGTGATCGAGGGTAGCAGTCGCGCTCGAAGCACTTCTAATAGTGGGAGAAGACTGGGGCCGGTTATTTTTTGCTTGATGTTTTTTAATGCAACTGCCAGTGCGGTCCCTCTGCCTTTGATGGTTGCTTTCTGTTTGGTGAATGAACCATTTCTCTCAAATATGACTACCAAATACTTATACTCCTCTGTGGGCACCAGCAGCCAGTCCCCCATTGACCATCATAGGTGGTGTTTGTTGATTCTTTGATTTAATATCATTACTTTAGATGTTTCCAGGTTTATGGTCAGCCCATTCTTATCGGCGAACATACTTGTGGTGTTTATCAAATGCAGGAGGCCGATTGGAGTATGGCTGATTAGCAGAAGATCATCGGCGTACAAGAGGTTCGATAGGGTTAAGCCCCCCGGGTTTGGGGCATGATTGTTGCATTTGTCCAGCTCGGTGGAGAGTCACCCGCTCCTACTTTAATCTGGACCCACGTTTCGGAGTGAAGCAGAATTAGCTGGTTTAGAAGGTTTGTGGGAATTCCCCACCTTACAAGTTTGTCCCAGAGTATCCCCCTATCGACGCTGTCAAAAGCTGCTTTATAGTCAATAAAGCAGACGAATAGCGGTTTGTTGATGTTTTTGGAGGCTTCTATCAAGAGAGAAAGGGCGAGAATGTTTGTTGTAGTCCCCAGACCTTCCTGAAAGCCAGTTTGATTAATGGGAATTAGGGCTTTTTCCTGAGCCCAGACTGTGAGATCGTTTAGTAAAAGCCCTGCATAGAATTTGGCTTCAATGTCAATTAAAGCTATGAGCCTGTAGTTTTTTAGATAAGTCAAGGCGCCCTTTTTGTGGATCGGTGAAATGATTGATCCTTTCCAGGAGTCGGGGATTCTCTCCGTTTCCAGGATGTTGTTGTAAAGGGGTAGTAGTGCTTCGATCCAGTAGTTCGAGTCCTGTTTAAATATGATGGGCGGAAGGCCGTTGGGCCCCGGAGCTCCATCTTTCCGACCTTTCATGATTCTGCCACCGAGCTGTTTGGTTGTAAAAATGATGAGAAGGTCCGGTCCTTCAGATCTGGAGTGCTGTTGCGCGCTTTGGAGCACCAGTGTGGCTCCCACGATTTCTTCGGCTTCTGTATTGAAGTGACTCAATAGGTGCTTTGCCCAGATATCCTCAGTTATATTTGAGTTATTTCCTGGAGCAGATGGATTCTCTAGGGTTCTGACGGTCTGCCAAAACCTGGCGCTATTGTTGTTTTTTGCGTCGTATGTCAGTTTAGCCCATGTTGATTCGTCACTTTCTTTTTTAGCGAACCAAATCATTTTTTTCCTGCGTTCTTTGAGCCACCTTAATTCGGCCTGGATGGTATCAACTGGGCCATGTATGCGAAGACTGCGCAATACCCTATTGATGTTGGTTTTTAACTCCCTTAGTTCGGCGTCGTGATGTCGTGAGAGGTGGATTCTTTCGCTTCTTTCCAGTTTGCATAAGGCGGCCCCGTCATTCGTTGGTCTTACTATTCCTTCTGTTGACTTGTTTTTTTACTTCATTGGGTCGAAGCTATCCATGAAGCTCTCCCATGCCGTTAAATGGCTAGTGCTCAGCTGCTTGCTTTCCTCCCATCTTTTTTTTTGCAAGGGGGACAGGAGTTGGTCTGGGTCGCGAGTGTTGCATTTGATTCGCCGGTGGTTTGCGGTTATAGTTAAGTTTGGGTCCTCCATTGGAAAGGTGGTTGCTGTTCCATGAGCGTCGAGTATAAACTCTTGGGGTTGATGGTCGCTGTAATCCTGCTTTCCAATCCTAAACCCTGTTATTAGCTTGAAGATCGGTAGAGAAGTGAAAGTATAATCAATTGCGGTGTTAGATAGGGCAGTGTGGAAAGTGTCGACCTGTGGGCGGTCTCCTGCGAAACGCCCATGTAATGCAACTAAAGACAGATTCATCAGCTCGGTCAGAAGGTCCCTCGAGATTTTGGATGGCTTGCCCCATCTGCAGTTGTCCTGGGGTGGGATACCCCATGCTGCGTGGCGTTCTGCTGCAGGACTATCCAGGTCGGTCCCCCCTGTTTGGGACATGTTAAAGTCCCCTGTGATAATATAATTTGAAGATGGTTCCTCAGTTGTGAGTTTTTTATCAATTTGGCTACCAAAGTGTTCGCGCCGATTTTTTTATTGTGGGGGTGGATATGGGTTTTGACAATTGTTAAGGGTTCTATATTTCTACGGTTTAGTATTTCAAACTGTATTATTTGTATTCCGTTTGTTGTGGTGTTTATGCTTGTTAGTTCCTTCACCAATGTTATGGATTTGATTGAAGCATAGATTGTGAGCCCGCCTTTCAGGTGCCCAAATTTTGAGTTTCTAGTCCCTGGGAGATGGTAAGATTTAAAGCCTTGTAAGTGGAAAGGCTCTTCCAGACATGTTTCTTGTAATAGAATTATGTTGAATTGCTGGAAATACATTAATAATCCTTTCTCAGAAGTTTTTGCACCAAAGCCGTTTATGTTTCAGGAGCAGAATTTTAGTTTCTCAGAGCTTGTTGTTTTTTGTGCTCTCTGTCAATGTGCCTCGGGTCTACAGTTTATTGTTTTTGAGATCCATGACCAGTCAATTGATGATTTTGTTCCTCTTTCGTCCCAACTCTTCAGGATGGATGCTCCGCTGTGTTGTGTGGCCTCGACGGAAATGCTTCTTGCTCCTTTGAGGACGGTGTTACAGGGACTGGAATTGGCTTTATTTTTTGTCTTGACGAAGTTGGATTCATGGAACTGTCTGAGAAGGGGTTCCGGATATCCCACTTCGTAGTGAGCATATAATCGAATTCCCCAAGCTTGCATCTGGGGCTCCTCTTGAAGAATTTTCTCTGTTATTTCCTGGTTAGCCAAGGTAGTTTTTGTTACTTCCTGGTCCGAGAGGTTTTTGAATGATTCGAATTGGACAGATACTAAGTCTTGTGAGCCAATCCCTGCCAAATTACTGATGAAGGTTAGTATCCGAAGAATGTTCCCTCTGTTGAGCGTGTCTCCCCGACCTTTAGATTTATAATCAGGGACAAACAGTATTGAATGGGTAGGAACCTGTTGGAGGTTATTTGTGGAGGAGGCGAGGGGCAGGACTGTTTCCCTCTCCACTAGGGAGCAGGGAGACTGTGTTGCTGGGCCCTCTCTGTTTCCAGATTCAGAACATGTCCCTTTCTTCCACCACCCTCCATTGAGGGAGGTTGAGCCAACTGGGCCTCCCCTTGTTGCAGTTTCCATTTTTAGTTTAGAATTTGCTGGGCCTGCTAGCTTGGGGGAGGTCATTGAGGCTGCCTTTACGGTAGGGGTGATTTCCCCTTATGGTTGGAGATGCCAAGTTGTTTACTGACCGTTCTGCAATGTTGATGCTCGTGGATTGTTTCAGTTCCTTTGAGTTTATGATTCCTGTGTTTTTTGGAACTGTTAAGCCCGGTGCCGAGGCAGTGGTAGCATTAGACTCAGGAGTTGGAGGCTCGCTCCGTGTTCTTTGTTCAGACTTGTGGACACGCAGTGCTTTGTTTGGAGCTTGGAAGAAAGAGTTGATGGCAGGAGTATTGTTCCTCCCTTTCCTCCTTTGTTTTCGCCGTTGTTTGGAGGTTTGGGTTTTGATTGGCGAAGCTTCTCCTTCAATTGGTTGTGTTGAAAGTTTTTTATAGGTGCTGGATCCCTGCACCACCCGTGGTTGTTCTAGAGTGTCCGTGTTGCTGGTGGAAGCGGGGCTTGGGTGGGAGATCACGCTGCCCCAGCCTTGGGTTCCTAAATCGTCTTGAGGAGCCTGATTGGTAGCCGCTCCGTTGCTGGACGGTGGACCGATTCTGGCCTCAACTGAGGTAGAAGCCAGGAGTGTTCTGTTCTTGTCTGTCAGAGGCCGGACGTTGAGGTTCTCGATGGGCGGATCCCTGTTGTTTTCGAGATTTCCTGTTTGATTAGTGTTGTTGAAACTTAGTTTACCTAAATTAGTTGATTCTGTTATGTTAATATTTTTTAAATCCGTTAGAAGGTCACCATCACCGTGGGTAGTGTTGCAAGTTTTTCGATGATTAGGTGACACGAACAGCTTGGTGGAATTATCGTTGTTTCGGTTTGGACTTTTGTGATAAGGTTATTCAGATCAGATAACTTCCTGTCGATGCTAGTAACATGAAGGGCTAGACAGTTAAGAAGGGATAGCTGTATATCCATCTTATCAGAGTGGTACTCCATAGCCTTTGTTGTGAGTTGCATTGTGTTGAGCAGAGGTCCCCAAATTGTGTTCTCAGCAGTTGGGTTTTCCTCTTTCGTCTTCCTTGATGCTTGCCTTGATTCTTGACCCCTACATCGCCTTTGGACGCAGAGGAATATGTGGAGACAAGTTTTTCCCATTCGTCATTTGAGAGTGCGGGTGCGTTGCTTAGGGCGTAAGCTGGGACCTCTGCTTCATCTCCATAGACCTCCCCTAGGCTACTGACGTCTGCTGGAGTCGCCGCCGGGTCCATGCTGATAACTGGAGTTGACAATTCCGGCTTGAGAATAGTGTTTTTGCCGGTGGTGCCATTACAGCTGGGGGGTCATGGATCTTTCTCCGGGGCCCTGTTGTCCTTGGAGATCCTGATGGAACTTTCGTTTTCGTTTCCTTGAGTGTCTTGGCAGTCTCCCGGACTTGATTGCAGATGGCTACCTTCAGCTGGATTGGTTGGGTAAAGATCAGAGGGGATAGTTCTTGTTGGAATGAAGTCGGGATTGACTTGGACAGCTTGAAATCCATTCGATATTGTCGGGGCTGTGGTTAAGTAAGATCCTGAGCGCGGATGAGACTGTATTGTGATATCCGGCTCTAATGGGATTGTTGTGAGAGTTTTATGGGCGGCCCTAGAGGAAAGGGTTGTGGTGATGATTTCTTTGATCCGGTTCCCGGAGTTGGTGTGGGAGCTTTTGCCATTTTTCCATGCGTCACATTCTGTTGCTTGACCCTTCTCTTGTTCTCCGTTGACTTTGTTTCCAAAATGAATGTTTGATCCAAGAATTACAACATCCCTGGTTTCCTGGGAGAGGTTGTGGTTGCTGAAGTCGAGACATTTGTTTGTGGGGCTATCTCTATATCTATTACCGGATGCAGAGGGGAAGGGAGGCCCAGGCGATTGCTGATGCTGATCTTGACGTTCTCAAATTGATGATAGTGCGCTTGGTACTTGCCCGATGTCGACCAGTATGTCAGAATCCTTGTGGGTTTTAGATGTTTCGGTGCTCAGTGTTATTGAAGTGGAAGCTTGAGTTTTGGTTGGTTCTTTTAGAATCGCGCTTTTCCTTTTCCTGCTGTTAATCACTTGTGTGATGGATCGCCTATCTTTGCCTGATCTCATATTTGACGTTCGTCTTGTTATTTTTAATAATTAAAGATGGAACAATGCTGTGGCCTGGTGACCTGGCGTATTTTTGATTTTTGTCAGTAGGTTTGTAGATTTTGTTTTTATTTTATGGGCTGGCTGATGTTGCCGATTAGTTTGTTCGAACTATTGTGAACTGCTATAATTGTTGTATAATTGTTGTTGTTTTGTTTGATTGACTGGATTTGGTTCTGCAGGTTTTTTTTTTTTTTTTTTTTGGTATGCTTTTGTTATTTGTTTGTAAGATAAACTGTTAAAACTGTTGAAACGATCTTATGACGATTTTTTTTTTGTTTTGATTTTGTTCTCTCTGTCTGTGTAGCCTGTGAGGCCAGAGAGGCCCGTTCTCGGAATCCAGCTCTGAGGGCTTGAGAGGGGATGGAGAAGGGGGGAAAAATACAGAGCCGGACCCAGTGCTCTTCGCTTCCACCTGCTCCCCTTCTCCCTCGACCCTGCTGATCGCTGCCCTGTAGGCCCCGGAATCTGGATACTGGACTGGACTGGGGCGCTGGGGCTGGGCAGCGTTGTTGGTAGGGGAGTGTCTGTCTGCCTCCAGTACTCTCTTCCCTTCACCCCTAAGGTCGCTGTCTGCTCTGTCTGCTCTCCTTCTTGGGCGAGTGGCGGGTGCGCAGAGCAGAGCGCGGTGCTTGGCCCCCCCCTGAGCGCTCTCACCTGCGGGCCGAGCCGGTCGGCTGGGTGCTTGAAGAGTAGCTGGGCTCGAGCCTCCCGCCGAACCCAGCGAGTCCTACCGTGCCGCGCCCGCTGCTGGCTTTGTAGATATCTCGCCCCACAGCAGGGCCTCTGGGCACCGGGCGGGGACGGGGGGGAGATCTCCCGGCTGCTGGAACGGGGGGCTGCTGGAATGGAGGGTGATCTCCCGGCTGCTGGCTGTTGGGGCGGAGCGGAGTTGGGGCGGAGCGCGGGACACACCAAGACGCCAGACGCCGTACATCGTACACCGTACGCCTAACTCGCTGCACTCGCTCCGTCTCGCTCAGCTCTACTCTGAAACTCTGTAGCAGCTCCTCCTCTTCCACGACTAGCCAACTCTGTTGATTGTGATTGAACAATAGTTTTTCCGTAAAGCAGGGCACAGGGCACAAGATAATATCTTTTCTCGCTTTTCTTCTTTTATGCCCACCACTGTTTGTTCGTCACATGTGTTCTAACCAGTGCGGCCGCGCTGTTAACCCAGCAAAGTCTATGTTCCGACTAATCAGAGATATGTCATGCCAATACAGTTTAGTTCGGCCGAGTCTCAATCAAGCTTCAAGAATTTCTGGCTAATATGGGGAATAAGTGTACATGTAGTCCACTGCACGGTCAAATGCTTACTCCACCATGGTCTCCCTAGCTGATTTCAATTCACCTCCTCCACTCCTCACCTTGGAACAGCTGCTACATTTCTGTTTCACAAAGCGCCCTCATAGAAGACCAAGGGGGGTGGCCCAGCCTCCACTGGTCTCTGACAGGCTCAGACGGGTCCGCCATGGCCTGGGCTTCGCCTGGGCGTGGCCCGAGCTCTCCTGCGCACTTCCCGCACTGTGGGAGACCCGATGGCCAATTATCGCCTCCTGGCGCAAGGGCGGAGTCAGCTGGAGTTGTGATCATTCGGTGGTGCTCGGGCCGCGATGTCAAGTTGTGAATGGAGTCCCGCTCCTCTCTTTCCTGGTGCAAAGTGCAGTGTGCCAAATCAAGATTAGGGCGGCCATTTATGCTCCTCTGGCGTGAGGGCAGAGTCAGCTGGCATTGCGGTCGTGTGGAGGTGCTTGGGCCACGATGTCAAGTGGGGAATAGCGTCCCACTCCTCTCTTTCCCGGTGCAGTGTGCCAAATCAAGATTACGGTCTTGCTTTCTGCTCCACCCGGCCAAATTGCAAATCAAAATATATGGAAAACAAAACTTCTTCACAGATCCTAAGGCTGCTATGAAGTTATCTCATCACCTGGTTAAAGCCAAGACAGCTCCTTCAAATAAGCCTGCAAACACTGGGGATGGTCGCCTCAGTGACAATGACTAGAGATCTGACATCTGGCCTGCATCCCTCTTATTGTTTCTCTACTGCAGTCTGCAGGTGTAATTGTGGCTTACCTGATCTACACCCACCTGTCACAGTGCTGAGGCCTTCTTTGTCTCAAAGGTAAGGGTGGCAGTCCAACTAATGAGGCACTTCACCTCCCATCCTCCATACCTCCTGGCAGACTTCTCGCACCAACCCCAATCAGTATCCTTTTCCACTGCTTTCGGCCACCCGGACTGTCTTTGCCTGTGGTGTCTGCTGGGATTCCCAATGTGTTGAATGTCTTTTGGGGAATGGGTTTGGGTGGAGGGTGGGATAGAATGTTTTAACCAGTTGGAAGGGTGGAAGTGGGTGGGGGGTGGTTTTATTAATGTTTTTGTTTTCACTTTGTGTTCCTCTGCATACTTTACAAGACACGATGGAGCTACCCCTCTCCTGACAGCCCCATGCTAGTCATAGGCACTCCTAATGTGGCAGCTGTAGTTCTCATACTCATCCAGCAGTCATCATGAGTGCAATCACCTGCCTGACGTGTAATATCCGGGGACTCAATGGCCAACGCAAGGTGCAACAGGTACATGCATACCATAATAGACACAATATAGACATATACTTCCTCCAGGAACTGCATCTGATCTCTGCGACCGCTTCTTGTCTCCAAGCTAGCTGAGTATCTGAGACAAACTCTTCTTTGTACATCAATTATACCCGCTGCACAGCCATTCTTCCTATCAAGGGACTGCATTGGCACATACGGCATGGTGTCATGCTCTCAGTGACCCATAAGGAAGGTTTATCCTTATTCAGGGCATCTTACATAACTTTCCAGTAATGCTGGCCTCCATCTATGGTACCAACACCGACAACCCAGAACTCTTCGCAGAGATTAATATCCTTATATCCTCACCGGGGCCTGGCATGATTATTTGGGAAGGTGATTTCATTGTTGACTTAGACCACACTATTGATCGCTCCGGTGACCTCACCCAGGCACAGCTGCTTAATTACACATGATCATTAGTGACAACAATATGTGTGACGTTTGATGCCTACAGCACCCTCACAGCATTATAGGTACTTGCATCACTTCCATTCATAACACATGGTCACGCACTGACTAGTGGCTCCTAATTTGAGACGCCCTTGCTTAGACTACGAAAGGCAGCCATCTCCCCTGTACCCGCTCGGAAAATGCCTCAGACTTGCTGGAACTCACTGTCCATAATGCTCCATCCTGGTCCTTCACCTGGACGCTAGCCCCGAACTCACTACGTGATGCAGTGTTTCGGGATGAACGCCACATGGCCATCTTAGATTTCTTTGCTCACAACCAGGGATCAGTTAACTTGCCCTCCACTCTCTGGGAGGCATTCATGGTCATTATCTGGGTTGTCTGCGTGGCAAAGCAATCTGGCATCTTCGGGGCAATCCGTGCGCATCTCAACAAGTTAGAAGCAGACATTCGTTCTTTAGAGCTGAACTTCTACTCCACGAATAATCTGTCGACCCTTGCTTCACTCAGGATAAAGTTGTCCGAATATGCGGACGAGGCAACCCGGGAGACACACTATCTCTATAAGGAGGCAGTGGGGCATCGCTAAGGGGGAGTGAGATAACATAACATAACATGTGTATTTGTACAGCGCACATTCGCTCAAGGGTATCTTGGCACTGAATAACAGATGTTTATCAATACCCAACTCAATGGTACTTATTTTATCGACCTCAGAAGGATGAAAGGCTGAGTGGACCCACCGGGATATTAACCTGAGACCAAGAGGTCGAACACAGGCCCCTGCAGTGGACCCGTATGTCTGGCAAGGTCCTGGCAGGTCTCCTTTGTAAACCCTGGGCCAGCTCATATATCCGAGAACTCCTGGATGACCATAAGGTGCTTCTTACCAGATCGGAGGATGTGGCGCAATCCATGACATTATGCTGCACCAATTTGTGCTCTGCCACTATGGCCCAAGACTAGGCGGCTCTGGATGCGTACCTGGATATGCTTTAACTCTTGTGGCTCTACAATGCCTCACTCCTTGCACCCATCTCTTAGCCATGTACGACAATGCTTTATCCTCCGGCCAGCTCCCACCCTCACTGTGTGAGGCAGTTATAGTATCTATCCTGAAACTCGGCAAGCCGGCAGATAGATGTGACTCTTAACAACCATTGTCAATGATAAACGTCAATAATAAGATATTTGGCAAATTAATAGCCAACCGCCTTCTACCGCTCTTACCTGCTATTTTCTGGTTGGACCAATCTGGATTCATCCCAGGATGGTCAACCACGCACAATCCCCACACTCTGTTAGCACTCATGCATACCTTAGACTCTCAACTCAAGTGTTCTTGGATGCCACCAAGGCATTTGACTCGCTGGAGTTGCCATGCCTCTTTAATCTTCTGTCTCATCTCGGTTTCAATGCACTCTTCCTGCACTTGATAAGACTATTATACTCCTCACCTAGAGCATGGCAGCACATCAGTGGAGAGGTCTCCACTTGGTTTCCTGTCACTATCGGTACCCGGCAAGGCTGTCCTCTATCTCCCATTTCATTGGCAATAGCCAAGGAGCCCTTGGTGATACAGCTACACCAACACCATGATGACAGAGGCCTCTACTTCACTGGTAGGGGGTCTAGTGCCAATGTGCGTGGATGATATCACCTTGTATATTCAAACCCTTAGTCCAATCTCTCTCCTATAATCCAAGAGGTGGCGGCTTCTCCGGAATCTTCATCAACTGGTCAAAGTCCACCCTCTTCCCCCTCACCACAGTCACAAGCCCATTCAACTTTGAATACCCACTCCAATGGGCAAGGGAACCATTCCGCTATCTGCGCGTCTAGCTTAGCAGGGATATCAACAAGCTATGGCGGGTGAATTATGGATGAGACATAAGTGGCTAGAGGAACTTATACCTACCTGTATTCGACTGCCCTTTTCTATGGCGGGTAGGATATCTATTATCAAAATTGTAGTACTCACAAATTCCTATACCTATTCATCCCACTCTCGCTCACTAAGCATTTTTATAAAAGGATCCTTTCGAACGTAATGTTCCTGACCTGGACGGACAAACAGCCAAAGGTGGCATGGGAAACCCTCAAATTTCCCTTTCAGCAAGTTGGCCTTAGTGCTCCTGACATGTGTCCTTACACCTACCGCGTACAAGCCCAGTTCATCCACTTTTGGCATCACCCTACCACATTTCAACCACTCACTGCAGTGGAGGCTGATCAGGCAGCCGCCTGTCCCCTGACTACCATATTATACAGAACCCACAAGCGTCTGCATGCTGAGATCAATACGATTGTCTGTGCCAGATGGGTCTGGGATGGACTGCGCAGGTGAGCCCATATTTCCTGCCTAGCATGCCACTAGCTGAAAACCCTCTCCTCCCCATACTGGCTGATAAGGGGGCCTGTTGACGTGCTAGCTGGGTGGGACTCCTCACGTTTGGGGATCTGTACCCAGTTGAGAATTTTCTTTCCCCTCCTGACATTAACAATCACCCCTTGCCACCTGTACTTGAGGTCTTGTTATATCAACAGCTGCGTCCTACATGCCGGGCTCCACACAACACATTTCCAGCAGCCCCTCCCATGCGTCATGCTCTAGAAGATCTGATTGTTAATCCCTCCACCGTGAGCTAATCACTCGCCTCTATTCTGTAATGAAGGCGAGGGCATCTGTGTGTGTCCCTGAGGCCGATGCTATCTGGGACCCCTCTCACTACAGTTTAATGGTGATATTGCTGCACACAATCTGAGGCTCTATCTCTGAACTATAGACTGCACCTTATCCACTTCAAATTCCTCCCGCAGACTGTATCGCACACACGTCCAGTTGCTCAGGAAGTGATTAGAGGAGGATGCATGATGCTTGCTATGCAGCGCGACGCACTACCCCGCAAGCCACCTTCTCACATCTTGCACAGAACTGTCCCGAGGTGGCATGTTTCCCCGTTATTCCTCCTCTCCTCAATGAATACATTTAAAAAGAAATAAAAAACTACAAGGTTGACCACATTAAGTACCACTTTACTAAGAGCTTATAAGTAAATTAAATATGTCCATTGGGTGTGATCCAGTGTTACCGTGTTTAGAGGAGAGAGAACATGCCCTTTAGGACTGGTTAACAGTGGTAAATTGCTCAGAGTTACAAGGCCAGCACAAACCAAGTCAGCAAAAAGTAGAAGGAAGAAGGCAAAAGATTAGTGAGTGACCCTGTAGAAAAGGCCATTTTCTCCATCATCACATTTTTCTTACTTTGTTGCTTATTTCAACACAGACATTTCTGTATCTGCCACTGGACACTGGAATGCTAATAAAGGCTTCCCTTACCTCTTACCTACCAATTCCCACCTCCACACAATATTCTAGCTGTTAACCGACACACAACACAGTACCAAACATAGAGGCCTATTCACAAGAAGTTATCGCCGAGTTATTAGCAGACAACGTGTGTTGGTGTCGGTGTGGTCGATCTGTGGGTCTCGGGCGAGGGTGGTGATTAGCTGGTCTTCAATGTCCTTGTTCCAGCTGCAGAGAGGGATTTTTTGCTGGAGGTTATGTGCGATGGTTTTCTTGAAGGCGAAGTGTATGCAGTGGTGGTCAGTCCAGTGGAGTTCAGTGGTGTGGCTGATGGAGACGTGGCTGCTGGCGTGGGTGGGTGTTGTGACGAGCTGTTTGAGGCCGAGGTTGGCAAGGTTGTCCAGTAGTGCGGAGGAGTTGCTGTTGTTGGTGTTCTTGAGGTGGAAGTTCAGGTCCCTGAGGAGGATGTAGTCTGTGGAGGCCACAACATGCACGCTGACGGCGTCTGTGATGGAGTCGATGAACTGTGGCCAGGGTCCGGGGGGGTCTATACATGAGGGTTCCTCTGATGGTGGTGTTGGGATCGATGTGGATTTGGAAGTGCAGGTGTTCGGCAGTGCTGAGGGTGTCTTCGGTGTTGGTCAAGATTCTGAGGGTATTCCTGTGGCCGATGGCGATTCCTCCTCGCAGTCTGTTGATGCGGTCTCAGCGGGTGAGCTGGTAGCCATCCGGGATAGCTATGGCAACGTCGGGTGTCGATGAGTTCATCCAGGTCTCCGTCATGAATGCGACGTCCGGGGAGGATGAGTCCAGCAGGTCCCAGAGTTCGACGGCATGCCTGTGGGCGGAGCGGGTGTTGAGCAGTATGCATCTCAGGTGGTTGTTGTCTGCCTTGGTGGGGGGGGCAGGGAATGCTGGTGTGCGCTGGCTGACGAAGCTGCAATCACAGCAGGTGAAGGGTCCGTCAGCGTGCTTCGGGGTGGCCTGGAAGCAGGCGGTGGATTAGCCGGTGTTGAGTGTGTGGAGGAAGGTGGCATCGTAGCGGTGTCTGGCGTTGTGGTGATCGCAGGAGCAAGGGGGTTTGGCGATGGGTACGGCCCAGGCGCGGACAGGCACAGACAGGCTTGCCATTAGGTGCGCCTTCTGCGCAGCGGTGGCCATTAAGTAGGGGAGGGGGGTGGGACCAGGGTAGGGAGGCGGGAGCGGGGACTGTGTTGGGGGAAGGGGCTACGGGGCAGCAGCGGCAGCAACACAATGACAATAACAGCAATTTAACGGGGTGAACACAATAAGTCACAAAAACAAAAGAAACAAGCACAAGGACAGGGTAAGTTACGGTGGGGGCAACACCTGTAAGCAGGAGGCGAGGGTGAAGAAAATACACAGGGCGCTGCGGGCTTGAGGGATGCCACAGGCTGAGTCGGGCCGCGGCTGCCACAAACCCTGCTTCAGGGGATGCTCTGCACAGGAGCGGAGAGGCGGCGAGTCTATACTGCTGGGGAGAGTGTTAACCTGGATGGAGGTCTAGGTCTCACACACGCTCCCCCTCTGCAGTTGCCATTAAGTAGGGGAGGGGGCGGGACCAGGGTAGGGAGTCGGGAGTGGGGACTGTGTTGGGGGAGGGGTCACGGGGCAGCAATGGCGGGAAAACAATAACAATAACAGCAAGAGTTATGGGGTGAATACAATAAGGCACAAAAACAAAAGAATCAAGCACAAGGACAGGCTAAGTTACAGTGGGGGAAACACCTGTCAGCAGGAGGCGAGGGTGAAGAAAATTCATGGGGCGCTGCGGGCTAGAGGGATGCCACCGGCTGAGGTGGGCAGCAGCTGTCGCAAACCCTGCTTTAGGGCAGACTCTGCACAGGAGCGGAGCGGCGACGAGGCGATGTTGCTGGGGAGAGTGTTAACCTCTACCAACGTCGTCGCCAACTACCAGGCAGTGTGCATGATTCCTACATCTACGAACAGTCCATCATCAACCAGCGCAACGAAGGATGTCCCCCTTGGAAATGCACTGCTTGTTGGCAAGTGCCAAATGAACACACCACACACCTCAACTCCACAATCATGCAACTCACAACACTGGGAATGCACACGTTACAAACTCACATACAACATCCAAAACAACATGCCCACCCACCAGACACAACAGCACAACTTACTGTGGGAACCTAGGCCAGCCATGTACATAAGCCAACAATGGCATGGCACCTCAGCCACACAATAGCAGATTGTGGGGAGAGGTGGGGACCAGGCATGTGCAAAGGAGGCAAGTTACCCATGAATGAGAATGTACACAATGCCAAGTGTGGCATTGATGTGATGGCCAGACTGAATATCAATGTCGACATACACCGCTGGTGTATGGAGTGTAGTGGACAGTGGACGCAACTATGTCACCCCAGCCAGTGGGGAAGATTCCCCCCTGTAAGCTTGAGCGAAGTGGGCTGGCCCGGTCCACGCTAGGCCAGCTTAGGGGTGTGAATAAAAAGCATGTAACTCTGGGCGTGGTTCTCTTCTGGAATCCCCAACGTTTTTGCCAGGGCAGTGCCTCTCACCCCACCACGATGTCAATGCCGTCACCATGAGCGGTGTTACCTGCGATCCTGTGTGCCTGCTGCACCCCTGAGCCGCTGGTCCCCGAACCCGTCTTGCCTGACTCTGCACACCTAGGCCTCACTGCTCACCTGCCGACACCGGTGTGTGCCAAAGAGGGACCATCACGTTGCCGGTGCAAGCTCCAAGCCCGAGGCCCATGACCCTGGCAACCTCCTAACACCATCACGGCCCCCGCGACACAGATCCGCAATACTCCTTTCTCGTTGACGTACTCTACCGGCATACACAGTGGACGAGTAGGTCACACATTTGGAACTGAATCTTGATTACATTATGGCAGAGTAAATGTTTTTGGGCACAGTTTATATCACTATACTCCCTTCAATGTGGTGCCACCAAGTCTGTGTATAGCATTCCAACCACACGTGTGTGGGCCCACGCGAACTACTGCCCTCGGGCCACACTGCGCTCGAGTAGGTCACACATTTGGAACTGAGTCTTGATTTCATCATGGCAGAGTTCATATCAATGCAAGCAAGGAGAGGTGTAAGAGGAAGACACACTTCAGTCAGGAGGAAAAAAGGATCATCTTTACGGAGGTGATCGAACACTCCCAACAACTACCCTGGTGTCACTAACTCTTTGCATCGTGAGCCAGCAATACGTGGCTGTGGTCCCCTGCTGACCGCTGCCTCCGGCCAACACTGTGGTTGAGTAGGTCACACATTTGGGGGTGAGTCGTGATTTAGCAATGGCTTTTCATATCATTGTACTAGCATCATCACAGACTGCATCCCCTCTCAGCCCCGGTACCACTAAGTCTGTTTCCCGACATTCCTTGACACTCTCTGGTTGAACTTTGGTGGCATCTGAGTCTATGGACTGGGGGTTGTCTTTATCCTTATGTAGCTGATACCGACTTGGGGTATTAACGAGACTGTAGCATTCCACTCCTCAATTTGCCACTTCCGGGTGGCTTCTGCCCTCTGCATCATGCCCTGGAGGACACCTTCTACTGTCCCCCGCAACCCTCCACCACATTCACCTTCAACGAGGACCCGCTCAATCTGAGTGGCCGTACCTCAGTGCACCGCATGTCACCGTCCCATGGCGGTGTGCCTGTGCCAGCCGCAGTGCATCCGGCTCCACTAACTCTGTGCAGCTCAAGTCAGGCACCCTGTCTGATGAGATATTGGATGGTCTCTGAGACGATGGCTTTGGGGTCGTCAATGCCATGTGTATGTGGCCCTGCGCTGTCCTCTGCCTCCGGCCTCAACTGCAGTCCACCAGGGCTCACACATCAAATTGAGTCCAGACCAGCCCGGATGTCCCATCACCGCAGGAGGCACACGCCACCACCACCAGGACCACCTCCAAACGCCAACTGCCACAGTCGAAACAGTCATACTGGCAGACTAACGGAGTTGCTCACACCTGTCGTGGATGCCATCATCTGCCTGATACCCTGCTCAGCACTCCAGGTGACACTAACTCAGTGCAACACAACTCATGGACCATTTCTGATTGAGTTGTGTGCTGTGGAGAGCTCACGCAGCAATGTCACCTCAGGCCATGTGGGAGACCTGGGACGATGATGAGGAAGATGATGCAGGTGTAACACACCCCACTGCAGCTGCATCAGGAATATCCTGAAGGGACACATTCCTAGACATCTTCTACACATGAGCGCTCTCAGCTTTAGTGCCCCAACCTCAGTGCACTGCAACTCACAGACACTTCTATTTGCATATTGGGTGACCTCTTTACTTGCTCCGGCTACCACCATGATGTTCTGCATCTGTCTCTGTAAGGCTGGTGTTTTCTGTTTCTGTTTTAATAGTATTCACTGTTCAAGTTGTTGCCAGCCCCAACCACTCCTTGCAGGCTGGCTTACACTCACCGGAGACACATCTAGCACAGGCATCACTGTACATGTGAACCTGCCAATAAAGGGGCTGGGCGCACGTGCCCGTAGCCAGTTCCACAAACTATCTGCGTGTGTCAGTGTGGTCATAATGTATGCATGAGGGCCCCGAGTCCTACAACATTACATTGTGCTGTGTACATCGGATGCAACCATGTCACCGCTGGCAGCGGGTAAGACCTTGGACATGTAGCTTTGTCGTCACCCACTCAATACGTAAGAGGAGTGGACTGGGCTGTCGCATGCAGGTCCAGCATGGGTGTGTGAATGATAATTCTGGGTCTCTGGGTGTGGTTCATTACAGTAAATGTGCCAATATTGTGTCTCTGTCACAGTGTGGGTCTCCTTGTGGGTGTAGGTGGTCCCTGATGGGACTTAGACACCCACGTATGTGATCTAGTTCGGCTTCCATGTGCTCTGATCCCACACGCACCTGTTCGGCCACCTCCTTTTGGCATTCTAACACCTGGCATTGGCATGCGATGTGTGCCTCGGTGAAGTGTTGGGAGCCAGTCATGGTGGCGGGTGCTTCCTGCTGTGTGGTCTGTGCAGAGGCTGGGGTTTCCTCTATGTAGCTTGGCTGCCCTGCTCCTGGAGTTGGGTTGCCTAAGATGTCCATGAGCTGTTGTAGGGCGTCTGTGTCAAAGGTTTGGTGGTCCTCTCCAGCATCACTGATGAGTTGTCTGCTCTGCTCTGCTGGAGGTGTTGTTTGTCCCTCTGCAATGTGAAGGGGAGATGCATGTTCACATTGTGTTGACATGTATGTTGACGCATTGTTCTAGTTTACATGCATACTGTATGACAATGTACATTGTGACTGGGAGGTGCTGAATATTTGATGCGGGGCAGTGGAGATTTGGACTACATGACGGATGTGAGGTTATACACGTACATTACAATCTCACAATTTCATGCTATGTTAGATGTGATTGACCTGTTTCTGCGCGTGTGTGGACCCAGTTGTGTCCTCTGTTTTTCAGTGTCGGTGTTGTACTTTGTAACACATTGTCGTTGGATGTGCTGTGATTGCTGTGTGTGTGTGCTGCAGTGTGCCACGGGGGCCATGGAAGTGCTCCTGGGTCATTGTGGGTGTGCAG
The DNA here is from genome assembly GCF_964261635.1 of Lissotriton helveticus. Classification (NCBI taxonomy): domain Eukaryota; kingdom Metazoa; phylum Chordata; class Amphibia; order Caudata; family Salamandridae; genus Lissotriton; species Lissotriton helveticus. Next base: position 279,147,385 of record NC_136059.1, read on the forward strand.
TATGCTACACATTGTTGTGCATGTGTGCCATTGTGCCCATCTCCCCCTGTCCCCCCAGTCCCTGGTCGTTACTCACCCTGTTGATGTTGTGTCAGGTCCTATCGAGCTGTGTCGGTACTCCCAAATCCTTGCACCATCTCCACACTGATGACTTTGGCCTCCATTTCCTCTTGCTCCTCCTGTAGCGCAGGACTCCCACCTCCTGTCGCTGTTGCTGCCTTCCTGTTGGCAGCGGGTTTGTGCTTGGTTTGGGTTTTCGCATCATGCCAGCGCCTCTTGGCCTCCTCCATTGACCTCCTCGGCACTCCGACTGCATTCACGGTTCGCATATTGGCGTTCAGTTGATGGTAGTGTTCTGTAAACCTCTGTAATGGTGACCTGGTTTTACTGCGGACTGCACCCTGTCTTCCTCTTCCTCTTCTCCTTGCCCTTCCCGACCCGAGGTTCCTTGCTGGTGGTCTGTGTGGCTTGTGGGGTTCGTGTTTGCCTCTGCACTCGGTCCGGGTGCATCCATGTTGCTACGCAGCTTGTTTTTGTTTCCCTTTGTTTTTGTTCTGCTTTTATGGTGATTTTTCCCGGCTGACGTGTGTGAATTGCAGGCCTGTCGCTGGTTTTCGCTGATTTTTGTATCGCGATTGGCCTCAACGCAAATAATTTTGCGTTCCTGTTTCGCTTTTCTGTGGCGTCGTGTTGATTTTGTCGCGGACATTTGATGCATTATCGTGAGCCTATCGCATGGTACCGCCATGTTGAGAATACAACAATAACACAGCGTTATTTTCCTGCGATAGAATGCGATGTGAACAGTTGCTTTAAGCAAATTTTGTGGTAATTATCACATGTTCTTGAGACTATCACCCATACAGTTAACAGCTGCATCACCTTACAAGCCCTCAACCAACCTTTTAAACTCCTCCCACTGCCAGTAGTAAACACTGTCCACAAACCTGAAGTCGAAAAGGAAACAAGGCACCTCACAGGCATCAACAGTATCTTTCGCCTTACTCCTGCTTCACACCTGCAAATCACATATTTATACAGTGAGAAATCTGGGCCAGAAGAATTGCAAACAAATATTACATGAATCTGCAGGGTTGTGGTCTCTTTATAAAAAACAATTAAAGGACATGCATCCATGAAAAAGTTAAATACTGGTCAACCAATGTTACGGGTAAGTACCCTTTTTTACTGCTGAAAGATTGGAAAATATGTATTTAAAGTAGTGGCAGTCAGACATTACTGTGAAACAATTCTAACGGGGGCTTTAACATTGGATCCTCTGGGAACCCATATGGTGAACCCCCAAATTTAGAACCAAGCAGTGGTGTAGCATGGGGGGCACAAATGCAGTTGCCCTGGGTGCAAAATTCATAGGGCACATTCTATCCTGGAGCAGACAGTGTTATGTGCCTCACCAAAGTTGACACGGGCACTACTGGTGGACTTCCCGAGTTGCTAGTAGCTACTCAGCCAACAGAAGCATTCCATGCTGGTGCCCATGCCTTCGGGAGCACCACCACCACCCATATGCACATTTAAAGAGGGCCTCGCAGGGCCTCGTGGGTTGAGTCCTTGGACATATCTAGGCCTTTGATCTGGCCACCACAGGGCAGTAAATTCTTTTTACTTTGTATCGCTTCTGCACCTGGTGGCACATTAAATTATGCAACAAACTGGTGCCCCTGCCCTCCAAACACCTATGACCACACAGGAGCCAAGGCCCACATGATTAAGACAGCTCTTCAAGACATCCAAGACACTGGGCTTAAGCTGGGCAGTGGATCTGGCGTCCTGCCTCATTTTCCCTTTTCAGACAAGTAAGTTGCCTTACTGCTTCCTCGCCCTACCCAGATACAGGCACGGGGAATTGAGAACAAATCACAGCAACACTCTTGGTTTAGGGAACCCCATTGCCTAGCAAACTCAGCTACAGGCTTAGGGGCTTTCCGGGCAAGATAGATCTCCTGGGACCATTCCCCCATCTGACAGGGGAGAATAAAAGCAAGATGGCTGGTCCCCTGGAGAGACCCACTGGGAGAGTTCCTGGGAGTGTTATGAATAAAATAACGTGTGTGCAAATCCACAGCTGTAGTCACAAAATCAAATTGTGCCTTTATTTTTATAAAGAGATTTTTCAATCCTCTGTGGAGGATCCACAGATTTTAGATATCTCTAACATTTAACCTCTTCATACAGAGATCGGAACACTTTTTACACACCATGTTTTTCAAAACCTTCTGGACAAATTTTCACTAAACCAAGCAAAGGCCAATCCTTGAGTAAAGTTCTGCTTTCATGCCAAGTGTAATGTGAGTTTGTTCAGCTGTTTTGTCTGTGTTGAGGAGGTAAGGATCATATGGGAGTTAAAATGGGAAATGTAAGAGACCACCCCTTTGTTTAGCTCCCACAGGACAAATCTGCATGAAAAGTGCAATGAAGAATCCAATGTGGATGACATTTGTTTTAGAATGTTTAGTGCAGATTCATCAAATGGCCCCAAAGCTATTTTCAAACTAAAAGTGTCTTTTCAATGGAAGGTGCCACCTAATCATAGCTACACAGATGTTATCACCGAATGTGTAATAAACATGTATATATGTCTATAAAATTGAAAGATTATAAAGTTAAAACAATTTTTTTTCATACCACCCTTTTTGTTGGTAAACATTTTCCACCTGTAGAAAGGAATCAATCAATCACTCAGGGTTCATATAGAGTGCCATAAATTACCCATGCGGGTCTCAAGGCGCTGTTTCTGCAGTTCCGTTGAAGAGCCAGGTCTTGGGGAAAGATTTTTAATGCTCTTTCTGTTCAAGCTGCAACTATCAGTAGACATTGATTCAAATTAGCATGTTTAGCTTTAGGATAACTGGGATAAGCGGATTATTGCTAAAGTGATCAAAGTGTGGCTCCTCCACTAGGGTGCAGGGGCGTCGCCCCACTGCTTTCTCGCAGTGCAAGAAAGCCAAAACATAAAATAGTAATACGTTTTGGTTATTACCATTGTATGTTTCTTTGCAAATTGCGGGTGGGTGGGTGGAGCTGCCCGGGCAGGAGTGATTTGCCCACTCCTGGGTGCGCAAAGACTGTTTGGTCGGCCCTCTCAGGCTGCCCAAAACAGCCATGCGCACTCTGCACTTCTCCATGCTGTACGAGTCATGGGCTGAGCCTGGGTATCTTGCACACACAAGCGAGATGATCATATCTGCCAGGCAGACCACTTGCACATTAATGAAGTGGTAATGTTTGCGATTGCGGAATATGTGCTCACTTGCCTGTGGTGGCACAAGAGCGACATGTGTGCAATCAATAGCTCCAACATCATGGGTGATTTGCCCAAGGGGATAGAAGTCCCCCTTCACAGCTGCCAATTCAGCACCCCTGGGGAAATGGATATATCTGTCCTTGTATATCATCATGGCAGAAAGAACACCGTGCAGCACCACGCTGAACTTCGGTTGAGACATCCCACCCGGCCACTGTCTCCTGGAACGATCCAGTGGCAAAAAAATGGAAGGCTGCCATCACTTTATAAGTTGGGGTGAAAGCTGTTGGATATGTCTGGCGAGGCTGCAGGTTGGGCTCCAACATTTCACAAAGGGTTTTCAGGGTGGCTCTATCAAGACGAAATTTGCGAATGATCACCACATCCTGACGAAGCAGATTTGGCCGCCTCCTAGTTGAGATAAAAGTGGACACATGTCAATGAAATACATCATGAGATGGCCACAGCATATCACGTCCTGGATGACACAGCAAAACCAAAGACTGATGTGATAATTGAGTGACACACCAGGTTACATGGGTGGACGTTGGAGCTACACAAAGTGCACACCTCTCTATTTACAATACACAAGTCCCTCAAACAACACATAGGTCAATGTGAATGCACATAGTGATATGGCCACATTTCACCTGTGCACGCCTGGGAGCGTGGCATCCAGCCACTGTGTAACAAAACAACACCACTGTCTCATACTTAGCTGCTGAACCTGTCACACATCAATGCATCTTTCAAACTTGGCACACATCCACAACACAATGACTACAGTTGGCGGTAAACTGACAATTGTGTGTATGAGCAGACAGAAGAGCACATGTAAGTAACTACATCATACAGTGAGACAAGCATTGCCAAGGAAATCACTGCACCTCAACACATTGATATGTGTACACATTGTAGAGTCCACTACTATACCGTCCTGCCTCATCGACCATCTGATTTATTTGTGACATGTGAGGGACTACAGACCAATCTACGTCACACATACACAACCATGGCATATGTAGGCACCAGGGGAGTCAATGAAACATTGGCTTTGTGAGCAAAATGATGTGCCCTTCACCATGTGTGTCTAAACAAAAAGAGAGGTAGGGAGAGTAGAATGACACTCTTATTCCCCGGTAATAGCCAATAAACAGAAGAAGAGTGTCCAATGCTTTAGATTATGCAAGACCACAAAAAGGAGTAAAAGAATGACTTCACTTAAGACGTTTTTAGAAAGCCCTCACTCACCACCTAGTGATGACATGCTTCATCATCGGGCCCCACCAAAGAGACCGAATGTCTCTTTGGTGCGCTGCAACGCCAGATTTACTGCGGAGCGGGTTGGTGAGTTCAGGCAGTGTTGTGCAAATGAAAAAGTAACTAGTGAGTGGTGAGTGGTTAAAAACAGTCCGTAGTGTATCAAAATAACTTTATTTGGATGATCACTAAGGAAGGGTTTAAAATTATGTGTTGGAAATTATGTCCACAATTAATTGAGTGGTAGTTTCCTAAATATCAGTCGACATGTTTTAGCCACGAAACGCTGTAATTTTACCTGGCATTCATCAGGACTTTATGTGTGCTAAACCCTGGTGGAATGGACGCGCTAAGGCCCACCCTTACCTAGGGGCGTGAAAGTGAAAATTAACAAAAAGGTGAAAAAAGTGAAAAAAAATTAGGAAGAGAAGAATGTCTTCCTAATTACTCCTGGTTTAGGAGGCTTCCAGCTTAAGGGTTTCTGCACTTTTGTGGTGTTAGAAATTCGCACCATGGGTCTCAGGAGGGGGGTGGGAACGTAATTGGCACACCGCCCTCGACGCTCGGCACCCGCTGTGTACCTGCATCTACCCTCGACCGGACCCCGAAGATGACCCATGGTGCGAATTTGTCCCCCAAATGGCAGTAGCCACCGCCTGTCCCTGGCTGTGTGTCTCCAGCACCCCCCATTCACACAGGTGCAGTACTCATTGGCATGGAGACATGCCCAAATGGCGGTGGGCATGCTCCGCCACCCAAATCGCGGTGCCTCATGTGATTGTGTGCAAAAACAACAGTTGATAGAATGCAGAACAATGTCATACATTCACCCACAGAGATCTGGGTCTAAATCCATCGTTTTTTCGCTCACCAAGCCACCCCAGTTCAGACATGGCCATATGCAAATCAGCCTTGACCCTGTGCCTCATGGGAACAGTCCAGCCTGAACTGCCAAGCCATGTCTTCCCTGGACCGGAATCAAGCATCGTAGGACCGGTTTCTGGCTATCAGCCGTCATCAGCCAGGATAGCTTGATTCCAGTGGCTTGGAGAGCACGGGACTCATGTCTGAGCATACCCGTCCCACTCGGGGTGACAAATGCAAAGTGATTGTATGGCACCCAAATCGCGGGAGCTACCGCCTGTCCACGGAGGTTTGTCACCGCCATGGAGCATGCCATGGAGCCAATGGGAACAATGATGGCAGTGGCATGATGCATTTATGGAAATCGCGGTAGGAGTGCTTCGCCACCGCCTAGGCGGTCATTGGATGCTTTTGAAAGATACGCCATCGCTGTAGCGCACACCGGGCCCCTGCGGTGTATCATCGCCATGGAGCATACCCTGGAGCCAATGGGATCGATGATTGTAGTGGCATGATGCAATTTTGAAAATCGCGGTAGGCATGCTCCGCCACTGCGGAGGCGGTCATTGGATGCTTTTGAAAGATGCACCATTGCAGTAGCGCACACCATGCCCCTGCGGTGTATCACCGCCATGGAGCATGCCCTGGAGCCAATGCGAACGATGATTGCGGTGGCATGATGCAATTTTGAAAATCGCTGTAGGCGTGCTCCTCCACCGCGGAGGCGGTCATTGGATGATTTTGAATGAGGCAGACCTGGACTACCAATTGCTTGCAGCTTGGCACCTTTTAAATGACCCCAGGGGGCTATATATGTGTGGGAGGGAGCCTCACATTTCCACTGCTCACAGAGTCTGCTGCCAGAGACCTCTGAACTTCTGCTGCTTTTACAGGGACTGCTGCCTGGGACCCCTCATCTGCTGCTGCCTCCAGGGACTGCTGCTTGAGACCCCTCATCTGCTACAGCCTCCAGGGACTGCTGCCTGAGACTCCTCATCTGCTGCTGCCTCCAGAGCCTGCTGCCTGAGACCCCTGACCTGCTGCAGCCTCCAGGGACTGCTGCCTGTGACTCCTCACCACCCAATTCCACCACAGGTGTTCCATGTCCACAGGGATGGCAAGGACAGAGAAGATCCGTGCCAGTCCATTCACAAGCGAGGAGCTGGGGGTCCTGGCGGACGAGGTGCTCGCACAGTACCCAAGGCTGTATGGTGCTCCAAATGTCGTGGTAAGTCATCAAAAGTGGGGGTGTAGGGCAGGGGGGGCACACATGTAGTTGGACTGATGCAGAACATGCCTGAGGGTGTGGGGTTGTGTCATGCACTGACAAACATACTGTCTCCAGTGGGAAGGAGTGTCTGACCAATGTCACATCTCCCTGACTGCAGTTGTAGGTATGAGTGAAGTGTGTTGCATTGTCAGCCATACAGTGACGCAGTATGTTGGTCATGCAGGTGCCAGGACAGTGATTGCTTGGATGAATTGCTCTGTGTGCCCCTGTTGTCCATCTCAGTGTGAGCCCAGATGCTCAGCACAGAGTCCGCCCACCAAGACGAGGTCACATCACTTCTCTTACTGTGTCCTCACTAATGTGTTTTTGGCGGTCAAATCCAGCTTTGCACCATCTCAGCCCTGTAGATTGCACACAACCAGACTTGTGTGGATCAATATTTTGTTTGTGAGTCCATGCCCCTCAATGCCACAAACATGACATACTGAGATATTCACAGGGCATGAACATTGAGTGCTACACAGTCTTGCACACAGTGAGTCCACCCCCAGACACAGGTTGATACGTGATGTATGTGGTGCCCAGACATGCAAAGGACTGGAGAGGTGTGCAAGCCACATAGGGGTTCAGTACTGGCACCCTGCATGTGTGTGAGATGTGCAGGGACTATGTACCCACTCACAACTGCATGCAATCACATCAGCTTAGCCCATGCAAAGTGCCCATGTGAGATGTACCCCAGTGTGGGAAGGACAGATAGTAGATTTTGTAATGAGTTTGTGTCTTGCTATTGTACTGATAGACGTTGGTACATGACACTGTTTCACTGATCATTTCCCCCTCTTGTCTCCCATGCCTGCAGCTCAAGGTACACCAGCGTAAGGCCGTGTGGAGGGCCATTGCAGCAAAGGTGCGAGCTCTGGGGGTATCTAACCGACGGCGCACCCACTGCCACAAGAGGTGGGACGACATCAGCTGGCTGGCAAGAACGTGGCAGAGATGACCTTGGGGCTTCTCCCTCGCACTGGCCAATTGGCATGGCGCAGCATGACACCACTAATGGGCCACATCTTGGTGGTGACTCATCCTGAGCTGGATGCACGTCTGAAGGAGCATCAGCAGCAAGGCAGGGGTGAGTATTTGGTGAGGGTGACTTTGGCTGGGATCAGCTGCATGTGGACAGGGCCTGTGCCAGCGCTGGCCTATGAGTTTTGGTGGAATGGTGCAGTGTCGTGTTAGTGGCTGCTGTGCTGGATGCCAGTCTCATGCATTTTCCCAAACTGTTCTTAGGAAAGTAAACCTCCATGCTGTGCATTCCCATTGCAGTCTGAGTTGTGCTCTTCAACTTTCTTCAGCATTGGGGTAGTCGGGGGAATTAAATTGGGAGTCAACATCAGTGTTCCCAATCTGAGTGTGAGCTCATCAATGCATGCATTGCATACACCATGAATGTTGAGGCCTAGACATCTGACAACAATGTGCACTGGTCTTTGGGCCCCATAGTGCAACATGGTGGTTGGCATGGGCTCTTTGCCATTGTTGACTGTCATGTTGTATTCGGTGTCTGGGTTGTCCCCTCCTGTTCCATCCAGGTCTGTCAGTGGCAACAAGTGGTGTGCCCCCATCATGTCTGTAGGTGTGGACGGAGCAAGTTGTGTGTCTGGTAGACTTCAGCCATGGGCAGAGTGCTGTGTGGCCGTAACATGATTCAGTCATGACAGATAATCAGGGTTACATGCACTGTTGGGGTCTAAGTAGTTAGGTGCCACAATGTGATTGCAGAGTGTGGTGTGCAACAGGTAGATGTGGACCTCTTTTGTTCTGTATTGATTGCATTGCTTTGTCCTTTTGCTGCCACTAACCTGACCCTGCATATATCTCTCATGCAGATTCACCACTGGTCACAGAGGGACAGGAGCTGGACACCACTGGGGGTGAAACTAGCACAACAGCTGCATGGGAGCCCAGTGACACAGATGTCACCAGCGCCTCAGAGGGTGACCGGAGTATCCATGCCTGAGACACAAAGTACCACATCATCTGAGGGCAGTTTGGGATGCATCCATGTTGGCGGGTACAGGGAATGGAGACTCTGCATCATCTTCTACCACACAGCGGCCAGTGCCCACCCTCACATCCACTTCCTCTAGTGCTGTCCGTGTCAGTAAGAGGGAACGAGTTTCATTCACACCTGGCACAGTTGCCCCTGCACCTGTCCCCCCTGCTGCCCTCAGTGCTGACTCTGTTGAGCTTCTGTGTAAGCTTTGTGTGGGCCAGACAGCTCTACTCAAAGCCTTCAGTGACCATGACAAAAAATTAGCCCAGGTGGTGGCCTACATGGAGGGCATACACTCGGACGTGGGTGGGCTGCACCGTACTGTCCATGCATTGTCGTCCACAGTGACGTCTGCCCTTCAACAGGCACATACTCCCATTTCTGCACAAGGGCCTTTGTCCACCCCCAGTTAGTGGGCATGTCTGATGATAGTGACCACGATTCACATGTGTCACAGTCACGATACAGCACACGAAGCAGCCAGCAGAAACAACCCAAGCGGGCCTGCCCGCAGACACCATCTCCACAGAAGAGCAAAACCAGCCCAGAATGCAAAGTCAAAAGCCCATCAGGGAAAAGCAAGGCCCAAAAAGCTAAGACGCAGACCTCAGGATCACATGCCTCAGAGGCATCCCCAGCTAAGGACTCTCCTGTCCCTAAAGCTTTGCGCAAAGCAAGGCATGCAGTTTCTGTGCCCACTGAGGAGGCGGTGCACGGCAAGGGTAAACCTAGGAAGGGCTCAGAGGCACTTTCCCTCACAACCTCTACTCCCATTCCAAGCCCAGTGAAGCAGAGGAAGTAGGGGATATACCTGGCAAATAGGGGAAGGATGGCACTCTAGGGCGTACGCCCGGCAAACAGGGGAAGGAGGGCACTGTAGGGGTTACACCTGGCAAACAGGTTATGGAGGGCCAGAGGCGAAGGCAGACAAAGCATTTTGCACAATCCAGCACATCACCTGAGGGAGTGCCAGTGTATGCACCTGATGCAGCTCTGTTGTGTGCCTGTTGTGTCCACACCTGTTCCCATTAACCCCAGTACAGGGAAGCCATTTTGAATCCCCAAGAAGTGGAAAGGCACCCCTCAAACATCTCCCACCCACACTGTGGCTCAGGTCTGCATGACCCCAACTCCACGTGCCACTACACCACCTGGTCCAATCAGCCCTTTGACTTGCCAAGCCACTGATAGCCCTATCTCACCAGGCCCACTCTCTCCCCAGTCAGGTGCTCCTGCTGTCCCCGACCACAGCCAGCTCCCAGTCTGCCTGACAGCCAAGTGTGAGTGCTAGTCCCCCTCATACACCTGTCTACATTCAAGGAACGACTGGGCAACAACGCACACAACAGCAAGGAACTCTTCAACATCGTTAAAGAGCTCTCCAACCCCAACGCCGGAAACAACGACATCACCCCTTCGCAAGACCTCTGCAATTCCCTCGCCGCCTACTTCCACAACAAGATCGCGGACATACACAACAGCTTCAGCACTCAACCGACGCACGCCACGACCGAACCACCGCCCCCCCACCACCACCCTCCGCGCCTGGACCCCGATCAGCACCGAAGACACCGTCCGCACGATGAACTCCATCCACTCCGGATCTCTGACCGAACCCTGCCCTCACCACGTCTTCAACAAGGCCGACGCTGTCATCGCACCCCACCTGCGGGACATCATCAACACCTCCTTCGACACCGCCACCTTCCCGGAGAGCTGGAAGCACGCCGAACTCAGCGCTCTACTAAAGAAGCCATCAGCCGACCCCACCAACCTCAAGAACTACCGCCCCATCTCGCTGCTCCCGTTCCCTGCAAAAGTCATCGAGAAGACCGTCAACAAGCAGCTGGCCGCCTTCCTCGAGACGAACGGATCCCTCGACCTCTCGCAGTCTGGCTTCCGGGCCAACCACAGCACCGAGACCGCCCTGATCGCAGCCACCGATGACATCCGAGCCCTGCTCGACAACGGAGAAACGGCGGCCCCATCCTCCTGGACCTCTCCGCGGCCTTCGACACTGTCTGCCACCGTACACTAGGGCAGCGCCTCAGCAACGTCGGAATCCAGGAGAAGGCACTAGAGTGGATCACCTCCTTCCTCGCCGGAAGGACACAGAGAGTCCGCCTCCCCCCGTTCAGATCAGAAGCCACCGAAGTCATCTGCGGCGTTCCTCAAGGCTCCTCGCTCAGTCCAACCTTCTTCAACGTCTACATGAGCCCCCTCGCAAACATCGCACACCAGCACAACCACACCATCATCTCCTACGCCGACGACACCCAGCTGATCCTCTCCCTCACCAACGACCCCACCACCGCCAGAGCCAACCTTCACGAAGGGATGAAAGAGGTAGCCGAATGGATGTAGAACAGCTGCCTGAAACTGAACTCGGACAAGACGGAAGTCCTCATCCTGGGAACCTCACCCTCCGCCTGGGACGACTCCTGGTGGCCCCCCGCCCTAGGCAGCGCACCCAAACCAACAGACCACGTACGCAACCTGGGCTTCATCCTGGACTCCTCCCTCTCCATGACCAGACAAGTCAACGCCGTCTCCTCGTCGTGCTTCAACATCCTGCGCATGCTACGTAAGATCTTCCGGTGGATCCCCACCGAGACCAGGAAGACGGTCACCCAGGCCCTCGTCACCAGCCGTCTGGCGTACGGCAACTCCCTCTACGCCGGAACCACCGCCAAACTCCAGAAAAGACTCCAGCGGATCCAGAACGCCTCAGCACGACTCATCCTGGACATCCCCCGTCGCAGCCACATCTCCGGACACCTGAGAGACCTGCACTGGCTCCCGGTCAACAAGAGAATCACCTTCCATCTCCTCACCCACGCACACAAAGCCCTACACAACCAAGGCCCAGGATACCTCAACAGCCGCCTCAACTTCTACGCCCCCAACCGCCAGCTTCGATCGACCGGCCACGCCCTCGCCGCCGTCCCCCGCATCCGAAGAGCCACCACAGGGGGATGGTCCTTCTCCTACCTCGCCGCCAAGACTTGGAACTCCCTCCTGACCCACCTCCGCCTGACCCAGGACCACCTTGCCTTCAGGAAGCAGCTCAAAACCTGGCTGTTCGAGCAGTAGCGGACCCCCCTCCCCTAGCGCCTTGAGACCCTCTGGGTGAGTAGTGCGCTATATAAATGCTTTGATTGATTGATTGATTGATTGTCTCTCTCACAGTTGGGCCTGTTCTGCTCATTGTTAACCCCCTGACTGTGGAGTTGCCCATGGAAGAGTACAGTCGCACACACTCCCTGTGCAGATTCTCATGTTCTCGCTCTGCACTTTGACATGCCCACGGGTCTTCCTGTTCTGCCCTTGCCTGTGCAGATTCTCATGTACTCGCTCTGCACTTTGAGATGCCCGCTGGCTTTCCTGTTCTGCCCTTGCCTTTGCAGATTCTCATGTACTCACTCTGCACTTTGACATGCCCGCTGGCCTTCCTGTTTTGCCCTTGCCTGTGCAGATTCTCATGTACTCGCTCTTCAGTTTGACATGCCCACTGGCCTTCCTGTTGTGTTGGACTCTTCCCTGTGCAGCCTCTCATGTACGTGCTGTGCACTTTGCCCTGGACACTGGCCCTGTTGCTCTGCTGTGTTGGACTCTTCCCTGTGCATCCTCTCATGTCCTTGCTGTGCACTTTGCCCTGGACACTGGCCCTGCTGCTCCGCTGTGTTGGACTCTTCCCTGTGCAACCTCTCATGTCCTTGCTGGGCACTTTGCCCTGGACACTGGCCCTGTTGTGCTCTGCTGTGTTGGACTCTTCCCTGTGCAGCCTCTCATGTACTTGCTGTGCACTTTGCCATGCCCACTGGCCTTACTGTTTTGACCTTGCCTGTGCAGTTTCCCATGCATATGCTTAGCATTTTGTGCCTTGCTCTTCTCTACAGTTGATCTACTGTCACATCTGTGCAATATGTGAATAAAGACAGTTACTCCAGTTGTCTGTTTAGTCAGTGTCCTTACTGAATAAAGTTATTTTGGTGTGTGCATATGGTTGACTGTGCCCCATGCTCTATGCGGCACTTCTACATTGCAAAGGTCTTTGCCCGCCTAATATTTTTTCACAGGGGTGACAGGGACTTTGGTTCTTTCAGACACTGATACTTGTGGTATCTGTGGTGTTAATTTTAGCTGTAATGCAGTTCTCATTTTCATGGTTTTCTATTGCTGACTACATAGTTCACATGTCAGGTTGGGGGACACTAATAGCACAGGGTGTGATTCTGTGCACAGCGTTGCATGCAGGCTGGGCAATGTCATCATGTATGTGTGTTATTCCTTTATGTGTGCCCAGCTGTGTATGTGTATGGTCATCTTGTAATGGCCCGTAATCCTTGTCCCATGGCCTACATGAGATGCGTGCTGTTGGGTAGTCAAGAGGTGTGCAGAGTGAAGGGTGTGACTTTGTAGGGGTGTTGATGTATGTGTTCCCCTGGATTGTCAAACACACACATATGTCACCCAGGAGTTGTGTGCCTGTTGTTTTGATTGTTCTGCCCTGTGGATGTGGTTGTATGCACATGTGTGAGTTGTCTGTTGTGCACTGTGCAGTGTGTTGGTGTGTCCATGCTGTTCTGTCTGACTCCTACTTGTTGTTTTAATCACTTGTGAGTGTGCAGAGTGTGTGACTAGCACATCAGTGTTGTGTTTGTTTGATCATCCATACCTGCTGCTCCACACTGCCATTGGGGTTGTGTTTCTCATGCATTGCAGGCCCATGGTGCCTTTTATCCTCCTGTGTGGCATGGTGTGTGTGGTGTAATGAATAAAGGAAAAGGACCGCTGCACTCCAATGTAGTTATGGTAATTTATGTGGTACAACGAAAAGTACAAGTCTTATAGGTGCCCCGGGTGTTCACCACCTGGATCTTGGGGTGCTATGAATCAAATGTCTCAAAAATCTTACAAAGTGTAAGAATAACCTGGGGCACTCTTGAACACGATCTGTGTTATATGTCAGTAATAACGAGTAATCCAAAGTAGAATAAGATTTTTACTCAGATGTATACTGTTAGTTCTTCAACAATATTCCAATATTCCATCATATTGACTTCATATGGTGAAATTATACAGGCTTATCCATCATTAAATGTCCATAGTGGGTACATGTATCAACATCCACAATATTTTAAATCCCCGATGCATTTCGCGCTGGAGAGCGCTTCTTCAGGGGGTCTGAAAATTAAACAGGAAGGATATGTAACTGTACTGATACTCAGGAGCGGGAAACTACAAGGAATATTAGTGATGCAGGTAAAAAAGGTACATGGGGTGATAACGTGGCCATAAAGTATAAAACGGAGTTAGACCTTAACAGAACGTCGTGAAAACATAGTCAGGAATGATTCGTGCCGGTTAAAAAGTAATCAAAAGTGCAAAGGATCGTGGGGATGCATGGTGATGAGAATCACGTGAATTAAAGGGTGAAATAAGTGAATAGGACTCGATATGGTGGTCAAACGTAACATCCCATTGCTTGACTCCAATGTGAGTGAAGATAGCCAAGAACCATGGTGGAAGCTATAGTAGCGTACAAAGTAACCAAATTCGTAACCCGGATTGTGAGTGTGACATTAACGTGCATTAATAATCAGCGAGATGAATTCTTACCCGATGGATAATGAGAAAGTATACAGGTCATAAAGTGGTGCGGGGAAAGCCAGGTCCCGGCACGCCGTAAACCCGGAAGACGCCGTGCATGCGTGGTGCATGAAGATATTGTGAGACAGAACTGAACATCGAGAGAGGACTGGACGCGTGTAAACAACTACGAGTAATTAGAAAGGGACCCGCATGCATAAAGCCCGAGGGTTAGAGTGTGTTAGCAGGACTATTATAAAGTGGTGTGTACATACAAAAACGTGAAGTAGAATTACCCAAGAAAAGTGAATACCTGAGAAAGAGCGTATTATACCGGAAATGTAATGTGACTGCTAGAAGATAAATAAATATCAAAAGGGTCCATAGGAAGAAAGTGGGGGGAGCAAAATATATAATGGTGAAACAACGACTGTATGATAATATCTATATAAAACAATGCAAGATAGTCCCAGAAAAAATGCCACACTAAACAGTATGATAAACAGCAGCGTACTGGTCACAGTTTAAAGAGAGATCAAAAAACGGAATGTATATAAGTTCATAAATGACAACTAAATTCAAGTCTTTCATTGAGCCCTTTGGGCTGTGAAGCCTGTAATCGGTATATCCAAAAAAGTTCATGTTGTAAGAGTAGTTTACTGTTGTCTTTGTGAGGCTGTTTTTCAACTATTTCCAGGATCAAAAACCGAATTTGGCTGAGGTTGTGTGACTGCTGTATGAAGTTTGCAGCAATGTTCGACTTTAAATTCTTAGTGCGGATATTGCTCCGGTGCTCATTCAACCTTACCTTAATTTTTCGCTCAGTTTTGCCAACATACGGTAAACCGCATGGGCATTTGATCATATATACAACGTTACTTGTATCGCAAGTGGCATTTACTTGAAGGTTGATAGTAGTTCCTTGGGTGGGATGTGCCACAGTAGGTCCAAGTATTATGCTACTGCAATGACTGCAGTTGTGACACGGAATTGTTCCTTTGAAAATAGTGTTCATTGTGGTTACCGGTTGTTTGATTAACGTTTGTATGGTCTTGGTACGTTGGTATGCAAAAATGGGAGGCCTCTCAAAGATGTGATTAAAATCCATTTCTGATTGCAGTAATGTCCAGTGTTTGCAAATCACCCCTTTGATTTGACGTGAATGTGTGGAGTATTTAGATACAAAGACTGGTCGAGTGGCTTGTTGTTGAACCTTGCTAGCGGGTCTCAGTACTTCTTCGCGATTTTTGAGTTTTGCTCTGTCTTCAGCCATCAGTGTGATTTTTTTAGGGTAGCCACGCTGGTGAAATTTGTTAATGATTTTGGAGCTGTTTTCTTTGTATAGATGCTCTGTAGATGCAATGCGTTTGGCTCTGAGTAACTGTGAGTATGGTAGATGACGCTTGAGGCTAGGTTGATGAAAACTTTTATGGTGTAGATAGTTGTTCCGGTCTGTAGTTTTGGTGTAGATGGAGGTTATGAATTGGTTGTCGCATACTTTGATAAGTACATCCAAGAAAGAAATTTCAGTCTTGCTAAGTGTGTGAGTGAATTGGATACGTTCATTCACTGTGTTGAGTTCATTGATAGCAGACAAGAGTTGAATCTCGTTGCCCTGCCAAACAAGGAAAATATCGTCAATGTACCGAAAATATGCACACAAAAAAGGTAGCCATTGGGAATTTTGGAGAATATGTTATTGTTCAAATGCGTACATGAAAAGGTTCGCGTATGCTGGAGCAGCACAGTTGCCCATGGCTACTCCAGACAGTTGTAGGTAATATTGGTTGTCAGTGGTTTTGAAGTAACTGTGATGTAGAATGAATTGCATCAACTCCATTATGAAAACCTGCAGTTCCAAGGGTTTATCTGTTTGCACTAAGGCAGTCTCCAATGCTTCCAACCCCAAATTGTGGGGGATTGAGGTGTACAAAGCGTTAACATCAATAGTACACAGGATGATGGATTGGTCAGCAGGAATCTGGATATTTTGGAGTTTGTTTAAAAAATCCGTGGTATCTTGAATATACGTGGTCATTCCTTTAACACTCATTTGTAGGTGTTTATCAATGTAAGCTCCTGTTGGTGCATGTATGGAATTGGTGGTACTGACAATAGGTCTGAATGGTGGTTGTCTCAAGTTTTTGTGAATTTTAGGTACAAGGTAAATGTATGGTACCTGCGGGTAGTCTTTGATTAAAAATCTTCTGTCTCTGTCAATGATGGTGTTGGCGGATACTGCTGCGTTTATAATCGTGGTGAGTGCCTCTTTGAAAGTGGTAGTGGGATCTGAGTTCATCCACATATATAAATCAGAATTTTGTAGGTGTTCTTGGAGGCAATTGTGGTAGTATGTGGAATCGTGTGTGGTGTAATGCCATCCCCTATGTGTGCTTATTATGCCTACCCATTGTGAGTCTGCACTCCCTCAAATTGTATATGGTACACTCCTTATATGCCCACTACTGACATGCAAGACACTTCACTTTGATGTCAGCTGTCCCCTTGGTTTATATGTGTGTGTGCCTCCCCATCACTTCATTTGTGACACTGTGCTTTATGGTGCAGGTCTTTGGCCAGGAGAAATGTGCACTCAGGACATTTCCCCAATGGGTTATATGTGATGTTCTTGTGCTGTTTATCAGTCATGGTTGCTCATGTGCACTTCAGCTGTGTGTGCTGCCCAGGGCTCTGGTCAAGATGGTTCTGCCTTTGTATCCCAAATTTGTGCAACTGTTGTTGTTGTGTTGGATGTATTTGTGTTGGCTGTGGTATTGCTTCACTTCCTGGGTGTGCTGTTGTGTTTGTGCTGTGCTGATTAGTGTTGTGTGGGTTGATGTTGTGTCACTCATGTCTGTATGTGACTGTTATGTTTGGTGTGCACACACCGCTTGCTGTGCATACAGTGCTGTGTGTATGTGGCCTTGTCGTTGCCGGATGTGCATCCCCTGATGTCCTGCAGTTTTGTTCTGTTTTTTTGCCTGTGCATATGTAGTTTCTATGATGTGGCTGTGTTGGTCTGTGATGGTGCACTTCTTGTGTGATTTGTGGTATATTGTGTGTGTTTTGTTCCTGAGTGATGAGGTTGTGCACTCCTGTTTTGTCTGTGCTCCCATTGCCTTTCCACATTTTGGCTGACAGGATATGTCTATTTCTGTTGGGGTTCTGTGTGTGTTTCAGTTGTGTTTTGTGTATGAGTGTTGTTTTTATGCAGACATCTGTTCCGGTATCCCTGTGTGTGTGTGAAGTTTGTGGCTGCACCCAGGGTGTGTGTTTGTTTGTGTGTGTATGGACTGGCAAGTATTGGCAGCCTTCAGTGTGTTTGGCACTGGTGTTGTGTGCTGCTGTTGTGAGGGGGGTATGTGTGTACATTCCTCCTGGTGTTTGGCAGTCATGGAGTATGTCAATGGGCCCTGTGTGTTGTGCTGCTGTTGTACTCCTGTGAGGGGTTGTATACACGTGTGGCTGTCCCTGTTTGACTTCCAGGCCTTCCTTTGTTCCTTGTGCCTTTCCCTGGTTTACCTTGCTGTCACCCCGTGTTGTTGCACTGTGGTGCCTGTGGTTTGACTCCACTGACTGTACCAGCCATGTGTGGTTTGATTGTCTGAGGGGGTGTTCTGTGTTCCATGTCTTGCATGTGATGTGCACATGCTTGTTGTGTGTCTCCATGGCCTTCTATTTGTGTACATGCCACTTTGGCTTCCATATTTGTTGGGCTCCATTGCTGTTGGCATTTGGTGTATGTGTGTTTGTGTGTCAGTCTGTGGTATGTATGTGTGTCTATGCAGGTTGTGTGTCCATTTGTTCCTTGTATGTGTTCATTTGGTGCTTGTACTCATGTTTGTTTCCATGTGTGTGGTGGTGTTGTGGTGTGTGTGTTTCCCTGGCCCTGTGTCACTGTGCGGTGTGTTGTGTGTTCCTGTGCAGCCACACCTGCTGTGGCTGTCTCCCTGTTTTTGTTGTGTGGTGCAGGGTGTGGTTTGACCAGGCTTGTTGATGTGCATGGGTGTGCACAGGATGCGCACATGGAATGTTCCTACATGGGGTGTGCTCATGTGTGGTGGGGGAGGTGTGGCCCTGGGGTCTTTGTGCCCTGGCCATGACTTGGACTGGCCCAGCCTCCTTTCTTGTGCGTATGTATTCCCTTGTGTTCTCCGCTGCGGTGATGTGACCGGGACATCGCTTCATGATCGCGGAAGATGTGTGTCCAGGATGCAGAGGGGTGACTTGGTGGCAGGTGGGTCGTGTGTGGGTGCCCTTGTGGATGTGTTCCTGTCCCCAGCAGGGTGTCTGATACAGATTTGGACCCTTTGTCAGCCCGTGTGTTGTGTGTTATATTTGTGTAGTTGCAAACCTGCGGCAGTGTCCGCTGCGGTCCATGAGTTGCTGTTGATGTAGCAGTTACAGCACCGGAAAAATATGTAGGGCAGGTTCCATGGCGGTTGTGACCGGGTGGTGTGGACCGGGAGTCTGGTTTCGCGCTCCGCTGCCAAGTTTCACCGTCTCTGGTTGGGCGGTGTCTTCACTGCGGTGCGTCTGCTTGTTTGAGGCATCCTAATTTGTGGAGCGGGGCGGATGTCAATCAGCATGGCGGAGAGTCCCCATTGGCTCCCACCGCCGTGGTGGTGGGCCACTTTGATGGCGGTGCACGTCGCTCCACGGATGACGGGATTTGGCCTATGTTTGGCCATACTAATATAGCGGACGTGAGTTCCGCTGCTGGCTGGCGGAAAAATGAATTTTTCAGCACTTGCAGCACCGCGGTGGTGCCACTGCCCAACATCCTAATGGACCCCTAAGTGCCTTATCGATGCCTTGTAAATAATGCGAAGCCTGTATCGCCACAGGAAGGTCTTTAAAAGTGATGTTACTGTGGAGATAGGGGCTTGTAAATAGGCCCCACAGCTTACAAAAGTCTAATGCCATGCACCTCGGGAGATCGTCGCCCAAGGTGGGATGGGTGCAGGGCCTGGCCAATTGTCAGGTTCAACCACTGCTGTGCACAAACAAGGCCCTGTTTCATGGGGGTTGACTGCCCTGGCAGGTTGAGCACAGGACCTTGCCAAAGCACAGGCACAGCGGAGGATGGCCTCCCACAACATATGGGTGCAGGGCCTACAGGTAGACCAGGGCCTGTGGCCAACCGCCATTGGACACAGCGAAAGGCCATGTGCTGTGGGAATTGGCCACCCGTAGCAAGTTGGGTGCAGGTTGTGCTCTGTAAGGGTTAGCATTAAATAGGCAGGTAGGTAAAAGGAACTGTTAAATGCAGTATACAATCAAAAACCCTAGAAATTCACTAAAACATCTGGAAAATTCACTGACAATAACAAAAGTTAAAGTGAACCTAACTTATTTTGTGAAGCGAGACACTAGAGAGGGGCCAGGAGAGGTTCGTTCTAATCTTTACATTACCCATACAATCCGGGACAGTATTTGACCTTCCTTGGGACTATTCAAATACTTCGTGATTAACATGAACAATTCTGCCTGGTCATCCACCCTGTATTCATTTATTTTGGCGCCATTCACTGTTGCATAGCTTTTTCAAAGAATTCAATAACTTTCTGGCCCTGTTACACCAACTTGTTCTTTATGCAAAACCAATCCATAAACATTTTTCATGTTTTGTCCTATGTGCTAGGAAGAGTAAACATTCCTGAAGGTCGATTGACCCTGGAATGCTGACTGTGCTGTCCAAACGTCTGTACAGTACCTCTTGCTTGCTTAATTTATGTCCCTGTATGAGGGTGTAAATCCTTCCGAGCGAAGGCATGAGTGATTTACAAAACGTTTTCAAGGATTTTCTACACAAGGTTTTGGCAGGCTGTGTATTTAATATTCTTTATTTTTTATTTTAAAAGAAGTGTATCGTTGTGACTTTTAATCACATCCAAACAAAGTTTAATGCTGTTGCTTCGAAGCCTTTTCTATTGCGTTTTGTAAATTGTCCTTTTGTGATGTTAAATGTAGCCATTATAACCATAATTTGTGACGATGTTCAATAAATAACGTCCACATATTTGCACATATTTAATATAATTTGTACTTCAGGTTTAACCATTAAAATTGAGCGTTAGTTGTGCTCACTATAACAGGTTGAAATTCTTAAACAGTAAGGAGTGGAGCAAGATATCAACACGTTACCACATGATAACCGAAAACTGCTAAATCGGTGTAAAATATAAGTAGAAGGTTACCATAAAAAATTGTGAAATAGAATTTTGCCCAAACTTAGCAATAAATTCCAAATTTCAAGTAATGCCCTGGGCGTAGTTATGAGTGCAATACTCAATAATAGATAATAGACGTTCAAACTATTTCTACGTGATGCTAAGGATGCACACCTTATAACTGCTGAAACTGCTGAAACACAAAATCTGTACAGTGTAAGCATAATGTATGCACACATAGATATACAGTAACTTTTATCCAAGATTATAGATTATAGATCAGCTTCAATATCTGCTGTAGGTGTTTTTTAAACTTGGTTTACAAAAATCACACTTTTTGTTTTCTTTTATTTATGTAGCTTGGCACAAAGCAGTCAGGTTTAACTTAGAGGCAATGTGTAAAATCTTTATGCAGCACTTCAAACAGTAACATACAACACAAGAAAAATCCCACACTAATTTAGAAAAAATGGGTAAAATCTAGTAAAATATTTGACACCACAAGGCAGCACCGTCACTTTACCCTGCACGCCATCACTTTGTCCCACGGGACCACCTCCACCCCGCCACCTTGCCCAACGGTACTACATTGCCCACAGTCCCAAGCGCCACAAGTGCCAGGATGCGCCAAGACGGATATTTCATGCCAGGCGGCGCATTAAAGCAGCCTCAGGCTCCCGCAGTGTGCCTGGGCCGCACCCCCGCAAAGCCTGGGCCAAGGGCCGGCCCGTCTGCACCCGCCAAGACCGGACGAGGCTGGGTTGGGCCCACTCCCTACCATTTTGACTTTGGAACTTCTACTCTTTTGTGGCAAGGTATTGTGCTAATTTTAGTTTTTGGTATTATCCCTAGGGTATTCTAAGATGAGTAAGCGAAAGATAGGCACCGGGCAGGGTGTTGTGGGGACACTTGATGCTTTTCTTTTAAGGGCAGAGTCAGCACTCATCCACGAGATTGAATTTACAGAGTGAAGACTATCCCGAGAGCCTCAGTCTTCCCAGAATCGACCTGCAAAATCACCTCAAAAACTCCTCTCCCCGAATTAACCAGACTCAACACAAGGAGACAGCTTTAGTCTCTATTACTTCCCTCAAACCAGAAAGTAGACATGATAGCTCTGACATAACCACCAGAGGTCAGAAGGCCAAAATAAGCCAGGGCAATAGTCACGAACCACCACTTAAGAAGAGGAAGGGCCAAGGTTCCCAGAAACATAATCAGAACGGCCAAAAGGTAACGGGGAGGAAAACTAAAACTACAATTATTGACACAGATCTTAATCAGGGGTGTAGTACAATGGCACCGCCCACAGTATCTAACGGAGCTCCTGCCTAGGTATACGAGGAGGAATTCTGGAGAAGGCGAAAAACGATGGTATCAGTATTGCTGGATCCACTATCATGAAAACTAACATTAAGAAACAAGTTGTTGCACTTTTTGAGTGCAAGGGCTGGTATAACTAATACTCTTTTTTCAGAATTTAAAATGGCTCGAAGAATCGGATGGGTGGACAAAACAAGAATATCTCTAGCGGGTGACAGTGTAGTTCTAACTTTCAGATTACCTGGTCTGGTACAGTCAATCCTAGACAGGGCTGGTAATCGGACCAGTGGGGCTCAGGGCATAAACATACTACCACTGGGAGGTTTTTATCAACCTCCCAGACCCCCATGGCACATTCCGTTAGAGGAGAGATTCCCAGGGCGCAGACAGCCTAGGTATAGGGTCCCATTGAGTAACTATTACGATATCTTGAATTCAGTGGAAGATATAGACTGACTAATGTAGCATTCTCTGTTAGAATTGTTATTGTACATTCTTGCTGTTACATTCTCTGTGTGTTCAATAGAACAGTCTTAACTGGTCTTCTGCTGGAGGTGGTTGTTCAAGCTGTCTCTTGCAAAAAACTTCTCAACTTCTACTTGGCCGGCTTTATTGGATTACAACATAAATTTGGCGACGATCGGGATCTATGATCAAGAAGGTCTAGAAAAGAACCACGCATTTTTTCTAAAGATTTTTTTTCCTCCTCGAAGAAATTGAAAGACAGAGACAGCGTTCGCCTTTACAGCTCAAGAAAATTAAAGGTATTATTTATTTATTTCATTTGTGTATGAAGATTGCACCAGCGGCAGCCGGCTTTGTTTTATGTGCTTTGATCGCACCAGCGGGAGTTGAACTTCAACCCCATTGCTTTATTTTTTTTCCTTCTCTTTCTCTCACACAAGAGAGTTTTGAATTTTTATTAAGACGCTATTTCTTGTGCGTGTGACACAAGCGAAGGCGCATTTTCTTTGTTTTATTCTTAAATCCTCAATTATTGCGCCGCTAACTTCAGAAGCATTATTTAAAACTCACCGAAGCTTCGGAACGCGCGCTGCTGTCATTGACTCTCCAACGCTGGTCTGAAGTGTCGCCACACGAGTCAACTCTATAGCGTCACCACACGTATCACGTCGCTACTCACGTCCTGACGTGTGCGTTTCAGCGGCCATCTTAATTCACCGTCTCCATGGTAACAACTACAATCGGATGTCGGCAACTTAACCTGTTTTAACCTTTGTTATTCTTCGTTTTCATTGGAGATTGCGATAATTAACAATACTACTTACTCAACTATTCGATATTTGATTTTTGGTACATTGTTTTAAAGAAAAAGAAAAAGCTGTGGCACTTCACATTGGATATTTTCTACTGCATTTCCTGTCCTTCTTCGCAGACTACGGGATGGGATCTTTGGTATCCTACTTTTCTGGCTTACGTAGATGTTATTGAAGAAGATGGTTGTTCTCCAAAAAGAAAATTAGCCTTATTAAAGAACTGTTTAGGTGGTGCAGGACTCAAAGAATTGGAAAACTTGCCTCCTGTTGAAAATGTTGGTGCTGGTGACTTGAATATTTTTGAAATTGGTATAAGACAGTTAAGCATTAGATTTGGAAGAAAGATCAATACTGTCATGGAAAGATTTAAATTTTATTCCAGAGTACAAAAAGAGGATGAGTCTATAGAAAACTATGTAGCTGCATTGCGCACTTTGGCCGGGTCTTGTTCTTTTGAAACTATAAATTTTGAACAGGTCTTGAGGGATCAAATTATGATGCGCACAAAAAGTAAAAAGATCCAAGAACGTCTTTAGATGGGTACCGAGTCTTCTCTCAGTGCTGTGTTAAACATTGCCAAGGGTATTGAACAATCGGAACTGTTTGTGAATGAAATCAGAGGTCAGGAAGTCAAAAGTAAGGTAGTGATTCCTGAGGTATCATTAGTAAAAAATTTTACTAACTATAAGAAAACTTCTTTTCCTCCCAGAAAAGATTTCTCTGGAAGGGAAAATAAATTTCCTGTAAAAAAATCCCAAATCATATGTTATAGATGTGGTGCCAACGACCACGTAGGAAGCTACAGAGGTTGTCCTGCTTGGAACAAGATTTGTATAAAGTGTAAGAGACCAGGTCATTTTAACAAAATGTATAAATCATCTCAAAAAGTAAATTTTTTGTCTTATGAAGAATGTGAAGACCTAGAACAACCTTCTGAAATCAACACCTTGTTGTGTGTTGGGGATTCTAAATGCAAGGGCTTTCCCACTGATAATATCATTGTCAATGGGGAAGAAATACCTATGCTCATTGATTCCTGTGCATGGTATACTATTATAGGCAAAAGTGTTTTTAACAGATATTGGAGCTCTACTAAATTTTGTTCTTTTGTTTTGATCTTGTTGATAAGAAAATCATAGAACCTGTTGAATCCTCTCCATGGGTTTCGCCAGTGGTTTTGTCCCTTAAGAGCAATGGTGAACTTCGTCTTTGTGTTGATCTTTGGAGTTTAAACAAAGAGATCTGGATCGACAGACACCCTTTACCTCACATCCATGAGCTCATCTCTACTCTTTCAGGTGCATCAGTATTTTCTACACTAGATCTAGCTAGTGCATATCACCAAGTGGTTTTACATGAAGAATCTAAATTTTTAACAACGTTTATCACACCAGAAGGTATGTTTCAATATTGCCGAATGCCTTTTGGCTTAGCCAGTGCGGCCTCTGTTTTCTAAAGACTTATGAAAACTGTGTTGGAGGGTTGTGTGGGTGCTATCGCCTTTCAGGATGATATCCTAATATATGGTAAAAACTATGAGGACCATGATGAGAACCTAGAAAAAGTTTTAAAATGTGTTCAAGAAAAGGGTTTGACATTAAAATTGTCCAAGTGTAAATTTAGACAAAGCAAAGTCGAATATCTTGGCCATGAGATTTCTTCCCAGGGTATCAAACCTAAACTCAATCATATCCAGAGTATTTCAAAAGCACCGGCACCTTCGAGTAAGGAACAATTGGTGTCATTTTTGGGACTCACTGAATTTTACAGTAAGTTTGTTCAGAATTATGCCTCAAAAGTACATCCTCTAAGATCTTTGTTAAAAAAAGATGTAAAGTTTGTTTGGTGCAATGACCAACAATCTGCTTTTGATTTGTTGAAACAAGAAGTTGTGAGTTCTCCTTTCTTAAGACCATTCGACCTGGGTAAAGAATGCATAGTATGTGTTGATGCAAGCAATGTGGGTTTGGGTGCTGTGTTAATCCAGAAAGATAAAGGTGATGAATACGTAGTTTCGTACGCTTCCAGGACTTTGCGGGGTGCAGAGTACAACTACTCTACTATTGAGAAAGAGCTATTGGCATGCACTTGGGCTTGTGAGCATTTCAGACAGTTTATTTGGGGAACAAGGTTTCGGCTAAGGACTGACCACAAGCCCTTAATTAACGTGTTGGCAGCTGGTGGTGGTAGAACTCTAACTGCGCGTTTGGCTCGCCTATGTGCAAAATTGCAGGAATTCCAGTGCATTGTGGAGTATATTCCTGGTCGTTTGAATGTACATGCTGACTGCATGTCCAGGTTACCTTTAGTCAATTCTATTAGTGCCGACAATTCTGAAAGTGATTCAGATGTTGTCTTTAACATTGATGATGTCAATGAGTGTAACAATGCAGGTCTGTCTAATGACATAACTGAGATTAATTGGAGAGAAGCAATGAGTAATGATACCAGTTTGTCTTGCGTTGTGGATTATTTACAACATGGCTGGCCCCAGAAAAGGTATTTATCTGGTGATGTTCTTTCTTTCTTTAAAGTTAAGGATGAACTTATGTTTGATCAGGGTTTCATAATTAGAAGCGACAAGATTATTCCTCCTTTTGCTTTGAGAGAAAAGATTGTTTATATGGCACATGAAGGCCATATGGGGATGTCTAGTACCAAGAGACGTATTCGTGAATTCTACTGGTGGCCTGGGATTGATAAAATGGTTGACAAATGGGTTAGTTCTTGCTAAGAGCGACAAAACTGTCAAACCATTGTCGGTTGACATTTCTCCTATTGAGTTTGTCACATGTCCCTGGAAAAAGTTAGGCATTGATATTATTGGACCTCTTGTTTTGTCCTCTAACAAGGATGTGTTTGCTTTACTACTAATCGACTATTTCTCGAAATGGCCTGAACATAAAGTTGTGGAAAAAGTTGGTTCTACCCAAGTAATTCAGTTTCTAGATGAAGTCTTTTGTAGGGAGGGGATTCCAGCTGAAATTGTGTCTGATAATGGTCCGCAGTTTGTCAGTAGAGAATTTGTGTCATTCCTTGAAAGATGTGGCATTGTGCATAAAAGGGTGTCGAATTATAATCCCCAGGCCAATGGTCAGACGGAACGATTTAATAGGGTTATAAAGGAATCCATCCAGTTGGCCATTAAAAGTAACTTAGATTGGAGGAGAACTTTGCGTGCTACTTTGTTGTCTTATCGAACCTCGCCCAATTCCGTTACAGGTTTGTCTCCTTTTGAGATGCTTAGAGGTAGAAAACCTGGTTCAAAACTTCTTCCTTGGTGGATGAAAGTTAAGCTCCTGTGTGAAACTTCTTTCGACTGTGACAAAGTAAAGGACAGGGTTTTGAAATACCAGGAAAAGATGAAAATCAATTACTTGTCTTTAAACAACCGATGTAGAAAAATCAGGGTTGGTGATTTCGTGCGAGTTAAGTTTGGAAGGTCTGTTGGGAATAAATGGAGCAAATGGTCTGATCCTTGCAAGGTTACAGAAATCTTTTCTAAAGCAGTTCGTGTTGAAGGGGGTAAGGTATGGAATTTTAGAAGAGTGTCTTTATGTAAAGGTTTGAATTTGGAAGGGGATCAACGATCAGCATCTCCTCCTAGTACCCATGATTCCAGTATGGATAACAAGTCAAAGGACTCTGTTGTAAAAGATGATGTGCCTTACTCTGCAATGATAGATACTTTTATGTTTGAGAATCAAAATTTGAATGGTTCTATTCCTGTTGTAAATACTTCTCCTCAAGATGCTTTCTCCAGAGGTGTTAATGTGGGTGATGTTGGTAACGCTATTTCTCAAAACACTATTTCTCGAAACAATGATGTAACTGACTTAGGTTTTAAGGAAAAGTTCTCGTGTTAAGCAGATTCCTGTTAAATTACATGATTACTTTTATTGAAGTTTTTTTTAGTTTTTTTTTTCTCTCTGTATTTCTTTTTGTTTTTTTTTAAAAGGGGGAAGGTGTGTAGCATTCTCTGTTAGAATTGTTATTGTACATTCTTGCTGTTACATTCTCTGTGTGTTCAATAGAACAGTCTTAACTGGTCTTCTGCTGGAGGTGGTTGTTCAAGCTGTCTCTTGCAATAAACTTCTCAACTTCTACTTGGCCGGCTTTATTGGATTACAACAACTAACCCCTGGGAGTCTTTCTACCTCAAACTATTAGTCCAATCTGCATGGAGGCCGGGCTGACCAGGCCCTCAAGCCAAAAATCCACTATGGACCGGTCCACTCAGTTAGAAATATCCTCCTGCCCCCTCCCCAGTCCCGAGGGAGCAGGGGGAAGAGGGTTTGGGCATAACCAACTTGGCTCTGGATGCCTTACCCGATTCCCTCGAACAGACAAGCGCAGCCCAGGCACTCACGAATAGTGATGGTCTATCCAATAGTAAGGCAGTAAGAACTAGCTTCGCAACCAATGATGACGTAGCCCTTTGTAATCTTGTGTCTAGGAACATCTCTGGTCTATGTTCTAAGCCAAACAATCCTTTGTGGTGTGATTTCATAGCAAAATTTGAGATATTATGCCTTCAGGAAACTTGGGCTAAGGAAGCAATCCATATGAATGGATTTAGTACAGATCATACACCCGCTATTGAGGGGTCGAGGGGAAGGCCAAAGGGTGGGCTCTGTATGTACATATCAAGTAGTCTGAAAACAAAAAAGATAGAGATGTTTGGAGAGAAAGCGTTTTACCAAGTGGGTACAATCCATGTAGACTCAAAACACTGGATTACTCTGGCAAACTTTTATAATAATATTCCCCCGGATAAAGTTAGGGTTACTGTTAAAAAAACTGCAGGGATTCGAAATCTGTGCGCAGTGGGTTCCATGTTAAAATATCGATAGTAAAAATATTGATGAAAAACATGTGGATGTGAAAATATAAAAAATCTCAACTTCCTATACATAAACAGGTAAGTACAAAAACATCGATGTAAAAAATATAGAAGTAAAAAATATCGACTTAAAAAAATTACATAACTTAAATATAATTAATTAAATACTATTAATATTATTAACAAAATTAATTACATTTAATATATATTTTAACTAATTATAACTAATAAACTTAATTTAATAAATATAAATACAAAAAAGATGTGTACATCTATTTACTTAAATGCATTTTATTAAATAT
Source organism: Lissotriton helveticus (assembly GCF_964261635.1). Classification (NCBI taxonomy): domain Eukaryota; kingdom Metazoa; phylum Chordata; class Amphibia; order Caudata; family Salamandridae; genus Lissotriton; species Lissotriton helveticus. The sequence continues at coordinate 279,175,571 of NC_136059.1, forward strand.
TATCTTCATTTAATTTATAAACTTTTTAAATTATATACAAATAAAATATACACATATAAATAATTTAAAATTAAATAAAATATTCTATATTTAATTAACATATCAAACTATCAAAAAAAAGAATAAAACATACATTTAATAACAAAATAAACACAATAGTAGTGAAAACATTAGATAACGAGGGGGTAAAATGTACTATTCTCACTCCAGTGAGTGCAACAGTAGGGAAAGCATTCGATAGCATAGGGGTAAAAATTACTATTCCAACTTCAGTGAGTGCAATAGTAGGGAAAGCGTTGAATAGCAGAGGGGTAAAAAATTATTCCCACTCCAGTGAGTGCAACAGTAGGGAAAGCGCTGGATAGCGGAGGGGTAAAAATTACTATTCCCACTCCAGTGAGTGCAACAGTAGGGAAAGCGCTGGATAGCGGCGGGGTAAAAATTACTATTCCCACTCCAGTGAGTGCAACAGTTGGGAAAGCGTTGGATAGCGGAGGGGTAACAATTATTATTCCCACTCCAGTGAGTTCAACAGTAGGGAAAGTTTTGGATAGAGGAGGTGTCAAATAATATTCCCACTCTAGTGATTGCAACAGTAGGGAAAGCGCTGGATAGCGGAGGGGTACAAATTACTATTCCCACACCAGTGAGTGCAACAGTTGTGAAAGCATTGGATAGCAGAGGGGTGCAAATTACTATTCCGACACCAGTGAGTGCAACAGTAGAGAAAGCGTTGGATAGCAGAGGGGTAAAAATTACTATTCCCACTCCAGTGAGTGCAACAGTAGAGAAAGCGCTGGATAGCAGAGGGGTAAAAATTACTATTCCCACTCCAGTGAGTGCAACAATAGGGAAAGCGTTGAATAGCGGAGGGGTAAAAATTACTATTCCCACTCCAGTGAGTTCAACAGTAGGGAAAGCATCAGATAGCATAGGGGTAAAAAATACTATTCCCACTCCAGTGAGAGTAACAGTAGGGAAAGCGCTGGATAGCGTAGGTATAAACATTACTATTCCCACGCCAATGAGTGCAACAGTAGAGAAAGCATTGGATAGCAGAGGGGTAAAAATGAGTATTCCCACTCCAATGAGTGCAACAGTAGGGAAATCGCTGGATAGCGGAGTGGTAAAAATTGCCATTCCCACTCCAGTGAGTGCAACAGTAGGGAACGCGCTGGATAGCAGAGGGGTAAAAGTTACTATTCCCACTCTAGTGAGTGCAACAGTAGGGAAAGCGCTGGATCCCACAACAATAAAAAACAAAAACATCAACATTTTGTAATTTCCAATATTAACATAAATAATATATACATTTAAATATATTACTATTAACAAAGATAATACAAATGTATGTATGTATGTATTGTGCACTTATATAGCGCGGGCTGCCACCCATAGGGTATCCTGGCGCTTTGACATAACTGAACTAGCTACATAGACACGTTATTATGTTGTTCTAGGGAAAAGATAGGTTTTTAGATTTTTCTTGAAGGATGGCAGGTCCTTCAAGCTCCTCAAAGACAGGGGGAGGGAGTTCCACAGCTTAGCAGCCGCGTTTCCAAAGGACCGACCCCCCATCCGTAGCCTATGAATCTTCGGGACCACCACAAGTTATGCTGAGGAGGAACGCAAAGGTCTCACTGCGTGGTACCAAGAGAAGAGGTTATGAAGCATGACTGGGCCTTGGTCATGTAGAGCTTTAAAGACCAGGCAGGATGATTTAAAAAGGATACGCTGCTGGACTGGCAGCCAATGGAGGTCTTTAAGTGCAAGGGAGGAGGAAGCAGCGCGCGGCCTGGAGAGAGCTAACTTCGCAGCCATATTTTGAATGCGCTGCAGCTTATAGATCAGAGTGCCAGGTGCCCCAAAAAGCAGTGCATTGCAATAATCTATCCTGCTAAGGATAATGCCACGCACCACCTCTGGCCTAGCCTGGATCGGGAGCAGGGGGAGGATTTTCCGCAAGGTACGGAGTAGCAGCACACATGTGGAGATAGTTTTATTAACGAAGCCGTCCGACTGAAGGTTAGAGTCAAACATGACTCCGAGGTTACGGACAGAGTCCACCGCCACCACATTGCCCAAGGAGAAAGAAGGCCAAAGGTCAGTCGGTAAAGGATGCGGAACGCGATCCGAGGAACAGTAGAGTACCTCGGTCTTGGAGCTGTTCAAAAGTTTAGACCACTGCCTATTAACTTTGGTGGAATCCAGTCCATTCCCTGTAAGAGATTCGGCGGGAAGATAGAGTGAAAAATGGACTAATGCATGGTCTGTCCAACATTGAAAGGTAATTTCCCTGATCACCACCTGGGAGGCTTCGGCGAAAACCAAGTCCAGGACATGACCCTTCATATGGGTCTGAGATAAAACCAGCTGTTGCAACTGAAGGTTGCTACAGGCCTGGCACAGTTCTCTAAAGGCTGTACCTGTAGGCCCATTAGGCCACAGATTAAAGTCCCCCAAGATAAGTAGTCTGGAGTGTGAATTTGAGAGATCGTAAATTAAATCCACCAGATCCGATACCTTGGATATAGCACAGCCCGGCGGTCTATAGCAGAGCAGTCCAGATTGCAAGACACCTTTGTGTCCTTTGAGCGAAAAACCCATCAGTTCGAACCCTTGGTCCTCTTTGACCTCAAATTGGGAGAAGGCCAAGGAATCTCTAAAAATAAGTCCTATACCTCCACCTCTATTCCCCAGCCTCGGGCAATGCATGATTTTATAGCCCGGAGGACAGGCCAATCCGAGTTCTACATCTCTGTCTGCTCGAGTCCACGTCTCAGTTAGAAAGAGCACATCCAACCCAGAGGAATCTATGAGGAGTGCAGTTTCAACATGGTGTTTATAAAGTGAACGAACATTAAGCAAACCACAAGACAGCCCTTCCGAATAAGCAGGGTTGGTACTCATCACCTGACTTGACTGGGGGCGTAGCTGGATAAGCTCATTCCTAGAATAGGTGACAAAAGTTTGGGAAACAGAGGCAGCGTGGATGGCGCTGGGCGCGACAGGTGCTGCGAACGGGCGCAAACGGGCTTACCTCTGGCGCACCTCCGGCGCGCCTACGGCGCGCCCGCTGTGCGCTTGGGAGTGGCACATCCTATATAACCTTTAAGCGCGGGTGTCCTGCGAGGCAGATCTCTGGCCCCACACCCAAGATAATTTACAACAAGGGGTGGGGATGGACAGAGTCTCTGAATTAAGCAGAGTACTCTCACCCAGTCAAGAGATCAGGGCTAGATCCAACACCGTTTTTTAGCTCATTGCACCATCCCAGTTTCAGAACCTGGCTGTATGCAAATTAGTCTGTCCCTGGCCCAGTGCATCATGGGAACAGGGCAGACCAGACTACAAAAGCCAATTCTCACCACCCCTTGTTGCAAATATTTTTGCCCTCACCCAAGATGGCGGCCGTTAATCGGCACCTCCTGGCTACCCACCCAAGATGGCGGCCAAAATACCGCGATGCGGGTCCAAGAAATCCTAAGTCCCACAAAATGCGAGTGGCGGTACAATTATAGTGCAGGTAAGAGCTATACACTAGTTATGACCCCTGAAGATGTCCCCAATGCGCGAAGAGCGACTGCGTCCTAAGTCGAGAGGCGCGATAGTGCAAGTGCACGTGAAGTGAGTTTTAAAATAGTAAAACAGCAGGTAGCAGCAGCAGCTTACGCGACCAAGCAGTGGCAGGTAATAGTCTACCTGGACTGAATCATTATCTACACATTAATTAACACTATACTATCCACAACACACACCTACAATTAATTTCTGAATTAAAATTGATAATTAATAATTAATTAATGGAAATTAATTTATAAATATCTATTAATTAATCAATAAAACATTTATTGATTGCCACCCTTCACACCATTTACACATATAAATACCATAACACACACCTAAAATTAATTACACAATTACAATTAATAATGACTAATTCATTAATGGAAATTAATTTAAAAGATTTAGGGCCCGATGTAGGTAAATCTTTTTGACCACTTCTTAAATACCGATTCATACCGAATCGGTATTTAAGAAGTGGTAAAAAAGAGGAGGGCAGACGTAGGTAATTTTATTTTAATAATTACCGAATCGGAAGCAATCGGTATTTACCGATTCGGTAAATACTGAATCGGTAATGCCCATTGATTCCTATGGGCATTGAAGCTCATAGGAATCAATGATTCAGAAAAGGGTGTGGTGATGAACAGAGTGTCTGAATTAAGCAGACCACTCTTACCCAGTCCTTTCTGGTGTCTCCTTTCTGGTGAAGAATTGGCTTGGTAGTTTGGTCTGCCCTGTTCCCATGATGCACTGGGCCAGGGACAGACTAATTTGCATATAGCCAGGTTCTGAGCTGGGATGGGGCAGTGAGCTAAATAACGGTGATGGATCAAGCCCTGATCTTTGGACTGGGTAAGAGTGGTCTGCTTAATTCAGACACTCTGTTCATCACCACCCCCTTTTCTGAATCGTTTTTGGCCACTATAGGTGTGGCAGGGTATACTCAGACATGAGTCCCTTGCTCACTGCTCCATCAGGATTCAAGCAAGCCGGGCCGACGAGGCTGAAATGCCAGAAACCGGTCCCCGGTAGCTTGTCTCCTTTCTGGTGAAGAATTGGCTTGGTAGTTTGGTCTGCCCTGTTCCCATGATGCACTGGGCCAGGGACAGACTAATTTGCATATAGCCAGGTTCTGAGCTGGGATGGGGCAGTGAGCTAAATAACGGTGATGGATCAAGCCCTGATCTTTGGACTGGGTAAGAGTGGTCTGCTTAATTCAGACACTCTGTTCATCACCACCCCCTTTTCTGAATCGTTTTTGGCCACTATAGGTGTGGCAGGGTATACTCAGATGTGAGTCCCTTGCTCACTGCACCATCAGGATTCAAGCAAGCCGGGCCGAAGACGGCTGCAATGCCAGAAACCGGTCCCCGGAAGCTTGTTTCCTTTCCAGTAAAGAATTGGCTTGGTAGTTTGGTCTGCTCTGTTCCCATGATGCACTGGGCCAGGGTCAGACTAATTTGCATGTAGCCAGGTTCTGAACTGGGATGGTGCAGTGAGCTAAAAAACGGTGATGGATCAAGCCCTGATCTTTTGACTGGGTAGGAGTGTTCTGCTTAATTCAGATACTCTGTCCATCACCACCCCCTGTTATGAATCGTTCTGGCACGACTCCGGATCGCCAGCGTCACCCAGCACATCGGTTAAAGTAGGGAGGCGGCGGTAGAATGACTAGACCGCACACCCCCGCTTCCGCCGGAAGTGAATAGGGATAGTAAGACCTCCCTCCACACCACGAGCTTGGCTCGGGGAGGAACGGGGAGTGGTAGAGCAGAGAAAAAGGTGACTGTCAGCAATCGACACACAAAAGCAAGCCCTTTTTAAAAACACACGAGTGCAGGCACCCGAAGATATACCCCCCTGCTCTCTCACAGCAGCGTCACACACCACGGAGCCATAATGCATAGGATTTAACAATTTACAATTAAAATAGGATGGCGTGGTCCGAGCACCTAAATCGTGCCCCCCACGAATTGGTTACGCAGCGAGGTGCGAACACATAGATCGTGCCCCCCGCAGTCAAGTCGTTGAATATGGCGCAGTAGTACAACAGTACACGTACCCTAGTTAGTAATTTATATTTCCATAGGCACCTCTACAGTGATGCTAAGGTGCGAGTACGTTGCGGTTTGAATGGTGAGCGCTCGGCTTCATTTGCAATAAGGAGAAGGGTCAGGCAAGGATGTGTCCTGGCCCCCTTTCTTTTTAACCTTTACATTAATGGTTTGGGAGAGGCGCTCCTTAAAGATAGTAAAGACTTCCCTCAAATAGTTGGACGTCCCTTACCAGCCCTCTTATAAGCGGATGACGCTGTATTGCTCTCTTGTACGCAAATAGGTCTCCAGACGGTTTTAGATAGCTTTTTGAATTTTATTGAAAACCTTGGCCTCAGGTTCAGTACTTTGAAGACTTTTATAATGAGATGTGGCAATGGCAGTCAGAGGTCCAGGGATATTTTTATGGCAGGACAGAAGATTGCGGTAACTAAGAGATTCTCGTGTCTTGAGCAACACGATTCCTGGGCCCAAGCTGTTTCAGTAAAAAAATTAGCTATTTTAACGACAACAAATGCTCTTGCTAACTTTGCGAAAAAAATTGGGTAGGAGACCACCAGCAGAGCTCATTCAAATTTATAAATAAAAGTGTGTCTCCACTACGATGTATGGGGCAGGGGTGTGGGGTTTTACTGATTTGCATCTGTTAAAGCGGGTGGAAAATTCTTTTTTAAGATACATTTTGTCAGTACCGAATAGCACTTTATCGTACGTATGTCATGCAGAGTTGGGCCTACCCTTCATCTCCGATTTAATACAATTTGAGCCTATTCTTTAATGGCATAGGGTCTGGACAAAAGATGAAACAAAGTTAAACAGAGATATCCTATTAGGTTGCTTGAAATTGGAAGGGGTTCCAAAGAATCTGTGGGTAAGATATTTTCAAGACTTTTTGCACGATCTAGGTCGTACAGAATATTTTACTGATCCAAGAACTATGGAGATGACTATGAGAAAGGAGTTAAAAAAAGAGGGTCTTTTGCTCTTGGACACCACCAGAATGTCGTTAGTGATCACAAAACCCACCGTCCAGCATAATCAGTTGATTTCAACCATTTTTACCATCCAACCCTATTTAACTTTTGTACCGGGTGCTTATGATAGGCTTTTATTAACCAAATTTAGGTTGGGGTTGTTTCATAGACTTGTGAGTTTTCCGAAAATTAATGACTTGACCTGTGACCTGCAAAAGGGTCCTTGTGATAATCTTTCAGCACATTCTACTATACATGTTGTCCTTTTCTGTAAATTTTATACTGAACTAAGGAAAGTATGCATCCTATCAATTTTAAAATCGTTGGAGCTTCGACAATGTCATCCAGCCCTTATTGTAATACAACTCTTGGATAATGAACACAGAGTTTATAGGATAGCAACATTCTTAAAGCAAGTGCTTAGGTTATGGAAATGTATGCTTAATTAACTCACTGACTTCAGAATCTGGGACTGGTATACTAGTATCAATTTTTTAATTTTAAAATGAATTGTATATAATATCATCACTTTGGGTGTTCTATTTTATGTAATGAACTATGTGTTTTTTATGTGCTAATATGATTGTCTGAAACAGCAATCGAAATAAGTTGTCTTTGGCTTTGACACCACAATGACGAAAATCCAATCAGTAGAACCGGAGATATGCAATTTTAACAATTTAAATGCATATAGTGCCTAAAAGCACAAAGCACAAACCGTAGTTATCTGGTCATGCCAGACCAGGACAACAGACTTACCGTGATGGAGCATGGGCCAGATACAGGGACCAGGTTAGGCCAACTGAACAAAGTACCTAAAATATGGGTTGCAGAGTGTTGCGAAATGCCGTGATGTGGACGCATCATGAAGTGGCGGCTACAAGGAGCAGCATAGCTGCTATGTATAGTCCTGCATCATCATTGAGGAGGCCCTAGACAAGGGCCTTGTGATACAAAGTCCTGCATTGCAGATACATGTCACATTAGTGGTTCCAAAGAAGCCGCGGAATTAACCCAATGTTATCCTATGGAAGAGGGAGGCCTTGTAGTAGTGAAAAACTAATTTAAGAGTTTTTCCCTACCATGATATATAAAAGTTTAATGTACATGTCCGAAATGTCACATACATTGAACCCTGACTTACGGGCTGTTTAGGGCCTACCCTAGAGGTAACTTGTATATTTAAAAAAGAAAGGTCTAGGTTTGGCAAAAGGTTTATTTTGGCAAGTCGAAATGGCAGTTTAAAACTGCACTCACATGCTGCAATAGCAGGCCTGAGACATGTTTAAAGGGCTACTTAATGGGGTGGCACAATGAGTGCTGCACACCCACTAACAGCATTTACTTTACAGGCCCTGGGTACAGGTAGAACCACTTTACTGGGGACTTACAAATAAATTAAATGTGCAAATTGATTGTAAGAAAATGTCACCATGTTTAAATGAGAGAGCACTAGCACCTTATCACTGGTTAGCAGTGGTAAAGTGCACAGACTCCTAAAAGCCAACAAAAACAGGGTACTGAAGGTAAATATTTTGTGGATGATCCTGCAGAAAGGGCCAAGTCCAACAACACTAAACAATGGCGGACTGACCCAGATATACCAACATTGTAAAGCTTGGTGAGCAGGATTCTGTGGTTGACAGTGTCAGATGCAACGGATACATCTAACAAAATGAGTGCATTTATACTGTCAACATCTGGCACCTTACAACGAACATCTAAGACAGCCATACTCAGCAACTCCATCCCTATACCGACATACAATGGCATCTTTCCTCAGTATTTCAGAATGATCTTTATCCACAGAATGTATATGAATCAGACCAATTTTGATGAGAGGGTTGGAAATTGGCTGAGGTTAAGTGTGAGTTCAATGACTGGAATGTTTTATACTTAATATATTTTGGGCCTTATTCAATATTTGTAATTTATGTGGCTGTGACCAGTGTCAGTTAGTTTCAATGGTCTTTCCAGCAGACTCTGTTAGAGATGGTTGGTGCTGGAGGATGATTGTCAAATGAAGGGTTCCACAACACATATAACTGGGGTACTGTATGAAGGGACCTTGAAGTTAAAACTTCTGGCTAATAGTTTAGAAGACTCAATTGAATGTGAATCAGCAAGATATGTTCCTGTATCTGATTGTGGTCTGAACTGCAGGATGTCAAGGACAAGGTTATCTTTATTCTTAAGCATATGTAGAATCATTTTCAGATGGAAAAGGGTCCTATTGGCTTAGATATTGGTGGCAGTAGAATAGAAGATGATTGTATATTTTCTGTGTTAGGAAAGGTTTCATGCTTGTTCTAATTTATTCCACTCTCTTTTGAGTTTTAAAAAACATTTAATTCAGAAGAATATAAGATATGTTGCAATGTATGTTCAACAAGTATTCAACAAGTAATGTTGACAATAAAGAAATCAACTCAAAGTTTGAAAAAATCACAGAAAATATGAATAAACTGGCAAGGGAGAAAGGAATAGGGAAAATAAAACATTATGAATACAAGAAAGACAATCACATTTAAAAAATTCCTACTGGGTCATAAGTATGCAATAAAGAAAATTAACGGACAACACAGTACAATATGATAAAATATGTGGATTCATTTAATGCAAAAACATCATATTTTGTACATTACATTGAGAAATACAAATTAGAATAAACATTTGAAGGAGCCTTGGATGCGTATTCAATAAACGGTTGGTGAGATGTATGCCTTATAGGAGAACTATTAAGAAAAATAAGTCCAGGAGATAAAAGAATCTCTTTTTCACTAGCAAGTGAGGTATAGAATACATATGCTCAATTCAAGTCTGTGAATACAGCACACTCTGTATCACCAAGCCTGAAATGATATGTGATTAAAGTTTGTCCAATTCTTTGTAATTTGATGAAAAGCAGTTGTGAACATAATGTCAACTATGGCAGTATTTGAAGAAAAATCATTCCAATTCTCTAAAAGACCATCTGAAAAGACATTGATAAAAGTGAAAGGAACATTAGACTGAAACATAACATTAATCTTTTCCAAATGTTTTACAAAATTCAAGTGCCATGTGACAAGAGAAGAGTCAATGTTTTAAATCAGCAAGCTCTTCATTACAAGCCTGGCAAGATTAAGAATAATTTATTTAGAGTTAATGGCATTTTCCAATCTGTATTTTAAATAAAGAGTAGGATTTAAGTACTATTGGCTGCACAAGAAGATATTCTAATCCCAAACCAAGTGTTGGTCCACAAATTGATTGACCATGTTTCAGAATCTTATTTCTATTTCAATTCAGTCTCTGACTTTTGCCTACTAGCATCACCCATTATAAAACATTTGTAGATATGTGAGGCTTTTGGATGAGTCACCAAGGTAAGTAAAAGGTGATCATTATTATTAAAGTTATCATCATTGTCCGAATGAAAATTACTAACAGCCTTAAAGGTAGTCTGAGTAAATGAATTAATTTTATTCTCCTATAAAAATGGCAAATTAAAAATATGCTTAACTTTTGAGAAGGAAAAAAAGACATTATCAGAAAGCAACTGGTGAACCCAAATCAGTTGCAACTCACTCCATGCTTGCCAATATAGTAGTTTATTATTTATTTCAATATATTTGTGATATCATGCATTTGAATTTAACAACGTTTCCTTTCCCTCTGTCTAAGAAAAAAACTAGAGGTTCTAATAATCTGCAGGCATTCTTAAGAACAGGTGAACACATGGAATTTGACCTCCGTGAAAAGGAGAGAAATTCTTTGAATGAGAACGGATGAATGAACAATTCCTCTAAGTTCTCTCATAAATTACATGATAATTCAATTGTATTGGTTAACCAACAAATAGATTGATTCAATAGAAAGGTTTTATGTAAATGTTGGGAATCTGGGAACTTTTATGCCGTTTCTTGTTTATTTCTTCTAAGCTTCAAAGAGACATGCAAGGTATCATGTTATTCGATAAGAAAGAGAATAGCAGAGAGTTAATTGTTTTTATAGAAGTGTGAAGGGATGTTAACAGGAAGTGTAGATAGTATATGTAAAATAATGTGGACAATTAGCATTTTGATGGAGTCAAGATGTCTGAACTATGAAAGGAACAAGGAATTCCATCTAGTTGTCAGAGATGTTATTTTTTAACAGGTTCTTCTAAGTTTAGTTTAACAGTTTATTTTCTTGAATTTGTGAATCAGAAGCCTAGGTATTTAATCTCATGGGGACTCCAAGCAAATTTAGTGACATTAAAATCAGGTTTAAAACAACACTTAGCAAGTGGTAAAATGTCACATTTATTAGAAATTAATTTCTAACCTGTAATTAAAATATGTCAAGTATATAAAAAAAGCAGGTAAGGTCAATTGAGGATTTGTCTTCTGCATAAACAGTGGCATTAATTATTTTTTTCCACTTTGAAATCCGTGTATATGAATATTTTACAACTAAAACAAACAAAAGAGGGGATACTGGGCCCTTGCCTAACTCTCCTTTTTAACCTAATAGAAGAAGTCAATAAACCATTAGCAAATATTAACAGCATAAGGTGATGAATGTAAGGAAAGCAGGCTATGAATTTTGTGTCTGAACACAAATGAGTTAGAGTTTAAGAAATAAACATCCAAGTCACACAATCAAAAGCCTTCCCAGCATCAGAGGTAATTGCTCCTACAAAGTGCTTATATTTGACTTACTGAAGATATTTAAAAATAATCTTGTGTTGCTAGTAAAAGCCCTCCCTTTAACAAAACCTGAATGCACTCATCCTCATAATTTCAGTAAATTAGGATTCAAAGCAGTTATTTAAAAAAAGGTAATTATTGTTTACTAATGAAAGGGTCTTTAATTCTTGGAAAGATTTGAGTGACTGACATCTTCAAGAATTAAGCAAAATCAAAGGGGATGATGGACGGAGTGTTGAACATTGCAAGCACTGACCCCCCAGTCAACTGATCTGGGTTTAATCCATTATCATTCTTTAGCTCACTCTACCACCCCAGTTCAGACATGGCCATATGCAAATCAGTCTGACCCTGTGCCTCATGGGAACAGTCCAGCCCGAACTGCCAAGCCATATCTTCCCTGGACCGGTAACAAGCATCCTGGGACCGGTTTCTGGCTAATCAGCCGTCATCAGCCAGGCTGGTTTGAATCCAGTGGCAAAAAATTAGGCAGATTAAATCCTCTAAAAAAGCCAGCATATCCAACACATGAAAACTGTTAAAATAGGTTTAAGAGCTTTGTTAGAAGTAAATGTCAATGCTAAAGTCTTCTGGGCCTGGTGCTTTTTCTTTCCTCATTAAAGAGAGTGCCTTAGTTATGTCATCTAACAAAAATATCCATTTCAAATAGAAAAAGTAAACAAATATTTCAAACCTTTGTCTATAGAAGAAAAATATTCTATAATTTGCTCCTCCTGAGGTATGGATTCCAGAGCATATATTTCAGAATCCTTATATATTAGCTCTTTATAATTTTTAAAATATAGTCAATTTTAACTCACTTTTTGACTTTAAGATAATTTGCCAAGAGTTTAACTGGTTTGCTCTGACCACCATACTACTGAGTGCTGAGTCTAATAAGACAATTTGTTAAAAAGAGATTTGGTCTTAATGAATTATTTCAAACATGTTTTAGATTTAGAGGTGTAACACAGGTGTTCTGAACTTTTAATGCTATCTAAAACTTCTTTCTCATTCTAGTTTCTCTTTATCTGATAAAAAATGAATAATAAAGTCTATGGAAGCTGACTGAAAGAAATCCCCTATGATTAGCATGGATGATGCATGCAATTAAAATGAAGATAAAAAATCAGAAATGAAATGTTCTTAAAAGATGTAATAAAAGAGGTGTCCAATAAGAGAGCATTATTAAAATGCCATATTCTTCTGTCACTAGGTAGTAGATCTAAATCAATGACTAAGGAGAAAGTTAATAATGTGATAGTGCCTATTTCTGTATGAAGTAAATTCTGAGCTAAATTATTAGATATACATATATGATCAGTTCTGGATTGCCTGATGAACCGGAGAAAAAAAAGTTATATTCCCCTAGAGTAGGGTTGCGAAGTCTAGAAGCATAAACAAATCCAGTTTGTGATATTGCATTAATGAGTATTGTTTATGACTTGTTCCGAATGAGGCAGATTATGAATTCCTGCCATTAACACGTGAAAGACTTAATTACAGTCCCATCCAACATTTAGATTATCATGAGGATATTCAATTAATTTCCTCATAGTATTATGCTAAAACATACAATCTCTGACAGTCAGACCATATAAATTGAAGATAGTCAAAGGACATATATTAATGTTTAGATTTATTTTTAGCCACGTACCCTCATTATCAATGAGGGTGTTGTCATTTAAGAGATTCATCACAGATGAGTATAATACTTTTTTTTACCTGACCCTGAGGAAAAAAAGACATTGCTTAAAAATCCTTTTTTTTAAATGTATTATTCAGATTCAGTAAGTTGTGTTTCATGTAAAAAAAACAATGTGCACTTTGACATTAGAGAGGTGAGTTAACATTCTTTGCATTTAATTGGGGATCCCACTCCCTTGACATTCCAAGTGATCACTCTGAAAACCATTATAGCACAATCATTTTAGCTTGAATAGGCTGCATGTTGAAGAAAACAATGATGAGAAACATACATGAAAAGACTAATAACAAAGGTTATCATAACTTCAGATTGGAAAAGGTTCTAACATTACAAGGAATTAGACCTGTCGTCCTTAGGGTGGTCTTTTCCCCAACCCTTTGCCTATTGCTTCCCATTTTTGCTGGTTCTTTTTGTTGGCCCCTTTACCACTGCTAATCAGTGTTAAAGTGCATGTGCTTCTCCCCTAAACCTGACGACATTGATGCATACCTAATAGTCATATTTTCTGTTGTACTTGTATGACACTTGTGAAGTGGTATATCATATACCCAGGGCCTTTACTTCAAATGCTACTAGTGGGCTGCAGCACTGATTGTGCCGCCCACAGAAGTAGCCTTTCAACCCTGTCTCAGGCCTACTACTACTGTGCCTGTGTGTCCGGTTTACTGCCACTTCTACTTGGCATTTAAAACTACTTGTCAATCCTATAACTCACCTTTTATTTCATATAAGTCAACCCCACTGTAGGTCCTAAGTAACCCTGAGTGCAACGGGCCATGTACATAAAAGGTAGGACATGTACTTGTATGTTTTGCATCTCCTGGCAGTGTCAAACAGCCTATTTCATTTTTCACTACAGTGAGACCTACCCCTCTCATAGGCCAGCACTGGGACTTCTTCAACACACTTTTTTTTTTTTTTTTTTTTTTTAATTATAAACCTTTATTTGAGTATGCAATAAAATACAAGGATGGGCCTACAACCACACGGGCCAGCCGCTAAAGAGGAGAAAATACACAATATACACTGCCGTAGCGGTAACGATCAATCGTCAATGCAATACTCCATATAATATACAGAACAAAAACAGATTTTGTTTTATAAAAAAGAACAGACACACAAAAAGGCGAAAGTGTATTACTGAAGGTCAGCCCAAAGGACGGGAGGGGACAGCAACAAAAATGGAATCAAAGCTATAAGCTCCAAAGAGCCCGGATTGGGGGGGGGGGACGGGGCACGAAGGAGAAAAAGAAGGGGGGGGGGGAGCCGGAAAACCAGCACAACCCCTATATGCAAGGTTCCAAGAACGCTCGCCTAAGGAGACCGGGAAAGCTCAATGTCATCTACAAGGGGGGGAGTACAGATGGCACCACGATATTCATTCCATTGACCCCACACCCTAGTCCATGCCCTGGGTCTGCCCCTAGCCACGTAGACAGTCTTCTCACGGAACATAGACCAATCCATGTTGTCTTCCCATTTCGATAGTTCAGGGGGCTTGGAGGCCCCCCAAAGTTGAGCAATATCTCGCTTCGCAACCATATAACCCAGGGTGGCCCACCTAGTCTGGGCCACCGAGCAGTCAGTGGGCTCCCAGACATTCAAAAGACAACGACGAGGTTCCGGACACAAGGACACCCCTGTCACCACAGCCATAACCTCAAGCACAGCCGTCCAGTAAGCAACCACCATCGGGCATTCCCAAAGAATATGTAGGAAAGTCGCACTCAAACCACATCCACGCTTACACAACCCATCGGAAGAAAAACCCATCACAAGCAAACGAGGTCCCGTAACATACACCCGATGAAGGATCTTCAATTGGACCAAACGGAGACGAGCCGGGATAGCCACCTCTTTAGGAGAAGAGAGGGCCGACTGCCAATCCTCGTCATCAAGCTCCAAACCATCACGCACCCACGCCTCCCGAAGTCGGATCAACAGATCAGTCCGATTATTAATCAGTTTCTTATAAATCAGGGAGATAGTGCTGTCAGGAAGATGTCCGTCAAGGACACGGTCTTCAAGGGGGGAAGAATCAGGCGGAATCTCACCAGGAGCAAATACAGCGGTCAAGGCGTGCCTAACCTGTAGGTAGCGAAAGAATTCCCGACCACTCAAGCCATATTCAGCCTGGAGGGCCTGAAATGTTCGCACAGAGCCCTTGGAATACACATCTCCCACTTTAGAAATTCCAATCATGTCCCAGCGATCGAAACCCTTGGTAGACCAAAGACCGCCCAGACGTTCGGAAGCATAAAGCGGCGTGGCTAACGTCAAGCGATCCTCCCAGCCCAGGCTCCGAGTCGCGGCCCGCCACACCGCCAAAGCAATCGACGTAGGACCCACAAGATGGCGCCCAGCAGGGCGAGAGTAAAGCACTCTGTTAAAGTCACCTCCCGAAAGCTGAAGTCTATCCATCTCAAACGCCGGATTACTACCCGGCGAGAACATGATGTGGTTGATAGCGGACAAGTGTGAGGCCCAATAATACCTCTTAATATCGGGGAGTGCAATGCCACCGTCATACCAAGGAATGGAAAGCTTAGCAAGAGCAATACGCGGGCGTCCATCCCAGACAAGTTGTCTCTGAAGGGTCTCAATCTCCCGAAAATAGGACTGAGGGACAGGATCATAATAATTCTGGAGAGCGTAAAGAAACCTCGGTAACGACATCATCTTAAACAGGGCTGCCCGACCAAGGGGAGACAAGGGAAGCCTGCGCCAACGAGCAACGTCCAAACGCAGTCGAAGCAACGGAGGAAGGAGATTACGATCAAAGCGAAGAGACGAGTCCAGAGTAACGAAAACTCCCAAGTATTTGAAACCATCCCGGGCCACCTGAAGAGGGAGCCTGCTCGGTAATGGAGGCAAGACACCAGACAAAACATACACACAGGACTTGGTCCAATTGATTACGAGGCCCGAGTTAGCACCAAAGGACACAAGAACGTCAAATAAAACAGATAAAGACTTACGAGGGGAGGTAAGATACAAGAGGATATCGTCCGCATAGAGCGAGACTCGGTCCTCGAAGTCCGGGGCCCAACGGATCCCTTTAAGGGACGGTTCCCAGCGGAGCCAGGCCGCCAACGGCTCAAGGGCGAGCGCAAACAGTAGCGGGGACAAGGGGCAACCCTGGCGGGTGCCCCTGCCCAGAGGGAAGGGAGCAGACACCCTACCATTCACAACAACCTGCGCCAAAGGTTCCGCATACAATAACTTAATCCAGCTAATAAACTCGCACCCGAAACCGAATTTCTCAAGAGTCGCCCATAAATAAGGCCACTCCACAGTATCAAAGGCCATGGAGGCATCCAAGGACGCCAAAATGGCCGGTTCAGTCAGTAGCCCCGCCCTCGCTATCACGCCGTGAAGACGACGTAGATTCAAAGCAGTGTTGCGATGCGGGATAAAACCAGATTGATCCGGATGAACTAAGTCCCCAAGAACCGATAGGAGTCGGGTCGCCAAAAGTTTCGCCAGAACCTTGGGTTCAACATTTAACAGGGAGATGGGTCTATATGAGGAACAAAGGTCGCGAGGTTTACCGTCTTTAGGGATGACGACTATCGTCGCCAAACGCTGATCATAGGGAAGGAGGTTACGCTCACGTGATTCCAAAAACATATCGCGGAGATATGGCGCCATTTTATCGGGTCGCAACTTGTACAACTCAATAGGCAAACCATTGGGACCCAACGCCTTGCCCGAACGGAGCGAACGAATGGCAGTAGCTATTTCATCAACCGTAAAGGGGGAGTACAAAGCGATACGGTCCAAATCAGAGACACAGGGCAATGCAATATCACGCAAGAGGAGGCGAGAGTCAGCCACATCCCTCACAGACACAGGAGCATACACAACACGGAAATGTTCCGCAAAACGATCTACAATGGCGATCGGATCAATCACATTCTCACCACTCGCAGACTGAATCACAGGCACCACACGATTAGCTCTTTCTTTCTTGTCTAACCACGCCAGGAGTTTACCCGCCTTATCACCAACATCATACAATCTGCCTTGTTGCTCACGAAACATCACTTTTGCAGCGTCAGTAACTAGGGATTTATATGCAAACTGTTTTAGACCCAGGGCATGAAGTTTCTCAGGCGTGACACCAGATCCCAACTCGTCCTCCAAGGCAGAAATTTCCCCCTCGAGGTCCACTACCTCCCTCTTCCCGGCTTTCTTAGCTTCAACAATCAAAGAAAGGGCCTGTCCACGAATCACAGTTTTGAAGGCTTCCCACAGGGACACCGCCGAAGGGACCGACCCCTCGTTTTCCAGGAAATAAGCATCTATGGACTTGAGCAAGAGGGCACGAGTCTCAGGGGAGGAGAGATACCATGGGTTAATGGGAGCCACTCGGCCCACTGCCTCTATCCCAACCTCAAAACGAAGCCAGAGCGGCGAGTGGTCAGAGATGCCCCTTGGCAAATGTATAATCTCACGGACCGCCGACGACTGGGCAGCGGGCATCAGGAAATAATCTAGTCGAGATAGGCTACCATGGGCACCAGAGTGAAAAGTGTATTGAAGCTGAGTAGGATGTAACAATCGCCAGCAGTCCACAAGGCCAAAAGTATCCAAAAACCCACCCAACCAACGCTGGGCATGCGGGGTATCCCTGGGGGGATGGCGATCGTGAAGGCCAGAAAGCACTGAATTAAAGTCACCGGCAAGAAAGAGTACACTATCAGGAAGGTCCAACAAGACACGGCCTAAATCAGTGAAAGTAGCAGTTTGCAAGCCTGGGGGGACATAAACATTAAAGAGGGACAGGGTGCGGCCCTCATATCTACCCACCAGAACAATATATCTCCCACGATCATCCCGAATCACCTCATCTATCGCCAGAGGGAGGGAGTTACGAACAAGGATACCCACACCCCTGGATCCTGAAGTAAACCCCGAGTGTGCCACAAGGCTGTAGCCCCATCTATTCATTGCATTACATACATTCCCAATCAAATGGGTCTCTTGCAGGAAAACAATGTCCGGTGACAAACGTCTTATATATTTCAACACCACACTGCGCTTGATGCGATCTCCCAGGCCATTAACGTTCCAGGAAACAAATTTCAACCCCCTACCCCCCATCCCACCCACCCGAGCCAGGACCCCCCATCCAAGAGCTAGACATCAGAAACATCAGTAAAGACAGAAGCAATTCGCCTTGAAAACAACACACAAAAAAATAAGACCTTCCCATCCCCCCTCCCCCAAGCTGAAAGGAAACACCCCCCACCCTGCACCCCTGCAAAAAGCTAAAGAGCCACCCCAACCTGCAGTGTGCCTGTCGCCCCATAACCCCTAGTCTACACAAAGACCCCGGAGGAGGAAAGGTCTCCGTTCCACCCGCCCCCAGACTACAGTAAGAGCAAGAATCAACACACAAAAAATAAATAATCACATTGCAGAGGTACGCCGGCCACCACTCCTGGGAACGTATTCAAAACGAGACATCAGAGTCAAACAATCAGATCTCCACACCACCTTCGGCACCACCAGGGTGAGCGGCAGACTCAGTCTCAGGAGGACGGTCAGGCAAGGAGTCCAGCCAGTCATTAACAGCATCCGGTCTATCAAAGAACAGAGTACGCTCATTATACTCGACACGAAGTCTGGTGGGGAAAAGCATAGCATAGCGTAGACCCCGATCTCGAAGACGTTTCTTAGCACCACGAAACTCCATCCGTTGTCTTTGAACCTGTTGGGAGAAGTCCGGGTAGAAGTTCACTGTGGCATTCTCGAAGGCCACCGGGCCCTTCACCCGTGAGGCCTGCAGGATAGCGTCCCGATCCCTATAATGAAACAGTTTAGCCACAATAGGCCTTGGCGGAGCACCCGGCTTAACTTTGCCCCCCGGGACACGATGTGCGCGTTCAACCGTGAAAAATTTGGTAAGCCCGGAGGGGGCAAGATGGTTCAAAATCAGACCCTCAACCAGGAGATCAACAGAGTGGGGTTCAGGGTTTTCCGGTACACCAACCAGGCGAACATTGCAGCGACGTGCCCTGTTTTCAAAATCCTCCAGGCGTCGGGTCATGAAGTCGTTCACCCTACGAAGATTCCCAACCTCTGTCTGGAGCTCCGAGACGTCTTTCGTGAGGCTAGATGATTTAATATCCAATGACTGCACCCTCTCATTCGTCTTGCCGAGATCAGCACGAATCAGATTCACCTCAATGGCCACGGTGTCAAGTTTGTGGGCCAAGGCCTCGTACTGAAGGCCGGTGGATTCCCTCACTCCCGAGATGGCGCTCATGATATCCTGTAGGGAAGGCTCCGCTGACTCTTCCAGAATTCGTTCAGACGCCGTACTGTGGCCAGGTAGGGCAGCTCCGGGGGACCCCTTAGATTGTGTATAACGGTCCATGACGTTCGTCTGAACCGGCGCTCCGCGCAGAGGTGTTTTCGTCTTGCGCGTTTCTCTGTCCCCTCTGCCCGCCATTTTGAAGATGCGTCACGGGACAAGCCACCAGGGTCGACGGGCCAAACACCCAAAACTCAGGATCAAATGTACACCAAAAAGAAGGGCTCAACTCGGGAGGAGGCCACCAAACCAGCAAATAGACAAGAGGAAAGCCCCGTGTCCGAACTGTCTCCAAGTCTCAGCCAAGCGCGATACGCACACTCGTGGCACAGGTCGAGACAGAATCGAAACCGAAACTCAGGAAGGGGGTCTCACAAGGCCAGATCTCCTGCCGTTGTTGTTCAATTCCAGGACGGCCACAGAACTGCACCTCGTCCCGGGCGCACCCCAAGGGCGGAGCCCAAAAGTTCAGACCACCGTAGCTCAGGAGTACGAGATCCAAAGCAAATTCCGAAAAGTGCCAGGGTAATCAGCCAAACGTCCTCTACTTGAATTCTTACAAGAAATCAGGATCTAGTCAGGATAAATCGCCGGGAGCGGCGAGGGTCCGGAGAGCGCTGTGCTCAAGCGGCCATCACGGATGCCCGCCAAGCTCCTCCTCCCTTCAACACACTTTTAAGCTGTAATTCCTGATCAGAGAGTAGTAGCTTTTTCATGTTTCATATTTATGGAAAGGCAATTGTTATTGTTGTTAATTGTGATTTATAGATCGCTTAATACTGGCAGGTCTCTAAGCGATGTGAGAGGAAAGCTACAGGGCCCCCTGGTGGATATGGCCCTTCACTGAATGGAATTAAGCTCAGGCTTCCAAGAAGAAGAGGGTCTTCAAAGTCTTCCTAAATGATAGAAGGGCCTTTTCAGATCGAAGATAGGATGGGAGCCTGTTCCATAGTTGTAGAATGCAAGCGGAGAAGGCCCGTCGTCCTTTTTTCATGAGTTTGAACCGCGGGCAGGATAGTTGGTTCCCCGCGGAGGATCTTAAAGTGCGGCTTGGAACATACTTCACAAGGCGCTCTTTGATGTAACTTGGGGCTTGTCCATATTGGGCCTTATGGGCGATACAAAGTCCTTTAAATTTGGTCCTTTTGCTTGATAGGGAGCCAATTAAGTTTTTGCAGTAAGGGGGCAGCCCTTGTATATCTGGGGAGTTTAAAAATCAACCTGGCAGTGTCATTCATTACTACCTGAAGTTTGCTTAGCAGATTATCCGGTAGCCCAATGTAAAGCGCATTGCTATAGGGTAGCCGACACAAAATCTTAGCTGTGGAGAAAGAGAGGATAGGCGGAAGTTTCCTCAATAGCCTTAGTAGGCCCACACATGTTCCAAAAACGGTGGAAACTTGGTTAGACAGGGAGAGATTAGCGTCAATCTTTATACCCAGGCTTTTTACCACTGGTGCTGGCGACGGAGTGTCTCCCAGCTCCTGTGGCCAAATTTGATAATACCATGGGTTATTATCTGTAGTAATGGCCAACACCTCAGTATTATCCGGGTTGACCTTTAGTGAAATGAGAGTCATCCAACTTACTACGAATCTCAAATTTCTTGTACACGTGCATGGGCTTGGGGAGTATTTTCAATTTGTAGGATGATTTGGGTGTCGTCAGCATAGTTAAACACTTGACACTCCATCCGGGCAAGGTCCATCACCAGGGGGCGCAAATAAATGTTAAATAACATTGGTGACAGAGCGACCCTTTGGGAACTCGACAGGTTATGGGCCCTCTGTTGGACACACTATCACCCATCTGGACTACTTGGGTGCGGTCTGTCAGGAAGGAAGCAATACATTTATGGATCGTCCCATCAATGCCTATGTCCCAGGTTCTGGTCAGAAGTTGTTCATGATTGACCATATCGAACGAGGCCGACAGGTCTAAAAGGACCAGGGCACATGTTTCTTTTTGGTCTACTGTAAGCCTGATTTCATCCAGTATGGACAGCATCACTAGCTTCGTACTATGGTGAGCTCGGAAGCCAGCTTGACTGTCCCCAAGTAAGTGATGGTCTTCCATGAACCTTGATAGGGTTTTAAGAACATATTGTTCCAGGATCTTGGCTATAAAGGGAAGTTGGGAGATGGGTCCATGATTTTTCATAATGGGGGCATCGGCTCCCACTTTTTTGAGTAATGGAATTACTCGAGCTTCCTTAAGTTTTCTGGGGACTATCCCTGTTTCCAGAGAGAGATTAGGCAGGGAGAGGACTTCTTCCTCAATCGCTGGCAAGGCTAGTTTTAAAATAATGAGGTAATGATAAATCCGCATTACCAGTGACGTTGGATTTAACATTACTGTTTTAGAAATGTCACTTTTAGAAAGTGTGATGTCACAGTGTGCTACAAGGGACTTATTTGAAAACTGAGAGTCTAAGTTATGAGTCGTACATATGTAACAAACTCAGGTGTATCGACAGAGTATCACGCTTTGTTTTGCACTGAATTAAATCAGATGGAAGGATAAGGAAACACACGGAGAAAGTTTATGGTTCAGAAAAAAATATTATTATGTTTTAAATGAATTTACATCTCGGGAGACGAGTACATAGAGATAAATCGAAGCAAAAAAACTGAGAACAGAGATGTAGTTAATCACATTCCTACAGTTCACAGCTCAAACATCAACTCCTGATTAGTATGACAAACAACCAAAAATAATTAATAAGCAGTGGTCGAATGTTGGTGGCAACGCAACAATATTCGGAGATGATGGAGGTGTCGACGTTTCGGTCTAATGTGCATTTGTCATGTAGACCATCATCAGGACTAAACACTTCATTGCAGAAAAAACTCCCTGAAAATTCAGTAGTATATATACTGAGTGGACCGCAGTTGAGATAGACAGGGTCACTGGCAAAATGAATCAAATCTAATATTATGGAATGGTGGCACAAAATGCGAAGTATCATGAACAAGTAGTCTGAATTAAAGACGTAACTTCGTGTTTTTAATCACGTGAAGAGCAGCGTCCGTAGTCAGTAACCGGGATCGTCTGTGATGACATCGTCTGTGATGACATCACAGATGATCCCGGTTACTGACTACAGACGCTGCTCTTCACGTGATTAACAACACGAAGTTACGTCTTTAATTCAGACCACTTGTTCATGATACTTCGCATTTTGTGCCACCATTCCATAATATTAGATTTGATTCATTTTGCCAGTGACCCTGTCTATCTCAACTGCGGTCCACTCAGTATATATACTACTGAATTTTCAGGGAGTTTTTTCTGCAATGAAGTGTTTAGTCCTGATGATGGTCTACATGACGAATGCACATTAGACCGAAACGTCGACACCTCCATCATCTCCGAATATTGTTGCGTTGCCACCAACATTCGACCACTGCTTATTAATTATTTTTGGTTGTTTGTCATACTAATCAGGAGTTGATGTTTGAGCTGTGAACTGTAGGAATGTGATTAACTACATCTCTGTTCTCAGTTTTTTGCTTCGATTTATCTCTATGTACTCGTCTCCCGAGATGTAAATTCATTTAAAACATAATAATAATTTTTTCTGAACCATAGACTTTCTCTGTGTGTTTCCTTATCCTTCCATCTGATTTAATTCAGTGCAAAACAAAGTGTGATACTCTGTCGATACACCTGAGTTTGTTACATATGTACGACTCATAACTTAGACTCTCAGTTTTCAAATAAGTCCCTTGTAGCACACTGTGACTTAAAATATTCAATGCCCAAGCCTACAAGGGTTTATTGGGTTTCCCCTGCCTCTTACACTTTTAGAAAGTGAACATTTCTCTGTACTTACTGCTCTTTGTGCCTGTCAGCCAGTCTCTAGTACACATCTGTGTTGGGTGACAACTATAGTTTGTGCATTCTCTATAGACAGCCACAAACAAAGGAAGGTGAGGCTCATCTGCATTCTGGGCACTCATCTGCATTTTGATGGGTCTTCCTGGGCATAGTCCCTGCGACTTCTAGTAACCTTTTGACCACTAGTGACTTCTAAGCACTATTTTTGCATCTAATCCTTAAAAAATCATATCCCGACTTCTACTGATTAGAATGTTGTCGTTTTGGTCTTATTTTGCTCGGATATATATTCTCTATTTTCCTAAACCTTCATAGAGTCTTTTTGTGATGGATTAATTGTATTACTGTGTGAGCGAATTGCATATATACCTTACACGTTGCCTTTGTAGAAAAACCTGACTTCTCTGTGCCAAGCTCCCACAGGAGGAGCACAGGTTATCTGTTATTGCGTTTCTAGCATACTTTGCCTAGAGTGGTGGTTTCTGCTGGCCATGGTGCGTACCTCAGCCAACCAGGAATCCCATTTCTAACACAAGGTAATAAACACCTACTCAAATACACAATGAGAAAAACCTTTCGAGAATAAAACCTTCAGACAGACAAAATAAGGATTTCAAATTATGTATAATCAATACTATGAAGTTAAAAACAATATCAAAAATGCAAAACAATATGAATGATTATAATAAAACAGATGAATCTAAAATAATATAGGCAATAAATTAATATGTTATAAGGTCAGAATGTTTCCCCTTTCTTCCTCTTTGTACTCTGCCAACATTTTCAACTTTTCTATATGTTCGTACATTGTTAATTTATTTTGAAAGTGACTTTGAAGAGGCAAGAATATAGAAGAGCAAAACATGCATTTATTGAGTGAAGAGCTGGTCTCATATATAAAAATTCCTAACATCTACCTATAGTGACTTTCACACAGTCCTGTGAAAAGAACATATTGTGACCAGATGAAGAAATGTGTTGTTTGGCTTTAGCTGACATGGAGCAATTCTTTATATTTCAGCACACACAGTATAATGCCTCTTGGTTTATGATTTGAAACAGAAGAGGTTGGTTTTGACCCAAGCTATGAACCCTCCGAATGTTTACTGAAGTAACTTCAGCCCTATTTAGGACGTTAGGGGTAAGAACGAAAGAATTAAGTAGGATAACTTCCCTCTGATCCCTCTAGCAGACCGCAAATTGTTGGATTGTTCCCTGTTATGATTTTCTAATACTTCTGCTTCTTTTTTAAAAGAGAGACTGACAAATGATGATGGTTGAATTTCACAGTATTATCTTGTAGATCTGAAACTTGCTGTTCAACCTCAGGCTTTATTTTGTCGATATGAGATCATTTATCATTCAGTACAGACGTGTTTTGCTGCCCTTGCATTATTACTGGCCAAGCGTACCATTAGACTTTCCATTTTGGACTTCCTGTCCAAAATTGATTCCATCTGATTCACCAATGAGGAAGAAATATGGTTATGCACAGTTGATGTTAAATCACTCTATACTTCGATTCCACACAACTTGGGCATCAAAGCCATCAAAGAAACATTATTACATTCTAACCTGGATTCCAACTTTCAACTGTTCTTGATGGAACTGTTACAGTTCACACTATACCAAAGCTATTTCAGATGGGAAGATCAACTGACGGGCACTTCGGTGGGCAACTGTGCTTCCCCTCCGTATGCAGATATCTTTATGAGCAAATTCAAAGAAAGCAACATCAAATGCCATCAAATTTCTTAGTAACATTGATCACATCTTCATTGTTTGGAAGGGTACACATGACAGCTTGATCAATGCTTTAGAGGCTCTCAATAACACCAATAACAGAATTCAATTTACTTACGAAGTCAATGCTCAGTCCATAGCCTTCTTGGATGTGTTAATCAGCAGAGCCGGTAACATTTTGGAGACCAACATTTACAGAAAGACAACTGAGCACAACAATACATTACACTACAAAAGGGTTCATCCCAAATTCTTAAGAATCATCTTCCTTACTCCCAGCTCCTAAGAGTGAAAAGAATTGTGTCTAACCCTACCAACTATGAACAACACCCCGAAGACATGCTGAATAGATTCAGACAAAGAGGTTATCCCTAAATGTACTTGAACAGGCCACAACCCGCTGCTGCAGCACATCTTGTGCCAACTTGCTTACCTCCACACAGAAATCTGAGAGGACGCGCACAGTTGTAATATCCACATTTTCTACAATGAGCCATAGATACAAAAAGTCTATCAAAGATCACTGGTCCATCCTTGCATCGGAACCAGACTTCAAAGGCATCTTTAAAGACACCCCAATTTGCACTTACAAAAGGGGCAGGAACCTCAAGGAACTAGTTACCCCATGGCCCACAGCCAATACACAAACCAACTTCAAAGGAACCACACCATGCTACAACTGTAGTAATTGTAACAATGTCATCAAAGGGGCCACAATAACACACCCCATGAAAGACACAAACATCAAAGTCAATGGCAATTGTGACACTTCTAATGTCATCTACATGTTAAATTACCCAAGCGGCCTTGTGCATGTTGGAAAGACGGAAAGAAAGATCAAGACAAGGATACATGAGCACAATAGCAATATTCGGACCAAGAACTTAAAATCAACAATTGCAACACACTTCATTGAACGCCACCACGATATCAGTCAAGTGCAATTTCTCATCTTCGAAACATCCAACAGAACAGAAGGAAGGGATAACAATAAACATCTCTCACAGAGAGAAAACTATTGGACTAAATTCCTGGTCACTTTGAAACTACATGGTTTAAATGAACGAATGGAATATACATGCTATTTGCAACCCATTTACATGTATTATCTTTTATCCTCATGTTCATGTTCTCTCCTCGTTCTATGAAATCTTACTCATGTCCTCCTTTACGCACTTCTTTAATGACCACATGTAATTTTGTTCTGTTTGTAATCCCGTGATTTTCACTATCTTTTGATCTCATGTTCTCTCTTCATTTCATGATATCGTACAGATGTTATCCTTTGCGCATCTTTAACATTAATTTCTCTCACTTTTATTTATCTTGCCGCCCCATATTTCTGCACACTTCTCTATTTTCATTAATCCTGTGCACTAAGTTAATTTTGGTACTATCTTTTAACACGCTGGTCTGTCATGCATTGACACTGCGCACTACAGTCCCCCACACTTCGAATGTTCACCTTCTGTTTATTTGTATCCATTACAATATGGCACCCGGTTTTGCCTCACATTGCAGTAATAACCATTAGTCCTTTCAAACTTTTCACACATGGGTTTCTTAATTCCTGAGACACAACAAGCTCTGTCTTCATTGCCTGACACAGACACACTGAGTCCAACACGTTCGAAGAAGTAAGTACACACCGAGCTTGTTAATGATCATGTCATGTTTTGTGTTTTTCACCTCAGCTGCATGCCGATTTTCATTGGCCTTACGCACTTTATACATGTTTAACGTTTAACACTGAGCGTGAGCGCACTCTTCTCACGTTTGGATTACTGTGTCAGTTCACCATGTCTCACACTCCTCGTGGTGGGTTAATTTCACAATGCAAGTTGGACTTTCCCTTAGACTGGGAATCCCAACTTGCGATAGTTGATAGCATCTAGATAAACTTCACTATTGCGTTCAGTTTCATGTGTTTCATCTTTTTTTCATACTTCACTCTACCTACCTATTGCATTTATGGTCATGCGTTCATTTAATCTTTCTTCTTAACTATTGCGGGACTTTGTTCCATGGATTAACTGGTGGCTTTTTGCTACAGCACTTGCATTCTTGATTCCTCACTTGCATATTCTATTTTTCCTTATTGGTTCAACAACACATTTTTATTGTATTAGACTTTCCTATGAGTAGTGTCCTCACACTACCTTTCCCTTGTTTATCTTCATAGATACTCTATCCCCGGAAGGGCATCTCTCAGCCCGAAATGCATCGGGAGATACGTTTAAAATTCAGAATGATGTAATGCATATTTGGATGAATTTGTGCTTGATATGAAGGAATAATATCGGCATAAGAATAAACATCTTTCAACCTGCACCCCTACACATGACGTGACATCATTTGGTATACTTTCTATTTCAACATTTCTAATCCCCTTGACTGGGATCCATCAGCGGTGTTCAGGGGGAAGTCACCTAACTGAGGTGACACTAGCAGGGTCTGATTTACTAGTTACACTTATTGATCAGAGAGTGATACCCCAGAAGCACGCTACAACCTTTTCATCTTAAACATTTTCACTGTGCGTGTTCTAAACACATTATCTTCATGAAACAATCTATGATGGAACATATAATGTCTGATGTGGTCATTTTGTTAATGTACTAAAATCAAATAACGATTTCTTTTAAAAAGAAATTGGATCAATTATCATCTAGGCTGTGCATTCTTTTATTCATCTCTCCCATACCTGGGCAATCAGACTTCTAAAACCACTGGACAGTTTAGAATTATGGCAAGACAACACTGACCTGGCTGAAGATAATTTTGTAAGAAATGCAGGGCAATGTATCATCCATGATGAGATAATGGAGCTATAATTATATATGTTGCATTAGTTAAGATATTTAAGTTTTTTTTTTTTTTTTGCTTAGACCATGTAGATGGGAAATTCACAAAGTTAAATAATTAGAAAGGACTGTCACACAGAATTATTCAATTATTCAGGTACTGGGATGGAAAATTCATACTGCTACCAGAATCTGTATTTTGAAATTAAGAAAGGAATAATGAACTCCATTTCAATTAATTTCCTTCAAACATTTCCTTTGAATACATGTATAGAACTGGAAAAGCACAACAAGCTCAAGTTTAGCAAATTATCATTAGAGGTGAAAAGTGGAGGCTCAAACCAAAGGATGGCAGCTTTGTTTGTTATGGTAGGCAACGTCAACAACAGTCACATTGTGAGAAAATGTGTTGTATTCATGTTTAAATGAGCTCAAAATTAAAAGTTGAAGCCTGTCTAACACTGAACTAGTGAAAACAACTAGAGATTTCGCTGAAGTAAATCAGAGTGCATCATGAAAAATGCTCACGGTTTAGACAAACAAGCTCCAAATGCTCAAACATGAAGAAAGTTCAGACTAGGGCTCCTTTAGGTAGATACGTCTTACTGCTTAAACATTCTCTAGAGCAGAGGTCTTCAAACTTTTGTAGGTTGAGCCCCCCAGCTGAATTTCTTTAGATGTTGGGCCCCCCCGCCACCTAACAGAAATTTCGGGAATCTGGTACACTATACAATCAACCGCCATGCGCATATCAAGGGCCATATCTGGCAAGTAATGTTCAACACAATAAAAGTGTTTAGTAAACTGCAGGTTTTGATCTAAAATAAACTTTTTTATGGTTGTTACATGAAACAAACACATTTCCCTGCAAATAGTAATAGACTCTCTTACATCAATCACATTAAAAAGAAATGAAGCAAAACGGTATTTACAAGAATCTGTTTAGGAATTATTCTAGGCCATTAGGGCAAAAACAGAGCTGCCTCTATCAAGGGGCCCCCTGAAAGGCTGGATTGCAGTGCATGTAAATGTGTCCTTTTGTAATTTAGGACGAAAACCTTGATGGGACACGACAGGTCATACTTGTGTACAGGAGCGCAACTAGACCCGAACTTCAGGTGGGGTCTAACACTCCCAGCCATGGCTGGCCCTAGCACTGGTCTTATACAGTGTAACAGTCTGTTTTGGCGCACCCTCCTCCATTTCCTCCTTCTCCATGAATTCCCTCACTGCCACTCACCAACAATGCACCTTATCTCTCTATAGCACCTTTCTGGCAAACATTTCATTTTTTTATAGCACTTCTCATTGTTTACTCACACTCAGTTCTTTGATCTGCATAGCACGTTCTTTGTAGCAGGCACATTAACCCTCTGCGCTGTGTAGGTGGCAAGAGTACCCACGTGAGTGCACGGTGACCCATGGGACAGTGTGAGAGAGGGTAAGAGGAGTGACTGCAGGGTGAATGAGGTGACCATATGAATTTGGGTGAGGGTGTAAGTGCAGAGTGGGACAAATGAATGGATGGTTATTGATGGGCTTATTTGAGTGAATTTCCAGATTGAGCAGTTAGGGGGACAGGTGAGTGAAGTGTCACATGAGTGCAGGTTGAGTAGTGTGCTCGTGTGACTTCAGGGTGAGGTACAGGGTGAACAGTGCCAGTGCATTGTGAGTGCAGAGTGATCACTGTGAGTGCAGGTTAACCGGTTGAATGGTGTGAGTGCATTGTGATCGCTGTGAGTGCAGGGTGAGCGTGAAAGTGAATGGCGAGAATGAGGAGTGATTTGTCTGAATTTAGGGTGCATTCCCTGACACTTGAAGTAACTCAGCATGTTATTTACTGCAGTGTAGGGTTTCAGATATAAGATAAAACTTTTGCTATTATGGCATTAACCAGGGATCAGGGTGGACAATTAAATGTGCTTATCTTGTAACAAACCTTGGGGCATATCAACAAGGGCCTTATCTCTGCTTTTTTGGCTTTAAAAGCCAAAAATGCGGAGATAAAACTATCGCCCTATTTACAAGTGGGTGCTAACATGCATTAGCGCATGTTAGCGCCTGTTTTCCCGACGCCTGCTTTGCATCTCTAATGAGAAACAAAGTGGGAGTCACTGGGCAGTACTTCTTGTAAAATATTGCTGATGTGCACATCGCGATATTTACAAGGAGGCCCATGCATTTTAGCAGATGTTAGTTTTGGGCAAAAACCGCGGTTTTCGTCCAAAAAATTACGTCTGCTAAAATGCTGACTTACCTATACTTTACATTGGGGATGGATTATGCTGATACGACCACAGGGTCATATCAGCAAGGTTATTGCTGTTTTCCAAGGAACATCGCTGGAAAACCAGGGATGTTCCATGGAAAACACCGCTATAGCTGGAATAATTATCGCCATTGCGCTATGCGTTGTTAATACAGCGGTAGCATGGCAATAATGTCCAGCAATAGCTGGCGATAACAAATCTCACCCAAAGCGCAGCCAGCGATAATTATCGCTGCCGCTTGATAATATGCCCGTTACCGTTTTATAATTAGGGGTGCCAGGTCATTATTTTGATGTCCCAGGCGATACAAAAATTAGCAGTCACCTAAAGCTGTATTGTCAGCACTTGTCTGTGCATACTTGGTACAGGACATAAATAGAGAGCACTTTTAATTGTGTTCTAGGGCTGCCTGAATGATCCATGACTGATAATAAAAGGGAAAAAAGACAGAAAAGTCACATTACAAAGGAATACATATTTCTTTAATTATAAGCATATTTAATGTCAAGACAAGTAATTTGAAGGCTGTTTAAACTACACATAGCTGGCTGGCATTTTGCTTTTGGCAACTAGAAGCTCTTTTAGCCCTGTGGGGCATTGTGCGCCTGCCTGTGTAATTTTAAAAGACACTTTGTCTCCTTTCTGCTAAGAGCTAACCTTCCCAAGACGGGGTTAACTTCATAGAGCTGAAATGCTTCAGCTGCAGGGGGAGGCAGGATGTCTCCTCTGCTGAAACTGAAAGAAAGTAACAGTCACTTTCAGCTGCAGTGGAAGGCAAGGGGTATCCTCTGCTATGAAATCTAATGCAAAGGAACAGGACTGTCTGTTCATTTGCTTTCGGTTTTAGCAGACTTCCTGCCTTCCACTACAGCTGAAGTATTTCAGCTCAACCAATTAACCCCCTCCCAGGACGATTACAAGTAACTGTTAGCTCTTAACATGACAAAGAAAGAGCACGTCATGCCCCATCTATCTCCCCTTCCCACCCCCCCTCCACCCCTCTGTTACCGGAGTTCTTCCAAGAAACAGTTCAATTTGAAATGGTTTGTAGACTTGCGATGCCGGACAGTTAAAGACCAACACAGTTAAAGTTTTATGGTGGAGTGCACGCCCCCCCTGAGATGCTGTCGCGCCCCCCCAGGAGGGCGCACCCCACAGATTAAAGAACTCTGCTCTAGAGGATCTCGTCATTGGGGCTTTCAACTATACTCTTGAACATCATGGCGCACTAATGGCAGGCAGCCATCTTCAGCCTGTGTCAAGCCAGCCCCCCCCCCCCAACGTCACCCTTGATTCTCCTGATTCATTGTTTTGTATGTTCAATTCATTTTGAATGTTTATAGCCATGATTTGTTATGTAGGTGTAAAATTAGAGGTTTGCTAATGTGATACTTGTTTTACTACTCCTACGTTAATTTGTTATGACTCTCTGACTTTTTTTCAAAGCCTATTTAAATCAAATATCTTCATTTTTATAAACACAATGAGTTTGGTATATGACTGAGAGGCCTGAATACCTGGGGTGCACTCTCCTCTCTCTATGATTTAGCTGTGGGCAGCCACTGAGCACGAGGTAAATAGTCATGTGAAGTGTAGGACCAAAAACGAAATCCGTCTTCATAGAACAGTCAATTGGACTGTGCCTCGGTAAGAGGTCAGTGTGTGGGATCATTCGGTCGGAGTTTTCAAAATATCGTCAACTCGGATCAGATTTTGTGAGCTTGTATTAACTGATTTTTGTGTTGACGAGAAAACACAAGTCATTTGTTAGGCAATGTAAGGAGCTTTAAAGGAAATGACTATCAGGGCAGTAAGGGCAGTAACACAGGCACCCGCAGCTCCCGCTGTGCAGGGGCCCCCGCGCTCCAAGGGGGCCCCCGCAGCACAGCACTTTGGCTGCAGAGCTCCTGATTGAGCTCGGAGGGGGCCCCTCCACGTGCCTTGCAGGGAGGCCCCCTCGAGTTTCGTTAAGCTAGTGTATGTAGTGCTACATGCTAACCTGGATCCTTGTGCTAACACTCCAGCACATTTGTGCCTGCATGTATGTGTGTGGTCTGCATGATAGAGGCATAATGTGTGGCTCCGTCAACCAGAGGGAAGGAGGCCTATGGGTTCCATTTTTGATTCAGAATCTTTCTATTTGATTTGTGCATGTAAACAAAAGAATATAAGTGTTAGTGAATGTAATCCTTTTATATATATATATATATATATATATAACGGACGAAACTATTGGCCTGCCTGGTGGTCTAGTGGCATGTTTGTGAACTTTAGGTAAGAGATAGAGTACCGGAAGGACGGGATAATCACATTTTAAATAACAATACTCTTCCCAGGTTAGAACACCTCTGTCCTTCCAATCTACCAAGAGATCCCATATGATAGCAATGCTGAGATTGTACCTCTCTAAGTTCACAGGCTCATAGAAAGACCCATTGTTAAGTTGACTCATGGCCTCTTCTATATATTGTTCACGATCTAAAATGACAATGTTCCCGCCCTTATCGGCAGGACGGACAACAATGTCATTGTCTTCCATAAGGGATTTCAAATCATTTCTTTGGACATCAGTCAAATTATGCTCTTCTTTGTATTTAAATTTGTTTTTTCTGTGTCTATGTTTGTTGAGGTTCATGTTGACACATTCATGAAACGTGTCGATGGTATCATGAGGTGAAACTGGGGTAAAAATGGACTTGGGTCTAAATGTCGTGTTATGCATCAGCTCTTTTATGTCCTTTATATAGTGCTCCTCATTATTCCACTCTGTCTGTTTTTTATTCATTTTTATTGTATGCATAATCCGCTGTGATATGTTTTTTTTGTAGGAGGGAAGATTGGGGCCCACGTCATCTGCACTCACCTATCACGGGCAGTTTTTCCAGTCTTTTCCACTATCATCACGAGCACCAGGACGTTTATTGTAATTGGCACTTATGTATCACCATTGTAGGACCGCAGATCGGGTATCTGTGATTTGGGATTTTGCTTGTGTCTCCGTTAAGGTCTGACATTGGCACTTGCCAATAACTGACATGGTTACAGTGTGTCCCTTTTGTTTGCAGGAATTGGGGTATGGTTCGTCTTTTTGCTATCCATGCATGTTTTCATTTGGCACTTGCCATACATGAGACTGTGTGCACTACTTGTGCATTACACTTTTATCCTCTCCCCTCCCTCTTACTTACAGTATGTGCATATAGTTTGACGCTTTTTCTGGCTACATCATCATTTGTAGCTGAAAACTTTATTAACATTCTATTGCTGACACCTCCGCGATTTGCGTTATGTGGGAGAGGGGGGCGGCACCATGAGGCGTTTACCACATGACGAGACACTTGCACGTCACCGGTTGAGTACGGATGACCGGACTTTTTCATCATGTCCATGTTTTGCTCTCTCGTCTTTTCGCCCCCTTAATGCATGACGGTAGCCACACACTCTTTGATTTTCAGGAGCAGTGACTGGCACCACACTTAGGTACATTTTCGAAACTTTTTGCATTTAACAGTGGATTTGGAACAATGTGATTTATTTCGAAGAGGTGGAAATAGAGAGGCATTGCTCAGAAAATTAGAGACTAAGTTCATTCTCAACTTTGATAGTAAATGCCCAAATGGGCTTAATAACTCAGAGGACATGTACACTTGCCTGTAAAAATTCTAGAGTGTCTCTTGATGACTCAACTGTGTTTGCAATTGTTTGAAAATGTTTAAAATGATTAGTAATCAACAATGAACTGGTTGATCTGATTGCTATGTACCTACAAAATGTAGGCTTTTTAGTCATTGGTTTTTGTAAGAAAAATGTGGGGCTCCTTTCATTATGTATAGGAGAGTTATTAATATCTTACCTTGCCAATTTGCACTTAAGTCGGAGATCGACTTATTGGTCTGTGCCCTTGGTGTGGGAATGGTTTTGATGCTAGGGACATGTCTCTTGGTTTCTAGCTATATCTCATATTGGAGGCCACATTCCGGTTTGTCTTTTCTTCTGCCCTTTTATTTCAAAATGTATTTTATATTTTGGAATAATTTTATGTTTGCACCAAAAACATATAGTTATATGTTTTCACTTGAAAAAATATTGCTGCTATGCTCTATGTTGCACATTCTTTTTAATCAGTGTCACAAATGAAACAAGTTTTCCAAGCATTTATGCAGTGATGAATAATGTTGTGGGTTATATATCGCTTACACAACAGCACTTACATGGATTTATCCAGAAATGTACATATGTAAATACAGACTTTATACTAAATAGATGGTCAATAATTATGCAATCATATTTGGTTATCACAATATATGAAATGAAATCTTTAATTACCTATGTTTAAATATTAACTATAGGAATGATATCATTTGTTTTTGGGACCAAGTTTTAATATTACTCATGTTTAAATACCGGGTAAACTTGAGACCGTGTAAAACTTGAATAGTCTGTTTACTATTTTCTTTGGTAAAACTTGCGGACCACGTGACCTGAATAGGAAGGGCATAACACTTAAAATGGCTACAACCGATAACAGCCTTTATGTGATCAAGGGCTTTTTGGAGCTCGAAACGCGTCATCTGTCAATTGCTGTGGATATGGTTAAATAAAAACATCTTGCCTACAAGTGGTTTGCTTCTCCTTCTGCGCCGCCGAGGCTTTGGTGGAAGTGGTTGGAGTATTCATTTCGATTGGAAATTTACGGAAGTGCGACTTTCTTCTGTTTTGCGAACCCTCTCACCCGGAAGCGGCTGCCGCCATTAAGTCGATTTGGTTCGGAAGTTCGTGGTGAAACATTGGCTACAGCCCCCTCTTGCCGCCGCGAGTCACGAGACATTCAGGGATATTTGGTCAGCGAGTAGAATCGGACGGATTCGAAGTTAAAGCAGACGCAGTACCCGGTGAGTGACGACGGCATTGTGGCAGAGGTGGGGAGTGAGTAGGAAGCTTAATTGCAACATTTAGACTATATTACAACCAAAAGGTATATCCAGCAAGATGACAGACGAGGCTGTACGCCAGCGCGAAGCAGCAGCAGACAAATTATTTTGCAAACGATCTACTATAGTGTCAAACACTGCAAACACAGTCAGTACATCAAAGGCGGTTGAAGAAAATGAGAAAAAACTACTAAAAAATCTTGAAAAGAACATGCGCCTAGAGATAACAAAATGGTGGGAACATCGATCATTATCCAAGTATGCGGAAGTTGGCTGGGTCCCGAGGGGTCTCCGTATCCTTTTGGCTCCTAGCTTCGACAACCCTAATCCGTCAATGTTAAAAGAATGGGCACAGAATAACTTAGAAGCCTCAATGAACTCAGTACACATCCTTATTAAATATGCAGCCATCGACCGCCTGGAAATCCTAAAAGAAATTGAAAATATAGAGGAGGAACTCAAAAAATCTCCGAAGGTCGAATTAATCAAAACTTTAAGAGTGGCAATCGATGAGAGACTGAGGAAGCATGAAGAAAAAATAAAACAGCGGAAAGCCCATAAATTTGCTCGGGATGAGTCTGACTACAATAACGGACAAATTTTCACATTTGCTCGTAAGTATAACAATGAGAATCGCAAGAAATGTGGTGAAAAAGAAAAAGAACAAGAAAGAGAAGAATCAAATGCACACACATCAACTGCAACGGGAGGGGCAACTGCAGAAAGTGCCAGTTTTGATTCGGTTTCAATTTCAAGCGAGTCCAGCATTGACAGTGGAGACAGACAAACACCAGTAACTGTGCTCGACATGGCCGAGGAATTGAATTTTTTAGTAGCAGAGAGACTACGTTCTTTGAGACCGAGAAAGGACAAAAAACAGCAAAAAGCACAAGAAAAAACAAACAAAGAAAAGAAAGATGAAAAAAGTGCAACCAAAGGAGGAAAAAGCAAAAAGAAAAGCAATTGGACACGGAGAAAGTAGATTTGGATAAAACTATTATCAATCTGTCCAAGGTACCCCTATCCAATGCAGAAAAAGAATTGTTGTCACTAGGTCTCAATTTCTGTCCTGGTCAACCTTTTGACTACAGCTCCACAAGACTTGACATTTTTAGGTTCGTCAGGAAACTTAAGTTAAGGAAGTATTTTGCCTTGAAAAATAATAAAGATAGTTATGATGAACCTCAAAATGAAACCGATACTCATGTAGATAGTTTGGGTATTAAGGCGGCAGACATACCAACATACTTGAACCTACATGATTTGAATTTTGGAGAAGATACAACGGATGACATAAGCAGTGATCTGTCTACTCAAACGAGGATTAACAACATCAATCTGCTACAAAAAGGAGCTGGGATCAGCCCCTTTAAGAAAAAATCTAAATATATTCCTATGATGCCTAGAGACGCTTTAGACACTTTTCATGACTGTGTGGTGGAAGACATCAAAAAACTAAACTTACAAGTTCAGTCGAGAAGAGTGAAAAGGAAAAAATATGTCCAGCAAAAGAAAAGAGACTATGCTAAACTCATGAAGAAATTGGGAGAAAACAATGAAATCATAATCAAAAAATCTGATAAGGGTGGCAACTTAGTAATTTGGCCCCGAGAGGATTATATCAAAGAGGCCAAACGCCAACTTAGTAATTCTGATTGTTATGAGTTGTCTAACATCAAAAATTACAACACTGCCACTGGATCCCTTAAAAAATTGTTAATGCAATTGCGTAGAGATGGTCTAGTGTCGAATGATGAATATAAATTTATGTATAATGACAATCCAATTGTGCCGGTTTTGTATCTAATACCGAAAATACATAAAGGCGTTTCTCCCATTCCAGGCAGACCCATCATTTCTGCCATAAGGAGTGTAGCAGAACAGGTGGGCCAATACGTGGATTTTTTTCTACAAAATCTTGTAAAATCCATGCCGAGTTATATAAAGGATACTGGGGATTTTCTCAGTAAAATAGAAAACATACAATGGTCAGAAGAAATGTATCTCATTTCATTAGACATCGAGTCTTTATATACAAGCATTGATCACGTGGCAGGGCTACAAGCAGTAAAATTCTTTTTGGACCAGAAACCTTGTGAGTTTTACCAGCACAATAAGGCTTTAATTAGTCTAATTAGCTGGTGCCTTAACAACAATTTCTTCCTCTTTGGGAGGGAACTGTTTAAGCAATTGAGGGGCGTGGCAATGGTGGCCTGCTTCTCTCCCAGCTATGCGTGTTTACACGTTGGCTGGTGGGAGGAGCAGGTCCTCAAAAAGGACTATGCTTCTATCTTCGATACCAACATCAAACACTTCTTAAGGTACATAGATGATATTTTCATCGTTTGGGAGGGTAGTAGGGAAAAGGCAGTGGAGTTCATTAGTAATATCAACATGAACAATTTAAACCTTCACTTCACCTTCCATATAGACAAGTCCAGTATAGAATTTCTGGATGTCAAGCTCTATGTTAAAGATGGAAAGATAGAAAGCACTTTATTCAGAAAGCCCACTGCTGGCAATGTAACACTTCACGCCTCCAGTGCACATCCTAGGCACCTCATCGCCAGCGTCCCTTACGGAGAGCTTTTACGCCTAAAAAGGATATGCAGCACTGAGGATGAGTACAATACTTGTGCTGCAGAATCTATACAGCGTATGAAGGCACGCGGCTATTCAGATAAAATATTGATGGCAGCACTAACTAAAACCGCTCTTAGGCCTAGAGCCAGTTTGCTGCCACCACTCATCGAGGAAATAGCAGAAGACAGTAATTCTCTCATACCGACAGCCACCTCTACAAGAGTCGGGCATGATCAATGTCCCAGATTAATAACAACTTACAATGACAATGAAAGGAAAATCAGATCTATCGTCAAGAAGAACTGGGCGATAGTTTTAACTGATCCCGTGTTGAAAATGAATCTACCCCCCCAGTCCTATCATCACATTCAGCAGAGCAAGGAACATGGGATCTATATTGGACCCAACAAGTCCTGAAATAAGAACCAAACCACACTGGCTTAAACCGAAATCGGATTTTTACAAATGTTCCACATGCCGCGCATGTAGATTTGGGGTAAATAAGACTGAGTATTCAACTCCATTCTGTCCAAAACCTCACAAAATAAAGGGCAACTTCAGCTGTAAGACTGATTTTGCAGTCTATGTTCTCACGTGCACCTGTGGTCTGAATTACATCGGAAGTACC
Source organism: Lissotriton helveticus (assembly GCF_964261635.1). Lineage (NCBI taxonomy): Eukaryota > Metazoa > Chordata > Amphibia > Caudata > Salamandridae > Lissotriton > Lissotriton helveticus. Next base: position 279,213,668 of record NC_136059.1, read on the forward strand.
AAGTTACAGGTGCACGTGAGAATTCTACAACATCTACGTGCAATTTTGCACAGTGACCCTAATTACCCCGTGGCACGCCACTTTAAACAGGTGCATGATAACAATTTATCCTGTTTACAATATTATGTGGTATCCTCGGTTCCTACACAGTGAAGAGGTGGAAATAGAGAGGCATTGCTCAGAAAATTAGAGACTTGGGGCCGGATGTAGGTCGGTCGGTAACGGCCGAAAATCGGTATTTTCGGCCGTTACCGACCGAGATTCACAAAATGGTATGTAGGGCCACATATTTTACAGATTCGGTAAATTTACCGATCGGTAAATTTACCGAATCTGTAAAATACCGAATCGGTATTTTTACCGATTCGGTAACAATGAGATGTAGGTGGGACTCTTCTGAGTCCCACAAGCCTTACAGAATCGGTATTTTACCATGAAATCCAACTTCATGGTAAAAAACCGATTCCGGTGTGCATGCACATGTGTGCATGCACACCTGTGGCATATGACAGGCAGACCTGCCCTTAGGGCAGGTATGCCTGCCACATGGCCCCCGAATCTTTTTTGGGGGTGCTAGAGGGTGTCAAAGTGAAACCCCCTGCACCCTTGTCAAAATCGGTATTTACCGAATCGGTAAATACCGACCGGTAATGCCCCATTCATTCCTATGGGCTTCAAAGCCCATAGGAATGAATGGGGCATTACCGGTCGGTATTTACCGAATCGGTAAATACAGATATTTACCGATTCGGTAAAAGGAACATCTGGATGTTCCTACATATCCACCCCTTAGATTTACCGATTTTTAATTACCGAATCGGTAGGATTCGGTAATTAAAAATCGGTAAATCTATTTTACCTACATCTGGGCCTAAGTTCATTCTCAACTTTGATAGTAAATGCCCAAATGGGCTTAATAACTCAGAGGACATGTACACTTGCCTGTAAAAATTCTAGAGTGGCTCTTGATGACTCAACTGTGTTTGCAATTGTTTGAAAATGTTTAAAATGATTAGTAATCAACAATGAACTGGTTGATCTGATTGCTATGTACCTACAAAATGTAGGCTTTTTAGTCATTGGTTTTTGTAAGAAAAATGTGGGGCTCCTTTCATTATGTATAGGAGAGTTATTAATATCTTACCTTGCCAATTTGCACTTAAGTCGGAGATCGACTTATTGGTCTGTGCCCTTGGTGTGGGAATGGTTTTGATGCTAGGGACATGTCTCTTGGTTTCTAGCTATATCTCATATTGGAGGCCACATTCCGGTTTGTCTTTTCTTCTGCCCTTTTATTTCAAAATGTATTTTATATTTTGGAATAATTTTATGTTTGCACCAAAAACATATAGTTATATGTTTTCACTTGAAAAAATATTGCTGCTATGCTCTATGTTGCACATTCTTTTTAATCAGTGTCACAAATGAAACAAGTTTTCCAAGCATTTATGCAGTGATGAATAATGTTGTGGGTTATATATCGCTTACACAACAGCACTTACATGGATTTATCCAGAAATGTACATATGTAAATACAGACTTTATACTAAATAGATGGTCAATAATTATGCAATCATATTTGGTTATCACAATATATGAAATGAAATCTTTAATTACCTATGTTTAAATATTAACTATAGGAATGATATCATTTGTTTTTGGGACCAAGTTTTAATATTACTCATGTTTAAATACCGGGTAAACTTGAGACCGTGTAAAACTTGAATAGTCTGTTTACTATTTTCTTTGGTAAAACTTGCGGACCACGTGACCTGAATAAGAAGGGCATAACACTTAAAATGGCTACAACCGATAACAGCCTTTATGTGATCAAGGGCTTTTTGGAGCTCGAAACGCGTCATCTGTCAATTGCTGTGGATATGGTTAAGAAAAACATCTTCCCTACAAGTGGTTCGCTTCTCCTTCTTCGCCGCCGAGGCTTTGGTGGAAGTGGTTGGAGTATTCATTTCGATATATATATATATATATATATATATATATATATATATATATATTCTACAGGAATGCACGATAGGAAATGGAATCTCCAAACGCCCATGGTATAATTTAACAGATAGGTAAAGCACAATACATTGTTTGCGCAACCACCTTAATTGTAACCGTTAATTCTTTAAATGTCCTTTATATTTTTCTCCATTTTCCAGGTTTCCAGAAGATTATCCAAGCATAACCGTGGTTTCCAGGAAAACCGAACCAGGATCTGTGAAGGAAGAAGAGCTGCCACACTGCAGCCTGACAAGGAAGGCCGACAGTGACGAGTGGGACCTCTGGAAGCAGAAGGTAAGTGAACGGCAGGGCGGAAGACACATGTCTATCAACTAGAACGCGAAGCGCTCTTCCATCCGTGTTGGGCAGCTGTATGCCTGCACTGCCCGCCACATAATCTGCTATGTGTGGAGCAGGCTTGACAGTAGGGGGACCAGCTTCCCGGCCTGGGGAGTACGCCACTGGTCCTGAGGTCAATCAGAGTCATAGCCCTGAAAAAAGCGCAACCAAGTGAGAGCTCTCTCTCCCTTGCGCAGGACCTTTTAAGTGGAGGCGGAAAGGGCCAGAAGGGCTGCACCTCTGGCCTATCCTGAGGTGCCACATCACCTCTGCACCCCTATTTCATCCTTCCTGCACAGCCTTCTGGGATACTTCAAGATAGCATTACCCAGGAGTCACCTGCCACATGATCTCTGGCGGTCTCAGCTCCACTCCTCCCTGATATCACTGCCAGGGCTTGCCTCAGCATAACTTCAAGGAAGCCCTGCTGCTGGTTTGGATCCAGAGTATGGGCTCCCTCTCTTTGTTCAGTGAGCTTATCTGGCCCTCTTCCTGGCACAGGATGGCAGCTGGCTGGTTGATGCAGAGCAGTCCCGCCCGTCCCTTACTCTTTAGGAGCTGACCTAATCAAGGTTAATTGCTCACTTTGTGAGGGGGAGGCCTTTGTTCCTGCTGCTGGAGGGAAACATAACTAACCCAGCCCAGAAGGGTGACAAAAGGCCCGGGCTTTGATCTTGATATGAGCCAGAGAAACATGAAATTCCTGGATGACCCATTAGTTGGACAGCTATGACTTTGGACTTTACAGGATTGTTATTTTCAGGCAGATTACACTGTACATTAGTATGACTCTGGTGCATGTAGACCCAAGGGGAGAGGAGCTGCACTCTTAGGCAGTCGTCCCCATAGTTTATAATGGACGGTCACTGCTGACCGGGAAACATCCTTTACGACGCAACTTTTACCACGCTGTGCCTTTACAACGCAGGTTTTTCAACGCAAGTCATTACAACGAATTGCGCTGGGGGCGCTCTAGAATAGGTAATAGTTTAATTTACTATCCAACACCTTCCCTACTATCCACGGGGACTGGAGTTGGAATAGTAAATTAAACTATTCACTATCCAGCACCCCCCAACGCAAGTCGTTGTAATGACTAGCGCTGAAAAACCTGCGTTGTAAAGGCATGCGTAGTAAAAGCATGCGTTGTAACAACGTACATCCTAGCCTTCTATCTAATATCCTCATCACTGTCGGTGTGGCTGTTCATAGCCAGGTGTAGAATGGTCACACCTCTTCGTGCCTCTGTTTTGTGTGCTTCAGTCTGGAGATGGCCCTGCTGTAGGGAGCACCACTCCACAAAAAGGGTGATCTTTGAAGTCAGCCTGAGACAAACTCGTGAAGGGGGAAATGACCCAAACTGGTTATGAGAGTTCAGAAAGAGAACACTCATCTCCTGTCCACTGTACCTGTATAAAAATGTGAGCTGTTGACCCATTTATTGTTCCAGATCTAATTTCACACTGACCAAGGCAGAGGAGCTCCACAGAGTACCCAGGGGACTACTGCGAAAGCAAAGCTGCTTGCCTGACAGCTGACATTCCAAAGGATGACTGGACATTACATGGAGTTTGATCTGAAACATCATAGAAGGTCATAGAATACCTGGAAGTACCCTACATGAGAAACAAAAAAAGTCAACCCTGCAGGAGGAGCAGACTGCAAGCATGGACAAGAGCTGAGGTCCATGCAGCTGAGTGTCCATTCAAGAGAGTTTCCGGTGTGCTTCCATCTTGGAGCTTCACTAAAGTATACAAAAAAAGTGATGGAAGGAATGCGTGAATTAATCTCAGCCACAGGAAATTACTCGGGCCGCATCCCAATTTATCGTTATTTTGCACACCAACCATCCTTGAAAAGACACTTGCCATTCTCACAATTGCTCCGTATCAAACGCATAGCATCATTGGAAAACATGTACCAATAACAGAAAACAGTAACCATGAAAAGATTTATGGATCGAGGATACCCTGAGAATACGCTGGTACAGGCGGCCGATAGAGTACATGATTTAAACAGGAATCAACTTTTAATACCCACAGCCAAGGAGGAAGAAAGAAGGACAGTATTTGTCTCGAAATATTCCACCAGAAGTCACCACATAAAAAGAGTCATACTTAAACATTGGCCGTTACTTTCTATGGAAGAAGATTTTAAAGGACTATTCACAAGCAATCCAATTTTCGCTTATGAAAGAACAAAAAACATTAAAGAATTACTGAAACAAAAAACGTCATTGCCGGTGAAAGAGTTCAGAGGGACATTACCGTGTCATAACTGCGGGAACTGTAACGCGATTATTAAAGGTAACGAAATTAATCACCCGTCACAAGGAACAAGAATCAAACTCAGAGTCAATGGGACATGTGACAGTACCAACCTAGTATATATGTTGAAATGTCCATGTGGCCTCTCATACGTGGGGCAAACTGCAAGAAAAATCAAAACAAGACTCGTCGAGCACAAAAGCAACATATGCTTGAAAGCAGCCAAATCAACAGTTGCCGCACACTTTAATGAACTCAACCACAATCCCAGTCAACTCAGGTTTTGTATCCTAGAAATGGTGGCCACATTGCCCGGAAGAGACAACACACAACACCTGCGAATTACATTGGATACATCGTTTATCCACGGTACAGCCCAAGGGACTCAATGAACGGCTGGAATACAGCTGTTACCTTTAAACTACTATTACCGTTGGAACACAGCAGCCAGAAATATGGTTGCTAACAAAATTTATTATGCCATATATGCAAACAGATATCAAGTGCATTGCACCTGTGAACATTGTCCTTTTATTATTTTTTTCATTTACATAGTTCCTTATATGTATTTTACGTTTTTACTGACATTTGCATCTCTATCTGTATGTAATTTTATCACAGTAACCAGCCATAAGCAGAAGTCACTCGCACACGCATATATAAGGGTGTAAGACCAGTATGAGGTATAAAGTTACACAACGTAGTCGTTTTAAAATATACGCGTCGAACCAGAGTTTACGTTGCCTAGTAACTCCCAATCAGTAGGAGGCTCTCGTCGACACTAGTCACATGACCGTCATGCACCAATCACCACCTGTAATATAGAGGGAGTCACTCGCACACCGGTAAACACCACGATCGAAATTCGAAAACGAACACGCTTACACTCAGCGTACAGAATGGTAAGCCATTACTGAAAGTAATTTTGGTTAACTGAGCATGCCAGCAGTGGAGCACTAGCATAGACTAATGCTGTTACGTTTTTTCAACCTCAGGTTTTAACATTGATTGAGAATTGAAGGAACACGCGTTATACGAAGCATCTGTCACAGGTCAGATTTCTTTATAGAAACAGCATGCCACACTCAGCCTTGCTACTCACTCGGGAATGCGTCCCGTTAATGGCACCAGTAGCGCACTAAGTAAACACGTTTTTCCGACTGGCTGTTTATTCGCGGTTAAACGTGAATACTCATTACACCCCAACTGCATGTAAGCACTTGTGAGCACTAGTTAAAATCGTCAAACACCCGTGTGACACTCGACCCAACTCCGGCGCGCACCGGAACCCACAGGTTACGTGGAGAATGCAGGTTACTTCGAGCACTGTCCTCCTAATCCCCCTTGTGCATGTTAATTTAACAATGACAATGATGTGAAGACATGTAACCAGAACCATAGCGCCTAGCTAGTTAATTGAACCTATGTCACTCTTGTATGATTTCACAGGATAAAAAGTCCCATGATGAAGGGCACTTGCCCGAAATGCATTGGGCACAATCGCGATGAATGCTTTGAAAGCTTTATGAAGGAATAACGCGCATCAAAGAAAAAATGAAATAAAACAGAATCAAGCACTGAAAATACCATTGAGGAAACGTTATTGAATGAATGAGATGAATAATTGAGTTTCGAGTGCATCGAAGAGACGTCACTCCTGAGGGAAGTGCCGCATTTCGAATCATTGTCCCGCCCAGAGCACAGTGGGCTGTACTTCGAAAGCACCACCCACACAAGAAAACATACAGCAACATCATTCAACCTTGAGTGCGATTACGACTCATCAAGTCATTATTATGCACACCATATCACCTCAGTTTTGGCCCAGATATATGCAAATTATTCTTAGCCCTTCTCAAATCGGAACAGTTCAACCTGAACTACTAAGCCAGGTTCTCCATGATCTGGAACACAACCAACCTCGGACTAATTTTGCCCTAGTTATTGGTGCATCAGCCGGGTACAGCTTGGTTCCAGTGGCATACAAGTCCCACTTAGGGCGACACACTAAAGTATACAAAAAAATTATAGATGGAATGTTTTAATTGATCTCAGCCTCTGGTAATTACCAGGCCTGAATCCCAATCCATCGAACCTATCACCCTCACTGAATTGGAGGATCTGCAGCACTTGCTGAAGTGTGCTCAAGGGGATCGCCTCAATGAATTTTGCCTGCTGCTGGTATATGGAACTTGCCCAAAGTATGCCCTAATGGGCCCTTGCCAATGCAGTCAACAGCACTTCTTCGAATTGGCCCGAGCCTTCTGCAATGGCCATGTATGCCAAAATGAACCTTGAAGTTTCTAGTCTGCGGTACTTGCCAAATGTGTGCCTGAGTGGATTGTGACACTGTAAGCAAAGCTACTCCCTCAAGGAATTTGGGGGCATATGTAGAAAACGTTTTTCGAGGTTGCAAATGGCCTGATTCACAGAATCAGGCCATTTTCAAACAGAAAGAAATGTTTTTAAATGTACAAAATCTAAATTGCGATTGACCTGTTACAGAATCGCAATTTGTATTTGCAAATCGGTATTTGGAAGGGGCGTGTTAAGTGCGTCCCTTCCTAATACCAATTTGCAATGGTATGTATGAATGTTGTGTGACCAAATTATGGTTAGAAAACATTCATTTTTACCATCACTCAGAGGAGTTGGTAACCATTCGCCAATTGGAAGTGGTCCCCATAGGAGCCCTTCCCCTTTGTGAATGTTGATACCATCTTTTTAAGAGCAGGCAATGGTCTCAAGGATCACTGTCTACTCTTAAAAAATGAAACTACAACAATTACATTTTTCTTTTAAAATGCATCCCAGATAATCACAATTGGGTAATCGCTATTCCTAAAATCTGTACATATGGCCTCAAGCCACTATATGCCCAAGTGAACTGTGTCACTATGATACCGAGTGGGAATTTCTGACTCTCTCACTGGATGTGTTCCCAATCAGACCGTGCCACTGCAACTAAAGCACCTAGATATCGCCCATCTGTTTCCAATTCGACCCGAGATCCGCTGCGGGCTGGCTTGCTACCCCGAACCCCAGTCTGCCCAGCTGAGCCACTGACTCACCAAGCTGTACACTGTAGAAAGGATCCTGCCAAAACCTGTTATCTACAACATCATGCTGATTCACAGTGTGCCCGGAAGCGCCCAATGCTCCGAGGATAGCCTGTGCTTCTGTGTGCAGCCACCTCCTGACTTGACTGCATTGTCCCATAACTGCTACAGGGATCGGATTGGGGCTGTGCACGGAGTTCTGCATATTTTCACCAAGCAGTGAGAGAGCACGGACCGACGTGCTGGGGCTAGCCAAGGCCTACAATTTGTGGTAACGACTTGCGTTGTAAGGGACGCGGTGTAAAGGGATGCGTTGTGACGGTACGCGTCGTACCGTTATACATCCGGCTCCTCAACCAGCTTTCCAAATTTGCCTGGGACTGAAATCTTTTCCGTGAACTGCGTTGGCTCACGATCTCTAACAGCATTAAATTCAAAGCTGTATGCTACATGTTCAAGACGAAAACTGGACTTGGACCACACTACATCCAGGACTTGGTGCTGCTGCACCACCCGTCTCATTCCTTAAGATCTCTGAACTGCGCCGTGTTCACTGTACCTAGGTTCCTCTTGACTTGCATGAAATGGCGCTCCTTTGCATATCTAGGCCTGAAACTCTGGAATTCTGCCAGAGAACGGGGAACATTGCTCCTGTGTCTGAGACCTACACACGATTTGCCCTATCACAAAAAGAGAGAGTGGCAGGTGGAGGGTGAGGGTGAGCATTCAAGGTACTGCTTGTGGAACAGCGGCCCTGTACCAGAGAATCTTAGTTCCTGTGTACAGAATCATTTTTATATGTATTAAAGTACTTCTGTTTTATAAAGACAAGCGCTGGGCTGGATAATCAGTTATTACATTGTTGGGTGTTTGATGAGGCCTAAGCCTGTTGTATTCCCCCACACTAACACCCTGGGTAGACTGCGACTGTTCACCATTGCTACCATTGAAAGTCAAGAGCTGATAGGTTTGTACTGTTTGCAGAGGCAAAGTAGGACAAACGCAGCAGATCAGAGGCAAACAACTCCTTACTCGCAGCAGAGGACAAGTAGCTTCAGGTTGCCCTGTGCCCCTACAAATGGAGACTCACAAGTTTGTGTTTCTTTCTGTTACTTTGCATCAAGCAGAGGAATGCCCCTTAGGTAGTGGCTGGGCATTTCCAGACAACCACCCAATGTTTTTAATGCAACGCCCTATCTACTAAAAATGTGTAGATAATTGTAGACAGAGATATGTGACAAAAAAATCACTTCCTCGAGCCAGATGTTAACTTTGAGAAATGTATTGTTTTCTCTGAACTTTGTATGTATGATGCACTATACGGCACACATAATGTGTGGGAAAAGTGTTAAAGTATATCTGAACATAGTATTTGTACTGGATGGCTAGCCTCACTGTAAAAAGCCTATGCTACACATCAGTAAGAGCAAAAGCGTGTGGGTGGTGCAAGGTAGCCAAATTATGCATCGGGCTTTGGAAAAGAGAATTAATAGATTTGTTGCTGTCCTGCTCTACCCCTATCATGAAACACAGTACAGTACCATGGGTTGCTGCACTATGCTTAATGATATTTTAGTACATATGCACTAAATGTAATCACTTATATGCGGATAATCCAATAGGTGCATCATCAGAAACAATGTCACTAACCGCAGACCATCATTGTGCTCGACAAGGTATTGCACCTGCTTGCTGTACATCCAATACTCTGCGTACATGCAGGCCGAGCTATTTTTCATTAAGGAGGCTTTATGCAAAGATTCCCAGGCTTGATTTCTCAGGGTAATGATTCTCCCCTTAAGTGCACACCTGTACTCTCTTCTTGCCTGCCTCACACCATTTAAATTTCTAGCAGCCTTATGTAGTTCAAGTTTTAAATTTGTGTAGGCTTGTGTGCACTTTGAATCAAACCATCCCTGGGACTTGCCTTTGGAATGATTCTCAGTCAATAAATCCTCCTTTATAGCAGCTGATATTAGTTGAAAGGAAGATAAAATAGTATCTGGGGAAGCATATCCACTCAGGCACGTCTCAAAAGCCATTTTACACTTAGCTACAACTTGTTTAGCAATCACTGGTGGCTCCACCATTGACCAGGGCAAAGAATACCCATTTGTCCTGTCAATTGCTATATTTGCTAACACCCGGTCAACTTCATCGTGCCTATCAAATTTACTTGTCGGCAGTTGAACAGATGAAGATTTGCTAGGAGTGCTAATTCCAGTCTAATTCTATGACTGATATTCCACGAACCGGGAAGTACAGATCTGTGGTATTATGGTTTAACTTGAATTTGGGCCCTTGAAAGGCAACAAAGTGGTGCTCATTGGCCAACCCAAAGTAGCCGCAGAACTCATCAGAGCCATCCTCACCTCAAAGGCCAGTCTGATGATGGGAGCCAAAAGGCCTAACATCACCCATAAACTCACTTTTCTGCACTCTCATCCTATGGTAGCTCAGACATGGGCATAATTGCTTATTACTTGCATTACACCTAAAGTTAAAATTCTACACCCATTTATCTCCATTAGAAAGTAACTATTGCTGGTAAATCCCATTGACCATCAATTAATATTATTATTATTTGAGATTTGTAGAGCGCAACAAATACCCGTAGGTGTCTCGGCGCTGCGGACGGATGAGGGAAGGCATTGGGCCGGTGGGCTGAGTATTGTTAGGGAAAATTATTGAAAAACACACCAACAAACACCTATCCACCTACTTGGAACAGTCTGGTAGCCTTGACCGATCCCAATCAGGCTTTAGGCCAAAATTTAGTACAGAAACGGCCTTGCTGTCGGTAACTGACGATCTGCGGCTGTACCAGGACAGGGGTTACTCTGTTGTCCTGGTACTGCTAGATTTATCGGCAGCGTTCGATACGATTTCCCACACTATTCTGATCGAACGACTGTCCAGGAGTGGAATCGGCGGTAGGGCACTGGACTGGATCAGGAGCTTCCTCTCCAACCGCACCCAATCTGTCAGCATGGGTGAGTTCAGGTCGGAAGAGGTTAACATCACCAAGGGAGTACCACAGGGCTCTTGCCTGAGCCCTACTTTATTTAACACCTATGTGGCTCCCTTGGCAGATGTTACCAGAGCTTTTGGGTTCTACCCGGTGTCCTACGCTGACGACACGCAGCTGCTCTTCCCCTTTAAACACCTTTCCCCGGAAACAATACAATCTTTTTCCGATGGGATGAAGGCAGTTGCTAGGTGGATGTCCTCCAACCTCCTTCAATGTAACGTTGGAAAAACGGAGGTGATGCTCTTCGGGGAAGCTAGGATTCAATGGTCCCCCGACTGGTGGCCTTCAGACTTGGGTCAAGCTCCTGAGCCCAAAACAGTAATCAAGAGTTTGGGAGTCACATTGGAGCCGGAGCTGACCATGAAGCACAATGTTAACATCACTGTGGGATCCTGTTTCCATGCGATTGGTCTGCTCCGTAGGATTTTTCCTTTCCTACCGGACTCCCACAGGAAAACCTTAGTTCAAGCTCTGGTCATGAGCAGACTTGATTATTGTAACGGTCTCCTGGCAGGTGCAAATGAGGAGGTTCTAGACCGCCTACAGGTGGTACAAAATACCGCAGCTAGGCTGGTGTTAAATGTACCTCCTAGATCCCCCTCCAAACCACTACTTCAAAAACTACATTGGCTATCAATACGCCAACGTGTGAAGTTCAAGACCTGCTGCGTTATCCACAAGGGACTTAATCAATTGGGACCAGAGTATTTGGCGAGCAAGTTTGTTCCTTACGCCCCTACTCGTTCCCTCAGATCCAGTGACCAGCTGTTACTGAATGTTCCTAGGATAACCAAAACCAGACTAGGTGGTAGGGCCTTGTCGGTAGTAGGTCCTAGTCTTTGGAACTCCCTCCCACTTTCACTAAGACAATGCCATAACCACCTCCAATTCAGAAAATGTTTGAAAACCTTTCTGTTTGGTTTAGTTTAGTTGTTTACTTTCTGGACCCTGAACACTCTCTTTTAATTGAAATGCTCCTTTGTCAGTTGCGATACTGGATGTCAACAGCGCGGAGATACTCCTTCGGGAGTCGATTCATAGCGCTATAAAAACTCGCAAATAAATAAATAAATAAATTGTTATTGGTGAAATAACCATGTCTTAAGTTGTTTGCGAAAGGTCAGGAGGGTAGGGGCTGTCTTGATGTAGAGGGGAAGTGTGTTCCATAGTCTAGCAGTGGCTATTGTAAATCTTCTGTCGCCCCAGGAGGATTTTTTTGTTCTGGGGACCGTCATTAGGTTAGCTGCTGAGGAGCGAAGGGGTCTGGTAGGTGCTTAGAGGCTAAGGTGTTTTTGTAGGAACTTGGGTCCAGAGTTATTTATTGATTTGTATGCGATGCACAAGGCCTTGAATTTGATGCAGCTTCTGATTGGCAGCCAGTGGAGTTTATGTATTATGTTGGATACGGGTTTAAACCAATGTCAACTGTGTCTTGACCCCATTCTCAAGCACTGAAAATAAAGGGGGTTATTTAGAATTTGGTAAATGTGGGCAATACACCAAAAGTAGGTATCTATCCCATTTGCCCAGTTTAGGCTGTATCCCCATGAGCATGCATTCTAAATAGGGAAGAGGGATGTCCCGTATCCTCTATATATTAAATAACCCTCAAGACTGTGAACTATTCTTCTCTTTTGAAATAACGAAGATCTGGTACTCCATCCTAGAATATATACACCATTTACCCACTCTCCTCGCCTTTTACATAGCTCTGATAATGTACCTTCTATACTACTATCTTCTGAACTATTGTGACCCCACTTACTCTTAACTTTAATATTTATGCGAGAAATATAGTTATTTCTGTATGTAAAATGTTCCACTGAACTTGATGGCAAAGTCAGCAAAATGTAACATATGAAAATATAAAGAAACAGTGGATTTTGACTGTAGCGGGTGCTGTGCGGGCATTGTGACAGAGTGGGGTGGAGGCTGGGGGGCCAACGGATGACAGAGAGGTGGTTTGAAGGGAGAAGAAATGATAACAAACATTACAAAAAAGAAGAACGTACCTTTTCCTGACGCTCTTCTCCGTGTCCTCTCGTCGCTTGCTGCAGCACAGGCTCCCAGCCTGCAGTGTGGCCAATCCTGATGCTGATTTCATGTTAGAAAGCAGCGTCAGGATTGACCTGAGCGCAGGGAATTTGCGCTCACAGAGAGACTGGGAGAGTGTAATTAGCTGTCTCCAAACCAGCAATGCAGCTTGGGTTGGAGACAGCTCAGTGCGCATGTGGGTTTGGCCGTCCTGAGGGGATGTATGACGTTATAACGCATGCATTTACAACGCATGCCATCACAACGCAACTTTTACATCGCAGGTGCCATTACAATGCATGGCATTACAACGCAGGTATTTACAACGCAGGGGCTATTACAACGCATGCCATTACAACGTAAGTATAGGTAAGTATATAATTTAAATTACAAATGTAAATAATTCTAATTTAATTAATTTAATTTAATTTAATTTAATTTAATTTAATTAATTTAATTTAAATTTAATTTTACTTTATTTTTACCTTGTACCCTTTTACCCAAAAACCCAAAACTGACTCTGAACCCTAAAAATACCCCTTTACCCAAAAACCCAAAACTGACCCTGAACCCTAAAAATACCCCTTTACCCAAAAACCCATAACTGACCCTAAACCCTTAAAATACCCCTTTACCCAAAAACCCAAAACTAACCCTGAACCCTAAAAATAACCCCTTTACCCAAAAACCCCAAACTGACCCTGAACCCTAAAAATGCCCCTTTACCCAAAAACCCAAAACTGACCCTGAACCCTAAAAATGCCCCTTTACCCAAAAACTGAAAACTGACCCTGAACTCTAAAAATACCCCTTTACCCAAAAACCCAAAACTGACCCTGAACCCTAAAAATGCCCCTTTACCCAAAAACTGAAAACTGACCCTGAACCCTAAAAATACCCCTTTACCCAAAAACTGAAAACTGACCCTGAACCCTAAAAATACCCCTTTACCCAAAAACTGAAAACTGACCCTGAACCCTAAAAATACCCCTTTACCCAAAAACTGAAAACTGACCCTGAACCCTAAAAATACCCCTTTACCCAAAAACTGAAAACTGACCCTGAACCCTAAAAATACCCCTTTACCCAAAAACTGAAAACTGACCCTGAACCCTAAAAATACCCCTTTACCCAATAACTAAAAACAGACCCTGAACCCTAAAAATACCCCTTTGCCCAAAAACCCAAATCTCACCCTGAACCCTAAAAATGCCCCTTTACCCTAAAACCCAAAACTGACCCTTAACCCAAAAAATACCCCATTTAAAAAACAAACATATAACATTTTAAATATAATTATATACTTACCAGTACTTACGTTGTCTGGTATGCGTTGTAATAGCACCTGCGTTGTAAATACCTGCGTTGTAATGGTTTTTGCGTTGTAAAAGTTTCGTTGTAATGGTAGTGCGTTGTAAAAGTTGCGATGTAATGGTTGTTTCCCGTCCTGAGGTGGCCGGCCATACCCACATTCGCACTGTTGCCCACTGCTGCCTGCCACTCCCTCTCCTTACTGCCCCACGATGGCCCTGCCCCCAAGTCACAGCATGTACAAGTTGATAAATAAAATTATAATAACTTGTTTTATTATGGATTAATTTTTCAAATTTTGAGGGTGGAAAGGGGTGACACTCCCCACATCATAGCGGAGGAGCCGCGACTGGATTTTTATTGTATTTACTATCTAGCGCAAAATATATTTTGTGCTTGAAAAGTGTCCTTTACTCATTACAAAATAACAGTTTGTGCTGCTTTGCATGAAAGGGTTACTACTGAGCCAGATCAGTATAAACATCCATAGATTTTAATGCAAAGCTTCATCTACTAATAACGTCAGACCGAACTTAGGGTCAATAAATAAAATTACTTGAATCAGGCATTAACAAAAAGAAATGTTTTCATTTTTCAAAAACAATTACACATTGCATGTGTTCTACAGTGCATCTCACACATCCAATGCAGGAGGCCAATCTGAATTGTCACGGTGTAGGAATTTGTATTGGAAGGCTATACTGCCAGTGCAAGTCCTGTGCTAGACAGTGCAAATGTGCCTCTGTATCGGAGTGTGAGGGTGTGAGTTGCATACGACAGCACAAGCGCAAGTGATGACAGCAGCAGCAAACTGACCTTAGTAGATATGGCTGTGCTCTGTGTTTTTGCTCTTGTGCAATGCAGTGCAGAAAGTGTGGCTGCTGCGCTGTATTGTGTGAATTTATTTTAAATCTGGTGCTGAATAATCGTCAAATGCAGAACAAAAGCAATTATAATACTGAGGAACCTTGAAAACCTTTATAAAAGTCCATCTCTAATTTCCGTATTCCAGACTACTACTACTACTAATACTACTACTACTACCACTACTACTACCGCTACTACTACTACTACTACTACTGCCATAATTTGACAGATAAAGTTCAACTTCACTAGGTTATAACAGTTGTGTGCAAAAGGTAGGTGATGGGGCACAATTTAAGCTGCAGTTTAAACAAGGACAAATGGACCTGGCTTTACCTTTTTATCTGTTTTTCTGAAAAGAAAAATTGATCAGCAGAAAGTAGATATTCATGCACCACTTTTATTTTGTCTGAACTATAAATCATTGCAGAAATGACAGAATCTCTGCTTGTTTCAGCAGGATCTGGGCCACAGCATTTTTAACCTGCCTTGCATTACACTGATTCTAATATCTTTTTTGCAAAAAAACAAATTTCCCTTTGGTGTTTTAATTTCACAGCACAGGTTCTCTTTTTGTTCTTCTTGTCTGCACTAAAAATGAAAGAGCAGGACACCAATGATTTAAGCGGTTTGTGCAAAAGGTGATGGTATGGCCATGTAAAGTCCTTGAGAAATTAAAAGAAAAAGGAAATTTGTCAGTACCAAAGTCAATTGCTTAAATGAGCAAATTCTGGCTTCCTCAATCCAATGAGTTCCGTATTTCATTAATTGTACTCCAACTTCAATTGTCCTGTTAAAATCATTTATTTTTCCTCAGTCTCTAAATGCAGCAAATTCTCTTCTGATTTACAATTAAAATCGGATCTCTAAAAGACAGTTTGTTTCTACTCTATGAACTCTTACCCGTGATTGCTGCAATCAAAAGCCAATTTTACTCTAGCCATTTTTACCACACCAGCAGTAAACTACTCTGATTACCATAAAATCCTCAGGTTTATGAGACATACCAGGGATGTCCTACCGGTAAATGCCATCAAACCAAAACTCTAGCGCCTGCCGGCAGTTGAATTTGGGGGGGGGGGGCATGGCGGCGGGCTGACGCTGGTCGCGCGAGCTCCCAGCCAGAGAGAGGAGAGGAACTTAGTTATGAGGAAATAGCCTCTAAATTTGTTTGGAACTTGCGTGCTACTTCAAAAGGAAACTTTTCAAAGGAGCAGATAAGTGATTTAATTTAATGTATAGATTCTTTTTTTGTTAAGCTGTTGTTATAAGCTAATGTATGCGATTTTTTTTAAAAACGTGCTCACCTGGGTCTGTTCGAGCGGTCACCACCTATGGCTCTGGGTGCGGAACTGTAGTGGAGTGTTTGGTCTAATGCTCCTCGTCTCTTCCTGAAGGCTCGAGCCGCGTTCACAATTGTGGGCTCCTGGGCTGGGAGAGGTAGAGGGAGCACAGCGTGCAGCTCATTGGGGAGGAGCAGACTCGTGAGTGCGCCCTGTAGCTGGGTGGAAGACTCCGAGCTGAAACTGACAAAATTGACGAAGAAATCGATGAAGTGTATGCCTGGTTGTGTACGGATCGAGGGGGAGCAGTGTGTTCCATCTGGAGGTGGGGGCTGTGAGGTGAACGATAGACTTCAGCTACAGGGCTGTGTGTGGGGGCAGAAGGTCAAGGTAGATGGAAAGCGAGCCCCTATTACCAATGATACAGCTACAGCCACAGCCACTGCCACAGCCACAGCTACGGCCATATCAAGAGGTCAGAGAGAGTGGGGGTAACTGTAGGGTCAAGAGGAGTGTGGAAGTGAGCACAGACCTCCCCTAAACCACACTCGTGATTGAGCCAGGAGCTACAGCTAGTCCAGAGGTGGGAGTAGAAAATACAGCAAAAAATAAGTCTGTAAATTTAATCAAGAGTTATCAGCTTTGTTCTCTTCCGGAGGGGAAGAGTAAAGGAAAGGGAGGCAAGGGAACAGGTGGTAGGGAGCTGTGGGATGGTGCAGAGATTGGTGCAGAGACTGTAGCAATTTCCCCCATAAAGAAGGCGCCAAAGTCAGGAGGAAAGCCTAGAAGCTGTGGCCCCAAGGGGGTGCGTGTGTCTGCTAAACCTGCACCCTCTTTGAGATCTTACTTTAAAATTATGAAGCATGTTGAAAGTTCGCAGGTAAGGGGGAAAAAGCCACAAAATAAGCTACATAATAAGCCACAAACTACTCCACTTCCCCTAGAGAATCGATTTGCTCCGCTAGCAGAGCTTACACAGAGCGCAGAGCCACAAGTTGAAAATGTAAGTCTTGAGACAACCCCTAATTCTAGTCTTGATTTTAGCCCAGGTTGTGCTGTTGAGTTATCTGAGTTATCTGCACAGGCGGAGAACCCCAAGCAGAGTGTGATAAGTGGAAATGGAGGTAATGGATTTAATGGTGGCAATAAAGGTGAACTCTTGATCGAGAAGATGTTTTCAGCCTTACCTCAAGATATTCTCACAAAATTTGAGATATCGTAAATGAATCAAAAGGGGAGTCATGATAAATGTGAGGTACTGGAGGAGAAGCTTGATGATCTTGCACAGCGTACTAGTATACTAGAGGGGAAGTTAAAGTATTTTCAGCAGTGGCGATGGGTAACTCAAAAGAAATTGAGTCCTTAAAAAAATTTAATCAAGCATTGCAAGATTACTTGGAAAGGCTCGAAACTCAATCCTGACGTAACAACCTAAGATTCCTCAAAATACCTGAGAAAGGGGTATTTTATTTGTGGGCTCCTGAGGAAGGAAGTCTTAAAGGACAGGCCAGATATTGATTGGGAGAAGGAGATCCAGAGGGTTCATAGGGATCCCTTTAGGTTAAACCCGGATCGGAAGATCCCCAGAAAGATTTTGATTAATTTCCTAACTTTCGCTGTAAAAGAGTTAGTACTGGAGCGGCCCCTGAAGGGGGGGACCTTAAATCATGATGGGTTCTCATACCAAATTAGGTCAGATCTTGGTAAGAGGACTGCCCAGAGGCAGTGGGAGCTGGGTACGAGAATGAACGAGTTGTGGAACAAGGGTGCTCAGGTTAAGCTAAAATGCTCAGCTATGTTAAAAATTATGTGACGTAACAAAATGCATAATATAAGTAACCCAGAAGAAGTGGATATTTTCCTATCACAGATGACATCATAAGATAGATTATGAGTTTATGATATTAGGGCTTGGGCCCCATAAGGAATTTGTATGACGGTATTGATGAATGTTATAGATAGGCTGTTTTCTTTCTTTCTATTTCTATTGTTCTGTTCAGTCTCTTCTCTCTGGGAGGAATAGGGGCAATCGCAAAGGGCGGAGTGTTTCTCCCCAGGTCTGGAGAGGGGGTTTCCCGGGGGTAGGGGGTTTGGGGTCACTGGGGTTGGGGAGCAGTGGGAGAAAAACAAAAAAAAATAGTCCTCATTTGCTTTTGTATTGAAGGGGTAGTGATAAGAGTAGGTCTGATTACAGGCCGGAACCAAGATCCTAGAGCAAGAATTGATAACCTGGGTTTAGAGAATGGATAAACTAAAAGTAGTTAATTTTTTTACTTGGAATGTGAAAGGCTGAGATCAAGGAAAAAAATGTCCAGGATTATTGAAACTCTTAAATATAGCACTGCCCAAATAATTTTATTACAGGAAACACATCTTGAGAGTATTGAATGTAGACAAAGTTTTGATAAGTGTAGATGGATTCAGGAGGTAGTGTGCTCTGATAAGAGGGGGAGTACTAGAGGAGTTGCTATCATTATTAAAAGTAATAATGGCATAAGACTAGTGACATTTGAAACTGATTGTTTAGGCAGATGGTTAGTGGCAACCCTTCTAATTCAAAACAGCCCTTTAGGATGTGCAGTATACTCTGGGTCAAATAATGATAATCCTGAGGCTCTAATTAAGATGGAATCCTGTCTATTAAAGACAACAGTACCCATTGTGATGGTAGGTGATTTTAACTTAGTTATGGATAAAGTATTAGACAGGACTTCAAAAGTAAAATACATAAATCCTCCGAGATAATTCTCCAGACTAAAAAGTACGATGAGGGAGTTTAATTTGATTTACATCTGGCATACTAAGTGGAGGGAGGTCAGGGAGTTTACCTTCTATTGTAAGAAATACAGACATCACTCCCATATTGATTATTTTCTATTAGATCAAGAGTTGTGTGGAGATGTAATTGAGGTAGCAGATACTCCTGCGATAATGTTGGATCATTCTGCTGTCACTTTGGCACTGACGATACAACAAAAGGAGGAAAAGAGAAGATGGACTGTAGATAGGACTATCTTTTTAGATGAGAGGGTAGTTGCAGATTTAAGAGAAAAATCAGAGACTTATTTTCATGTAAATATAGGATCGGCTGGATACCAAGTAGTCTGGGATGCTTATAGGGCCTACATAAGGGGGTCATAAGATCCATAATGGTAGGGAAAAAAAGGGAGGAGAAGAGAGAGGTTGAGCATATTCTGGAAGAGATTGAGGCAAAGGAAAGGGTACTACAGAGGGCCTGAATGGAGGATACAGATCAAGTTCAAGCCCTGAGTAAAGAGCTCGAGGGGCTACAGGCAGTATTTCAAGGGAAGATAGATAAGAAAACATCGGATAAATGGAAAGCCAGTAAGCTCCGCCATTTCGCTTACGGAGAAAAGTGTAGCTCTCTAAGGAGGATAGGGCTAGAAATATGATTCGAGAGCTAACTAGTAGAAACTCAGGAGACTTACTGCATACCAATGTCGATATCTGTGGAGAGGCCTGGGGTTTTATGAGAGATTTATATAAGGAGGATATCCAACCCGACATAGAGGACATTACTGAATGGTTAAGATTAACGACTCTCCCTCAGCTAACCAACGAACAACAGAAAGTCTTAGAAGGAAAAATTACGGAGGGAGAGATTAGAGCCCAGTGCAAGAGAATGGCATAGGGGAAAGGTGCAGGGCCAGATGGCCTCCCAGTGGAGATTTTTCTATGTATGATCAATATAGTAATTCCACTTTTAAAAGTTTTGTTTAATTCAATCTATATTAGTGGGGAAAATTCTCCTGGGTCTTGATCAGAGGCTATAGTGACTTTGATTTTAAAACCAAATAAAGACCCAAGGAAAGTCGATTCCTACAAACCGATTTCCCTATTGAACTCGGATTACAAAATATTTTCTGGTGTCATAGCAGCACGGGTTGTTAAAGTAATAAAACAGGTTATCCATCCTAATCAAACAGGTTTTATTCCTGGGAAACAACTTAAAGATTTACCTTTTCAGTTGGTAGGAGTGGTAGACATAGCAGAGACCCAGAAAGTACCTCTTACCATAGTAGCAGTCGACGCAGCAAAAGCGTTTGATCAGGTGCATTGGACATATTTATGGGAGGCTTTACGTAGCTTTGGATTTCCACAGAATATAGTTAAAGCAGTGCAAAAGTTGTATTATGGCCCAAAGGCTAGGCTTCTAGTGAACGGTGAGTTGTAGGACTGGTTTGACATTTTTAGGGGGACAAGGCAGGGCTGCCCTCTGTCCCCAGTTCTTTTTAACTTGTATATAGAGTCTTTGGCGAATTTGATTAGAGCAACACCACTATCCTTTCTTTTAGATCAAATAATTTCGAGGTTAAATTTCTCTGTATGCAGACGATTTATTGTTGTATACACTAGATCCGCAGGATGCAAATCCGAACTTAATGAGTAAGGCGGAGATATTTGGTCAGGTATCCGGATACGAAGTAAATATAGACAAAACCGCGATAATGGGGTGGAATCAGGACATACAGAGTCATGGGGTAAAAGCTCAAATACGATACTTAGGAATTTTAATCACACAGAGGGTCGAAGATATTACAAAAGTTAATTGGCAAAAACCAGTCAGGAAGCGGTAGGGCTATTGTCAAAATGGGCAAATCTTCCCTTAAACATATACGGCCGGGTAAATTTGATAAAAATGATTATTCTCCCAAAACTTACTTTTATTTTTAATTCTATTCCGTTAATTTTCAAGAAAACGATATAGCTAAACTCCAGGGTAAAATTGGTAGCTTCATTTGAGCATCAAAGGGTTCTAGGATTTCCTGGAAGTAGTTGAGGAGCAGATTAGAAGTGGGCGGATTGGCACTCCCAGATTTGTTTGCATATAGTTATGCCTTTCTTTTTAAAAATGTGCGTATGTTGGCAAATAAGATTGACAAGTCTTTCATAGGCTTACTTTTTGAGGCTATGCTAGAGGATATTACGTATGGTCAACAGCATTTTCTTTTTAAATTTGGAGGATCCGGGGGCGTTGCCAAGATGGCGAGGTGAGCGGACGCACTCTCCGCGAGCTCCTCCGACCCCAGGCCCCTCAGCCGTGAAATCACACAGATCTCCCCCCGATTTGTGTCAGTGCAGTGGCAGAATCCAAGAAGCCACCGACAGTCTGTCGCTAGACCCCCGTTCTGCACGAGGTTTGCAACCGGAGGGCTTTGGGGAGCAGCGGCACCCGGAGCACGGCCTCGGCGAAGCTCCGGGCAAAAGGAAGCCGAAGAGCAGAAGGGCATTGAGACCGGCACGGAGCAGCAGCGGGTGTGCCACGCCGCTCGTCACCTGGGGGCAGACACCAGCAGAGTCCCAGGTCAGACCCAGGAAAGGAGCGACACCCAGGGGCGGCCAGCGGCGCCGACGCCGGTGTGTCCCGGCTGGCCGGAAGCCCTCACGCAAGGCCGGGGACGCGGTCTACTAACAGGGCGTCCTAGCCCCCTGCCGCGGACCAGGCTGCCGCGGAGCGGCCAGAAAGCGTAACACCTACAGAGGTGAGGAGTACCGCAGTGGCCGATCCCCAGGACCGAAACGGTGGCACACCCAGCGGGAGGGGTGGAGCGCAAATCGGCCCCGCCAAACCAACGAGGCGTCTGGGGAAGCGCCTAAGGTTGCGGCCGACCCGGGGCTGCAGAGCACGCACGAACACCGAGCCCTCACAAACCAGGCCTGACGTTGGGGGCAGTGAGGGCCGAAGGCGGAAGGAGCCCCCGGCCGGGTCAACAGTTGTGGGGCGAGACCCTGAGTACGGGTCAGCCTCCCCTCCCCCACCTTACGACGCCGGTGTGTCCCGATCAGCCAGAAGCACTCACGCAAGGCCCGGGACGCGGCCTACCACTGGGGCGTCCCGGCCCCTTGCCGCGGAACGGGCTGCCGCGGAGCGGCCGGGAAGCGAACCGCCTACAGAGGTGAGGAACACCGCAGTGGCCGGTCCCCAGGGGCGATCGGTGGAGCACCCAGCAGGAGGGGTAGAGCGCGTATCGGCCCCGCCAAAACAATGAGGCGTCCTGGGAAGCGCCCGAGGCTGCGGCCGTTCCGGAGCTGAAGAACACGCACAAACACTAGGTCCTCACGGACCAGGCCCGACACTGGGGGCAGTGTGGGGCCGAGGGCGGACGGAACCCCTGGCCGGGGCAGCAGTTGCGGGACGAGGTCCTGAGTGTGGGCCAGCCTCCCCTCCCCCACCTTACTGGCGGCAACTGGATTGAGAAGCCTAGCTTGGGCCTGGAACCGCCCGGTGTACGGGCCTCCTCGGAAGAAAGGCTGCCAGGGCACTGCGCTGTGGCGTGACACAATCAGGGAACGGCGACCACTCTCTGATGCCTCCTAGTCTGCTCTAGTGCGAGGACCACCGGGACTGCCGGAGGCGGCCCCCTGGGGGAGCTGAACCATACCGAGCTGCACGGTCGGGCTCGGGGCTGACCGCCTCATAGGTACCCACGACGACAGGAACGATTGATCTGCGGACGCGACGTGAGGCCGGAGAGGGACATAGCGGTGCTCTGACCTGGGGTCACAACCCGAAGGTGAGGGAGACTCCAAGGTCCAGATTGAGCCAGCGCGGCCTCCCATGACGGCGGACTACACTGGAATGGTCTGGTGAACTGCAGAAGAGAAGGTCTGTCCACGACATCAACCAGGGGAGGTTGACTACATATCAGAGTCCGAGGGGGCGGTCCCCCCCGGTCGGGCGCTGGCCCGCACACTGCCGATCCTCACCACGGCCTTGACACCCGGACTCACTCGCCCACACGCCACCAACCTCGGCAATGGCTAGCAACAGAGGGAACAAGAAAGGTGAGCGGACACTACCCAAAATGTTGAACAGAGGAATGCCGAAATCAGACAAAGGGCAACACTCACCGGGCCCCTCGAGAAGCCCACCGGAGACAGAGGTGAGGGAGCCGCCAGTCACCAGGTCCTTCCTGGAATCTCTCTTCAGCTCCCTACGGGAAGACTTCCAGACGTTGAAGCAGGAAGTGGCCGGAGAAGTCAGAGAAGTGCAGAGAGAGGTCGATAGCCCGGGCGAAACAGTGGCCACCATGGAGGGAGCTGGACACTCCAGAGATGAAGAGATCAAACACCTGCAGCAGGAAGTGCTCCGCCTGCGGGATCAACAACTGGACCTCCAGGTGCACAATGAAGATCTCGAAAACCGGTCTCGTCGGAACAATATCCGGGTCCGGGGAGTGCCATCCAAGGAAGAAGGGGAAGACACTGCTAAGTATCTACAGAGCATGTTCAGGGAGATACTGGGGAACCGGAGGACTTTCCCGTCAGAATAGACAGGGCGCACAGAGTGGGCCTAGCATGCCGGGCCTCGGCGCCGCCGCCTGATATCCTGGCCTTCCTACCAGACTACCCGCTTAAGGAACGAATCCTCCGTGAAGCTAGGAAACAGCAGTCGTTGCACTTCCGAGGGCATCCAGTCGCACTCTTCCAGGACTTATCAGCGATTACGCTCCAAAAACGCAAGGCATTTAAAATAGCGACTGACTTTCTGAGAAGCCATGAGATACAGTACTCATGGGAGCACCCTTCCCGACTTATCTTCCGATGGAACGGAACCCTGCACCAACTCCGTTCCCTCCAGGACATGTGCGAAGTACTGGGCATCACCGCGTCGGACGAAGATACACACACGCCACGTCGCAGACGTACCACCAGGGACGGTTGGCAGCGGGTCTCAGAACGCCGGTCTTCCACCTCATCCGCCCGCCCAGATTCGCCTACTATCCGGGCCGGAATGGACAACGCAATACGAGAAACCGCCAGGGACACGGCCGCGAATGACATCGCGCTGACGGCCTAGAATTTCTCCGTGGGGAGATCAACGCAGCCTTTATATGATGCAGGTTTGGGGGTTTTGAGGGGAAGGGGGGCGGGCGGGGGTGCAGTGGCTGGACGTCCACTTCAGTGACTAACCACAGCCTTGTCCTTGAGGGACCGGACTGGGACTATGAGACTCTGGAACTTGTTGCGGGGAAGGGGAGGAGGGAGGGGGGGGAATGTTGGGGTTGTTTAGTTGGGGTTGGGGACTGGAGGGAGGTAGAGGGTGCGTCCAGTGCATCATACAGGTCTTAGCCGCTCAGGCGGCATTCATACACTCTGTCCTGCTCCGGCAGGAGTCTTTTGCTTTACATTTCAACACTTCACATGCCTCCCACGTCTCTTAAGATAGTGACTCTAAATGTCAGAGGCCTCAATAATCCAGTTAAGAGGCGGGCGGTACTGTCCTTATTGGAGAGCACACGAGCGGATATTTGTCTTCTTTAAGAGACCCACTTACTGCCCAGCGACTCCCATAGGCTGCGCTCCCAAAAGTTCCCGATACAATTTTTTTCCTCCAGCAACACCAAGACCGCAGGGGTGGCAATCCAAGTGGCTCGACACTTCAGGGGGGAGGTCCTTAATAAACATACAGAACACAAAGGCAGATTGCTGGCTCATAGATTTAAGATTGGGGGAATTCCGTTCACGGTTGGATCCTTGTATAGCCCTAATGAACAACAAGAGCGCTTCCTGAGATCGGCGCTGGTGGATGTCACTGCCTCGCAGGACAGGCACATTGTCATTGGTGGTGACTTTAATATGGTCTTTGACTCAGTCCCTGATAGGTCAGCGCAGCGTGCTCCGCAATCTGGGGAATTCTTAGACGGATGTAAAGCACAGTTGTCGGAAGTTGACCTCCATGATCTCTGGCGTTGCATGCATCCTACCGATAGGGAATACTCATACTACTCCCATGCACACAAAACGTATGCGAGGCTGGACCACCTCCTGGTTACGACCCAGGTACGGGCATTGGCCACGACAACCGAGATGGGGGTGATCTCCATTTCGGACCACGCCCCGGTCCTCACTACGCTATGCCTACCACCTGTGACTTGCCCTCCCAGGGTCTGGCGCCTTAGGGACACACTGCTGCACAGGAAAGAGGTGGTTATACGCATAACAGAAGCTACTCGAGAGTTCCTGTCCCACAATGATAACCCCGACACCTCACTGGCGACACGATGGGCAGCCTTGAAAGCTGTACTTAGGGGAGAGTTTATAGCAATCGCATCGGCTGAAAACAGGGAAAGGCAGACTAAACGGGAGGAACTCACTCAACGGGTCCGAGAACTCGAGCAAATACATCGCCGAACGGGGGCTCCCCGGATATTGAAACAGCTCAAGGGGACGAGGAAACTCCTGACGGCTCTAGATATGGATGGCGCGGAGTATGCTGTGCTGCGATTGCGTCATGCTTACTACACTGGGGGGGACCGCTGTGGCCGCCTATTAGCAAATAGGCTTCGGGTGCAACACCAGCGACAAATGATGCAGGAGGTCTCTGACTCCGCAGGGACGCTGGGTACGGAAGACGCCCAAATAGCCGAAACCTTTCGAAGGTTTTATGCAAAGCTTTATGCAGGAGATCCCCCAGACGTCTCCGCGATGACGGCAGTCACGGCATACCTGGACTCAGTCACCCTCCCATCCTTGATCCCCTCACAGGCTGAACATTTAGACGGAGATATTCGAATCGAGGAGGTGATTTCGGCTATCTCCAAACTTAAGCACGGCAAGGCTCCAGGACCGGACGGATATACGCCCCTGTTTTACAAAACATTCTGTACATTATTGGCCCCGCTCCTCACTCGCCTTTTTAACTCGTTCGCGACTCCAGGGGCCATCCCGCCCGACCTCCTGTGAGCCTCTCTCACAGTCATCCCTAAACCAGGGAAAGATCGGACGCAATGCGGCTCCTACAGGCCGATATCTCCCCTAAATGTAGACCTGAAGCTGTACACCGGGATCCTCGCAGCCCAATTAGCCCCCCACCTACCGGGGCGTATAGATCCGGACCAAGCAGGATTCATTCCAGGGAGGCAAACGGTGGACAACACCAAAAGGGTCGTCCATCTCATTGAGAAAGCCTCCTGAATACCCGGAGAAAGAATGCTGTTGGCAGTAGACGCCGAAAAGGCGTTCGACCGCGTACACTGGCCTTATTTAGAACAGGTCCTACTGAAAGCAGGCATAGGAGAGAAATTTCGCACCATGATCCTTAATTGCTATAAACTCCCAACGGCGATTGTTCGAGTGAATGGCTACAGCTCACGGAGCTTTGACATCGAGAGAGGCACTAGACAGGGGTGTCCGCTTTCGCCCCTACTCTTTGCCCTTTATATGGAGCCCTTTGCCCAACGGATACGTACTAATCCAGCGGCGACGGGGATACGGTTCGGCGGCTTCACTCACACAATAAGCCTCTATGCTGATGATATTATACTGTCATTGGACGATCCCCGGGCGGCCCTTCCGGTGTGCATTCGAGAACTAGACTCCTTTGCAGCTGTCGCAGGCTTCAAGATGAACATGGGGAAAACGGTGGCGTTGGATGTGTCCCTTGAACCGGCCACTAGAACGCAACTGCAGGGCGAGTTCCCTATGCTCTGGTCATCAGACTTGGTACCTTACCTGGGCATTCAGCTGGCCCCTACCCTGCCGGCTATGGTGACAGCCAACTACGCCATCCTGGAAGGAACTCGGACGATGGAATCGCAGCACCATCTCCTGGTTATGTGTTACAAAAAGGGGGGTTAGGTAGAATAGCTGCGGTTAAAATGACGGTCTTACCCCAGATCCTTTACCTCTTCCGAGCTCTACCGGTTCAGCCGCCCGTTGGGTGGATTCAACAGACACAGACAGACCTGGCGCGTTTTATCTGGCAAGGCAAGAAACCTAGAATGAGGAGATCACTCTCGACGCTAGCCCCGGAGGCTGGGGGTCTCGGGATTCCGGATCTTTGCAAGTACTTTCAAGCAGCACAACTGCGCTATCTGGTAGAATGGAGCAAGTGGGAATCAAACAAGCACTGGCTCTTCCAGGACCAGGCAGTGGCAGGCCGGCCTTTGCAGGAGGTGACGTTTTTACGCCGGGCCACCGGCCCGCGAATCTCTACGCCTCCTTTGTCACCAGGGTGCCATTGCGGGTATGGGACGCGACAAACATTAGTTTCAACCTCACTTCCTTCCCCTCGCCACTTACACCCCTAGTAGATAACCCGGACTTCACACCGGGCATTGAAAAAGGGGCCTTTACCCACTGGAGAGCGGCCGGCTGCCGGGCCCTGTGTCATATATACGATTCAGAGGGTGTCATTCCCTTCCCGCGTTTCCGACAGGAATACTCCTTCCAAAAGACCGAGAGGCTTCGCTACATGCAGGTACGCCATTGGGCTCTGCACCCACAGGTGTGGGAAGCGGCGGACAGGCAGCTCCTCCCTTACGAGAGGTGGCTTATGACTCGCTCATCGGATGCGAAGCTGATCACAGACCTCTATAACCTACTACAGCCACCTTCCTCACACCTCTATAACCCGGGGAGGGAACGCTGGGAGCGGGAATTGGGCAGGACACTGAGACATACAGAATGGGAGCAGATTTCATACAGAGCAAGGCACTCAGCATATCATATGGGGCTCACTGAAACATTAACTAAAGTCTCCACCTATTGGTATTATACCCCAGAACAAATACACGAGATGGACCGCAGTAAAGATAGCACTTGTTGGAGGGGATGCGGACAGGTAGGCACACTGACACACATCTTATGGGACTGTCCACTCCTAGCATCCTATTGGAAGGAAGTGATAGATGAGATTGATTCCCATTTCGACACCGAACTGCCACGCTTCCCAGCATATATACTGCTAGGCCTCCCAAATAGGTTAATGTATCCCCTTAAATCCCGCAGAGGCAGACAGATTGCTATTGCGTTAGGCTCAGCGGTGCAGAACATCTTACTACACTGGCGCACTGCCACACTTACATCCATCACGGGCTGGCTTCACAGACTGTGGCATGTGTTAGGAATGGAGAAACTATCGCTTACAGTGGCGGGGGACATAGAACAATTTGATGACCTCTGGCAACCATTCCGGTCTCTACTACTCACCGAATTCAGAGAAATTATCTGCCCCAGATATCTACGCCTTTTGAGGCTCACGACGCCCGAAAACTTACCCTCTTGAATACCCACTGAGCTAGCCTCTTCCGCTTAAGGGAGACCAGGGTAGAGGACAATGGACGGGCCGGTGCGCACTGGACAATGGGGGGGTAGGGGGTTTAGGGAGGGGGGGTGTGCGGGGGGTGTGCGGGGAGAGGGACTGTTCTTTTAACACAACACTGCATATCCTTAAGAGTGGCTGCGAGGGGGTTTGCAACTGAAATGCTCTTTGGGACAATTTATACCGTGTATGCAACCCTAGCCGTAGTGACCTGATTTCATATACGCTATGTATGTCCCGTCTCTTTGTGTTGTTTCAATATAAATAAAAATACTTTAAACCTAAATTTGGAGGATCCAAGTTTTTTAAGAAAGTAAGACTAAAGGTTTTGAAGTCTGCCCTGAGTACATAGATGTATGTTTGGAAGATTTTGAAAGTTAACTATTTTTCAGGACTGGGCGGAAGATGTAGAATCAAAATGTTGTCAAGTTAGGAGAATGGATTACTGGAAAGCAGAGATGTCATTCTGGTATTGGGCCTTTTTGGAAACAGATAATAATTTGGAATCTGAAATTACAAAACTTTTGGGTCATGAG
Source organism: Lissotriton helveticus (assembly GCF_964261635.1). Classification (NCBI taxonomy): domain Eukaryota; kingdom Metazoa; phylum Chordata; class Amphibia; order Caudata; family Salamandridae; genus Lissotriton; species Lissotriton helveticus. Next base: position 279,242,466 of record NC_136059.1, read on the forward strand.
TTCGGAGGAGAAGATCTGATGAAAATGTGGCGGGACTCTTAAGGCATTCAACGAACAATAGTTAAACCGGCATCACTTAAAAGAAATCACGTATTCACTACCTATAGAGTGCATTGGTCACCAGCGAAATTGAGTAAGATTACAAGTAACTCATACAACTGCCTTAGATAGCAGCAGACGATATTCATCTATTCATGACTTGGCTGAAAATATCTTCCAATTGGAACTCATTCTGTGACTTTATTAGGGAAACAACTGGGATGCACTTCAATGTTTGTACTCGCTTGATTTTTTTTTGGGTTAAGTTTGGAGGAAAATGCACAGCCCTCAGGGTGTAACAAAAATTATTTGTTTTATCTGATTCTCTTGGCCCGGTGGGAGATATGCAGCCTATGGAAATCAGGAAGCCCACCACTATTTAGTGCCTTAGAAATATAATATATACTAGTGAGTCTGACTTGGCATGTGACCCTTCGAGCGAGAGGAAAGTTTGGGCTCCGTTGGTGAGGTGGAGAGAAAAGGAAACATGAGTCCTATGATTAAAGCCATCCTGCTGTGGGCTACTATTGTCTCCTATGGGGGGCATTGGCTGGTACAGGAGAGGGAAGTAGATAAGTGGTACGCTTGTGGGTCACTACTGAAGATCACCTTGTTGGTCACCGGTCAAGTCCCACCCCTCTGTAAGACCTAAAGGGATCAAGAGCACACCCAAACAAGAATGCTGGAAAAATGATGACAAAAAAACAAACTCTAGCTCTTAGATTATTTTTGATTATTTTTGAAGTACCCTGTTCAATGCTTTGGTAGCCATAGTCTTTTCCAATAATCTCAACACATGCCAAATTGCCTACATACAGAGCAAAACAAACCTTAACTCTACATTTTGGAATATGTACAATTTGTTTTGATGGTAGAAGCAATCAGGGATAATGTTATCCAACTACGAATTGAAGATTAACACCTTCTAGCTAAATTTTACTTGGAAACCAATACTGAAATAGCCACCTTAAAAGTTCTGAATGAAGTACACTGGATTCTGTATAAGGGGTACTCCTGTCTCCTTGTGCTCTTATATTTCTCAGGAGCCTTCGATAGGGTTGACCACTGTTTGATTTTTTTTTTTTTCTTTTTATTAAATCAAGGCATCAAACAGAAAAAGACACATTACATATGAATCACCTTATAATCAGTAGCACAATAGTGAGAAGAGAGGGGAGTAAAAACCAAAGTATATACTTATTAAAGATATCATGGGGATGGGGGACCATCAAATACTCAATTTCCAGGTGGTATACAAATCTCTCCTCTATACTTATTCCATTGATTCCAAATTAAAGCCCATTTCCGGGGACGCCCTCTCGCAATATACACAGTTTTTTCTCGGAACATACCCCAGTCCAAATCCTTCTTCCAGTTCTCGAGGGTAGGGGGGAGCCCAGCCCCCCATTGTTGGGCGATATTTCTTTTTGCAATCATATAGCTCAGTGTGGTCCATTGTGTCTGTGCATTATTAAGATCAGTAGGTTCCCATATATTGAGAAGGCACCTTCGTACCTCCGGCAACAGGGAGACACCAGTGACCCCTTGAATAATATTATGAATCCTACCCCAATACTCGGTCATATAGCGGCACTCCCAAAAAATATGTAAAAAGGTACCCACCGAGCCACTTCCACGTCTACACAAACCATTTTCGACAACCCCATCTGTACAAGTCGGGGACCCGTAACATAGACCCTATGCAGTATTTTAAACTGCACCAATCGCAATCTTGCGGGAATAGCGACTACTTTCGGGAGAGGACACCGCTAACTGCCAATCTTCATCATCCAATTCTAAGCCATCCTGCGTCCATTTAACACTCAGTTCCTTACGTAAGTCAGCACTATTATTGATAAATTTCTTATATATCATGGAAATCGTTTTGTCAGGGAGATGACCATCCAAGATTCTATCATCAAGAGGGGAGGACTCAGGCAGCTCCTCCTCTGTAGGAAGAGCAGCCGTTAATGAGTGTCGAGCTTGCAAATAGCGGAAATATTCAGAGTCTGAGAGCTCAAACTCGACTTGCACTTCTTTTGAATGTTTTTACCGGCCCCTTGCCCCACATGTCCTTAATAGTCGAGATCCCTATCAACTCCCATTTATCAAATCCCTTAGTGTTCCACAGCTTACCTAATCTCTTCGAATTAAAAAGTAGGGTAGCCAATGTTAATTTGTCTTTCCACCCCAACGAACTCGTGGCATCATGCCAGATTTTTACTGCATGCTTTGTCGGTCCCGTGGACCGAGCTTTGCCGGTTAGAGTACAATGCCCTACTATAACTGCCACCCGGGAGAAGCCATTTATCCATAGCATATCCGGGATCCTCAACGGGCCCATATGTACTATGATTAATAGCGGCCAGTTGGGAGGCCCAGTAATAGCACCTAATATCTGGGAGGGCGATACCACCGTCATACCACGGGAGTGTTAGCTTGGCCAAGGCCACACCGGGCCTCCCCTCCCATAGTAAACTATGATGCAGCCCCTCTATTTCGCGGAAATAACTCACGAGCACTGCGTCTAAAGTGTTTTGAAGGGCATAAAGGAAGCGCGGCAGGGACATCATCTTGAAGAGGGCTGCCCGTCCCAACAAAGAGATTGGAAGCCTTCGCCAATGAGCGGAGTCACTCCTAAGCCTCTGCAGAGGGGAAAGAAGATTTTCAGCATATCTAGTTGTCGCGTCCAAAGAGATAAAAATACCAAGATATTTAAATCCACTCGTATTGATCTGGATCGGACAATTCCGTGGGGGGATCGGGGTCTCTCCACTGAGGACATACAGCAAAGATTTCTCCCAATTAATGGAAAGTCTGGAATTTTTACAGAAGGAAGCTACGACATCGCATACCACCATGAGGGATTTCCGAGGGGCAATCAAATAGAGCAGAATATCATCCGCATACAGGGAAATTTGATCCTCCCACTCAGGGGACCATCTATTTCCCCGAATTGATGGTTCTCAGCGGATCCAAGACGCCAGGGGTTCCAAAGCTAGTGAGAAAAGGAGAGGAGAGAGGGGGGAACCCTGCCTCATGCCTCGCCCTAAATGAAAGGGTTCTGAGACTCATCCATTAACCACTACCTGGGCGAGCGGCTCAGTGTATAACAAACGCACCCAGCCAAAAAACCTAGACCCGAATCCAAATTTAGCCAGGACCTCCCATAAATAGGACCATGGTTGCATCAAGGGAAGCTATGACAGCTGGTTCCTGTAGCGTATGAGCTCTGGCTATCACGCCATGTAACCTGCTTAAATTCAGGGCAGTATTTCTATGGGGGATAAATCCTGACTTGTCTGGGTGTATCAACTTACTAATCACTTTTATCAATCTGTTTGAAAGGGTCTTGGCCAATATTTTTGGTTCCGCATTTAATAAAGAAATAGGTCTATATGAGGTACACTTATTTTTGGGTTTACCTTCCTTATGGATGATCACCACCAACGGCACTCTCTGGTCCTTAGGCAGGATTCCCTTCTCCCGGGCCTCCACAAACATACCTTTGAGGTAATGGGCTAATTTTTCTGGTCTAAGTTTATAAAGTTCGATGGGGAGTCTGTTAGGACCCAGCGCCTTACCTGAGATCAACGAGCGGACAGCTAGAGCTATTTCATCAGCAGTTAGAGGACTTTCCATAAAATCAATATCCTCCTTAGACAAACAAGGAAGCTTTATATCACGAAGTAATAAATGGGAGTCCTCCTCCGGTCGATCCGAGACAGAGGCATAAAAAGTTTGGAAATATGTCGCGAAACTATCTACTATGTTTTGAGGGTCTGTGAGCGACTCTCCTTCGTCCGTAAGTAATTCTGGGACAACTCGCCCGGCATTTTCTTTCTTGTCCAGCCATGTGATTAGCTTCCCTGCCGTGTCTCCGAGATCATAGAGTCTTCCCTTCTGTTCTCTGTCGAGTGCTCTGGCCCTATCAATTACCAGTGAGTTACAATCGTGCTGTTTTAGGCTCAAAACATGCAGGCCACTCGTGTCGCCCCTTGCTCCAATTCCTCCTCCTTCAGTCTCCCAATCACATTTTCCGCCTCAACAATTTCTTTATTACTTTCCTTTTTGGCTCCAGCTATTAATGATAAAGCTTGACCCCTAATAACCTTTTTGAACGCCTCCCAAAGTGACACCGCAGATGACACCGATCCTTCATTATTTACAAAATATTTGTCTAGAGCCTTTATGAAGTACCTGCGAGTCTTGGGGTTTCGGATATACCATGGGTTAATAGGGGCAATTCTACCCGCTGAGTGTGTTGTGAGACAAAACCGAAGCCAAAGTGGGGAATGATCCGAAATGCCCCTCGCAAGATGAACCACCTCTTTAATGTAAGATGCCTGAACCGCAGGGACCAGACAATAATATAACCAGGAGAGGCTACTGTGCATACCCGAGTGAAAAGTGTATTGCATCTTATCTGGGTGAAATAGTCTCCAACCATCAACCAAGCCCACCGCCTTCATAAAATCAGGCAACCATCTCTAGGCACTCTTCATTTCTCGCGGGGGGTGCCTATCCAACATTCCAGAAACCACAGCATTGAAATCACCGCCTATAATCAACAATCCCCCTGGCAGTTCGAGCAATAGTTTCCCCAGATCAAAGAAGGTGGTAGATTGCAAACCCGGAGGGACATAGACCGATAAGAGGATTAAAACATGCCCCTCCCATCTACCCGAGATCCCAACGTATCGTCCCCTGTCATCCGCTCACGTGGAATCTATCACCAAGGGGAGTGTCTTTCAAACCAGGATACCCGCCCCCCCTAGACCCAGATGTAAACCCTGCATGAGCAATCACCTTATATCCCATTCTTTGCATAGCCATGCATGAGTTTCCAACTAGATGCATTTCTTGGAGCAAGACCACATCTGGCACTATCCAACCAGTCGGCCGCCACCTCAGGATTGTCAAAAAAACAGACTTTTCCATTTAGTTCTACTCGGAGCCGGGCCGGAAACATCATTGCATATTTTAGACCTTTGTCCCGCAGTCTTTTCTTTACTGAGAGCAAACTCTGATGTTGTTTCTGAACCGTCTGGGTAAAGTCTGGGAAAAAGGAGAGGGTCACATTCTCATACTTCAAAGGGGGTCCATTCCTTGCTGCCTGTAGAATCACGTCTCTATCACGAAAATTTAGGACTCTTGCGATCATAGGACGAGGAAGTTCTCCTGGTCTCGGCCGTCCCCCCAGGACTCCATGCGCACATCCAACTGTGAACAGATAACTGAGGCCATTAGGCTTGAGATGGTTTAGGACAAGAGTTTCAATAAACAGATCCGGTGTTTGGCCTTCTGTTTTCTTGGGTATACCAAGAACACGGATATTATTACGTCTGATCCTCCCTTCATAATCATCCAGCTTATGATCTGTAAGTGTTCTCGAAGTCCTAAGTTCTTGCACCTCTCTCTGCATCGTATTCACATCATCAACTAGGCTATGAGTCTTAAGTTCGAGCGATTTGACCTTCTCATTGGTCTTCACAAGGTCTGTCCGGAGTAATCCCATCTCAATCGTGACGGTGTCTAATTTAGCATCAAGGGCTTCCTCGTTCTGGCCCAGTGATGCCTGCACCCCATTGATGGCTGCCATAAGATCCGTTAGTGTTGGCTCGGCGGGAGCAGCCGATGCCTCCTCCCCCACCAATGGCATCTTCTTTACGTCCCCAGGGGATCCTTTAGGGATAGTGTAGCGATCCTGTTTATTTACTTGGATAGTCCTGGATCCCCTGGAGGAGCGCGATGGGGGCCTATCTGATTCCGGTCGTGCCGCCATTTTATCGCGGGCTATCACCAAACTCAATCAGATTGAGCACTGTCCCAATATAGGATTTCCAGTCACTTCACACCAACCGGTGTTCTTAGTCGGTAACAGGCTAGTACATCACCCCCAGGCGCCACTTAGGCCATTTCCACTCTCCCAGTCCAGACCAATCACAACAAATCCAATAGGTTCTGGATAAGAAGCAGGGACACAAGGGGTATACTCCTACGCCAGTCCAATCAAACAAAGTACTGCATAGAGGGACTCGGATAGGGGCCAATCACTCTTCCATTCAGTAGCCCCGTCGTCCGCAACACACCTCGTGCCCAGCTCACCTCTGCCGGAACTGCGTCCTCTCAAAGTCGTCCCAATTTTGCCGCTCCTTCGGTGCCGCTTCGGCAAGCCTGACAGTTCACCACATTTCTCATGTATATGTCAGCTGCGGTCTCCCTACCCCGCCCCTGAGTAGCAAATTTTCCAGTTAGCAGCTGATTATTTAGGTCCGGGGCAAGATGTCGGTGTATCCCGCTCCCAGAACAGTCAGCACCAGTCAACTCGGGCCAGATCAGCATCTACAGGCCAGTAATGCTCCCCGTGCTTCTGCAACCCTCAGCCCCCACCTTAACACAATATTGCTGTCTCCTGCATGGTTTTAGGGGGAGACAGTCTGGCACCAATAGTCAATGCCGCTTCTGCAGCAAAAACTCATCAGGCCCTGAGGAGCAAGCACCACAGTTATGAGCTGGGGCGGGGGGCCGTGAGTCAAGCTGCACAGCCCCACATGTGCGTGGCCCAAGAGAACCGCAATGCTCCACAGTCCTGTAATGCACTCTTGTGGACCAGGCTTTAAATCTCAGTCGCCCGTGTTTCCCCGCATCACCACACGGCGTAGTTATCGGCTCTCTCCAGTCCCACAGTATTTTTTGGGCGTCGGGCAAAGAAAGCTCCTGCTCGCGGCCCACCGCCACTTGCCGGGAGCCCCCGGCGGAGGCGGCCGGACCCAGTCTCCCACAGCTCCGCGCTCAGTCTTCACAGCGGGCACAGGATACCACTCGCCCAAGTATCACGCCCCCCACCACGATCCTCCAGGCAGGGGCGACGGAAGCCGCAAAATACCCGGGACGTCAATCTCCACCGCCGGGCCGGGGCCGACCACCCAGGTGTTGTTGCACAGGAGGGCGGCCTTTTCGTCCACTCGAGGTCCCGGCTTCCATCCAGACCAGGCTCTAAACTCCGAGATGGCACAACTCAGCACTCGATATAAGGAGGCGCCCCAGGGGGGGGGCAGGTAAGGCGATCGCTTGCTCTCTCAAAGCAGGGGGTGATGTTTACGAGCAGGATATTCATCAGGATATATGGCCCAGGAGCGGATGGCTCTACACGACCATCTTGGTCGCTGGCTTGGCTCCAACCTCACTGTTTGGTCTTTTTAGTTAAAATGTGTCTTCATGTGTTTTTGCTTCTTTCTCACCAACCATCAATAGTCGGTGAAGGGTGGGAGCACATACTTCATCAAGTTGAGGCTCTCATCTTCTTATACCTAGACACTGAGGGCTATATTCAATAATACTGGAGTTGCCATTCAGCAAATTACGAACACTCATACCACAAAACCTCATCACTTCACAACTTCAGTTCTTGATGTCAAACACCGTTCAAATGGTCATTTCAAAACAACGTGAAAAGCTTTCTAGTCCATACCAAACATGCATCTAATCCATCAGTATCTAATGATCTCAATGGGGAGAAAGACACTCCATACTTCTCCCTCAATAGGTAAAACCTTGAATTTTATCCCGAACCTGATCCTTCACTTTATTGCTATATACATTAACTTTTACCTGCATTGTCTCAAGAAGTAAAAACACCTCATTTTACCATCCAACCTAAAAACAGTCATGTATTTTCTAGTCATCATAAAATCCAACTGGACTATGCCACAAGCCTAGGGACATCTTAAGGACTTCTGGCACAGGGCAAAACACAATTTGGGAGCCCCTTGCTCAGAACAACTTTGAATGTATTTCTACTATAGACTCATTCATGCTATTAGTAACTATGGTCAGATCATTGACAACCCTCTTCCTTGGCCAGCCTACATCTGGGCACAACCTTGGAGTAAACAGTGTTTCTCAGCACCAGAGAAACAGAAAGACTAGTGGGTTATAAAATACTGCTGCATGTGGTGCGAGGTGCAATGTATTGGAATTTCACCCTTTGAGCCTGTGCATATGGAGAGTGCTTTTTTTGTTTACTGCACTTTAGTCACTGCTCCATACGGGACAGCGTTCCTGAGTCAGGTGGCATTATGCTGTTATTGCACCAGTCATCTGCTGCTTCATGTCAATAGTGCAGCCATGTAAAGAGCAAATAATGCCGCTCTGCACTGCACAATGACATGTGGTCTACCCTCCAGAAAAGCAGAAAGGCTTGTGGTGCGACTAAGTGTCTTCTACCCACAATTTGTGCTGTAGGTAGTCTGTCATCACCATTTGGACCAACGGTGCTGATGATTGTTTTTGTGTACTACACAAACTGTGCTGCATGAAACAGGTCTTAAGACTTAGAAGGCAGCAAGCTGTGATCGAAACTGCTGGCAGCATCTCACAAGGGGGATGCAATAACAGAGGGAGCACACAATGCCTATCTTTACATAATTGGCACAAGTTGAAAAATGCAAAGGCCTTTGCAGCTGGGCTAGGCCTATGCACTTTCAAAGGTTAGGGCGCTTGCTGAATCTAACTAGATAAAACAGGTATTTTTCTTTAACAACTTCTATCTCTCAGGCAGGGGCAAACTGGCCAGACAGCCTGAGCTGTCTCAAAAATAAAAAAAGTTAGATAAAAAACAGCATAGTAAAACCATAGCCAGTCTGGGACTGTCCCAAAAGCTTAAGTGAAGGGGCCATTAAAAGGGTTGGGGCCTTGGCCCAGAGCCTACTTTACCCATGCCTTAAAACATCTCTGCATAAGCAACACCATTCATAGCTATTCTACATTTTACAATCAGATTCATTAGAGATGCAACAAAAGTCAACCACATCTAACCAATCCTAAGAAACCTCCACTGCCTTCCAATCAGGGTGAGGATTACATTCTACTGTTAAGCATACAAGGCATACAAGGTATTCTCAAAAGAACCAAATGCAGTAGGCCAATCTCCTCTCCGTTGTAGTGTCCTAAAAGTTTTCCAAAGCACATACACACCATTTGGAACCACTGATGTTCAAACCTTTGCAAACAAATAAACAGCCCTTCACTGTATCAGCAACCATCTAATAGAACCTTGCCTACCCTACTGTGTTTTAAAACACATTTAAAAACACCAAGGGGCATATGTACAAGGAGTTAATGCCACCGCAGCATCAATTTTTTGACGTTATGGTGGCTTTTCTTTATCGCCGTATGCTCAAGTTGCCACTAACCCCAATTAGCTGCATTTTTCCTGCATAAATTTGATTTTTTTTTATCACCACTTCTGGTAGCTGGACTTAACGAAAATTAGATGCAAGGCGTTCCCATGCAAAAACTGCCGCTAACCCCACTTTGCGATATTTACAAGGATTTCCTTGTATGGTGCTAAACCCAAAAAAACAGCCTCTAACTCCAGTTAAAGGCAGTTTTTTAAAACCAGAAAATAGCTGGTCTTTAAAATGGTGCAAACACTTGGGGCCTCAATTCGTAAGCTTTTGGTGCTGGACAGCACTGCAAGGAATGTTGCTGCACCACCATGCAACAAAACTACAGGGCAGGAAAGCACACCATCAATAAGATAAGGCGCATTCCTGGGCCCATTCATGCAACAAAACAGCGTTGCAACATTTTTCACTACGCCCTTCTTGCGACAACATGGATGTGCTGTATTCACTGTACAGCGCTCCAGTTCGCAATTAACGACAGATACGTCGGGAATCCTGACATATCTGTCTACGCTAAAGTCACACATTGCTGCAGTTGTGTCACAAGCATTACACAACTCCAGCAATGCATGGGGCCAGCCTATCCCTGTGGCACTGCATCACCCTTACGCCTGCCCTGAGGCAGGCGTAAGGTACTGATGCAGTGGTGTCCTACAATTGTTGTAGTAAAATCTGATGGATTTTACTGCGCTACTCCTATGCTCCTATGAGGGTGGGACCTGCATACATCATACCTGATGCAGGTATAATGTGGCACAGGGCTTCACAAGTTCACGTATATGCCTAGATGCGTCACTGTGCAAATACGGCGGAACGTGGTGCAAGAATCACGGTGCAAGTACTTCAAGAAAATGACACACTGGTGGGGTGAAACTGGCAGAAGGTGCTCATGAATAAGCCCCCCTGTTTTTCCCCCTACATTGGTGCACAACGGATGCAAGGCTGACTGTGTTGTGGAGTTGACTGATGTTGTGGCTCCTTGTCTTCTCGAGACATCTGTAGGTGGGACTGGACTAGTGGAGGGCGGGAGTTAACCAGTTGGCCTTCTTGGAGTGTTATTTGCCTGGTGTTTTCTTGAGGGGTGCCAGATTGTCGGCGCAGTTGGAGATCCATCGGTGAAGGTTGCGCACTGTGGTGTGGGCATCTGTAAGCGTTGGTGCTGAGGGAGTTGACGGGAAGTTCTTCGGTGGCCTTGATCCAGCTGCGACAGGGGGCCAATGATGGCCATGGTGTACGGTGGGTGTGGTGAAAGCGTGATGTAAACAATGATGGTCGGTACAGGAGAGTCCTGTGCTGATGGTGTAGTTGAAGTTCCCGCTGGTGGAGAAGACGGGCTTGAGGGTGTGTCCAGCTATGTGGGTTAGTGCGGTCACTAGCTGCTTGAGTCCGAGGTTGGCGTGGTTCCCCAGGAGGGAGGTGGTGTTCTGGTCACTGAGGTTGTCCAGGTGGAACTTGAGGTCTCCGAGTCGAATGTAGTCGGTGGATGGGAGAGCCTGGGGTGCGATGAGGTTTACAATAGTATTGGTGAATGGGGGTTTGTGGCTCAGGGGGCCTGAAGATGAGGGTGCCATGGAGGGTGGTGTTGGGGTTGGTCCGGATCTGGAAGTGAAGGTGTTCCATGGTCACCGTTGGGTCCTTAAAGTGCGTGGTCAGTCAGAGTGTGCTTTTTCAGTCAATGGCAATCCCTCCTCCTGGCTGCTCAGGGTGGTCCGTGCAGGTGAATTTGTAGCTGTCGTGGTTGGTGATGGCAATGTCTGGTCAGGAGCAGAGGTTGGTCCAGGTTTCCGTGAAGAAGGCGATGTCTGAAGAGGTGGCGTCGAGGAGGTCCCAGATTTCTGCAGCATGTTTGTGGAGGGACTGCACGTTGAGGAGGATGCAGTTGAGTCGGGTAGCTGCGCTGTTGGTCAGCTGGGAGGCAGGAGGTGCTGGTTTGCTGATGTGACAGAAGGTGCGTTTGCAGTTTCGACAGGCGCAGGGTACAAGAGACATATACAGTGTTGCTAGATGTCAGGCGGTGTGGCATCCAGGGTTGATGGCGAGGACGGTGCTGAAATCATAGCGGTGGAGTGTCCTAGAGGAAGGGACCTTGGTGCTGGGCGCGGTCGAGTGGCGAACGGACTCAGACGGGCTTGCCTTTGGTACATTAGTGGTACGTCCGCTGCGCATGGCCGCACAGCATGTGCCATTATGTAGTGCTGCCCGGGGGACTGAACAGCTGGAAGGTGGGAAATGCGGGATATTGACACTGGGGTGCAATCCGCTGCACTCTCTCCAAATCTGTGACTCAGCCAGTAGGAACAAAAACAACAATTGATGGACAAAATGCAGAACAATGTCATACATTCACCACAGTACAGAGATCTGGGCCTAAATCCATCGGTTTTTTGCTCACCCTTCCATTCCAGTTTGGACACAGCCATATCCAAATCAGTCTTGACCCTGCGCCCAGTGGAAACAGTCCAGCCCGAACTGCCAGGCTAGGTCCTCCCTGGACTGGAAACAAGCATCCTAGGACTGGTTTTGGGCTTTCAGCCCTCAGCAGCCAGGATAGCTTGAATACAGTGTCATGGAGAGCACGAGACCCACGTCTGGGCATACCCGTCCCACTCTGGGTGACAAATGTAAAAACAACAATTGATGGACAGAATGCAGAACAATGTCATACATTCACCCCAGTACAGAGATCTGGGCTTAAATTCATCATTGTTTTGCTCGCCATGCCATTCCAGTTTGGACCCAGCCATATGCAAATCAGTCTTGACCCTGCTCCCAATGGGAACAGTCCAGCCAGTAGCTACCTTAGCCAGGTGGGATTTCAAAAGCCTGGGCACAGCAGTCGCTGCCAAGTCCGCTGCAGGACCTCATGATGCAGGTGGTGCAAAAGGGCCCCCTTAGGTGTAAAGTTGCAGCGCTCCCACCACACAAGTTCGGCACAGCACAGGGTCCTCACCCTCCACAGCGTCCGGCCAGTGCAACATCCTCTGGCTTGTGATGCAGATAGGCACGTCCACCATTGGTAATCTCCTCCATGCACCACGGTGTAGTGGTGGCACGTGTTATGCGATGGAGACCGCCCTACGTGGGTGCGCAGGAGCAACTCTACTATTCACAGCACCAAGGGGCACCAGGTGGTCTTCTCACACAGGTTAGCAACGTGTCTCCATGCGACCTGGCAGACTTCACCACCGGGTAAGGGCGAGCAAAGACACTTCAATGTCTACCGCCATGGCCCAGCAACTCCACAGCACATCTGTGTCCCACTCAGGGTCCCAGACACAGGCCCAACGATGCCTCTAGGCCCCGGGGACTGTCCACGCTTTCAAGGTTTTGGATGCCATGATGTTGCAAAGAGTGTGCAATGATATGTGGTGTATCACTGGTTTTGCCTAACGATGCACCTCTTTTTATGATTGTTGCCCTGAATTTCCTCTTTCCCTGGGACTCTGGCTGGTCATGCTAGCTTTTAGGGTGCTGGAGGGGGGCGGGGGGGTTGTTGATCTTTGCTGCACTTCGCCCTGTCCGATCCATTCTGCATTCCATTGGTTTTGTTTCCTTTTTTTCATTTGCTTCTAGAGGCAAAAAAAGTCACGTTGGGCTGACTAGCTTGAGTTTTTTGCCACTAATGTGCCTTTCATTAGTTTTCGCCCACTAACGTCAGAATTTGTATCGCCTTCACGCTAGTGTTAGCGGCAGTTTTCACTGCGGCTACCTGAAGCTATCGCCATGTAGCAACATATTGTAAATACATCGCTAATAGGGTGTTAGAGTTAGTTAGTGGCAGTTCTTATACATATACCCCAAAATATTCTTTCTTTTTAGATCTGGTTTGATACAACATTAGCTGTTTGCCAAAACATGTGATCAACAAAAAAATCGACCGTAGGAAGGACGGTGGCAGTCTCCCTCCCGATCCGTTGTGCGGTACAGCCGATTAAGGCAGCATTCTTTTATCTCTCTTCTGCCCGAGTTGAATAACTTTAAAATGTGCGATTTTTATTCTGGGGAATTGCAAGGGGGCTGCTTTCACTTATTGAGTGTGTGGAAGCTTGGGCTCTGTGTGTGCTCCTGCCTGCCCCGGTCCGACGCGGTAGCTAGTACCGTTGCGTGGAGGGCGGGGCAGGGAGAGCCAGGCACTTTCGCATCGGAGCGGTTAGCGCTCTAGTTGGAGGCAGAGCGTGACTATTTAGCTCTTATGCCCCAGCGACTGTGCAGCAGACGCGCGCAGCGGGCGTGCCAAAGGAAAGCCCGTCTGCGCCCGTCTGCACCCGTCCGCGGCCGGCCGTGGTCTGGGGCCAGAACCCCTGCCGGGTCAGTCCCAGGGGTGCAGTATAGCTTTCAACAACTGTATGCCCTGTGCCCGTGCTGGGAGAGGAGTGCAAGCATAGTTTAAAGGCAGATGGTAGCAGCATGAAGTGCAAACACTGTTCCTACGTTGTCAGCCCGCAGTTAAAATCTAGGGAGGTTGGCCTGAGATTGAGTCTCTCCCTAATCAACTACCGATCAATGAAGAAGCATAAACTGGACATTCAGGGCCTTCTATCAGAGGGTCAGATAGATGTCCTGTTCATCACGGAAACGTGGCTTAATGAGGATGCAGCCCCTGATATTCTGGAAGCCCTTCCTAACGGCTATGGTATCATCAGGGTTGACAGACCCACAGGGAGAGGGGGGATTGCGATAATTTTTAAACATTCCATACAGTGCACCCTTGAGCCCACTAACATTGTGGGCAGTGAAGCAGACTTTTCTCCATAATTGTATCTAACAACTATGTGATAAAAGGGATTCTGGTCTACAGACCCCCTGTCCCTCCACACAGTTTGCGTCTAAATTGATTGAGTACCTAGTCCATCCGACACTCCGGTATGAGAAATTACTGTTACTAGGAGACTTGAATCTGCACTTTGATGATGCCTCTGATTCTGGGGCACAGGGGATCTGCCAGGAACTAGAAGAACTTCAGGTGACACTCAAGTCGGAGCACCCTACGCATATACGAGGTCACCTACTTGACCCAATTTTTGCTAATTGGGTTGCTCTAGAAATTGAGCAGCCGCTTCCAGTCCCCTGGTCGGATCATTTTGTGATCTCGTTGAAGGTGTGGATGCCGGCTCAAAAGACACAAGTAAAAACTGAACCTAAACAGAAATATAGGAGGTTGGCAATTTTCTCGCAAGACAGTTTTAGTAAGGCACTTCTACAGGGGGGACCTCCAGGGGGTCAGGAAATTTACACGGCGTGCGAGGCCCTAGACAGTAGCATTCTGGAAGCGCTTGACAGTTGTGCACCCTGGGCCATAAAGGCATCCAAAAGGCAAGCTAAGTCTGCCCCCTGGTTCGGAGACGAACTGAGACGGGCAAAGCGGCCTGTAAACGTCTTGAAAGAAGGTGGAGAAGGGATTTTTCGGCCCAGATGAAGACTGAATATTAAGTGAGTCTCAAGCTCTATCATACCCTAATCAGGAAAACGCGGGCTTCCTATTATAAGGAGAGGATTGAGGGAGCAGAAAATTCAGTCAAAGAGCTGTTCACTGTCTATAAAGAGATCTCATCCTTGGATAAGATCGCAGCCCCGTCTGCAGGTTCAGTGGAATCCTGTAATCGGGTGGCAGAGTTTTTCGCAGAGAAGGTAGAGAAAATCTATTCATTCTTCCTGGTCTCTGCAAGGGAGGGGCGCACTGAGGCTGATGCTCCCACCAACATAAAGGGAGAATAATATCTGGATACTTGTAGCACCCCTAATCGCGAGATCCTAACGAGGATAGCTAGTAACATCAAATCTGGTTCTCCCAGTGATCCTGCAAGGCCTAGGGTGCTGAGAGGGAGAATGGAAGTCCTTGAACCCTGCATTAGACATCTGTTAGAGCTTTCTTTGAGCTCAGGCACTGTACCTAAAAAATGGAAGGAGGCTGTGGTCCTCCCATTGAGGAAGAAGCCGAATGTCAACATGGACCAGCTAGACAATTTGCGTCCCATCTCGCTACTCCCCTTGTCACAGGGATTCTGCTCCTACACAGAGCTGTGCATAGAGACTTGGAACCTCAGTGAATTAGGGTGTACCAAAACTCACCTAGGTACCCAAAATCCCCTACCAGACTAGCAATCAGTGTCTCATTGGTTCTTACAAACTCCCAATGTTTAGACAACGCAGAACATGGACTTAGAACACCTCAGGTAACGTCGAACACATGAACACTCTTTTGTTATACAACCATATCAATCCAGAACGAGGAGTAAATGAAGACATGTGCACATTTGAAATGTTTATTTTCTAATGCAGTGTTCTCAAGCGCAGTATCTTAGCTAATACAAGCAAACATATTATAAGAAAAAAAGTAATCAGCATAGTTACTAGTCGATAGAATACGAAGGGAGAAAGCATGTTAAAATGCTAGAGGGAAGAAGGCTAAATAGCACCTAAATCTCACCCTCCCTTGCTAGTATATTATATTATATCTAAGAAGGTCTCTTTGAGTTTTAGCAGGGCGTCCCCATACCTCTGATCCTAGTGGAAAGGGATCGAATCATCTTCATCCAGCTCTCTGCATGCAAAGCATCATCAAGTGTGTGTGTATGCTCTGTGCAGTACAATATAAAACGCGCCTAAAGCCAAAGTTGGCCGCAGCTGCATGTATGTTATGTCTAGAACGTGCGAAGATCAGACCTCACAACAACCACTGTGTTGAAATATCCTTGAAGGCCTCGGCACTCACTGTACAGACAGGGCTTACCAAGCAAAGCTGATACAATAGCAAAACATATTATTCTCGTGTGAAGCAAAACATTCTACTAGGCTCAAAGCTCTAATAACAATATGTGCCGTGTGCAAAAGCAGCAGAAAGGTAAAATGGCGTTTAAACTCCTAATAAGCTCATGCTAACTTAACACAGTGTGAAGGCAAGGCATATCTATATGACACACTCCCTTGATCCGACTAAGATAAGATAAGATAAGATAAGGGGCACATTTTGAAATGCAGAGTTCAAGAACAATAGTCAGCTCAAATTTGCGTAAATGAAAAAAAGTAAAAGAAATTCACCCAAAATCCCATAAGCAAGAAAGTTTAGTTACTAGTTTGGGCAAAGTCAATAGTCCTGGGGCAGAGAATATTGTCAAATGCCAGAAAAAATAATAATAAAAAAATAGTCAATGTGCAATTAATGGTGATGAAACACTTCGTCCTAACATTGAATATGCAAAATAAGCAGCAGCAGCTTCCAATAGGAAGTCACTGTTCTCATCCAAAAATAGTTCAGCCATCCAATTTAATATCGGGAAAGAACATACATGCTCTTTAATTACCGGAGCCTCTAGCAGCATCAGAGGACAACTCGGTGGGTTCTCAATTAAGCTGTGTGCCAGGAAATCTTGCGCCGCTGCGACATATTACAACGACCCAGCATTCCATGCATCGCTGCAAAGGCCATAATCCCCCCGTCAGAACAAAGCAATTCATGAGCAACTAAGGGGCTCATGAGCTGGTTATAATCCACATCAGGAGACACCGTATTGCAGAGACACAAATCCAGGGCCCAGTCGAAATCGCAGCTCAGGCAATGAAAGACAAGCTGGATACATGTAAAATAGAAAAATCAAAACAATAATCCATAAGCTGCACTTAAGGTGGCGAGTGGCAGCGCTCCATAGTATTCAAACATTCTGTTGCGAAACACTGCCAGTTGTGACAGCTCGTCTTGAAACACAGGATGTGCATCCATTTTGAATGAAGCAAAACAGCAAAAGAACACCCGCAGCCAGCGCCAGTAAAATGGGGAATCCACCAAACAGGCTGGAAAAGATCGAATGAAAGAAAGCAGAAAAGACCCCAAATATACTTTGAAATGAAGTCACAAAGCTACTGCTAACCACTTTAAAAAAGTGTGCCAGCCCAGTTGTGGAGGATGCATTAAAGATTGTGTGGATTAATTCACCAAAATGTAATGGCAAGTCAGTATTTAATAAAGCATGCACCTCTGTGCGGGTGTTCGCCACGTGAAGGACAAACGTTTCACGAGCAGATGTGAGGGCAACTTCTTTTTGGGACAATAGAGCTCTTATGCGACTCATCTTATTGAACTCTGCTTTCAAGGTCGGAATCCTCGGCCAGATGGAAACATCCAGTTTCCCATGCATGGGTGGATACATCACATTCTTACAGCAAACCACACGCTCACTGACGGTAATTACATAATCAATGCCTTTTATTAACCCACAGCAATCCTCATTGTTTAATAGTAAATTACTCCCATTTGCCAGTAAAGCGAATGTGGGAACGATAGCAGGCATGGGGGTACCTTTCAAAACACAGGCTAAATTAGGCTCGTCTTGATAACACGAGCCGTGTAATTGGATATGTCTACACATTAATGAGTGATCCGGTGTTTCAGTGCATTCTTCGCCATTCAAATAAACTTCCTTGCCCTCCCTAAGGCATCTATATGTAAATGGAAGCGGCCACGCTTCATGGAGATAGGAACTTCCAAGATGCTCGTATCTACCAATGGCAAAGTACTTCATACAATTTTTAAACTCCAACAGAGGAAACGGTAGAGTTATCAACCCGTGAATAAGCCACTATGCAGTAGTGGCCTCTGCCACTGAAAACGGTAAGGACTCTAATCGTTCAATGTGTAACATAGAAAAAGAGGCATCCTTCATTGAAAGCAAACGTTGCTTATCAGTCAAATTAAATGGGTCAAATAGGGAAGAGGTATTGATGTAATGCCATGGCACTTTCCCGGCCTTGAGAGTCTGCAGGGTCCAAGCAAACTGCATAACAGAACGCAATTGATTTTGACCATGGTACAATACAGACACTTCATCTTGCACAATATCAACAACAGATGACACAATATTATCCAACGTGTAAATGCGGGAAGAAAGCGTGTTAATGCTATTATCTACAACTGCTAACACTTTTTCTAAATTAGCTTGATCTATAGCCCTAAGGCGGGTAGCCGGCTCAATCTGGGATGTTTTCCAGAATTCGTTATAAACATCATATATCCATCTTTTAGATCTACCCTTAGCCGGGCCTTTTATGAAATCATTTAGATCAACATCGTCAGTCAGTTTAGATAAATGCTGTTTAATGCAGTGTTCTCAAGCGCAGTATCTTAGCTAATACAAGCAAACATATTATAAGAAAAAAAGTAATCAGCATAGTTACTAGTCGATAGAATACGAAGGGAGAAAGCATGTTAAAATGCTAGAGGGAAGAAGGCTAAATAGCACCTAAATCTCACCCTCCCTTGCTAGTATATTATATTATATCTAAGAAGGTCTCTTTGAGTTTTAGCAGGGCGTCCCCATACCTCTGATCCTAGTGGAAAGGGATCGAATCATCTTCATCCAGCTCTCTGCATGCAAAGCATCATCAAGTGTGTGTGTATGCTCTGTGCAGTACAATATAAAACGCGCCTTAAGCCAAAGTTGGCCGCAGCTGCATGTATGTTATGTCTAGAACGTGCGAAGATCAGACCTCACAACAACCACTGTGTTGAAATATCCTTGAAGGCCTCGGCACTCACTGTACAGACAGGGCTTACCAAGCAAAGCTGATACAATAGCAAAACATATTATTCTCGTGTGAAGCAAAACATTCTACTAGGCTCAAAGCTCTAATAACAATATGTGCCGTGTGCAAAAGCAGCAGAAAGGTAAAATGGCGTTTAAACTCCTAATAAGCTCATGCTAACTTAACACAGTGTGAAGGCAAGGCATATCTATATGACACACTCCCTTGATCCGACTAAGATAAGATAAGATAAGATAAGGGGTGCACAGACATAATATCGACTCCAAAATATCGTTTGGACAGAATATCGAGGAAAAAATATCGTTTGGACAAAATATCGACTGGACAGAATATCGACAGCCAAAATATCGTTTTTAAGGTAAGTGCAGTAATATCGACTGTAAATAATATAGAAAGTGAAAATATGTAAGTATATACTATAGATAGTAAAATAAATTGTTTTTATTTTTAGGGTTCAGGGTCAGTTTTGGGTTTTTGGGTAAAGGGGTATTTTTAGGGTTCAGGGTCAGTTTTCAGTTTTTGGGTAAAGGGGTATTTTTAGGGTTCAGGGTCAGTTTTCAGTTTTTGGGTAAAGGGGTATTTTTAGGGTTCAGGGTCAGTTTTCAGTTTTTGGGTAAAGGGGTATTTTTAGGGTTCAGGGTCAGTTTTCAGTTTTTGGGTAAAGGGGTATTTTTAGGGTTCAGAGTCAGTTTTCAGTTTTTGGGTAAAGGGGTATTTTTAGGGTTCAGGGTCAGTTTTCAGTTTTTGGGTATTATTTTATTATATTTTATTACTATATATATATGTTTAATAAATATGAAATAAAAAAATATTTATTTAACTTTCATTAATTATTTAATTATTATAAGTTAATTTAAGTAATTTTAAGTATATTTTAGTAATTAATTATTAATATTAATTTAATTTAACACTGTTTTTAGTAAATACGATATTTTTTACAACTATATTTTTGTAAACGATATTTTGTACTCGATATTTTTGTACTTACCTGTTTGTACATACAAACTCGATATTTTTGCTGTAGATATTTTTTCCTCGATATTTTGGGTAGTCGATATTTTGGTAGTCGATATTCTTTCAGTGATCCAAGATAAGGGGCACATTTTGAAATGCAGAGTTCAAGAACAATAGTCAGCTCAAATTTGCGTAAATGAAAAAAAGTAAAAGAAATTCACCCAAAATCCCATAAGCAAGAAAGTTTAGTTACTAGTTTGGGCAAAGTCAATAGTCCTGGGGCAGAGAATATTGTCAAATGCCAGAAAAAATAATAATAAAAAAATAGTCAATGTGCAATTAATGGTGATGAAACACTTCGTCCTAACATTGAATATGCAAAATAAGCAGCAGCAGCTTCCAATAGGAAGTCACTGTTCTCATCCAAAAATAGTCCAGCCATCCAATTTAATATCGGGAAAGAACATACATGCTCTTTAATTACCGGAGCCTCTAGCAGCATCAGAGGACAACTCGGTGGGTTCTCAATTAAGCTGTGTGCCAGGAAATCTTGCGCCGCTGCGACATATTACAACGACCCAGCATTCCATGCATCGCTGCAAAGGCCATAATCCCCCCGTCAGAACAAAGCAATTCATGAGCAACTAAGGGGCTCATGAGCTGGTTATAATCCACATCAGGAGACACCGTATTGCAGAGACACAAATCCAGGGCCCAGTCGAAATCGCAGCTCAGGCAATGAAAGACAAGCTGGATACATGTAAAATAGAAAAATCAAAACAATAATCCATAAGCTGCACTTAAGGTGGCGAGTGGCAGCGCTCCATAGTATTCAAACATTCTGTTGCGAAACACTGCCAGTTGTGACAGCTCGTCTTGAAACACAGGATGTGCATCCATTTTGAATGAAGCAAAACAGCAAAAGAACACCCGCAGCCAGCGCCAGTAAAATGGGGAATCCACCAAACAGGCTGGAAAAGATCGAATGAAAGAAAGCAGAAAAGACCCCAAATATACTTTGAAATGAAGTCACAAAGCTACTGCTAACCACTTTAAAAAAGTGTGCCAGCCCAGTTGTGGAGGATGCATTAAAGATTGTGTGGATTAATTCACCAAAATGTAATGGCAAGTCAGTATTTAATAAAGCATGCACCTCTGTGCGGGTGTTCGCCACGTGAAGGACAAACGTTTCACGAGCAGATGTGAGGGCAACTTCTTTTTGGGACAATAGAGCTCTTATGCGACTCATCTTATTGAACTCTGCTTTCAAGGTCGGAATCCTCGGCCAGATGGAAACATCCAGTTTCCCATGCATGGGTGGATACATCACATTCCTACAGCAAACCACACGCTCACTGACGGTAATTACATAATCAATGCCTTTTATTAACCCACAGCAATCCTCATTGTTTAATAGTAAATTACTCCCATTTGCCAGTAAAGCGAATGTGGGAACGATAGCAGGCATGGGGGTACCTTTCAAAACACAGGCTAAATTAGGCTCGTCTTGATAACACGAGCCGTGTAATTGGATATGTCTACACATTAATGAGTGATCCGGTGTTTCAGTGCATTCTTCGCCATTCAAATAAACTTCCTTGCCCTCCCTAAGGCATCTATATGTAAATGGAAGCGGCCACGCTTCATGGAGATAGGAACTTCCAAGATGCTCGTATCTACCAATGGCAAAGTACTTCATACAATTTTTAAACTCCAACAGAGGAAACGGTAGAGTTATCAACCCGTGAATAAGCCACTATGCAGTAGTGGCCTCTGCCACTGAAAACGGTAAGGACTCTAATCGTTCAATGTGTAACATAGAAAAAGAGGCATCCTTCATTGAAAGCAAACGTTGCTTATCAGTCAAATTAAATGGGTCAAATAGGGAAGAGGTATTGATGTAATGCCATGGCACTTTCCCGGCCTTGAGAGTCTGCAGGGTCCAAGCAAACTGCATAACAGAACGCAATTGATTTTGACCATGGTACAATACAGACACTTCATCTTGCACAATATCAACAACAGATGACACAATATTATCCAACGTGTAAATGCGGGAAGAAAGCGTGTTAATGCTATTATCTACAACTGCTAACACTTTTTCTAAATTAGCTTGATCTATAGCCCTAAGGCGGGTAGCCGGCTCAATCTGGGATGTTTTCCAGAATTCGTTATAAACATCATATATCCATCTTTTAGATCTACCCTTAGCCGGGCCTTTTATGAAATCATTTAGATCAACATCGTCAGTCAGTTTAGATAAATGCTGTTTAACTGACGCCAAGGTTGAATGTTTGTGAAAATTCTGACATAATTTGCCTACAGAATAGGTAGTTACAGAATGGTCACTTTCAAAATGGGGATCCACCCTGGCCTGTGTAAAGCCGTGAGCCAAACCCAGAAAACGATGCGGGCACGAGTCAGCACTTCTGTGCCAGAGCAACCAGCCATTGGGATCCAAACTGGATATGTTAAAGGAAGAATTTAGCAACAGCGTTTGCAACTCTCTGATCAAAAACTTAGTAGTATTACCCCAACCTGAATATTCTTCTGAAACAGGGAAAGAAGGAGCATTACATTTTTTAGAGGTAGCCAATCCAAAGCATGTTGTCTGTGAAATTGTAGAATTTAAAAACGGCATATGATTCGGGATGAGACATGCGCGGTGCAAAGCCTCAGTGCCTTGCACCTGCCAACTTTTAGAACCCCCAAACAGATTTAAGGTCAACTATTTCCTTCCATAACTTGTAGCCTCCAGCAGATAGCTGGTCTTTGAGTACAATATTTAGTATCGGTAAGTCTAACTTTGGACGTGGACTTTTCAGTCATTTTAAAATAAAATGTATTGGGATTTGACTGATTAAAATCAGTAAAATAAGTGTACTTTTCAAAAAGGAAGCAGAACTGCCTCGTATAGGAGCTGGACAATGCTCCCATTGTGTATAATTTACAGTGTTCCTTCTGGTACTTGTTTTATGCAGGTAGTGATGGCCAAAATGTTGATAGCAATATAAATCACCGTAGTTAGCAGATTCTAAATTCAAATCTTCAGCATCAAAAGCATAATCAGTGCCTTTTATTAACCCACAGCAATCCTCATTGTTTAATAGTAAATTACTCCCATTTGCCAGTAAAGCGAATGTGGGAACGATAGCAGGCACGGGGGTACCTTTCAAAACACAGGCTAAATTAGGCTTGTCTTGATTACAGGAGCCGTGTAATTGGATATGTCTACACATTAATGAGTGATCCGGTGTTTCAGTGCATTCTTCGCCATTCAAATAAACTTCCTTGCCCTCCCGAAGGCATCTATATGTAAATGGAAGCGGCCAGGCTTCATGGAGATAGGAACTTCCAAGAGGCTCGTATCTACCAATGGCAAAGTACTTTATATAATTTTTAAACTCCAACAGAGGAAACGGTAGAGTTATCGACCCGTGGATAAGCCACGATGCAGTAGTGGCCTCTGCCACTGAAAACGGTAAGGACTCTAATCGTTCAATGTGTAACATAGAAAAAGAGGCATCCTTCATTGAAAGCAAACGTTGCTTATCAGTCAAATTAAATGGGTCAAATAGGGAAGAGGTATTGATGTAATGCCATGGCACTTTACCGGCCTTGAGAGTCTGCAGGGTCCAAGCAAACTGCATAACAGAACGCAATTGATTTTGACCATGGTACAATACAGACACTTCATCTTGCACAATATCAACAACAGATGACACAATATTATCCAACGTGTAAATGCGGGAAGAAAGCATGTTAATGCTATTATCTACAACTGCTAACACTTTTTCTAAATTAGCTTGATCTATAGCCCTAAGGTGGGTAGCCGGCTAAATCTGGGATTTTTTCCAGAATTCGTTATAAACATCATATATCCATCTTTTAGATCTACCCTTAGCCGGGCCTTTTATGAAATCATTATGATCAACATCGTCAGTCAGTTTAGATAAATGCTGTTTAACTGACGCCAAGGTTGAATGTTTGAGCCAATTCTGACATATTTTGCCTAAAGAATAGGTAGTTACAGAATGGTCACTTTCAAAATGGGGATCCACCCTGACCTGTGTAAAGCCGTGAGCCAAACCCAGAAAACTATGCGGGCACGAGTCAGCACTTCTGTGCCAGAGCAACCAGCCATTGGGATCCAAACTGGATATGTTAAAGGAAGAATTTAGCAACAGAGTTTGCAACTCTCTGATCGAAAATTCAGTAGTATTACCCCAACCTGAATATTCTTCTGAATCAGGGAAAGAAGGAGCATTACATTTTTTAGAGGTAGCCAATCCAAAGCATGTTGTCTGTGAAATTGTAGAATTTAAACACAGCATATGATTCGGGATGAGACATGCACGGTGCAAAGCCTCAGTGCCTTGCACCTGCCAACTTTTAAAACCCCAAACAGATTTAAGGTCAACTGTTTCCTTCCATAACTTGTAGCCTCCAGCAGCTAGCTGGTCTTTGAGTACAATATTTAGTATCGGTAAGTCTAACTTTGGACGTGGACTTTTCAGTCATTTTAAAATAAAATGCATTGGGATTTGACTGATTAAAATCAGTAAAATAAGTGTACTTTTTCAAAAAGGAAGCAGAACTGCCTCGTATAGGAGCTGGACAATGCTCCCATTGTGTATAATTTACAGTGTTCCTTCTGGTACTTGTTTTATGCAGGTAGTGATTGCCAAAATGTTGATAGCAATATAAATCGCTGTAGTTAGCAGATTCTAAATACAAATCTTCAGCATCAAAAGCATCATATTATTTCAAATCAGAATACAATGCTTCTACGGCCTGAACATCCCAATCATCAGAACGTACATTTTGTTTAACTACATCCCCCTATTAACTCTAAGTACATTAGGGACATTTATAACCTCAGTGGGGCCATGAATCTGAAATGTAACAGCATCCCATACTATTCCATCCAGGACAGGCCAAGCAGTGATGTTAACAAAAGCCAAGTCTGTCTCTCTTCAATCTGTGTGCAGTATGTGAAGAGGAATGGGGTGCCAATGTTCCATTAATATGTCGAATGCATGTTCTCTCTTCGACATAGTGTCCATTGACGATACGGAAAAAATAAAACACAAAACCAATTGAAATAAAAAAGTAAATCGAAAAAAGCACCAGCCAAATATATGTCCACGGGGCAATTACATTTTTTTTTAATAATCTTGCATAAACAGTAATCAATGAAGGCTTTCTTGACGTGTGTGAAACAGTGTCAAATGAAAATCTGGATTCCGTGGCCAAGCGAGTTTGTAAATCAGGCATTGATAAGTCAGTGGGGTAAGTGTAGTCAGTTTCATCAAGTTGAGTACCAGGCAATGTACTCAATAAAGGACTAGAAATTGCAGGCATCTCGAAGGCAACCTCAGGCTCAGGATTCGAAGCCGTGGCCAAAACAGAATTTTTCACAATCGAAGGACATGAGACTGCCGGTGTCATACTAAGAAGAATCAGCCACTCTGGGTATCTTGAAATTGTAAATGGAGATATACCTGTTTTCCTTACGACCTGGAAGTGGTGGTAAAATGACTGTTCTTGTGCCCTTCACACCAAGCACTAGAACTGGAGCTCGATAAGAGGGACCAAATTCTTTCCAGTTTTCGATCTTCTACCGAACCAATTCACCAACTTGGGGAAGCCAGCCAACTACCGGGATCTGCAACGCATCATCCTAGGTGGAGGGCAAATGTTCTTTTGCAAGACTGTCTCTTGTAGAGTCTGTAAAACATTGTAATGTTCATCTACGTCAAAGGAGGCAGCAACAGCCACCGAGTCTAGACCGTCAAGGTCCGGTACATACATCTTGATACCAAGGAGCATTTCGTATGGGGTCCGCCCACCCAGAGACCTTCTAGGGAGATTATTAAGAGCACGCTGCACGCCATTGAGATGGGCCAGCGAGTTCCTGCCAGTGCCTATAACTCGAGCTGTCAAAGATTGCTTTAAGTCACAGTTCATTCGTTCCACAACACTATTACCCTCAGGTCTGTATGGAGAAGAAAACTTGACTTGGACCCCCAAAGAAGTCATGGCCTCCTTATACGCCTTACAGGTGAAAGCAGGACCCTGATCCGAATGGAAGGTACCACAGGCAAAAATCCCTACAAAGACACGCAAATCTCTTATGACAGTCCATGAATCAGCGCTGCGTTGAGGCCATACCCACACAAAGCGCGTGCATGAATCAACTGCAACTAAGATATACTTATACACGGTATCAGATGAAAAAGGACAGCAGTAATCTAAATAAACACAACCAAGTGGTTTATTAGATATGTACAACTGTGTCTGTAGCGGACGCGCAGCAGTTGAAGGCTTAATCTGCTGGCAAATGTCACATTGAAGGACATAATCACACGTCTGTTTATACAGTCCTCGCCACCAGAAACACTGTTGTAATTGAGCCATAGTAGCCGAAACGCCCGCATGCGCAGACGCAACTCCTTCATGGGCCGCTGTGAGCAGTGTGAGTCTGCGATCCGAGTTGGGAAATAATCTCTCCCCAACGTCAGGTATTTTCAAATAAGGAACTTTATCAGGACTTAAGTGATATGTATACTTCGAAGGGAACCCCTTACGCTCACTGACGGTAATGACATAATCAATGCCTTTTATTAACCCACAGCAATCCTCATTGTTTAATAGTAAATTACTCCCATTTGCCAGTAAAGCGAATGTGGGAACGATAGCAGGCACGGGGGTACCTTTCAAAACACAGGCTAAATTATGCTCGTCTTGATTACAGGAGCTGTGTAATTGGATATGTCTACACATTAATGAGTGATCCGGTGTTTCAGTGCATTCTTCGCCATTCAAATAAACTTCCTTGCCCTCCCTAGGACATCTATATTTAAATGGAAGCAGCCAGGCTTCATGGAGATAGGAACGTCCAAGAGGCTCGTATCTACCAATGGCAAAGTACTTCATACAATTTTTAAACTCCAACAGAGGAAACGGTAGAGTTATCGACCCGTGGATAAGCCACGATGCAGTAGTGGCCTCTGCCACTGAAAACGGTAAGGACTCTAATCGTTCAATGTGTAACATAGAAAAAGAGGCATCCTTCATTGAAAGCAAACGTTGCTTATCAGTCAAATTAAATGGGTCAAATAGGGAAGAGGTATTGATGTAATGCCATGTCACTTTACCGGCCTTGAGAGTCTGCAAGGTCCAAGCAAACTGCATAACAGAACGCAATTGATTTTGACCATGGTACAATACAGACACTTCATCTTGCACAATATCAACAACAGATGACACAATATTATCCAACGTGTAAATGCGGGAAGAAAGCGTGTTAATGCTATTATCTACAACTGCTAACACTTTTTCTAAATTAGCTTGATCTATAGCCCTAAGGCGGGTAGCCGGCTCAATCTGGGATGTTTTCTTCCAGAATTCGTTATAAACATCATATATCCATCCTTTAGATATACCATTAGCCGGGCCTTTTATGAAATCATTCAGATCAACATCGTCAGTCAGTTTAGATAAATGCTGTTTAACTGACGCCAAGGTTGAATGTTTCAGCCAATTCTGACATAATTTGCCTACAGAATAGGTAGTTACAGAATGGTCACTTTCAAAATGGGGATCCACCCTGACCTGTGTAAAGCCGTGAGCCAAACCCAGAAAACGATGCGGGCACGAGTCAGCACTTCTGTGCCAGAGCAACCAGCCATTGGGATCCAAACTGGATATGTTAAAGGAAGAATTTAGCAACAGAGTTTGCAACTCTCTGATCGAAAATTTTGTAGTATTAGCCCAACCTGAATATTCTTCTGAATCAGGGAAAGTGTGGTAAATAAATAATTAATTACCAGTACTATTTTTCTATGCATTAAATAAAACAGATAGCTCAATAAATAAGAGGCAGGATCCGGGGTATCTGAGTTGAACAGGCTTTAATCAGGCACAAGGGAAGGGACAGGATCGGAACAGCCTGAAATAGAATGGCATGGAATGGCAGCTGCAACTTCTCATTAACAGTACATGATATATATAGTAAAACAGTACAATTACATTGCATACAGTAGGCGTAACAAGTGACAAACGTAAGATAAGAACACATGGGCGTACAAAGAAGGCGTGCATGGAGACATGTGATGAAAACGTCACAGAAGTGTCATAAATGGGTGGATACATGGAGGGGGCTACCTGGGCAGCTGGAACCTTTAACCTAGTGGTGCGCGCAAACGGACCATGATGTGTAACTGGGGAGAGCTGGGGGCTCTGACTTCTGCACTAGAAGAAGAGACTAAAGTCTGCGATGTCAGGACGACATGTACCTATAGCATATCTGGTATCTGGTGTTTGGAGTACATGTTGATAGAATCTAGAAGCTATCAGGGCAAAGGCTACTTGACACTAAGGCTGGTGCATGCATATATTCTACGTGTATTGCGTGTGCTATGAATCTTCTATGGATATTAATTCAGTAATTCTCTTACATGGAGACAGGAAGACTAGACTATAGCTGAAGATGTTTATGCGGTTCGTTAGCTTAGGAATGTGAAGACGGAGAGCTGGACTGATAACTAGAGGCATAACATATTCTTGGCAGACAGGCAGGCAGGCCAGGCCGGGCACCGCGCTGCTTGGCAGAAAGTAAGCGAAGGGTCAGGGATGCGGGAGGGGCTGCATCGCTCCTCGGAGTGGTTTCAGGAGACCGGAGCTTGAATCTGGTGTTCAGGCCCTTTGAGGCCTAGAAACGGGGACAATTCGACGTATTAACGTGCATAATGTAAAACGTTGGCAACATAGGCCTAATACTCGTTGCTTTCACGAGGACTGGAAACTGGCATACTAACGTTGGACACAACTATAATTGCGTCTTTAATCGATCATAGGGGGATATATGCATATTAATCATGCACATATTACATAAGATGGGGAACACGTAGGCACACATGACAAGGCAAAATTCAATTTTCCTCATTCCCTCCTTGTGCCCTACGTTTCCATCAGGAAACATCAATATTCATGATACCATCTATCTGTTCATAGAGCATCATTTGCTCGTCTCGAATCTTCTTGGAACGGGACTTTGGACTTGGAATACAAGAAGTAGCGCACAAGCCGCAAATCGCAGGGCCACATTGTAAACATAGGCAACAACTGAATATGATCATTACTGCTATACCCAGGAAAGACAATACTTTCCATCCCCAGGCAGATATTATACTCCAGAGCCAACCGGACCATGTCCAGGTGCCTGGATTCTGGTGTAACTGATGGGCTATTTTATGAAGTCTGGTTATAGCTGAATAAACAGACGGTGCGTTATTAGGAATGAAAATGCAGCAACTAGATCCGATGACTCTACAAGCTCCGCCCCTATCGGCCAGTATGACGTCAAGGACGAGACGATTTTGAAGCACGACAAATCTCATAGCAGATTGTTCTTCAGTTAAGTTACCTAGAGCGGAAGTAGTCTCATTCACTACTGCTTCAAGGGTTCTGGTTAGCCTACGTATTAGCTTACTATTCGGGACAGGACCTATGAAGAAAAAGAAACCTTTATTGAAGTCTTGATACTGTTCTAAGGCAGTTTCAGTTTGATCGACAATTGGGGACTCGATCTCCCTTCTATGTCTGACGTGTACTAGATGTGTGTTTCTGTGATAATCGGATGGGGCTAGGAAAACTGGTGGCAGTAGGAAGGCAATGTAACATGTTCCATCCCAATCTAGGGGCAGACGAACATATGCGGTCTGACCACACACAAAATATGAATGACGTGAGGCTTTGAAATTAGATTTCCCACTGTCACTATACTCGACCACAGTAGTACAATCACTATGTCCTAGATGTACTGAACCATTCTTTCTGACACATAATTCGCCTTTCACTGGTAGGACTGTAATAGCAGGCAAATCTGGAGTAGTCTCGGACTGAACATTCAAAACCATGAAATTCGAGGAATAATTACCTAGATCATATACTTCATTTTCTAGATCTAACCCTGTTCTATGGGAAAGACCTTCCTTGTCTGGGAAACATGTTCTATTCAGAAGGGACATATCGTTTGAGGATGACGTTAACGTGGACCATGCTCCACATGAACCATTGTGTGAAAACGGATAGGGAAAGAGTGGCAGAACTCCCTTCGGTGTCTGGAAAGGGGGGAGTCGACCACACATCCAACAATTTGTGGCATTGCTAGTCTGGTGTGAATAGTGTAACATACGGATAAAAGTATTATTGCGCATGGCAAGACGATAGGATAACTCGTGAGGAGGTAGTTCACTAAATGTGTGCTCTACTGTAACATTAGAGGAAAAATGTACATGTGAAACGATAGGAGGAAAATATATATGTAAAACATAACTTATGCCTGTAATCGTAAGACTCAGAAATAACATAATTAATAGAGTAACAATACATCGACTTCGAAGATTCTTTTGATAACGTATTCTCTTAGTGTTTCGACTAACTCCCTCACTATGTGGGTCTATCTCATACATGTCAGGAACCTGTCTAACCGTTTCACCCGAGAGGGACTTAGACAATTAAACTGGCTGACTTACTAGACCTTAATTTTTCTTTATACTCCTGCTGCGGAGTTTTCTCTAACAGGGGAAGTTTAGAGTCAGTATCTGGGCAGTCCTTGAGAACGGGGCAGTCCTTGAAAAAAGTCTTTGGACGGAGTCCATGAAATCGTTTCACGTGACTGGAATGCAACCAGCCTTTGCGGCCCTCCACCTTGATCGCAGTCCTTGTTGTCATCAGAACGAGCTTTGGTTCTTTCCAGCGGGGCTCCAGCGGACTTGAACGATCAAAGTTCCTAATCAAAACGAGGTCGCCTGGTATGACCTCGTGCGGTTTCACTTGAGTGTTGTCTGGAAAAGCAGCGGCGACCTGTGAACGACAAGAGAGTAGTGCAGACATCAAGGAAGCCAGGTAATCTGTCAGCATATTACTGTCAACATCGGTAATTGTACGTGGCCTAGGTGTACCCCACATGTTCGGGGGACGACCGAAAACTACCTCGTAAGGGGACAGACCTGAACGGGAGTGAGCGACCATTCTCATGTAAAAAAGGGCGACTGGCAGTGCTACCATCCAATCTACGCCTTTTTCTGCGCAAACCTTGGCAATGCGGATTTTCAGAGTCTGGTTATGTCTTGCGACGAGACCAGCTGCCCCGGGGTGTCGTACACAATGGAACTTCCACTGGTACCCTAACAGAAGAGATACTTGTTTCATGAGTTCGGATGAGAATGGCTGGCCGTTATCTGAATACACGACCCTGGGCAAACCATAGCGGGGAAAAAACTCACGAACCAACTGCCTGGCAGTGGTCGCGGCAGTGTAATCTGGGACTGGATATGCTTCTGTCCATCTGGACAAAGCGCATACAACTACGAGGACATACTTGAAACCTCGACATCGGTCCATCTGAATATAATCCATCTGGAGGACTTCAAAAGGGTGGTCAGGAGGATGGAATCCACCTTGTTCCACCGGGACACTTTTACCTGGATTGAACTGACAACATATCATGCAGGTACGTACTTTCTGTTTGGCTGCTGCTCGTAAATGCTTGTTAAACCAAATGTTCTGGATGCTGTCTATCATGGCTTTTTCTCCTAAATGTGCTGGACTATGTGCGGTGTTAATAATGACTTGAACCATAGAGTCGGGGAGAAACCATGTGGCTTTTCCCTTCGTCAACCATCCCTGATCTGTCTGGACCCCTCCTTGTTCAGACCATTTCTTGATTTCGTCTGGGGTAGCATGTGACTGTATATCTAGTACGTCTTGTGTAGGGTCCTTAACTGTCATACAAGTAGTCTGATCTGGAATATCTGTCTTTGTCGTGTTAACTGGAATGTCTGGAGTCTGAGCTGTAAGCTTGGCTGTTCGATCTGCCAGGTCGTTACCCTGGGAAATGATGTCAGTGGCTTTCGTATGTGCTTTGCACTTCATAACAGCGATGGCTTTCGGTAAATGTATTGCTTCTAACAGAGCTTGAATGAGGGGGCCATGTTGAATCTTGGCTCCATGGGAGGTCATGAAACCCCTTTCTTGCCAGAGTACTCCAAAGTCGTGTACGACTCCGAATGGATAACGTGAATCTGTGTATATGTTTACTTTCAGGTTCTTGGCTCGTATGCAGGCTTGGGTCAGAGCGACGAGCTCTGCTGCTTGAGCAGACAGGGTATCAATACGATGTGTTTCTATAACTTCAGTTTCAGTAGTCACTGCATACGCGGCTACTAGTTCTCCTGTACTTGTTCTCATACATGAACCATCCACATAAAGTGTTAGGTCGGGATCAGGTAATGCAATGTCAGTCAAGTCTTGTCTTGGCTTTGTCATGGTGTTAACAACTTCCACACAGTCATGTGTGGCAGGATTTGAAGTAACTGAGGGTAACAGTGTAGCAGGATTTAAAATGTTGCAGCGTCTGATTTCTATGTGTGGCTGAAACAGTGTCAGTTCATAACCTGTTAAACGTGCAATTGTCAAGTGTTGAGTCTGTGTTCGGTTTAAAAGAACTTCCACGGAGTGTGGAACTTGTACTGTCAGGGAGTGTCCTAACACTATGGAATCACTCTGTCTGATAGCTAGAGCTGTGGCTGCAACTGACTTGAGGCACGCAGGCAGAGCCTGGGCCACCGGATCTAATGTGCTAGAGAAATAAGCACAGGGCTTGTATTGTCCCGCTTGATCTTGTGTGAGAACAGATAATGCAGTACCATCACGTTCAGTGACAAAAAGTGTAAAAGGCTTACTGTAGTTTGGTGTCGCTAGAACAGGTGCTTGGCATAAAGCTTTCTTTAACTCATTGAAAACAAGTGTATGTTCTTGGGTCCAAGGGAGGACAGTCAATGTGGCTGCCTCCTGTGTCGTTAACTGTATCAGTGGCTTGGCTAGATATGCGTACTGAGGAATCCATTGTCTGCAGTAAGAAGTGAGGCCGATAAAAGCTCGCACCTCCTTCTGAGTCTTGGGCTGTGGAAGATGTGCTATTAACTGGATACGGTCTGGTGTCAACTGCCTACCCCTCTTGGACAGTAAGTGTCCAAGGTAGACCACTTGCTGGACACAGAATTGCAGTTTTGAAGGGGACACCTTGTGCCCCATCTCGGCCAGGAAATACAAGACTGTAAGTGACGCACGTTCGCAGTCACGTTCAGAACGGGCTGTGATCAATAGATCATCGACATACTGGAGCAGGGCAGTGTCAGTTGGCATGTGAATATTGTCTAGTTGTCTTTTAAGTGCTTGACTGTAAATGCTAGGACTTTCTGTGAAACCTTGAGGAGCTCGTGTGAATTTATAGCGTCTTCCATTTAAACAGAAACCGAAAAGGAATTGGCTGTCTGGATGAATGGGGACACTAAAGAATGCGTTCTTGAGATCAATAACAGTTAAGAACGTAGCTTCGGAATCAATGGCAGTCAATAGGGAAGAAATATCTGGAACCACAGGGTACTGGGGTATGATACATTTATTAAGTTCTCGAAGATCAATCACTAATCGATAAACTGGAGGTGCATCGGGATCAGTACGTTTAAGAATCGGAATGATAGGAGAATTACATACATTGGAGTCAGTTTCTACAACTACTCCTTGAGCAATGAGCTCGTCGATAATTTTTGATAAGGCTGCTACAGCCTCAGGTGGCAATTTGTACTGTCGGATTCGTGGTAATACAACACCTTGCTTCAGAGTGACACGATAGGGTGTAATGTGCATACAACCTACATCAGTTGGACCTTGCGCCCATAAATGCTGAGGTACATTCAATAATCTTGGATCAAAATCACGTAATACATAATGACCTTTAAAATCACGTAAAAACAATCTCACTCCTTCTGGGGAGCAGCATATGACTGCTCCTAATTCTTTCAGTGTCTTAATACCTAGTAAATTTTCTGGACATGATTTCGTAAGTAATAAGTCTGTAGTTCGGGACAATGGACCGAGTTCTAGGGAAACTGGTTTCGATATTTCATTAACAATAGGCTTTCCTGAAAATCCAAGGGAAACATTTCTAGAGCCTGAGAGCGGAGCCCCTGGAACCTCGTCATGACTGATGGTAGTCCTACTTGCCCCTGTATCAATCAGAAACTTTCTGTCTTTCCCTAATACTTGACTGTGTACATAGGGACCCTCTTGATCTACAGGAATTTCGATGAGAGGCAAGCCAACCTCCCTCTCTAGGCTGTTTCATGAATACTGCTGATATTCTGGATATTCCGACTGTGCGTACTGGTACATCTGCTGTGTAACGTGTTGTGTGGCAGCTATAGGCTGCGGTACTGTAACTGTCTGTTGTGCGTTCTGCGGTGGTTGCGTATTCTGCGAAACTTGTTCTTGTCTAGGAGGACGTGGTCTCTCTTTCGTTTTACCTGTAGCTATGTTGTGTTTCAGAACTGCACATTCGTTTATATAATGACCTGGCTGTTTACAGTAATTGCATGTCCCTTTAACGGGAGTTGTAGGATGACTAGTTTGATTCGGACCCCTCTTCTAGCTGTCTTGTGGAACAGACTGTGCAACCAGTACTTTCATTTTTGTGTCTTTCATACGTCTCCTTTCATGTTCCTGCTCCTCCCTGATTCTGTTCTGGTGGTACTGTAGCATCTGGAGCATTTGTGACGGAGTATTAGCTTGCCAGGTACTTTCGACTTTCAGTACTCGATTTTTAACTTGTGGTAAAGAATTCTCAACTAGTTTGGTAACGAAAAGATGTGGATACGATTCACTACTTGTTTTCAGACCACTATTTATAATGAAACATTTCTCAAATCTAGAATAAAAATCACTAGTGTCTTCGTCTTGTTTCTGTTTACAGGCTGAGATGGCATCCCAGTCTTCCTTTTTCGTGGCTAGTAATCTTGGCAAGACTTGTATTAGCAACTCGGGCAATGCTTTAGCTTTTTCCCCAAGACCGGTACCTGGAACTCGTGTATTATCTTCAGTCTCTAATGCGGTCCAATCTATCTTTTTCTCTCCCACCTCCCATTCTTTTTCTTTGAGTTTTTCATATATGCCCGCAGGCAACAGGACCTTTAACATTTTAATGATATCAGGATACGTGTATTCTCCCATACGGAGCATGTCTTTTAATTCACGGTGGAACCCTGCTGGATCTTTATCGTGACAGGGTATTAACTTTTTCATTTCTAGTAGTTCTATTTTCGTGATAGGGGTGTAAACAAATACTCGTTCGAGCTCACCCCCCTCTCCCTTAACTGGATGTACTTCTCGCAACGGATTCTGTCTGTCTATGTAGAATTATTTTCTTACTGGGGGTGGAACAGGAACAAAATGTGGATTCAGGAACGTTCTGTATTTGTGGCGCTGTTCTAATATGACACTAATTACATCGGTACCTAGACCTTTCCATCTGTTTAGGAGTAACTCATTCAGTACATCATACAGAGGACCTGGATCAGACTGCTGATCCTTATACAGTGTAATGAGGTGCTGGATCATATACATACCCACCAGACGCTGCTCGGCTGGGGGCAGCTTCAGAAACGTTTGGGCCACTATTTCATCTGAAAACGTGGTAGAATCACTAGTCCATCGGACTGCTGATCGGGCTAGTTCTTGTTCATGCATGGTACTAAGCTCACTATAACCTATTCGTAATTTCAGAACTTTATCTGTAGCCTGGAATACCTGTTCAAGAGAACACTGTTCTGGTACGGGAGGAGAAAAAACTTTCTTGTAATCTAGGCGTGAATGTCTATCGGGAAGTCTCGTTCTACCTACATACGCTATTCTGCTGGGATTTTCGGTGTCTACATCTTCGTCTAAAGAATCATTCTCTTTGTCTGCTACTATTCTTGCTTTCTCTCTCTCGTGTATACCTATAATTTCTTTCCGGATCTTTCTGTACATGGTTTCTATACTATTTTGTGTCTTGTGTTTTCCGTCTGCTATATTGTCACTCCATCTTGTCAGGGCTTTCATCTCGTCTTTGTCTTTATCAGGATAATCCTGTTGTCTTATTAAACAGTTAATCAAGAACTGTAAAATCATACTTTGAATCTCGACCTTTCTGTGTGCCATAGCTTCGTGAATACTTCCTGGGTTCTCCCCTGTTCGGATAAAATGATATATTCTGTCTAAATGTTCTTTCATATCTGGCAGGGTGGCCAAAAAGTTGGCAACTCGTCTTAAACGTACTGAATATAATATCATGTGATCTTCGCCTGGTACTGAATCATATATGCAGTCTGTAAGGAACTTCCTGAGGGCTTCATACGTAGCCACTTTTGGCATACGCTGTAACGCTGCTTCGCTCAGCGTCAGTCGCTTTGTTTGAGGCGGGGTGGTAGGAGCACCTCCCCCTGCCCCTCCTGAACTGGAATCGTCAACTAATACTGGATGTGCGGCTGCTGGTAACGTGACTGGTAAAACGGGCACACGTAATGTGGGCTGGTCCGGGGGTACTGGCGCATGGACAGGACCAACGACTGGAGGCACGGGAATTACATTATTAACAGGAGGCTGGACTTGGACTTGGACTGGCGGGATAGGATTAGTATTAGCATATTCGGGAACAGTGTCGTCTAAATAGGAAGAAAGAAATATTTCGGCTGCAGTCGGTTTATGACGCAGCTTAGTCGGAACCAAGGGTGGCGGTAAATTATGGAGTGCTTCCGGGGTCGCCTTCGGCAAACCCTCGGCAAGAAGAGGATACATACCTTTAATAAGGGCATTTCTCTGTCTGTCTGACTGTTCTGCTCTAACTCGTTCACCTTCTTCTATTAATTCCCTTTCTTGGGCTTTTTCTGAGGATTCTCTACTTAATTCTGCTTTTCTGAATTCTTTCTCTGTTCTTTTATGAGATTCTTTACGCCATAACTCTATGGCATCTTTCTGGGACTGTCTGGCTTTCTTTTTCCATAATGCTTCTTCTACTCGCAAGATGCACTCGGCATCCCATGTACCTGATAAAGGCCATCTATATTTCTCTTCAAGATGCTGAGTATAATCAGCCCATAAATCTAGATACAGTATGGCATCTAAGCCATGCTTGTGATACATGAAATGTCCAGGACTGTCCCTAGGAGGGACAGGAACTGATTCTTCGAGTAACCCTTTTCTGGTTTTTATCTGACGTAATTTCAAAAACAGCGGCATATTTGAGCCGTACTTGAACTTAAACTTAAACACAATACACGATAATCACAGTAATGAAATGGCAAACAAATCACTCATACCACGACATAGAAATACATTAATAACAGTTCGAACAGAATACTACCTAATACACTGAAAACATAACGCTTGAATTTCTCGAGAACAGACTTACTAGAATTACTGGATGCACTGCTAAAACAGTACAGAACATACCGGTCTCATAAAGAGACACGTCATACCGTATCCACCTAGATGGATACGTCGGACTGGATCTGCGTACCCAAACCCATCGGACCGGAGACAAACTAATGACCCCGTCTAGATACTCCCCCAGCAACGGTACTCACCGGGAAGCAGAACTGAAGGCCTCGGACTGGACTGGACTGCTACGACGTCTGGTTACTACTACGTACTACGCATGCGCTTCGGGCTTCGGTTACAGGTGGGCCTCCGGATACCTCGGACCTTGCTCTCTCGGCTTGGGCTCTGGTCGGGACGAACCGCCTTCCTCACCGCCTCGTCTGGATGCCGGACCGCAGTCTCCGTCTCCTCCGTGGGCCTGAGGGAGACTTGAAGCAGAAATATCTGCACGTGCACGGTAGAGGTTCCGTCACGGCTGTAGAAGGGTCAGGGGGCCTGCGTTACATCGCCGGCGCGTGGGGAAGAGGTAAGTCCCTATTCGGGCGCCATTATGTGGTAAATAAATAATTAATTACCAGTACTATTTTTCTATGCATTAAATAAAACAGATAGCTCAATAAATAAGAGGCAGGATCCGGGGTATCTGAGTTGAACAGGCTTTAATCAGGCACAAGGGAAGGGACAGGATCGGAACAGCCTGAAATAGAATGGCATGGAATGGCAGCTGCAACGTCTCATTAACAGTACATGATATATATAGTAAAACAGTACAATTACATTGCATACAGTAGGCGTAACAAGTGACAAACGTAAGATAAGAACACATGGGCGTACAAAGAAGGCGTGCATGGAGACATGTGATGAAAACGTCACAGAAGTGTCATAAATGGGTGGATACATGGAGGGGGCTACCTGGGCAGCTGGAACCTTTAACCTAGTGGTGCGCGCAAACGGACCATGACGTGTAACTGGGGAGAGCTGGGGGCTCTGACTTCTGCACTAGAAGAAGAGACTAAAGTCTGCGATGTCAGGACGACATGTACCTATAGCATATCTGGTATCTGGTGTTTGGAGTACATGTTGATAGAATCTAGAAGCTATCAGGGCAAAGGCTACTTGACACTAAGGCTGGTGCATGCATATATTCTACGTGTATTGCGTGTGCTATGAATCTTCTATGGATATTAATTCAGTAATTCTCTTACATGGAGACAGGAAGACTAGACTATAGCTGAAGATGTTTATGCGGTTCGTTAGCTTAGGAATGTGAAGACGGAGAGCTGGACTGATAACTAGAGGCATAACATATTCTTGGCAGACAGGCAGGCAGGCCAGGCAGGCAGGCCAGGCGCTGCTTGGCAGAAAGTAAGCGAAGGGTCAGGGATGCGGGAGGGGCTGCATCGCTCCTCGGAGTGGTTTCAGGAGACCGGAGCTTGAATCTGGTGTTCAGGCCCTTTGAGGCCTAGAAACGGGGACGATTCGACGTATTAACGTGCATAATGTAAAACATTGGCAACATAGGCCTAATACTCGTTGCTTTCACGAGGACTGGAAACTGGCATACTAACGTTGGACACAACTATAATTGCATCTTTAATCGATCATAGGGGGATATATGCATATTAATCATGCACATATTACATAAGATGGGGAACACGTAGGCACACATGACAAGGCAAAATTCAATTTTCCTCAAAAGAAGGAGCATTACATTTTTTAGAGGTAGCCAATCCAAAGCATGTTGTCTGTGAAATTGTATAATTTAAAAACAGCATATGATTCGGGATGAGACATGCGCGGTGCAAAGCCTCAGTGCGTTGCACCTGCCAACTTTTAGAACCCCCAAACAGATTTAAGGTCAACTGTTTCCTTCCATAACTTGTAGCCTCCAGCAGCAAGCTGGTCTTTGAGTACAATATTTAGTATTGGTAAGTCTAACTTTAGACGTGGACTTTTCAGTCATTTTAAAATAAAATGCATTGGGATTTGACTGATTAAAATCAGTAAAATAAGTGTACTTTTTCAAAAAGGAAGCAGAACTGCCTCGTATAGGAGCTGGACAATGCTCCCATTGTGTATAATTTACAGTGTTCCCTCTGGTACTTGTTTTATGCAGGTAGTGATTGCCAAAATGTTGATAGCAATATAAATCGCCGTAGTTAGAAGATTCTAAATACAAGCTTCAGCATCAAAAGCATAATCAATGCCTTTTATTAACCCACAGCAATCCTCATTGTTTAATAGTAAATTACTCCCATTTGCCAGTAAAGCGAATGTGGGAACGATAGCAGGCACCGGGGTACCTTTCAAAACACAGGCTAAATTAGGCTCGTCTTGATTACAGGAGCCGTGTAATTGGATATGTCTACACATTAATGAGTGATCCGGTGTTTCAGTGCATTCTTCGCCATTCAAATAAACTTCCTTGTCCTCCCGAAGGCATCTATATGTAAATGGAAGCGGCCAGGCTTCATGGAGATAGGAACTTCCAAGAGGCTCGTATCTACCAATGGCAAAGTACTTCATACAATTTTTAAACTCCAACAGAGGAAACGGTAGAGTTATCGACCCGTGGATAAGCCACGATGCAGTAGTGGCCTCTGCCACTGAAAACGGTAAGGACTCTAATCGTTCAATGTGTAACATAGAAAAAGAGGCATCCTTCATTGAAAGCAAACGTTGCTTATCAGTCAAATTAAATGGGTCAAATAGGGAAGAGGTATTGATGTGATGCCATGGCACTTTACCAGCCTTGAGAGTCTGCAGGGTCCAAGCAAACTGCATAACAGAACGCAATTGATTTTGACCATGGTACAATACAGACACTTCATCTTGCACAATATCAACAACAGATGACACAATATTATCCAACGTGTAAATGCGGGAAGAAAGCGTGTTAATGCTATTATCTACAACTGCTAACACTTTTTCTAAATTAGCTTGATCTATATCCCTAAGGCGGGTAGCCGGCTCAATCTGGGATGTTTTCCAGAATTCGATATAAACATCATATATCCATCTTTTAGATCTACCCTTAGCCGGGCCTTTTATGAAATCAATATGATCAACATCGTCAGTCAGTTTAGATAAATGCTGTTTAACTGA
Organism: Lissotriton helveticus; assembly: GCF_964261635.1. Classification (NCBI taxonomy): domain Eukaryota; kingdom Metazoa; phylum Chordata; class Amphibia; order Caudata; family Salamandridae; genus Lissotriton; species Lissotriton helveticus. The sequence goes on from NC_136059.1 coordinate 279,282,557, forward strand.
CGCCAAGGTTGAATGTTTGAGCCAATTCTGACATAATTTGCCTACAGAATAGGTAGTTACAGAATGGTCACTTTCAAAATGGGGATCCACCCTGACCTGTGTAAAGCGTGAGCCAAACCCAGAAAACGATGACGGCACAAGTCAGCACTTCTGTGCCAGAGCAACCAGCCATTGGGATCCAAACTGGATATGTTAAAGGAAGAATTTAGCAACAGAGTTTGCAACTCTCTGATCGAAAATTTTGTAGTATTACCCCAACCTGAATATTCTTCTGAATCAGGGAAAGAAGGAGCATTACATTTTTTAGAGGTAGCCAATCCAAAGCATGTTGTCTCTGAAATTGTAGAATTTAAAAACAGCATATGATTCGGGATGAGACATGCGCGGTGCAAAGCCTCAGTGCGTTGCACCTGCCAACTTTTAGAAACCCAAACAGATTTAAGGTCAACTGTTTCCTTCCATAACTTGTAGCCTCCAGCAGCTAGCTGGTCTTTGAGTACAATAATTTAGTATCGGTAAGTCTAACTTTGGACGTGGACTTTTCAGTCATTTTAAAATAAAATGCATTGGGATTTGACTGATTAAAATCAGTAAAATAAGTGTTCTTTTTCAAAAAGGAAGCAGAACTGCCTCGTATAGGAGCTGGATAATGCTCCCATTCTGTATAATTTACAGTGTTCCTTCTGGTACTTGTTTTATGCAGGTAGTGATTGCCAAAATGTTGATAGCAATATAAATCGCTGTAGTTAGCAGATTCTAAATACAAATCTTCAGCATCAAAAGCATCATAATATTTCAAATCAGAATACAATGCTTCTACGGCCTGAACATCCCAATCATCAGAACGTACATTTTGTTTAACTACATCCCCCCTATTAACTCTAAGTACATTAGGGACATTTATAACCTCAGTGGGGCCATGAATCTGAAATTTAACAGCATCCCATACTATTCCATCCAGGACAGGCCAAGCAGTGATTTTAACAAAAGCCAAGCATGTCTCTCTTCAATCTGTGTGCAGTATGTGAAGAGGAATGGGGTGCCAATGTTCCATTGATATGTCGAATGCATGTTCTCTCTTCGACATAGTGTCCATTGACGATACGGAAAAAATAAAACACAAAACCAATTGAAATAAAAAAGTAAATCGAAAAAAGCACCAGCCAAATATATGTCCAAGGGGCAATTACATTTTTTTTTTTAAATAATCTTGCATAAACAGTAATCAGTGAAGGCTTACTTGATGTGTGTGAAACAGTGTCAAATGAAAATCTGGATTCCGTGGCCAAGCGAGTTTGTAAATCAGGCATTGATAAGTGAGTGGGGTAAGTGTAGTCAGTACAGTTCAAATAGTGCGTTATTCGAGTAATTACTCATAAAAGCAAAATATACACAAAATATTAAAATTGAATTAAATTTACAGTCAATCACAATGACACTGCACTATTGAATTCATAGAGTACACACAATTATAAAATTTCTCACAATGCTTGTTGAATAATTAAAAAGAGATTAATACATTTAAAAAATTGCAAGGTTATAAGAGCATTGACAATCTAAAAAGCAGTGATGGCAAATTCATGGAGACAAATATTACAGACAGAGAATAGTTAACTAACTAGCAATCTCTATCTGAATACAAAAACATTAATAGTTTAAAAAGCAGTGGTAACAAATTCATAGAGACAGATTTTGTAGACAGAGAATAGTTAATTAACTAGCAGTCTCTGCCTGATCGCCCATGCCCAACCAGTATATTTTGCTGTGGTTATTAATATCCATGTCAATGAGCTTGAACGTATAATACGGAGGGCAACAGAACTACAGGTGGTCCCAAGGTTCCTGCACATAGGTGCTAACCAGACACGCCTTGGAGCACAGTAAGCTTTACAGGAAAACAAAAAGTGACCAAGTGTTTCCTTCCCCGTACCACAGGCTGGGCAGGTGTCACTCCCCCCTGTACCCCATTTAGCAGTCAGTGACCTTATTGGGAGGGCTCCAGCTCTCAGTTGGAATAGGAGCTTTCTGTCACCTGGCTTTGAGATAATATCCCAGTACGACTCCAAAGCGGGATACAATTGAACCTCAAGGAAACCCACAGTCATAGACCCATTACTAGATCTGCTCAGGCTCCTGTTAGCATCATTTTCCCAAAATATATTTTTTAGGGCAGACTTGGTGGGAAATAATGCACCTGCTGGATCTAGCCATATAGAACTTAACCCAAGCTCAAACAGTGTTGCTTTCAGTGAATTGAGCCAACTAGTTTTATGAAAGCTATCCGCCTTTATGACATCAATAAAACCTTCAGCGTAGTGCGAAAGCTCGGGAGTAGTCCAGAGCCTTCGCCAATACAAGATGGGTCGTAAGCTGGCCAGATCCTTAATTTGTTTCCTACCAAGATCATATCTCAAAGGCAACAGCGGAGTGCTTTTCGGTGTGCCAGTGAGTAGCCGTAAAAATTTGTTCTCTGAGGTTTGCAAGAAATTCAAATTTTCAAAGCCCCACATCTCCGTGCGGTAAAGTGCGGACCCAATTGCCTTTGCTTCGTAAACCAGCAAAGCTGGCTTAACGGGTTTAGTCAAGGACTTCCTGTGTTCTGAATTAATGGCACCCGCTAATTGCTTGTGTCTCAGTGTAGCAATGTTTATATGCTGACTCCACCTGTTATTGTCTGCAATATGGATACCCAGATATGTAAATGAGTTTACTACCTCAAGAGGCCGACCACTCATAACAATTTTGGACTTAAAACTGTGGTGCGGCTTAAAGATCATGAGTTTAGTTTTAGTTGCATTCACCTCTAATCCATGTTCCCCACAGAAATTTTGAAAGATTAACATAGCACGCTGCAAGCCACTAGGGGTTTTAGATAGAATAAGCGTGTCATCCGCAAACATTAATATAGGGATTTTTAGACCTGAAAGAGAGGGAGCATCTACTGAAGCTGGTACCATACGAGAGACAACACCATTTATGAACAAAGTAAACAAGGTTGGAGCCATTGAGCACCCTTGTCGAACCCCTCGCTCAACAGGAAAGTCAGCTGTGACCATCCCATAGCCGCCCCACTGAATTTTAGCAAAAGTGAGCTCATGGAGGCGCATTATCAAGGTCAGTAATTCCTCAGGGACCCCCAGACTCTGTAAAACTTGCCACAGTTTGGCCCGTGGCACCAGGTCGAAGGCCGCCCTTAGGTCGACAAAAGCCGCATATAGGCTGCCTCCACCCAGCACCACGGTCTTCCATTGTAGCAATTGAAAGCGGAACACTTGGTCCACCGTGCTTGTTGTCCTTCGAAATCCCGCTTGGTAGGGTGATAATATGTTATTGTCCTCTGCCCAGTCAAGGAGCCTGTTTACCACCACACGACCAACTATTTTTTGCACAGTGTCTATGAGGCTTATTGGCCTATAATTACCTGGCTGTGCACAGTCACCCTTTTTAAACACAGGGATGATCACAGCTCCTCTCCATGATGCCGGGACCTCAGCTCCCTTAGCGATGAAGTTAATAAGTAAATGAATATATTTACACCATCGCTCTTTATCATTTAAGAAAATATCAGCAGGGACGCCATCTAAACCGGGAGCACGCCCTCTATTCACTGCATTAATGGCTGACATAATCTCTTTGTAGGTAAAAAGATTACCTTGGAAAAAGGTCATAGTAAGACTGTCTTCACCTGTAATCTGAGTATTAAGAGCATATTGTGAGCTAAAAAATTCTACCCAGGCCTCTTGTGGCACGTTGTTATTAGGGGGTTCCTCTACTCTCTCACTACCCCATTTGACGATGTTCCAGAACACTCTGGAGTCCTTCCTGTCGCTAGCTTTTTTCAATTTACACCAATGTTGCTCATCCCAAGCTCTCTTGGCTTTCGCTATGCAGGCTTTATAACCCTTTCTGGCTAGGCAGATGGTCACGGGCTCCCTCCTCTTAATGGCATGACCCAGAGCAAGTCGTGCCGCCCTACATTCGGCGTTATACCATCTTGCACCTTTACAAGCTGTTGCCCCATTTCGCTTAGCAGGTTTTAGAAAGTGTTTTTTGATCTTGCCAAAGAGGGTATCATGGATGTTGACCACATCCCCCAAGCCAGAAGAAGAAACGCTAATTGATTCCATCGCTAGTATAGCTTGGTCAGTTTCATGGGTGATAGTATCAATGGCCTGTTGATTGGTCACTACGCTAGCCCATCTTAGCCTGCGCATGTTGTTTTCTGGGATGATCAAAGGTGGAGCAAGAGCATTCGAGCAGGTTGAGTTAGTCCTAGCGGGCCACCATTTATGCTCCACGCATGTGGGGTTGTGGTCGCTCTCGGGTCTCACGACAACCTCCATGTCACAGACAGATGGCCACAGAATCATGCTACAGATTACATAGTCTATTCGACTTTTATGTCTCCCGTTATCAAAGGTCATAGAGCCATTTTTATCCCATGCTGTTCATCCGTTCAGAGCTCTCAGACCTTTTTCGAGACACATGGTTTTCAGAGCTATTATGTCCTCGGTCCACCATGTGACTGACTTCACTTGTAGCTCAGGGATACCCCAATGGGAGTCCTCTTCTGCTCCAAAGTAGGCCTCACCCGCGACCTAAGGCTCAAACGTCCAATTAAGGTCGCCTGCTATAACAATATTATTATCATGGGAATGTGTATCAAGAAAGTTATCCAAGGTGATTAAAACTTCTGATCGGCCACCCTTAATACTTCTAGCATATATATTATAAATGTCGAGTGACCCTAAAATATCATTAGTTATCCTGATCAACTGGATGTCATTATGGCTAGTCCCTATACTTTTGGTTGTGAATTTAAGGGACTGTCGGACCCAAATTGTGAGACCCCCCATTGGTCTCCCTTTTGGACCCTTTATTGCTGGCACAGAAAAATTTAGATATCCTAACACAAAAACAGGTTCACATGCCCAAGTCTCCTGAAATATGCACACATCGAATAGACTAACAAAGCCAAGCCAGTCACCACAGTCTAGTTTAGAGGACAGACCAGCCAGATTCCAAGAGATTAGATTCGCCCCCCCAGTAGAACAACCAACTAGCACTTCAGGAGTAACGTTCGGGATTCTAGGCTCACCTGCTGCTATCACTACTGGACTTGACTGGGCTATATTACTTGTAGCATCACTATTACCTGCCCCCTGGAAACCAACAACAAGATTGCAGTGTACAGAGGATAAGGCTGTAACTGTTTGAGGATCCTTCTTGCCGAACACGGCCCCCGGTTAAGTCCTCATCCTATTTCTGCAAGAATTGACATTCTGGACAGGCAAGCTGCATAAACTCTGATCGGTTGTAGCTGATAATGCTAAACTTTTGCCCCCAGGAAGTCAATCACAATCGTTCAGATTAGAGAGAGCTGAATACCTATTCTCCAGATTTAGTCCCCACTCAGGGGATTGGGCAACCCTCCTCCCCTTAGTTGAAACCACATTCCATTTAGTCCTTAACGTACACCGGTTAGGAACCCTCCCACTCCGATAGTAAAAAAAGTCTAAGGTGAGTGGGATAATCTCGGTGGATCTTCGTTGTGGCGGAAGGAGGTTGGGCAGTATGTTGGTTAAAACATCCGGTTCTGAGAAATTCAAAACAACACAGTCACCCCTGAATCTTTTTGGACTGTTTCCAATCCACTCCACCCTCCTGGCCATAACTAGTTCTTCTGCCAACTGTTGCTTACCCCAGGGAGTTATCACCATATTGTCTGTCAGCCAGTGTAAGGCCTTAGACAGCAAGGATGAAGTAGTTTCATCCTGTCCTGGAGCCAATGTGGGGACGTTAGCTAGGACCAGGACTAGAGGAGAAGCCTCAATTATAAGCTCGACCGAGCCTTTCACAGGTTCCGGAGCAGTAGATACAGCTGGAGGGACAACTTTCCCCTGCGCACCATCCAATGTGGCTACCTGAGGAGCCGCCGGTTGATTGAGCAAAGGGAAGGCTCCACCGCCGCCCACAGATGTAGAGGTGCCCATCCTTAACTCAGCCCTATTAGTGACTTCATCAGGCAGCTTTTCTACTTCAGCTAATGCTTTATTCAATAGATCCCCTAGTCGGTTAACCTCACTAGTGAGCTTCTCTATCATGCCTACCAACGGCTTTACAATGCCCTTAACCTTAGTGTCTATCATGCCCAACAATTTCTTAAATTGCTCATTAGTTAAAGACATAGAATCTTCATCAATTAATCCATCTTCCTCCACCACAATGTTACTAGGGGGGAAACAGGCTTTTTCCGGCTTGATCGAAGCCCTCCACGTTTGGGCAGTCCCTTTCTAACACCTCTAGTAGAACGCGGCGCAGGCACTGGGGTAGGGGCTTTTTCCTCAGTTAGATGTAGTTCAACCTCCTCCTCGTTTTCACTGACTTCCGCAACACAGTTTATCTGAGCCGAAATCACATTGTCAGCATGGTCAGATATTACAGCAGTACTACTACTATTGTCTAACTCAGGGAATTGGGCCAGGTCTGGTGCCGGTGAAGTGGATGTAGATGATTTAGGAGATACACCCAACCCAAGTGAGGATCTCCTTTCGCTGTTGATTTTAGCAACTACATGGACTAGGTAGTTGTCCATAGTATTTTTAGCCGGAGATAGCTTTTTACAAGACATAGCTCACCAGTGTACAATACCCTTTCCAAATACCCTTTGTGGATACGTTGACAACGTGTATCACAAACCCTCAGAGCGGCGTAGCCACAGTTCAACAAAGTCTGTAAACGATAGTAACCAAGTTGGGCCTCAAGCAATGGGAATGTCTCACCTTGAAAATACGGACAGAATAACTGGCCCAGCCCAGTCTCTGCCGGTCTCGGACTGTCTTAGACTGTCCGCCCTTAGTCCGGGCTTCGTCCGGCACGTCCCGCGCGCGTCCTTGCGGTACGAGGGACCTGCCGGTGCTTTATGCGCCGCCTGGCGCGCTGTTTGCTGGCGTCGTCGATTCCCCCTGGAGGCTGCTGCGAAATGGAGTTCGACCGGCGGAGCCAAGCCTGGCCGGTCGATTTCAGGGACGATGTGGCGGAGCCAAGCCCGGCCGCTGGACAAGCAGGTAGAGTGCCTCGAAAAATCAGGCTGCCAGATTAGAAGGAGAACGGGGAACTCGGCCCCTGCCGGTGCTTTATGCGCTGCCTGGCGCGCTGTTTGCTGGCGTCGTCGATTCCCCCTGGAGGCTGCTGGGAAATGGAGTTCGACCGGCGGAGCCAAGCCCGGCCGGTTGATTTCAGGGACGATGTGGCGGAGCCAAGCCCGGCCGCTGGACAAGCAGGTAGAGTGCCTCGAAAAATCAGGCTGCCAGATTAGAAGGAGAACGGGGAACTCGGCCCCTGCCGGTGCTTTATGCGCCGCCTGGGGCGCTGTTTGCTGGCGTCGTCGATTCCCCCTGGAGGCTGCTGGGAAATGGAGTTCGACCGGCGGAGCCAAGCCCGGCCGGTCGATTTCAGGGACGATGTGGCGGAGCCAAGCCCGGCCGCTGGACAAGCAGGTAGAGTGCCTCGAAAAATCAGGCTGCCAGATTAGAAGGAGAACGGGGAACTCGGCCCCTGCCGGTGCTTTATGCGCCGCCTGGCGCGCTGTTTGCTGGCGTCGTCGATTCCCCCTGGAGGCTGCTGGGAAATGGAGTTCGACCGGCGGAGCCAAGCCCGGCCGGTCGATTTCAGGGACGATGTGGCGGAGCCAAGCCCGGCCGCTGGACAAGCAGGTAGAGTGCCTCGAAAAATCAGGCTGCCAGATTAGAAGGAGAACCTGTAGTCAGTTTCATCAAGTTGAGTACCAGGCAATGTACTCAATAAAGGACTAGAAATTGCAGGCATCTTGAAGGCAACCTCAGGCTCAGGATTCGAAGCCGTGGCCAAAACAGAATTTCTCACAATCGAAGGACATGAGACTGCCGGTGTCATACTAAGAACAATCAGCCACTCTGTGTATCTTGACATTGTCAATGGAGATATACCTAATTTCTTTACGACCTGGAAGTGGTGGTAAAATTACTGTTCTTGTGCCCTTCACACCAAGCACTGGAACTGGAGCTCGATAAGAGGGACCAAATTCTTTCTTGTTTTCGATCTTCTCCCGAACCAATTCACCAACTTGGGGAAGCCAGCCAACTACCGGGATCTGCAACGCATCATCCTAGGTGGAGGGCAAATGTTCTTTTGCAAGACTGTCTCTTGTCTCTTGTAGAGTCTGTAAAACATTGTAATGTTCATCTACGTCAAAGGAGGCAGCAACAGCCACCGAGTCTAGACCGTCAAGGTCCGGTACATACATCTTGATACCAAAGAGCATTTCGAATGGGGTCCGCCCACCCAGAGACCTTCTAGGGAGATTATTAAGAGCACGCTGCACGCCATTGAGGTGGGCCAGCGAGTTCCTGACAGTGCCTATAACTCGAGCTGTCAAAGATTGCTTTAAGTCACGGTTCTTTCGTTCCACAACACTATTACCCTCAGATCTGTATGGAGAAGAAAACTTGACTTGGACCCCCAATGAAGTCATGGCCTCCTTATACGCCTTAGAGGCGAAAGCAGGACCCTGATCCGAATGGAAGGTGCCACAGGCAAAAATCCCTACAAAGACACGCAAATCTCTTATGACAGTCCATGAATCAACGCTGTGGTGAGGGCATATCCACACAAAGCGTGTGCATGAATCAACTGCTACTAAGATATACTTATACACAGTATCAGAAGAAAAAGGACAGCAGTGATCTAAATAAACACAACCAAGTGGTTTATTAGATATGTACAACTGTGTCTGTGGCGGACGCACAGCAGTTGAAGGCTTAATCTGCTGGCAAATGTCACATTGAAGGACATAATCACGCGTCTGTTTATACAGTCCTCGCCACCAGAAACACTGTTGTAATTGAGCCACAGTAGCCGAAACGCCTGCATGCGCAGACGCAACTCCTTCATGGGCCGCTATGAGCAGTGTGAGTCTGCGATCCGAGTTGGGAAATAATCTCTCCCCAACGTCAGGTATTTTCAAATAAGGAACTTTATCAGGACTTAAGTGATATGTATACTTCGAAGGGAACCCCTTAGGATATTTACTTCCCTTCTCAGTCGCAGCAACAGCTGCCAAGATATCATCATCAATCTTACTTTTGGAACATGTAACCGCTGCAACCAAATATGTCAATACTGCTGATTTTGCTGCCTCATCGGCAAGCGAATTTCCAACAGCGTGGACTCCCACGCGCTGATGATCAAGAGTATGAATTACAAATACGAGTGGCAACTGCTCTTTAAGCTCAGCCACTCGTACCAAGATCATTTTATGTTTTATTGTGCTACCCTTGGAATCACGAAAATCATTCTGAATCCAAAAGAACAGGTTTTCATTGTAAGACTCACTCACAATAAGAGTCATCACACTAGAATCAGCGTACTCTAATGCAAGCATCAGAGCACGAAGCTCTGCCAATTGTGCGGTGCAGTCCCCTAGAGTCTGCGTGTGCACGACTCTGGACTTGAACTCATCGTTCACCATGGCACCTACCACAATGGCGCAAGCGGACACGTATGCGTGTTTAGACCCATGCACAACCTGCGCTGAACCATCAGTGTAAATGATACAATGGAAATCCTCCAAAGGCCGCATGGCAAAGGTGCAGGTTGAACAAATTCATTTTGCAAAAACTCCTGCGACTGTAAGGAGGCATAAAAAATAAATGTGACATCCGGTTATGTCAATGATGCTGCCCATTGTATCCACCGTGGGTGCAAAGCTTTAGAATTTGGTACACTGGTTTCGTCACTGCCTCTAAAGCAGGAAACGGGGTAACAACCAACATTCGTTTTCCCTGTGACAGATCACGTTCCTTAAGAATCACCATCTGCACTGCTGTTAAGACTTTCTCCACAGTGGAAAATCGCATTTCAGCCGATGTGTACAAGTGTGACTTGTAAGCAATAGGCACTGTGTCTCCTTCATTAAAAGTAAGGTAAGTGAAACCCACCGCCCCAGGGATGATTCTTATCACCAGGTTGGTGTGGTTATCACGAGTCAGTAAGAATTTAGCTTCTAGCAGATCAGCCTGCAAAGATTGCAGAATAGCTGAGTGTTCTGGCAGCCAGCATGATTTGGTAAAAGTAGGTTGTATCAAAGCATACAAAGGCTTGATACGCTGGGCATATTCAGGAATGTATGTACGTCCGAAATTAAAAAATCCCAGCAAAGACTGTAATTTTTTCAGAGTTGTCGGAGCGCGCAGTTGTGCGCATTTCTCCAAGAAGTGAGGAGCCAATCCTCAACCTTCATTGTTGAGCTCGTAGCCCAGGAACAACACTGTGTACTTTGCAATGTGAGACTTCGCAAAGTTGAATTTGTAGCCAAAGTCCGCAAAGCTACAGATCACACGATCAACGCGAGACAGATGCTCCCAAAGTTTGTCGTCTGTGAGATAAATATCATCCACATACGAACATGCATCTGGGTCCACTCTCTCCAAGAGAGAAACTATGCGGGCAGCAAATACGCCCGGACTATTCTTATAGCCCATTGGTAAACGTCTGAACTGTTTTGTTCGCCGCCGCACCTAGAACTGGTCCATTGGGAACTTAGACCATCCAAATGGTGGGCATAAAAACCGTTGGATATGTCAAGCGTTGTTTTAAACCAATTACGCACAAGACTATCCACTAAGGAAGAGCCGTGAGTATTCTGTACTGCACAGGTACGGCAATGCGAGTTCAAATGCCGGTAATCCAATAACAAACGATACGATCCGTCAGGTTTGGTCACAGTAAAAGAGGGTTATTCATTGGTGACACACATGTTTCAATCACTCCTTGATATTCCAATTGTTCAAGGATTTCCGCAACGGAAGCCTTAGCTTCGCGTCTAATGGGATATTGAGGTTAAGGCTGTGGCACAGACCGTAAAGGAATTTCGTGGTGTGGGGAAAATGTATCCCAACCACAGTGTGTACGATACAGAGCCGGCGCAAGGGCTTTAGCCCACTCTTCTGCAAAATTCAGCGCATGCTCCTTCGAGACAGTGTGCGTGAAACTAGGGAGGATTACCTCCTCCCCTCTCGGAGCTGCGAGCACAAAAGGTGGGGGCCAGTCAGCCTCCGCTAACAAAATGTCATAGGTAGTAGTAAGATTTTCCCAAAATACCCCTTTTATGGTACGTTGTTTGTCACCTTCAACTAAAAGAACTATTTCATAAAGTCTATCAGTGGGAGCTACTCTAGTGTCAGCTGTCTCCAGAACAACATAACGGTCAGTCGCTGTCACCTTCAGTAGCGGACGCAGGGCCGCTTGCACTATGGTAATCTCTGCCGCGCTATCCAGCAAGGTCAGAGCCCATGTCTGATTCCGAAGCTGCGTTCTCACTATCTGTGGCATATCTCGCTGTTAAAGCGGCTGCTTTCTTTTTCTGAAACTGGGTTCTCTTCGGTGTAGAATCATCCTGCTTGCCTTTACCGTCCTTTGGGCGGGGCTGGTCGCGTCCTTGCTGGTCACCCCGACCTCTACCGCCTCCTCCACCACCGGTAGATGAGGCCGATGATTCCTGAAAAGAGCGAGGAGAGTGTTGATCAGAAACCTGAAAACGATCAGGTGATTTTATCGTCGCGTGATCGCGCAAATCATAAATACGTTCTGTGGGTGCAGGCAATGGAGATGCAGGACGAGACTCCTGTTTCTGCTGTTGTTGTTTACCCTGTTTTTGTTTTTTCAGCCAATTTTGGTTTTTGGTCTTGGGCTGTTCGTCAGTCTCTGACTTCGGCCCTTGGGGTTGCTTTTTCTCCTTAGTGGAAAATGGCTTGACTCCCACGCTATTGCGGCCCACGGTCTTATAAGCCGCCACAATAATCCTCGGTAACTGTCGGGGTTTGTCGGCATCGGGAACCGTCTGCAAAGCATTGGACACCTGAAAGTTCACCGCATCTCCCTTGACATTCGCAAGTATGAGATCGGAAACTACGTCAAAGGAGCCACATAGGCGCATACCCAATTCAACCGCTGCCTCAGGTCCATGCTCATCCTGAACACGTTTAATGACCGTCGGAAGGACAGTCATAGACGGAGTGCCATAGCACCTCGCATATACTGCCGCAAGAGTTTTTCCCCATGACTCACAGTCACCAATTTCTGGGGTCAAGTCTTTTGGCATGCCAATTGTCAGAATCCTGTGTTTTTCACCAGGAGTCGTGTTAGGAAATACCGCTTCCAGCTGGTCAAACTTTTCAGCAAGCCAGGATGGAAAATCATCCTTATCCCGGGGGTGCTTACCCATTACAGTGTTGACCATTACAGGACTAAGGTTCAGTCCGCCCTGTCCGGCAGGAAGCGCTGCACCACCTGGGGCCCCGCCCGGGAGATTACGGGTAATGTATTGCACTAATGACCTAATCACGCTAATTGCGACTACATGTAGTCGTCTTAACTCAGCAACGGTACACGCCCCGTGCTGACGATGAGGTGTAAATCCAGCCAAAACAGGTCAAGTCGTGCCTGGAATGGACAAGGGACCTAACCTCGGAGCTGTCAAAGAGTGGGGTAGGGCGCCATTAAACCAAACTCGGTGCTGCCAAGCGTCTATCGGAACTTCCTGTGCCCTGTATGGAGCATACTCCTGCGGCACAGCAGTGGGAGTGTACGTGTCGGACACAGTGGTATTTTGGTTCACAGCTGGGAAGGTCACCCACGAGTAAAAAATTTCGTACGGGTAAGCCACTTCCACACTCACAACCATGATCACAGCCATGCCATCCACGGGGACATTATAAGTGTGCAAATGATTACGCACCGCAATGCGACTATGTTGCGGAATGTCCACCGCGGCCATAGCGACACAGAAAGGAAGTAGTACAAAGTAAACTATGTAGCACAACAGGGTAGTAATTCAAGGAAACCGTTTTGAAAGAATCAAGCTTGAAAAGACCTATGTAAGTATAGGTAGGTTTGTCCGACACCACTGTTAACCGGAAACAATAGCGAAGGTGTTAAGGATTGAATATAGCACTACTCAAGCGTCATGTAATAAGACCACCAACGATTGGGCGCCATGTCGCAGGGATTCTGCTCCTACACAGAACTGTGCATAGAGACTTGGAACCTCAGTGAATTAGGGTATACCAAAACTCACCTTAGTACCCAAAATCCCCTACCAGACTAGCAATCAGTGTCTCATTGGTTCTTACAAACTCCCAATGTTTAGACAACCCAGAACATGGACTTAGAACACCTCAGGTAACGTGGAACACATGAACACTCTTTCGTTATACAACCATATCAATCCAGAACGAGGAGTAAATGAAGACACGTGCACATTTGAAATGTTTATTTTCTAATGCAGTGTTCTCAAGCGCAGTATCTTAGCTAATACAAGCAAACATATTATAAGAAACAAAGTAATCAGCATAGTTACTAGTCCATAGAATACGAAGGGAGAAACCATGTTAAAATGCTAGAGGGAAGAAGGCTAAATGGCACCTAAATCTGACCCTCCCTTGCTAGTATATTATATTATATCTAAGAAGGTCTCTTTGGGTTTTAGCAGGGCGGCCCCATACCTCTGATCCTAGTGGAAATGGATCACATCATATTCCACCAGCTCTCTGCATGCAAAGCATCATCAAGTGTGTGTGTATGCTCTGTGCAGTACAATATAAAATGTGCCTAAAGCCAAAGTTGGCCGCAGCTGCATGTATGTTATGTCTAGAACGTGCGAAGATCAGACCTCACAACAACCACTGTGTTGAACTATCCTTGAAGGCCTCGGTACTCACTGTACAGACATAGCTTACCAAGCAAAGCTGATACAATAGCAAAACATATTATTCTCGTGTGAAGCAAAACATTCTACTAGGCTCAAAGCTCTAATAACAATATGTGCCGTGTGCAGAAGCAGCAGAAAGGTAAAATGGCGTTTAAACTCCTAATAAGCTCATGCTAACTTAACACAGTGTGAAGGCAAGGCATATCTATATGACACCCTATTTTGCGAAAATTGCAGAGAAGGTAGTGAACATCCAGATAACGTCACATATCAGTAAACATGATCTTCGCCATCCCAATTAGTCCGCTTTTCGAGCACTGTACTCGACTGAATCGGCTTTGCTCCTCTCCACTGAGACCATACGGAAGTACGCTGATGAGGGTCAGACGGCGGCCCTAATTCTATTAGATCTGAGTGCCGCCTTTGACACGGTTGCTCCTCATACATTGCTCCAGTGTCTCAGGAAGGGAGGGGTGGGTGGGAAGGCATTGGCATGCATGGAATCCTTTCTGCAGGATCGCAGCTTTTGGGTGGCACAGGGACCGTATCTATCTAAGAGCATCAGCCTTAATCAGGGCGTGCCACAGGTGTCTACCCTCAGCCCGACCCTGTTTAATCTTTATGTTGCTCCAGTGGCAGATATCACTGGAAAGTACGGGGTCAAAGTCATGTCCTATTCTGATGACAAGCAGTTGGTGGTGTCCTTAACACAGTCGGACGAGAAGGCAGCCACTAATTTCAATTCCTGCCTGCAAGAACTAGCGGTATGGATGGCTAATAACTGCCTCAAACTGAACGGGAGTAAGACAGAAGTGATGGTTATTGGCAAGGCACCTTCTGTGTGGACATCGGCTTGGTGGCCACAAACCCTGGGCCCCACCCCTGTGCCTAGTGAACAGGTTAAGAACCTAGGGGTGTGGCTTGACCAAAAGCTCTTGTTGGAGCATCAGACAAGGCGAGTGGCAGGAATGTGTTTTGGAATCTTGCGCGGATTACGCGGAAGACCTTGGACCTCTTGCCTACCGTAGCCAGGAAGATCATGGTTCATGCCTTAGTAACTTCGAGGCTGGACTTTGGAAATGTGCTCTATCTGGGGGCCAATGTCAGCTGTGTACAGAGGTTTCAATATATTCAGAATGCAGCAGCCCGCCTGGTTCTGATGATGCCCAGGAGAGCCTCTTCCAGGAAGGCTCTAGTCGCCCTTCACTGGCTCCTGATTAAGGAGCGAATCCTGTTCAAAGCTCTTTGTGTGAGCCATGGGATTCTACAAAGGAAGGGGCCCGCATTACCTTCTGAGTCCGTACCTCCCCTCCCACTATTTAAGGTCTAGTGGGATGGGACAGGTTATTGTTCCCAGAGTCAGGAGGGTAAGGATGGGTGGGCGATCCTTTCATTTTGTGGCAGCTCAGCAATGGAATAGACTCCCGTGGGGGCTTCAGATGAAGGCCTCGGAGTTGACCTTTTGTAAAAAGCTGAAAACTTTTCTTTTCCCCACTGAGTAGATCTCTGGTGCTGGACTTTGGCTGGGGGGTGGCCTGGTAATGATGTTCTTTCTTAACTGTACCATAGCGCGGGGACACACTAGTATAGTGTAACAAAGCGCTTTATAAATGTCATTATTATTATTATTATTATTATTTTAGACAGGCTTTGAATCAGCTTATAAGATCACTGGCTTATAAAAGTGTAAATTACATTTCAGATCATCTCAGAGGAGTATGCTCCCTTCACAATTATATGGGTGTATCATTGCCACAGTACATGTATGAGTTCCCTGTGAGTGAATTTGTTAATTAAAAGACAGAAATATTGCCTTTGTTGTGGAATTTCAGCTATACTTCAATGGACTGCATGAGCTGCTGAATTGATCTATTGCAGATCACCACTTCCCTGCAGTCTGACAAATTGCACTTTCCCAAACACTACGTGCCTCACTCGGAAACCTTCTGCTGTTTTGGTTCTACTGCCCGTCTCTTCCGCTTTGACGCCACCTCAATATTCCACTAGGGTCTCCTTCACTTCAACCAATGGCAAGAGAATGCGAAGCTATTCTTTGGCTTAGAAAATATATAGTCAATTATATAGGCTATTTCTTATTGACTTATGAGGGTGCATTGCAGGAGGACATTACTAGATGGCGGTCCAGCAATGGTTAACAAAGCTGTAATACCACAGGCCCACATTAAGCGCCATTCAGCCCAGCAACAATGCTGAACTTCAAGAATAGAGTTATGCATGCCATTACTAACTGACATTTTCACAGTCTGGAATCATTGCTGCATTACAGTGATGGTATCACACATGCTTGTGACAAGTTGTCATCTTTAGAGCAAGCCTGTGCAACGGAACTGATCCAGCAGAGATCTCCACTTGTTGCAGCCTGATCCAGTTGCCACCTTTTGACCAAGTGACACCGCCGCTGTCTGGGTTTTCCCACATGGGTTTTTCCACTCACTGTTCTTCCTGCCAACAGATGCCCGACTCACCCCAGGACCTACTTAATACAGAATTCAGGCCACAGCACAATGACATCAGTAGACACCTGGGCACCTAGCTTGTCACTTGCCAGTGGCCTCCAGTTCCTGCTTGTTCAAGCCTGATCCAGTTACCGCTTTATGCCCAATTGACACAGCCGCTGCCTGGGTTTTGGTGCCCAGGATTTTCCCACTCCACATTCTTTCCACCAAAGGAAGCCCCCATGAACCCCAGGACCTACTTAAGTCAGGCCGCAATGCAGTGAATACGTGCAGCAGGCACCTTATTGCCGCACCAGAGACATACCTAGGGCATGCCCATCTCCTCCGTCAGTGGCCAGTGGCAAGAATCCTGGCCCCAAAACAATCCAGTGCAACACCACAGCCGCTACTGGACCTAAAGAATGACGCCATTATCCTTCACCATCCTCTGTGACCTCAGCAACACACACTGGCAAAAGTGCTGGTGACGTACATCCCCTAGCACCATGGTAGGATCTTTCTCCTGCCCCCATTATGATTTTTCCTGCGACATCTCAGACACAGACACCACCACCTCCAAACAAGCGACACACGCCACAACCTACCCACGCCAACTGTCCTGTACGCTCCTCAATGTCCGATCCCTCAAGAAATACTCCACTAAAAATCTGGGACCTCCTCAACAGCAACACACCCGACCTATTCTTCCTGACCAAAACATGGCATAACCCAGCCTCCAACCCGGAGATCGCCGCAACCATCCAGCCTGCCTACACAATCATACACCAGGTCCGAACCCATAAACCAGATAGAGGACTTGCGATCATAGACATAAATACGATTAACTGCACCACCCACACGGACTCTGACACCAACCTCATGGAACAATTCCACTTCAAAATACGAATGGACTACAATGACACCCTTAGGGGAACCCACTGTGCCCTCGGCCCTCAAGTGGAATTCTGCAACCACATTGTAGACTTTATCACTCTCCTCTCCATCAGAACAACCAACTACATACTTCTTGGGGACTTCCATTTCCACTTGAAAGATACCACAGACCCTAACTCTACGGCACTCCTAGACAGCCTCAGCAAACTCGAAATTACCCAGCTCGTCCAAGGAGCAACCTACACAGCATGCCACACCCTTGACCCTATTTTCCCCACTAGACCCCGCACACATGGTTTGACCACTACATTGTACATTTCAACATACCCATCCACCAAGCCAGCCCACCCCACCGGAAAAACCCAAAGTATCATCAAGACACTGGGGTGAAATACTCAAAGAAAACTGGACCAAAATCCTACAGGAACACCCACCCAAGCACAGTTGGAACCTCGATGTCAACTGAAAATAAATGACTCACCGACTATGCTAACCGCACAGCTCCCACCAGAAACAAGACCTACAAAAACAACTAAAGACCCAGCTGGTACATGAACGACCTCAGGGAGTCCAAGCATCACTGCAAACAACTTGAGAGAAAATGAAGACTCGACAAAAACATTACAGCAAGCTCCACATACAAAGCTGCTCTGAACCGCTACCACCAACAACTACGAGATGCAAAGAAAAAAAAGGCCCTAACTCTCAGACTCAAAGCCTGCTCCGACAATGGCAAGAAACTCATCACCACCATGAAGGAATCCCGTGGCTGCCAACAACGACATCATCCCATCCCAAGAACTCTGCAATTACCTCTCAAACTTCTTCAAACAGAAGATTGCCAAAATCTACAACACATTCGACCCACAGCATACCAATACAAACTCCACCCACTAGCTGGACACCTCCTTCATCGCCATATACCAGCTAAGCAACTGGAAGCCCCTCTTGAATGAAGAAACCACTGCCCTAATGAATACCATCCACTCAGCAGCCCCCTCAGACCCATGCCCCCACTTCATATACAACCTTAGAAAAACTCTCATCTCCCCCGTGCTCTCAGCTATCATCAAAACTTCCATAACCACTGCCGCCTTCCCGTCTTTATGGGAAAATTCAGAAGTCATCTCCCAACTGAAGACACCAACAGTGGACCCCAGCAACCTCAGCGGCTACAGCGTCATCTCGCTCCTGCCTTTTCCAGCTAAAGTCATTCAGAAAGCCCTCAATACCCAACTTGACCACCTGGAACTCCATCAATTCCTAGACAGCTCTCAATCAGGCTTTTGCACTAACCACGGCATAGAGATAGCCATCAATGCAGTCAATGATGACATCAGAAGCATCCTAGCCGAGGAGAAAAAGCCACACTCATCCTCCTCGACCTCTCAGCAGCTTTTGATATGGTCTCCCACAAGTCACTCATTAGAAAGTTTTAGCATTTGGGTATCTGGGGACTGGCCGGCAAGTGGATATCCTCTTTCCTCATGAGCAGAACTCAATGAGTTAGAATTCCCCTGTATACCTCAGAACTGAAGAAACTCATCAGAGGAGTCACTCAAGGATCGTCGCTCAGCCCTCCACACTTCAATTTCAAAATGACGTCCCTTGTGGATATCGTCATATCCCACAGTATCAACATAGTATCCTATGCTAATGGCACACAGCTCATCCTTTCCCTTACTGGCTCAACCAGCACTGCCAAAGCAAACTTTGCTAACTAC
The DNA here is from genome assembly GCF_964261635.1 of Lissotriton helveticus. Classification (NCBI taxonomy): domain Eukaryota; kingdom Metazoa; phylum Chordata; class Amphibia; order Caudata; family Salamandridae; genus Lissotriton; species Lissotriton helveticus. The sequence continues at coordinate 279,301,378 of NC_136059.1, forward strand.
ATGAGAAACATCACTGCTTAGATGAAAAACAACTTCCTCCAGCTCAACAAAACCAAAGTCTTAATCTTCGGCAACAACCACTCCCCTTTGGAATGCCTCTTGGTGGCCCTTCAACTCCTGTAGACCATGCCAAGAACGTAGGTATCATCCTCGACACCAACCTCTTCATGAGCAGCAGATCAACACCACCTCCTCATAATGATTCCACATCCTGCAAATGCTACGCAAGGTTTTCAAGTGGATCCCACTTTACACCAGATGAACTGTTACCCAGGTTCTTGTCACAAGTAGATTTGATTACGGAAATGCCCGTTATATCGAAATCCCAGCCCATGTCCTACACTGACTCCAAACCATCCAAAACGCCACCGGCAGACTTATCCTGAACATACCAAGAAATAACCACATCTCTCCACACCTCAACAATCTCCACCGGCTCACAGTCGAGGAAAGATGTAAGTTCAAGTTACAAAGCTCTCCACAACACCAGTCCAGCTCACCTCAGCCACTGCCTTAACTTCTACTAACCCACCAGACACCTTCCATCTGCATCCCTGGCACGAGTATACCTTCCTGGCAAGAGTTTACCTCCCTCATATTAAGATGGCCAGAACAGAGGACATCCTTCATACCTTGCAGCCAAGACCTGTAATGACCTCCCAAAACACCTCAGAACCTTCCCCTTCCTCATGGACTTCTGAAGGAACCTCATAACATGGCTCTTCCAGACGAAACAGGCATGATCTCCTCCTACCCCCACAGGCCTGCTCTACTCAGCACATGGATACCCTCACAGGTAATTAGCTGTGCTGTACAAATTCACATAACATACCACTATCCCCCAAAAACTCAAAAAGACTGAAATGTATTGGTTTTAGTTTGTGGGGCATGGGATCATTCTACTCTCTATTAAATATTTCCACGGATACACTGCTGGCCAAATCTTCTTCTATGCATAATTAATCGTGTACCAGTTTTTTCACAGATGAGTTTGCATCTTCTTCTAAAAGCATCACTGTATGAGTGGGAATGCAGTACCACAAGTCATTATTAAATGGTCTTTTGCCTGCTGCCAGCATTGCTGAATTACAAAAGTGTACATGAATAGGGTGCTGCTCATAGGCTGCTACTAGTTGGTGGCCAGCAGTATCGCTAGATTTCAACGTTTGAGTACCACAGGTGGAGTTCTAGCTGTCATCACTGAATGTAAAGGGTACATTGCCACATGCTGTTACTAGATTGCCTTTACAGTCTTGAATCACTGCTGCTTAACAGTCATGGTAGTGACTTTTCTCCATAGCACTTATTAGCACATACATAGCCTCCTTTACTGGGATCCTCAGACACTACAATCGCGGCTACCATATGTGTGTTGATGATGCCTAAATTCACAGCAAGATCTCTAAGTACCTAGAAAAGTGCAGGTAAGACCTTGAATGCCTTAAAAAAGCACAAACATGGGTGTTAAACAACTGATAATGCCTCAATGGTTCTAAAACCAATGAACTATCCTTTTCCACTAAAGTCAATACTGTGTCCAAAGGTGTCTTCTTCCACCTTTGCCACTTCTGCTGGATATTCCCACTACTGCAAAATCAAGAGTAACTCTCCCCAACCTAGTGGTTGATTATGATGGCGGACGGACCTGCGTCTGTCCGCCACCCCCGAGGTGGAGGGGCCGTCCGCAGGGGCAGCGGCTTTCCCTCCATACCAATTAGGATGTGACCACCACCCTGGCGGTCACATCCCTTATCTTTAATATTGCGGCGGGTGCTGCTACAAGCAAGGTTAAAAATGCATGCTTTGCATTTACATGCACAATGTGGCAAGGTGCCTGCCGCTTTGTGCATGCAAATGCAGGGGGGTACCATAGGTACCCCCCATGTGCACCCCCACCCCCCTTCACCCTGGGGGCTGGCAAGGGGCTCCCAGAAGCAAAGGTCCACATGCTTTTTCACGGCGGAAAAGCATGTTTACTCACACATCCTAATTTGGCTGACGGTGTCTTGCAGACACCGCCACCAAATAGTGGTCAACACCCCGCGGATCAGCGGCGGACGGACCTGCGTCCGCCACTGTTCCCACCGCCATCCTGATCTGGCGGTGGGTGTTTTCTCTGACCGTGGCGGTGAATCCGCATCCTCCGGGCCGGCGGTGGCTTCCACCGGCCCGGAGGATGCGGATTCACCGCAATCATAATCGACCCCTAAGTTGGTGCACTCCTCTGCACGGAACATTGGAATAGGTGAGTTTCCTGGCCAAATGTCCAAATCACAAAGAAGTCAAAAGTATGAAAAGGCACCTCATCTACAACCGGAAGTGTTTTGACAACAGCCCCTCAGCATCCAATATGATCTCTCTAAAACAATGACAAAACCGAAATGGTTATGGGAAAGATCACTGCACCAACAAGTCTCCTCCCGCTGGAATACTCTCCCATCTCATCTCTGTCAGCAAACCAACTCCCTGTCTTTCTGCAAACACCTTAAAACTCATGTCTTCTGATGAGTGTTTGCATCCAAATGGTGTCATTGAATTAGTTTCCCACACCTCATATCTGCTTCCAAGCACTCTAGCTTCTTCTGTTCACATGGGCACCTTACAAAAATGTTAAATAAATAACATTGCTTGCTTATTACAGGTTAGCATTCTGCAGCCTGCAAGCATTTCTGGGGTACTGTGGAATACAAAAATGTACTATTGGCATGACTAAATGTGAAAGTATTTTAAAACCTTGGTTGTTTATTCCTTTTACATTTTTTGATATTATTTATACATTATATACTGCTAAGGGAAAGGAACTGTTCATTTTAGTTCATCGCTTACGTTTTAAATGTTTAATGTTCTCGTTGGAAACTCAGACATAGTGTGTGCTTGTTACTTCATGTCTAGCACTGTGTATAAGAAACAGTTTTAGCTCCTGTAAGATTAATATTGCATTGTTTAGAGTTCTGCTCAAATGGGTATCTAGTCAGTCTCTGTCAACTTTGAGTGGTCGGTTAACTCTGCATGTGCTGATTGTTTGTTTGTGCATTATTTGTTTAATTTATTCTCTTTAAGTTTCCTGAAGCTCGATCTGCAGTGACGCACTTTTGCTGGCTTAGAAGAATGCAGTACTCACCTGTCAATTAACCACGCACCCAATCACTCACTCATTTTTCCATGAACTCACTCATCCATTGCCTCCTCCTTGAATTCATACCCTCACTCTACCACATAACCTTACACACAAACTTGCAACTCAATGAAGAAATGCTTTCATTTCAAGTAGCCAGAATTACAATTTTTTTCAATTAGTTTCAGGGTTAAGTTTTAGTCGTCCGGTATAATAATTTTCAAGGGTGGATCATTGACTTATATTACATTTGTCTTGCTTACATAAGGTGTTATATTTGACTAAATGTTTGCTATTTGTTTGGTTTTACTTAAGCACTTTACACCCCTGTAGTGCAGAAATGTTACATAAAAAATGTAAAGAAAGTAAAAGTGCATATTCTTTAATCAAATACCAAGTGCACAATTTATCTATAAACAAAGTACCAATTTACCAATTGCCAACATAATAGGTATATCTTGGAATGCTTTTTTTAGCTGTTCCCCTGGATTGATTGATTTTTTCAACAAATTTAAAGTAACGTAATGTTATTCAACCTACTTCAGTGTTAACATGTTTAGAACATTGAACTGCTGGAGCACTATTGTCGAATATTAAGTGTCTCAAGGCTAATAGCTGGTATAACCCTTATGCTCCATGATTCTTGTGGTTTGTCGTACTGTTTCTCCCTTTTTAATTTAGACCATGGGTGAATGGCCCAGTAGCCTTGTAGATCTTTTGTCTCGAGCCCTTCTGCCTCAGGCCATATATCTCTTCTGCTTTCGGCTGTAAGGCTATTAAAACATTAAAGGCCCTCTCCCTCATTATAGGCAATTGCCACTCAGGTACAGGGCCTTTAACAAATACTTTAGCCATTGGCAGGGGGGGCATACGTCTATATTTTACCAAATACCCAGGGCCTGTAATCTACATGATACTAGTGGGTCTGCAGCACTGTAGTGCCTATGTGTCCAGTTTACTGCCATTTCGACTTGGCATTTTAAACTACTTACCAAACCTTAAAATCCTCTTTTATTAGATATATGTCACCCCTAAGGTAGGCCCTGATAACCCTAAGGGGAGGGTGCCATGTCAGTAAATGGTAGGACATATACCTGTATTGTTTGCATTTCCTAGTAGTGTCAAACACCCTATTTTATTTTCACTACTGTGAAGCCTACCCCTCTCATAGGCCAGCATTGGAAATTCCTTAATCCTCCTTAGTCGTGAAGTTGGATTTAAAAATGCTGTTTTAAAAATGCCACTTTTAGAAAGTGAGCATTTCTCTGTACTTGCCTTTCTATGTACCTAATAGCCTGTCTCCAATAAATGTCTTGGTTGGGTGACAGTTACACTTTATGCATTCACACTTCAATAGCTATTGTCCTGTCATTGTGCACTTCAGAGAATTCATTTGAAGTCACCCCCTACATCAAAGGCACTTTGGTATAAGTACTGGGTCTCTTACCCCCTAAAATCAGACACTCATGGATCTTGCCAACGTTAAAGAGCGGTGAGGGTCACAGAACTCATGTGTACAGGTGAGCATTCTAGGTGTATCACTTATTGGCTAGGTATTCAAAGGCACTTTGGTATAAGTACTGGGTGTCTTACCCTTTAAAATCAGACACTCATGGATCTTGAACTGAACCTCTGTCAGAAGGACTGCTGTGCTGCTTAAAGGTCTCAACTGGACTGCTTTTCTGGCAGGACCACTTTTCTTTTTATTGCCCTGCTGCCTACTGCTCCCTGACTCTGCTAGAATGAATCTGCCTTCCCTCCAAGTGATCTCCCCGGGCTTGCTGGTTTGCCTCCTGTTTTCTGAAACCTCAAGGACAGAAACAACTTCCTACAATTCTGCTGGTGCTGCTAGACTCTGACTTCTGTAAGACCTGTGGAGCCCGAGGTGCCCCCTCCAAGCTCTGGGATTCAGAAATGTGATCCTGAAGATGTTTTCATCAAAAACCGATGCATTGTATCCACTGCGTGAGAAATGCGGCCGCATCGCACTTCAACCTGCCCAATGACAGCAGTTCCAAAGCATGCGCGGTTTGATGACGATGCTATGCGCAGCTCAATGACAATGCTCTACGAGGCTCAATGACAATGCCATTACAAGCCATCCACTAAGCAGAAATCCAACCACCTCAGATCCTTGATGTTGGACTTGGCTCTTTTTGCAGGGTCATCCCTGAACTTGTTGCCTTCCTCCTGTATTTTGTCTGACCTGTTTTTGTTGGGTTTTAACTCTGGGCACTTTACCACTGCTGATCAGTGCCAAAGTGCATATGCTCTCCCTATGGTAAATTGATGTATGGATTAGTGACTCCATGATTGGCTGGTTTGGTTTACTTGTCAGACCCTACTACAGAGCACAGAGTGTGCCCAGGGCTTGTAAATCAAATGCTGCTGGTGAGCTTGCAGCACTGGTTGTGCCACCTACATAAGCAGCCTGTAAAGTGTGTCTCAGGTCTGCTATTGCAGAGCTTGTGTGCAGTCTGGTACTGTCATGTTGACTGGGCAAGTGCACCCACTTGCCAGTCCCTAAACCTTCCCTTTTCTGATTGTTAGTCACCCAAGGGCAGGGCGCATTGTAGGTAAAAGGTAGGACATGCCCTGATGTGTGTGGCATGTCCTGATGGTGAATTACACCATTTTCGTTTTTCACTATTGCAAGGCTACCTGTTCTCCATAGGCCAGAATGGGCAGTTTGATTATAGCAACTGACTCAGGGAATCAGGTAGAAATTCGAGCTTAGTATGCCTGAACTCAGAATGATGTTATGTTATGTTATGTTAATTGGCTCTTCTATAGCGCAACGGCTACTCGCAATGGAGTGTCCCGGCGCTTTGGCGAAGAGGACCTTTAATGGAAAGGAAACATAACTGAGAATAAAAGACAACACAATTCCTAAATAAAAAGCCATGTTTTTAATGCCTTTCTAAAAGACAACAGACTAGGGGCCTGTCTAAGAGCAATTGGGAGTTCATTCCAAGCACGTGGGGCCAGGTAGTGAAACGAGCGCCCCCCTTGTCTGGCTCGTTTGATGGATGGAACGAGCATTTTAGACAAGGAGGCGGAGCGAAGAGCTCTGCTCGGTTGGTACAAAGCAAGGCGCTTTCTGATATACCTAGGGCCCAAATCATGGAGGGCCTTATAGGTAAGCGTCAGGCTTTTGAACAGCACCCTTTTGGCTATAGGAAGCCAATGCAATTCCTTCAGCAGATTAGAAGCACTAGCTCGTCTAGGTAGACCGTAAATGGCCCGAGCAGCTGAGTTTTGCACAACCTGGAGTCTCCTTACAAGATATTTAGGAAGACCTAAATAAAGGACATTAACATAGTCCAGGCGCGACCCTACCAGTGCCTGGACAATAACCCTTCGATGATTCACAGAAATCAAAGGGAGGAATTTTCTGAGCATCCGCAGGATACCAAAGCACTTCCCTGCAAGACAGGCTATTTGAGGTCCAAAAGTCAACTCATTGTCAACAATAATACCAAGATTTTTTGCCTTGGTACTGGCATTGGCAGGAGGAAAAAGATCCTGAGGCCACCAGTTTTTCCAGTTTGGTTCAGAGACACACCCGAAAAAGAGCAGCTCCGACTTGTCGGAGTTGCATTTCAGGCCGTGTCTCTTGAACCAATCAAAGACTGCTTCTAGGCAGCCTCTGATACGGGTCCCATCAAACACCTCGTTCTTATTCTGAGTGAACAAGAGCTGGGTGTCATCAGCGTAAGACACGATCTGGGCGCCAAACAACTCCGCAACCTCTGCAAGGGGGGCCATAAAGATGTTAAAAAGCAGGGGACTAAGAATAGACCCCTGAGGGACCCCCACTTCCAGGGCTGACATAGCTGCGGAGTGAGGTGGTGCCCAGATCGTTTGTCGACGGTTGGCTAGAAATGACTTGAGCCATAAAATACATCTTTTAGTGAAGTTGGTTTCAACATTCTGTGTTTGAAAATACCACTTTGAGAAAGTAGGTATTTTCTTGCCTAACTATCTAATCATGCCTCTGCTAAGTTGTGTATTTCTTGTCTGGAGTTTGAGTGACAGGGGCTGGGGGATTACAGAAGACAGGGTGAGTCATCACAGGGCTGAATAGAGCTATCTGCATGTAGATGGGTCCTGAATAGGGCTGTGCCTGCCTTCCACAATGCTGGCTCCACCTCCTGTGGTGTGTCTGATGTCCCTGGCCCACACTGTCAAAGGAAAGAAGGAGTCTTGTCAACAAAGTGCTCCAGGACTGCACAGAACTGGTTTGGACTGGGTACATGACCCTCTGCCTTCAGAGGACAAATGATTTGCTAGTATAAATATGGGGACCCCGACCCCAGAACTTTAAATCACTCTTGGGAAACAAGAAGAACCTTTGCTGAGAAGAGGAACCAGAGAAGCTGAGGAGGATACGACTATCCCTAAACTGAGTGCTGTTTGGGGTATTGGCTTGCAGTGGTTGCCTGACTACCAAAGAAAGGAGAAAGGACTTTGTGCTACTTTCAAATCAACTTGTAAATGTTATCCAAGGGCTTGAGATAGAGCTTGCCTCCTGCTGAAGTTTCAGGGACAACAGACTTCACCAATCAGCTCCCCTGCCTTCCTTTGCTGGGAATTGAAATGCCTGCTGTTGAGCTGGGCCTTCTGGGAGACTGCGTGTCACTGGGAGCTGGAAGCAAGACTCACGACGAAGAAGCGTGTTGCCGCCGCAGCCGTTGTCATCGCATCACTGGAGAAGAGTGTCGACGTTGCAGCAGACGCTGTCGCATCACCGGAGAAGCGTGCCGCCACTGCCGCTGTCGCCATCGCATCACCCAAAGCGCCTTGCATCACAGGAGGAGAGTGTCGCCGTCGCAGCAGACACCATCGCATCACCAGAGAAGCGTGTCGCAGGGCCTGTCGCGGCTCAGAAGAATCGTTGAGTTGCCGCACGGCCGTCGGGTGTGCACACATCGTTGTCTCATCAAGAGGAAGACGCCATTCTGTTTCATTGCACCGGATCTTCATCGCATCACGGCGCTGCTGGACACATCCCCACGGAAGCACAGTAAGAGACCAACGCATCACCTCCCCACACAGAGAAGAACCAACGCATCCCCTAGGCAGCAGTAGGGACCCGACGCATCACCGTTCTTGCTTGTAAGGAACCAACACATCACCTTCCCTGCAACACTTTTGTTGTATAGCGTTACTCATCCAAAGGTACATTGAACTCAGAGTGTCACATTTTACATCTAAAGAGAACTAAGCTATTTCTACCATTTTTAAAGTACAGTATTGTGAATTTTTGTAGTTTGTGGTTTTGTGTAAAGTCTATATAAAAATACTTATTTTTATACTACAACTTGTGTGGTGTCCATTTGTAGTGTTGTCACTGGGTTACTATATGTGTTCACAAATGCTTTACACACTGCCTCTGAGATAAGCCTGTCTGCTCGTGCCAAGCTACCAAGGTGGTGAGCAGGGGTTATTTAGGAGTGTAGCTCCTTACCCTGACTAGACGCAAAGGGTCCCTATTTGGTCAAAGGTACCTACCGCTGCCAACTAGAGACCCCCAAATCTAACATTGGAACACACAATGACACACTACCCCAGCAGCAGCAAACCAAGCAGCTCACATCCTTTCACATTCCATGACAGACGACCCACTCAGCAGCAATCCAGCAAGCTCATATAGTCAGTCAGTCAATACAAAGTTTATTGTGTAGATTACTTAAAAACCATGACAATATAAAACATTTAAAAGGCATATTAGGCTGAGAAAAAAAGAAAACAATGGGTTATTGCAATAGCTGGCACATAGTGCCCAAAGATAATATTCAAGGTATGCAAACAGTTTTAATCAAATTTAGGGTGTTTGACTATTTAAAATCTGTTATGAGAGAGCCGGTTTGGATTTTTTTATAAAGAAAGTAAAAATAATTTAAAATCATACATAGCAAATGTTAAAACTCAATTGCAAGGGGGTCAAACACTACAATGCCTACTGCCCAGGATACAGAAACTAGAAATTATCAATCTACAAACATCTCTATGCTTTGTTGTGTGTTTTTAAGAAGGTCCTGAACAGCTTTGAAAAATTTGCCTATTCTTGCCAATTCGAGGGGAACCATGGTACCAAAAGTCCAGTACATTGCTTTTTTGCATATTCTTATGCAGTGTGTTAAAAAAAAGTGGCTTTAATAGTGTTCGCTGGAGATCGAGCAACCTCAGACAGCTGCAAAGTAGGTGTAGAAAGGTTTCAGATTTGTAGCCACAAAGTCTGCACTTGACAATCTTAGAAAGCATTGGCCAATTGGTGTTGAAGTCTTTAATGTGTAATGCCAGCATCCTTACTGCCAAAATTTGGGTCAGGCAAGCTTTCCCGATTGTGCAATTGAGATAAGGTTGAGCCTGGAGGCCAACTTGACTGTCGTTGTTGTATGATTGTGCCAGGGCCCTTAGTGGTGGTGTGGACTTAATATTTTCCAAGTCCGCAGACTTCGCAAGGAGTTCAATCTGTTTTTTTCAATATGCTATTTTACTGCAGTATGTGGGAGTAATGGGGTGTTTAAGAAGGTCAAGTCGATGTGAAGGGTGACTGCTGCCGTTATTAGATAAGTGGACCATGGGCTATTGTTATATTTGAATATATTTTGCAGGATAAATTTCATGGTGCCTGGCTTCGCTGTGGTGCATCTATAAAAGTACTTTAGAAAGCACCCCATACTAGACCATGTGATGCCCTCCAGGCCAAATTCAAGTCTCACCAGAGGTCCCCTGATGTAATAAGGCAATTTGAACATTATTTTATAGACTTTTAGGTGTAATATTTCAATGGTTTTAATGAGTTGACCTGAAAAGGCCTCACTGCCATAAGTGACTGCAGATGGTAATACAGCCCTGAGCACTTTCCTGATTGGGGCTGAGGTGGGGCTTTCAAGGGCTGTGTGTAATTGGTAGAGTCTAGTTGTTATTAATGCCGCCTTATCCTTTAGGTGGTGCTTATGTGCTGTAGATGTGCCATTTGCAGAGAACCATGCACCCAAGTAGTTATAGGATTTGGCTCTGGAGATTTTTAAGGGACCCAGAGCCTAGTTGCTGCTTAATTGTTTTAGCATACTTCCAAAGGATGGTAACTAGTCATAATATCGAATTAAAAATCGAGTGGACAAAATATCTCGTTTTTAATATCGAGTGGACAGGATATCGACTTGAGAAAATATAGTGGTTAAGAATATCGACATGCAGGTAAGAAATATCGATTTTATTAATATCGAAGTTATTAATATTGATTGTTAAAATATCGTTGTTAATAATATTGCATTTTTTGTGTGTTTTGTATGTTAGTATGTGTTAAAAGTATGTATATATTTCATAATGTATGTTTGAATTCTTTTAAAGTAATACATTTTATGTTAATTAATTTTTGCGTAATTTAATTCTGTAGCGGGTTGGGAGTTTATAGGGGAATAGGGTGGGAAGTAGTTTAATTATAATATATTTTGTAAGCATTATTTAGAGTTAATTATATGTTAGTTACTTTTTGCATAATTTAATTCTATAGCGGGTTGTGGATTTTTAGGGGAATAGGGTGGGAAGTAAATTAATTGAAATTAATTAATTAATTATTGTATGAATTAACAATTTAGTATTTAATCATTTATATTGTTAATTAAGTTGATTAATTTATTATTAATTATCGATAAATTAAGCAATACCAATTAATAATTAATCAGTAATTATATTAATTGCGTTAATTTTTTTATTAATTAGTATTTTATTAGATATTAGTTATTAATAATTAATTTGTAAATATGTTTATTGTGCACTTTTTTTATAAGCGGGTTGTGGGTTGACGGGGAGTAGGGTGGGAAGTAATTTAATTTTAATATCTTTTATTTATATAATATTTATTAAAAGTTATTTTATAGTGTTAAATGTGTGAATTAATTTAGATTTGATGTTTATTAATTGTATTGTTAATTGTTATGAGTTAATTATTTAATTGTTAATTAAATATGTTAATTTATTTATATTTTACAATATTGTAGGTGACGTTCATAGGGGAAAATGCTGGTAGGTAAATTCATTTTGAAAAATTCCCACCCGCTATCCAACACTTTTCCTACTTTTGCATTCGCTGGAGTGGGAATAGTAATTTTTACCCAACCGCTATCCAACACTTTCCCTACTGTTGCACTCGCTGGAGTGGGAATAGTAATTTTTACCCACCTGCTATCCAACACTTTCCCTACTGTTGCACTCACTGGACAGTGAATAGTAATTTTTACCCACCCGCTATCCAACACTTTCCCTACTGTTGCACTCATTGGAGTGGGAATAGTAATTTTTACCCTCCCACTATCCAACACTTTCCCTACTGTTGCATCTGCTGGAGTGGGAATAGTAATTTTTACCCAACCGCTATCCAACACTTTCCCTACTGTTGCACTCGCTGGAGTGGGAATAGTAATTTTTACCCACCTGCTATCCAACACTTTCCCTACTGTTGCACTCACTGGACTGTGAATAGTAATTTTTACCCACCCGCTATCCAACACTTTCCCTACTGTTGCACTCACTGGAGTGGGAATAGTAATTTTTACCCTCCCACTATCCAACACTTTCCCTACTGTTGCATCTGCTGGAGTGGGAATAGTAATTTTTACCCAACCGCTATCCAACACTTTCCCTACTGTTGCACTCGCTGGAGTGGGAATAGTAATTTTTACCCACCCACTATCCAACATTTTTCCTACTGACCCACTCGTTGGAGAGGAAATAGTAATTTTATCCCCTACGCTCTGCAACGTTTTAAGTATTGTTACATTTAATGTAGTGTTTATATTTATATTATCGGTTTATTTATATATATATATATATATATATATATATATATATATATATATGTAATTATATTTTAAATTATTGTTTTTAACATTTTATCATTAAAAATATTAATACTTTTTTTATATTATTAAGTTAATATAGATAAAAAAATAAAATGCATGTTTATTATTTTTGTTGACATTACATTCAATATTTATTACTTTTAATCTTATTTAATTATTTTTAAGTATGTTTTACTTAATTATATTTATTATTTCATAAATGTCATATTGCTTTCAAGAGATTTAAAAAAGTCGCTATTTTAGCAAACTATATTATTAACAACGATATTTAGGATTAGATATTGTTGTACTTACCTGTTTGTAGATAGGAAGTCGATATTCTGTAACTCAATATTTTTACCTCGATATTGTGGCAGCTCAATATTCTTCTGTTCGATATTCTGTCAGTGATTCCCGAAGGATAACACCTTTTGTCAGTCAGTCAGTCAGTCAAAAATTCTTTATTTCGATTAATTAAAATCATAAAAGACAATGCATGGAACATGAGCCTCCACACATTAAAAATATAAAAAAGTATAACACCTTTGTTTTAGAGGCATTTACTGTCATCTTGTTTGCTATGTTGTATAGGTGCAGAGAGTTTAATGCTCTCTGGATTCCTATTTTTGAGTTGTCTAGCAGAACTATGTAATCCGCCTACTACAGTATTGTAATCTTAGTTTTGCCAATTTTTGGATTAAATTAGCATTGTTGAGTGCCCGGGACTTGTCCGCCATATATAAGTTAAACAACATTGGAGCAAGGACACGCCCTTGCTTTAGCCCTTGGTTAGTAGTGATCTTCCTGGTTAACTAAGTGTCTGACAGCTTGACCCTCACCCAAGTTGATGAATATAGTGATATAATGGCGTTAAGAAGACCACTTGGGATTCCCCACACCTGGGGGTCCATTAGGATGTCGGGCGGATTGCCTCCGCCAGGGTGGCGGTGGCCACCGCCACCCTGGCGGAGGCAATCCGCCCGACAACCACTCTCGTTTTCCCCTCCGCCAGATTAGGATGGCGGAGGGGACAGCGGCGGACGGAAAGACCGCTTTACCCCCGCGGTCACCTTGCGACCGCGGCGGTAATAGATTAATATGGTGGCGGTGTCCTATGGACACCGCCAGCCATATTACGAAGGCACAATGTAGGGGCCTTTCCGCGGCGGCAATGCCGCCACGGAAAGGCAGGCAGAGATTGCTGCAGGGGCCCCTGCAGGGCCCCCAGGTTGCCGCCACTGTTGGGGGGGGCACATGGGGGGTACCTATGGTACCCCCCACATTTACATTTGCAAAGTGGCAGGCACCGCGCGGTGCCTGCCGCTTTGCATATGTAAATGCATCAACTTATGTTTTGCATTGTGGCGGGCGGTGCAGAGAGCACCGCCTGCCACAATGTAAAACATATAGGATATACCCGCCACTGTGGCGGGCCCATCCTAATACCCCCAACGGGACCCCCGCCCTTATGGCGGGCGGTCCCAATCTCCGTTAGGGTGGCGGGCGGACAAAGTTCCGGGTTTTCTTACATGCCCTCGTCAACTTACGAATGAGCCGTGAGCTAGTCAGTATGATTTGATTTTTGTTAGAGGATTTTATCTGATGTCCCCTACTGCCTGTGTGGGAATTCATTGTTTCGTGGATGACCCTAGTTATAGATGCCCAGTGGACTAGTAGGTATTCGCCACTTTGGGCCTGCAGAGACTGTTCGGTGTCAGCTTTCCATGAAGCTAATTCCCGAGGGTTGACGTACATCTCATTTTATTCTCCGAATGAGATGTACTGATTCGTTGTTGCAGGAAGTGCCCAGAACCGTATGGCCTTTGCATTTAGGTAGGTAGAGATTCAAAATTGTACAAAGAGGGATGTAGTCACTATCATTTGAGGGATACACTTTGGAACTCACAAGATGGTCCATGAGTTTTTCAGAGGCAAAAACTTAATCAATAGTGGTTATCCCCCTGAAAGTTTTTATAGGCTGGGTAGATGGTTTAAGGTTGTTGACTGTAGTCTGTGCAGATTTGAATCCATGTTTACTTAAGGTTGTGTTTATTTGAGTACATAAGGGATTTAAAGGTGGGCCGGCGTTGTTGATCCTAGGTGTCTCAGATTGAAGTAGCCGCAGATTATTATTTCATGATTAACGTGATCGCAAAGGATTTGATCCATATTATCGCTCAGCTGGTTCAGTCTTGTTGCTTGTGATCATCCACGGCTATTGAAGTAGACGTTGATCAGGAGGATCTTAATTTGAGAGCAGATGTCTTGGGGCTCTCCGGTACAAGCGCTTGGAGCATCCCGTATTGAGTTGGAAATAAATGTGTTATTATTTTCATGTTCAGATTGAGGTATATCGACAAGCCTCCAAAGGGCCTCCCAAAGATGTTTTTTTTTTTTTTGCTGCTTGGTAGACCCCGTGGAAGCCGGCGATTGTTAGTGGAGTTAATGACCATGTTTCTTGGAAACAGAGAATGTCTGATGCCGTTAGCAGTGATTTTGCTGTGTTTTAACTTACAGGTCTTGATAGCCCAGCTACGTTCCATGACAAAAGGGTTATGTGTTGATGTGGCTCTTCTGTACATGACTCATTGCTAGGAATTAGCGGTGGCTTCACTGGACAATATAAAGGACATCAGGTTCCAGTCGGGTTGATGTTCTCCCCCAATTTGACCTGTTGCTATTTTCCTGGTCAAGCCCCTTAATGATGAGTAGGGGCAGGCAATATGTATGTTCTTCTATCTGTGAAAAACGAAAAGAGTGCCCGGTCCCCCTTATTATACTGTAAGGGTGAGCATTTGGGTTGGATGAATCAAATGACGTGCTGGGTATTTAGGCACGTGGATTTTTTGAATTCCTATGCCCCATTCCTTAAGGATAGCCTTACAGTCTAATATGTCTTCTTGCAATGATTTTGTTTTTAATATTAAGAATATGGCTTCTCTCCCATTGCGGCACTCTGGGGTGGTTTTAAATCCAACACTCAAAATGCCCGCCGACGGTATTTTTGACTGAATGGGAGTAGCCTGAAACAACCTTAATAAGTTGGATCAATTCCGTACATCATGGCTCCCTTCCGAGGGATAATGTGAAATGAGGGAGACAGTCGATCTTCACCTAGCGACTTTTTAGGTTGACCCTTGTTATGAGGAATGTATGACGTTACTACGCCATACATTACCAGGTTACAACACGGATATTATCGTCCGCGTTGTTACCACGCATGGCTTTACATCTCAAGTCATTTCTACGACTTGCACTAGATGGCGCGCTGGACTTAGGAATAATATAAATTACTATTCCTGCTTCAGTTAGGGCAACAGCAGGGAATGTGTTAGATTTAAAATCCAACACATTCCCTGGTGTTTGCGCCATCTAGCGCAAGTCGTAGAAACAGCTTGTGATGTAATGCCATGCGTGGTAAAAACGCAGTCGATGTAACGTCTATGTTGTCACCTACCCACCTGGTATTGACAACGCTGTAAACGCTGTTTCCCCGTTATGATGAATGGTGAAGGGAAGATGATCGTTAGTGATTGGTCTGATCTGATTACACCCTGACAGTGGATCCATGCTATTTGTCGCTGATGAGAAGACTTCTTGCAGGTCAGAGAACGCCGCCCGTACTAGGGGATGCTGCGCACTCTGCATTTGGATAGAAGATGCTGAGTGTCGAGAGAGGGGGCATTGGTCCATGCTGGAAATTAGTTTTCTCTTGAATGAAGAAAGAGCCGATGTTGCAGTACGTTTGGGTGGAGGAGTAGTTAATTGTCCTGATTCTAGGTCTTTTAACTTGTTACCACTATTACTGGGCAGCAATTCCTTCTGGTCTTGCGTGGTTAAGGGTAGTATCCCCAGAAGGTGTGTTCCAAGTATGATGGGTTGTGTTGCTGGATTTTGTACCGTGATAGAGTCTGTATTTGGTTTGGGTAAAGTAGGTAACAAAGCCGAGGTTGCATGAGATGAAGAAGCAGGTGTTTGAGCGAATCGTAGTGCATTCTTCTTTTTTCCACTGCCTTTGAACAGTGGGGATACGTTAAGCAAAATGTTATCTGGTTTTGTTGGTTTGGGTGGAAGCAGAGTTGAAAAATATTCTCTCTCTGCTTTGTTTCTGGCCTTCTTTTGTCTTTTTTTTGCTCTTTTTGATAAGGCAACATACCATGATAGGCTGGCAATTTTTTGTCCTTTACTTCTATGGCTGATTCTTGCACTATAGAGGGTGAGACATTTCCCTGGGTGTGGTTTCCTGCCAAGGCGTGCAGTGAAGATTTTGTGAGAGCTTTCTTTGGTAACATTACACCCAACTGTGGGGTTTCTCTGTCGGCTGCCTCCGGTGAAGTGGTCACTCGTTCCGCGATACGTCCGGCTTCTTTCTTTTTTGGTTTTTGGTCGGACCTGCCGACAGTGCTACCTACTTGTTGTTGTAGGGCCGACTTTATATCCATCATCATTAGATTCAGAGCGTCTGGCAAGAAGCATAGTTTCTCCGCAATCTGGTGGCAGGAGCATGATGCGCAAGGAGATTCTTTTACCTTCAGCATTTTTTATCCTCTCTTGCAAGGAGCTGACTTTTTCCTCAATCTTTAGTATTGAGATGGCCAAGGTTTGAATTAAATCAAGTTGTAATTCCAATTTATCGGACTGCAATGTCAGGGCATTAACTGTGTTGGCTAATGTGGCATTTATGGAAGCCACTAGAGAGTCTTGTTCAGTGTTATTTTTGATCTTTTTAGTGGCAGATAATATTAGACTTTCCATGATGTTTGAGCTCAACTTGGAGCTATGAGACGCTGAAAGTTGGAGCTCATGCTGCTCTGGTACTTTACCAGTCATAATGGTGTTCATTGTGTCTTTTTCCTTGCTGCGAGGAACAGCCCCAGACTGGCCTTGACCACTGTTAGATCCCCTTTGGCTGCCTATATGAGTTTTGTATTCTACTTGGTCAGTTAGCCCAGGGTTACGTCCATTCATGTGTACAGCTCATACACATGAATATGCCATGCCACGTCTCCCTATTAGTAAGAATCCAACCAGCCCACCATGGCATACTACCCCATCACCTGCTATCCAGCCAACTCACTTTCTTGCACAGTCCATGACAGACCACCCATTCAGCAGCAATTCAACCAATGTACATCCTCGAAGACACGCTTGACAGATCACCTCACCAGCAGCAATCCAACCAGGTGACATCCTTGAAGACACCATGACAGACCACTTGATGAGCAGCAATCCAGCCAGCTCACATCGACAAATACACAAACCCAGACCATCCCATCATCAGAAATCCTACCAGCTCACATCCTTGAATATACCATGACAGACCACCCCATTGAGCAGTAATCAATCCATCACACATCTTGGAACATACTATTTCATACTACCCCAGCAGCAGCAATCCAGCCAGCTCACATTGTCAAATACGCTATGCCAGATCACCCCATTAATAGGAATCCAACCAACTCTCATCCTCGAAGACACCATGACATTCGACCCTATAACCAGCAATCCAGCTAACTCACATCCCAGCTTAGTCCATGACAGACCACCCACTCAGCAGCAATCCAAACTGTGTAAATCCTTGAAGACACCATGACAGATCACCTCACCAGCAGCAATCCAACCATCTCACATCTTTATACATAAAAAGGCAGCCCACCCGATCAGCAGCAATCCAGCCAGCTCACATCCACAAATACACCATGCTGGATCAATTGATCAGCAGAAATCCTACCGGCTCACACCTTTGAATGCACCATGACAGATCACCTCTGCAGCAGCTATCCTACCAGCCCACATCCTTGAAGACACCATGACAAACCTACCTCTGCAGCAACAATCCAAGCAGCTGACGTACTTGAAGACATCATGACAGATCACCTTACCAGCAGCAATCCAACCAGGTCACATCCACAAATATGCCATGCCTCATCACCCTGTCAGCATCAATCCTACCAGCTCATATCGTTGAAGGCAACATGACAGACCACACCTGCAGCAGCAATCCTATCAGCACCTACAGCCAGCGGAGGCCTCCCACAGTGGAAGTCAGGCCTCCGATTCAGAGATCAGTGCTAGCTTCGTGTGGTGGCGGGGTTCAATGAGAACTGTGCGGTTGGCACCTGTGGAACAGCGGGCCGTGCCGGGACAAGTCTGTCGGTGGACCCGTGGACACAAGTTGCAGCCTAACTCTCAAACAAGGTAGAGGGGCATAGCAGCGGCCACTAAACTGCTCCCCCATAAGTCGCACACCGCAGGTACTGCGTGGACAGCCCCGACGCGGAATGTGCTCGAAGGCTTCCCTCAAATGCGCTTCTAGACACAGCTTTCTGAGAAGGTATCAGGGAACAAATAAGCAAATATTTTGTACACAATACAGGAACAGTGGAAACATCCGGAATGCTCTAAGAGGCATTTAAAGTAGTGATCCAGGGGGCTTGTATAGCTGGCCAGTCTGAGGTGCTCTGATACATCCGTGGAAGTTTAGATAAGCTAGAAAATGATTTACATACACTGGAAACACAATATTACACCACTCTATCCTCTACAACCCTGGGACACATTCGCAGCAAGCTCACGGATTTTCAAGACGAGGCATTACGTGAGACCAACTTCCTTCACAAACATGCCTCCGAATTGCCGCTACGGCGAGGGTGATAGGCCGGACAAAAGGCTCGCAAATCATTTACATCCACCAGGAGTTTCCTCATTTGTAGCTGCCCTAACCACTTCTACTGAAGAAACAGTGCCCAATCCACCCGCCATTCCCGACACCATGAAAACCTTCTATACACAGCTATATACATCTTGCTCTAGCCCACCATATTCTGTATTGGGTGACTACTTTGATTCTATAGAGTAACTGCGGTTAAGCAGGGCGCATCGGGAGTATTTAGATGCCCCCTTTACTGAGAAGGACGTGCGTAGGGTGATAGGTAGCCTACCAGCATACAAGGTACAGGGTGCGGACGGCCTAACGGCTACATTTTATAAAGAATATTCAGAATTGTTCACCCCTTGCCTGTTAGATGTTTATCAGGATGCTTTGCAGCTGGGTACCTTCCTCGGGTCCATTTGTGAGGCCATTATCATCACACTTTTAAAGCCAGACAAAGACCCCTTCTTTTCTAAAATGTTTGCCAAGCTCTTGACCACCAGGACTTCAACCGCTGCTCCCACTGATAGTCAGGCCGCACCAATCTGGCTTCATAGCGGGAAGGTCCACCTCTCATAACCACCAGACGTTGTTCAGACTACTCCGCCCACTTTTTATTCAACAAATCAGACTGCTCTACACACTACCCACGGCACGCCTGAAAGTCAACGGCCTAGTCTCCGAACCTATATTCCTCACATGGGGCACCAGACAAGGTGTCCCCTATTGCCATTGTTGTTCGCAATAGCAACGGAGCCACCAACTGCCCGCATAAGTCAACACCACACAAACCAAGGAAAGGGGTTCACAACAAGGGGGCTCACTGTGTCAATGTATGTAGATGACATCACATTGTACATGACAGATTCTAAAGAGGATTGTGGGCCAATGACACAGGAACTAGTGAGGTTTGGTGGACTGTCTGGTGTGGTAGTTAACTGGAGCAAATCCGTAATTATCCGGCTCACGCCTGAGCCCCCGAAATTTGATGCCAAATATCCGATAGCTTGGGCAACAGGCCCAATGCGATATTTGGGTATATGTATTAGTGGCAAAATGCAGGACATCTGGACGGCAAACTATGGCAGGGTGGTGGATTGGTTATAGAACAGAGTGAAGAGGTGGAAAAATCTTTCCCTCTCTCTGGCGGGCCGCCTAGCTGTGGCAGAAATGATTGTCAGGCCCAAATTACTGTATTCATTTGTTAATGTCCCTATTCCCCTCATAATGCAATTCTTCAATCACATCCTTTCCCTCATGATTGAAATAGTCTGTTCAGGTAAACAACCTAGACTATCTTGTGAAGTACGAATGCTGCCTCAGGAGCAAGGTGGTCTGGCAGCCCCAGATTTCACCCTATTTCCACATAGCGTCCAGGCGCAGCTTTTCCATTTCCAGGTGCACCCTACACCATTCCAGCCGCATGTGGCGATAGAAATTGACAGAGCAGCGCCTCGTCTCTTAAAAACAGCACTCTATCAAACTTACAAATGCCCGCCTGGTGAAGTGGACACAGTCGAGGCTATGCGTTGGGCTTGGGGAGGTCTCTGTAAACGGGCGCGCATAGATATACTTTATGCGCCCTCCATACCACTGCCCAATAACCCACTGCTGCCCCCACTAATGGATGCCAAGGCCAAGGAGCGTGCATACACTCACAACCTTCGGTTAGGCCAAGATTCATATCCAGGAGATAGTTTTTTTAATGCTGCAACAATTGTGCGGCCGGCACCGCACTCAGCACTTGACATGTTGTTCTATTGGATGTATGACGTTACAACGCATACTTTTACCACGCCTACCATTACCACGCATTTTTTACAACGCAGGATCCATGACAACGCATACCATTACCACGCATGTATTTACAACGCATATACCTTTACAACGCATACAATTACAACGTAAGTATTGGTAAGTATATAATATTTTTTAATATTTAATTTAATTAAAATTAATATAATGTAATTTAATTTAATTTAATTTAATTAATTTAATTTAATTTAATTTAATTTAATTTAATTTAATCAATTTAATTTAATGTAATTTAAATTTAATTATATTTAAGTTTTACACTGTACCCTTTTACCCAAAAACCCAAAACTGACCCTGAACCCAAAAAATACCCCTTTTACCCAAAAACTCAAAACTGACCCTGAACCCTAAAAATACCCCTTTACCCAAAAACCCAAAACTGACCCTGAACCCAAAAAATACCCCTTTTACCCAAAAACCCAAAACTGACCCTGAACCCTAAAAATACCCTTTTACCCAAAAACCCAAAACTGACCCTGAACCCTAAAAATACCCCTTTACCCAAAAACCCATATCTGACCCTGAACCCTAAAAATACCCATTTACCCAAAAACCCAAAACTGACCCTGAACCCTAAAAATACCCCTTTACCCAAAAACTAAAAACTGACCCTGAACCCTAAAAATAACCCTTTACCCAAAAACTGAAAACTGACCCTGAACCCTAAAAATACCCCTTTACCCAAAATCTGAAAACTGACCCTGAACCCTAAAAATACCCCTTCACCCAAAAACTGAAAACTGACCCTAAACCCTAAAAATACCCCTTTACCCAAAAACTGAAAACTGACCCTGAACCCTAAAAATACCCCTTTACCCAAAAACTGAAAACTGACCCTGAACCCTAAAAATACCCCTTTACCCAAAAACTGAAAACTGACCCTAAACCCTAAAAATACCCCTTTACCCAAAAACTGAAAACTGACCCTAAACCCTAAAAATACCCCTTTACCTAAAAACTGAAAACTGACCCTAAACCCTAAAAATACCCCTTTACCCAAAAACTGAAAACTGACCCTGAACCCTAAAAATACCCCTTTACCCAAAAACTGAAAACTGACCCTAAACCCTAAAAATACCCCTTTACCCAAAAACTGAAAACTGACCCTGAACCCTAAAAATACCCCTTTACCCAAAAACCCAAAACTGACCCTGAACCCAAAAAATACCCCTTTACAAAAAAAAACAAATAATATTTTTAATAAAATAATATATTTACCAATACTTACGTTGTAATGGTATGCGTTGTAAAAGTACCTGCGTTGTAAATACATGCGTGGTAATGGTATGCGTTGTAATGGTTCCTGCGTTGTAAAAAATGCGTGGTAATGGTAGGTCGTGGTAAAAGTTGCGTTGTAAAGGTTGTGTACCTGTTCTATTACCAGATACGTGCCTCTTGCAGGACCAAATTTAAAACATTCCCTAACCCACCTCCTACATTGCCGGCTCTTGAAAACATATTGACAGCGGAGTGGGGTCGTAAACTCATTTCCCATATCTACACCATAACACAACGGGATTTTACAGTCACTGTTCCAACATCTCGCAGGGCCTGGGAAGCGGACCTTGGGGAGAGTATAACAGATGAGCCATGGGAATTTGGATGTAGACAGTTGAAGTGACTGTCCCCCAACTATCGCCTCAGGCTCATCCACTTAAAATATCTCTACCACCTTTACCGCACTCCCACACAACTGCATAGAATAGGGCTGCGTACTGACACTAACTGTTGGCCGTGCGGGTCCTCCCAAGCAACCTTTTTAAATTTGGCCTGGCAGTGTGGGCCTATAGCAAACTACTGGCTGGAAATATTACATCACATCAAGTACATAACCAGGTAGGAGCTGCCTTGAACCCCATTGGTTACAACAAAAAGAACCTGGATTCCCACTTCTTATTATTCAAAAACCACACTATATTCCTTTGGTGGTTAGGTTTTTTGTTCAACCATTTATTTTATAGGATTTATTTTTTATTTTAAAATGGACTTTCTTCCATTCTCAGAGTCACATACATTTCATACAATACAGAACATCACTATACAAATACACAAACGTAATAACCAAAATTGAATTGTCAAAAATCACAATGCTATAATCAACAATCGATCAAATTACTTCTTGTGAGCTAGGTGGATATGTGTGTACATTTTTTAGTTTTTTATTATTTTTCACTTCGTAGATCATTCAACAATTGCCTATAGTAAAAAGCCCTGATGAAAGCCCCGTGAAGAATATAGGCGTGGCTGGAAACGCGTCGGCATTGATTCATAATTGTGTCATTTATGACTTGAAATAAAACCGTGTTCATAAAATTTACACACATATCCACCTAGCTCACAAGAAGTAATTTGATTGTGATTCAGAAGTAATTTGTTTGGGAATCTTTGGTTTTTTGAGAAATAGGCATTGTAATTTACAAACTGATCGATTGCTGATTATAGCATTGTGATTTTTGACAATTCAATTTTGGTTATTACGTTTGTGTATTTGTATAGTGATGTTTTGTATTGTATGAAATGTATTTGACTCTGAGAATGGAAGAAAGTCCATTTTAAAATAAAAAATAAATCCTATAAAATAAATGGTTGAACAAAAAACCTAACCACCAAAGGAATATAGTGTGGTTTTTGAATAATAAGAAGTGGGAATCCAGGTTCTTTTTTGTTGTAACTTGTACCTTAGGTCCTACCTGGTTCCTGTCATTGGGCCTAACCCCTGTATACACCATTGAACCCCATTGGTGGCACTGCTGGGTATAATTCCAGGTGTGCCGCCAAAGTCCAGAAAGCTGCCAGCAATGTTATTATTATTAGCCAAAAGACAGGTGGCATTTCATTGGGGTGCTGTCTCCTCCCCAAATACAAAGGAGTGGGTCCGGGACGTGACCTACTGTAGGGCACAGCTGCCATGTTGCTGGGAGCTTATGCCCACCAAATCTCGCCCATGTTATATCTGGGATCCATTTATGGGATGGTTGAGTTCTGCTGCCGCAGAGGACCTGTGATGTAATTGCAATTAGACGGGACCCATGTCTGACACTCGGATCTTGATTAGGAGTTGTAATGTTGTAAATTATGAACAGTCATTGCAGTGATTTATTAACCTAATGTTCATGGAGTACCTGTTCAATGACTCTTTCCCCATGGTGGGGTAATAGCCTTTTTTGCACGCTGTATCACTGTATCTCAATGCTCCGATTGAGCCAGCTGGCCAACTGATTGTATTGTACTGCACTCTATGTTGTTGTTTGTAATTATATTAAAATTAATAAATAAATAACATTTTTTTTTAAAGAAAAGGGGATCTCCAGTTGGCAGAGGTAGGTACCTTTGTCCAAATTAAGCATGGGCTGAAAATCCGTTCCGCTCGCGGATTTTGCGGATTTTCGGTAAGTTCGCAATCCGCGAGATTCACGAATTTCCCGCAAAATCCGCGAGCGTAACGGATTGGGTCAAAAGTTCAAGCTGACTTTTTGTAACTATTTTAGAATGGCGCCGGCAAGCTGCCAGAGCCTCTAAAATAGTTACAAAAGTCAGCTTCAACAGGAAGCACTAATAGATAAAGTAAAGCAGGTGCTAGAGTTGAAGCTCAAATTCAGTTACACAATCATTAATCACCCCAAACTTGGGGTGATTAATGACTGTGTAACTTAATTTGACCTTCAACTCGAGCACCTGCTTTACTTTATCTATTAGTGCTTCCTGTTGAAGCTGACTTTTTGGCTGAGGGCAGAAGGGTACAAAGTGGGACAGAGGGCATGAGTTAGGCAGAGGGCAGAAGGGCACAGAAACCAGTGGGGCAGAGGGCAAAAGGGCACAAACAAGAGTGGGGCGGAGGGCAGAAAAGCACAAAAATAAGTGGTACAGAGGGCAGAAGGGCATAAAAAACGAGAGGGTGGCAGTGATGAACCAGGCAAAAAAAAAACACGAACACGCAAAGCGCCCCGCGAACACGCAAAGCGCCCCGCGAACACGCAAAAATAAAAAATCCACAAAATTCACGAGAGTTCGCGAATTTTGCGGATTGCAAATCCGTAAATACTCAATTTCGCGGATTGCGAATTCGCAAAATTCGCCCATACTTAGTCCAAATAGAGACTCTTGCTTCTAGTCTGGGTAAGGGGGAATAGACTCCAAAAATAACCCCTGCCCACCCCCTTGGCAGCTTAGCACAAGCAGACAGGCTTATCTCAGAGGCAATGTGTAAAGCACTTGTGAACACATACAGTGATACAGTGAAAACACTACAAATGGATGACACACCAGTTTAGAAAAATAAATAATCTTTTCTAAACCAAACAAGACCCAAAACGACACAAAAAATCTATACAGTAAAAAGATATGCTTTTCAAATAGTAGGAATAGTTCAGTTCAAGGCAAATTGCAGATGCAACACAAGTCACACAAAGTACCTTGATGCGTCGATTCCTTACACTCGGGAAAGGTGATCCGTTGGTTCCTTGCTCCGGGGAATGTGATGTGTCGGTTCCTTACTGCTGCGCAGGGTAGGTGACGCATTGATTCCTTACTGGAGAGGAGGTGATGCGTTGGTTTCTTACTGCGTAGGGAGGTAATGCATCAGTTACTTACTGCGTCCCTTAACAATGCAACAGACTTGGCGCCGCAATGCGACGATCCAGAACGATGCGTGGATTCGCAGCCGCACAGCAGGCCTTGCATCGAAATTGGTGCTGTGATCTCGGACTTTGGAGATCTATGCACTCAATGCAGCATGTGGCGATTTCTAGAACCCGGCAGGCACTACAATGGTTTCTTCGGCGATGTGTCGGAAACAAGTACGGATGTGTCACGCTTCTCGGTGTTGCGTTGATTTTCCAGCTCCCAGTGGAAAACAGTCTCTAGAGGTCCAAAACAACAGCAGGCACCTCTCTGCAGGTTAGAACTCCCACCAATTAAGTTCAGGGGAGCTGGTGGTGAAGTCTTTGTGTTACTGAGACTTCAGAACAGGAGAAAAGCTCAGTTTTCAAGCCCTTGGAGATCTTCCTCAAGCAGGGGACATAGCAAACAGCAAAGTCCTTTCTCCTTTCCTTGGCAGCAAGTAGGCACTGCAGGTTAACCCCATACAGCAAACAGCACAAGAGCAGTATTCCTCCTCAGCTTCTCCGGCTCTTCTCCTTAGCAAAGGTTCCTCTTGATTCCCAGAAGTGATCTAAAAGTCTAGGGTTTGGGCCCCTCTTTTTATACAGTAAATCTCTTTGTTCTCTCCTGGCCCAGGGCTCTAAGCCCAGTCCAAACTAGCTCTGGGGGGCACTTTGCAAGTGCACAACAACCTCCACTGTCAGTGTGAGCCCTGGCTCCAGACACACCACATGGGGGGGCGGAGCCATCATTGCAGAAGGCAGGCACAGCCTTATTCAGGGCAGGTGCTTCTGCTCCCACCACTCCAAATGCAGACTAGGCCTATTCAGCCTAGCGCTGACTCATCCAGACTCTTTAGAGCCACTGCACATCCCCAGCCCCTGTCACTCCAAAGCCAGACAGTCAACACACTTCCTAGCAGAGGCACACTGGATGGCGAAGAAAGAAAATACCTACTTTCTGAAAGTGGTATTTATTTTCAAACACAGAATGTAGAAATCACCCTCACTAAAAGATGCATGTTAACATTCTGAGTTCAGGCATACTAAACTTTATTTTCCTACCTTGTTCTCAGGGGTAGTTAGGCTTATAAAATGTTATAAGCAAACTTCCCATTCTAACCTATGGGAACACATAGCCTTGCAACAGTGAAAAACAAAATTGGCAGTATTTCATGATCAGGGCAAACCACACACACCAGGGCATGTCCTACCTTTCACATACACTGCACCCTGCCCACAGGGGTACCTTGTGCCTACCTTAGGGGTAATGAACATGTAGGAAAAGGGAAGGTTAGGGCCTGGCAAGTGGGTGCACTTGCCAAGTCGACATGGCAGTATTAGACTGCACATAGGCACTGCAATGGCCGGACTTAGTTACATTTACAGGCTGCTTATGTGGGTGGCACAACCAGTGCTGCATGCCCACTAGCAGCATTTGATTTACAGACTCTGGGCACAAATAGTGCACTGTACTGGGGACTGCCTAGTAAATCAAATAAGCCAATTATGGAAACACCAATCCTTAACAAAAATGTACAGGGAGAGCATATGTACTTTATCACTGATCAGTAATGGTAAAGTGCCCAGAGTAATAAACCAACAAAAAAAGGTCCGAAATAGAAGGCCACAAAGCAAGAAATCTGGGGATAAATCCACTGTACAAGACAGGTCTAACAGGCAGTATTAGTGCCTTTGGGGTCATCTCTCGGACATTTGTGCGACCATGACACCATGAAGAGGCATGCAAAAATCCTGTTTTAACATGTGTTAACAGCTGAAACTGTGGTATCAGGATGACATCACGAGATCGTGCTCACTCAGTCCAGCAAGCATGAAAGGAAAGCCACTTTCAGGCTGCTCAAGCCATTATCAAAAGATACAGGGTGAGCTGCCGAAGAGGGTGGAGCGCAGGGCGTGTCCTGGGTGAGAGGGCGGCACGGTGTGGATCTCTTCAGGAACACTGTGCCCAAACAGGCACGCAGGGAATCCAAACACGAGAAAGTGCATGTTAAAAAGGAGAGCACTGCAAATATGAAATGCCTGAAGCAAATTGACCCTTGTAACAGGGCCAGTCACCATGGGCATAACAAACACACCCAAAATGAGGGACAAATGTCAAAATTCACCACACAAAAGATAATCAGTTAAAAAAACACAGGAAAGAATCAATTAAAAATGATAGGCGTGGCCAAACTGCTCATACCGACTACAACAGCCTTGTAGAGCAACGCATGCATGCGGACTCTAGGCTCAACCTAAAAATGTCAGAAAACGGTACACACACTAATTTCTAACTGATATCAAGTAGCTAAAAATATCATCAAAGCTTATGGTGAGAAAGCAATGAAAATGCTTCCGACACTAAAATGTGGCTGCAGCAAAAGAAGAAATATGGGTGCCAACTTCACTTTCTTTAATTTAAATTGAAACACTAGAGCGAAAGTAATTAATCAAAAAAACAATTAGCTAACTACCTGAAAACCGGAAAGAAAGGATAGAAATGTGTGTGCTGAAAGACAATGAAGGTGCAATTAGATTAAAAGAAAGAGAAATGCTATAACCTTTATTAACTTCTATGGCACAACTTCTCCATCATGACTTGTAGAACATTACGCCAATTCTGATGGAACTCCTCTGGCTACCCCTGCTGGCCTACACCGTGTTCAAAAACAGCTGCATTGTTTACAAAACAACCATTTGGTTCCTTTGCAAAGTTGGAATGAGGAGCAGCCTACCTGACTGACAAGTTCACCATCTGTGGTGACTCTTGGCACACCCTCAGCCAAGACACCATCAGACTAGAGCAGAAAAAAGTATAAAAAGGAACAAAAACAAGATAGTAGGCCATCCACATCTATGCACCCTGGATCTGGACGACAGCCATGTTTCAGTATAGGAAACAATTGACGATGCACCTCTTTACCAAACACTACGACACAATTCCATAACACTCTACTTCTGTTCCTCGAAGCCTGCCAAATCGCCAATCATTTCCTAATATTGTATCTTTGCCTTCGACAATGTACAATGTTCTGAAGCCTTTTGGCTAGGTTCACACTATATAGCCGTCGCATTCCACATACACACATAACACACACGCACACACACACACATGCACACATATTGATAGTTTAGAAACTGAAACCACAAAGCACAACTAAGGATCTCATAATTCTGATTTAAGCAAAAACAAGAGTTTCCACCTGAATCACATCACTCAAAATTACAAGTGGTCATCCTCCGCTTGGGAGCCAATGGGGTAAGCAGGAACCACTTGGCCCCAGCCATTGGGACTAGGGTCCGTTGCTTCTGATATCCCAACGTCCATCCTACTATGGCTCTGCACACTGAGCCAAGTACAACCACTTCAGCACTTGACTCTCAGAGGTAGCGATAGCGAGCAGTCACAGGCGTCTCAGGGAAGTTAAGTGTACATCAGTGGGACTGTAGGCCTCCACTCCCACGACACAAACAAAAAGGTCTGGTCACAAGTAGATTCACAAAACAGGGTTCACTGCCACCACTGTTATACATACTAAACCAATGAGAGGTAAAGCAGTCCATTGCCTAACCAATGGGAGAATGTTTTATGCCGCGCCCCAGGTCCAGGACAGATGCAGGACCTATGGTTATGTCAATGGACAGTCCTGACCCTTCACACACATGCTGAATTGTGTGGCTGGTGCCAAAATAAAAAAACAGGATACCATGTTCTTCCATTGGGCAGTGAGGGCAGGGGAACATGGCTGCACCCTGTAGGGGATTTTCTGATCCCATCAACATGACTGGTGTCACCTTACACTGCTTTTCTGGATATTGCTGCTCCATTCCTGAGTGGAAACTGATGTAAAAGTGGCAAAATGTTACTACTCATAATATCTGGCACTCTAAATAGTGATTAACTGTCCTGTGGCATTGACCAACCTGTGCCTGGCATTGCCTACAAGGCAATGGGTGAAGACAGCTGATCCAGAATGCTGTCCTGTGGCTTGGACAAAAAAGGTGAATGCCTACAACAAGAAATGG
This sequence comes from Lissotriton helveticus, assembly GCF_964261635.1. Lineage (NCBI taxonomy): Eukaryota > Metazoa > Chordata > Amphibia > Caudata > Salamandridae > Lissotriton > Lissotriton helveticus. The sequence goes on from NC_136059.1 coordinate 279,330,439, forward strand.
CTGAAGGAGGATGACCTAAATCCCTGTTTATACATGTAGCATAATATAATTTGTGTACAAACATGAGGCTTACAGATAGGTGAAGCTGTCAGGGCAGACCAAAACGGCCTGTCCCTTCTTGCTGTTGCTAGAATTAGGAGAGTGAGAAGTGGGGGTCACTCATTTGCTTAACTATCCTCCAAACTTTGAAATTCTCTCTCTGTGCAGCTCAGATCAAACAAAAATCTGCTAAGTTTTAGGAAGCGATTAAAAACTCATCTTTTTAGATAACTTTGTGCATTATGTTAAGCCTGGGCAAAGCACTACTCTACGCTCGCGTAGTTTGCGAAGTTTGCGCTACTTCTCACTACGCGAATTGCACGTAGCACAGTGCAAACACGCGTAGCGTAGTGTAGTGCAGCGGTCATTTTTAGCTTGCTTGCGGTCCTCAATGTCAATTTGGCGACTGCGAGCAAGCAAAATTACATCCCGACGAGACTTTTTTCTCGTTCGCGATCAGCAACATCAAGTTGCCAATCACGAGCGTGGAAAATAAACCTCCCGGCGAGCTTCTCAACTCGGGGAGGTCAGGTTTCTCATTGCGAGTGGTCGCGTATGCTCGCGATGAGAAACTACCAGTCCATGTTGAGAAAGCTGCTGCTCAAGTAAAAATGGACTCGAGCGGCAGTAAAAGACAGCTCGCACTGTGCAAGATGCCTTTTTCAATGATAGCACAGTGAGGACAAGCATCCGGCACTGTGCAATCATCGCGAACAGCGCACTACGCAGTTCACGTAGTGCTACGCATAGCTCACATAGTGCAAAGTGCACTTTGCGTAGCTACGCGTAGCGCTACTTCGCGAACTACGCCCAGGGTTGGTACGTGTCCTGTCAGCGCCGGGAAGCCTGTCTCGGGTTGCTGTGCGCTCTATAAAAGATTTAATGCAACATAACATTACATAGCATAACATACCATTTAAGGACATCAGTGGACAGCTCAGCTCCCTGTTGTCAGCCACAGCGCACTGCACGTGGAAGAACATCCCCTCAAGAAGACTGATAATCACCCCAAGAAGACTGATCAACAAGCACAAGGACATCGCCTGGGTGACAAACCAAAGAGGCCTGCAAGTGAAAGGCCGAAGTGTGCCAAAGGCCTCAGGCGCTACATGAACTGCCCGAAAGGCTGGATCAGAGACAAGATACCTTCCAGCTCTTCTGGGACCCGAGGCTTGCTGTGTTCTGTGGGCATGGAGGCACTGCCCTGACCCCACCAAAGGACCTCGGCGCAGACTCTAATGGACGCTCTGTTTCTCAGAATTACTCGAGGTAGAACAGCCAGGCTTATTGCCTTAAAGATTCTCTTATCTTTTTCAGAAACCACATGATCGCTGGTGTAGAGGGGCCACCTGGCCTGCACACAACATTGTTACATGTTTCACCCCTTGTGACCGGGCGCGGTCAGAGGGGATAAATAAACAGGCCTAGTTAGCACGTGACCTTGGCACCCAGACTCGAGCTGCTGTCTGATGTGCCCTCTGTGCAGCGCACTGTTAAACTACACTGCCTACCTTTTGCTGCAGGGCCACACTGGTGATGAGGGGTGAACAAACCTTTGCGTCTTTCTCCCCCTGCACTATAAAAGCTGCTACGGCTGCCGGCGTGTAGCCGTATCTGCCTGGAGGCTCCGCACTGCCTGCACCATCCTCCGGTCCGCTCACCATCGCTGTGATGGCCATCTGGTGCACGAGTGCACGCTGCGGCAACCGCTGTTTGTAGCCCCTGAAACTGTGTGCCGTGCTCCGCGCCCGAACGGACGGCGCTCCTGCCTGCCAAGGAAGAACCCGCCCGCATGTATCACACTGCCCGAGGGCTGGGCTCCAGGGCCTGCATCGGCTGATCTCCACACGGGCCAAGGAAGAGGCCGCGTGATGTCTTAAATGCCTGCGGATCCTATGAGTGCCTCGGCACTGAAGGAGCGTGAGCAACAGCTGCACATGGGGTGGTAAGTAGAGAAAACAATATATATATATATTAAACCAGTGCAAAAATAAAATAAGGACTTTACAGGTAACAGGAAAAAAAGGATTAACTGACCATCAGAGCCCTGCAGCCACCAAGTCAAAGAAGGCCTACACCACAAAGAAGACGGTAGTCAAGGTCAGGCAAGAGTCCAGAAGGGGCCAACACCAGGCGCACGAAGTCAAGGGGCATAGTGTCCCAGAAAGGATAAAGTCAATAGGCCACCCCGTCCTCAGAGTAGAGAGGCGTCACCGCATACAGGGAGAGATCGAACCAGGTGCGTCATGGAGACCCTCCACCACCACCACAGGGCCCACCACCATCTACGCCACACACTCACGCGTCAGTGACACCCATCCCCCAGTTCAGCCAGCTAGCTGACCGCACCCAGATGGAAGATGGAAGCTATGGGTGGGGCGGCTCAATCATTATTTCATCGGGACCCAGAAATGGAGGGTATGAGCTCTACGAGCAGTTTTAAATGCTGCCCAACACAAGAGCTGCCCACAAATATGATGCCGCTATTGTAGCCCTCAATAGGTACTTTGACCCACAGAGAAATGTAAATCCAGTATTTGTAAAGCGCACAGCTACCTGTAGGCATCCCGGCGCTGGGGGCCATCTGGAAGATTAAGCGAGCTATTGCCCAGAGTCACATGGTGCTGGGCCGACCCCTGCCGCCTGTGCCGGGGATCGAACCGTGATCCCCAGCATCTGGAGTCAGTAGCCCTGACCGCAGCGCCACACCTCTTCCAGACTACGAGCGTTTCAAGTTACGCCAAGCCCAGCAAATAAAGGCGGAGACAGTGGACATGTTCTATGCTGACTCCGGAAGTTGGCCCGATCATGCACAACCATTGACCAAAATGAGGAGATCAGGGAACAAATCATCAAGGGATGTAAGTCCCTCATCCTGCGGCACCAGAAACTCCGACAACCAGGGATATCACTGGGGGAAATCCTGGTCCTTGCCCGTTCGCACAAACTGTCAGACAAGCGGGCCGATGAGATGGAGGCTGTCGGAGTGAGGAATACTCCGGCTGAGATGATGCAGAAAGTAGTCCAAGTCAAGGAAGAGACAGTAGAGGTAGTACAGAGATGACCCTGCCCACAGGGGTACCTTGTGCCTACCTTAGGGGTAATGAACATGTAGGAAAAGGGAAGGTTAGGGCCTGGCAAGTGGGTGCACTTGCCAAGTCGACATGGCAGTATTAGACTGCACATAGGCACTGCAATGGCCAGACTTAGTTACATTTACAGGCTGCTTATGTGGGTGGCACAACCAGTGCTGCATGCCCACTAGCAGCATTTGATTTACAGACTCTGGGCACAAATAGTGCACTGTACTGGGGACTGCCTAGTAAATCAAATAAGCCAATTATGGAAACACCAATCCTTAACAAAAATGTACAGGGAGAGCATATGTACTTTATCACTGATCAGTAATGGTAAAGTGCCCAGAGTAATAAACCAACAAAAAAAGGTCCGAAATAGAAGGCCACAAAGCAAGAAATCTGGGGATAAATCCACTGTACAAGACAGGTCTAACAGGCAGTATTAGTGCCTTTGGGGTCATCTCTCGGACATTTGTGCAACCATGACACCATGAAGAGGCATGCAATAATCCTGTTTTAACATGTGTTAACAGCTGAAACTGTGGTATCAGGATGACATCACGAGATCGTGCTCACTCAGTCCAGCAAGCATGAAAGGAAAGCCACTTTCAGGCTGCTCAAGCCATTATCAAAAGATACAGGGTGAGCTGCCGAAGAGGGCGAAGCGCAGGGCGTGTCCTGGGTGAGAGGGCGGCACGGTGTGGATCTCTTCAGGAACACTGTGCCCAAACAGGCACGCAGGGAATCCAAACACGAGAAAGTGCATGTTAAAAAGGAGAGCACTGCAAATATGAAATGCCTGAAGCAAATTGACCCTTGTAACAGGGCCAGTCACCATGGGCATAACAAACACACCCAAAATGAGGGACAAATGTCAAAATTCACCACACAAAAGATAATCAGTTAAAAAAACACAGGAAAGAATCAATTAAAAATGATAGGCGTGGCCAAACTGCTCATACCGACTACAACAGCCTTGCAGAGCAACGCATGCATGCGGACTCTAGGCTCAACCTAAAAATGTCAGAAAACGGTACACACACTAATTTCTAACTGATATCAAGTAGCTAAAAATATCATCAAAGCTTATGGTGAGAAAGCAATGAAAAGGCTTCCGACACTAAAATGTGGCTGCAGCAAAAGAAGAAATATGGGTGCCAACTTCACTTTCTTTAATTTAAATTGAAACACTAGAGCGAAAGTAATTAATCAAAAAAACAATTAGCTAACTACCTGAAAACCGGAAAGAAAGGATAGAAATGTGTGTGCTGAAAGACAATGAAGGTGCAATTAGATTAAAAGAAAGAGAAATGCTATAACCTTTATTAACTTCTATGGCACAACTTCTCCATCATGACTTGTAGAACATTACGCCAATTCTGATGGAACTCCTCTGGCTACCCCTGCTGGCCTACACCGTGTTCAAAAACAGCTGCATTGTTTACAAAACAACCATTTGGTTCCTTTGCAAAGTTGGAATGAGGAGCAGCCTACCTGACTGACAAGTTCACCATCTGTGGTGACTCTTGGCACACCCTCAGCCAAGACACCATCAGACTAGAGCAGAAAAAAGTATAAAAAGGAACAAAAACAAGATAGTAGGCCATCCACATCTATGCACCCTGGATCTGGAAAGACAGCCATGTTTCAGTATAGGAAACAATTGACGATGCACCTCTTTACCAAACACTACGACACAATTCCATAACACTCTACTTCTATTCCTCGAAGCCTGCCAAATCACCAATCATTTCCTAATATGGTATCTTTGCCTTCGACAATGTACAATGTTCTGAAGCCTTTTGGCTAGGTTCACACTATATAGCCGTCGCATTCCACATACACACATAACACCCACGCACACACACACACATGCACACATATTGATAGTTTAGAAACTGAAACCACAAAGCACAACTAAGGATCTCATAATTCTGATTTAAGCAAAAACAAGAGTTTCCACCTGAATCACATCACTCAAAATTACAAGTGGTCATCCTCCGCTTGGGAGCCAATGGGGTAAGCAGGAACCACTTGGCCCCAGCCATTGGGACTAGGGTCCGTTGCTTCTGATATCCCAACGTCCATCCTACTATGGCTCGGCACACTGAGCCAAGTACAACCACTTCAGCACTTGACTCTCAGAGGTAGCGATAGCGAGCAGTCACAGGCGTCTCAGGGAAGTTAAGTGTAGGGGGTGCATGATGCGCATCACAGAGCACCACGCACTGACTGTGAGTATGCTCTGGTTCTGGTCTGAAATGTTGTGGGGCAGCTACCCGGACATTGGCTTTTTACAGCCTCTGGTATTGCTGGCGGTCCTCTATTGTTTCCTGTCCTCTTTTGGGAACACAGTGAATCAGGCAGGGTTAAAGGTCACAGGACCACCATCAGAAATCTTCAGGTAGCAAGCCAGTTCTGACTCCACTCTCTACTGTGACCAGGATCTTGGTCTGCCTAGGGGCACAATGTCCATGATCACAGTGGCACAATCTGCTCAGGCACACTTTGGCTGTGGCATAATCCTGCCACTTCAGAATCATAGCAGTGCAGTCTGCTTCTGTCACACTTGAGAATAGTACCACAATACGGCCATTTTCAGGGTCACAGGGATGCAGTCCACTTGGTACTGCAATCTTTTCATTTCAGAAACACAGTGGTGCAGTCCACTTTAGGCACACTTTAAGGTCTCACCTAAAGGACCCATCACATTCTGAACAACAGAGACTGCAGTCCCACCCTTCAAGCGCACCATCAACTAAATGCAGGGCTCAGGAAGACTCATCTTCCGGTCCTGCAGCAAAATTACTTAATCAAATTTCAAAACAGAAGCCTTTTTCCACTTTCCCCACTTCAGTGTTTGGGTTTCCTCCTTCCTGCTTCATAAATACCAGTAATACACTTTTACTGTCTGAGAAAGCAACCTTGCCTCAATATTGTATACATGAACAGGCATGGGGCTTCCAAAATGGAACATGACAGACATGATGAATGCATCATGCACTTTACATACAGACATACAAGCAAACATGCATGGGATATCAGTGCTAGCGCATCATGTAGCTTTAGAACTTTACATCAGTGGGACTGTAGGCCTCCACTCCCACGACACAAACAAAAAGGTCTGGTCACAAGTAGATTCACAAAACAGGGTTCACTGCCACCACTGTTATACATACTAAACCAATGAGAGGTAAAGCAGTCCATTGCCTAACCAATGGGAGAATGTTTTATGCCGCGCCCCAGGTCCAGGACAGATGCAGGACCTATGGTTATGTCAATGGACAGTCCTGACCCTTCCCACACATGCTGAATTGTGTGGCTGGTGCCAAAATAAAAAAACAGGATACCATGTTCTTCCATTGGGCAGTGAGGGCAGGGGAACATGGCTGCACCCTGTAGGGGATTTTCTGATCCCATCAACATGACTGGTGTCACCTTACACTGCTTTTCTGGATATTGCTGCTCCATTCCTGAGTGGAAACAGATGTAAAAGTGGCAAAATGTTACTACTCATAATATCTGGCACTTTAAATAGTGATTAACTGTCCTGTGGCATTGACCAACCTGTGCCTGGCATTGCCTACAAGGCAATGGGTGAAGACAGCTGATCCAGAATGCTGTCCTGTGGCTTGGACAAAAAAGGTGAATGCCTACAACAAGAAATGGCTGAAGGAGGATGACCTAAATCCCTGTTTATACATGTAGCATAATATAATTTGTGTACAAACATGAGGCTTACAGATAGGTGAAGCTGTCAGGGCAGACCAAAACGGCCTGTCCCTTCTTGCTGTTGCTAGAATTAGGAGAGTGAGAAGTGGGGGTCACTCATTTGCTTAACTATCCTCCAAACTTTGAAATTCTCTCTCTGTGCAGCTCAGATCAAACAAAAATCTGCTAAGTTTTAGGAAGCGATTAAAAACTCATCTTTTTAGATAACTTTGTGCATTTTGTTAAGCCTGGGCAAAGCACTACTCTACGCTCGCGTAGTTTGTGAAGTTTGCGCTACTTCTCACTACGCGAATTGCACGTAGCACAGTGCAAACACGCGTAGCGTAGTGTAGTGCAGCGGTCATTTTTTGCTTGCTTGCGGTCCTCAATGTCAATTTGGCGACCGCGAGCAAGCAAAATTACATCCCGACGAGACTTTTTTCTCGTTCGCGATCAGCAACATCAAGTTGCCAATCACGAGCGTGGAAAATAAACCTCCCGGCGAGCTTCTCAACTCGGGGAGGTCAGGTTTCTCATTGCGAGTGGTCGCGTATGCTCGCGATGAGAAACTACCAGTCCATGTTGAGAAAGCTGCTGCTCAAGTAAAAATGGACTTGAGCGGCAGTAAAAGACAGCTCGCACTGTGCAAGATGCCTTTTTCAATGATAGCACAGTGAGGACAAGCATCCGGCACTGTGCAATCATCGCGAACAGCGCACTACGCAGTTCACGTAGTGCTACGCATAGCTCACATAGTGCGAAGTGCACTTTGCGTAGCTACGCGTAGCGCTACTTCGCGAACTACGCCCAGGGTTGGTACTTGTCCTGTCAGCGCCGGGAAGCCTGTCTCGGGTTGCTGTGCGCTCTATAAAAGATTTAATGCAACATAACATTACATAACATAACATACCATTTAAGGACATCAGTGGACAGCTCAGCTCCCTGTTGTCAGCCACAGCGCACTGCACGTGGAAGAACATCCCCTCAAGAAGACTGATAATCACCCCAAGAAGACTGATCAACAAGCACAAGGACATCGCCTGGGTGACAAACCAAAGAGGCCTGCAAGTGAAAGGCCGAAGTGTGCCAAAGGCCTCAGGCGCTACATGAACTGCCCGAAAGGCTGGATCAGAGACAAGATACCTTCCAGCTCTTCTGGGACCCGAGGCTTGCTGTGTTCTGTGGGCATGGAGGCACTGCCCTGACCCCACCAAAGGACCTCGGCGCAGACTCTAATGGACGCTCTGTTTCTCAGAATTACTCGAGGTAGAACAGCCAGGCTTATTGCCTTAAAGATTCTCTTATCTTTTTCAGAAACCACATGATCGCTGGTGTAGAGGGGCCACCTGGCCTGCACACAACATTGTTACATGTTTCACCCCTTGTGACCGGGCGCGGTCAGAGGGGATAAATAAACGGGCCCAGGTAGCACGTGACCTTGGGCCCAGACTCGAGCTGCTGTCTGATGTGCCCTCTGTGCAGCGCACTGTTAAACTACACTGCCTACCTTTTGCTGCAGGGCCACACTGGTGATGAGGGGTGAACAAACCTTTGCGTCTTTCCCCCCCTGCACTATAAAAGCTGCTATGGCTGCCGGCGTGTAGCCGTATCTGCCTGGAGGCTCCGCACTGCCTGCACCATCCTCCGGTCCGCTCACCATCGCTGTGATGGCCATCTGGTGCACGAGTGCACGCTGCGGCAACCGCTGTTTGTAGCCCCTGAAACTGTGTGCCGTGCTCCGCGCCCGAACGGACGGCGCTCCTGCCTGCCAAGGAAGAACCCGCCCGCATGTATCACACTGCCCGAGGGCTGGGCTCCAGGGCCTGCATCGGCAGATCTCCACACGGGCCAAGGAAGAGGCCGCGTGATGTCTTAAATGCCTGCGGATCCTATGAGTGCCTCGGCACTGAAGGAGCGTGAGCAACAGCTGCACATGGGGTGGTAAGTAGAGAAAACAATATATATATATTAAACCAGTGCAAAAATAAAATAAGGACTTTACAGGTAACAGGAAAAAAAGGATTAACTGACCATCAGAGCCCTGCAGCCACCAAGTCAAAGAAGGCCTACACCACAAAGAAGACGGTAGTCAAGGTCAGGCAAGAGTCCAGAAGGGGCCAACACCAGGCGCACGAAGTCAAGGGGCATAGTGTCCCAGAAAGGATAAAGTCAATAGGCCACCCCGTCCTCAGAGTAGAGAGGCGTCACCGCATACAGGGAGAGATCGAACCAGGTGCGTCATGGAGACCCTCCACCACCACCACAGGGCCCACCACCATCTACGCCACACACTCACGCGTCAGTGACACCCATCCCCCAGTTCAGCCAGCTAGCTGACCGCACCCAGATGGAAGATGGAAGCTATGGGTGGGGCGGCTCAATCATTATTTCATCGGGACCCAGAAATGGAGGGTATGAGCTCTACGAGCAGTTTTAAATGCTGCCCAACACAAGAGCTGCCCACAAATATGATGCCGCTATTGTAGCCCTCAATAGGTACTTTGACCTACAGAGAAATGTAAATCCAGTATTTGTAAAGCGCACAGCTACCTGTAGGCATCCCGGCGCTGGGGGCCATCTGGAAGATTAAGCGAGCTATTGCCCAGAGTCACATGGTGCTGGGCAGACCCCTGCCGCCTGTGCCGGGGATCGAACCGTGATCCCCAGCATCTGGAGTCAGTAGCCCTGACCGCAGCGCCACACCTCTTCCAGACTATGAGCGTTTCAAGTTACGCCAAGCCCGGCAAATAAAGGCGGAGACAGTGGACATGTTCTATGCTGGCTCCGGAAGTTGGCCCGATCATGCACAACCATTGACCAAAATGAGGAGATCAGGGAACAAATCATCAAGGGATGTAAGTCCCTCATCCTGCGGCACCAGAAACTCCGACAACCAGGGATATCACTGGAGGAAATCCTGGTCCTTGCCCGTTCGCACAAACTGTCAGACAAGCGGGCCGATGAGATGGATGCTGTCGGAGTGAGGAATACTCCGGCTGAGATGATGCAGAAAGTAGTCCAAGTCAAGGAAGAGACAGTAGAGGTAGTACAGAGATGACCCGATCCAGGCCAGAGGTGAGTTACCTGAAATTGGCCGAACAGCAAATGTGGGCAGTGTGGGTATGACCACAAGGAGCAAGACAGGTGTCCGGCGAGAGGGAAAACCTACTCAAAATGTGGCAAGGCCAATCACTACGCCAGTGTCTGCCAGAGTGGAGTAGGACATGCACAAGGGGGAGCGTCCAGAGGGCGCTCGACAACCCTGAGGGACCTCACATTGGAAGATCATGAACACCCAGGAGCACCCCGAGGACAAGGTGCAACAGCCTATTACAAAGACGACGACTACTCGTTCGCTATATCATTTGCAGGAAGGCCAGGATGGAGGAGATGGCCACCACTGATGTGCAACATCATGGTAAATGGAACGTCAGTTCAAGCTCTAATAGACAGAGGTGCATTGCTTAACGTGATGGACTCCGACCAGTTTGAGCGGCTGTCGCCCAAACCGTGCCAGACACCGAGCATGGCAATATCTACACATATGGTGTCACAGAGCCTATACCGCTCCAGGGGATGATGGAGGTCGAGATATCCAGCACAGAACATTCTGTGAAGATAAGGTTCCATGTGACAGAAGGGAAGAAATGGACGCTACTGGGATGTCACATGGTGGAAGACCTAGAATTGGTGTCCTTCGCCAATCAGGTTCATGAGAACCACGCAAAAGACATGATGAGTGAGATTCCCCCGCTCTTCCGAGGGCAAGGCAAGCTGCGAGGACGCCAAGAAAAGCTGCATATCGACAAGGCAGTCCAGCCGAGGGCGCTGAGGCACAGGCGCATCCCTTTCATCTATGCACCGTGGTAGAGAAAGAGCTGCAAGACCTTTAATACCTGAGTGTCATAGAAAAGCTCTCTGGGCCCAAACTGTGGGTGTCCCCGCTGGTGGTGGTGCCGAAACCAAAACAACCTGGTGCCATTCGACTGTGTGTCAACACGAGGCTCCCAAATCAGGCCATCCGGAGTGAGAGACATGTAACCCCCCGACCATGGACGTCATTGTGCCAGACCTGAACAGGGCACAGTGGTTCTCGAAACTCGATCTGAACTCTGGATACTACCAGTTGGAGTTGGCGCCAGAAAGCTGCTACATCGCCACATTGTCCACACATGTCGGCCTCAAGAGATATACCTGGCTCAGCTTTGGCATATCATCCGCCATCAAAGAAGCCCTCCCAGGCCTAATAGGAGTAATAAACCTAAGCGATGGTATCCTGATCTACTTAGAAAGTCAAGAAAAACACCACGTCCAGCTCAGAGCGACCCTACAGATGCTGGTTGACTGTGGGGTCACGCTCCACAAGAAAAAGTGCACCTCCTACAAAAGTTCAATAGACTTTTTTGGATATGTCTTTTCGAGAGACGAACTCTGAGCGGACCCATACAAATACGACACCATCAGGAGCGCCCCAGTCCCACAGAATCCCACAGAAATAAGGAGTTTCCTCGGGATGGCGACATACTGTAAGAGATTCATCCCGATTCTCGCCACTGTGGCGGAACCCCTCCGGTAGCTAACGAAGACTGGCACGCCCTGGGAGTGGACACCAAGGGAGGAAGTGACATTTCAAAACATCAAGAAAGCCTTGCTGGATCAGATGACCATGGCATACTTCCACTCCAATCGGCAGATGGAGCTAGTGGTTGACGCCAGCCCAGTCGGGCTAAGCGTGGTCCTCCTACAAGAAGACATCAAAGGAGCCTGCACCCCCGTGGCATAAGCCAGCCAGGCGCTATCCCTAACCGAGACCAGGTACGCTCAAATAGAGCGTGAGGCCCTGGCCATCAGGTGGACATGCCAACACTTATTTATTTGTTTATTTATTTATACCATGTATAGAGCGCACTAATACCAGCCGGTGTCCTGGCGCTGAAGTGGTATCTCCCTGGGTTTATGATCTCTGAACTAATTCGAGAATAGCCAAGTTTTCAGTGATTTTCGGAATGCCAAGAGGTTGGCGCTTTGCTTTAAGACTAAAGGAAGAGCATTCCAAGCCAGCGCTGCCCCTCTCACAAAGCTTCGGCCCCCCCAACGCACCTTCCTAATGCGAGCAGTCTTGATCAGCCCCAAATTAGCCTATCTTAATTGTCTCTCCGGCGTGTACCATTGAAAGAGCTGTTGGAGGAATTTTGGACCTACTCCATGGAGTGCTTTGTAGACAATGCATAAGGCCTTGAACCTGATCCGCTTCCTCACCGGGAGCCAGTGCAGCTTAACCAACTCCCTGGAAACGGAGGCGAATTTCGGCAGGCCAAGAATTAAACGGGCCGCCGCATTTTGCAGTGTCTGCAGCTTATTAAGTAGCCCCTGGTAAGCCTCAAGTAGTAGACTATTACAGTAATCAAGGCGTGAAAGCACTAGGGCTGACACCACCGTCTTTCTACTCCCTGCCGGTAAAAAGGGAAGGATTTTTCTGATAATTTTCAAGGTCCAATGGATGGATGATGCAAGCGCATTCACTTGGGGTTTGTAGGAGAGTTGGTCATCTATAATTACTCCTAAATTCTTAACCTTTATCGCAGGGGAGGGAGGGGATCCCATATCTTCCGGCCACCATTCAGGGCCCCAAAGATAGTTTTTTTGCCCAAAAAGTAGCACCTCCATTTTGGAGGAGTTCAATTTTAAGCAACTTTTTTCCATCCAGATGCTGACTGCTTTCATACAGCCTCTTGAAACCTGGCAGCAATGCCTGGATTTTCCCCCGGGAGCAATGATACCACAATCTGGGTATCATCGGCGTACAATGTTAACTCGAACCCATGGGATCGAATCACCGGAGCAAGAGAGGAGACATAAAGGTTAAATAGGGTGGGGCTTAGGGAGGTTCCCTGAGGTACTCCCCCTGGAAGTTCGAAAGGTTGCGACTCAAAATCTCCCATTGCCACCACCTGAGCCCTGTTCCTCAGAAAGGCTTTCAAAACGCTCAGTGCCTTCCCCTGAATCCCGCAGTCTCCCGCAGACTTCCACCTGTACCTGTGCAGTCATCCCTTCCGTGTGGTAACAGACCACAAACCCCTACTACCGCTGTTCCGCGGGTCAACACGGCTACCGCTCCCGAGGATCGAGAGATGGGCGGTCCATCTGCACGCATACTCTCTTCAACTGATATACAGACCCGGGCCGACAACCCGGACAGTTTTCTATCCCGGCACCCCACGGCGATGAATAGTGCATCACCGTAGGATGAGTACACCGCCACTGTAACCTTCGTGAACATTGTGGAAGACAGTGCCTGCCCGTGGCTGTGATGAAAGAAGACATCCGCAATGCCACAGACGAAAATGACACTCTGAAAAGGGTGAAAGAGGCCCTTCGAAAGGGACGGTGGCATTGGTTACTGGACATAATCTCTCTGCTAACTGCGGAGGAACAGAACTCCTGAAGCCAACTATGGAAAGAGTGTCATGAACTCAGTATCAGTGGATCCGGGCTAGTCCTACGGGGAACAGCGAATTGTCGTGCCACAGAACCTCTGTCAGCGGATGGTCGCGCTCGCCCATCAAGGACATCAAGGCACGGCCAAGATCAAGGCCAGAATGAGGGCAAAGGTCTGGTTCCCCAGCATGGACGACATGGTAGACGCAGAAGTCTGACACTGCCACCCATGCACCATCACCAGAGGCGACCCTGCCCCATCGCCAGTGATCGCAGATGAACTAAGCCATGCACCCTGGACAAAGATAAGTGTAGATTTTGGAGGCTTTCCCAATGGGAGGCACAGTATGGTCGTCATGGACTCTTTCTCAATGTTCCCAGAAGTGGAGCTGGTGCCGTCCATGGTGTTCAACCATGTACAACCCGCCCTGGAAAGGATCTTTGCCATGTTTGGGCTGCCCGGCGAAATAACATCAAACAATAGGCCACTATTCCAGGAGCAGGAATTCCATGATTTCCTGGAAAAGAGAACACCACCGCATCACCACGCAGTTGCCTTAAGCTAACGGTGAGGTGGAGAGGTTCATAAGCTCTCCGAATTTGTGTAGATTAACATCAAGATCTCGAATCATGTCTGTAGCAATTCTTTTTTTTTTTGTAAAAATAATTTTTATTGGCAATCAAGTGTTAGAAGGTACAATACAGGATAAGAGCAATCCAGGCATCAGCCGACTATGCAGTGTAGCAGTACAGTTCCAACAAGACACCTTTTATATAGAACAGTCCCCAACTGACCCATCCCACCCCGTAGTCCCCCCCCCCGTAGCCAGTGTGTCACATTCCTCCTTCCCAGTCTTTTACATGGTACCTCTATTTGTCCTGGAAAGGGATCTCGGCAAAGGGTAAGTGATGTCCTTCAACGGGGTGACAGGACCCCCAGTTCTGCCATCAGTAGGTGTAAGTAGCGTGTGTGCCCCGGTGAGTGTGAGGTATCTCGGGCACAGTGCTCTCATCCTGGTGTCCCTCCCTCATCCTCACTCTGGTCACCCTCTGGTCGTTGAAGCGCTACCACTAGGGCCTCCCACGCCCTAGCCGCCTCCATTGCCTTGTCATTATCTAGGCTCCTAGCCTGCCGCAGCCGCAAAGTGCTCTCCGCTTTTGCCCAGCGCTCTAGTGTGGTCTTCCAGCGCAAGTAGCTGGGGCCTTGAGTAGATTTCCAGTGCATGGAGATTTCACGTTTGGCTAATATCAAACCCAGGTCGCAAAATTTACTGGTAATTCGAGTACGAGGGGTATGAGGGAACCACAATAATAGACAGGTGCCCATGTCAAGAGCGATCTGCCGGTCAGTGACAGCGTTCAGGCAGGACATTACCGCCTCCCAGTAACCCGCTAGCCTGGTGCAAGTCCAAAACATGTGGGCGAAGTCCGCGTCTGCAGTCCCACACCTGGGGCAGAGCGAGGATGCACCCTCGAAATATTGCGAGATTTTCGTCGGCGTTAGGTACGCTCGGTGCAGGGTAAAAAACTGGACCAACTGGAACCTGGCGTTCCTGGTGCCCTTCCATGCCCGGCGCAGCAGCTGCGGCCACACCGTGTCAGGAATAGACCGCCCAATGTCCCCTTCCCATTTGGCCCGCAGCTCATCCAGGGGCCGCAGGGCAGTAGTCGACAACCGCCGGTAAAGACATGTGACGGCCTTGTAAGTGCCAGCAGCCATTACCACATACTGACAGCACTCCGAGGTCGGCGGTTCAGTGAGCCCACTCTTCCAGTAACGGCGAATACCAGCCACTAATGAAGCGTGCAGCAGATATCCACCCCTCGGCAGATCGTAAGTGTCCCGCAGTTCCTGAAACGTGAGCAGCGAGCCATCCTTGTAGAGGTCGCCGACCATCTGCAGGCCAAGTTCCTCCCAGATCGCCAGTGCTGACCAGTCGCCACCATGTGGGAAGGCCGTGCACATCCCGAGCGGGATTTCTGGGGCGAAAGGGCGAACGGTCCCAGAGCGCTTGTGGGACCGAAGCCAACAGCTGCGAATCGTCCGTTCCTCCAGAGTGAGCTGAGCTAGATCCAGTTTCTGGCCCAAGATTATGAAGGAGATGATGTGTCTCGGGAACAATTTGCCTGCCACATCCTCAGGACCACGGAACTCCAAGGCCACCGCCTGGGTGAGCCACTGCAGCTGCGCCGCCAGGTAGTACCACTCAAAATCCGGGGCCGCAAGACCCCTGTCCGCTCTGGGGCGCATCAGCGTGGTCAGCGCAACCCGTCGTCTACCCGACCCCCAAATGAACCCAGTTGTTAGGGAGCGGAGTCTTTTGAAAACTGACGCAGGAATCCAGATCGGCAGGGTGCGAAACAGATACAACAATCGGGGAAGTGCCACCATCTTCAACAATGCAACTCGTCCCGCGACTGAGAGTGGTAACGTCCGCCAGAAACCCATGCAACCCTGTAGGTTCCGAATCGCCCTGTTGATGTTGCCGTCCAGGAGGGCCACTGGTGTGTGGTAGATGAGAGTGCCCAGATAGGGGAGACAATGGTGCTCCCATCGCAAGGCGCCCTCCGGTTGGGCGTCATCGGCCCCCGGAGTCAGCGGGAAGAGGCAAGACTTCCCCCAATTGACTCTCAGTCCCGAGAGATGACCAAAATCCGACAGGAGCCGTTCAGCCCCCCGGAAGGAATCGTTCGCGTCCGCCAGGAACAGCAAACAGTCGTCCACATAAAGAGAGATGTAGTGGGTGTCGGCTCTCAGCGGAAGCCCAGCATACGCTCGGCCCAGCCGGGCATGCGCGGCCAGCAGGTTCTATGGCAAGTGCAAATAACAGGGGGGATAGTGAGCATCCCTGTTGGGTCCCCCGACCCACCGCGTACGGGGCTGAAATGGTGGTCCCAGTTTTGACACGGGCCGTAGCCGCGGCATAGAGCAAGGCAGTCCATTTCACGAAGCGTTCGCCCAGTCCAAAGGCTTCCAGCACACGGAGCAGGTATGGCCACTCGACGCTATCAAATGCTTTCTCGATGTCAATCGAGAGGACCGCAGCACCCGGACAATCAGCGGCCTCTCCCCCCATGATCCGGAGCAACCGGCGCACACAGGTGGCAGTGGTGCGCTGAGGAATAAAGCCCGCCTGGTCGCTATGCACTAAGGAGCGCATATGGGCCAGGAGCCGCGTCGCGAGGACCCTGCTCAGGATCTTGTAATCCGTTGTGAGCATGGAGAGTGGGCGGTATGCCGAACGGCAGCCCGCATCACCCTCCCGCTTCAGTAAGGGTATCACTAAAGCTTCGCGTGTGGACGCCGGTAAGCACCCCGAGTTCCAGGCCTCTTGATAGACCGCCCGCAGTCGCGGAACCAGCACATCCGCATAGGCCGCATAAAATTCAATCGGGAGCCCATCCGTACCCGGAGTCTTGCGGCGGGCCATGTGTTTGATGGCCACTCTGATCTCTCCCTCGGAGATATCTCCGCCCAACTGTTTCGCGTGCTCCGGGTCGAGCCTGGGCAGTCGCGCCGCCACCAGGAACTCCTCCAGCTCCACCGGGGGATCCGGCATCCTGCTCCTATAAAGGTGTTGGTAATACTGAAGGAATTGGTCGTTAATGCCCGATTGTGTGTAAACCATGTGCCCCTCCGGAGTGGCGAGTGCCACTATTGGGGAGCCTCGGGTCCCGGGGCTGGCCAACCATGCCAGTAGTGAGCCCACTTTATCGCGCTCGGCGTGAGCCCGGACCATGAACTCCTTATAGTCAAAGCATCGCAGTTTTTCCAGTGCTGTCGCCACTACCTCTCGCGCCTCCGAGACCACCCCGTGAGCCTCCGAGTCTGCGTGACTGCGTCTTTCCTCAGCGCGCAAACGGTCCTCGCTGCGCTCTACATCCTGCAGGAGGGTTTTACGGACTCCCGCAGTAGCCGGGATACAGACGCCCCGAACCACCGCTTTAAAGGCGTCCCACTCCAGTGCCCTGCTGGAAGCCGTGCCCGCATTAACGTCGAAGTACCCTTCCACCCCACTGCGCACACTGGCCTTAAACACTGGGTCCTCCAGCGTCAGCGGGTTCAACCGCCACGTCGGGATAGCTTGGCGTCGCCTCATCCACTGCACCGTCACCAGGCAAGGGTTGTGGTCAGATACTGTCCTGGTCAGGTATTCACTGTGGCGGACCAGGCTCTGGACGTCCAGTGAACATAGAACGCTGTCTAGGCGAACATGCAGATCATGCGGGGGGGAGTAAAAGGAGAAGTCCCTCTCCGTAGGGTGGTGGGTCCGCCATGCGTCAACCAGGCCCCAGCTACTCTGCCACTCTCTCCTACTCTGCGCTAGCCTGTGAGCTGCTGCCTGCGCCAGTGGTGGGTGAGACCGATCTAGTTCCACATCCAGTACTGAGTTAAAATCCCCCCCCAAGCAGGACTGTACCAGCCAGGACAGTCGCCAGCTTCCCAGATAGTCGCGCAAAGAAGGCAGGTTGGTCCACGTTCGGGGCGTAGACGCTGCAAAGCGTCACGTCCCTCCCATCCAGCCGACCCTGTACAGCCACAAACCTCCCCTCGGGGTCAACTATCGTCACTAAAGGCTGGAAGGGAATCCCGGCCCGGACCCATATCAAAGCCCCCCTTGCAAAGGCCGAGTAGGTGGTGTAAAACATATGTCCCCGCCACCTGCGTTGCAGAGCCCGCCCCTCAGTTTGATCAATGTGAGTTTCCTGCAGGAAGGCAACCTGAACCCCCCTGCGGACAAGATGGGCATGAACCCTGTGACGTTTCAGCATGGAATTCAGACCCCTCACATTCCAGGTCACACACTTCAGATCAAGGAGGGTCCCCATTCCTGATAACAAGCACAGCCCCAACGAAAGCGAGTATCGTATACACACTGGCTACCCCCCAAGAAACAAACCCTGACATTCCCCAACAACCCCATGCCCCACCCCTCCCCAGAATAGGTCCCCAACAGCAGAAACCCATCCAAATGAGTAATTCCCAACAGGAACAGCCTCTGGCAACTACCAGAGTCCCACAGTAGGTGTGGGAGAAGAGGGGGTGGCCTGTCGCCTCTTCCAACAGACCGTGAACAGCTCACTCCTCCCAGTCAGTGAGGCCTCCCCAACGTACCCCATGTGCCCCGCATCTCCTCCACAGGTAAGGTAGCCGTCACCACAGAAGCTGGCCGCCCAACACCAGTCCCGGGCCCAATTGGCCAATGCCGCCCCCGCCTCAAACCCAGATCAGGAACACCTCAGTTTATACAATACCACTGCAGGGGAGCATTAGCCTCATTCGTCCAGCAAACCATCAGCAGTCCCAGGTGTGACATGGGGCGGCGCGGGGCCTCCAGCCGCCGACTCCTCCGAAGTCCCTTCGTCGGTGCCTCCCCGGGAGCCCGATTCCACAGCCAATGCGGAGCCCATTGTCTGGGAGATGTCAGAGACCGCCCGGAGGGCATCTCTGCGCTCCAGCTCAGTTTGTGAAATCGAAGGAGTCCGAACATTCGGTGGCCGTTTCTTGTGTCTCCTGCCCCGCCTAGGTCTCGGCGGTGCCCTCCGCCGCTCCCCGGGTGCGTGAAGTGCATCCGCGCCGGTCTTGTACAACTCCAGCCAGTTCCAAACGTCGTCGGGAGTGTCGTAGAAGGAAGATTTGCCATCCAGCATGATCCGTAGGCGGGCTGGGAACAGGAGAGAGTAGCGGACGCCCTCCTCCCGAAGCGCTTTCTTGACCGCCAGAAAAGTCGACCGCTGTCTCTGGACTTCTAAGGAGTAATCAGGATATATGGAGACCTGGGCATTGTCCACCTTGTAGAGCCCCAAAGCCCGCGCCCTTTGCAGGATGAGGTCCCGATCTCTGTTATGCAGCAGCCGCGCCACCACCGGGCGGGGGGGCCGGCCCTCGGCTGGAGGACGAGCCGGCACGCGGTGAGCACGCTCTAGAGTGTAGAACGGCGACAGCCCCTCCGGAACAACCACGTCTCGCAACCAGGTCTCCAGGTAGCCCAGCATGTTAGTCCCCTCAATCTTCTCCGGCAGGCCCACCACGAGGACGTTGTTGCGGCGGTTGCGCCCTTCGGCATTCTCCGCCCTCTGTTCCAGTAGGTGCACCCTCTGCTGCAGCTCCCCCAGCAGAGCGTCCGCCGCTTTCGACGTGGGTTCCAGCGCAGCAATCCGGGTCTCGGTCTCTTTGACCCGATCTGCCAACTTGCCGTGGTCCGCACGCAATAGGCCCAGGCTGGTGGACACCTGCCCGATGTCATGATGTAGGGCCTCCCTGGTGTCAGCGATGGCCTTCAGGATCTGCTCCAGTTGGCTTTGCGGCAGACCCGCCGCCGGGTCAGCGTCCAGAGCGGGGCCCCGGTCATCCGTCGCCCCCCCAGCAGCCTCTGGGGGGGGTTTCGGGCGTTTCCCCATGGAGGTGGTCGTGTCTCGCCCCCGCAGCAACAGGGTCGGTGTCCTCTTCCACGTCCAACTCACTAGGCCTCAAGCCCCGGTGTCACTTGCCGTGCCGCACTTCCTCAGGATCCACTGGCCCCCACAAGCAGCAACTCTCTAGCGGCACCTGGCCCACACTCTCCGCCTCGCTGTTCACTTGGTACAAGGAGCTCCCTGGAGTGCGTCGCTCCCCCAAGTCCAGAAGCAATGTTCAAAGCCACCAGCCCAAAATGGCAGCAGGGGCATTCTCCCAAGGTCCCAACCACGCGGGGGACAGGGGGTAGCACACCCGGGCTCCAAGAATCAAGTCCCCCTGGGTGTCCCCAGTGCCCGGTCACCAGGCTTCCCGGCGGCAGCAGAGACCCTCGATGGCGAGTGGCCAGGGGTCAGCGCCGGACCGTCTCTTCTCCAGCTGGCTGCACAGAGTCCGGCCTTACCCCAATCCTGGGATCCGTGGTCGGCAGCGCCTCACCCTGTGAGGCTACGCAGGGCCAAGTCGCACCCCAAGCCTGCGCTCCGCAGCTGGCGCACAGCGGGCGCACTCAATACCAAGCGGTCAGGGGGGGCAGCGCCGGTCAGTCGCGACACTGGGGGGCTGTGCAGAGGCAGGCCCCACCTCAAACTTGCGCTCCGCCCTCGGCGTGTAGCAGGCCCCCCGGGCCGGGGCCGCAATTGGTCTCTTCACCCACAGGCGTCCCCGCCGTGCCCCTGCAGAATCTCCGCTGTAAAGCAGCTCAGGCTCCGCTGCCGCTGAGAGCTCGAAAATCCTGAGCGCCGGTCCGCGCCGCGGCCGGCAGCCAGCCAGGTATCACTGCGGGCCGGCCTCCTGATCACTCGAGGCCGGGGATGCGGCCGATCGTTGAGGCCGCAAGATGGCCGGCGCCGCCCACCGACTTCCAGGCTCGGCGCGGGCTCAGCGCGGCCGGGGACTCACCCCCGCCGTCTCCGATCAGGCCCCCAAGTGTGCGGGAGGAGACGCGGGTAAAATCAGGGCTTCAAGGCCACCAGGATCGTCAGTTCCAGGATTAACGGGGAGGCCGTTGCGGAGCTCAGCGCTCACACGTCTTCCTCCATCGGCTGCCAAGCCACGCCCCCTGTCTGTAGCAATTCTTACTCGCTTACAGGCAAACACCACACTCCACAACCGGATGCGCCCCAGCCTCACTCCTGCTGACGCGCTCGCCACAAGACCTCATCCCCTAAGACCCAGAGTGGGTGCCACCAGAGCTGGATCCCAAAAGAGCAAAACAAAAGCAGAGAATGACTACCGAAAAGGTGACTTCAAGTAGAGGGGCAAAAGCCTTCGGTTTGGGCATAGGATCCAAGGTGGTCCTCAAGGATCGGCACCCAGGCTGGAAGTTTCATACTCCTTATGAGCTAGAGGTGTGGGCTGTCATTCAAGTGGATGGCACCATGATCACAGCGCAACAAGTCCGACACACAGTGGTGAGAAACGTATTGTGGTTCAAGACAGCCGAGGGTATCCCGACAGCTGAGCACCCATTGCAGGAGGAAGGTGCTGATCCAGAAAGTTTGCCAGAAGAAGATACTAACAGTGTCCCGTCAGGCCACATGCTTTGCTGTCCCCGTATCATGTGGAGGAGGCACCAGTCCGGAGAGCTCTGAGAGTCCAT
This sequence comes from Lissotriton helveticus, assembly GCF_964261635.1. Lineage (NCBI taxonomy): Eukaryota > Metazoa > Chordata > Amphibia > Caudata > Salamandridae > Lissotriton > Lissotriton helveticus. The sequence goes on from NC_136059.1 coordinate 279,351,761, forward strand.
CCATGCCCGTGAGGTCTTTGGAAAACACAGCTGAGAACTCGCAGCAAGAGCCTTCCCGAAGCCAACGGTACCTGCTTCGACCCAATCTGGCACCCAGCCAGAGACTAAGGGACTAGGAGTGCTGAACGAGACGCACACCCGTTAGATCTGTTTGCAGTGGAAGGTTATTGACCAAGACTCTATTATGTGATTTACTTTTGCTCTTGTGTTCCTATCCTCTTGTTTTCCTTTTTCCCTCCTGACGATCTTTCATCTGAAGGAAAGGAGGGATTTAGGGGGGCTACCCGGCCTGCACACAACATTGCTGCATGTTTCACCCCTCGTGACCGGGTGCCGTCCAAGGGGTTAAATAAGCGGGCCCCAGGTCGCACAGGACCTTGAGCCGAGACTCAATATGCTGTGTGGTGTTTCCTCTGTGCAGTGCACTGTTAAACTGCGCAGCCTACCTTTTGCTGCAGCGCCACAGCTGGGAAGAGGAGAACACCCAATCAACTCTTTTAAATACAAATAAACATGTCCACAGAGACTGCTGGTCAGTGATGTGTGAGACAGTGACACTGATGGAGACGAGAGAGCACAAGGAGATGAGTGAGCACATGGAGACGATTGAGCGCATAGGCATTCGTATTAATGTGATATTTTGCTTCCATTGGTAAAAGTTCACAATGATCTTAATCACATGATGTACAGGCCGTTACCTATGGTTCAAGAATATGGGGATTTTGAGCTATGTGTAATGTCACGCTAGATGCATGCAACACTCCTGGTGTGGGCCTGCTCAAAAGACTTGGAGACAGTGGTGAGTGACTATTGTGCTCCGGAAAATGCATGCTACTACGTCACATCCACAAGGGCTCGCTTTTATTAACTAGGTAATGTGCTCCGTGACCATACTATTGCTTAACAGTGTCTCAGGGGCGCATCCGAACTTTACCCCAGTCCGGGACCACTCATGGCACAGTCTCCTGTTGCGCCTATTCCATCATAGCCATCATAGCCCATATATGTCGGCCTCTGCACGGTGAGGAGAGCGACCCTTGACCCACCAGGTAGGTCACTTCCCCTCCGTACAGCTCCACCTGTGTGCCCCTGCCCCAGCTGCCGCTGCTGAGGAATCATAAGTTTGTTCATCCTCTGCCATACTGTTTTACTGTATTGCCTGTATTTTCTTTGTTGTGTCTGTGACTGCTGTTGTCTGTCTTCCCCCGCGGCCTGTATGTGGTCCTTGCCTGTTTTCTTTCCTTCTGTACCCCTCGCTGCCCCTGTGTCTCTGCCAGGTTTTCCTTTCTGTACCCCTCGCTGCCCAGTATCCCTCTGCCCGGTTCTTCCCTTCTGTTTCCCAGCTGTCCCATATTTCTGTGCCCTTTTTGCCTTCTGTGCCACTCGTTTTTCACTGACTTCTGTGCCCTTTGCTCTCTGTGCCACTCGTTCCCCCCTCGTTTTAGTACCCCTTTGGCCTTCTGTGCCACTCATTTTTTAATTGATTTTTGTGCCCTTTTGCCCTATTCACGGCCCTTTTTCCTTCTGTTCCCTCCGTCATCCCTCACCGCCCCCGCCGCTGTTTCCCCTGCGGCCCGCCCCCCTGACTGCCCACTGCTCATTCGCTGCCCCCCGCCTCCCAGCTGCTCCTCCCTCCCATCTCCCCATATTTTCCGGCCGCTTCGGGTGAGCAGAGCGACCCTTGACCCACCAGGTAGGTCGCTCTCCCCTCCGCTCAGCTCCACCTGTGGGCCCCTGCCCCAGCTGCCGCTGCTGAGGGATCGTAAGTTTGTTCATCCTCCGCCTTACTGTTTTACTGTATTGCCTGTATTTTCTTTGTTGTGTCTGTGACTGCTGTTGTCTGTCTTCCCCCGCTGCATGTACGTGGTCCTGGCCGTTTTCTTTCCTTCTGTACCCCTTGCTGCCCCCGTGTCTCTGCCCGGTTTTCCTTTCTGTACCCCTCGCTGCCCCGTCTCCCTCTGCCCGGTTCTTCCCTTAAGTTTCCCAGCTGCCACGTATTTCTGTGTCCTTTTTGCCTTCTGTGCCACTCGTTTTTCACTGACTTCTATGCCCTTTGCTTTCTGTGCCACTCGTTTCCCCCTCGTTTTTGTGCTCCTTTTGCCTTCTGTGCCACTATTTTTTCACTGACTTCTGTGTCCTTTACTCTCTGTGCCACACATTTCCCCCTCGTTTTTGTGCCCCTTTTGCCTTCTGTGCCACTCGTTTTTTATTGATTTTTGTGTCCTTTTGTCCTATTCTGTGCCCTTTATCCTTCTGTTCCCTCCATAGTCACTCACTGCCCCCTCCGCTATGCCCTACCCCCCTGACTGCCCACTGCCTATTCGCTGCCCCGCCTCCTGCCTCCCAGCTTCTCCTCCCTCCCACCTCCCCATATATGCGGGCCGCTGAGCGGCCACGCCGCAGGTGCGCCGATGACACACCTAAGGCAAGCCGTCTGCGCCCATCCGTGCCTGGACTGCGCCCAGAGCCAGAACCCCTGGCCCCCGCTCCGACCACGACGACCGCCGCAGCTACGATGCCAGCATACTCCACGCCCTCAACCCCGGACAGACCAACACCTGCTTCAAGGCTGCCCCGAAATGCACACATGGTCCCTTCACCTGCCGGAACTGCAGCTACACCAGCCTCAGAACCGACAAACCACCGGCCAATAATGACGGCCCCCACCTGCGACGCATACTACTGAACACCCACTCCGCGCGCAAACACGCCGTCGAGCTCTGGGACCTGCTCGACACAACATCCCCGGACTTCACCTTCCTGACAAAGACCTGGTTGAACGACTCCTCCGCACCCGACATCACCAAAGCCATCCCAGACGGCTACAAGATCACCCGCAGAGACCGCACCTACAGAGTCGGAGGAGGAATGGCCATCGTCCATAGGAACAGCATCAGGGTCTCAAATAGCGCCGGCGACGCACTCAGCATCGCTGAACACATGCACTTCCAGATCCACACAGACCCCAAATCCACCCTCAGAGGCACCCTCATCTACCGACCCCCCCCCCGGACCCTGCCCCCAGTTCAGCGACTCCATCGCCGACTTCATCAGCACGCACGCCCTGACCTCCACTACCTACATTGTCCTCGGAGACCTGAACTTTCACCTTGAGAACAACGACGACAACAACTCCACAACCCTGATCGATAACCTCACCAACCTCAGACTAAAGCAACTCCACAACGCCCACCCACTCCGCCGGCCACATGCTTGACCCTGTCTTCTCCTCAAGCCCGCACGTCTCCGTCAGTCTCACCACCGAACTCCTCTGGACTGACCACCGCTGCATCCACTTCACCTTCCAGAAACCCACCACACACCACCGCATCCAACAGATCCCCCGCTGCTGCTGGAGCAAAATCACCGAAGACCAACTACATGTAAACCTCGCTCTCAGCCCACCCACCGAACCCTCCAACACCAACGATGCTGCCCACAGCCTCAGAAGCTGGATCAAAGACTGGGCCAACACCCTCGCCCCGCTGAAGAAACCCCCCCACAGAGACACCAGCAAGAGGGCCAGCTGGTTCACCTCAGAATTCCTAGCCTCCAAGCAAGCCTGCCGGAAACTAGATAAGAAATATCACAGCGAACAAACTCTGGACAACCGCGCAGCACACAAGGACGCCATCCGCAACCACCACCACCTCATCAGGGCCGCCAAGAGAACCTCGTTCAAAGACATCCTCGACAACAACGCACACAATAGCAAGGAGCTCTTCAACATCGTGAAGGAACTCTCCGATCCCAGCTCCAACACCAACAACATCCCGCCGTCACAAGCCTTGTGCGACTCCCTCGCCACCTCCTTCTAACGCAAGATAGCAGACATCCACGACAGCTTCAACACCCATGTTGTATGGCGTTTTAGATTCCGAATTGATTTTCCCGATTCTTGCCCTTATATAGGTACAATTCACATTGCCCTTATATAGGCATAGAAATCAAGCCCTTATTTAGGCATAGCCCATGCAACACAAATACAGGCACGCCTACCCTCCATCCGTTCACCAAACATCACAATGATTTCTTGGAAAACCAGCTTAAGCCGTTAGGGACTTCCCCTTGCTTGAATATTGATTTCTCCAAGAACTCAGTTAGTTTTACAATGAACATCTATTCCTTAGGGGTTCATTCATGAGGTTCATATGCCCGACTTTACGTCAAACATGGCATTCCTAAACACCTTCAAGATATAAATATACCCTCACTTGATATGGCAAAGCACGGTGGTTTGGAGCAGTTCGACGACCTACTTGCCCGACGCAGTTCGCTATAGCAAGTGCAGAAGGAAGCCGACTCTCCAGCTGAGGCACTGATAAGGAAGCTGCCCTCCTCTGCTGAGAAATCCAGCTCCAGTGTTTCGGACTCCCCTCGCGTGGTGTTGGGAAATTGAGTCCCGAGACAGATACCAGACCTACTTCATTCTAAGGTATGGAGCTGATTAGAACCTAGAGAAAACTTTGGTAGATTCTTGGCAAAAACTAAACCTATGCTAAAGACCATACTTACTTCTTCCCTCGTACTAGACCTAGGTTAGGTACATTGGGGTAGACGTATTGTAGAAGCATCAGTTGAGTATTTTAGCCTGTGTTATTTATGTACGTATTTTTATATGGCTTAGAAACAATACAATGCTATTATGGTATTATTTTATAATACTATTCTCGCTGTACCCATTATACTTTGCATTCTGTCTAATGATTATAGTAGTTCAAGTCTCTTGCATGAGAAAGAAGACTGTTCAATAAACCTTTTATTGAAAAGGCCTGCCTCACTATTTCTCTGCAAACTCAGTAGAAACGAAACATGCACAATTGACTAAGTGAAATACTTATCTATTGTTTCAAAGACTCTGAAGATAGTTATTCCAGTCCTAGGGAAACAAAGTAGTCATATTTATGCGGTTGTCAAAAACTAATCCCTTCTTGTGAATTTGAGAAAGTTTCTAGTGACCTCTGAGCTAGCCGGAACTCACAATTAAGTTTAGTATATTCAATAGAGACCTACTGACCTAAGTCCTACGTCATTTTTATAGGATATATTATTCCAATGCGCAGAGCCTATTGGGAAAATAGGAACTACACTACATGGCGCCCAATGTTTGGTAAGGCACTAATTTAACGTTAGATACTAAAGTAACTCAGTCGTGCTTTTCTCAGAGACCCCTTTTCCGTAAATACTTCAATAGACGTCTGGAGTGGGTAAAAGGATAATATCCGCCATAGCTGAGTAGAATGAAAATCTTATGTATTAGTATTTGGTTTGTTCAACGTTGAAGGATACAGAGTTCCAAAATATTGTGCACCTTATCTTTGTTTTCTTGAAACTTGCTCTGCAAACTTTCAATCAACAACATGCCGGATAGCGACACAGAGAACAGTGGAGCTGCAGCTAATCCAGCAGCTTTTAACATAACAGGTTTACAAGAAACCGACAATGATGATATAATCATTCCTCCAAATTTAAGGAAAGCCATCACTATAAAATTTATAAAAAATGGCCTAACAACGAGAGGTGGTAGGGTAGTTTTTGTGATAGAAATAGCAAAATTGAGGGCAGAGGCTGATAAAAGCCGCACTCAATACTTGAATAGTGTTTCAAAGTAGCTGATGGTGCATGGAACCAGGGAGTACTTCCCTCTACTCCCCACAATATAGGTATACAACCTAACAAACTTTAAACACAAAATCGTTCCAGCACTCTTTACAATAGTGTCAAAAATTTCTTCGTTATCACTAATCAAACAATTCAAGTGATTCAGATGGGGAGTGAAAAACAGGTATCCAAGTCCAGAGTATAATTTTCTTTATCCAAATGTTCTTTAGTTTTCACAGACAGTTTCTTCTTTCATAAATTCATACATCATAGCCAACGCGTTTCGTCTCCTGAGAGACTTCTTCAGGGCTATTGAAAAAACATACAAATATATGTGTTTAAAAAAGGGATAAGATGGAGCCTACTCCTAATCACAACATTATATACACAAAGTTTAAAATGTATTTACATAATTGAGTAGCCATTATATACATAGATAGAAACATATCCAAATACACAAGAGCAGTAACACCCAGATGCATTAATAGCTCAATGTAAAAACCATTTTCAGTGTCCAATCACATATTAAAACTTATCATAGTGAATGTAGAACAAGATTTCTAAAGTTGATTAACACCCCTCCACAAAAGCAATATTCATGTGAACTTAGTCAATTTGTTCAAAGAGGCCCATATAGTAATACAAAAAACAATTAAAACCCATACCTGGGCCAGTGGGTAGAACAGAAACCGTCCTACTGATCAATACATATGCACATCCCCTAGCAAGAAACAAATCAGCCCACAACGCCCAGTTGATCGCAGTTATTACAGACATAAAGAGTACGTATCCCTTTTGGGACTTGATACTTACAGAGGACTTTAATTCGAACTTAATACACACCCCAGACGAAGATGACATGCTAGTATCTGACACCATATACTGGAATGTTCTGCCGCAATATCAGCCAATAAGACCTACAGCGGATCACGTAGGTCAAGGACTGGTAAATGCTCTAGAGTTTCTTCGGTTGAGAGAAATAAATGGCAGAACAATAGACGATTTCCCACCGAAACACACATTTCATGGTGGGAAGACAAGATCAAGACTGGACTATACAGCAGTTTCAGTATCATTGATGCCATTTCTCTCAACCAGGAGTGACCATTCCTACCAGCACATACACTTCAGGCTGAAAATCACCAAACATCAGGCAAACACAACAATTGAAGGAAATATTCACACTGTTGACCTAAAACCCCATAAATGGTCAAATGAGACAATCGATACATTACAGTCCAAGATAAAAATGAAGATAATGGCTAGTGAAGTTGAGGCCCAGAATAAATACAAGCTTGGGTAAAATTTACTGCAGATCTTTCAACATTAATGCCTAAAGGACAACACCAGACAAAAATTCACAGTCAAAAAAGAGAACCGAACAAAAAAACTACGGCTGGGTTTCGAGCCTAGCAATGCAAACTTAAAAAAGCAATTAGGAGGTTAAAAAGAACAGCTCCCGACCAACTAGCATGGGAGAGGGTACGGCAGCTAAGGAAAACCGATAAAAAAGAGCTTTCAGAAGAAAAATGACTGAGCAACGATAGATTTTGGGCTGAATTGCTTTGTAGCGCTTATAAAATGAATTCAAACAAGTTTTGGGAAATTATAAACAAATTACACAGGCCGGTGAACACACTCTCATCAAACATTCAAGAATACGAGTGGGCTGAATTTCTAACCACAAAGTTCATAGAACCCGTTACCCAAGACAGGTCAGAAGTAAACTTCCAGACCCAGGCCGATGGAAAAGATATATCCATGGGGGTAACCGAACAGCTCAGGAGAGGTCACCACACGTCATACGAGAGAAAAAAAGGATATGGGGACTAGGCAAATAGAGGAAAAAGGGAAGTCGCTGGGAATAAATGGCATTCATTCCCCGATAACAGCGACAAGCCATTCATCTTTGTCAAGCGAAGGAGTCACATGTATAATTAAGAAATGTAGAAGTGACGGTGCTCCTGCCCCTAATGGAATCCCTCAAGCAATTTTTAAGCAATACATATCGTTCTGGGGCAATCATCTTGTTAACCTATATAAAGAAATAGAGCTCCTAAATTATATACCACCGAATTGGCAAGGCTCGATATTGACACCTATTTTTAAAGGAGGAGAGAGAGAGAGAGAACTAATCCCTCAAACTACAGGTTAATAGCCCTCCTGTACGTTGAAGCCAAATATTATGCCACACTCGTCCTAGAAGACCTGAAGGATTGGTCTGATAACCTCAACCTTATCCCTGTCAACCAGACAGGCTTCAGGCAAGGAATAGGGACGATAACGAACATCTTAGCACTATCTCTAATAGCTAACAAGTGCAAGCAGAGTAAACAACAACTTTACCTCTGCTTTATAGACCTAAAGGCAGCTTTTGATAGTGTTGATCGTCACCTCCAGTGGAAAAAGTTGTGAGCATGGGATATACCTGAAAGGCTACTAAAAGGTATACTGCTATTCTATTCCAACACATGGTTAAGAATTAAGATAGGTGATGGGACCAGACTATAGAGGAAGCTGACACCGACCACAGGCCTCAAGCATGGGTGTGTCCTGGCCCCACATCTTTTTAATTTGTTCATGTCAGATCTTTCGCAGAGGCTGGACTGCACTAACTCTCACCCGCCAAAACTTGGTAAACTGGTACTCACTCACCTCTCATATGCCGACGATGTGGTGCTAATGAGTCAAACAAAGATCGGTCTTCAAAGAGTCTTAAATGAAATGTCAGATTACATTTCAGCAAACAAACTTGAAATAAATACATCAAAGACTAAAACTAGGGTGATTGGCAGGCAGCGGCGATGTAAGCAGACAATCTGGCTTAAAGGCAACCAACTTGAGGAAGTTAAAAAATATAAGCACCTAGGATTCTATGTTGACAATTCACAAAAACACACAGAACAAAATAAGTACATGATTCAGAGAACCAGTGCCCTCATATTCGCCTTCAGTCAACTGGCAAAAAAGTTGAAAGGTCCATCATACAAACCACTGCTTGCAGTAATGACGGCGAAAATCCTTCCTACGATAACATACGCCAGCGCTGCTTTTCATGGTGAAGACGGAGAGGTTTTAAACCAACTAACAGCATCCATGTATAAAAAAGTATTTCAGATACAAAGGTCGGCCTCGCCGGCACAGGTCCGTCTTGAATTCGGCTTAATAAATGAAGACATAGGTAGAATGTACGCTACAGTAAAAACCTGGTACCGGCTGAAACAAAATGCAGCCACATCACAAATTAATGAGGCCCCATGGACCGAAGTAGACGAGGACCTAAATTCTCATTTTAATCAATACCTTTGTAAATTTCTTTCAATAACCTGTACAACTGACTTATGGAACAAAAATCTGCCGTATCAGTCTTTCAAACAAGCTATAAACAAAGTAGCTAAAACCCATTCAGCACAAACTGACAAAAATATCTTTAGGCTAAGGTCGAAAGCTTGGATGGTGATAAATAATTACAAGTTTCTTGCACAGACGTCATACTTGAATTTGTCATTTTGCATTGACATTAAAAAACAATTAATGGCATTACGTTTTGGAAAATTACCATCTTTGGCGGATCAGCCAACCTGGGTGCATACAGGTCCTAAATCATGCCAGCTGTGTGATTACTACAAAGAAGACTTTATTCATGTAATTTGCACATGCAACAAACTTTACAATGAACGAGCAATTCTGCTCAAACAAAGTTTTAATGTGAGAGGCATTAGGTCCTGTAGAGCTGCTATAATTGCGTGCCTAAACCCTTCAGACCCACAACTGAACGGTAGACTGATCAAATTCCTCAAGGTTTTTTCGAAGCTTTGTTAAAAGGGTCAGAATTCTGGTAAAAGAACAAAAATGGCAAACTCATGGCTATAGAATTTTAATAATGAAATTTTATGAGGGTCAAGCAGCGATAAAATGAATATATTGTATAATTCTCTTTTATTAATCTGTTTTGTATAATTCTTTTTTATTAATGTATATAATAGCAACTCAATTATGTAAATGCATTTTAAACGTTGTGTATATAATGTTGTGATTAGGAGTAGGCTCCATCTTATCCATTTTTTAAACATATATATTTGTATGTTTTTTCAATAGCCCTGAAGAAGTCTCTCAGGAGACGAAACGCGTTGGCTATGATGTATGAATTTGTTAATGAAGAAACTGTCTGTGAAAAATAAAGAACATTTGTATAAAGAAAAATATACTCTGGACTTGGATACCTGTTTTTTCACTCCCCATTTGCTGAATCACTTGAATTGTTTGATTAGTGATAACAAATAATTTTTTGACACTATTGTAAAGAGTGCTGGAACCTTTTTTGTTTATAGTTTTTGTGATAGAGGCACATGAATATCATCAGACAGAGGTATTCTACTCATGGATAATCTTCCTCAAAGCAAATCCAAGTACAAATGTGTTTTACTTCTACAAAGAAGATGAACTACTGGAGGAATACATTCCTTTTGAGGATATTGAAATTCCACTAACTTACCAGGAGCATGCGCTCTGGTTTAAAGGTGCCCTAAAACATTTAGATCACATTACCAGGCTCGGTCCACTAGGTAGACTAGGAGCAACATGGCCGGTTTCAGCCAGCTATACTCCACATCCTAAAATTAATGAAATGACAGATGTGGAACTATGAGCTCAACTCAAAGAGCTAATCCAAATCTATATAGACAATTGGTTCAATATGTCATGCGGACTCTTACAGTCCAACCACCAATAATGATTCCACAACACCCCCCCCCCCCCACCAGGGGAACACAAATAAAATTACACCACAGACTCTACATTCGGTCGTTGGTAAATTACCCATAAAACTGGAACAAAATCCATTCTGGATAGCTCAAAAAATTACTCAAATCGAGGCAGTATTTCCTAATACTACCCCTCAGGAGAAACACAGAATTTTAACAATCTGTTTACCAATAGGGATTGTACCACATTTGGAAGACTGCGACACTTGGGGTACAGTCTTTGCTGCAATTTACACTAAAACACATGGTGTTCTGTCTATGGCGGTAATACCAGGCGTCCTGAAACAAATTCAAAATGAATACGGGGCAGAGCCTGCTTTAAATCTAGGTATTCAATTACTGAAAGATTTCAAACAGGTCTCAACAATAATATTAGCTAATATTAAAGTTGAAGCAGCATCAATGGCAATCCGCCAAAAGTTAAGGGAATTTGATGTAACTGAGCAACCACAAGAACTGGCCAGAATAACTGAAAAATCCTTTGAAGAATTAGGCAGAGACAGCTTGGGTGGGAAACCAGTTAAACCCTAACTGTCTGAAAGCCCTGAAAAGGTCTTTACTAAAAACACTCCACCTCATATTAAAACGAAGTAGGAAAATAGCAAACAAACTTCAAAAGAGAAGCGTTCTCATTGCAGAGGTAGGTCTCCTCAACAGAGACCTCTGAAAGGAGGTATAACCTCAGGAACAGGGATAATTTGAGAAAACCTGATAGATATCAAGACACTGATACACGTTCCTCTCGTACCATTCAGACTTCCTCACACAAATCCAGAAGAAGAGGACAGTCAAAGGTCAAAATAAGCTTTATTCGGCTTTTGAGAGTAAAACCATAAAAGCAACAAAAACAAATACATAAATACAAAAATAACTCAACATAACATTGCATAATTAAAAGGGAATACATTTGAACCAACTAAAATAGTTTAACAAATCAACGATTCAAAGCAAATCAGTAACCCAAGATACACAGAATCCCCCTTTTTCATCCAGTGTTATAGTGATTTGGTACTCGGGAACCAGGGTAAAAGTCATGCAGGTCCCAAATACAGATGGAGCCATCTCCAAGTTTGGGCTGGGTAGAACGCAAAAAGGGGGTAATGTTCCTACGTTTGAATTTGATTAAAATCAAGTCCCCCGAAACATTTTTGGGCAGATGACCAAGCCACCCCACCCTTCTGACACTCAGTATCCCACCATCTAGCGCGGATGGTAATGGTCTATTGTTATTGAGCCAATAAATGGCTTTATTCAGTAGATCCTGATGTAATTCACGTGTGCCTGGGCTGAGTGCAGGGACCCCAGAAAGAACGGTGACATATGGGGCGGCTTCAGGGGGTAGATCAATACGATGCCCTCTTTCTGCTGAGATAATAGGAACTCTATGTGGGGCATGTTCAGGATTCAGAGTATCACTACGACCAGATAGAATGGGTGGTATAACAGGGGAGTCACAGGTTTGAGGTATCCTGGGAGCATTGTTGATAGACCTTTCCTGAATGTTAGCGGGGATAGAACATGTAGATATAACAGCGTTTCCAGGTGTTGGATTTGACCTTATTACAGATTTTTCGATCCTGGACAGCCTGTCCCCCAAATCATTGATTTTTGCTATCAATGGAGATAGAGCAGTGTATAATAGGCGCTCGATTTGGGCCAAAAGAGTCAATTGTAGGGGGGATACAAAGTCATTTGGTCGGGTCTCAGCTTTATCCAACGTTGATGAGGCTGGGTTGTGGCCAGGTGAAGAGGGGCTGCAGTTATTGGATAGAGAGAGGGTAATATTGGGGGAAGCCTGGGGAGTGCTAATTGTTTGATCAGTGACTCTGGTCACTATGGGGGGGTAGAAGCATCCGGGATATAGTTTGTGCCACACAGGGCGTTCAGCTCTTCCCAGATGGACATAGTAGGTGGTAGACAGGATCCCGGGCACCAGTGTAGGTAGTTAGAACGGTAGGGGTTGAAAGGATAATGAAGTGGCTGTACCTTCTCATATGATGGGGCCAAGAGTGGTGGCCCGTCCCGTCCTCCTTGTGCCTCCGAGGGCCACAGAGGGCCCGCCCTTTGCCCGGGCTTCGCCCCGCGCGCGGTCCCGCGACGCGGGGACTGCTGTCCTTTAATCACGCCTCCTTGGGCGGAAATCCGCTGGTGCGCCGCTAGGGCGTCTGGGGGATGTAGTTTTTTGGCCCCTCACGGCCGGTGGAGCTGGTTTGCTGGGTCCGTGAGCAGGAGAAAAGGTAGGCTGTCCCCCTGTGCAGGAAGACGCTGTCCGCTGCTTGTGTCCCCGAGTGTCTGGTGAGCCCCCCGCTTTGCCGGGACTGCTGTCCTTTAATCACGCCTCCTTGGGCGGAAATCCGCTGGTGCGCCGCTAGGGCGTCTGGGGGATGTAGTTTTTTGGCCCCTCACGGCCGGTGGAGCTGGTTTGCTGGGTCCGTGAGCAGGAGAAAAGGTAGGCTGTCCCCCTGTGCAGGAAGACGCTGTCCGCTGCTTGTGTCCCCGAGTGTCTGGTGAGCCCCCCGCTTTGCCGGGACTGCTGTCCTTTAATCACGCCTCCTTGGGCGGAAATCCGCTGGTGCGCCGCTAGGGCGTCTGGGGGATGTAGTTTTTTGGCCCCTCACGGCCGGTGGAGCTGGTTTGCTGGGTCCGTGAGCAGGAGAAAAGGTAGGCTGTCCCCCTGTGCAGGAAGACGCTGTCCGCTGCTTGTGTCCCCGAGTGTCTGGTGAGCCCCCCGCTTTGCCGGGACTGCTGTCCTTTAATCACGCCTCCTTGGGCGGAAATCCGCTGGTGCGCCGCTAGGGCGTCTGGGGGATGTAGTTTTTTGGCCCCTCACGGCCGGTGGAGCTGGTTTGCTGGGTCCGTGAGCAGGAGAAAAGGTAGGCTGTCCCCCTGTGCAGGAAGACGCTGTCCGCTGCTTGTGTCCCCGAGTGTCTGGTGAGGACAGTCAGAAAACAAGGAACAACGTGTGAATTCCAAAGACGATCAGCACGTTCAGAAAAACAAGAAACCTCAATTCACCAAAAAGAAGGTAGCAGGTCTAAAAATCAGACATGCCGAGGATCTTGAGGACACAACTCAACAACGGGGAATGTGCTCAGACAATGTTGGATAGCCCAGCAGAAGTCACCATAGCTTGTAAGAACTTGAAGGATCATCTGGAGACAGTGGACTTGAATTAATTCATCAGTGAGAGCACTCTTTTGGAACGACTTTCTAAGGGTTATGACATTCTTCTAGCTTCACAAGACTGGCCACCAGATATTGTCAGGGAGTGCCCACATGGCAAAGACATCATTATGCCAGCCTTCTCCAACCACATTCCAATTTATTTAAAATATACTTATGCCAGGAAATGGGCAGTGGCCCAAGCTCCTGCACTATATAAAAATCATGTAGGATGGGATGAGGATTCTCCTCACCATAAAATCCAGTTGAAAATCAACCAACTGCACAAAGGCAGTACCCAGTTAAGCAAGAAGCTAAAAAACAGGTCAGGGAGATATTAGATCAACTTGAATACCAAGGGGTGATTAAAACATGCACCTCATCAATGAACAATCCTTTGTTTCCTGTCTCCAAACCAGACAATACGTATCGTCTAGTATTTGATTACAGACATCAAACTCTTGTTGCAAAACTTTTGCAGTACAAAATGCACAGTGCAGCATTAATGAATAACATTATGCGTAAAAAGTATAAAACCACATTAGATATTTCTAACGTTTTTTTCTGTCAAAACATTGCACCAGAAAGTAGGTATTTGACCGCTTTCTCAACTATGGGGACACAGCGTCACTTCAGTCGTCTCCCTCAGGGATTCAAGAATAGTCTGGAATTATTCTCAGTAAGGGTAACAGAGTTACTACAAACTTATAATGATGAAGCATTGTCATATGTCGATGACATCTATCTAACAGACGATGACTTGGATAGGCACTTTAATAGCGTGAATACAATTATATTGGGATTCGCCTCAGAAGGGTACAAATTCAATTCTAAAAAATCTAGAATTTCCCATTTAAACGTCCTCTTTCTAGGATATGAACTTTCAAATTAAGGCAAAAGCCTGGAAGCAAACTTTCAAGAGAAATGTGCGCTGCTCCAACCTCAGAAGGGTACAAATTCAATTCTAAAAAATCTAAAATTTCCCATTTAAACATCCTCTTTCTAGGATATGAACTTTCAAGTGAAGGCAAAAGCCTGGCAGCAAACTTTCTAGAGAAATGTGCGCTGCTCCAACCTCCAAAAATGCTGAAAAACTAAGGGGCAGATTTATGAGGCTCTTGCGCCTCCTTGCGCCGCAATTGCGTCACGTAATGTGACGCAACAGCGGCGCAAACAATGCGCCCTATTTACAACGTGACGCATCTAGGAGATGCGTCACGTTGGAAACCCCTGCGCCATAAGGAGGCGTTCCTGCGCAGGGGGGGGCGTTCCTGCGCAGGAACGTCTCCTAAAAGTGGCTGAGTGAAATCTATGAGATTTCACTCAGTCACTTTCTACGTCAATTCCCTGCGCCTGCTTGAAGCAGGCGTAAGGGTGACGCAGCATGCATAGAATAGGTGGCTCCTGTGCATTGCAGGAGTCATGTCGCACTTGCGACATGACTCCTGCAATGCGCCGCACGTACGCCGAGAGATGCGTCACGCATCCTCACTGCCTTGCACCATGGTGCGCCGCATCATAAATGCGGCGCACCATGGGTGGCGGAGCAGTGGCGCACTGTGGCGCATGTTAACTGGCGCATCCCTGGGGATGCGTCAGTTAACATAAATCTGCCCCTTAAAGTCGATTCTAGGTTTCCTAAATTTCGGAAGAACATACATTCTACACTACGCAGAAAGGGTTAAACCTCTCTACGAATTAATAAAACCTGATTTTAAATCAGTTAATTGGACACAAAAACACACAGAAATTTTGCGTTTATTGCAAACAAACATGTTAGCAACAAAACATTTGCAAACACGCGTAAACATACGCAAATTAGTGATCCGAATCATTCCAGGACAATGCGGATTCACGTACTTAACTTTTAACGAAGGTGAAAAAGTACCAATAGCTTACACATCATATTTGTACAAACAGGCAGAAATGAAGTTTACTTCAACAGAAAAAATTCTGACAGCGTTTCAAACTGCAGTAGCAAAAGAGAGAGCCCTCGCACAGGGTAAGCGCATTATGGTCATTAGACCTGTACCTGCCTTAGAGGCAGTGACAAAAGCGAGCATTAAAAATGCTAAAGCTTTACATCCAAGATGGATACAATGGGTTAATTCTCTTGTTGTAACAGACGTTGAATAATTTTTTGATCCTTATTTGAAAACCCAAGCATTTCTATAATATGAACAAGAATGTGTTCTGCCTACTGAAATTCTGCCTCTAGATCAGTATGAATGTATAATTTATACTAACAGATCAGCTCAATCCGCTAAGGGTGGTAAAGAAGCCTATAGTGTGCCGTGCGTGATCGTTAAAGGTCGCTTGCGCAATGGCAAATTCCGACCAATGGTCACTAAAACTCAATCTCTAGGAGATTGTACAGCTCAGCGGGCTGAATTACAAACATTCAAGCTGGCACTTGAGAATACGGACCGCGAATTCCCCACACTCACAGTGTGCGATTCGTATTATTGAGTTCAATCTCACAATGAATACCTGCAGAACTGGATTCAAAACAGTTACAAAGATGCAAAAGGTGGCATGAGCAAGCATAAAAGGCTTTGGGAACAAGTAGTTCAGTTAGAACAGGGACTACAAATCACTCATGTGATACATACGCTGAGTCATCAACCTGATGGCGTTCACGTTGAAGGAAATTCAACCTAATGAAGCAGCGAAGGCAGCTGGGCAAATGGCTTCCGTAGTTGCAATCACTCGTTCAAAAACAAAAATAGACGGCGAAATAATGCAAGCTGTCAATGCCTCAAGCAAAGACAGTGGTAAAACATTGCCAAAAGGGTTTCCACTCAAATACTCTTACATAACTGATGCAAATAATGTTCTGTTTGCTCGAATCTCTGGGGTGGGGGATAGAGTAATTAGATTAGGACTAATTTTAGCAGCACATGAAGGGCTTGCTTCTGTACATGCAGGTGTTTCCGCCACAGTATCATTATTAAAACAGAGATACTGGTAGCCGCCCAATGAGGAAACAGACCAGAAACTATTTTGTAGAATGTCAAATCTGCCAAAAGATGAAAGTCCCTACAGTGCAACGTCCTGCGCAGTCGCCCCTGTTAATTTCAGATAAACCATTAGCTTGCATTTACCTGGACCACTGCGGTCCCTTACAGAGGGATGGTAAGTATAAATATATCATGGTCGTAGTGGATTCGTGTTCAAAGTTCATTTGGATGTGGCCTCGGCACTCAGCTGACGCTCAAACTGTTATAGAAGATTTGCGAGTCTTTATCGGCACATACGCAGTCGGCACTCTACATTCTGACCAGGGTCCTGCGTTTAGCTCTCGAGCTTACAAGGAGGCCATGGCCAAATTGGGTGTTGCATTGCGGTACTCTAGTCCATTCCATCCTGAGGGAAATTCGGTTGCGGAGAGACAAAACCGGGACATAAAGCAATCAATAACAGCTTGGGTATTAGGCTTGGGTGACGGGTGGGTCAAACATCTAATAAGTTTCCAATGTAGTCTTTACAATCTGCAAAGAAGTTCTCAAGGGGGTTTCACTCCATATGAAGTCCTTTTTGGGACCAGAATGATAGTAGCGGACCTCGATTGTCCCAAGCGACCCTTGAACCCACCAGGTAGGTCGCCCCCCCTCCGCAGAGCACCGCCTGTGTCCCTGCCCCAGCTGCCGCTGCTGAGGAAGTTCAAGGCCCTCCTCCATCCGCAGGCTACCACCTGCACCTCATCCCTGGTGGCCAGTGGTAGGCCGTAGGTTTGTTCATCTTCCGCTTTATTGTTTTATTGTATTGCCTGTTTTTCATTGTTGTGTCTGTCACTGCTGTTGTTCTGTCTTCCCCCGCTGCCTGTTCGTGGTCCGTGCCCATTTCCCTCCCTCTGTTCCCCTAGCTGCCCCGTGTCTCTGCCCGTTTTTTCCTTCTGTTCCCCTCGCTGCCCCTTGTCTCTCAGCCTGGTTTTCCCTTCAATTCCCCTCGCTGCCCCATTGCCTCTCTGCCCGTTTTTACCTTCTGTTTCTCAGCTGCCCCTGTATTCTTGCGCCCTTTTTGCCTTCTGTGCCACTCATTTTTCCCTGTATTTCCGTGCCCACTTGCCTCTGTGACACTCGTTTTTTCCCTGTATTTCTGTGCCCTCTTGCCTCTGTGACACTCATTTTTTCCCGATATTTCTGTGTCCTCTTGCCTCTGTGACACTCGTTTTTTCCCTGTATTTCTGTGCCCTCTTGCCTCTGTGACACTCGTTTTCCCTGTATTTCTGTGCCCTCTTGCCTTCTGTGACACTTGTTTTTCCTGAATTTCTGTGCCCTCTTGCCTTCTGTGACACTCGTTTTTCCCTGTATTTCTGTGCCCTCTTGCCTCTGTGACACTCGTTTTTTCCCTGTATTTCTGTGCCCACTTGCCTCTGTGACACTAATTTTCCCTAGTTTTTTTGTGCCCTTTTGCTTTCTGTTCACTTCATCATCCCTCACCGCCCCGCCGCTGCGTCCCCTGTGGCCCCACCCCTCTGACTGCCCACTGCCCATTCGCTGCCCCCGCTTCCGCCTCCCAGCTGATCCTCACTCCCACCTCCCCATATAGGCCGACCAGTGCACGGTGAGGAGAGCAACCCTTGGCCCCACCAGGTAGGTCGCTTCCCTTCTGCACAGCACTGCCCGAGTGTCCTGATCCTGCCCCAGCTGCCACTGCTGAGGAAGTTCGAGGCCCTCCACCACCCGCAGGATAACACCTGCGCCTCATCCCTGGTGGCCAGTGGTAGGCCGTAGGTTTTTTCATCTTCCGCTTTATTGTTTTATTGTATTGCCTGTATTTCACTGTTGTGTCTGTGGCTGCTGTTGTTCTGTCTACCCCCGCTGCCTGTGCCCGTTTTCCTCCCTCTGGTCCCCTCGCTGCCCCTGTGTTTCTGCCCGGGTTTTCCTTCTCTACCCCTCGCTGCCCCTGTGTCTCTGCCTGGTTTTCCCTTCTGTTCCCCTCGCTGCCCCCGTGTTTCTCAGCCCGGTTTTCCCTTCTGTTCCCCTCACTGCCCCCATGCCTCTCTGCCCGTTTTTGCCTTCTATTTCTCAGCTGCCCCTGTATTCTTTTGCCCTTTTTGCCTTCTGTGCCACTCGTTTTTTCCCTGTATTTCTGTGCCCTCTTGCCGTCTGTGACAATCGTTTTTCCTGTATTTCTGTGCCCTTTTTACCTTCTGTGCCACTATTTTTTTTCCTGTATTTCTATGTTCTCTTACCTTCAGTGACACTCGTTTTCCCTCGTTTTTTGTGCCCTTTTGCCTTCTGTTCCCTTCATCGTCCCTCACCGCCCCCGTAGCTGCGTCCCCTGTGGCCCATCCCCCTGACTGCCCACTTGCTGCCCCGCCTCCCACCTCCCAGCTGCTCCTCCCTCCCCATATATGCCGGCCCCTGCGCGGCTGCACCGCTGGCGCACCGACAGCGCGCCCAAGGCAAGCCCGTCTGCGCCTGTCTGTGCCTGTACCGCTCCAGCACCAGAACCCCTGGCCCCCGCACCCACCACGACGACCGCCGCCACTACGATGCCAGCACTCTGCACGCTCTCAACTCCGGACGGACACACACCTGCTTCAAGGCTGCCCCAAAATGCACACACGGTCCCTTCACCTGCCAAGAAAGACCTCAACCACCTCCGATGCATACTACTGAGCACACGCTCCGCACGCAAACACGTCGTCGAGCTCTGGGACCTGCTCAACACAACATCGTCGCCTTCCTGACAGAGACCTGGTTGAACAACTCCTTCGCACCCGACATCGCCATAGCCATCCCAGACGGCTACAAGACCACCCGCAGAGACCGCACCAACAGAGATGGAGGAGGAATCACCATCGTCCACAAGAACAGCATCAGGGTCTCAACTAGCACTCACGACGCGCTCAGCACCGCCGAACACATGCACTTCCAGATCCACACAGACCCTAACTCCACCCTCAGAGGCACCCTCGTCTACCGACCCCCCGGACCCTGTCCCCTGTTCAGCGACTCTATTGCCGACTTCATCAGCACGCACACCCTGACCTCCACCGACTGCATCCTCCTCGGAGACCTGAACTTTCACCTTGAGAACAACAACGACAACAACTCCACAACTCTAATCAATAACCTCGCCAACCTAGGTCGGAAGCAACTCCGTCAGCCACACCATCGAACTCCTCTGGACCGACCACCACTGCATCCACTTTGCCTACCAGAAACCCACCACACACCCCCGCACCCAACAGATCCCCCACCGCTGCTGCAGCAATATCACCGAAGACCAACTACATGCTAACCTCGCTCTCAGCCACCCACCGAACCCTCCAACACCGACGACGCTACCCACAGCCTCAGACGCTGGATCGAGGACTGCACCAACACCCTCACCCAGCTGAAGAAACCCCCTCACAGAGACACCAGCAAGAGGACCAGCTGGTTCACCCCAGAACTCCTTGCCTCCAAGCAAGCCTGCCGGAAACTAGAGAAGGAATGGCACAGTGAACAAACTCTGGACATCCACGCAGCCCATAAGGACGTCATCCGCAGCCACCACCACCTCATCAGAGAGGCCAAGAGGGTCTCCTTCAAAGACCGCCTCGACAACAACGCACACAATAGCAAGGAGCTCTTCAACATCGTGAAGGAACTCTCCAACATCGTGAAGGAACTCTCCAACGCCAACGACATCCAGCAGTCGCAAGCCCAGTGCGACTCCCTCGCCACCTTCTTCCACCGCAAGATAGCAGACATCCACGACAGCTTCAACACCCAGACAGCCCCAACAGACAAGTACACAACAGACCCTCCGCACACAATCGACCATGACCCCCTGCTAGCCTTGACCAGCGTGAGTGTTAATGACACCATCAGACCATTAGCACAATCCACTCTGGCTCTCCGTCAGAGCCATTCCCGCACCACGTCTTCAAAAAAGCATGCAGCTCCATCGCACCCCACCTGCACAACGTCATCAATCTCTCCCTAGAGACCGTGACCCTCCCAGAGAGCTGGAAACACGCCGAGATCAACACCCTACTCAAAAAACCTAAGGCAGACCCAAGAGACCTCAAGATATTCCGGCACATCTCTCTGCTCCCCTTCCCGGCCAAGCCAAGGTCATCGAGAAAATCGTCAACAGACAGCTAACCCAATACCTCGAAGAAAATAGAATCCTGGACCCTTACCCGTCAGGGTTCCGCAGCAACCACAGCACCAAGACCGCCCTCATCGCCGCCACCGACAACATCAGGACCCTGCTGGACAACGGTGAGACCGCAGCACTCATCGTCCTAGACCTCTCCGCCGCCTTCGACACAGTCTGCCACCGCACTCTACGTGCACGCCTCCACGCCGCAGGGATCCGAGAGAAGGCTCTGGAATGGACCACCTCCTTCCTCTCTGGCAGAACCCAGAGCGTCAGCCTCCCCCATTCCGTTCCAAAGCCTCCGAGATCATCTGCAGCGTACCCCAGGGATCCCGCTCGCACACGTCGCCCGACAGCACGACCTCAACGTAATCTCCTACGCTGACGACACTCAACTAATCCTCTACCTCACCAAGGACTCCATCACCACCAAAGCCAACCTTCACAAAGGAATGAAGGCTGTCGCCAACTGGATGAAGATCAGCTGTCTGAAGCTGAACTCAGACAAGACGGAGGTCCTCATCCTTGGCTCCAACCCTTCGGCCTGGGACTACTCCTGGTGGCCGACGGCACTAGAGGCAGCCCTGACACCCACAGACCACGCACGCAACCTGGGAATCATCCTCGACTCAACGCTCTCAGTGAGCAAGTAAGTCAACGCCGTCTCCTCCTCCTGCTTCACCACCCTCTGCATGCTCCGCAAGATCTACAGATGGATCCCGACAGACACAAGAAAGACAGTCACCCAGGCCATCGTTAGCAGCAGACTCGAATACGGAAACGCTCTCTACGCGGGAGCCCCGACCAAGCTCATCAAGCGACTACAACGCATCAAAACGCCTGGACACGACTGATCCTCGATGTACCACGACACGGCCACATTACCCCCCACTTGAGAAACCTGCACTGGTTTCCCGTCAACAAGAGGATATCCTTCAAGCTCCTCATCCACGCACACAAAGCACTCCACAAGACCGGCCCAGCCTACCTCAACAGACGGCTCTCCTTCTAAATTCCCACAGTCCTGCGCATCCGAAGAACAACCACCGGCGGGAGATCCTTCTCCCACCTCACCGCCAAGATATGGAACACCCTCCCACTGAACCTACGACAGACCCAAGACCTGCTGACCTTCAGAAGGATACTCAAGATCTGGCTGTTCGATCAGTAGCACCCCCCAGCACCTTGAGACCCTCGCGGGTATGTAATGCGCTTTACAAATGACTGATGATTGATTGATCGATCATAGAGACGACACCACATTCCTCCCCAAGTAGTATCTAAACTGCAAGAACTACGACATAGATTAATACATTCAAAACATATAATAACTAGAACAGTCTTACATGACATGGTCTTTCAGGCGGCAGGATGGCACGGGATTTCGTTGTAGATGATACTGAGAGTTGCCTCGGCAACCAAAGGCACTAAGAGGAGGGATCACCAGGACAGTCTCTAGGGAGTGCGCACTGGCTAGAGAGGCCTCATGATCAACTCACACTGCTCCCGGATAGTCTGCTTTAGACTCTTCCGAAACATCACAATCAGGAGACATTTCTCGACCAGGTGCAGGCCTTCTCACCTCACTGGATACATCCCTGGCAGGATGAAAAGTCTTTGAGAAGGACACACTCCTAGTGACCGTTTCCGCACCCTTCTGTGCAGTAACTCGGGTCCCATTCAGGTGGGTGATGATCCATGGCTCCTTTTCGAAAGGCAGACTGAATTTGCTGTTAGAAGTTCTGTTCTGCAGGAGGATGAGGGCACCCACTCTTAGATCGGGTTGTCGTGATCCGTGTCATTTGCTGGCATAGTCATTTCGACACTGACGTCGGCCTTGAATGTGCAGTACATTTAGGGATTTCAGACCCATCATCAGATGATGGGGAATAGAGTCAGCAACCACACATCCCATGGACATGTGCCCGGTAGCCACTCTGGTTATGGAGTGAGGCGTTTGTCCCTACACCCGGAGGAACGAGAAGATGGCTAGCACCAAGTACTGGTGGCGCTCATGAGCAATGCGGATAACTTTGTTTAGGGTGCGCATAAACCTTTCCGCCTCACCATTTGCTTGAGGCTATCTCTGGGTTATGCTTTTGTGGGTATTCCGTAGAGATGATAGATAACTGGCCATTTCTTTTCCCTGAAACAGAGGGCCATTGTCAGTTCATATCTCTTGGATGAGCCCATGAATGGCCATCACTTTTTCCAACTTTGGGATGACCTCACTCGCATTCAGTGACTGTATTATTTTCACCTCAGGATATTTTGAGTGGCCATCGATCAGCACGAATGTGTGTCTCCCATCCGGAAGGTTACTGAAGTCCAGACTGATGCAGGCCCTGGGGTGATTGTGTAGGGGTTCAGTGATTATTGGAGCAGGGGGACCACTCTCACCGATGGCCTGACACCATTGGCATGGTACTCCACGCGGCAGTTGTACCCCTGCAGCTGCAGCATCCACTTTTCTATTTGTGGCGGTTGTTTCGAGGCCGTTCCAGTGAACAGTGACAGGAGCGGTTTGTGGTCAGTTGCCACAATGAATGGATGACAATATACATACAGGTGTAGTGGTGACACCCCCAGTGGATGGCAATGGCTTCCTTTTCTATTTGTGAATACCGGTGCTCAGTGTCGGTTAAAGACCGACTTGCAAAGGCCACCGGGGCCCAATCTTCTTCCGCCCGACTCCACTGCAGTAGGACTACTCCAAGACCCTTCAGCCCAGCATCAACCGCCACCAGGGTCAACTTCCAAGGGTCAAAGAAGGCGAGGGTAGTGTTGGCCCATTCTTGACTGCTTGAAAAGCTGTGTCATGCTTGTGACCCCATGTCCAGGAGACAGAGGCTTTCGTGAGTTCCCGGAGAGGCGCAGTGAGGGTGGTAAGATCTCGGATGAATCAGCCATAGTAGTTGACCGTGCCAAGGAAACTTCAGACTTCAGTAACACTGGTGGGATCAGGGGCCATTTTTATATTGCGCACCTTGTTTGGATCTGGAGTTACACCTGAAGCCAAGAATACGTAACCAAAGAATTGGAGCTTCTGTTTGAGGAACTCGCACTTGTCTCGATGGAGGGTGAGAGCAGATTCTTGGATCCTTTGAAGCACAAGCGTCAGCCTGGCATTGTGTTCGGCAATTGTCTTGGCATGAATGAGAATGTCATCGCTGATGTTCACTACCCCTGGAATGTCCAACAGTAACTCATGGATCACATTCTGGAATACCTCCGCTGGGCTCGACACTCCAAAGCTCAGATGATTGTACCTCCTCAAGCTGACATAGGTGGAAAAGATTGTGATGTAGCGTGACTCTTTAACCAGCACTAACTCATGATATCGTGATCGAAGGTCAAGCTTTGAGAACCAGGACGCTCCACTCAGTTCCCCAATGAGATCATCAATCGTGGGGGTGAGGTGCAGTACTCTTTTTATTGCGGCATTGGGTAACCTCATGTCAAGACAGATCCGCACCTCTCCCGGTTGCTTGGGCTTTCGAGTGACCACGATGGGTGATACCCACGTTGTGGGTCCCGTCACCTTCTCAATGATCCCGGGAGATTCCAGTTTGGCTAGTTCCTTCTTGTGGTCTCAGGTGAAAAGCTACACGCCAGTGGCGTAATGCTACAGGCTGAACAGTGAGGTCGATACGTAGGTGTACTTCTTTTCCCGTAACTTCCAATCCCGTTGAAGACTTCAGGAAACTCAGCCAAAATGTGGCGTGCTATCTCTTGGTGAATCCCAATAGCAAATGTCACAACTCTAAGGTCTTCGGCAGCCCGGCATCCTAGCAGCATGCCCTGTCCATCTTCCGCCACGTAGATCGTGACGTTATGGAGCGAGCGTAATGCGAGAATATTGCCTTTAATTTTTCGCGCATCAGCAGGAATTGATCCTGTCCATATGCGAAGACTTTGATAGCCGTGGTGCCCAACACCAGAGTTGGTTTCATCGCTGTGTACAGTTCTGCTGACATGATATTAATGGTGGCCCCTGTCTATAACAGCTGTGATATCTTGCTCTTCAACCCGCACCTGACATTGTGGAAGCCGGCGGGATGTCTGGGCGGCTGAAACTATCATGTATGCTGTGTGGACCATGTGTTCTTCGCCATCATCATCGTCCATATCGCTGAGTCCACTTCGCACTTCCATAATGAGATTGACTGCCGGCCTGGGTCTTCTATTTTTCCGCGAGTGGCAGACTCGTTCGAAATGGTTGAATTTTCCACAATCCGCACACTTATTCCCTCATGCTGGACAGTCTGTTACATTGTG
Organism: Lissotriton helveticus; assembly: GCF_964261635.1. NCBI lineage: Eukaryota > Metazoa > Chordata > Amphibia > Caudata > Salamandridae > Lissotriton > Lissotriton helveticus. The sequence continues at coordinate 279,376,666 of NC_136059.1, forward strand.
TGGACTTCCCCCACAGTACCCGCAGCTTGTGGGTTTTCCCAACTTCTTCCGGCTTGATGTGGCTGCTGGCGTTGACAGGTTCAACCTTCACTGGTGTGTGTAAGGCTGCTTCCATGTGGGCTGCTCCCCAAGGTCAGGATGTCAGCCAGGGGCTTTACTGATTCTTCCAGTATTGTCGCTCTGAATTTTGAGGAGGCGCAACCCTGTATGATCTGACCCCTTAGTTCTTCTACCTCGTCATTGAAACCACAGGTGCTTGCTAAGTCCTTCTGAGTCGTGCATGAAATGAGTCAATGGATTCATCGGCTTGTTGATGCGCCTGACGGAATACAAAGTGTTCATAATCTTGATTCGCCATGGGTTCAAAGTGTGCAGACAGGGCTCCAATTAGTGTGGGATGAGTTTTGGGAGCCGGCTCATGTAGTGACTTGGCAATCCTGTAAATGTCTTTCCCCCCTAGATGCAGGAGCGTGGCACTCTTATGGTCATTATACACCCTAGTGGCATTGAAGAACAGAAGCAGTCTCTCGACCCATTCCTTCCATTTGAGCCCCTGGGCAGAAGGTGGGCCCTCCACCAAGAAAGTTTCAATAGGAGGAATTGCGGAGATTGTGCTCTCTGTCCTTGAGAGGAGATAGATCTTCTTCACCCCTCTGGGGTACGTGGGCCAAATGAGGTGCTGTACCTCCTTCTAGTGCTTCTCAGACTACAGGTGCTATACCTCCTTCTAGTGCTTCTCAGACTACCCTCCACTGTGCAGCTGGCTGGCAGGGTGTGTGGCACTTGTTGGGGAAGACCTTTGTAGGTGCCGCACTTGTTGGGGCACACCTTTGTGCAATGTCTCTTGGCCCTGTGTTACATGTGCTGGCTCACCGTGGACCTATGTACAATGTCTCTAGGCCCTGTGTTACACGTGCTGGCTCACCTGGGACCTATGTACAATGTCTCTAAGCCCTGTGTTACACGTGCTGGCTCATCTTGGTGCTGAATCTGACACCAGGGCAGTGCCTCACTTCACTTCCCTGAACGTCCCTTGGCCCTCCAGTCACATGTGCCGACTTGCCTTGGTGTGGGACTCGGGAGCAGCTGGTGCTGGGGCAGTAAAACAGAGAAGCAGCCTTGAACAGGCACACGCCGATGGATCGAGTCGTTGCCCATGGGGAACACACACGCGCTCCTGCATGAGCACACGAACACCGTGTGCGTTTCAGCAGCACTCCGGCCGCCAAAGAGAAGACGTGGGATCCAGCTGCCCACCTCGTCGCCAATGTAACGTGTGATTGACGCATGCGACACTCCAGGTGCGGGCCTGCTCAAAAGACTCAGAGAGAGTGGTGAGTGACTATTGAGCTCCCGCGTATGCGCGTTTCTGCGACACATCCACGAGGGCTCTCTTTCATTAACTAGGTCACATGCTCCGCAACCAAACCATTGCTTAACAGTGTCTCAGGGGCACATTCGAACTTTACCCCAGTCCGGGACCACGCATACCTATTCCATCATAGGGACGACACCACACTATGGGGTCCATTTCGATGGTGGACGGACTTTGTCTGCCCCTCATCGCAATGGAGCCAGAGACCGACCGCTGAAGTTGCGGCTGTCCTGCAATGGATATTATAATGCACCCACCTCACTGGCAGGCGCATCCTAGGCCTATTACATTGGGGGTGGATCTGCTGGCTGCAGACCGGCCCGCAATGCAATAGGTATGCGAACATCATTGCCATGTACTACATGGCAGGCACCATAGGTACCCCCCATGTGCACGCCCCACCCTCTGAAACCCTGGGGGCCCACAATGGGCCCCCAACACCAGACACCGCATGCCTTTCCATGGCAGCAATGCCACCATGGAAAGGCGAATCTCCGCATGCATCATAATATGGAGGGTGGTGTCCTGCAGACACCGCCACTATATTGTGACCCTTTTCCACCTGGTCGACAAGTCGACCGGTGGAAAAGCGGCGGACGGTCTTCCCGTCCGTCGTGGACCCCCCTGGAAGCAGATGCAATATGGAACTGGAAAAACTCCCGGAAATTGAGAAGAAAACCCTTTTAACCATCTTGTCAATTTGACGGTCGCATCATATTCCGAGCCCAAAACTCACAGTGAACCAGAAATGGGATGGTAACATCAACCAGTATCAGTAGCGCTCAGGCCTGCAACACCACCCCATTTCTACCATGTGGCTCCTAAAGCCCAGTTGTTCCTTATTCACCCCCCTTCCCTTCCTCCCCCCAACACCCCTGGCCTCCATGAAGGCTTGCAACCAGCATCCTCCACATTAGGCCATATGAATTGCACTGTACATCTGTAACCTGTTATGCTTTCTCAAGACTGACTTTTGTTTGACTACTAGTTTCATGATGGTGTTCCATAAACCTGCCCTCTGAGATCTGTCTTTCTGCTCAAGCCTCAAGATAAAGATTTTCTTTTTCTAAGTATTCCCTGCACAACATAGTTGAATAAAAACCCGAATGTGCTCTTGGAGCATGAGGACTACCCATCCAGATAGCCTCTGCTTCTTCTTGCTGTATCACCCTTCCCTTTAAATTCGATACTTAAAAAAAAAATGTATTAATACTCAAAAAGTACGGAGAACAATGTATGTTCCCACGTAGATTGAAGAAAGATCAGAGGACCATTGCTGCCACCTACTGGTCAAATTGTGTATATAAGAAAGAAAAGTTAGCATTCCATGAAATAATGGTAAATGTTTGTTTCTTAATTTCAATTGAATTATTATTACTTTAGCCATTTTATATTGCAAAATTGGAGATTCCATAATTAAAGGCTTTTTTTACAAGGGCCTGTTAGACTGCTTTCAAAGGTGCGGCCGTGCGGAAACAGAGCTCCTGGGTGTTGGGTTTTGTTTTATTGTATGTGGTTTTATCACTTCCTGGTCACACAGAACTGACACATACACTAGAATAACATTTTGGGTTAACACTACCCATATTCAACAGTTCGCAAAGGGGACAACTCATGAAGTCCCTAAAAGTAAAAGAAAAGGTGACAGGTATCTGCAGAACTGAAACCCAACGGATCTGAAAAGAAAACACTGAACCTCCGTCTCAGAAGCAGAAGAAAGGAAGAAGCTGCAAACACGGTCCCTTGACACCCCCCTGCTGCTGACAGACACCACGATCCGGAGGACACGAGCTTGAACCCTGGCAAGGCCAGGCCGGACAGCCATTCCTCCAAGTGCAGCAGACAAAGCAGCAGCAAATACAGCAGGACTCCAAGTGCACAGCACAGGCATATATGTCCGAAAGAAAGTGCCAAGTAAACGAGAGGTTATCAGTTCTTGGCCTTATTGAGGGGCAAGAGGATCATCATCTTAGTGAGAAGTCCAAAACGGGTCACGCCATCAGTCGGCTGTGTGTGCACCTCAACACTGGGTGACAGCGGATGTAACTACCACTGACCGAAGAAAGTTGACCAGAGGAACATACTGAAAGCACAAGTACCACTAGGGCTCAAAGAGCAACTTGCACCACTCAGGACCTAAGAACACTAGCACCACTCAATGAAGGGCAACTCTCTTATCTCTCTGAGTCTACCAGATTTATGACGAACCACAAAACTCCCAGAAGACATGCAGCACAAGAAAAGTCTTCCAACCCAATCAAACTGGTCCCAAATCATGCACGAAGATCTATATGACCAAGGAAGGGTCAGAATCATGAAAGACCAGAACCTCCTAATGGAGAATACATTACATCACTGTAGAACACCAGAGTGTCTCCAGCATCTAGGCAAAACCAAGCTGCTTGAACTTCATCTCTAAACTGTAATTGGCAGTGTGGGAACTTTTTTTAGGAGTCCCTGGGCATTCAGGGCCTCATTTATGAAAAGTGATGCATCGCTGCGTGAAAACAGCAATGCGTCACTTTTCATTGTACCCTCCTTACGACATGATGGATGTGTCATATTTACTGTATGACGCATCATGTCGCAAGAAATGACAGATACGTCAGTTTTACTGGCGTATCTGTTGGCGCAAAAATCACTTATTGCTGGAGTTGTGTCACAAGCGAGATGCAACTCCAGCAATGCAGGGGAGGGCTATGGATATAGCACTGCATCATACTTACTTCTGCCATGAGGCAGGCGTTTGGTTTTGACGCATTTGCATCCTAGAAGTGGCGCAGTGAAATCTCATAGATTTTACTGCGTCACTTCTATGAGTCTTACTTGCGTGGGAATGTCCCCCCTGCATACATTTTACCTGACGCAGGTATAATGTAGCGCAGGCGTTACAAATTGACGCATCTGCTTAAATGTGTCACTTTTTAAATAGGGCGCAACAGGGGGCATATTTTATGCCGCCGATGCATCACACAAAGTGACAAAAGAGTAGCGCCAAACTGTTGTAAGGCCTCATAAATGAGGCCCTCTGGGCAGATTTACTAGAACCTGACGCATCTCTGGTATGCTTAAGGCAAAACAACCCATGCACCACCATGGATGCGTCGCATTTACAATGCGGCACACTATGGCGCAAAGATTGACAGATGCGTCTCGCATTTGTTGGCGCAAAGGTCACGCATTGCTGGATTTGCGCTGCAAGCACAACGCAACTCCAGCAATGCTCAGAAAGGCCTATACCTATTGTGCTGCGTCACTCGTTACGCCTGCTTCAAGCAGGCATAAGGTTTTGACGCAGTGGCATCATAGTAGTGGCACAGTGAAACCTTGTTGATTTCACTGCGTCACTTTTACAAGGCTTTCTTGTGTCGGAACGCCAACCCTAAATGCATCTCTCTAGATGCGTCATGTTGTAAATGTGTTGAAGCATGGCACATTGTTTACCCTGCCGCTACATCACAAAAGCGATGCACAGGGCTTGTAAATATGCCCCTCAGAGTTTACTGAATTAAGATTGTGACAATCAGGGCAAGTTAACGCTGGTGTCCTTGGGCACCAAGTACACCCTTCAGGGTACCAACATCAGACATTTCAAGGTTGGCTCAGCGAGATGGTACATGGCTAGACACTCAGAACTCAATATCCATCTAGCAGTCATTCATCACTCAAAGCCCATTCAGTTTCTTTGTCTAAAAATGGAAATGACGACATTATTCACGTAGAAAGTAATATTGTACATAGACATCAGAGATAATGAGTTATTACTCTGTAATCAAGTAATAGTCAAACAATATTTTAGCAGTTCCTGGAGGACATCTATGCTGTTCCAGGGGGACGGATCACAATGATACACTTAGTGCAAAGCAGAACAGTCTCTTTGACTCACCCGGGAGTTTTGGGGTGGCAGTGTGATATTGTCATGCCTGGCTCTGGCGCACGATGCTAAGACAGGCAGAAGGAGAGACTGGGGGAAGGGGGAAGCGGAAGGGCGGAGCGCCGAGCAGAAAATAGTGGCACGCCAATAAAGGAGGTTGTGCTCCTACCTGCCTGTGTCCGATGTCTTTAATTACAACAACACAAAAACTGGCGACGGGGCTGGGATCCGAACCTGCCAAACCATGTCTGGAGACACACGCTGCAGCGGTGAGTCAGTGTGTGCCAGCTGATGTACGTGAATGCACTCCTGGGTGCATATAAACCTGGCTGTAAGTGGAACTGCACTGAGGATGCTGCTCTCTGCCTAAAGCCTGACACTGCTATTTATTGTGTGCTGCCTCATCGCGCCCAGGGTAAGTCCCTGCCTGCCTGCATCACATCTGGCAGTGGCATGGGTCCAAGGTTTCAGCGCTGGCTAGAAGACTTTGAAGACTTCATGATGGGGTCGCAGGTCACTGACCCCAAACAGCAACTCATTGCCCTGCGCAACCTGATAGGCAAAGACGTCGGGCAAGTCATTAAAGAACTGCGCCAGCCACTGCAACTTCATATCAGGACGTGAGAGAAGCACTGAACAGAGAATTCCTACACAAATGAAATCTGGACTACGAACGGTACACCTTCAAACTGGCGTCACAAGAAAAAGATGAGCCAATGGGTGACTTGATTACATGGCTCAAACGATAACTTCAACACGGAAGATGCACTTCGCCTATGAATTATAGAGGGGTGCTAGTCAGAGTCACTACGTCATCGCCTGCTAAAGAAACACTACTCACTCAATGACATCGAAGAGCTGACACAAATAAATGATCAAGCCGAAGACCATGCGAAAAAAATGGAAGCTGGAAAGACAGGAAAACGCAAACAAGCCTTCCAACTCCACTCTCAAACAGAAACGCAGCGCTCATCAAATTACAAAAAATCCCCAAAGCCTGCAAGCCAAACTCGCAGAGGGAACAAGACTGGCAGCAACAAGAAACAACAACTACACTGCTATCGCTGTGGACAAGATTACCCTCACACTGGCCCATGTCGTGCCATGGGACAACATTGCCACGCTGCACCAACAAGACAAACCGCGGGACCTCACTATCACGTGAGATCAGTGCGTGAGAGGTGAGACAGGTCGACCAGCTCATCGAGATCCAGTATAATGTTGCACCACACACACCGATCCCGACTCTCGTCATCGAGGGAGTCCTCAGCTCTCACCACCAAATCCCAAAATAGTGACGAATGCGTATGCATGTTAGCGGACCCCGTCAGGCTAAAGAAATACCTGAGACTACACGTCCAAATGGGAAATCACCCAGAAAAATTCAACCTAGACACCAGAGTGTCGCTTAACTACATATGTATGACAGAATACAAGAAAATGAATCCAAAACCCAAACTACAGAAAGCTGCTTTACCCATCTTTACATGAATGTCCAAAGAGCCCCTACCGTGCCTGGGATAATTCCACACGTCTTTAACATACGAAGACAGAACAGTTCACGTATAGATTCACGTCACAGAAGGACCTGAAGCAGCTGACTGTCTCCTTAGCCTACCCAAGGCTGAAGACTTAAAACTAGTGGAAATCTTATACAAACTCCATGACTCGCCTGACATCGTCAGCAAATTCCCGAAGCTGATCACCGGACTTCTCAAACTGCCACACTTCAAAGTCCGACTACACATAAGTGAGCATATACCACCCATAGCTCAGCACCACCCAAAGGCACCTTTCCACCTCCAACAAGCCGTAAATTAGGAGCTTCAAGACCTGCTGAGGGATGACATTATTGAAGGATCAACTGGACCCACACTGTGGGTATCCCCAGTAGTTGTTGTACCTAAGTGGGGAGAGGAAAACAAGGTGCACCTGTGCGTGGACATGAGGGCCCCGAATACAGCCGTAGAACGAGAAAGACACCTGGGACCACACGTCAGTGACATGATCACTCACCTAAATGGGGCAAAAGTATTTTCAAAATTGTATATAAACAAGGGATACCACCAGCTTGAGCTTCATGAGAAATCTCGTTACATTACCACTTTCTCGAGGCACCAAGAACTCTTCATGTACGAACGCCTCAACTTTGGAATTTCCTTAGCTGCAGAAATATTCCAAGAGGCAGTGAGGCGAGTTATTCATCACATACCCAACGCATTCAACTACAGCAATGGTATTCTGGTATTGGGTGACACTCTCAAGGAACACAACAAAGCTTTAGATCGAGTGTGTCATGCTCTTCTAAACACCAATCTTACACTCAATCGGGACAAGTGTGAATTCCACAAATCAACACTAGAATTCTATGGACACAACTTCTCCAGTGAAGGAAGGCAACATTACCCCGAAAAAGTGATTGCACTGGCTGACACGCCCTGCCCAAGGGATGTCAGTAGCATACATTCCTTCCTGGGCATGGCCAGCTACAGCGCCAGATATATTAAAGACTATGCCCTGCGGGAACTCACAAAACAAGAACAACCATTCCGATGGTCAATCAACTGTGAACGAGTGTTCAACAAAATCAAAACTGCAGTAAGTTCTGCCATTAATCTGGCATACTTTGATTCTCGCAAGAAAACAGAAGTCATGGTTGACTTGAGCCCAGTGGGACTCAGAGCCATCCTGGCTCAGTACGAAGATGAAGGGGACCAGCGACACATTGTAGCATACGCCACTTGCAGTCTCACGGACACTGAGAAAGCATACTCCCAGCCGGAGAAGCAGAGCCTGGCAGTTGTACAGGCATGCAAGCATTTTCACATTTTTTTATATGGGAAAAACTTCACACTGATCACTGACCATCAAGCCCTGATAACAATATTTGGGAACCCCGAGCGAAGATGCCAAAGAATTGAGTGCTGGGGCATTCGTCTCCAAGAATACACCTACACGATTATCCTCAAGACAGGAAATGCGAAAAACCCAGCAAACTATATATAGAGACATTCCAAGGCCTCAAAACGAACGAGGCACTGGCTGGCAGAAGAATACAACCATTTCATCATCGATGAGGAGACACCACCAGCTGTCCCTTTGGAAGAGATCCCAGAAGCCACTACAAAAGATTCCACACTCCAAAACATCATACACCACATTCACACAAATTCATTGAGACACCTGGAGGAAATGCCAACTAACAAAAGTGTCAATGCACAGGAACTAGTGTATTTTCGACACTTCAAAGGCGACCTCACAATCAGTGATAATGGACTACTTCTAAGTGACAGACGAATCGTCATCCCACAACAGTTACGTCAAGGAGTTGTCAACTTGGCACACAAGGGACCACGAGGTGCAGTGGCAACAAAGAAAGCACTACGGGAACGTGTCTGGTTCCCATCTCACGGTCACTTGGTAGAAACCACACTTCAAGCCTGCCCTCAATGCCAACTAGTAGGGCGAGAAGAACAGCGGCCCCAGATCCAGATGTCTGACCTCCCAGACAGCCTATGGCAACAGGTGGCCATTGACTTCTTTGGGACACTGAAGTCCGGGAAATACATTATTCTCATCATGGATGAGTACTCAAGATTCCCCATTGTGCAACAAGTATCGTCAACAAGAGCCACCACCATCATACCGATTCTGGACAATGCATTTGCTGCATGGGGAATCCCCATGATAGTCAAAACAAACAATGGCCAGCTATTCAATGGACATGACTTCATGGAATTTGCCAGAGACCTTAACTTTAAACACAAGAAGATCACTCCCATGTGGCCTCAAGCCAGAGGTTCATGGCTTCAATAAAGAAGACCATACGACAGGCAGAACTGGACTGGCGAGACACCCAACTTGCGCTCAATGAGGTGTTGAGAAAATTTCAAACTATGCCGCACAGCACCACTAACAAATGCCCAACCATCTGATGCTGGGAAGAACACTGTGCACCAGAATCCCCTGTCCTCGCCCAGCAGATTGCTTGCTGACGCCGGACTGTGGAGGGGCGGCCCGCCATCTTGGGGGAAACTGGAGGGTTGCGGACTAGCTGTCATCCTTCCCGCCCTCCCAGGGAGTTAAAACCCAGCCTACAGCGCTCGCGCGCAGATCCTTTGTGAAGCGCTCCTGAGGCGGAAGCCGGGAGACTGTGTGCTCGCAACTTGTGTATTTTAAAATTACCTGTTTTTAAAATTGTTGAAGTGCTTTGCGCTTGCTACTTGTTCTAAGGGCTGATCTGCCCTAGCTCCTCTGTGGTCCCGATCCCCTGTCCTCGCGCAGCAGATTGCTTGCTGACGCCGGACTGCGGAGGGGCGGGCCGCCATCTTGGGGGAAACTGGAGGGTTGCGGACTAGCTGTCATCCTTCCCACCCTCCTCACGACCTATAAATGTGCATAGGACCCCGTCTGCGCAGCGGGCGGGGGCAGCGGGCGCGCCGACGGCACGCAACCCCGTCTGCGCCCGTCCGCGCCAGTCCTGCGCCTCTCGCCAGAGATGCAAGCCTACTCTAGGACTGAGCTACTTAGCCTTCGCTCGCCATAATTAAGGATTGCCTTCCCCCTTTTGAGCCTTTGAGCGGCCCAGTCACCTGCTCCTGTAATCTATTCAGTCTTTCGGTCCCTACTATCACAGGAGCCTTTAGTCCTCCTGTGTCACAGTATCAACTGAAAATATTTCAGCTTAATGTTAGATCTTTACCCAAGCACCATGCTGAATTATTTGATCTGTTAGTGGATGAATCCCCTGACATATTTTTTATTACTGAAACGTGGATGAACGGTGATTTAATAACTATCTCTAATTTAGCACTTCCGCCTGGTTTCTCGATCACCCTGATTAATAGGGCGTCAAGAGGAGGCGGTATTGCTGTAATTACTAAAACTATTTATCCCTGCTCGTTTGAGAAAATTAATCTAAAAGGGGCTGAATGTGGATATTTTAACATTTCTATTAACACCCACTTTACTTTTTCGGGGCTACTTATATATAGACCCCCTGGTCCAATGTGTGGCTTTGACACGTCTCTTTTGGAGATTGTGGAAGCCTGCGCTATGAGATCAGCTAATTTTAGCATCCTGGGTGACCTCAACCTCCATTTCGAGCTGGAGCACGAACCGATGATCTGTACTTTGATTGCGGATCTTGCAGCTTTCCAGCTCGTCCAACTAGTGATAGGTCCCACTCACACTGGAGGTCATACGCTGGACCCTATCTTTACCAACATCGATTCACCTAGTTCCCCTGCTCCGATACCTATTGCCTGGTTGGACCAGTTAATGGTTGCATTATCCTTCTGCATATCTACCCCCAACAACTGTAAAACCCAGCAAGTCATACGTAAAAGACCCTGGCGCAAACTCCGTCTTTCGGATTTCCATGCCCTTCTGAAAAGTGATCCTTTCAACGCCTTTTCAGATGCCGATTCAGGATATGACTTGTTCTGTACCTGGCTTACCCAGGCACTGGACAGGCTCATTCCAGAAACCTGGTGCACAAGACGCACTCAGGATGCCAATCCCTGGTATGACGTGACTTTGGCGGGCCTTAAAAAGACCTGTAAACGTTATGAACGCAACTGGAGGAAAGAATACTCCACCGAAAAAAAAGCTGATTACCTAAAACAACTTAAAATTTATCACAAAGCCATTTGTAGGACGCGGGCAGCATACTATGCCACTGAGATAAAAACCAGCTTCAATCCTGCTAAAGTGATTTTTAAAATCCTAAAGGAACTCAACACAAAGAAATCCGCTGGTAATGTTATTACCTCAGCGGCTCAATGTGAAGAAATAGCCTCCTTCTTCGTGGAAAAGATCCAGGGCATCTACTCGGCCTTCACTGCTGAAATTCAGCTCAGCGGAGGCTTAGACGCCTTACCTAGCTCTGTTTCGAGGTTATCTATTATCCCCGAAATATCCACTGAAAGATTCAATCAGCTCACTAAGCTTATCAAATCGGGCTCCCCGATGGACCCTCTTAAGCCTACCCAATTCCGAGACTCCTCCTTGTGCTGTTTTGTTCCGTTACACAGTATAATTAATGCCTCCCTTTCCACCGGAGTGGTGCCAGCCAAATGGAAACAAGCGTGGGTCTCCCCCATACTAAAAAAGCCTACCTTAGACCCCCAGAAGGCCGAAAACTACAGACCCATATCGTTGCTCCCCTGGGCCACTAAGATCGTGGAGGCCCATGTCAACACCATTCTTACTAGTGTCTTAAACATCAATAACACTCTGAATGACACTCAGCATGGTTTCCGTGCTGGTCATAGCACGGAGACGGCGCTCCTGGCTATGACGGAGCACCTTCGGGCCTCCCTGGACCTGGGCCAAACAGCGGCACTTATTCTGTTAGACCTGAGTGCCGCGTTTGACACTGTGTCCCACCAGATCCTGCTTCGCCGGCTCGAAGAAGCAGGGGTCACTGATATGGCTCTTGCCTGGTTTCGGTCATTTTGGACCAACAGGTCTTTTCGGGTTTCCACTCCTCCTTTCCTTTCCAAGGCTTACTCTATTGGACAGGGGGTCCCTCAGGGCTCGGCCCTGAGTCCCACCCTGTTCAATCTGTACGTCCAGCCGCTGGCTGCTGTCGCCAAAGCGTGGGACCTTAACATCGTGTCGTACGCTGACGACACGCAGCTAGTTGTTGCTTTATCGGAGGGAAGGGACATGGACCCTCTCAAATTTAGTTCAGGCTTGGCTGCTGTAGCAGAATGGCTTACTGCCAACTGTCTACAGCTCAATGCCGCAAAGACGGAGGTGCTATTGGTGGGAAAAAATCCGGAACTTTGGGGAGATCACTGGTGGCCTTCCAATTTGGGAAAAACTCCTACACCGAAACCAGAAGTCAAAAACCTGGGAGTCTGGTTAGACCCTGCCCTTAGTTTTATCACCCAAAACCAAAAAGTGGCCGCTACATGCTTCGGAATTTTACGGAGCTTAAAAACTATCTTGAAATTTTTCGACCCTGATACCAGACAAGTGATTGTCCAATCTATGGTGCTGTCCAGATTGGATTACGCGTCCTCTCTGCTTCTTGGGACCAACAAAACAGAAACGGCCCGTCTGCAACGCGTTCAGAACGTGGCTGCAAGAGCTTTAGTAGGCCTGCCCCGCTTCAGCTCTACCTCCAACACTATTCGCAAACTACATTGGCTTCCAGTAGCCCAGCGAATACAATTTAAGGCTCTATGCATCTCTTTTAAAATCCTAAAACAGTTTAACCCCAGAATGCTAAAACCACTACTGAAGATGTATGTGCCCACGCGAGCCCTTCGCTCAGCCGGTCAGAATCTGGTTGAAATCCCCCGGTTCAAGCGCAGTAGAGCTGGTGGACGTTCTTTCCGGTACCTAGCAGCCAAGCTATGGAACGCTCTACCAGCCCATATTCGAGAAATAAATTAAATGTACCAATTCAGGAAAGCCATTAAAACTTTCTTGTTTCCTTAATTTCCGGATATCTTTTCCTGTTCTTTGTTGTGTTTTGTTTAGGATCAGCGCCGGGACGCCCCTTTGCTGGGGCAGCTGTGCGCTCTATAAAACCCCATAACATAACATACCTGTCACAGATGCCGCTGTGCGCTCCAGGTTCCAGTCCAGTGACCACATGATGTTGGCAGAGGTTGATAAAGCATAAAAGACGAGGTTGAAAGAATATGCGGATGGTTGCCGCAACGCCAGAGCATTTGACATCCAAGAAGGGGACTGGGTGCTGGTCAGGCAAGAACAGAAGGCAAAGACGGACAGTTGATATCGTAACCAGTCCCAGCGAGTGACGAGTCGGAAAGGAACTATGGTCACCGCCGCCTCTGAGAACAGTAGAAGCACACGAAATGTGTTGCACTTCAAGAAGTGCAATACAGCAGCTTATACTCGTGCAGCAGAGTCAGAACAAGACTCGAGAAAGACTAGAGACACCCCCAAGCTCAAGCAGGTCAAGAGAACTACCCCTTCCACGCAGGCCACAGAGAATCATCCGGAGAACTACCCGACTAATCGAGGAATTTTAACTGAGTGAACATTGGACTTTAAGAAGGGGGAGAGTTGATATGGTCATGACTGGCTCTGGCGCGTGGCGCTAGGACATGGAGTAGGAGAGGCTGGGGTAAGAGGGAAGCGGAAGAGTGGAGTGCTGAGGAGGAATGAGCAGAAAATAGAGGCACGCCAATAAAGGAGATTGTGCTCTTACCTGCCTGTGTCTGGCGTCTTTATTTACAATGACACGGCAGTCGGGTTGCCCATTGGAGAACCAGACCTGGTCATTGCCGATGCTAACCAACGCCACCTCGACTACAGAATGGATTCCCCCCATCAGTATCTTACACCTGCTGTATCTTTAATAGGCAGCGCAGCGCGGCTCCAGCTGGAGGATGGCTTGGAACAGCACACCGAGTGGGGGCGGCAGTGTCCCTGCCCTGGGCCACCTGACATGGTCCCAGTACATGGCAGGTGTGCTGGTGCATCCTGGTAGAGGCAAGCAGCAACTGTACCAGGCGAAAAAGGTTGTGTCTGGGTCGCAATACTCATAGGTCAGTGGATCTTGCCATTCAGCTGCTTTTTCAGGCTCAAACAAAACCCACGGCACAAACAAGCCCACCCTGGGTTCCAGAGGTGGGGACTCAGACTAGTTGAAATCTCCTCTGTCAGTGTATTATCCTTTATTTACTTTATTCGAAACAAGTTTCATAAAAGTACAACACACAATATCCAAAATAAGCTATACACAAAAATTAAAAATTTTCACCAGTAAACAGATTATTAACATAAAAATAATTTCAGACAATGGGCAAAAATTTTGACCTAATGAACCAAGCATTCGCCACATATTTAGCCACCCCACAAATCATATGCATTGAAATGACATTTGTTTGTAAAATACGCATGGCTAATCTATGTTCCCTCACCCCTAAATTCCTACAAACAGGTTTCAACCACCTATCTCTAGGTTTTTTGTAGGCTACACAAGCAAATAGGAAGTGTCCTAATGATTCTTTCGGGCAGGGACAACCTGGACATTTAACCCCTGTACCGCTATATCCCTTCCAACCTTCTTTGAATGTGTTAAGAGGTAAAATGCCGTATCTGAATTCCAGAAACAAAGTTCTATCTCGAGGGACCTGGATAAAGTCCAAAAAGGGCTCCAATTTTCCAAGGGGCTTATGATCAAGGAAGGAGTTGGTTAACTGGCCCCAATTTTGGTTCCTAAGATCTTTTGCAACAACCCAATCCCAATATAATTTCTTTACAATTGTTTTTGGGGGTGGCATTTGAGAGATCCAACTCTCCTCCAAACCTATGGCTTTCACGAGCCTCTTTAGATTATTCAACCATTTGATTTTGTTGGCTACATTCAAACCAATCAACTCATCCAAAACCATGGCATAGTTAGAGAGTTCTGGGGTCCTTCTAAGACGAACCCAAAATAACAAGGGGCGAATTTGCACCAGATCTACTATTGATTTTTTGCCCAGGTCTAAAAATAAGGGTTTCAAGGGGGACGATAAAGGTAGCGAAACCATATTTCTAATAAACTTATTTTCCGCCACTTTTAAAGCTTTTGTATTTTCCGCACCCCAAAGTTCTGAACCATAAACTGCCGCCGCCAGTGCTTTCCCTTCGTACACTGCCAGGGTAGGGGCTATGGGTCTGCTAATAGAACGTCGCTGGTTTTTGAGAATCACTCCTGCCACCCTTTTAAGGTTTAAAACCATTTTAGTAATATGGGCAGACCAACTCAAATTATTACAAAGTCTTACTCCTAGGTAATCAAATTCTTGAACCACCTCCAGCGCGGTGCCATTCAACAAGAGGTTAACCTTCCTATGTTGCTTTTTCGATGTTAACACCATCAACTTTGTTTTAGAAGTGTTTATTGTCAACCCTCTTTCTTTACAAAAACTGCAAAACCGATCAAGCAGTTTCTGCAGACCCATAGGGGATTTAGACATGAGAAGAGTGTCATCGGCAAACAGGAGAGTAGGTGTTTTCTCACCGGCAAGGGTGGGGGCATCAGCCTGGTCCTCCCTCAAATGGTCTACCACCCCATTAATAAAGAGGGAGAACAAGGTTGGAGCCATCACACACCCCTGTCTCACTCCCCTGTTTACCGGAATCCTCTCAGTCAGTTGACCCTGAGATCCCCAGCGGATTCTGGCATAATTTCCATCATGAAGTTTAACAATAAATTGTAGAAGGTAACTAGGAAAACCCATATCAGATAAGACCGACCAAAGCTTAGTCCGTGGGATGACGTCAAATGCTGTCTTCAAGTCTATAAAAGCCAAGTATAGACTACCCTTCATGATTAGCACTGACTTCCAACAGACTGCACAAAATCTGAAGACCTGATCTATTGCACCTATATTACTTCTAAACCCGGCCTGAAAATGGGACAAGATGTTATTATCCATAAGCCAAGATTCTGTGCGATTTATGATCACCCTTCCTACCACCTTCTGAATGGTGTCTATCAGACTTATTGGTCTGTAATTAGAGGGGTCATCCCTTTCGCCCTTTTTAAAAATAGTTATCACCTCAGCGCCCTTCCAGGAGTCTGAAACAGGGTGACCAGCCTGGATCAAGTTCATCAGACACGAAATATACTTAGCCCATACATTTGGGTCATATTTTAACATATCCCCTGGAAGGCCATCTTGGCCTGGGGCCTTCCCGGGCAGTAGTTTAGAGATAGCATCTAATACTTCTCTCTGAGAAAATGGATCTATATTATGGATCAAAGTTTCACAGAGCATGTTTCCAGGGGTATTAGCTAATTGTGGTAGCGAGCTGTCCAAATTATCCTCGCAGTACAACTTTAAAAAATGGGAATACCATTCCTGCTCCGTAATATGATTTAAAATCATTCCTGCTCCCTTGCTATCTAAAATGTTAATTAATTTCCAAAAAGTAACAGCATTTTTCCCACGTGCTGCTTCCTTAAGCTGTTGCCAGTGCTCTTCCTCCCAGGCTCGTTTTGCGGATTTTATACTTCTTGTATAATCTTTCCTGGCAGCCCGAACGGCCACAGAGTCCTTACTTTGTATTGCTTTGGTTATTGCTTTCCTCTTGATTCTACAATTACTCGTGTACCATGGGTTACTTGTGGTTTTAAAACCATTAAAACCTGATTTTGCCGGTTGCTTCTTACAAAAATGGGCTCCTATTTTACTTATTAAGTTACTATAGGATACCAACAAACTGGGACCGACTACCTTAACTTCAGAGTGGGGCAAAGCTGTCAAACTACTAATTTCTTTGGATACTAAATCCGTAATATTTTGAAGCTTCCCCTCATCACATTTGACTACATTCCATTTTAGCTTCCTATTATTATTTACAGGGAAGATTTCTTTAGTTAGCATCTCAGTTACCCGACTAGGTTCACGGCCACGTACCCACCTAAGCTGCATACATAAGGGGTTGTGGTCACTATAGGAGGACTCCCTAACCACCATGTCTATTACGTCGGGCCATGAGTGTGCATCTAAAAGGATGTAGTCAATGCGAGAGGGGCACCCCACCCTATTAAAGGTCATAGCACCTGCGCGATCTGATTTTGTACGGCCATTTAAGGCCCAAAGGTTATGATCTAGCACCAGGGCGTTCAGCTGAATAACTCTTGATGACCATTTCTTAATTGGGTTAAGATTTAGCAGGGGTATGCCTTGTCTACCTTCCACAACGTTCGGACCCAGTACCTCTTCCACATCTAGGGGTTCGAATGTACAGTTGAAATCCCCCCCGACCAGTATTTTAGAACTGGTCGGGAGTTTTGACAACTCCACATCCAATAATTCCAGTATTGGTGAAAGAAGCCCTCCCTGAAGACCTCTAGCATAAATACAAAAAATTTCGTATGTATAGCCCCCTATACTATTCTTTAAAGTGATGTGCAAGATGTCGTTAGAAATGAGTTTGTTAGAAATAACACGGCAGTTCAGAGATGTTTTCACCCAAATCTGTAACCCACCAGAGGGGCGGCCTCTTCCCGGTGAGACAGCAGGAACATAGAATGTAGAGTAACCATTCATATATTCAGGGGATAGGCACCACGTTTCTTGAAACATACAGATATCAAAAGTGTTAATAAAATTGTTCCAATCGGGATTTACTAAGTTTTTCTTTAGACCTGCAATGTTCCATGATAAAATATTGATAAGGGGACCCGGGGACTTGTGTTCCAATTGACCTGTGGGTACTATATCCTGCAAACAGCTACCAACTACAGCTGGAGGTTCAATAATATCTGTACCAGCACAGGTGGAGCCTACAATAACCACTCTGTCTACAGGTGTATTAACTTCATCTCCAGGTAAAACCTGCTCCACCCTACTACAAAATTGGTCAATGGGCTGCTTGGTAAGTCAATCGACTTCCTCCAGACCATTGAAACGATTATAACATTGGATAGGATGGTCCAACTGTGGGCCCAGCCATCCCTCCTTAAGCCTGTTACCACCATGGTAGGTTCTACCTCTACCTCTACGCACTTCTTGCCAATCTCCTTTTCCAGTGTCTCCCCAGTTGTAGGAGCGATGATTTCCCGGGGTTTCAAATCTCCTCCAACCTTGTTCATGCGGGGAGATCCTTAGCCAGCTCCATCTATTATCATGATTCCCCGCGGGCATATAAAAGTATGACAAAGGTTTAACTAGAATCTCGGAGTCATTAATGCGGCTAGGCCCAGAGCAAATAAACTCTACAATACAAGGGTCTTCAAATGTAATCACCACACAGTCTCCTTTAAGATGTTTCTTTTTCTCTCCCACCCAAGGTGTTCTCTCTACCATAAGAATATTCTTGTTCATATTGGGTGGGGATGGGAGGTTTCTGTCCAACCAATGACAAACTTTATTTTTAAGACCCCAGAATGTTTCGGGGATATCTGTAGTGAGCTCAGGGACACCTGTTAATACTACCACAAATGGGCAGGCGTCAGATGGTAAGTTAATATTCCGCCGTACCCGTGGTGTCTTCACAGCGGGTTGGCGCTGGACAATGCTAGGCGCAGTAGCACTGGCTGT
Source organism: Lissotriton helveticus (assembly GCF_964261635.1). Classification (NCBI taxonomy): domain Eukaryota; kingdom Metazoa; phylum Chordata; class Amphibia; order Caudata; family Salamandridae; genus Lissotriton; species Lissotriton helveticus. Next base: position 279,394,940 of record NC_136059.1, read on the forward strand.
TCCTGTGTGTTTCTTAACATCTACAATGACTTGATTGGTGGTCGCTTTACCAACCTTCTGCACCATAGTAACGGTTGGGCAAGGCTTAGTTTGCTGGGTGGGTGCTGTTGTGGGGATCTTAACTAATGGGTGTGGGCTTCCCATTATACTAGGGGTATTCTTCTCAATTTCTTGATTTACTTTAACCCCCTTGCAATTTAGGTCATTTGATATAATTCCCAATTGGTTTTCTATGCCCTGGAGTCTAACTTCCAGGGGCAAAAGCAAGGACCTAATAAGGGTTGCTAGGGTGTCAAAGAAGGGCGCATCCACATCTTCTTCACTCTCTACAGACTCATCAGGACTACCATTATCAAGAATGCTAGCCAGACTTGTATCGGATACAGTTACATCTGGTAACTCTAAGGGCAGGGGGTGTGATGCTCGAGGTTGCCTAATAGAGATTACTGGGGCATCCACACTTAATTCTCCCTCCTGTGAACCATTTCCCCCACCAACCGCGTTCCCCATACTAGATAAAATATTTTGACTAGCTAAAACATCACCAAGCCCTTCTGTGGCAGATGGTATTGGAGAGGGTGTTTTCCCCACAATAGTGGGCCCCTCTAACTCCAGGGGGACTGTATGTATAATAGCTGAGGTAGCCATAGGTGTTATAAGGGTTACAGAGTCAAGTGGGGCTACTGGTAATGAAGATACCGTTGACAATGCAGGGGTCACAAGAGTAGTTGGTAAATGGGACGTATCCGATAAACGCGATTGTTTATTCGGAGTACAGGCTAGGGCTATATTACCCAATGATGACCTTTTGGCCTGGAGCAAATCTTGAGAAACCCTCCGTTCCATCAATATAATACCCTCATCAATTAGGGTGTTTGTACGAAAAATAAAACTATCCAAAGTACTAGTAAGTTTTTTGGTTTTTGTGTTTTTTATCCCCGCCACCGCCTGGCTTCTCGTTTTCCGTGTTGACATTATATAACACCAGCAAATAACCAACACGGGGTACTATAGTTGATAGTAAAAGGGCGTAACTAAGTTGACAAACCCTATTAATAATATATTACAAAGATAAAACTAATCAACTCAATAGTACCAATAGCCAAACAATATAATCCTATACAAAAAGAGATCACAATAATAACAACTACAATTTTAGAAAACTTGCGAGGGGGTATGGCCAGTCCAGTCCTCTCGGTCCTCGGAGGGCCTCAGAGGGCCCGCCCTTTGCCCGGGCTTAGCCCCGGGCTATGTCCCGCGCGCGTCCCGCGTGCGCGCTCACCTCTATGCTTAAATAGGAGGGTTGGGGGCGGGAAGAGACACCAGGTGCGCTGGGTTGTAGAAGCGCTGAGCAACCTGGGTCTCGCAGTCCCGGCCCCGGCAGCGTCCGCTAAAGTCCTGGGTCCTAGCTGATCAGGAGCAGGGTGCAGGGCAGCAGTTTAAAAGCGTCCGTGTAAAAAGCAAAGTTCCACAGGTTCCACAGGATAATCCCCAAGGCTGCGAGCGGCACCCGCGAAGCGGGGGCCGCGAGCCTTATGTAGCCGGTGAGTAAGCACAGAAGGGCGGAGGGCTGGGGGCGGGAAGAGACACCAGGTGCGCTGGGTTGTAGAAGCGCTGAGCAACCTGGGTCTCGCAGTCCCGGCCCCGGCAGCGTCCGCTAAAGTCCTGGGTCCTAGCTGATCAGGAGCAGGGTGCAGGGCAGCAGTTTAAAAGCGTCCGTGTAAAAAGCAAAGTTCCACAGGTTCCACAGGATAATCCCCAAGGCTGCGAGCGGCACCAAGTGTATTATCTCTTAAGTCCCTACAGTGTAGAAAAAATAGGACACTGTCAGGATTTCCTAGCACCCTAATGTTTCTCGACAGTCACTTATGATACATTCTGGGAGTGTGTGGAGTTCCATGGCACCCTCTTGTTCCAGGTATGCGTGTTTCAGCCCATGCTGGGGGGACACTCACCCTCGGCCGAGTTAGGAGGCTTCCTTTCTCATGTTGTAGCAAACAACTTTGGTTCACACCGCTTCGGCTCCTGCATCCCCTCTTCCTCTGATTAAAGTCTTCTAAATGTAAGGTCTCTTAAATGCCCCTCCTGATTAGTCATCACTTTTTCTGTCGAAAAAAAATGAAGGAAGTCCCTTTTGGCAGGCTGGTCAAACTCCTGGAAAGGTATTTCATTATACTTACTCCAACCCTGTAGCATAAAGAGTTTCTTGATCGCCACTGGGTTGGAGATCCTGGCTTCTAGTTAGAGATATCTTAGTACACTGGCTGAAAGTTACTGCCCCATATTTCTACCCAAGTTACAGACAGCATGCGTGAATTCTAACAGTTCTGGAACCAGTTCTTGGAAGTTTCTGCATTTTTCATATTCCAGTTTGACTGGTACAACCCTAGTCTTTGTTAGCAGGAAGGTCAGCCCAAGCTGGGAGTCAGAGTACAAAAAAATGGCAAGCTGTATTGCTTATGTACCTGCTAACCTGTAGAAAATAACTGTGCCAGTGAACAATAGGGGCAGTAAATGACACTCCCTGAGCTTCAAAAGCACCTTATGTCTTTTCTCCACGTGCTGTAGTATGACCCACTACAAAGGATTTCTTGAATGTGCTGTAAGAACCTTCCAATTCACGTTGCTATCTGTGGCTCCCTCTTCTCCCCATCTTTGTTACCACTGGAATGTAAGAAAACAAAATGTATTCCAGCATGGCTAAAATGGATTCCAGTATGGCCATAACCACATGTGTCACAAAAGCTGCCCAAAGATCCTATACACTCAGAAGTTCCACGTGGATGGGAAAAAGACCCAGTTGCAAGAGACTGGCAGTCTAATTTTAAGATGTGTGAGTATGTGGCTCCCTCTGGAAAAGACAGGTATAAAGGTTTGACTTACCACTACAATCTTATCGCTACCACCTGTACACCATGGCAAGCTGACAGTAGTCATGTTTGATAGAGTCGCATGGTGTGCTCCACTAGACAGCTCTGCTTTGGGTCGCAATCGATATAACAGAAAAGTCCTACAGGGCACACATGATTGGCCTATCTGGTGATATCGAGCTGTCTGGTCAAAAATCTATAGAGAATGATATGATGGACTTGACAGAGGGATACATGCTCACCAGAGCAATGCATAAGAGTTTTCTCTGGCCCAACAGACAGAAAAAGAAGAGAGAGAGAGAGACTTTGGTGCTCAAGGGAGAAAGCCCGATACATTGCCCCATACTGGCCAGAACTTCCAGGACTTCTCCTGAAGACGAGAAATGCTCCAGCAGCATCACTTCCACCTATAATCAATACAGAAGTGTCCAGAGCATGGAACAATGCACAGCAGTCAGTCCTTGCCAACAAAATGGTTGACAGCTGAGGGAGGTGCACCCCCCTGAGCTGGTGCAGGCCCATAGTGTCGCTGACTACGCATAGCCATTGAAAACAAGCGTTAAAATCACACTGTGATAAATATAGTTATAGACAGAGGACATGCATGGCTGTGATTCCTCAGCAAAGACTCAATAAAGAGCACCCAATGACTTGATGATGTTGGAAAAGGCACTTTGAAATCAAGATGGACCCAGATCTGATTCAGAATCTGTATCAGATGAGCCCATGGGCAACAAAGCATATGGCACCATAAGGCCCCTGAAACAAGAAAAGAAGTAAAAGATTGTCTGGTATATCCTGTGAGGGTGCTACTTAAGCCCTCACTATTAATAGTCCCCTTCACTGCTTTCTGCTGCGAACCCTAATCCCTTACTTGACAAGGACGCTAGTGGGACTTGCGGTTGTCAATGGGAAAGCTAATACTTTTGTGAGAAAGCGCATTATTATTTGGGGTGGATGGTAATCCACTGCAAGCAATATTATCACTATCAGAAAGTTTCAACAATTTAAACCCGAGATGAACCCCTGTTAGTTGTGGCACAGAGCAGACAGACTTAACTTAAGAAAATGTGTAAAGCACTTAAAAAACCAAAATCATAAAAAAGTCGCACATACAACACAATAAAAATCCCAATCCAATGTATGGAAAACAGAGCATAATGTAATGAACAAAATAACAAAAATACAATAAGGGAATCCAGAGAAAAGAACTTTAAAATGTTTTAAATAAAATAGGACTAAAAAGTGTTGTGCACCAATAGTAGTCAACTAGTTGCACTTGACCACTGCCTAGGAGTGTTTTAAGGTCAATAGCAATGTAGCACGGGTCATATGTAGAAACCAGGTTCACGGTGGTCAGAATATTTTCCTTCTGACTTAATCTCTAAAATGGGAGTCAAAATTCCTCAGCGAGGTAAGGCAGCAGGTTGTGGCCTAGAAGAACTCCACGGGCGCAGATAGTCATCAGATTCGGGCCCTGTGAAGCCATTGGCTTTTGGCGGGAAAGCTCTAAGTGGAATACATTTAAAATTCAACCACAAGAAAGGTCCATCCTTGTTGAGACACTTTTAGAGCCTTCACATGGTGAAGATTTCTATGTTCAGACATAGTCACTTTTATGGAGCTTGGATTCCTCCAGCGGGGCAAGGAGGCAAATTGTAGCAAACCATTTCTCTAAGAAGTTTTAGTAGTGTTTTCTTGATTTAATTCATCAAAGACTTCAACTTTCCATAATAACAAAAGTGCTCATGGGGAGCGACATTCAATTCAGGAGCAACATATCCATTCATCAAGAAACAAGTCCATCATGAATATAATTGCATCATACCAATGCATTTTTGCCAGCAGTAGCCCTTCATCAAAGGAGAACGTTGGAGAGACGTCAATGATCTGTCTCGCGTCTCAATCGGCAGCATAGGAATGATGTGATTATATTCATGATGAACGTGTTCCTTGACGAATTGATATGTTGCTGCTGAATTGAATATCCTTCTCCATGTGCACTTTGTTACTATGGAAAATTGAAATCAATGAATTAAATCAAGATAACACTATGAAATTTCATATCAGACTCGTTGTTAAATATTGTGAACATTGATTACTTTCCCTACCAGGAATCCAGGCAGTGCACCGAAGTGACATTTGCCACAACGGGAAATGCTATTTTGTTTTATTCTTTACACTTTTGGATCAGAAAGTGATTCATTCCTTCATGCACGCTCACAATTGATTAATCATACCTTCAGATATACTGAATTATTTTTACCACGGAGTGCGTGAGCCAAATCATTTTTCTCTCAACTGCAAACAATCCTACAGTGCCCCCCTCTGACTAAATCCAAGATGGTGAAACTCTTCTCCCCTTGTGTAGAACATTTGTCCCCACTCCAGAGGTGTGGTCAGGGAAAAGAGCAAGCCCCTCCCCTCCATGGTCACCTCAAATTATTTCTGGAGACAGTGTCTCTACCACTGGGATATGTGCCTCCCTGGGGGAGTAAATAAGGGCCCTGCCCAGATGTCAGCTAACATTTGCCTGTGACAGGTTAGTTAATCATGGCCAAAAGCACCTCCTCATACAAAGGTCCTTTGTTCTGCTCTGCGAACAGTTTTCACACCTCATCTAGGGTATTTTTTTAAAGTACCTTTTCCAAAATACATATTACAAATCCAACTTTAATAGTAAATTGTGCTTATAATAAATATTTAAGAAGTCCAAGAATGACATCTAGTTGTTTTATAGCTGAGATAACATGATTAAATGTAATACTGTATTCCAGTTCTTTCCTATGGAACAGCTAACTCTTCTACAATAAAAATAGGTTTGGGGAACCTTTCACTGAAAGGACATGTTTCACATTAAACTGTCGGGTTCTAAGCACTTACCTTTCGTGTGCGACCTTGTGGAGATGTGTTTGATGCCATAGAAGCTTTTACTCCTCTCCTGTAAAAGACTATCTGCTTCCAAAACCATTAAGTACTTGGGACTCAGTCAGTCCCTGACTGTAAAGGGAAATAGGATTAGAGAAAATAGAAATCTTTCTCTCGGCTGCTGCAATGTTGCATGCATTGCTTTAGGATGAGTGTTTCCTTGACTCCGCCTGTGGTCCAATTCTCTGCCAGTCACGTCAACTTTAGGGGAACAAATACACTTTAGCCATATGTTTGAGACCTGAACCGCGACTCTAACAATTCCTCAAATTACCAGTAGGTTAGGCAAGTTTACCAATCCATCCTTTTTCCCACAAGGTGTTTAGTGTGGAACAAGTATGGACTTCTGGGAAGTGAATGAGGATTATTTCTAGGTACTCTGGGAACCCTGACTCTACTAGTTTTTTTACCCCGTGCTTTTGTTTCACTACATTACCTGGAATATGTGTTGGGATTAGACCTTATGTGTTCATGCTTAGGCAATGACTTCAGGTGCATGTGAATCTACAATAGTTCCTAGGATTTTCCAAATCATTGGCGCTGTTACTTTATAGCAGGCAAGCCTTTCAATCAAGGTTCAAGCATATACAGATGGACTATAGTTCATTATTTGTGATTTATTGCATACACCATTGACTCACAGTATTCTTGTAAGTTCATAATACATTGTTGAGATCACAGCACGCTATGCACAATGCCACAATGACTGTCTCTGTTGCTCTCTTTAGGGTTCAATGAAGATCATGCAGGCAATGCACACTAAAGAATCTGTGATTGGGCAGCCCTCCCCAAGGACGGTAAGTATAGGTTTGTTTACACAACACATTTGTGTGCTACTGTTATTGTCTGAACAGTAGTCTGTTTTATTTTTTCATTTGTTTTGCTGGTCTCGATGATGAGCATTGGAAGGATCAGGGTCAGAAAAGGACCAGCATCACAGGAGTAGTTGAAACCTCTGATACATGGCGACAGCATCTGCAGGTAAACTCAATAACAAGTACAGGTCAGTGGTAGGGGTGTGGTGTGTCTTTCATAGCCGGACGCGCCTTAGCATTCTCAATCTCCCAGGTGGTCAAAGGTTTGCGAAAGAGGGAACGAGACTTCTGGAAATGTCAGGCTACAAAGAGGTGTGTCAACTAGGGCTTTGACGCGGGGCGTGGCTTAGCAGGCCACGATGGCGGCTGTGTCCTGCTGAGGCTCCGCGATCGGGCTAGCATCCAGCCCAGTTCCCGAGATCGCCGGGAGCCTCAGCCTACTGGAAAAGCACCTGGGACTCCCCACGTGCATTGGGGTGCCGCTCCAACGACCTCTGACAGCGGCGGACGGGCGACACAGGCCGATTCTCCGAAATCGGAGCCGGGCGCCTCAATTCAAGATGGCGGGCGCGGCTCCGTCCGGCGGGAACGTACGCCGCCAGGAGCCGACCCAGTGACCGAAGACTCCAGGAGGCGGGACCGGCGACCGCCGGCGGGAGATCCCGGCGCAACAGCGAGACCGACCCCCCCGGGGTGCACACCAGACGGCACCTTCTCCTGATCCACCACCCCGGTGCGCAAGATGGCGGCCGCCGCACCAGGGCTCCACCGCACTGACGCTGCGACCTCACCGGGTGCCTGAACATTCTCCGACATCACCCGCTCCGCCGCCGCGAGGCGCGGAGGACCGGCGGACGTGCTGCCAGCGTGGTGGTAGGCCATTCCAGGGCCGGCAAACGTACCAGCACAGCGGCGGTGAGTGGCCGCCTCTCTCCCCCCCCCCTTCCCCCGAGACACTTGGTGCCTATAGCCCCCCCTGCGACCTCGGGGGCTCAGCAAATTGATAAGAATCACACCGCTGGCTAACTCGGGGACTCAGGGTGCCCCCGCGGCCCCGCAACGACCATCGGACCCAAGCGCCTGACCCTAAGATGGCGCCCGCAGAGGCCTGAACACCGCGAACAGCGCGAGCCTCACCACTGGGACCCCCTCGAACTTTCACCATCTGTCCTCTGGCCCTACCGGCTGCTACTGACGCTGGGCCACACGTCGAGGGAGACCCGCACGCCTTTGTCGCCCTGATCTAGCGCTCGTCCCCTGAGACGAGGGGAGGCCGCCCCAGACCCTGAGGGGACAGGAGAGACCGGCAGATGTTAAACTGCCCCCTGACCCAGCCACGTTGACCTGCTGTGCCCGGAGCACACGACCTCACCCCACGGAGCAGAGAGGATCCTCACGTGGTCAGAGCGGCCGGCTCCTGGCAACCACAAACCTCCCCTGACGCCCCTGGTGGGGGCTCCCCGAGGAGGAACAGACCTCGCCTTGGGCCTGGAAAGGACCGAGGGAACTGACCAGCACCCGACTGCCGCCACCCGGTAACACTGCGTGGCGACGACCTATCTCCCCCGGGACACGCAACGACCAGGGGGAACCCCCCCTCTCCCTCCTAGCAGCACCCATGGGGAAGCCGAGAGCCACACAGATGACGGCGGTCCCGGAAACAGCCGCCGAGAAGATGCCACAGACAAGAGCATGGACGCAAACCAACACGTCGCAAGCCGACCCTACGCTGTCAGCGAAGCTGGACCAGGTGTTGGCAGCAATAGAAATGTCTCGCCTCTCGATGGAGGAGAGATTGGGCACCCTGACGACAGACATCAGCCTAATTCGGGATGAACACCGTAAACTGGCAGACAGGGTGACAGAGGGTGAGCGGATTGTGACTGAACTACGACCTGCGGTGAAATCGCAGGAGGCAGACATGCAGGAGATCCTGCGCCGCGTGACGACCCTGGAGGAACGAACAGTGGATTTGGAGGGGCGCTCGAGACGCTGTAACATTCGTGTCCTGGGCCTGCCGGAGGGGATTGAAAACTCGGACCCCCTGACATACATGGAATCCTGGACTAAATCGTTCACCCCAGACTGCGACCGATCGCCGTTCTTCTCCATCGAGAGGGCCCACAGGGTCCCAGCCCGGGCGCCCAAACCTGGTCTTCCCCCACGACCCATGCTGGCCAAGTTCCTACACTTCCGAGACCGGGATGCAGTGCTCCGCGCGGCCCGGACGGCGGGCCCCCTGCGGGTGGAAGACCAGCACGTCATGGTGTTCCCGGACTATGCCCGAGAGGTCCAACAGCGACGATCCACGTTTCTGGAAGTCAAAAGACGCCTCCGCGCAAACGATCTTCAATATTCCCTACTGTTCCCCGCCCGCCTCAAGGTAATCCACAAAGGGAAAGCCCTCTTCTTCGATACGGCGGCGGACGCGCAGGATTGGACTGAATTTCATTGCCCACTGATCCCTAAACCCGGACCCCAGAAGACACGCAACAATGACTCCAGACGACCCAGGAGACGGGGCGCGAGCCATGGGCGATCTGGACACTCCAAGAGCCGGGCGTCCTCCCAGGCGGGCTCACCCGACCTCGCAGAAATCATACAGGAGCGGCGAGACGCCCTACGGGCGGCGACCGGACTGCACTCGTCGCCCCCGGCTTCGGACCTGGAGGGTCAGCCGCACCTATTCACTCCAGAGAAAGACCGGGACAGTGATGGAACTATGTCGGGAATTGGCCCAATCTCTTCCCCCCTCGTGGTGACACACACATTGGACGCTGCCCTAGCCAGCCAGCCTACCACCTCTTCGTGAACACCTGAACTGTCAACTGACATATCCTTTCCATGATTGCCTGTTGTAATGCGCGACATCTAGAAGCCTAGACTACTCTACTAGATAATTGCGAGCTCCAGCGAGCGATACACACTTCTCCTGCTAGAGCCCGACCCGCGCACAGGCCCAGCAGCGACACATGCTGCCACCCCCGCGAATTTCTGTTGGTTTCTCCCCTAGTGGGACACTAGTTTGGATATGCCACCCCCAGTGACGTATCCTCAGAATTGGGACAGTTGCCCACCCACGGTTCTAGTTGTTGTTAATTCCCCCAGTCCCCCCCCCACGTTTAAGGAAGCTTGGCGCGCAGGAACACACACGACACGCACACATGGGCGGCACACGGGAACTGTAGAGGTGCCCCTCCCCCGACCACGTCACCCTAGAAATGGCTGTCCCCCACTCTGACGTTAGTATCCTTACACTAAATGTACGGGGCCTACACACGCCCAGCAAGCGCTACTCTGTATACTCCTACATACGGCGCATGGCGGCCAACATTACGTTCTTACAAGAGACGCACATTAACGCTACTGAACTCATTCGCCTACAGGCCAAATGGCGAGGGACCATCTGCGCCACACAATATTCAGCGTTTGCACGCGGCGCATTAATCTGGGTGAGACCTGGTACTCCCTTCCGGGCGCTCCGGCGAGTAGTAGATAGAGAGGGCAGATATGCGCTACTGGAGGGAATTCTTGATGGGCAAGGGGTACTTCTGGGCAGCATATACGCCCCTAATACAGATCAGGACCGGTTCTGGGATCACCTTACGGGCGTCCTGGCCCAGTTCACTACAGTCCCATGGGTGCTGGGAGGCGACTTTAACTGCACACTAGACCCCTCGCTGGACCGCTCACATCCTCCCCCCACGCACTCCCCGGCCCCCCGGCAGGCGGCCCTCTTCAAGGCATGGACCACACACTGGGCGCTCACTGATGCATGGCGACACCTACACCCACTGGCTCGCATCTACTCCTTCCACTCGATTCCACACAACCTTCGGGTCCGCCTAGACCGTTTCCTCTGCTCTGCTCCGATCCTCCCTAAGGTTACATCTACAGATTACCTGGGACGGATCCTCTCAGATCATGATGCCCACATAATACGGCTTACCTGGCGCCCCCCACATCCACCGGTCCCCACCTGGCGCCTCCCCAGAGACTGCCTGGCGGACCCGGTCTTTCAGGACGCGCACAAAACCTGCATACGCGACTACTTTATACACAACGAGAACACAGCGTCATCGGTACTAGTGGAGTGGGACGCGTATAAAGTGGTGGCGAGAGGAGAATGCATCAAACGGATAGTGGGGGTCCGCCGCACCTTAGAACGATCGCTCTTAACGACGGAACAGGCTCTAGCTGCTCTCACCAAACGGCCTGACGACTCGGAGGAACACGCCGTACTCACGGCGGAGGCCAAAACGGAATATCAAACTGCCTGCGCTGACCTCCGTAAGTATAATTTCAGGGCATACGCCTCTCGGGTGCACAAAGACAGAGACAAAACCGGGGCGCTTCTGGCCTGGATGGCGAAGCAGGACACCGAAATCAAGCCGATCACGGACATTCTCAACACGGAGGGTGTACTGGTGCAATCACAAGATGAGATTCTCCTAGCATTCCACCGCCATTATGCACGAGTGTACGAAGCCCCGGCATGCTGTACCCTGTTTACCGCGGATCAGTTTTTAGACCCTCTAACGCTGCCCACGATATCGGATTCCGACAAGCGCACATTAGACGCCAAGATAATTCCCTCTGACATCACCCAGGCGATGCGTGCCATGTCCCGAAATAAAGCACCGGGACTGGACGGCTTCCCACTAGAATACTACGCTACATTCTCTCCCCTGGTGGTTCCCCGTCTGTCACGGATGTTCGGGGCGTCACTCCACCTGGGGAAACTACCCCAGTCGCTACGGGAATCCGTGATTGTCACCTTTCTTAAGCCCCACAGAGATCCGCTTCACATGGGGTCATACCGGCCTATCACCCTCCTGTCGGCTGATTGTAAGATACTGGGGAAGATCCTAGCTGAACGTTATGCGCAGATCATACGCCCACTGGTCCACCCCGACCAATGCGGCTTCGTCCCCGGGAGAAATACCTCCCAGAACCTTCGCCGAGTCTTCCATATCCAAGATCAGGTACGCGACAGATTTCCCCGCGCTGCCTGCCTCATTATGGACCTGGAGAAGGCGTTTGACACCCTCACCTGGCCCTACCTGTTTTCGGTCCTGCGTCGCCTTAATCTCGGCCCGACGCTCATGGCATATACCCGCCTCCTATACACCGACCTCACTACTCGAGTTCGTATCGGGAAACGTATCTCACCGGCGTTTGCAGTCCGACGAGGCACAAGACAAGGTTGCCCCTTGTCGCCCCTCTTGTTCGCGCTAGCGGTCGAGCCGCTGGCGGTTCGACTGCGTCGGGAGGGCGTGAACTGGGGAGTACCGCTTGCAGATGGGACCCATTGTGTGTCCATGTACGCGGATGATCTCCTCATATATGTCCGGGACATTGAAATGGACCTAACCCCCATAGGGGCCACATTGGCGGACTTTGCAACTGCCTCGGGTCTACAAGTCAACTGGGACAAGTCCGTGGTTTACCCCCTACACCCGGACCTACCCCCCCGAGACATCGACCTCGGACCACATAGTCTTTCATGGTCCGCGGAAGCTCCCCGATACCTTGGCGTCCGCTTATACCATTCTCCGACGGACATCCTTGAAGGCAATCACCGCGCGGTACTCGAGAGTCTGCGCCCGACGGTCGCCTTCTGGAATAAATTACCACTGGCCCCGATTGGACGGATAGCCCTTGCTAAAATGGTGATGCTCCCCCGGCTCCTCTACCATTTCACAAACCTGCCGGTGATACCACCCAGGTCCTTCTTTCGCGACGTTGATTCCCTCTTGGGAACTCTCATCTGGGGAGCCGGCCGCCACAGAGTCGCCCTGAAAACTCTTCAACTCCCCACAACACAGGGGGGACTCGGAGCTCCATCCTTCGAGGCATATTTCCTCGCAGCACAGCTCCAGTGGCTGTCCTACTGGACAGCGGACCGTTACCCTCAGGAAACGGTTACTCCTACTGGTAGAATCACAACCCCGGAACTCACCCGTCTGCTCCTTCCGGGCACCAAGCCACGGCGCACTTACCCCCTTCAGGTGACGATAGCGCGCCGATGTATGCTGCGGATACACCGGCTGTCCTCCGCTAGGCCCCCATACTCCCCGCTGCTGCCGCTAATAGGCGGCCCCAAGCAGGAGTCCTACTTTGCGGCCCCACTACTCGCCGACTGGTCCCGCTGTGGTATCACAGATCTGGAATCACTCTTCGAGGAGGGTCAACTGAAACCGCTGGACCGCCTGATCGCAGAGTACGGGCTCTCCCCAGGCCAATTCCTTAGGTATAGGCAATTACTCGACGGATACCGACCCCATTTCAATCTTCAAAATGGCGAGCCAGACACGCATCCAGTAATACATACTATTCTACATATGGGGGTGGGTCGCCACCTGGTCACATGGCTCTACAAATCCATCCGGGAACTCTCATACACCCCCCTGGCGACCCTACGAGCCACTTGGGAAGAGGACATAGGCCGTATTTTGCACGACTCGGAGTGGACTAAAGCTCTCGAGGCCCCTAAACGCGTCTCTAGGAACGCCCGCTTCAAAAATATTCAATATTATATATTGCACAGGGCATATCTCACCCCAGCGCGATTACAGAAGTTCTACCCCTCCACGCCTTTCCTGTGCCCCAGATGCTGTTTCCCAGCTGCGAACTTCCGTCACATGTTCTGGGACTGTCCCAATCTTCAGCCTTTCTGGCAGGGGGTACACAACACACTACGGGAACTCACGGGTCTCACTACACTAGCCACCTGGGAGACCAGTGCATTAGGCATCCTCCACATCTCTAAGCGTGAACCGGTGCGACGGCGCTTCGTGTCCTTGGCGCTCCTACTAGCCAATAGATGTATAACCATGCGCTGGCGATCCCCAGAGGGTCCCCCCATAGCACAATGGAAGGGGGCGGTTAGCAAATGGGCGGCAGCGGAGGAAGACGCTTTAAGGGAGGAAGAAGCCAAGGGCGCGCGCAAACTTCCCATCTCCATGGAATGGGCCATGCTCCTTCACAGCTTCCGCCAGTCCACGCAGGCTGGTGACCCGCCTGACCCTTCCCCTCCCCCCACCCAAGAAGACCAGTAGCCTTCACCTGAAGTGAGTCACCCCAGAGTCGGACCCCGATAACCCCCTACGTCCTGGGCAACCTCTTGCATGTCCGGCCATCCGTGGGCTTCTCCTCCCCCCCCCCCCGCCTCGACACCCGCTGCCATCCTCCCCCTACTTAGACCCTGCTAGCGCCTACATGCTTCCCTCCCACAGTTCTGTTACCCCCCTGTTCACTGATAACACTGTTATGTGCACAGTACAGATCCAGATCCAGTGCTGTTATGGCATGAGAGTGCCCATTTGATCTTCTTCATCGCCCCTATGGCGATACCGTCCCATCACCGCTCAGCCTGCAGGAGCCTTTACGTGATTATAATGCACTGACTCATCGAAGTCATGTTTATGTGTACCAGTTCTATATAGCAAGAAAATGTTGCGCACATAGCTGTTCGTGGCTGAATGTTGAGGCCACGTCGGCGGACTGTTTATGCTGTACTGAGATACTTTACTGCAACAATAAAAACAAATTTAAATAAAAAAAAAAAAAACTAGGGCTTTGACGCCTTCGGGCATTCGTTCATGCTTTATAAATTACCAAATCAATCAATCATCAGCAGTGCAAAGTACTTTTATTCTATGGCAATTTGTTACCTTACCCTGTCTCACCTTTTGTTATAAATTGGATATCTAGTTAGCAGAGGTATGCACCCTGTCCACATGGGAACCATAATCCTATGCTTGGTAAGCTAGGTACAAACCAAAAAATAACCTGTGCTCACCCTTTGGTAGCTTGGCACAGAGCATGCAGGATTATCTAAAGAGGCAATGTGTAAACTATTTGTGAAACACACACCCAACAACACAATCAAAACACAACAAAAAGACTCTATATAGGTTTACAAAATAGAAAATAATGTTATGAGAACATCAAAACTAAAATGACAAAAATCCAATAAGTAGAATTGGAGTTATGAATTTTTAAAGAATAAACCAAACAGAGTGCTTTGAAGTCAGTAGCGCTAAGGGGTTACTTGGGGCCATGCTAGACCGGGGTAAATTTAATGTTCAGGCCGACCGCGAAGGAAGGCAGGCTAGCTACAGGACTCAGACAGGTCCTGCTGGCAAAGTACCTTGGATGGAGCAAGCTCTGGCGTTGAAGACTCGATGCAAGGCGTTGAGGAGGCGCTGCGTCAATCCCGTGGATGGAGGTCAAGTGTTGGCGCAAATCCACCAAGTCAAAGAAGGCTTTGGGGTCAAACTCCTTTATGATGCAGGAGCTGCATCGATGTCGAGCCATGAGGTCCATCAGCGTCAAGCCGCTCAGTCTGTCGAGGCGATGTTGTCAATCAGCTCCTGCATCAGTGTTGAAGGGCAATGTGTTGGTTCCGATTAGCGCAGTCATCAATGTGTCGATTTTGAATCAAAAACAGTTGAACCCACTTCTGAGGGCCAGGACTGGATTGGCACCTCAGGCAAGGGAGTACTCACAGAGTCCAGAAGCAGCACCAGGGTTGCAGGAACATTTTGATGGCCCTGAGACTTCAGATCAGGGGACAAGCCAGTAAGCCATTGGAGTCACTCTGGGTTCAAGCGAAATGGCAGGCAGCAGGGCAGCTCAGCAAAGCAGTTCCTTCAGAACAGTCAGTTGAGCAGGGTAGTGATTCATGTAGCACAGCAGTCTTTACTCCTGGCAGAGTTCTTCACAGGTCCAGTAGTGTACTGTCTTGGTAGGGTCAGAGCCCCAGTACTTACACCCAAACATGCCTTTGAAGTGGGGGTGACTTCAAAACAGTTCCTTGAAGTGCACAGGTCCCCTTTCCTCCCAGGCCTGCCTGCCAGGATATCTGTGGGGGGAGGGGGAGTAATCAGACCTTTGTGCGGGACACAAGACACTACCTAGTCAGGTGTAAGTATCAACTCCCCGTCCCGCTTCCCAGGAAGAGCTATCAGAATGTAGATGAAAGCATGAGTTCTCTGTCACACTCACCCTTCCTGTGTTTGTGGCTGTCTAGAAGGAATGCACAAAGTGTAGCTGTCACCCAGCCCAGACCAGTATTGGAGACAGGCTACAAGGCACACGGAGCAGTAAGAGCAGAGAAATATCCACTTTCTAAAAGTGCAAACACAAGGGGATGATGGCCGGAGCACTGAAACTTTTCAGACACTCACCCCAGTCACAGATCTGGGTTGAATCCATCATTGTTCTTTAGCTCACTTTGCCACCTCTGTTTGGACCCAGCTGAATGCAAATAAGTCTTGACCCTATGCCTCATGGGAGCAGCCTAGCCCGAACTGCCAAGCCAGGTCTTCCGTGAACCGTAAACAAGCATCCTGGAACCAGTTCCGGGGTAACACCCCTCTTCAGCCAGGCTAGCTTGAATCCAGTGTTAAAGTGAGCAATGGACCCACATCTGGGCGTACCCTGCCAACGTACGGCTAACAAACGAAACACAAGGAGATGATGGACAGAGCACTGAAACTTTTCAGACACTTACCCCTAGTCACAGATCTAGGTTGAATCCATCATCGTTCTTAGCTCACTTCGCCATCTCAGTTCGGACCTAACTATATGCAAATCAGTCTCAACCCTGTGCCTCAAGGGAACAGTCCAGCCCAAACTGCCAAACCAGGTCTTCCGTGAACCAGAAACAAGCATACTCAGACCTGGTTTCAGGGTAACACCACTCTTTAGCCCGGCTAGCTTGAATCCAGTGGCAAAGTGAGCAAGGGACCCACGTCTGGGCATACCCTGCCAATTTAGGGCTAACAAACCAAACACAAGGAGATGATGGACAGAGCGCAGAAACTTTTCAGACACTCACCCCCAGTCACAGATCTGAGTTGAATCCATCATCATTCTTTAGCTCACTTCGCCACCTCAGTTCGGACCCAGCTTTATGCAAATCAGTCTCGACCCTGTGCCTCATGGCACCGGAAACAAGCATCCTTTGACTGGTTTCAGGGCATCACCCTTCATCAGCCAGGCTAGCTTGAATCCAGTGGTGTAGAGATGCACGGGACCCACATCTGGGCATACCTTTCCCACTTAGGGTGACATATGCAAAAGAAACAATTGATGGACCAAATGCTGGACAATGCAAACATTCACCCCCAGTCACAATGTGGATTAGAGACACTAGGAACCTGGACCACAATGAACAGAAGGCTCACTGCAAATCTGACCTCCCCCCCCTCGCATTTCTCAATGGTCAATGACCTCAATAATCACTACTCAGCAACTATCTCTTACATTATTTATGACCTAGCCCCCCTAAAGCTAAAAAGAACCCAAACCAAAGACAGGAACTCCTGGTTCACCTCAACAATGAGAGGAGATGCCTCCGGCAATCCGAAAGAATCTGGAGACAATACCCCTCCGCAGCACGTCTAAAACTTCTCCGCCAGGCCAGAAATGCCTACAACAAGAACATATTTAACTGTAAAAAATAATTTTTCAGGTCCGAACTTGAGAACGCCAAGAACAGACCTCGCAAGCTCTTCGATCTGGTCAAACACCAATCCAATAAACTGTCCAAAACTTCGAAAGAAACCCCCAAGTCTTTAATATCTTCTGAGGAATTATCCTCCTTTTTCGCTGACAAAGTCTCAGCCTTAGGAAATTAACTTAGTGCCGCCATATACATTCTATCCCTTCCTGGAGTGCCCCCTCCTCCTGCGATACCCCCAAAGACTTCACCTAAAAATCAAGCACTCTGGACTGACTTCAACCTCTATGACGAAGAATCCTTCTCTAAAATCCTTTTGTCCCTAAATCCGAATAACCATTGTAACGACCCGCTCCCCTCCAAATGCCTAGCGACCGTCGTCCAATCCATTATTCCTAGCTGGACTGCAATAATTAATGCCTCACTCGAGCAGGGTTCCATTCCTAACTCTCTGAAAGCCGGCCAAGTCCTCCCCATTTTGAAAAATCCGTAGATGGATCCAGCCATCCCCGACAATTTCAGACCTATCTCCACCATCCCCCTCCTAGCCACAGTGTTGGAGAAGTGTGTACAACAGCAACTAAGTCAGCACATCAACAACTTCCACCTTCTCAATGACTTCCAATCTGGATTCAGACCTGGGCACAGTACTGAAACGACCATGCTCCACATCGTTGACAATGCCCTCGAAGCCCTGGACCAAGGGAAAATGTGCCTTCTAATCATCCTAGATCTATCCTTGGCCTTCGACACGGTCAACCACGAAAAACTAATTGAACGCCTCAAACTCAGGATGGGTTTGGATGGCTCTGTTATAGAATGGTTTAGATCCTTCCTCCAAAACTGATCGGAGTGATTCCTAATCAACGGCAACCTATCTGCTCCCTCTCCGGTCAAGGTTGGAGTCCCTCAAGGATCAACCCTATCCCCTACCCTCTTCAACCTTTACCTTGAAGCACTTACCGAAGTACTACGCACAGCGAATATTTCCTACCGTATGTATGCTGATGACACGAAGCTCTACATCAAAGCCTCTTCTCTTGAGGAGATTCTCTCCCTGAATGAGACCATCCATTGGCTCACCTCCAAACAACTTAAACTCAATGCTAAGAAAACAGAATTTCTCCTAATTCCCCCTTCAAAAACCAATCCCAAGAAGCAGATATGGATCAAGGTTATCACAGCCTTAGATTGCCATCGACCATTGTGGACTCAGCAAAATCTCTGGGAATAACCCTGGACTGCAATTTGAACATGCCAAATCAGCAAGATTCCACTTGAGCTACCTCAGGAATCTGAAACCCTTCCTTGACATTGCCGACCTAAAAGTGCAATCCAAGCACTAGTAATCTCCAGACTGGAATATGGCTGTTCTACTCTCTCAGGTTTACCCAAGATCTCCCTGGCACCCTTAAAATCATGCCTTAATGCTGCCGCCAGACTTCTTACAAACTCAAAAAAATGTGACCATATCTCTCCACACCTGAAAGCTTTGAACTGGCTTCCCCTAGAGGCCAGAATACAACTCAAACTGGCTTGCATCACACACAAGGCTTTATACTCAAACTCCCCTGCTTATCTCGCACAGAAACTTGTGGTATTCGGCAGAATCAGAAAAACCCGGTCGCACAGTTCTGGAAAAAAAAAAACTTTTAACGGGTGTTAGACCTGACATCATTGGCATGAGTCTTGCTTTCATTTTGATGGATTGCCTCCTCTGTTTTTTATATGTATTTGCTGGATTTATGCTTTGGGCACTGTGCCACTGCTAATCAGTGCCACAGTGCAAGTGCTCCCTATGTTAAATTGATATACTGATTGAATTCCACGATTGGGTTATTTGATTTATCTGTCAGCCCCTAGTACAGTGCACCATGTGTGCCCAGGGCTCGTAAGTCAAATGCTGCCACCCACAGAAGCAGCTTGTAAAGTGTGTCTCAGGCCTGCCATTGCTAGGCCTGTGTGCAGTCTAGCACTGCCATGTCGACTTGGCCAAGTGCACCCACTTGCCAATCCCTAAACCTTACCTTTGCCTCATGTTAGACACCCCTATGGTAGGCCCAAGGGCAGGGTGTATTGTAAGTATAAGGTAGGACATACTCTGATGTGTGTAGCATGTTCTAATAGTGAATTACAGCCATTTTCGTTTTTCACTATTGAAGGCTACCTGTTCTCATAGGCCAGAATGGGCAGTTAGATTATTACATTCTTATAATCCTAGCTGACTCAAGGAACATGGTAGAAATTCGAATTTAGTATGCCTGAAAAATACATATTTTAGTAAAGTTGATTTTAATATTCTGTGTTTGAAAATACCACTTTTAGAAAGTAGGTATTTTCTTGCATTACTATCCAGGCCTGCCTCTGCTGGGTTGTGTATTCCTTGTCTGGGTTTGTGAGTGACAGGGCTGAGGGATTCCAGGAGACAGGCTGGGGCAGCCCAGTGGTGAATATAGAATAGAGAGATCTGCATCTAGATGAGAGGGATGAGTTGCACCTGGGACCTGAATAGGGCTGGGCCTTCCCTCTACAATGCTGGCTCCACCCCCCATGGCTTGTCTGATGTCTCTGCCCTGCACTGTGAAAGGAGAGGAGGAATCATGTCAACAGAGTGCTCCAGAGCTGTATCTTCCCTCCCCTGTGTTGGCTCCACCTCCTATGGGGCGGCTGATGTCTCTGCCCTGCACAGTGAAAGGAAGAACAGAGTCATGTAAACAAAGTGCTCAGGAACTGGTTTGGACTATGCAGAGGCCTCTCTGCCTTCAGAGAACAAAGGATTTTGGGGTATAAATATTGGGACCCTGAGCCCAAGAAATTAGATGACTTCTGGAACAAGAAACCTTTCTGCCAAGGAGAAGAACCAAGGAATCTGCAGGAGTTTGGACTGCCCCACTGCCAGTGAGCTGTTTGCTGGGTTGGCCTGCAGTGGTTGCTTCATTGCCAAGGGAAAGGAGAAGGAACTTTGTAAGGACTTTCATCTACAGAATATTCTCCAAGGTCTTGAACTGAGCTTGCCTCCTGCTGAAGTCTCAGGGACAAAAGACGTCACCTCCAGCTCCCTCCTGAATTTCCTTGCTGGGAATTCTGACTCCAGACACTTGCGTGCCGCTGGGAGCTGGAAGCGCGACGCATCGAGAAGAAGCGTGTCGCCGCTGCAACTGAAATCATCGCAACGCTGGAGAAGCGAGCCTTCGCTGCATCTCCCTGGAAGCGTGTGTTCATCGAAGCTGTCTGCTGTCGCATCACCGGAGAAGCGTGATGCCATCGAGAGAGTCACCATCGCATCACCAGAGAAGCGTGTCGCAGGGCCTGTCGCGGCACCAAAGTACAGAGTCGTTGCAAGGCTGCCAGGGCATCATCGCATCGTCATCGCCGCATCAAGGGCGCCATCTTCTCGCATCACAACAGGAACATCGCATCGGGCCCGCAGGCCGAGAATCTACGCATCACCTCCGCACCGGTAAGGCTCACAACGAGTCCCCCTACTCTGCGCAAGCATTGAGGCAGGACGCAACCGTTCCCCCGGGTCACGGAACCGATGCATCTCCCCTTTTGCGAGTCTTTTGTTCACTTTGCGTTACGCATCCAGGCACTTTGTTGAGAACTTTGCCGCATTTGCCAACAACTTGAACTAAGAGACATAAATCATCTTTTAGGTAGTCTTAAGTGTAGTATTGTGGATTTTTGTCGTTTGTGGTCTTGTGTTTAAGTCTATATATAGAATACTTATTTTTATAAAACCTGTGTTGTGTCCATCTGTAGTGTTATCACTTTATTACTGTGTATATTGACAAATGCTTAACATACTGCCTCTGAGATAAGCCTGTCTGCTCGTGCCAAGTTACCAAGGGGGTGAGCAGGGGTTATTAAGGAGTGTAATCCCCTTATCCTGACTTAGAAGTAAGGGTCCCTATTTGGACAAGGTGAATACCATTGCCAACTAGAGACCCCCAGATCTAACAACCGGGCTTTCTCTGGAGTCGCTCCAAGAATATGGAACTCTCTCCCACCTGCCATCAGAAGAATCCCTTCTCTGGCATGTTTCAAAAAGGACGCCAAAACCTTCCTTATGGGTAAATTCCTCTCATAAATGCTGCCTCCTACCAACACAGAGACCCTGACCAACTACCGACTAGCACCTCCCTTCGGAGTAACGAGCTACCTCATCAAGAAATCTGGGGCCTTATCTTGAGTAACTTAAATGTAAACAGTACATACGTGTCCTCTACCCTTAATGTGATTCCTTGCCTATTGTACACTGCTATGATTCCCTGTAAAGCGCTCTGATACCGTAACGGGTCAAGTTTGCGCTCTATAAAACAATAAAAATAAAATAAATACAAGGATCTGGGTTAAATGCATCATTCGTTTGCTCGCCACACCACCCCAGTTTGGACCCAGCAATATGCAAATCAGTCTTGACCCTGTTCCTTGGGGGAACAGTCCAGCCTGAACTGCCAAACCAGGTCCTCCCTAGACCGGAAACATGCTTCCTGGGACTAGTTTCAGGACATCACCCTACATCAGCCAGGCAAGCTTGAGTCAAGTGGTGTAGTGAGGCAAGTCCTAAAAACGCTTTTCCTATGGAAACATGGTGCTAACTATTACTATCTACTGTCGACTGCCAGTAGTGAAATATATGTAATAAATATATTTGTTTACTGGAAAATCTAAAGGTTAAAGTGAAGTTATAGTTAGGTGTTAAAATTGTAAACATAAGAATTTAAATGACAATGCATGTTATAGCAAAATCTCTCAGAGCAACATCAATGATAATTCTATGGCGAATTATCGAAATGGAGAGGATTGGGACTTATATCACAAGATGAGCACAAATAGTTCAAAGTAGATCATCCTATAGTTCAAATCCTGTATCTAATCTCATAGGTAGATTAGAATTTCCAAAGTCCACCGGGTAGGCCAATAATATCTGCTATTGGGGGGCTATTACTTTTCACAAGAACATGTCTGAAACCTATACCCCTATTTTTGCTCGACAAAAGTGACTTCCTACGAAGAATGTATGATATAACATGGGATGAGTCATCTGTAATTATGACTTTGGATGTCACTGCAATGTACATCAGGATGGCCTACAGGCAATCAAGCATTTCCTGGGTATGAAACTTATGCATTTATATTAACAATCACACAGAAGTATCTTCAAATGATGAGATGGTGTCTGGAGAACAACTTTTTCTTATTTCAGAAGCAAGTGTACAAACAAATGAGAGGGACTGCAGTGGACACTTGCTTAGCCCCCAGTTATGCGAATATGCATGTGGCTGGTGGGAGAGCAGGTGCTTGCGGTTGAGTATGCCCAACAATGATCAGAAAATGTAGTCCTTTGGGCTTGTTTTATTGATGATCTGGTTATGGAGGGGCACACCAAACGCCGCAAAAAAAATTGCTGATCAATTAAACTGTAATGACTTGAATCTTTCCTTCACTAGTAAAATCAGTAAATGATACCAAAATACACACCAGAACATTTCGGAAACAAACGGCGGGTAATTCAATTCTTCATTCAGGCAGTTTCCATCCACCAAAACTCAAAAACAATATCCCATATGCGGATAATCTCTGCATGAAATGAAATTGCATTGAAGAAACATAATTGAATGAAGTTAATGCAGAACTAAATTAAAGATTCCTTGCCCGAGGGTATGAGCAGACAATATTGGATACAGCAAGAGATATAGTAAAATTGAAATCAAGGGAAGTGCTGTTATTTAATAAAGATTAAGAGAAACCTAAAGGCCCGGCTCAGGTAAGGATGGTCACAGGGTATACTGTATACCATCAAAAAAACATTGGGAATGCCACATTTACTATTCTAACTCAAACATAACAAACGTTCAGGAACATGTAGAAATTTGGGGGTAGTGGAGGGAATCTGATTTACTATTTTAACTCCAGTCTAACTAACTTTGGGGAACGCATGTACAATAAGGGGGTGTGGAACAGATTTAATATTTTAACTCCACTCTACAAACACTGGGGAAAAGTGCAAACACTTCGAGGGTCAGATTTATGACTGTAACTGCAGTCTAAAAACATTAAGGCATACAGGTATGTGGCCAGATTTAGTATTCTAACTCCAGTCTAACAAGCACTGAGGAAAGTGCATGTTTTAAGGGGGTTAGATTTAATTTTCTAACACTAAACTAACAATCATTATGGAGAGTGCATATATTAAGGGGTTCAAATAAACTATTTTCACTCCAGTCTTACAAACGTTAGGCAAAGTACAGACATTTACTATTTTATCTCCAGTGTGACAAACAATAGGTAAAGTGCGTACATTTGCAGATCTGATTTATTATTTTAATACCAATCTAACAATGACTAGGGCAGTACATACATTGGGAGGGTGGCATATTATTATTTGAATGCCTGTCTAATGTGTATTGTGGAAATTGCATACATTAGGTACATTTGGAGGGTTATTTGTACTATTCTAACTACTGTCTAAAACATTAAGGAAAATGCATACACTGGTGTGGTCAGAATTAGTTTTCTAATTGCAATGTAGAAATCATTGGGGAAATTGCATATATTGGTGGTGGTCCAATGTACTATTCTATAACTCCCATCTAACAAACATTGGTGAAAGAGCATATATATGGAAAGTCAGATTTACTAGTCTAACTACAGTCTAACAAACACTGGAAAAACTGCATACATTGAAGGGCTCCTATTTCATACTGTTACTATAATTTAACAAATGCGGGAGAAAGTGCATACTTTGAGGTTGTCAAAGGTACTATTCTAACACCACCCTAACAAACATTGGGCAGAGTGCATACGTTGTAGCATTCAAATGCAACAAACACAGTTTAAATAGATAATAGGCATATATCAGAGATCTAATTAAATAGTTGAAAAAAATATATATTCAAAATAAATCTTCAAAATGTAGCCTATGTATCAGAGCTACAGGTTTGATTTGTGTTTTAATTATAACGTAAGTATGTAGCATGAAAACACTATTTACCCCTTTCATCAATATAGCCTATGCCCTCCAAAAATTAATGCTTAATATTTTATAAAATCAAACATTAACATTTTGAAATATTAAACAATGTATACTTTAAAAATAAAAAATACCCATCAAAACCCATTACATAAGACTATCCTTAAAAATTACATAGAATAACATTTTACATGAACATTTATATAAATGGTTTTATAAATTAAATATTTTTAAACATGGATAATAATTAATAATTAGGGCTCCCAGTTTGATGGAATGAATGAATGAATGAATGAATGAATGAATGAATGAATGAATGAAAAATATTTATAGAGCGCACGATGGCCAAACGGCTTCCTGGCGCTGGGAGCTCTGAAGAACCGAACAGACAGGGCCAGGAGGTTTAGCAGGGGTAGGCCAGGGCAAACAGAAAAGTTTTTAGCGCTTTACGGAAATGAGAAAAAATAGGGATCGAACGCATAGAAAGAGGAAGGGAGTTCCAGAACCGGGGGGCAAGAACAGAGAAACGGGTTCCACCAGTGCGAGATTTGTGAAAGCGGGGAACAGTGAGGAGGGCAGAAGATGATGAACGGAGAGTGCGGGCAGGGGTGTGACGGGAATTTATTTTTTTAACATGTCCGTCTGTATTTATCCATATTTCTTTTTTGGCATTTTTTTCTGTATTTATCCACATAAATTTTTGTTGCAAGCCAAAGAAGATGCTGCAGCTAGTATTTTTCCACATTTATTTAAATAGACACTGCACACTTGCACTCAGATGTTATAGGTTTATATATATATATATGTATATATACATCAAATTAAGTAAACACAATACATTAATCTGAAAATGTTGCCAAAATAATTTAGAGAGAACATGGGCCTTAACAGACCTTGAGTAACTTGCATGAGGAAACCTTTACTGTGGAGCTGTACACCCTAAGGATCTTTATATCCTGTTCTGATCGTGTCATATTTGATGTGCATTCAAAGACAGATGTCAAATGTCAAGCTGTATCTTTGAGGGAGCAACCCATTCTGTTTTTCTCATTGCAGAACAACTTCCCTGGGATTATTTAGACCAACATAGGAATTCTTTTGACAGATTTTTATTCCATTTATTTTAAACAGAGGAGATAATTTTCCAACGTATACTATGATAAATATCCATTTATAACTTGCTAAAACGCAAGGTGAGTGTACATATTTGTGAGGGGAGGAAGGTGCGAAATGCTTTGCTTCAACATCGGAAACATTCTTCACCCGGAGCCAGTGCTTAATTTGTGCCAGAGCTCTCTGGTGCTTAGCTCCGGCACCTTTTAAATAGGGCCGGGTCTACACTGCCAACTTACATCACTGCAGTGTCTGCACACCCTCTGTAAAAGTAAATTGAATATGATTGCCGGCTTATTGCATTGTTGTTCACACGTTGTTACAGTCTCATTGTCCTTCCGTGACGAAGAAGAGTGTTGCTGATAGTGCAATGCTGCTGAGAGTGCAGCGAAACGGATAATAAATCTGTATCAATTATGAAAATAAACTTGCCTTCCGTTTCAGTGTCTGCCGATGGGCGGGCCACTAATTGGGCTGCATTTGGTTGAGGGTAGAGGGCTTAGGCAGGCAGCGTGTGCCGTGCGTACATTTTTTCCTTTCACCTACGGTGGACCACGCCCACACACACACACACACACACTGTAATGGAAGAGTAGCACGTTAGTGTCGTGCCCAGGACAAGGGCACTAGGACCCTGAGACAGGACAGATGCGAGGGGACACCGGACACCACATCCGGTCAAGGGGTGGGGACAGGGGACACTTGGCTGCTGGACCTCGAGGCAAGAGGTCGTGATCTGTACACGCTGTGACTGCAACAATAAAGAAGTACCTGGTAACCAACACCGTGTTCTGTGTGGCTTCCTGGGTCGGGAGACACGACATCTGGCGACGAAGGTGGGATCGAGATCCACCGGTGTGCAGAAATCGCGATTTTAAACCAGGAGCCCACCCTGGATCGCATCGTGACAAAAGAAGACAGGTGCCACCAACGGAAGCGCAGCGACGCGGGAGCCCACACCGACCGCGGCGAGAGGAAGACCAAGTGACCCGGTAAGCGCGGTAGAGAAAGCGCGAAGCTTAAAGAAATTGGCGCGAGCTCTCGCGAGAGTCTCGGCGGCCATTTTGGGGCCAGGCACGAGGGCCAATCAGCAAGCAGAAAAGTCGGGTGGCCATTTTAAAGTCAGGCAGCGCCCCGATTGGTTAAGAAGTCTTGCGAGAGTCTCGGCGGCCATTTTGGAGTCAGGCGCAAGGGCCAATCAGCGAGCAGAAAAGTCGGGCGGCCATTTTAAAGTCAGGAAAAGGTCAAAAAAGTCGAAAAAGGTGCCGGTTGCAAGGAAAAAAGGATAAATAAAGCACAGGCAAAGACAAGAAAGTGGAAATAAAGGCTAAACAAAGGAAAAGAAAGGAAAATAAGGACAAAACAAGAGAAAATAAAGGATCCGTAAGGGGAAGAACAAATTAAAACAAGAGAAGGTTAAAGGAAAGGAAAAGCAAATTTTGAAAAGGAGCTGAAAGTGCCGAATATGAGCTAAGAGAGTTGAGCGCCAATAAAGCACAAGCAGTAAAGAACAAAATACAAAAGGACAGACAACAGAAGAAACAACAAAAGAGGGTCGAGAAGAACGCAGGAAAGTAAAAATGACAGACCCTAAGCCAGAAAGACAAACTGCACAATACAGAAGACCACTACCATTCAACTTGTCGGAGCCACAAGTAGGAATTAGGTGGGAGAAGTGGACCAGACGTCTAGAGAGATACATGGAAGCGACTGATGTGACAGAAACAAAGAAGTTGGGTTTGTTGCTAAATTTTGCAGGCGATGACATTGAAGATCTTCTAGTGACGCTACCAACGGAGGAAACAACCACCTATGAGAAACTAAAGAAATGCTTAACAACCAAATTTGACCAGCAAAGAAATGTTGATTTCGAACGATACACTTTCGCAATTGCGTCTCAACAAATAGATGAAACGCTAGATGACTTTGCGACCAGACTGAGAAAACTTGTGACACATTGTGAATTTGACAAATTTGAAAATGAACAAGCAATAAGGTTGCGGATCATCGAAGGCTGCCGTGACACGGGGTTCCGTGCAAGGATCCTAAAAGAACCGACGTCACTAGAGAACATCCTGGCACTAGCAAGAGCGGAGGCGAGAGCGACAGCACACGCAAAGGAAATGGAGCGAGGAAAAGACATCGGAGTGGAACAAGCACATCACATGACAACACAATTATCGCACAGGTGGTTGGAAAAAAGACAGGAATGAACAGACAGTGAGGAAACAGCTTGAAGGAACTTGCTACAGGTGTGGAATGGAATTTCCACATTGAGGCCCATGCCCAGCGTTTGGACAAACGTGCAGAAGATGCAATGGGAGGAATCACTACGCCAGTGTATGTCAAGGAGTACAATTCAGGAATGACAGGGGAAGAAAGGGGAGACCACAAGTGTCGACAACCAGGCATGTCAGACATATCGAAACGGAAATGAGAAGCTCATCACTAGAATCAGGTGAAGAGGAAGAAGAAGAAAAGACGGAACAACTATATCACATGTCGGACGTCCACATAGAATCAACTGAAGGCGTTCATACAGAATCAACTGAAGAAAATGAAGATGAAGAAAGAACATGCCTGGCAGACAGAAGCAAAATAAAAAAGACAGATTCTGTGACCATAGGAGTAGGATCGCACGAAACAAAGTTCATCCTGGACAGCGGCACAACACGCAACATTATGTGCATATCGGAATGCGGAAAAATGAAGACAAAGCTGGCACTGAGGCCGTCCCGATTAGAAGTTTTCACCTGGGGGTCAAAGAAACCAGTAATTAACATGGGAAAATTCACAGAAAAGATAGCATATAAGGACGAAAAGATCAAAGAGGACATTCATGTGCTACAGTGTGACATCTCAGCACCATGCCTGCTGAGCAACATCACAACGCAGATGATGGGTCTCATGGCCATGACATAC
The DNA here is from genome assembly GCF_964261635.1 of Lissotriton helveticus. NCBI lineage: Eukaryota > Metazoa > Chordata > Amphibia > Caudata > Salamandridae > Lissotriton > Lissotriton helveticus. The sequence goes on from NC_136059.1 coordinate 279,423,035, forward strand.
AACATGTCAGAGGAAGGGAGCAGATTGAAGACCGGTCACAACACAACTGAAAAACTGGAAAAAGATGATGCCGCCACAAGCACCCCACTGAGGGAGTTAACAACAAAGGTAAAAGTTTCACATGGACCGAAGAGCACCACAAAGCATCAAAAGAGATCAGACCTGCTACGACGGCAGAAGACGACCTAGCACATGCTGACCAGAGGCTGCACATGGAACTAAATTCAGATGGCAACCAAGTGGGATTGGAAGCAAATTTGGCACAACACCAACAGGGGAAAGATCACCGAAGACAGGTGGTGGCACAAGAAAGCGGAAATAGAACGGTGATGAGGGAGTCAAGAAGAATGAGATTACCACACACAAGAAGGGTAGAAAGAGCGGAACAAGGAGACATTGCTGCAAGAGACCAAACAGCGAACGCAACAACAAAGGCCCATGAGAACAAAGGAAGAAATGCGACAAACCGGAAAAGAAATAAAGGAGGCACCGCGATGGTCAAACAAGGACAAGTGAGGAATTATGGCAATGAGTTCCCAGGAGGAAAATTGACAATGAGAAAAGCAAAAGAACGGATGACAAAGGCGGCAGTTTGGCCAGTGTCAAGTCACTGGGCACCTTTCGCATGTCAGAAAGGTAGAAGCAAGAGAAGCAGAAAGACCAACGCAAGAACTGCAGGAAGACACACAAAAGGAAGAAGCTCAAGCGGCTCTCAGAAAACAGCGACCACGAAGGAAACACATGGAAACAAAGAGACTAAGTGAGGAGATGTAAAATGAAGGGGGCCTATGGGCCATCTTATATCATCAGCTCTCTCTCTCTCTCTCTCTCTCTCTCTCTCTATCATAAAAAAAATAAAAAATGTTTTGTTTGCTACAAGGGGGGAGATGTCGTGCCCAGGACGAGGGCACTAGGACCCTGAGACAGGATAGAGGCGAGGGGACACCGGACACCACATCCGGTCAAGGGGTGGGGACAGGGGACACTTGGCTGCTGGACCTCGAGGCAAGAGGTCGTGATCTGTACAAGCTGTGACTGCAACAATAAAGAAGTACCTGGTAACCAACACCGTGTTCTGTGTGGCTTCCTGGGTCGGGAGACACGACAGTTAGCAGAACGTCGAGGCGGGTGATTTAAAGCAGCTGCGCAGCAGGCCTCTTAATTAAGGCTGGCAGTGCCACCAGCAGTACCCGATCGCAGTAAGTAATAAAGAACCCAATGCTGCTTTTTTTTGTGGTGATGCCCGGTCACCTGAACTGAGTCAGAGGCTGTAAGGTACCACCGACCGCAGTACAGAGTCCCTGGCTACACACCATGTGACACAGTCACAGGCTTTTGATGGGGAGATCAGGGCCCCCAGTGGCTCACTCTGTCCATGACGATGAGGCATATATTGTGGGCGTGCGTGCAGGGGGCGGGGAGGGGCAGAGCAGTTGCAGGGCGTCAGTGAAAGTAATGGTTTCTTTCCTCCGAGGGCGCTCGCTCTCTCTTACTGTACCTTCTTTTGAGTCTTCCTCTGGACTCTCCTTTCCTCTGCAGTGCCCCTTTTATCACACCCTCTGTCCACCACCAGAGCCCTTCATTATTCATCCGGGCCTTTCCTCTGAGTCCTCACTCACATACTCTCCACTTGGCCCCTCTTGGGAGGTTTTCCTCTTGCTCATTTTGTATTCCTTATTGACCTCATAATCGATGCCCCTTAAGGGTCTCCCTCGTTTAGTATGCCCGTGTGGAACTTCCTCTAGGGTCTGCTCTGTTCTATCCCTCCTCTCCAGCTGTTCAGGGATGGTGGGCACCGTCCGGGGCACAGGGAGGGGTCAGAGCTTCCGAAAGAGAGCAGTGTGCGCAGAGGGACTGTCACTGAGACAACACCTCGTGCCCAGCCTAGCCTCCAACCCGAGTGCAGGAACATACCCCCTACTCGACCACTGTGAGGCTCTGCTCCTGCCCTGTCCGTGCACAAGTTTAAGGCACAGGGACAGGTGCACATGTCACTTAGCATTCCTGAGCGAGCCTGCTGCCAGGCATAGAGGACAGCCATTCATTATGTAAATGAGTCCCATTTCGAAAGATTACATGCAAATATGTGCATCACTGGACAGTTTTAAAAGTTGCAATGCCCAGGCTGGGATGGTAAGGCGTGTGGTTTGTGCTAATTTAAAATCTTTCCAAAAGGTTTGCACGTGAGAGCCTGACTTCACTGCAGTAATGTAGGAGGTGACTTGGCTGCTCCAAATAACACCAGTATAACGCGGAATTTGTAGGGCTTAACGTTTTTCTTAAGAGCCAGTTGTGAATGTTGGGGTTCGACAAATACCGAGGCAGCCTTGTTTTAATTCCACTAAATGCCTGTGTCTGCCCCTGTCTATTAATCCCCTCGCTCTTGAAGGTTCTTTTTCATCTCTACTTCCTCCCTTGGCCTCTGCTTTACTAGCTTTTTCTTTCGTTCACACCATATAACACTGGAAAAAATAAATAAAATGCGGATTCCTCTTGTCACCCCTGCACTAATTGTATGCCCCCTTGGATTAAGGACAAAGAGTTAACCTTTGATAACAGAAATAAATGCACATCTAATTATAATTGGTGAATTGCTATGTGTGAAAGTGGAGAATCTGGGGTCAATCCTGGCTTTCATGCGTGACCAAATGTTGTAATAATAGGCAAATATTTGATTTCAGGATGTGCGCTGCACAAAGCCTCTCTTGTTTTTGTTGACTTATTAGCATTATTAGCTTATTTAGCTCCATCAGTCCTCTAGGTCACATTTCGAAGTACATATCACTGGTGCCAAAGGTAAAAGAGGGTCAAGCCAATGGAGGATGTGGGTGGAGCCCGGAAAGGGGGTGGTGGCCTCCTATGAAAACATTTGAGCACCGGCACTTCTTTTTTTTTTACAAATTAAGCACTGCCCGGAGCCAACACAAAGTACAATGAAACTGGGCCCGGAGGTATTGGAGAGCTATCCCCGAGCGCCAGTTCAATTTTATCTGTTCATATGCATTGGGTTCTTCTTCCTGGGGCAACCTTTGGTGCGATGTAACCCGAGAGCCCCTTCCGTGTATTCAGCCCTGAAAGCAGCCAGTGCAGGGAACAGTGAGATCTTCTTCAATATGCATGGCCAGGTAGGAGATTCTTCCCGGACATTACGAATGACGAGAAGGGGGTGGCTTTGCTTAAAGATGTAACAAAAACGATGAGGCCCTCCAGGGGCGTAGTTGGGGCTATCTTTCACTTAGGAGAATATAAGGTGCTCCCCCCCCCGCTCCTCCCTAAAACCTTTAATTTTGCATTATGCTTCATATTAAACCCAATGATCTCTTTTCTCTCACCACCAGGCATATAACTATCAGGAAAGCAGCATGTGCAGTGGCACGAACGGATGTGAACAACCAGTTGAACCCCAGTTAGTATCAAATATGTTTTTTTGGAGCAGGGGCATTTTCCTTGTTTCCATAAGGTCAATGCAGCATGCCACACCACTGCTCGCCACTCTCCTGGTTCTGTTCAGTCGCAGCATTTTCAGCAGTGCTGTAATCAAGATTACCGTTTTGTAATGAAAATGACAGATAAGCAATTGAGATGTTTCTTTGTTGCTCTCGTATTCAAGGCCACCTATTTCACCTTCCTAGTAGTCCAAGTTTACGAACTGGGAGGGGAGTAGTTCCTGTAGACAAGGGGCCGCTGAAAGCGCGGACCCAAGTAAAGGAATGAACATTCCATAAATGGAAGGCGCTCGGAGGCAGAAGCAAAAGTCTTCAACACTGCCCGAGCTCACCTTAATAAAGCAAAGCGCTCTCAGACAATCAAACGCTTAACACACCCAGAATGGGGATTTCGGGGGGCAGCCGACCAGCGGGAGGCTTGTCCCACCCGGGGAAATTTGGGGCAGCAGGGGGGGGTTAGGAGAGCACTGTGGGCTCCCGTAGTTTGGGCTGGTTGGGCTGGTTGGGCTCCTTTTGGGCTGTCGGGTTTAAAACCGGACATTTTGTGCAACTGACCACCATTTGCGGTGCAGTGACACGGCAGCCGGGGTGGCTCTTGAGAATTTTGTGGAATTAGGCCTGTGGCGTACGCGGTGTGGGGCGTGGTCGGCGCTCGTTTCGTGGTGCAGGGCGGTTTCGTTCCGGTGGTCGGTGAGACGGTGTTGGGCGATATGGCGGCTCTGCAGGATCCCAGGGTGATCGAGGCGTTGAGGCTCATAGGCGAGGCAGGCCGCATGGACATCGTCCGGCCCGAAGTGCAGGTAAGGCCGCCGCGACGCGCTGCCAACGGCGCCGCGGCAGCTGTGTGGGCGTGTGAGCAGGAGGGGGGGCGGAGGAGCGAGGGGAGGACAGCACCGAGAGGTGCGGCGAGGGCAGGTAGGCGAGGGAGAAAGAAGGTGCTGGCGTTCATGGAGGGGAGGGGAGGGGGGAGTGCGGTGGCGGGAGGGGCGGGGGGCGAGCGGGCAGCCCCGGCTCATGACGCGGTGGTGGGAGGGCGGGGGGAGGGGGCCAGACCCTGAGGAGCAGTAGCTGTTGGTGGATGTGGAGGCAGGGAGTGGGGCAGGAGAGCGGGGGGCGGAGGGGGGCCCTGGGGTGCCAGGGAGGGGGCGAGTCCCGGGGGGGCGGCAGGGGTAACGCGAGTGGACCAGGGGGGGCCCCAGGCAGGGAGGGGTGAGGTCGAGGGGGGGTGGCCTCCCCTTTGTTGATTGAGGAGTCAGAGGTGGAGGAGGTGGGGGGGAGGGGCGGACACGGAGCAGGATTGTGGCTCCTAGGGGTCGGACGAGGGTGGGGGCATGGTGGGCCCGAGCAGGCCTTCTTCTCCGGGGCGGGTGTTACAGGGGAGGGGGGATGTGGGGCCATGCTGAGGGGGGTGGCACGGGCGGGAGTGGGGGAGGAGGGGAGGGACGCGGAGGTGCTGTGGGGGGGTCGGGTGGGCCGGGGTGGTGTGGGGGTGACGGGTGGGCGGGGGGAGTGGCGAGACGGGGGGGTGGCGTGGGGAGGGGCGGAGGTGATTTTGCGGCGGCAGGGGCCTGGGAGGGGAGGCGCGGGGGGGTCGGGCCCAGTTGGGGGTCTGGATGGTGGGGTGGCCCGGGGGTCTGGGACTGGGAAGGGGGGTGGGGCATGGGGGGGAGGGGGGTCCCGTCGCGGCGCGGCGGCCACTCGGCGGGGTGGGGGCAGGGTGCGACATTGGGTTGGGGGAGTGGGGGGTTGGGGGTGGGGGGGCCGTGGGGGGGGACGGCGGATTTTTTCACCCCGGTATGCTGGACTCCACCTTTTTTCCCTGGCAGGAACTGTTTGCGAGGCGCTCGGGTGAGCATGTGGCTCCACACCACCGAGAGGATGGGCCGGCTCTGTCTGGTGCGGGCGGCCGAGCTCCAGCAAGGGACTTGGCTAATGAGAGCGGCGAATGGAGGCGGGAGTTGTCTCCGCCGGCCCCTCCCCGAAGGGTTGTTACGGCCGCCGGGGGCAGGGGAGTGAGGATGGATGCGCATAATTCTGACTTTGATGCGTGTGTTGCGGACAGGCGTGGGAGTGTGGATTTGGGTGCCTTGATGCGGGTGTGTCGGGAGAGGGCGGGTTTGAGCCAGCTGGACTCCCCAGGGGGGGGCGGGAGGGTGTGGAGGCAGATGGAGAGTCCGCGGAGGAAGGAGAGCTTCGGGAGGAAGGGGGGGCGAGTAATGTTGTTGGCAGTATATTACAGGTTCCGGTGAGGCGTGAAGTGCCTAGAGTGACGGCCCCCTCAGCTCCACTGGTTAGGCGGCGGGATCCGGCAAGGACGCCGACCTTGACGCCAGGTAAGACGGGAGATTGAGCGGGGAGTGGCAGGCGGCGCTGTGTGCAGGTCTCAGTAAGGAGGGGGGTGAAGGTGAAAAATGGTGCGCGGAGCAGTAGCCGGCGCATTGGCAGGCAGGGGGGCGTAGCATTGCGTTTTTGGAATTGTTCCTGTTGGTGGTGGCGGTCACAGTTTGGTCCGGGGAGATGGCACACAAGCGCGTGTTGTTTCGGGTGGACAACATGGCGGTCGTGCAGGTGGTGAATAGGCAGTCGGCAAGGGACCCGCAGGTGCTGAAGTTGATGAGGGTTTTTGTGTTGCGCTGCTTGGAAAATGACATACTGTTTCAGGCGCGCCACGTCCCAGGAGTGGACAATGACATTGCGGATGCTTTGTCTCGTTCACAGTGGGAGAGGTTCCATGGGCTAGCCACGGCGGCGGAGGAGGTCAGGACGCCGGTTCTGAGGGAGATGTGGTCGGTGGGCGAGCCCGGGTCCTTCAGCTGGTGAGGACGTCTGTCGCGGTGTCTACGTGGAAGTCTTACGAGCAATCCTGGGAGGAATTCCTGCGGTCTGGCGCAGTAAGGCAAAGGGACCGGTGGCATCGCGAGGAGCAGGTGGTCCTGTTTATGTTGGCGCTCATGGACAAGGGGTTGTCGTGGGTGACGATTGCGGGCAAATTGTCAGCGGTGGCGTTCATGGGGAAGTTGTGGTGGGGTTACTCCCCGTCGGCGGGGGAACTGGGGTCCCGGCTGCTGGAAGGGTGGGCGAGAGAGAGGGGTGCAAAGGTGCGTTTGAGGCGTCCTATCACGGTGGCGTTGTTGGAAGGGATCATTGGCGCGCTGCCGGCGGTGTGCAGGGATGGGGGCGAGGCGGTGCGTTTCTCTACTCTGATGTCTTGGCTGTTTTTTGGAGCGTTTCTAGTGTCGGAGCTGTTGGGCACGAAGGGGGTGCTGGGGGTGGTGTGGGAGGATGTGGAGTTGCGAGTGCGGGAGGTGGCGGTGCGGCTGCGTCGCTCGAAAATGGACCAGAAGGGGGTAGGAACTTGGGTGGTGCTGGGGCCCGGCGAGCAGGAGAGTGTGTGTCCCGCGGCATGGGGAAGTAGGATGATAGCGAGCCGGCGCGAGAAGGAGGGGGAGGTGTTTGGTCGGGGTGGGGATGACAGAGTGACGGCGGCGCAGGCGTTGTGGGTTCTTCGGCGTGCCCTGCGGTACTTGGGTGAGGACCCCAGGGAGTTCGGGACGCATTCCTTCCGGATCGGGGCGGCGACGGAGGTGGCGCGTAGAGGGTGGGGGAAGGAGGAGATACAGAAGCTGGGTAGGTGGAAGTCGGATTGTTACCGAACAGGCTGCGGGAGGTGGATGGGGTGTAAGGCTTTGATTTCCGACTTTTACTATGTGTCTCTTTCCAGGTGCTGTGGCGGAGGTGGCGGTTTTGAATATGTATATTGTGGGACACTCATTTGGCAAGAGGGCAGAACAGGCGTAGTGGGACCGCCATCGTGCACTCAATTTGGGATTGGATTCAGGACTGTATCGTTGTCATTGGAGGGGCAAAGGGGGTAGGCGTTGGCATGAGTTGTTGCCTTTGCTGAATACGGTGGTGAAAGGGGGTGTGTGCCCGGATGTAGTGGTGATTCATCTGGGTGAAAACGACTTGGTGCAGTGCAAGGGGCTGGCATTGGTAAAACAAATGAAGAGGGGCTTGAGGGAAATCAAACGGCAATGGGCGGGCTATCATGTCATCTGGTCCGAGTTTATCCCCAGGCGGGTGTGGAGGGGAGCTGAGCGCCCAGGAGCTATAGACAGGGCCCGGAGGAAGATTAACCGGGAGATGAGGGATTTCTGTGCCAAGGAAGGGGTGGGGAGAATGGTGCACCCGGAGTTGTGCTATGGAGCGGTGTATTTTTTCAGGGACGATGGGGTCCACCTCTCAAGGTATGGAATGGAACTGTGCATAGTGCAGTTGAAGGAGGCGCTGGATGGGGCGTTAGGGGTACAGGTATCCCAAGAGGCAGGAGTCCTAAGGGGGGGGTCGAAAGTCGTAAACGACTTCCGAGTGGCATTTTCCTAAGAAGAAAGGGGGGTATTCGCAGGAGGCCTGGGGGTTGTATTGGCAACTGGGGGGCTGAGGTCAGTAAGGTCACTGAGGTCATTGCAGTCGGGGGGTAGGGGGGTAGGTTGCTGAGCGGATGTGGATATTTTGTTGCAATGTTGGGGATACGTTTAGGGGTGGGGTGGGGGGGCTGTCAGGCAGTTGTTGTTTAGCGAGCATTAGTTTTGTTCGGCAAAGGCCAGGTGGGTGCTGTTTAGGTGCACCTGATTCCAATAAAGCGGCCTTTATCACACTAATTTGGTGTCTGTGTCAGTGCTTCCCCCCCCCCCACCTACTGGTGTGCCCCAAGTGATACGGGGAGAGCATGCTGAATGGTGATGACCACCCCATGCCCCCCCCATGGGGCCGGATGAATGATGAATGACCTGTGAAGGGAGAGTGCCAAATGTGGCACTAAGAGTCTGCCCTCTTAGCAGGGCGCCTTTTATGTGCAGAGGGCAGCCTGCATTCCTTTATGCATCAGATAAGGCAACCCTGAGCTGAAGCACTATGTCTGGTTTGTCAGTTTTGCCCATTTAAAGTTATAAATACAGACGAAGGAAAAAAAGTTTTCCATCTGCATTTATATGTAAAAATCCATTTAAATGGAAAACCAGGAGCCTTATTAATAATATACTAATATTAGAAATAATGCATTCATTCTTATCAATCTAAATACTACCCACTATACCCACAACCCACATTTAAATTTTAAATATTTAAATAAATACATAGCAGTTAAAAACAAGTTACTCAATTAACATTAATTTAGTAAATACCACCTACAAAACCCCCCCAACAATCCCTACAACCTGAAATAAAAATGTTATAAAGAATTTAAAAATGTATCAAACATAAAAAGCAAAAAACAAATAAAAAAGCATTGATCAATTAAAATGTATCAATATATCATTAAATATATCATTAATGAACACCACCCTCCTAATTCCTTAATAAACCCTAAACACTAAAATAAATACATTACCGTTATATCATTTAAAAATAACTAAAAAATAAGTCAACAACTGCATGAATAATTAAATAAAAACATTATACAATAGAACCTATTGAAAAAGATATTTTAGTAAACTGTATTTAAAACCTCAATATTACTTTAAAACAGTATACCTCCCTACAATATTTTGTTCCAATATTCATGAAGTTATGATATTTTGACCACAAGAGCTGGTCAAACAATATTTTTGAGTCACCACCATAGGGGAACATTTGTAATAAAACATCAGTGTTTAACACTGATTTAAATTGTCATGTTTTAAGGGACATCGAAGCTGCTGCTTGCCCAAATACTTTGAGGTTCCTCACTGTATATCCACTTCAACTTCTCTTCTACATTTTTAGCTCCCCAGTTAGTTACATTTTGGATGCAAAAAGTATCATGCAAGGATCACTAATGCAGCATATTGGGGAATATATGTAAATCTGCAATAATTGGATCAATCACAGATGCTTGCATTGGGGTCAGAGTCACACTTCTTTGTGTATTGACGTAAGCAGGATGATCTTTAGTGCAATATACAAATTATTTTATTACAGAAAGTAGTCTGGTTGATATTTTGGTGATGGTGTTGAAGTTACCAGAGTTCCTATGCATGTTTCTTCCAGTTGCACGCAGTGTTGCCAGCGTGGCCTACTCTTATCAGCATTTCCTGGCATCCTATTAACCTGTGACAGAGGTAAGGAAGGCTTGGAATGATCTCACACTGTTGACCCGATTGCTGAACACGTCCGAGTGAAAGAGAAGGGGCTATTATCTAACTGTTGTCGTGTATTTCTATAGGTTCTGAATCGATCCCCCTATTCCTGACCCTATTCTGGTTAAACTACCTAGCTAGTTAACTAACAGTCAGCCCATGAGGCAAGAAATCCCCCATGATGCAGATACCGTTATCTGACGCAGTCACACTACGGCACAGGAACGTGTTATCTGATTAGGTCATAACGCTTGAGATCTAATTAGACAAGCGACATTCCTCCAGCCCCTGATAAGGCATACGACGTTCTCATAACAAATCAAACCAATGACAACCTGGAAAATCCGTGCGGCCATTGTTTTGATTTCACAGAGAACTTTTGCAAAAGAATGTGCTAACGAGCAAGTCGTATGACATCTTTATTGACGTACCTATGTCCATCCTTACGTCAATCTCGGCACCTTTAAGGTATAAATATTGCCGACCTTGCCCTATGCAAAGACACGCGTGGTGACAAGACGGAGCAGCCATACTTGCCGAAGCCGAGAGCCGAAGCAGACCCCGCAGGCAGCAGCCCCGCCTTCCTGACGCGCTGAGAGACGCGCTGCTATCTCAAGCCGAGAGACCCAGCACCGGCGCTTCTGGGCAGCCCTCGCAGGCAGCCTGGAATATCGAGAGCAGAGAAAGAGATACCATTCCTCATCCATCCTAAATTCCAGGTACAGAACTGAATAAGCCCTCACAGAGAATTCTTTAGTTATTCACTTGGCAAAAACAAACTTAACTTAAACTGTAACTTTCTATTCCCGCCCACGCATTAGACTTAGGTCAGGTACACGGGGTAGGCGTATTTAGAAACACCAGTTGAGTACGTTTAGTCAAATGTATATGTGTATGTAAATATATTTTAATCATTTTAAACATCATATGGCTCAGAAACCATATCAATGTTTTTACAGTATTATTTTATACTATTGCTTCTAATGTATGCACTTTACTTAACTATAAGTATTGCAATAATATCGATCCATTTCTCTTGTACGAGAAAAGAGACTGATCAATAAATAACATCTTTTATTTAACACGCCCGTCTCTTCCTTTTCTCTACATTCTGATGAGACTAAGAATGCACGTACTGACTGAGTAAAATAATTGCCTTGTGCTCACACGACTCTTGAGATTGACTCTTGATTAGGGGAGAGCAAAGTTGTCATGTTCTATGGTTGTCAGAAACTAAATCCCTTCTTGTCTAATCAGGGGAGTTAATCCTTCCTTGAACATTCGAGAAAGTTTCTAGCGAACTCTGAGCTTAGCTGGCAAACCCAAAAATTAAGTCTAGTTTCGACAGTAGTAGACCTAGTTAACGTCTGGCCTAGGCCTTTACTGCTGTAGGTACTATTCCAATGCGCAGAGCCTATTGGGAAAATAGGAGCTACACTACATGGCGCCCAACGTGTTTGGAAAGGGCGATAAAACTAACGTAAGACATTTAGAGTAACTCAGTCGTGCTTTCTCACTCAGACCCCTTTTCCCAAATACTCCAAAGACGTCTGGAGTGGGTGAAAGGTTACTATATCCTCCAAAACCTCGCAGGAGGGAACTCCTATGTATGGTTCTTGGTCTAGTCAACGTTGAAGGATAAAACAGTTCCAGAATATTGTGCATCTAATCTCTGTTTCCATAAGAAACCTGATCTGCAAACAAACATAATACCATCCTGTCTGTAAAATGGCAGAGAGTGATGATGAAAGAGAGGCAATTAGATTAGCTACTGAAATAGCAGATGCTGATGCTACCATGCAAACAGCAGACCCGGATATAATACTCATCCAGGTCGCCAAAAGGAGATCTATAACCTTAAAACTTATAGAAAATGGACTGACACCTAGAGGTGGCACAGTCATATTCGTAATTGAGGCACACGAATATCGGCAGACAGAGGTATACTATACATGGATACATTTTCCAGCAGCAAATGCTGTAACAAAGTACTTCCACTATTACAAAGTAGAGGAACCTGCTGAAACGTACACTCCTTTCGAGGAGGTGGAAGTACCACTCAAATTCCAAGAGCATTTGCTCTTATTTGATGGCGCCCTAAAACATAACAATCACATTACAAGGCTCAGTCCTTTAGGAAGACCAGGAGCAACGTGGCCGGTCCTAGCCGGATACACACCACATCCAGACATCGAAAGAATGCCTGCAGCAGAGCTGTTAATACAGCTAAAACAACTACTAAAAATTCACAGACAATTAGTTCAGTATGTAATGCGGACTTCAACAATTCAGCCAGCGATTAAACTACCACAGCTGACCCCTCACCAGGGGAACACAAATAAAATTACACCACAGAACATCCAATCCTGCCTAGGTAAAGTTCCAGCTAAACGGGAACAAATACCATTCTGGTTGGCACAGAAAATTACCCAAATAGAGGCGGTGTTTCCTGACACCACCCCATTAGAAAAACACAGGATTCTGACTATATGTCTCCCAATGGGAATCGCACCACACATTGAGGACTGTGACACTTGGGGTACAGTCTTTGCTTCCATCTATACAAAAACGCACGGTGTCCCATCCATTTCGGTGATACCAGATGTGCTAAAACAAATTCAAGATGAATACGGTCCAGAACCTGCTTTAACTCTTGGTATGAAATTACTGAAAGACTTCAAGCAGGTCTCGGCTATATTATTAGCCAACATAAAAGGTGAAGCAGCAAACGTGGCGATCTGCCAGAGGTTAAAAGAGACAGATATAGCAGACCAACCAGCTGAAATTGCCAGAATCCTAGAAAAATCCTATGAAGAACTAGGCAGAGATAGTCTAGGTGGAATACCAGTAAAACCGCAACTGACTACAAGTCCAGAAAAAATGTTTTTTAATAATAATAATAATTCACCAAAAAAGAACTGGGATGGGAACAAACAATCCAATCCTAAAGAAAAGAAATTCCAGTCCAGAGGAAGGTCTCCTAGGCGAAGAGAGAAATCTCCAAACCCGAGACAAAGGTCACCCCAGAGTGACCCCTCTGGGAATAGATATAACCTTAGAAATAGGGATAATATTAAAAAACCTGATAGATATCAAGACATTGATACACGTCCCTCTCAATCTTTTCAGAATTCCTCGCAGAAATCGGAAAGAAGAGGACGATCAGAAGAGCACGCCAAGTCCAAAGACAAGGAACCTGCTCAACTGAAAAAGAAATTACAATTTCCAAAAAAGAAGGTAGCCAGTATCAAGGTAGTTAACAATGCCGAGAATACTGAGGACACAACTGAAAAACGGAGAGTGGGCTCAGACAATGCTAGACAGCGCAGCAGAGGTGAGCATAGCTCGCAAAGTCCTTATGAATCATCTGGAGACAGTGGACACGAATGAATACCTTCAAGTGGAAACTGCAGATACCAGAGTTAGCAAGCCCCACAAAATATACGAGATAACATTACGTATAGAGGGAGATAAGACTAGGAAAATAAGGGGACTATTTTGGGATAACCTCTCCAAGGGTTATGACATCCTTCTAGCTGAAAAAGACTGGCCACCAGAGTTTGTCAGGGAGTGCCCTCATGGCGAAGAAGTAATTATGCCTGCCTTCTCGAATCAAATGCCGATTCATAAAAAATATACACTTGCTAGAAAGTGGGCAGTGGCCTTAGCACCTGCTTTATATAAAAATCATGTAGGATGGGATGAGGATTCTCCTCCTCACAAAATCCAGTTAAAATCACAACCAACTGCACAAAGGCAGTACCCAATTAAGCAAGAAGCTAAAAAACAAGTAAATGAAATACTAGATCAGCTAGAATACCAGGGGGTGATTGAAACTTGCACCTCACAAATGAACAATCCTTTGTTTCCGGTCTCCAAACCAGACAATTCATATCGTCTAGTTTTGGATTACCGACACCTTAACACATGTTGCAAAACTTTTGCAGTGCAAAACTCACACAGTGCTGCACTAATGAATAACATAGTGCGCAAAAAATACAAAACAACCTTGGACATCTCCAATGGATTCTTTTGTCAAAACATAGCACCAGATGTACACCGACATCACAGCCTCGGTGCGTGTCTCGGGCGCCATTTCGGAGAAATTCCCGATTGCTAGGGGGACCGGGCAGGGGTGCCCCCTGTCCCCATATCTCTTTGCGCTAGTCATGGAGCCGCTGGCGGCCTGGGTGCGCATTGATGCACAGCTTCGTGGCTTTGTGTGGAGTGCGAGCCTCACGGATAGGATCGCACTGCATGCGGATGATGTTCTCTTCTTTTTGACAGACCTGGATCGTTCGGGTCCGCGTATCTTGGAGATAATGCGTGTGTTTGGGGAGGTCTCGGGACTGTACCTTAACCCTCGCAAATCGACCCTCTGGATGCTGGGGGGCCGACGCGAAGTGTCTCCTTGGGCGGTGGAACTGCAGGTGGCGGTTGGTGGCCTGAAGTATCTCGGAGTCTTCCTGTCGGAGTCTGCCGCTGTTGCCTGGGAGCGTAACATACAACCGGTGTGGGACAGGGTTCAATCCGACGTTAAGACATGGTCACGCATGCCTCTGAATATCTATGGCAGATCTGCTATTTTTAAGATGGTGGCCCTCCCTAGACTACTGTACCAATTACAGAACCATCCATACAGAGTGGACCCACAGTGGTTCCGGCGTGTGAACTCCCTATTAGGCCGGTTTTTGTGGGCCGGGGGTGCTTCTAGGGTGGCACTGCGGACCTGCTTTTTGTCCACGTACTGTGGAGGCCTCGCGACGTCTGACATATTGTCCTATTATCAAGCCTCTCATTTGCTGGTCTTGAATGAGTGGTGGTACGGTGGCCGCGATGACCCAGCGTATGCCCTGGAACATTTTCTGATGGGTGATGCCACGCTCCATACCCTCTTGTATTCAGCGGGTCGGCGGAAGTCGCTGCCGCATGCGACACAAGTGGTCTTCCTGATTTGGAGGCAGGCACTACGTCGAATGGGTTGGTGGGGACGGCTGACGGGCGAAACTCCGCTGTGGCATAACGGGCGGCTCCCGGCGCTGGCTTCTTTGCAAGGGTTTGGTGGCTGGGACTCCATAGGGATCTCGTCGCTTGGTCACGTACTTACCGGAACTACCCTTAAGTCCTTTGAAGTGCTCAGCGGTGAGTTTGCGATGCCCAAGACCCAGTTTTTTAAGTACCTACAGCTTCGTCATGCGCTGGCGCCGAGCCTAGTGGAGCTGGACCAGCTTCCAGACTTCAGCCCCGTCGAGGCTAAGCTGTTCATGGGTGACCTTGGGGATAAAAAAGTCTCGAAAATCTACCAATCGCTGGTCACTCACTGCTCCTCTTCTCTGGTGTCGTTGAAGGCCGCCTGGGAGGTGGATGTTGGACCGCTGGATGAGGATGATTGGAGAGAGGCGCTGGAATCCCCCCGGGGTGCGGCTATTGCAGTGCGGTTGAGATTCATACAATTTAAATACCTACATCGGGCCTATTACACCAGGGAGAGACTGTGGAGGGCGGGCCTTATTGCTTCCCCGGATTGCCTGCGCTGTGGGGCCGAGAGGGGCACATTGGTGCATACTGTGTGGTCGTGTGTGGGCCTGGTCCGGTTCTGGGGTGGGGTGTGGGACTGCCTGTCGGAGGTGCTGGGGTGGGAGCTACCTCGTACACCTAGGTTGGGTCTTCTTCATGTCCTCGAACAAGTGGGTGGTAACGTCTATAAGCGCCATCTCCTTCTGTTGGGCCTTGTTGTGGCCAAGAGAGACCTGGCGAGGGCCTGGAAGAGTGACCGTGCCCCCCCACTTGGCGCCTGGAAGGCGGGCTTAGACTTCCTCATGGGGCTGGAAAAGCCGGTATTTGAGGCCAGAGGCTGCCCTCGGAAACATTACAAGAACTGGAAGCGGTGGGCAGACTACAGAGACCTGACATTAGATCCTCCCACTGTAACGGATGATGGTCTGCCTGATGACTGAATGCCTCGGGGCCAAGATAGCTCCAAGACACCTGGCGTGTTTTCTCTTGTCTTCTGCAGCTAATTGTGATCACGTGCATCGGGTTAGGGTGGGATAAGGGGTGGGTAGTTGATACTGTTGGGATTGTGGGGGGGGTTACAGGGGCGGGTAGGGGTTAATCGAAAGTTTGAGCCATACGTATTTTCTACTGTACTTTGCATCTTGTCGTGTTCCCCTGCTCTTGGGGTGCTGTACACTTGATCTGCTTGAACTTTTAATAAATACGGTTTTGAAAAAAAAAACATAGCACCAGAGAGCAGATATTTAACAGCTTTCTCAGTAAATGGCACTCAAAAACTATTCTGTCGGTTAGCCCAGGGGTACAAGAACAGCCCGGGGGTATTCTCAGCGAGAGTAACAGAATTACTACAACTATATGATGATGAAGCATTATCTTATGTCGATGACATTTACTTAACAGATGATGACTTGGAGACTCACTTGAAAAGAGTGAACACCATAATACTTGGTTTCGCTGCAGAGGGTTACAAATTCAACTTCAAAAAGTCCAGAATTGCCCATCTGACGGTCCTATTCTTAGGATATGAGCTATCAAGTGAAGGTAAAAGCCTGGCAGACAATTTCCTAGAGAAATGTGCCGTTATCCAAGCTCCTAAAACACTAAAAAACCTACAGTCAATTTTAGGCTTCCTAAATTTCGGAAGAACATACATTGCAAATTACGCAGAAAGGGTGAAACCCCTTTACGATCTAATTAAACCAGACTTTAAAAGATCCAGTTGGACTCAAACACACACAGAAATTTTGAGATCCTTACAAACAGACATGCTAATTAAGACAAAATTAGAAACCCGTGATAATACACGCAACCTTGTGATCCGAGTCATCCCAGGGAGATGCGGATTCACATACCTGACCTCTAATGAGGGAGAAAAGGTACCAATTGCATTCAAATCACACTTGTACACAAAAGCTGAACAGAGATTCAGCAACAAAGGAAAAATTGTTCAAGCAGTTCAAACCGCAATAGCTAGAGAAAAAGACATAGCTGACGGTAGACATATCACAGTCAGAACAGCTGAATCAGCCTTTGAGGCATTAACAACACCGTGTAATTTACCATCAACAACATTGGATCCAGAATGGATACAATGGGTGAATTCAATCACAACGGACAAAGTATACTACTACTTTGATCCAGAACTAGAAGAATTAAAAAATCTAAAATATGAAAAGACGTATCCTCTGCCAATCGACATTCTGCCTCTACGACATTACGCCTGTGTAATCTATACAGACGGACATGCTCAACCCTCCGTTTGGGGAGAACATGCATACAATCCCACATGTGAGATTACAAAAGAAGTGTGGCGCGGAGGTAAACTAAGACCTCTATTAACAAAATCACACTCAGTAGAAACTAATTCAGAACTACAAACTGAAATAATAGCTTTGAAAATGGCGCTAGATAATGCGGATCGCGTATTCCCGACACTTATAGTGTCAGATTCATATTTCTGCGTCAAAGCATATAACAAGGATTTGCAGACATGGATTCAGAACGGTTACAAAGATGACACAGATGCACCAATAAAGCAGAGACTGCTCTGGGAACAAGTAGCTCTTTTGAAAAAAGAACTACCAAAGACTCACGTGACACACTCACTGAGTCACCAGCGTGATGGCGTTCACGTTGTAGGGAATTCATTGGCTGAAACAGCCGCAGCGGCAGCCAGTAAACCGGCTCCCGTAGATCGAAAAAAGCGTACATTAAAATACATTGACGGCGAAACATTGCTGGCGGTGAAAACGTCATCAAAAGGCGACTGCTCAGCGTTACCGATCAATTATCCACTCAATTATACATACATAATCGATGCAAACTCCGTCCCTTTTGCTCGAATCCCTGGAGTGGGGGATAGAGTGATTCCAAACATGGACAGGAGAAACTTGTTAATCGCAGACGCACACATGGGCGAGGGTCTCAGACACCTTAAATTAAAAGATTCTCTGGAAGAATTACAATCACGGTACTGGTGGCCAGGCATGAGCCTGCACTACACCATGTTTGTAAAAAACTGCCCAAACTGCAACAGAGATCGCAGTGGGGAGAGAAGCAGTTTAATACCTCGTCGAATCAAGGCAGATAATATTATCAGCAAAAAGAATGGCTTGCGATTAACATATACAGGCTAGTTCCACTTATAATGTAGATCCACAGCACTCGGCTGACGTCCGGACTGTTATACAAGATTTGCGAGTCTAAATGGCATATACGCTAAGAGCATGCTACGTTCGACCATTTTTTTTTCACTCAGGCAATCCAGCCTGGGGGGGGAAAGAATGGCCAAATGAGCACAGCCCAGCGGGAATCTTCTCACTTCCTTCCTGAGGGTATGGGATGGTGTAAAGAAAAAACCAAGGCAGAAAGCAATCTATAATGGAAAGGACATTAGGTTCGGGAGCTGGGTGGGTCAAACATCTAATAAGTGTCCAACGTAGTCTAAATAACTTGCCAAGAAATTCTCTGAAGGGATTCAGTCCGTACGAATTATTATTCGGAACTAGGATGTTGATCTCTGACCTTGATAGTCAGACTTCAGTGGTAATAGAAAAAACCTTTGATGTCAAAGACCGTTTGGCTATTTTGCAGGACTTAAACAAAACAAGAAAAGACCTGAGCAACATACAGTTGAAACAACAGCCAATAACCACTGAAGAATCACCACCTGTCCCAGCAAGACCTGTCTGGATTCCAAAAGTCGGGGATCTAGTCAGGGAGAAGATCGCGGTAAAGAAGGAATTTGGGCCTTCTTACAGAAAAGCAGTTCCTGTCTTGTCTGTCAACGGGACAAGATCAGTTGTACTACCGCCACTTGCTGGAAAAAAGGAGAACCGAGTTGTATCCATCGACCTGGTAAAACCACAACATGTGGCCAATAACAAACAGTAGGCCAAGTGGACTCCCAATAAGTAGCAGAACACCAAGGTTTGCTACCAGTACAGAGGTCCTAACAAAGAGGCTCATCACATTCGAAACGCCTACAGAAGAACAAGAAGGACTATGCAACAATGCAATAGAACTCAGACCTCTGAAAACCCAAATAAAAACATTTAGCAGAGACACACCAATCTATACTGAAGTACCAAGTGACAATGCAAAAAACAAAAATCCTGAACCAATTGGAACAATTGACAGAACTGCATCTGGTTACTTCATCAACTTCGATGATTCCTCTGAAGGTTTCAGCGAACAAAAGACACAGCCATCATCAAAATCCTTTAAAGACAAAGCTAAGGAACTTTTGAAACAACTGAAAGAAACATATCTGGTTTCTCCATGGATTATATTTTGGGTGGGTTTTGGTGCATTTATCCTCATACTTTGGCTCATCATGGTATTTACTTTGGGACGCTTCATTGAGGGAAAATATGCTAAAATGGACACAGCAAGTCAGAACATCAACTTGGTCCTCAAACCACACACATCTTCACACGTCGAGAAAAGAGAACTTTCTTCAGAACTTTCTTCAGCCAACTTCACAGCAATTCCAATACCTGGTGAGGTAGCCTGGGACAACACTGACTATGAAATTTATGGTCCGGTCGAGATCCTGAAATATCCACACCAAATCAAGATCTCCTTGAGTGACTTTGCAAAACCAAACTCATTTGCTGATGATTGGGACTTTGAAAGTATAAACAATATGATGTCTGACTTAGTAATGTCTGCTAAATTTACAAAACATGATTATTTGCAAGGTTCTACAAATTATGATAGTATGTATTGCTATAACCATTATGGTAACCATTTTCTGCATAAATCTGCACAACCTAGAAATGTTTTAAATTATAATCAATGGGAACATTGTGCTACACCTCCAAAAGGGAGCTCTAGAACCGTTTACGACAAATATTCATATTTTTCAGGTTTTAACATAACTAATGCTGAAACATTTTATTACAAATTGTCAAACAAGACAGGGATGAAAACCATGATAACCAACACGAAATTGATATATTCAGATTCATTCTTTGAAAAAATGAATACTTTTGGATTTGATTATTGGGACAAAAATGTTGATTTGAAAAGTGTTTGGGGTACAAAAGAATGGCAAGTACAGGGTATAGAAGCTTTGTTTAGAGCCTGCATGATCCCAGAACAAATGATATTTTTAAATGACACTGTTCAACAAACCACCTGTCTTGGCTTAGCCAAAATCAAAGATTTAAATAACCTGTCTATTCCAAAGCCAACAATGTTTAGCAATAACTCTGATACAGATGAAGAAATAGACATAAGCCATATACTTAACCAAAACAGAACACATCCTGATTGGAAACAATGGTTGATATGGCCCACAGATACAAATAACTGTCAAGATAGATTCCTGAATAAAACACAGGGTTTCAAAATGACCAGGCCAGACCCTAGATATCCTCAAAGACATCACCCAGGGATAATAACAACCTACAGTGTGGGCAAATTATGCCTTCAATGGCTACAAACTTCCACACTGCCTGAAATTAAGCAACACCTAACTTTACTTACTGATGGTGCTGACTTGCGTGATTTCATACTGGGACCACGCAAACAGCGTCAAAAGCGTTTCATAGCAGCCTCTGTATATGCAGCATACAATGAGGCCTGGAAGGTTACTCAAATTGAAACAGCAGAGAAATGAAGTGAAATTGATCGTATTAATTTGGAAAAATCACTTTCTGTAGTGGACAATGGGTTAATGACTCTGTCCTCCAGAATATTTTCATTGGACAGCATTGTGTCTTCAGCAATCGACATATTATCGCAAGACTTACTGTTATTACAACATGGTCAGTCGCAATTGCGCTCTATTGTACAGCTTGGCTGGACGTTACAAAATCTGCGTTCAGGCTATGTGCCTTGGCGTTTAATCAACACAACGTCACTATTCCAAATCTTTAACCTTACTGATAGACAAATCGGTATGGCGCAGAAGGGTGCTGATTATACAATCTTGAGCATTGAAAAACTAGAAAGATTACCAATGACAATGTCAGAACGACCTGTCAGTGAATGGATAATCCACGGAATCATAAATATTCCAATCTCAACCTTCAGGTTTCAATACTGCCAAAAATATATACAGGCTGGCATGTACGAGAAATTGGGAAAGGGGTACCTTAAAACAACTTGGAACCTGCCCTATTCACATGCATGTGTCAGTAACAAAGGACAGAAAGTGTTTCTTAGTGGCAATAATTGTGCTATGTCACTAAGCGGCACGCTTCTGTGTAACGGTATTAGTTTGCACGGAGCCTGTGAAGGGAATTCATACAACCTTTCATGTCACCAGCAAGGCGCACCTGCAACTGAAATAGAACCATTCTTTCAAAGACTCTATAATGGGAGTTACATTCTTATTGTAGACCGCAGATGTTGTAGTCTTATGCCCGGGACTCCTTATCTCGTCACCACGACGGCGAAGGTCAAGTGCTGTGGACGTTCTTTGTTCCCCAGCTCCTTACCAGACAGGGAGGCAAGGGCATGGCCCGGTTTGAAAATTACTTCTATTCGAATAGACACTTTAAGCAGAATGAAAACAGTGCTTCTTCAGACGCCTACAAGGCTCACGTCATCTAAAGAAACGTATGATCTACAAGTCGCAAGGACGACTGCAGAGATACATACATTATTATCAACTAATTCCCCCGTACATTTCGCGGAAATCCTGAGCGAAATCTTAAATATTTCTGATACCACTGGGGTCTCAAAGGTATTTAAGACAGTATTTTCGATGGCATTAACACCATTCAAAGCCATACTGGGTATTTTTCCAGATTTCGTCCATTCGATTTTTGGCGGACTTCCCCTGATCCTAGGACTAATTGCGGGAATCCTATTCCTAGTCCTTATTTTTCGTTATGGCAACCCATGTCACAGATCAAACTCTCGCGACAATGGAAGATACGATCCTAGCCATTGGATACCGGGACCGGATATCAAAAATCCTGGGACTCTCCCGGCTTAGAGACCTAAACATGACTTGGTTTCTATCATTTCGACCAATGTGGCAAAGGTGTGTTTTACCTGTACTAAGGTGTCTGCTATGCGGAGAAGAATGCGTGTTAGACACCTGTCTGACGCTACAATCGGATGCGCCGGTGGATGCAGATACACTGTTGGTTCCTACCAAGGTTCACGCACTGTGCTGCCCTCAAAGGCTGCCAATTCTGATGACGGCATTCCTGGAATCTTCACCACTACGATTGAAGAGTAGTGAAGTTCAAGATGAAAGCAGCATCGAACAGGTACGACCTTCTGTCAGAAATGCAAATCAGAATGTCAATGGAGACAATCATGCGCACAAATGCATGGTTACCCCTATTTCCGACTTAGTGGAACTTTCCCATGAAGCTGTTGACAGTTTTTTCGAAAGCCTGAATGATATGATGTTCTCTCCGGAACAGAAATAGAGACTTTTGAGTAAACTCGCACACGGCGTTCCCTGAATTCGGCCTTCAACCTTTAAAAATAAAGTCACATGAACAATTACAATCCAGTTCACGGACAGCAACTTTTTTCAGCAAGCCCTTAAAATATTTTTCTATATATTTTTTCCCCGGGACACTGATCTTCTGCTTAAAGTAAGAAACTATTCCTAGAGAACTAAGATTTCTATTTTAGATACTTTATATAGACTTTAGCTGCCCGCTGGTATGTTCACAAATATTTTATTATGTGATGAAATGGTCTCGACCTTCCTTTCTGTATAGCTATATTAAGAGCCATTTCATGTGTATTTCTCATATACCAAAAAGCAATAATGCATTACAATGCGTGTTTACTTTTGCATTTAATTCATAGCTTAAGTGCATACAATATATATGACTGCAATTTTTCAGTATATTTGAAAATTTCGAAATGCATTTATGTATTTTGGGGTGGTAAGGTATACACTATACTCTATAGTATGTTGTACTATGTTATACTATGCATAGATTAGTAGATATGACCATAGTTAGCGTGGAGTGGGTGTCGTGTATTTCTATAGGTTCTGAATCGATCCCCCTATTCCTGACCCTATTCTGGTTAAACTACCTAGCTAGTTAACTAACAGTCAGCCCATGAGGCAAGAAATCCCCCATGATGCAGATACCGTTATCTGACGCAGTCACACTACGGCACAGGAACGTGTTATCTGATTAGGTCATAACGCTTGAGATCTAATTAGACAAGCGACATTCCTCCAGCCCCTGATAAGGCATACGACGTTCTCATAACAAATCAAACCTATGACAACCTGGAAAATCCGTGCGGCCATTGTTTTGATTTCACAGAGAACTTTTGCAAAAGAATGTGCTAACGAGCAAGTCGTATGACATCTTTATTGACGTACCTATGTCCATCCTTACGTCAATCTCGGCACCTTTAAGGTATAAATATTGCCGACCTTGCCCTATGCAAAGACACGCGTGGTGACAAGAAGGAGCAGCCATAATTGCCGAAGCCGAGAGCCGAAGCAGACCCCGCAGGCAGCAGCCCCGCCTTCCTGACGCGCTGAGAGACGCGCTGCTATCTCAAGCCGAGAGACCCAGCACCGGCGCTTCTGGGCAGCCCTCGCAGGCAGCCTGGAATATCGAGAGCAGAGAAAGAGATACCATTCCTCATCCATCCTAAATTCCAGGTACAGAACTGAATAACCCCTCACAGAGAATTCTTTAGTTATTCACTTGGCAAAAACAAACTTAACTTAAACTGTAACTTTCTATTCCCGCCCACGCATTAGACTTAGGTCAGGTACACGGGGTAGGCGTATTTAGAAACACCAGTTGAGTACGTTTAGTCAAATGTATATGTGTATGTAAATATATTTTAATCATTTTAAACATCATATGGCTCAGAAACCATATCAATGTTTTTACAGTATTATTTTATACTATTGCTTCTAATGTATGCACTTTACTTAACTATAAGTATTGCAATAATATCGATCCATTTCTCTTGTACGAGAAAAGAGACTGATCAATAAATAACATCTTTTATTTAACACGCCCGTCTCTTCCTTTTCTCTACATTCTGATGAGACTAAGAATGCACGTACTGACTGAGTAAAATAATTGCCTTGTGCTCACACGACTCTTGAGATTGACTCTTGATTAGGGGAGAGCAAAGTTGTCATGTTCTATGGTTGTCAGAAACGAAATCCCTTCTTGTCTAATCAGGGGAGTTAATCCTTCCTTGAACATTCGAGAAAGTTTCTAGCGAACTCTGAGCTTAGCTGGCAAACCCAAAAATTAAGTCTAGTTTCGACAGTAGTAGACCTAGTTAACGTCTGGCCTAGGCCTTTACTGCTGTAGGTACTATTCCAATGCGCAGAGCCTATTGGGAAAATAGGAGCTACACTACACTGTATAAGAGCCACCAGGAGTGAAACTAGTCCTCGGCCCCTGAAACTAGTCTCTATCACCTCCAAGTCCTACCCCTCTAAGACCAATAGACTGGGTAGAGCTCTGGGTGATAATCCTGCCATATAACAGAGACAAAATAATACCGGCCAATATAACTTCCCTCCGCGCCTCTGCACCTAATTGCCTGAAACCCCATGGCCCTAACTCTTTCTCCATCATCCTTCCCCCCAATATTTCACTCAAAGCGAAAAGAAATTCCAAACACAGGCTGATAAGACAACACCCGGAAACACTATTCGCCGACATATATCACTGCTCCTCCAAAGGGCAGCAGAAAATGGATCTCATTTTCCACACCCTGAGCCCTGCAAAATGGAACACCATTCTTGGAACCCACCTTCTCATATGCAAAACAACTAGCAACCCTCTCAGCTGCAAACTGACGTTCTCAATCCCAAACTGCCCTACACGCAATGGCAACATCTTTGTGACCATCTAAGCAATGGTACAGTCCAAGCCAACAATGACAAATTTGACTCCCTTTTCCCCACCACCACTCGTTTACACTATTCCCACAGGAACAACTCCATACCCCCAACCGACTGACCCCCTGTAGAATTCTCAAAACAATCCCAAGACACACTTCACCAACGTATCCCCCTCCGACGCCAGCTTCTCCTCCTCCTCCTCCTCCACTTCCCCTGACTCGCAAAATACATACCTCCACTTCCCCTGACTCGCAAAATACATACCTCTCATACAGAAAAAACCTGATGTGCATCTCTGCTGCAACTCTACAATCCCTTGCTGACCTCCACCTCTCACCCCCATCTCATCAATACTATTCCCATCAAGAAAAAAAGTGAACCCGTCCCGGAGCTCCTAACTCTCTCCTTTCACCGTCACTCAAGAAGCTGCCATTTGATTCATGATGTGATTTTTCACACCACTTGCCCACAGCTATCCTCAGGGGCAACATAGACAACATTATCACTCAGAGCCACTCCCCCACTGACAAGCTCTCTCCATCCCTGGACTGCCCTGCTCAGGACATCATGAACCTAAACTCCCCTACCCCTTCCTCTATGAATACGACTCAGAGACTTGCTCTGATGGAAAGCCAGCTAGAGATGTAAGACAGGTTATCAACAAAATCTTATCAAACCTCACCACACCTCTGGAGCCTACCCAATGCCAACACCCTACTCCCATAGCCACCAACAATAAACACACAAGTCCTCCCAAGGCCCAATGGCACAGCTGGATCACAACCCCCTGCTTGAACCAGCCTCAAAGACCCAAAAGAACAAGCACTGCAACGTCCATGAGAGAGGCGATGGGTCTTGCCAAATCCTATGAAGCAACCTCCGCTGTCAACCCCAGCCCAGCTCCGAGATCCAGGTTATCACTGGATTTGGAAGAGACCGCATTGCACCAAGAACGTCGAGGCCTCCAGCCTTCCTCACTAATATCCGCATGGCCCCCCCAATGAAGAAACAAGGGGACGACCAACTGTATGCTCATAAACTGCAGATCTGCTACCAAGCACACAACAGAACTTGCAGAAAACATCCTCACGCATGACATAGACATCACGTTCATCACAGAAACCTGAATGAATGAATCCTCTTCCCCTATCATTGACATGCTTGTGCCCCCGGGGTTCTCAATCATGAATAAAGACAGAAAGAACCATAGAGGCGGGGGTATTGCAATTATCCACAAGAGCAACATCTCTGTCACGGAAACGATCTCCTTCAAATATAACACATTTGAATATCTAACCTTCACCATTAAGACGACTGACAACAAAACGCTATACTGCCATTCTCCTCTACCATCCACCTGGCAACACCCCTTCATTTGGAAAACACCTTTCCAACCTGATAATTCACTGCTCACTCTTGGACTCCAACAACATAATACTAGGCAACCTCAACCTCCATTGGAATGATGAAAATAACTCTCTGATCCAATCCATGAATTAACTTCTACGCAACAATAATGTTATCCACACACAGAGCAAACCAATAACAGAGGCTCAATCGTGGATGCCATCATAGCTCACAAAGATATAATCAGTATTGATCACATCCTACCTTGTGACTGGTCGGACCACCACATCATTCTATTTCACATCAACCAAAAGATCCATTGCCTACCTCGTACACAGGAATCCCCCCACTGGGCAAGAAATCTAAGAGAGATCCCCCTTGCCGACCTGGAAGAAAGGGTAAGTTCACTCCTTCCCTCCACCACATTCAACCTTTCTACAACATAACTTACTTCACACTACAATGTAACAATGACTTCCATGCTTGACCAAGTAGCTCCCTTGAAACAAAAAAAGGCAGGAACATTCCATCGGTATCTTGGTTCAATATAGACCTAAACTCGGAAAGAAGACAACTAAGAGCTGCAGAAAGACTCTGGAGGAACAACCCGCCCACAATCCACCTTGATCAACACAAAACTGAACACAGGAAATATAAAAAGCACATCAAAAATAAAAAACTTCATTCTTCTGTGGTGCACTAAACAATGCCAAAAATCATCCCGAAGAACTCTTTAATCTCATTAGACAACAAATATTCAAGCCCCCCTCAACCTCAAAGTGCAGGCTTCCAAAGACCTATGTGATAACTTTGCCAATTTCTTTAACAATAAAATCACCAGGATTGAGCTCTCCCTGGATGACTTCCTCCTTCCTCCCATCTCTGAAGCAGAAATCATTGCGGACCCTATCCCTGCCCAACTGGCAAAAAAGCTCAAACTCACCCTAGCCCCGCTCTGGACCAAGATTATGAACAGTTCGCTAAGAACTGGAATCATGCCAGACTGTCTCAAAATCAGCCAAGTCACGTCATTACTTAAAAAACCAGGCTCTGACCCAAACAACCTCAATAACTTTAGGCCCGTCTCCAATCTTCCATTCTTAGTCAAAACCCTAGAAAGATGTGTTCTCTTTCAAATTACCCAACACATGGACAGCAACACCCTTCTAGACTCTCACCAATTGGGTTTCAGAAAAGGTTGCAGCACAGAGACAACAATCCTGAATGTCATAGATGATGTCCACAAATCACTCGATAAGGACTGACGCTGTCTACTCATACTCTTGGACCTATCAGCAACCTTCGACATAGTAGACCACAAATTGCTCATTAACGTACTACAAGAAAGGGTTGGAGCGGAAGAGGTGGTCTTACAGTGGTTCACTTCCTTTCTGCAGAACTGCTCCCAAAGAATAAAAATTAAAAACTTCACATCTGACCTACATAAGCAGAGGCATCCCCAAGGATCAATTCTCTCCCCATTACAGCTTAACATCTACATGGAGCCCCTTCCTTCTCTATGCAGACGATACCCAGATCTACCCAGAAACTTCCTCCATTGGTGACATTCAGAGACTAAACAATACTCTAAGAAAAGTCCAACACTGGCTATCCATTAACCACCTGAATCTCAACCAAGATAAGACGGAAATCCTTCTCATATCCAACAAAGAGCAGAACCCCCCCCAAATCACAGAATGACTAAAAACCAATGATACTCTCAAATGCAATCTCATCCCGGCCGACTCAGTAAAATCACTGGGAATCTCACAGGCACGGCAAAATCTCACTTAGCACCCCTCAGATCAACTCTAAATGCAGCAGCCGGATGGTCACTGGAGTAAAGAAATACGAACACATCTGTCCCGCTCTTAGAGAGCTAAAATGGCTCCCAATCGAAATACCTGCCAACTTCAAAACTGCTTGCTCACACACAAAGCGCTGCACACTGGCAAACCTGCATACCTGGCCTTCAAACTCAACAAGGCTGGTCAGACAAGGAATCTCTGGAGCACTAACACTCTACTTCTCATCCCTCCGAAAACTGGCAAACAAAAAACCTTATCACGCTCATCTGGAAATGCGCCCAAAATTTGGAACGCCATCCAGTCCATATTAGGACTAACCCCTCCTTCATAAAATTCAAAAGCCAGCTCAAAGAACTCTTCCTCAAACGAACTCTCCCTAAGGAATAGCTGCCCATAAGGTAAAATCTTGCCCATTGGAGTATATAATCAATTTGATAAGAAGACTTTTACATTACCTACTCTTGACTTGCTCCTTTGTTCCCCCTCCTTGAACAGGATTCGTCACTAATCAATGTATTTACTATCGTTTTACCTTGCATTCGATTGCTGCATGACAAATGTAAAGAGCTCCAATACCTTCAGCTCCGGCCAGCGCTATTTAAAACTCTTAAATACTCTTAAATAAATAAATCTTTGTAGGATTGCACACCCTAATTTGAGCCCCAATCCTTGGTTTCCATTTGTGCAAGTAAATGCTAGCTGTGGTGAAATGTGGCATGTGCACCTCTAGATCGGGAGAGGCGTGCACGGACCAAATGCAGAGTTGTTGGTGGCTCGACACCAGCCTGCTGGGTCCTGTCCATAGCATACACATTTTTACGGCCCATCTGCATTCGGGCCCAGGGATGGTCAAAGCCTTAAACACTAGAGAAGGCTGCACATGAAGGCTATGGAGGACATATCAAGAGATGCTGAAGCCAGGATATGGTGGTATCTTGCAGGTAATTTAAATCCTGCAAGTTCAACTTCTGTAGTGCGGTTCACTCACACACATCCAGCCAGTGAACCTACTGGAAATCAATTACCAATCAAGGGCAATGTCTGAACAACTTCTTTGGTATAAGATATGGCCTGCTAAAGTGCTCCTGCATCCCAGTGCTGCTCAAATCTTCTTGTCCTTCGTGGTTAGGTAATGAGATCTTTTACTGATCTAGTTCCAGTTTGTTACTTATTCTCCTTCTCCAGTAAGAAGTGTCTTTTGTTCTTCTTCTTCCTACTTAGTCCCCTTTGTATACCCCATCCTATTTTGGCCCAGTCACTGGTGATCCAGTTGAAGCCACCCTTGAACAATTTCCTTCTGTCTGAAGCTGCTCAGCTGCACTTTTCCCAGCTTCCTGTCATTCACAGAAGGGTGTTGTGATATAAAATTGAAATCAGATGTCTCCTGGGATTGAAGATAGTTTATTAACAAGAACCCTGCAGCACCCTTATGACCAGGCACAATAACCCAACAGAACCAGAGTTTCAATAACAACAAGTTTCAAACTCAGTGGAATAGAAATGTATGCTCATAAAATATTCCATGTACATTAAAGCTACAACATATCTCCTCTCTTCATTCATATAAGGAATTCTCTATTACACATAGCTAGGATACATGCAACCACAGGGTAATGAACTCCATACTAATACACTAACACAAAATAAGATATGCACCATAAGACATATATGAGACAAATAAATACAGTACTAAATCCATGTTAAGAAGTGAAAAAGAACTGATAAGCAAATGCTGTTAATTACACACAAAATCATCCAACCATCCTAGAGGGCTGCAAGATCTTCTGCCACATAAAAGAAAGTCCAATTGGTCGCACACTGCTTGTCCTATCAGCGTGTTGCCCCAAAGCATTGTGGTCCATGAAGTAAGCATCAGCGGGTGCGCCTCTGCCAGGATCTTGAGAGAAAAATCACTGTCGTGTTGGCCATCCCTGGACACGTGTTTCGAGGTTGTTACCTCTCGTCAGCAGGGAATAGGCATATATTTAGGGGTGCTGCGTAGGCTGCCAAAAAATATCCTCAGGTCTGGTACCACTCGTGGCACGCAGGTGCGTAACCCGGGCTCGTCAGCCCCACCAGCTCAAGGGAGCTTGAATATAAAAGAAAGTCCAATTGGTCGCACACTGCTTGTCCTATCAGCGTGTTGCCCCAAAGCATTGTGGTCCATGAAGTAAGCATCAGCGGGTGCGCCTCTGCCAGGGTCTTGAGCAAAAAATCACTGTCGTGTTGGCCATCCCTGGACACGTGTTTCGAGGTTGTTACCTCTCGTCAGCAGGGAATAGGCATATATGTAGGGGTGCTGAGTAGGCTGCCAAAAAATATCCTCAGGTCTGGTACCACTCGTGGCACGCAGGTGCGTAACCCGGGCTCGTCAGCCCCACCAGCTCAAGGGAGCTTGAATATAAAAGAAAGTCCAATTGGTCGCACACTGCTTGTCCTATCAGCGTGTTGCCCCAAAGCATTGTGGTCCATGAAGTAAGCATCAGCGGGTGCGCCTCTGCCAGGGTCTTGAGCAAAAAATCACTGTCGTGTTGGCCATCCCTGGACACGTGTTTCGAGGTTGTTACCTCCCGTCAGCAGGGAATAGGCATATATGTAGGGGTGCTGCGTAGGCTGCCAAAAAATATCCTCAGGTCTGGTACCACTCGTGGCACGCAGGTGCGTAACCAGGGCTCGTCAGCCCCACCAGCTCAAGGGAGCTTGAATATAAAAGAAAGTCCAATTGGTCGCACACTGCTTGTCCTATCAGCGTGTTGCCCCAAAGCATTGTGGTCCATGAAGTAAGCATCAGCGGGTGCGCCTCTGCCAGGATCTTGAGCAAAAAATCACTGTTGTGTTGGCCATCCCTGGACACGTGTTTCGAGGTTGTTGCCTCTCGTCAGCAGGGAATAGGCATATATGTAGGGGTGCTGCATAGGCTGCCAAAAAATATCCTCAGGTCTGGTACCACTCGTGGCACGCAGGTGCGTAACCCGGGCTCGTCAGCCCCACCAGCTCAA
Organism: Lissotriton helveticus; assembly: GCF_964261635.1. NCBI lineage: Eukaryota > Metazoa > Chordata > Amphibia > Caudata > Salamandridae > Lissotriton > Lissotriton helveticus. The sequence continues at coordinate 279,453,587 of NC_136059.1, forward strand.
GGGAGCTTGAATATAAAAGAAAGTCCAATTGGTCGCACACTGCTTGTCCTATCAGCATGTTGCCCCAAAGCATTGTGGTCCATGAAGTAAGCATCAGCGGGTGCGCCTCTGCCAGGGTCTTGAGCAAAACATCACTGTCGTGTTGGCCATCCCTGGACACGTGTTTCGAGGTTGTTACCTCTCGTCAGCAGGGAATAGGCATATATGTAGGGGTGCTGCGTAGGCTGCCAAAAAATATCCTCAGGTCTGGTACCACTCGTGGCACGCAGGTGCGTAACCCGGGCTCGTCAGCCCCACCAGCTCAAGGGAGCTTGAATATAAAAGAAAGTCCAATTGGTCGCACACTGCTTGTCCTATCAGCGTGTTGCCCCAAAGCATTGTGGTCCATGAAGTAAGCATCGGTGTTCTTCTTCTTCCTACTTAGTCCCCTTTGTATACCCCATCCTATTTTGGCCCAGTCACTGGTGATCCAGTTGAAGCCATCCTTGAACAATTTCCTTCTGTCTGAAGCTGCTCAGCTGCACTTTTCCCAGCTTCCTGTCATTCACAGAAAGGTGTTGTGATATAAAATTGAAATCAGATGTCTCCTGGGATTGAAGATAGTTTATTAACAAGAACCCTGCAGCACCCTTATGACCAGGCACAATAACCCAACAGAACCAGAGTTTCAATAACAACAAGTTTCAAACTCAGTGGAATAGAAATGTATGCTCATAAAATATTCCATGTACATTAAAGCTAATATTCAGATGTTCCTCCGAGCACTCAACAAATATTGTCTTTATAAAGTATTCACTTCAGTTTTCATTTATCATCCAATCTTCAATCCAAAACAAAATCAGAATATCTTCAAAGAAATCCAATTTATTGAGATGCGCAGCCAACACGTGTTTCGTCTGTCTGTAAGACAACGACTTCTTCAGGGCAATAACTCAAAGGTAATCTCCAGTAAAAGGGGTCAATATCGATAACACAAATCCAATAATTCGTCAACATCAATAGTGCTTCAGATCCAAGCCGGACTTCAACATATCTGTCCCAAATCTCAGTTTGATGGCCTCTTTCAAGTCAAAACAAATACTGGATCCAATGCAATTTTTTGAATCCAAGTAAAATTGTAGTTTTTGAAACTAACTACTTTACCTATACATTGCTGTGCGCTCCTATTAACCGTTACCATTGTTGCTGTTGTACATTAAAGCTACAACATATCTCCTCTCTTCATTCATATAAGGAATTCTCTATTACACATAGCTAGGATACATGCAACCACAGGGTAATGAACTCCATACTAATACACTAACACAAAATAAGATATAAGACATATATGAGACAAATAAAGACAGTACTAAATCCATGTTAAGAAGTGAAAAAGAACTGATAAGCAAATGCTGTTAGTTACACACAAAATCATCCAACCATCCTAGGGGGCTGCAAGATCTTCTGCCACATACTTGTCTTTCCACAGGTGATTCAATTATGTTATATGAAGAATTACTGGCAAGTCATCACCAGCCTCAATACCAGCAGGCAAGATCTTACTCACCTGATCATTTAAGGCCCTCTTTCACCACACAGTACTGTAAAAGTCAAGATCCTCCATGAATAACCTTTTGCTATACACTCCATCTGTGTTCTGCATTTATATGCAAACCCCACCATTTTGAAACAAAGCTAATCACCTCAAGTTCCAAATTAATCCATTTAATCCAATTTCCTTCTACACCTTTATATTTAGGGGTCCATTAGGATGGAGGGCAGATCGCCACCGCCCGCATGGCGGTGGCGATCTGCCGTAAATCATTCCCCGCCCACCACCCATTTACCCCCCACCATATTAGTATGGCCGGGGTACCGCGGCAGGCGGGAAGACCGTCCGCCGCTTTTCCACCCGGTCGACAAGTCCACCGGGCAGAAAAGGGTTTAATATGGTGGTGGTGTCTGCTGGACACCGCCATCCATATTAGCATGGGGGCGGAAACAAGCCTTTCCGTGGCGGCAGCATGTGGATTTTGCTTTCGCGGGCCCAGTGCAGGCCCGGAGGGTATTGGGAGGGTGGGGGGTGCACATGGGCATTGTCATGGACATGGTGGCAGGCAACTCGTGGTGCCTATCACCTTGTGCATGACAATGCACACAGTGCATTCCCAGCATTGTGGCAGACGTTGCTTTGAGCATTCTAATCGCTGGTGCGGGACTGCCGCACCACTGGCGGCCGGTCCTAGCACCGCTAGGGTGGCGGGCGGATGGAAGTTCGCCTGCCATACTAATGGGCCTCCTAGAGAGGCCTTGACCCACATTGCAAGGTTTAACGACATTTCAGTTGTGGGATTGTAATTGCAATTTACATTTTTATGCCAATGATTTCAGTTGTAGGATTTCAATTTACAGTTTAAATCTGATGCCAATGATAAGAGATGTGGAATTACTTTTATGGTCATGTGGGATAACATATAGCCAATTGAGTGAATGTGTCTAGAGTGAATAGTGCGTGGGATTTACCTCCAGGGATTTTACTCTGCTTAATTGTCTTAAGAGCCCTGTTCCCTTGAACGAGTTGGGCCATCTCTCTTTATTTACTACTTGTCAGCTATACTAATTCTTCTTCTTAAACTCTCTACAATGGGTGTCTGCCATTATAGCACTTACAATAATAAACACGTCTAAAATAAACCTAATATGTTTGGTTTGGCAATGCCTGTTTAAATAATGAATCTTCAGTAATTTCCACGCCACTGGCGATGCATAATGGAAGCAGACAGCTGGCTATAGTAACAACCTATGGATTAACGTAAAATCATTCATGCACATATGTCAGAAGGGAATGAATCCCCAATAACAAATAGAAGACAAGCAGTTCATTTGCTGGAAGGTATCTGCAGGGAACAGAAAGTATTTCATTTCCAATTTTAATACATACAAAATACTGAAGCCCCGATAACAAAACATCCCAGAAAGTTTGCCTAATGTAAATAATGCTTTTTGGGCACTTCACATCTAACAGGAATGTGCAGTCAATAATGTAGGCAGATGAAAGACTGCATTCAATTTTGAAAAAGGCTTCAGTTTTATTGAAAACAGTAAAATACAAATGTACCGCATACAAATAGGTAGAAAAGCCACTCGTGAATACTGGGGGCCGAACATCATTGTTCTATTCTGTATTGAAAATTAACCGTGCATTTTGCATAAGTATCCATGCTACATAATAAAACAAAGATCTATAATACTGGATTTCATTTGTGATGCATGGAACAGAATAATGTGAACTCATGGTGTCTGCATAGTCACTCGAAGCAGGCCAGTAAAATCCGAAATAGTATGTCTTTATTCTCTCATCTTTATTCATGGATTTCATAAAATGGAAAAGTGCTAGTTAGGGACAAAATAAAGAGCATAAACTGTACAAGGCAAAAATGATGACTCTTCGTCGCCTGAGCTTTTCTCAGGTTGTTGGTACCGCATTATTGGGAATAAGTTTCAGAACGACAGAATAAAAGTACATATATAAAGGTTTTGAGAGAGCGCAAACTGATATAAATGTATGAGTACATCACACTTACCTATAGTAAGCACCAGTCATGAAGAGAAATGCCATGAGTGCTAATAGTATCTGAAATTATATTCTAAATGTATAGCTAATATAGAGATTTAAGTAGAAGTGGAACTAATACAGAAATGTGTGACATTATATGATTTTATTAGACGTGATTATTTTGAATCTATGTCGTGTAGCTGTTAACACATAAGATGGTCTGTGGTAAAACGCAGAACGTGGTAGGCCTCAGGGCCAGAGTTGGAGCTAAAAGGGAAGGTGTTTCTTTTCACGACACAGATTGTTTAACGTTTTTGGTCATTGCATTAATGGGCCATGATTTAGAGTAATGTTTTCTAAATAATAGAATAAGAGTTTAACATGCTTTAATTAAATGAAGAAATTGAATGCTATAATCATAATGTGAAATATTGTAGGCCTGAAATGTTTTAGCAGTGATTTACACGTACATGTCTGGGCTGAGAAATGTTGCAAGCCTTTTTAGAAGTCTATGAGAGTTGGGTTCTTGGCGGCAGATATCTGTCTGCAACAGGAAAGGGGGGATCCAATTATAAGTGAATGAATAGAGGTCTGTTCAGTAGACGGCCCAGACATGGAGGAGGGTTCTGGAATGTTTAAGGGGTATCAGCGGGCCGGAGAAGAGACTGAGAAGCAAGGTCAACTCTAACGTCTGAGGCCCAATACAAAGCATCATGGAAAAAGCCTGAAGTTGCACCACGTGAGAGGCGTTTCGCAAGGGGCGTCTCAAATGTTGTTGACTGTTTTGTATTAGGGACAGCACCCCTGGGTGGAGTTAGAGCAGAGACCTGAGGACCCTTTAGAGAGCGGATGGGTAGGCAGTGAGGGGTCATGACTGGAGAACTTTAGGTTTTCACCAAGAGACTTAGAGTGGGTGACTTCCCTTGGGGGTCATTCATTGCTGACACCTTTGTTAGGTTGAGATTTGGTTAAGTAGGGATACCATCTAGAACAGGGTAGGGACGCCTAACCTGTGTTTGTTTTCCTCCAACCTAAATGAAGGAGAGATATGCGTCTATGCTGATAGCTTTGCTATTTTTAGAACTTGTGTTAGTGATTTCTGTTGCTCGTCTGAGGGCTTTTCGAGAGCACATGTATGTAATTGGACCTGTGTATCTCGTGAATCTCATTCTGAGATGCTTGTATTTGCAGCTCATTATATCTTTACAATAAACTTTTGAAACCTAGAAGTTGTCCGTGATCTTTGAGAGTAGAGTCCTTTCTTGGGTGAACTAATTTGCAGATAGGTGTACTGTTTCCTTCCAAGACAGGCAATAAAGGTTCAGTCGACCAGATCGAGGTTTGGATCAATAGAGATAAGGTATCGATCAAAATCTCGCCCTTTCAGTTGGTAGCTATAGAGGATGGTTGCCTTCTTGAGGACGGTGACCTAGGCCAGGTTAGCTTACCCCAAGGCCCCTAGAAATCGATGATCGGAAGAACAGCCCGCAGATGAAGATCCGGATGACGTGAGACAGAAAAAGCAGCAGTATCAGAGAGAGTGAGTATAAAGGGTTATGCGTGTTAGATTGCGGTGTTTTGTATTGTATCTATGTTGTAATGTCTGGCGGAGTTGAATGTCTGTAGAGTGACTGTGGAACAGGTTGTGAGCGCGCGCAACCGGTGGAAATCTTAAGTTCAAGGAGAGCTTAAGTGGTTCGGGTGTATCGGACACCCAGAGTAATTGTCAACTAGTGTGAAGGGGGTCATGAGGTACCATTGATCACCCGAGAGACCGAGATAGGGGGAACGTAAGAGTGAGTGCGTGAGTAACGGACGCTGGTCGGAAGTTACTGTGTGTGTAAGTAACCTATCAGAGAGACGATAGACATCTCGTCAGTTGTGTTGACAATTACAGATAGACTGTGGACGTACAGTCGAGAGAAGTGACCGCTTGGTCGGAAGTAGTCATTTTTCAGTGTATGAATGGGACGCATGCATAACCGGGAGACGAGTTGAGAAAGGAGGGGTGCTGCTGCGAAGCGGAGAAAAGAGACGTCAGGTGGTGTCGCGCAGTGATTGGCTGACCGGAGAAAGACCGCGCTGTGATAGGCCAGCTAGCGAACACGTCATACAGGGTCGCGACGTGATTGGCCGACAGGAGAAAAACCGCGCTGTGATAGGCCAACCTAGCAAAGCCGCGACAGGATTGGTGGATTGTCATCAGGAAGTAAACAGAGTAGCGAGGCTGGATTTTGTGCGCATAATTATGAAGTGTTTTAAATGGTTGAAAGCGCTGTTTAAGAAAGAGAGGAGAGGATCGTATGAAGGGGAAGAAGCCCCGCCGGAGGGTACGCCAGCTCGTTATATGGCAGTAAATGTTGGGTTGCATACGATCCTTTGGATATCAGAGTGGAGTAAGATTACTGAAGGAAATGAGGAACTGACGTTCCCGAAGTACGGGACGTTCAGATTAGAGGTGTTACATCGATTGAAATCAGTCATGACCTCAAAGAGACCCTTGCCTAGACCAACCCAGTTTGAAGCCCTTGAGGCATGGCTTAGGGCAGCGCATGAAAGGAATATGAACAGACGACAAGAAAGGGTGAAACGCTCGGTAAGGGCAGTACAGGATGCCAGGTGGGATGCGGATGCTAAAAGATGGAGAGTGCATAATTTGGAAATAAATAAACTGTACCCAGTGTTAGAGGCGCCAGTAAATAAAAGCCCCCTAGAAGAAGATGATGAGAGCGAAACAGAGGACAGCCTGATAAACAGATTACTGACAGACAGGCCACCCCCGTATAATAGAGCAGGGGGAGAGGTCGAGAATACAGAAGGAGAAAAGGGGGGCAATGCAGGAGAGCATAGACCGCTTCCCAGTTCACAGTGGGATCCTGAGCCAAAGAAAGAGTTGCTCCAGCCTAGTCAGGTGCAACAGGTAGTCGGTAGGTTTGTGGTACAAAGAGCGCCGGAAACGGAAAGCGCCACATCCTACCCATTACCAGATGCACTACAGGTACCTGTTACCATAGGTCCTATAATATCGATATATGACCAAGAGAGAGCAAAAGGGGAAGAACGGAAACGGAAAGACAGAGAAAGAGCAGAGCAGGCAAGGAGGAACGATACCACTAATTCCCCAAGTCAGATGCCGATACCCAGAGAGTGGAGCACCCCGATGCACACAGCAGGGGACCCAGGAGGAGATCCTGGGGGCCCCAGATGGCCAATGGATTTGAGGGGATCTGGACGAAAGTCCTTTCAAGAACTAAATGAGTACATGAAGCAGTGGGATGAGGCAGTGAAGGCTCAAAAGTGCATCAATGCTGCAGAAGCAGAAAGGGAAAGTCAGGACAGCAGAGCACGAACTCACTGCGGGGCTGGGGAGAGTAGCCCGGAGTGGGACTGTAGAGGGAGTAGGGGAGTCACCCATTGGGCCCGAAATGGAGGTAGAACAGACCTGGAAAACGGGGGCCCCGGGAGTGAAGGGGTGGCGTGCCCAATACTCAGTGAAGGGGAGAGGAGAGCGCAAGAGTACAGGAACAGCTTTAAGTGTCCACACTGTGTGCCTGCCACCAGAGAACAGAATGGGAGTTGTGAGAGGTCGCACCATAGTCCCTGTGATGACAGAAATGAGCGCAGCCCAGGGAATATGGGGAACCAGGAAGGATCGTATCGGATACTGAGCGATACGAGGCAAAGGGAGTGTAGCGACCAGAGGGAAAATAACAGAGAGATGTGCGGTGAGAGGAGAGAAGAAGACGAGAGTGGGCAGAGAGAGAGTAGGGATAAAAGGCCCGTGTTCCATCACCTTCCAAGATTGGATGGCCGAGCATGGGACCTGGAGAGATGGGAGCAAGGGAGGCCACCCATTAATTCTCCTGAGCCCAAACGCAGAGCTCGAAGTTGGGATGGGAGGGAGACCAGTGAGCCCCCTTCAAAAGACATATTGCGAGCTGAGATAAAAGCCAAGAGACTTGATGTCTCCAGCTTAAGGTCAGATCTGGATGACATGGTAGATGGTACCCTGCCTTTAGAAAGAATGGAAATGTATGAACAGGATGAAATACTGTATATGGCAAAGGACATCACACGAAAGGCGAGAGCAGTCCATGAGAAGTTAGTCGAACTAGCAGGCAAATATATGGTGGACTTGTCAAGAACCAAAGCATTACAGGGTAACCACAGGCTACATTACTCAGATCGAGATCTAGATGAGAGGAGAACGATTGGGCTGAAAACACACATAAGGGAACTGATTACTGGAATAAGGACATGGAGGGCACTAGATAAATGGGAAGAGAGGTGGTCCAAGAAAGGGACCGGCAGAAGAAGCATGATTGGTATAACACCAGGACAGCAGGGAATAGAAGCTTACCCTTTGCGTGAAGTTGCCAATGGGAGCTATGTACATGTCCCTTGGAGTAGGGGAGATTTAGCTGCTTTTACCACATCTTTCCCCAAGTTACGAGAGAGCCCCGTGGAGTGGTACAAGCAAGTCGAGAGGTTTGTAAAGATCTCAAAAGTCCTATGGATAGATCTGAACACGCTGTTTGACATTGTAGTACCAGGAGATCTATGGACAGCATGCAAGGTTAGCGCTGAGTGGCCCACAACGGAACCAGAGAGAGATGCTAGGACTAATGGGCCGTCCGAGATCGTGATGGCAAAATTCGAGAGAGTGATGACTTGGCTGAAAGAGAAGGTGCCAATGCAAGACATAGATTGGGTCAGAATAGACAGAACGAGACAAGAACCCAAAGAGACAGTCCATGAATATTACGAGAGATTGCTGAAGGCGTTTAAACAGTATAGCGGCTTGGATGTAATGGATCCAAAGGACATAGGGCAATTCGTGTCCAAGTTCGTCCTGGGACTGAGACCGGATATTAGTTTAATGATTCAGCAACACTCGATTTGTTGGCAAAGTAGACCCCTAGATGAAATACTGAGATATGCCAGGTACTGCTGTGATGAGGTAGACTCCAAGGCTAAGAAACTAAAAGAGAAGCTGATGGTGGTACAATTGCAGGCAGCAGGAAAAGGGGGACCGCAACAACAGCAGCAAGGGACAGGTACAGGAGGTAAGAAGCAGTACAGTCAGAACAAGGGTAATGAGGAGAGTACTACCTTCAGACCCAGAGTAGACATAGCTACCTTGAAGAAAACGACTAGGTGTCACCAGTGCAACGAGTTGGGGCATTGGAAACGCGAGTGCCCTTACAATGTAGAGATAGGAGAGCAAGAGATAGAGGAGGAAGAGGTCCAGAGCGCACCTATGAGAGGGGCGACGCCATACCAAGGAAAGGTGCTCAAAGGGGGGGGGGCTCCTCCCCGAGCCCAGTTCCCGCAACCTCCTCGAGTAGGGAGTATGGGTAAGACCTATAGACAAATGCCCCTGTTTGTGGAAGGTGAAGAGTGCTATTATGTGGACCCATTAACCGGACAGAGAGTGGAAAGAGAAGACTGCACCCTTGGGGCAGCCTTAGAGGTAGATCAGAGGGGACCCTATGTTGAAGCAGAAGTAGCAGGGTGCCCTACGACATTTCTGGTGGACACAGGAGCCACTAGATCCACGATCAGATCAGCTGCAGTTCCAGACCTGCCCATGTCTGGAGAGACCATACAGGTGGTAGGGGTCGCAAACAGGAGAATAACCAGCCAATTGACAGAACCGGTACAGGTGAAAATAGGGAAGTACAGCGATGAGCACCAATTTGTGGTTTGCGATTCAAGCCCTGTGTGTCTGCTAGGAAGAGACCTGTTGTGCAAATTGAATTGTACTATATATTGTACACCCCAGGGAGTGGAGGTATTGACTAATGATGATGATGCAGATTTCAAAGTTGCAAACTCAAGAATATGTGTGGAGCTGTACCCTACTTTGACAGTAGACGAGCTTCCCTGGGATTTGAGAGAGACAGTGGCATCAGAGGTATGGGATTTCACTGGGGAAGAGATTGGATTGGTCAAAGGGGTGGACCCAGTGAAAATTGTAGTGAAACCGCATGCTGAGTTCCCAAGAACACCCCAGTATAAATTGACTCCAGAAACGATTGCAGGCATAAAACCCGTGATCGAGTCCATGATTAAACAGGGAATACTGAAAGAAATTGTGGGTAGTCCATGCAACTCCCCGATTATGGGTCTGCAGAAACCCAATGGGAAATTTCGGATAGTACAGGACCTGCGAAAGATTAATAACATAGTCGTTTCATGTTGTCCAGTGGTACCGAATCCATCAGTGATACTGTTTCAGATTCCATTCCAAGCTGAGTGGTTCACTGTGATAGATCTTTGTCAGGCTTTCTTTTCGATCCCTTTGGACGAAGATAGCCATTTTCTTTTCGCATTTAAGCTGGAAAATCGCGTCCTAACATGGTGTCGTATCCCTCAGGGGTATACAGAGAGTCCATCGATCTTTAACCAGCTTCTGAAGAAAAATCTTGAAAGTCTAGTGCTGCCCCAGAAGTCAGTTCTGGTCCAGTACATAGACGACCTCCTTGTGGCGTCAGAAACAGAAGAAGCTTGCAGGGAAGATTCCATTGCTTTGTTAAATCACCTAGCTGCCAATGGGCACAAGGTGTCCCCGGGAAAATTGCAGTACTGCCTGACAGAAGTACAGTACTTGGGACACAGAATTGAGAAAGGCAAACGAAAGGTGTCACCAGACAGGATAGAGGCGATCATGAAAATGAACGCGCCTCAGACACAGAGAGAGGTCAGGATGTTCCTAGGGATGGTGGGTTATTGCCGACAGTGGATCGTGAACTTTTCACTGAAAGCAAAGCCCTTGCAAAAACTGACGCACAAAGAGGTGAGTGATCCGGTACCATGGGACAAAGACTGTTTGATGGCGTTCCTACAGTTGCGAGAGGACCTGTGTCGTGCTCCGGCATTGGGAATGCCTGATTACAATAAACAATTCTTTCTTTACTGTTGTGAGAGAGAAGGTTGTGCGTTGTCTGTGTTGGTCCAAATCCATGGGAATGCCCGTAGACCAGTTGCTTATTTCTCGGCTACTTTAGACCCAGTAGCCGCAGCGTTGCCCGGATGTCTCAAATCCGTTGCTGCAACGGGTGTCAGCATTGAGAGATGTGAAAATATTGTTATGGGGCACCCGTTAGAGGTGTGCGTGCCACATTCTGTTGAACTGTTGATGACCAGGACCAAAACACAGCATCTGACCAATAGCAGGCTCACGCGCTATGAGCAAGTTATTCTTGCTGCAGAGAACGTGACCCTCAAGAGATGCTCTGTTTTGAACCCTGCTACCTTAATGCCACTTCCAAATGATATTGATGATGATGATGTATATACAGACCATGACTGTCTCGATGTGACTGAACTATGCACCAAACCCAGACCCGACATTGTGGATGAGCCACTGACGGACCCAGATGAAGTTTTCTTTGTCGATGGCTCATGTGTAAGAGACGAAGTTGGGCAGTTGAGAGCAGCTTATGCTGTTTGTACTATTGAAGGAGTTGTGGAAGCTGGGTGCCTGGAAGGAGTACACTCCGCTCAGGTAGCCGAGATTATTGCCCTAACACGTGCTTGCTTAGCAGGCAATCAAATTCGAGTCACCATCTACACCGACAGCCAATACGGGTTTGGGGTAGTTCATGATTACGGGCAGTTATGGTCTCAAAGAGGGTTCATGACTTCTTCAGGCTCTCCCATTCGCAATGGAGAGTTTGTGCGCTTGTTGTTAGAAGCATTGCAATGTCCAGCAAGTATCGCAGTTGTAAAGTGCATCGCACATACCAAAAATGAGGACTTTGTTTCGAAAGGCAATAGATATGCTGATGAAGTTGCGCGGTATTGCGCAGAACAAGGTTACTCTTTCACAGAGGTGGATGTGGGTGGAATAAATGTGAGAACTGAATTAGCCATGATACTGGAAACTGTTGATACTTGGGATGAATTGTCAACCATGCAAGAAAATGCTCCTGATTCAGAAAAGGAAACATGGGTAAAGGCAGGATGTGTAGTGGGTGAGACTCATTTTTGGGTCTCAGCAGACGGCAGAGCAGTGTTGCCCAACGAGATGGTGAGTCCAATGGCTAGACTCATACATGGTCCCGTACACTTAGGGAGAGATGCTATGCTGAGAGTGTTTAGACAGACTTGGTACAATCCTAAGTTTAGAATAGCAGCAGAAGCAGTGTGCCAGCGTTGTGTGACCTGCCAGCAGCTGAATGTAGGGAAAAGAACACCAGTTGCACTAAGTCACATAGGAAGGTCTGGAGGTCCATTCAACAGAATGCAGATAGATTTACTTCACATGCCCGTAGAAATAATCTGACATGCAAGGTGTCAGAAGTCGAGAAAAAGTTCATAGGGCAGGTGGATGATCGTTACAGGAGACAAAAGATTTTGAAAAAATCAGGACAAGGGAAATTAGATTGGACCGAGGAAGAGAAGTCACACAAGAGAAAGGGTAGTAGTGGTCCAATAGCTTTAGATAAAGCGCAGAAAGGAAAGTTATGTCTTCACCGAGCCAAAACGTATTATGAAAATGTATACGTGGGTGAAGTTGACTGTGAACATGCTTTTAATTTAGAGTACTACACTAAGGATTTCCTGAAGGGAATGCAAGTGATTCCAAATGTGTATTTTGTATGTGGAAGAAATGCTTACGTGAGACTACCTGACAACTGGTATGGATCATGTTACTTGGCAATTGTCTTCCCCAAAATATATCATGCACAAGACTTATTGATCATTGAGGGCCAGACATCATCGAGGGGAAGGAGAGATTTAGGCGATGCAGAAATGGTTGGAGATGTCTTTGGAGCTATGTTCCCTCTTTTGGGAATAATCCTTAATGATGTTAAAATTAGACGACTGGCAACAGTTGTCGACAGGTTGTCTGCCAGCACTGCTCAGTCCTTAATGCTGGTAGAAGGAGAGATGCAATCGATAAGGGCTATGGTTCTTCAAAATCGGCTTGCATTGGATGTCTTATTAGCAAAAGAGGGCGGAGTCTGTAAGGCTTTGAAGGTTCAGGAATGTTGCACTTACATTCCAGACCTTTCAAAACCCCTTGAGAAAGTTATTAAGAACATAACTAATATACACAAAGAGATCGAAGACTTGAGTAGAGAAAATGTCTGGGAAAAGGTGGGCCACGGAATGAGTACAGTTGGAGGGTGGTTTTCCACCTTAGGCAAAAGCTTTATTTGGTATATCCTAAAGCCTATCATCATAATATTGATCTGTGGGATAATATTGTGGGGATTGGTGAGGGTATTCAAATGGTACAGAGCAAGAAGGTCAGAAAGGGCCCAAAGAGAACAGTTGCAGAGATTGGCTGCCATACAAGATAATCAGTACAGGAGCCTGAGAGCTCTGGAAGCGCAGAGAATGCCAGCAATAACTGCAGTTTAAATGTTAGTGATGACCCCGAGAGGTCATCAAAGGGGGGAACTGAGAGAGCGCAAACTGATATAAATGTATGAGTACATCACACTTACCTATAGTAAGCACCAGTCATGAAGAGAAATGCCATGAGTGCTAATAGTATCTGAAATTATATTCTAAATGTATAGCTAATATAGAGATTTAAGTAGAAGTGGAACTAATACAGAAATGTGTGACATTATATGATTTTATTAGACGTGATTATTTTGAATCTATGTCGTGTAGCTGTTAACACATAAGATGGTCTGTGGTAAAACGCAGAACGTGGTAGGCCTCAGGGCCAGAGTTGGAGCTAAAAGGGAAGGTGTTTCTTTTCACGACACAGATTGTTTAACGTTTTTGGTCATTGCATTAATGGGCCATGATTTAGAGTAATGTTTTCTAAATAATAGAATAAGAGTTTAACATGCTTTAATTAAATGAAGAAATTGAATGCTATAATCATAATGTGAAATATTGTAGGCCTGAAATGTTTTAGCAGTGATTTACACGTACATGTCTGGGCTGAGAAATGTTGCAAGCCTTTTTAGAAGTCTATGAGAGTTGGGTTCTTGGCGGCAGATATCTGTCTGCAACAGGAAAGGGGGGATCCAATTATAAGTGAATGAATAGAGGTCTGTTCAGTAGACGGCCCAGACATGGAGGAGGGTTCTGGAATGTTTAAGGGGTATCAGCGGGCCGGAGAAGAGACTGAGAAGCAAGGTCAACTCTAACGTCTGAGGCCCAATACAAAGCATCATGGAAAAAGCCTGAAGTTGCACCACGTGAGAGGCGTTTCGCAAGGGGCGTCTCAAATGTTGTTGACTGTTTTGTATTAGGGACAGCACCCCTGGGTGGAGTTAGAGCAGAGACCTGAGGACCCTTTAGAGAGCGGATGGGTAGGCAGTGAGGGGTCATGACTGGAGAACTTTAGGTTTTCACCAAGAGACTTAGAGTGGGTGACTTCCCTTGGGGGTCATTCATTGCTGACACCTTTGTTAGGTTGAGATTTGGTTAAGTAGGGATACCATCTAGAACAGGGTAGGGACGCCTAACCTGTGTTTGTTTTCCTCCAACCTAAATGAAGGAGAGATATGCGTCTATGCTGATAGCTTTGCTATTTTTAGAACTTGTGTTAGTGATTTCTGTTGCTCGTCTGAGGGCTTTTCGAGAGCACATGTATGTAATTGGACCTGTGTATCTCGTGAATCTCATTCTGAGATGCTTGTATTTGCAGCTCATTATATCTTTACAATAAACTTTTGAAACCTAGAAGTTGTCCGTGATCTTTGAGAGTAGAGTCCTTTCTTGGGTGAACTAATTTGCAGATAGGTGTACTGTTTCCTTCCAAGACAGGCAATAAAGGTTCAGTCGACCAGATCGAGGTTTGGATCAATAGAGATAAGGTATCGATCAAAATCTCGCCCTTTCAGTTTCCTTCCAGGAAATGTATAAGGATGGCTGTGTCACATGATTTATACTCGGTGGAAATGATAAGCCGTTTATGTGTACTTGTAACGGTGCTTCTAGAGAGCGAACAGCGACAAAGCAATGGAGTACCAGCATGTGTCATACGAGAGTGTTTACAGGATTGATGGATGATTGTATGGTGTGGTTAGTCAGAGACAAGTAAGCAAGCTGTTCCTTTAAGACATTTATCTACCTAAGTGAAGGAGGGATGGTGCTTGTAAGATCTGTCTTCATGTGGAGTTATAGATCAAGGTGTGTAGCAGTAGCAGCGCTGTCATCTTGTATTTTCAATATTTATTTATATATATTCAGGTATTTCTACAGCACAAACCTAGCAAAACAATGTAGGATGGAAAGGTGTAGGAAGATGGGTAGAGGATCTAGGGATTCAACAAATACGGGCATTGAAGACCGGAAAAGTTGGACTCATGGGAATGGTGAGAAAAGTAGCAGATTTGGGAGCAGAGGAAGGAAGAAACGATGTGTGCTTGGTAAATCAGATTGGATTGGCAGGGTGAAGGACAGGGGTAGCTTCCATCAAGTGATCATCAGAAGACTAGCTTGCAGTTTTCTGCATTGATTCTGACAATTTGTCTGCTGCGGGTGCTACAAATACAACCTAAAAGTTTGAGCTTGCTTCAGGTTTTTAGGAACAGTGGAATATTTGCATTGCTGCCTTGAAGATAGCAAAACCAAAGGGGATGATGGACGGAGTGTTGAACAATGTAAGCACTCACCCCCAGTCAACAGATCTGGGTTTAATCCGTCATCATTCTTTAGCTCACTCCGCCACCCCAGTTCCAACATGGGCATATGCAATTCAGTCTAACCCTGTGCCTCATGGGAACAGTCCAGCCCGAACTGCCAAGCCATGTCTTCCCTGGACCCGGAAACAAACATCCTGGGACCGGTTTCTAGTTAATCAGCCATCATCAGCCGGGCTAGCTTGAATCCAGTGGCAAAGTGGGCAAGGGACCCACGTCTGGGCATACCCTGCCAACTTAGGGCGAACAAAGCAAAACCAAAGGGGATGATAGACGGAGTGTTGAATAATGCAAGCACTCACCCCAGGCAACAGATCTGGGTTTAATCCATCATCATTCTTTAGCTCACTTTACCACCCCAGTTCAGACATGGCCATATGCAAATCAGTCTGACCCTGTGTCTCGTGGGAACAGCCCAGCCCGAACTGCTAATCCATGTCTTCCCTGAACCGTAAACAAGCATCCTGGGACCGGTTTCTGGCTAATCAGCCAACATTAGCCAGGCTAGCTTGAATCCAGAGGCAAAGTGAGCAAGGGACCCACATCTGAGCATACCCTGCCAACTTAGGGCGAACAAAGCAAAACCAAAGGGGATGATGGCCTGAGTGTTGAACAATACAAGCACTCACCCCCAGTCAACAGATCTGGGTTTAATCCATCATCCTTCTTTAGCTCACTCCACCACCCCTGTTCAGATATGGCCATATGCAAATCAGTCTGACCCTGTGCCTCATGGGAACAGTCCAGCCCGAACTTCCAGGCCATGTCTTCCCTGGACCGGAAAGAAGCATCCTGGGACCGGTTTCTGACTAATCAGCCGTCATCAGCCAGCCTAGCTTGAATCCAGTGTCAAAGTGAGCAAGGGACCCATGATAATGGATTAAACCCAGATCAGTTGACTGGGGGTGAGTGTTTGCAATGTTTAACACTCCGTCTATCATCCCCTCTGGTTTTACCCTAGAATGCTGAAAGAAATAACATATTCAGTTTCAGAATTGACATCATACACCATCAAAATTGTAAAGAAAATGTTAGAAAGCTATAACCATGCAATGTGGGCAATGCAAGGCTTTACTGGCATTGCAGTCCTATTTACTAGTGCTGAAACTCACAGTATCATGGAACATTATCAACAACTCCACAATATTTGAACCTTATGGGATGGAAAATCATCAAAGAATATTGAGTAAATGGGACTCAACTTACAGTTTAGCTTCAGTAGAGTAATTTGAGATATGTCCATTCACTTTCTATGAAAAGCCAAGCATTTCATGAATAATCCATAGATTTATTACAAAACTGACAAAGGTGTTACTTATTAGTCTAAAAAAGAAATGGGATGGCACAGTAAATTGGAGAATGCTATTGCCTATCATTCGTGGAAATTCCATACTCATTACATTGTCTGCTGGAAGAGTAACTGGTATTGACATATTGGTACTTTTTTAAAAAGAAAACTTTTTATTGATGTAAGTGCAGAACAACAATACAATCAAATAAGGAAGCATCAAGTGATGGTTCTGTGCAGGGAGGTGAAGTACAGATCAATACAAATACATGAAGGTCAATCTTCAGCAAGACAGTGCCGGTGGCAGAGAGCGATAAACCTTTATCGAGGAGGCAGCATATCCAATACAGTTTCCTCCAGAGTAGCATAGGTAGGAGGAAAGCTTATAGGCTTGGTGAAGGTGAGGGGGGGAGCCCGGGGGAGTGCCAGGCAGGGAGCCACTAACAGGCAACCCCGGCGGCCGCCACGGACCATAAGGCCGGCGGGGAGCGCGGAAGAGGCAGCGGCAGGATCAGAGGGGGAATAGGGAAGTAACAGGAGCCCACAAGGCTCTTAATAGGACAGGATGAGAGCGGGCGTAGGTGTGGTGCCCTGACCAGTGGAACCTATACCATGACCAAAGCGGCGGCAACTGCAGGCGCAGGGGCAGCAGAAGGAACAGGGGACGCAGGCTCGCTAGAGGAGGAACGGGATTGGAGGTAAGCGACCAGGGGACCCCAGATATCAAGCGGGCTCGACCTAGCCGGCAGTAGATCCCAAAACTCCGACAGCAGTGTTTGGCAGCAGGATGCATCCTCTAGCCAGGCCGACACCAAGGGGGCAGGCCGACGGCCCCAACACATGGCCACCCGGCGTCTGGCCAGCACCAGGAGCATCAAAATCAGCCGGCGCGACACATCTGGACAGGGCTTGACAAAACCCAGAAGACTGAGAAGGGGATCCGGAGAGATGGCAGCGCCAGCAATCTCAGAGATTGTGGAACAGACCTCCAGCCAGAACACCTGCACCCGGAAGCAAAGCCATGTCAAGTGAGCAAAATCCGCGGATGGGGCAGAACACAGAACGCAGGAATCATCAGGAATGAGCCCTAAGCGGTGAAGCTGTCGTTGAGAGCGATAAAACCTGTGTAAAAACTTAAAATGGATTAATCGGAGCCGGGAATTTGGGGAAAGTTTAGTAGTTTGATTACAACAGTAGAGCCAATCGGCATTCGAAATGTCAAGACCCAGGTCGGCACTCCACATCTCGCGTGCCCGCGTCGTGGAGGCTGGGGGAGGACGACAGGGCAGAGGCATATAGTCTGGTAACGAGCTTACGCGGGGAAGTGGAAGTGTATAACAAATCCAAAGCGGGAAAAGTGGGCGATGGCTGCGGAAAGGACGGGTGCAACTTCCGGCAGGTGGCGCGTAGCTGATAATACAGAAGCGTGTCCATCAAGGACGGCGATTCCGGGAGTGGATAGAAAGAATCATCGGGGTAAAGATCAGCCACAGTGCCGAGCCCCCCCCGATGCTGCGTGCCGGGACATACAGGATGACTGGAGCGGGGAAAAGTCCGGGTGGTTAGTAATGGGCATAGTGCCCGCTGATAGAAGGGTGAGTCCAGCCAGTCTGCGCAAATAGGACCATGTTCATCGCAGCGTCTCCACCGTGTTAACCTCCAAGCGAGGACGCACCGCAGGGGCGAACAGCGCAGTAGAAAGGGGCCAGGGGTGGCAACATCGGTCTCCACCGCGATGTGAGGCTGATAGGGTGTGGGATGCAGCTAAAAATGCAGGAAGCTAGCCTGAGCGCAGAGGGCATACAGCCGGAGATCAGGCGCACCAAGACCACCAGCGGCCATTGGCAGGGTCAGGATTTCATAAGCGATCCTGGGCTGTCGCCCTGCCCAGATTAAGGACACCATAAGAGAGCGCAACCTACGGAAAAAATAAGCAGTCAGGGGGATGGATATGTTAGAGAAAAGATAAAGAAATTTAGGGAGGACAACCATCTTTGCGACGGCGACGCGGCCAGCTAGAGAGAGGGGCAGCCGAGTCCACTGGGGAATTTTAGACTCCAGCCAGTCCACAGCATGGCCAAAATTGGACCTCCAGAGGTCGTCCAGGTCCCTGCTCAGCCAGGTGCCGAGATAGCGGGTAGGGCCCGCAGCCCACTCAAAGGGATAGTCAGGCACAAACGGAAGAGCGGCATCCGTCAGGGGGAAAAGTACGGATTTATTCCAATTTATCTGGATCCCCGAGAGCCCTCCGAACCGAATAACCTCACGTACCAGGGGACTGAGATTTTCCTGGGGATGACGAATGTAGAGGGTGAGATCGTCCGCATACATGGAGACCAAGAGGGAGCAGGACAAGAAACCGATGCCCCTCTGGGTGTGGTGCTGTCTGAGGTGGGCGGCCAGGGGCTCCATAGCGAGGGCAAAAAGCATGGGCGACAGAGGGTAGCCCTGTCGCGTGCAGCGCAAGATGGGGATAGGGTCCGTGATTTGGCCGTTAATGCGTAACCGAGCGAGAGGGTCAGTGTAAAGCAGTTTAATATTCCTGAGACAATGAGCACTAAAGCCCAGACGTGAGAGGACGTAAAAAAGGAAAGGCCACTCCAGCGTGTCAAACGCTTTGGTGGCATCGAGCAGCGCGGCTACGGCTGGAAGGTCGGGATTAATTTGATGTATAACCGAAAAAATAGTATGAAGATTATGGGAGGTTGCCCTGCCCGGGATGAAGCCAGATTGGTCGGGGAGGGCGATGGGCAAAGCAGACGGGAGGCGATGAGTTTAGCGAACATTTTATTGTCAATATTAATGAGGGAAAGGGGGCGGTAAGAATCGCATCGGTCTGCTGGTTTGTCCGGTTTGAGGAGCAACGTTAGCGAGGCCTCGTGGAGCGACTGTGGGAGCGTGCCAGTATCAAAGGATTCGTTATACATTGCAGCTAGGTGCGGGACCAGAATGGGGGTGAATTGCTTATAGAAGGCGGCCGTTAGGCCGTCCAGGCCGGGTGCTTTGTCACACGGCAGACCGCTGATCGCCGCCAGTATCTCCTCCCTTGAAAAAAGTTCATCCAGAAATTTGCGGTGGTAGTCCGCCAGCCAGACCAAAGCAATGGACTCGAAGTATTGATCAAAGTCCCCCGATGAGGGGGGGTACCGGCTGAATAAAAGGCAAGGAAACTGGACTTTATCTCTTTGGAAGAGGTGGTGCGATCTGGTCCACCGTCCACGAGAGCTGTGATGTAGGAGGAGGCACGCGGTGGGCACAGCAAGTTGGCTAGGGTGCGTCCCGGGCGATCCCCCCCCGAAGCGGCGAGCACGGCCCTCCCTACCCAGAAAGGAGAGCTCGCAGACAGCTTCCTCTGAGAATTCAGAGTGCTTTTGATGCAGGAGCGCCAACGCGTCAGGGCCAGGGCCTTCCGCAATCAAGGCGTCGAGGTCCCGGATCTCCCCTTCAAGCCTTCCAAGTGCGGAACAAATGGTCCGAAGGACACCGGCCTGCTCGGATATGCACTCACCCCGAATGGAAACCTTAAAGCCCACCCATAAGGTGGAGGCCGAATCCACAGAGCCAACATTAAGCTCGAAGTAATTTACCACGGCGGTTTGAATCTCGTCGCAAAAAACAGTGTCCCGGAGTGCGTTGGGAGGAAGGCGACAGGTGAATGCGCGGCGCTGAGAGTCCGGAGGGCGCAGTAATAGGTGGACAGGAGTGTGGTCGGAAAGTGTGCGCGCCATGTGAGTGGCGTCCATTGTCCAAGAGAGGACATCCGGCGAAACCAACCAGAGGTCAATGCGCGACCAGCAGCCCCAGAAATGCACGTGCCCTCCCGGGCATCGGGCCGGAGGTGACGCCAAACGTCGACCAGCGAGTTGTCCGATAAGATGGAAGACAAAGCAGCAGCTGCGCACGGATGAAACCGGTGAGAGCCCGACCTGTCCAAATCTGCAGATAGAGTGACATTAAAATCGCCACCCCAAATTACCACCGCAGGACCACAGGAGGAGATCAGATGCCAAACCGTGTAGAAGAGCTCAGGGTTGTCTGTGTTGGGGCCGTACACTGAAGCAATGGTAACAGGTTGAGCGAGCAGCATCCCGTGAAGAATCACATACCGACCCTCAGGGTCGACTATGACACGAGTGGTCTGCCAGGGGAGACTGCGGCGCAGCAGGATGGAGACACCCCTGGCGTAGGAGGAGTACGTGGAGGAGTGAGACTCCCCCCAGTATCTAGCGCCAAGCCTGGGGGTCGAAACGGGGAGTAGGTGAGTTTCCTGTAAGAGGAAAATGTCAACTCTGTGACGCTGCAGGTGGGCATGTGTCAGACGGGCCTTGCGATGGTCATTGAGACCGCGGACATGCCAGGACCAACAAATCAAATCAGCCATTGGACAGGAGATGTCGGACGACCAGAACCAAGGTGTGGGAAAGGAGGCCAAACAGCAAGCAGCCTAATGAAGCCATGGTGGGGAAGCAAGGCCGGCAGAAGGACATAGCCGGGGCAGGAGCATAGAAGGAGAGGGGGCCATCGCAAGAGGAACCCCAGCTCCGACGGGGGCGGAGGGGGAGAGCCAAGTAGGTCGGAAGGAGACCAGCACATCAGAGACAGGACGTGGGAGCGGAGAGACTGCAAAGGTGATGGACCACAGACAGAACAAATTGCACAGTATCGCACATTAGATGCCAACAACGAGGACCATAAAGAGCGGGCCCTATCCGCACCCAAACCAGCATCGGTAAAAAGAAGCAGTAAATAGACAACAAATACAATAAACCACCATTTCCCTATAGGAACAACCCCTCCCACCCACCCCCCGAAACCCCCTTGGCAAGTTGCACACAAAGCACAGAAAGCTGAACAACCCTCAATACCCCACCCGTCCCCACCCACCCCCGCCTCCCAATCAGGCAGGGAATGCCTCCACCCCCCCCCCAGTGCAACCAGAGTTAGAACCCAGAGACGATCCCGCAGGCCACCCCCCACCCACACCAACCCCCAATCAGGCTGAGCATACCACCCACCCCACCCCGGGGACCCACAACCAGGAGAGGTACAAGAGAGAGTGGAACTGGGATTCACCCCGTGGGGGCATGGCAGGACCCAGCATACACCCCTGCAGGGAAGCAGGGTGGCCAAGCCAGTAAGTAACAGACATCAATCAAGGAGAAACATACTTAGTCAGACAATAATGGTAACACTACTTATTCAATGTCACTGAGGTGCCCGGACCCATCAGGTTGAGACGAAGGGGTGGCAGAGCGGGACTCCTTGTCCAGTTTCTTGGCCTCCCCAGGGTCCTGAAAGACCAGTGTCTTAGCCCCCTGACGAACTCGTAGCTTAGCTGGGTAGGCCAACGAATAGGAGACTTCGTGTCTGAGAAGGATCCGTTTCGCAGGAAGGAATTCTCTCCGGGCGGCCTGCACAGTGAGGGTGTAGTCTGGATAGAAGGAGATGTTGTTGCCCTGATGGTTGATGGTCCCCCTCTCACGGGCCGCCCGGAGGATGGAGTCCCGGTCTCGATAGTTTAAGATCTTCGCAATAATCGGACGAGGAGGGAGGCCACGGCGGGGGCGAGGCCCCAACGAGCGATGAGCCCTTTCGACAATGAAGACGGTGGACAGGATGCCACCGAAGAGCTCCCTGATCAGCTCCTCCACAAAGTCCTCCATTGTAGCAATGTTTGTGGACTCCGGTACGCCCGTGATGCGCAAATTGCACCTCGGAGAACGGGCCTCCAAGTCCTCATTCTTTTCACGGATGACCGCAAGGAGCTTGTCCATGTGCAGCAGCTTCTGCCTGTCCTGGGTGGCTGAATCCTCGGCATCGGACACCCGGGACTCGACGTGCAGTAGGCGTTTGTCATGGGAATCCACCCGGAACTTCACGTGATCGAGGCGGGCTGAGAGTTGGTCCAGCTGAGCAGCAATTCCCGTAACCGTGGACTTGACTTCCAACATTATGGTTTTAAGGTTGTAGTCACGGGAAGGCGAAGTTTCGATTGCCCCTGTGGCAGAGTCCACACCCTCGGTGCCCGTAGTGTCCTGTCGAGAAGATCGGCGCAGATCAAAGGTGATCTTAGGTTGTCTTGGGTCGTTCTTCCCCATAGTGTCAAGCCGAGATGAGACAATAATAGGCCACTGGGTACAGGGACGCCAAGAGCAGGGCTGCCCTAGAGTTAAACCGCCAGGCAAGAAGGAGCAGCCCTAAGGGGAGCGCAGCGGCAACACAGGCACCCCAACCAGCGGACACCGACCACCAAATGGGCCCCACGCACCTCAGGATGGAAGCGCACCTCGTACCAACCAAGGGGTCCAAAGAGCGCCGAGGGATAGAGCAGGTGGTCAGCAGCCCAACAGGAGGTAACCCCCGCTCGGACCAGGGGGCGATGGCGGCGAGCTGGCCAGAAGAGATGGACCCCCCGGGTACCCAGCAGACAGCGTAATGGATGCACAGCGTAGAATACACCGGTTAGCAAGGAGCACAGTCAATATTAATGAGGGAAAGGGGGCGGTAAGAATCGCATCGGTCTGCTGGTTTGTCCGGTTTGAGGAGCAACGTTAGCGAGGCCTCGTGGAGCGACTGTGGGAGCGTGCCAGTATCAAAGGATTCGTTATACATTGCAGCTAGGTGCGGGACCAGAATGGGGGTGAATTGCTTATAGAAGGCGGCCGTTAGGCCGTCCAGGCCGGGTGCTTTGTCACACGGCAGACCGCTGATCGCCGCCAGTATCTCCTCCCTTGAAAAAAGTTCATCCAGAAATTTGCGGTGGTAGTCCGCCAGCCAGACCAAAGCAATGGACTCGAAGTATTGATCAAAGTCCCCCGATGAGGGGGGGTACCGGCTGAATAAAAGGCAAGGAAACTGGACTTTATCTCTTTGGAAGAGGTGGTGCGATCTGGTCCACCGTCCACGAGAGCTGTGATGTAGGAGGAGGCACGCGGTGGGCACAGCAAGTTGGCTAGGGTGCGTCCCGGGCGATCCCCCCTCGAAGCGGCGAGCACGGCCCTCCCTACCCAGAAAGGAGAGCTCGCAGACAGCTTCCTCTGAGAATTCAGAGTGCTTTTGATGCAGGAGCGCCAACGCGTCAGGGCCAGGGCCTTCCGCAATCAAGGCGTCGAGGTCCAGGATCTCCCCTTCAAGCCTGGCAAGTGCGGAACAAATGGTCCGAAGGACACCGGCCTGCTCGGATATGCACTCACCCCGAATGGAAACCTTAAAGCCCACCCATAAGGTGGAGGCCGAATCCACAGAGCCAACATTAAGCTCGAAGTAATTTACCACGGCGGTTTGAATCTCGTCGCAAAAAACAGTGTCCCGGAGTGCGTTGGGAGGAAGGCGACAGGTGAATGCGCGGCGCTGAGAGTCCGGAGGGCGCAGTAATAGGTGGACAGGAGTGTGGTCGGAAAGTGTGCGCGCCATGTGAGTGGCGTCCATTGTCCAAGAGAGGACATCCGGCGAAACCAACCAGAGGTCAATGCGCGACCAGCAGCCCCAGAAATGCACGTGCCCTCCCGGGCATCGGGCCGGAGGTGACGCCAAACGTCGACCAGCGAGTTGTCCGATAAGATGGAAGACAAAGCAGCAGCTGCGCACGGATGAAACCGGTGAGAGCCCGACCTGTCCAAATCTGCAGATAGAGTGAATGAAATGGCATTTGTAATGAATGAAATGGCATTTGTAATGCGCAACTATGCCCAATGGGCGTCAAGGCGCCTAACTCACAAAACTAGCTGTCAGCAATCAGAGTCAGAGCTTACTGGTATGCTTTAATGAAAAGCCAAGTTTTTAATGATTTCCTAAAAAGGTCAAGTGAAGGCAGTGACTTGATCTCAAGGGGAAGTGTATTCCACATCTGGGGTGCCAGAATGGAAAAGGCTTTACTCCCCCAGCTAGCCTTCTTGGCACGAGGGATTACCAGTTGGTTAAGTTCACTGGAGCGTAAGCATCTGTTCGGGACATACCTAGTAAGTAGGGATCCAAGGGCATCCGCCGGACCTGCAATTAGGGCCCTGTATGTAAGACAGAGAAGTTTGAACATGATCCTTGAGGGAATAGGAAGCCAATGGAGATTCTTCCTCGCCAAGGTCATAGATGACAGCCAAGGCAGGGCAAGGGCAAATCGCGCTGCCGCATTTTGTATGACCTGCAGGCGCTGCAGAAGGCCCTTGTTGGCCCCGGCGTAGAGTGAATTACAATAATCGAGCCTTGAGCCAACAAGAGCGATCACAACCTGCTTCCGTGCCTGTGGGGAAAGATAGTGGACGATCCTTTTCAGAGTCCTGATGACACCCCAACAGGTGGCCACCGTTCTATTGACCTGGAGCTCCATAGAAAGCTGGGTGTCAAAAATGACACCAAGGTTCCTGGCAGATTGTGTGGGTGTGGGGCAGATGCCTAAAGATGGAGGCCACCACTCACCTGACCACATGCCCTGGTCTTTGCCGAAGACCAGGACCTCTGTCTTGTCCCCGTTCAACTTTAGGGAGTTGGAAATCATCCACTCTGCAACAAGTTGCATGCAGGACCTAAAGTTAGACGCGGCTACATTCACAGAGTGGGTCAGGGATACCATAATCTGCGTGTCGTCGGCATACGACACTACCTCCATCCCCTGAGATCTTACTAGTCTTGCAAGGGGGGCCACGTAGATGTTAAACAGGGTCGGACTCAGTGCCGACCCCTGTGGCACCCCGCATTGCAAAGACTTAGCAGGGGAGAGGAACTCTCCTAGCATGACACGCTGCTCTCGTTGATGTAAGAAGGAGCTCAAGAGACTGAGGGCCGGTCCTTCTACCCCTGCCGCCCTTAACCTGGATGTTAAAGTAAGGGGGGACAGGGTGTCGAATGCTGCTGTAAGGTCCAGCAGTACCAGCACGGTGGTTTGACCCCGGTCAACTTTCCTGCGGATGTTATCCATGACTTTAGTCAAAGCAGACTCCGTGCTATGCAGCTTTCTGAAGCCATGTTGGGACCCATCCAAAAAGCCTGAAGCGTCGAGGAAATTAGAAAGATGCAAATTCAGATGAGTCTCCAACATCTTAGCAGGGGCCGGCAGAAGGGATATAGGTCTGAAGTTCTTCAGTATGCCGGGGTCTAAGGTGGACTTTTTCAGAAGAGGCTTTACAATAGCTTTCTTCCAGACTCATGGAAAAGTACCTTGTTCCATGGCTCCATTCATTACTTCCAACATCGGAGGGAGAATGATATCCCTACAGTCCTTTAGTAATTTCAAAGGAACTGGGTCCAGTGGGGAAGACGATTTTGTTTTGTCCAAGAGGAGATTAAGGGGCATATTACCAACCAATAGAGATAATTTTTGTCTCTAACTTGTTTAGAGACAAAAATTATCGCCGCACATCGGCGATTTTTATCGCAGATAAACCTTGCTATTAGCAAGGTTTATCGCAAATGCGATAAAAAACGGCCGCAATGCATGAATATCGCTGAAAAGTCAGCGATATTCATGCATTATCGAGCAAATGCTCTTAGCCATGTTATCCACCTCCCATTGGATAACATGGCTAAGAACTGCTCAGGGCAAGTGTTAGCTTTTGGAGATATTCGCACTTAGCGCGAATATCTCCAAAAGTTGGTAATAGGAGATAGCGATGTTAGCGACTGTTTCCAGTCGCTAACATCTTGGCACGCCCACTTTGCATGTCATTAGTGATAAATATCACTGACATGCAAAGCAAGGCCCAAGATGGTCGCTATCTCCTACTAGCTGTCGCTAACTGGTGTTAGCGACAGCTTGGTAATAGGGAGATAATTTTATCTCCGCTTTCTTGGCTTTTAAAGCCAAAAAAGCAGAGATAAAGCCCCTTGATAATATGCCCCTAAGTCCCTCCAAAGAAAGAGCAGGGAAATGTTTGAGGGACTGAGGGGCATCTGTATTCCAAGATTCCAGCAGTTTAATTCGAGAGAAGTCCTCATCACTCAGAGAGTTCCTCTGTGATTGTAGAGCTATATAGATATCATCTATTTTTGTATAGAAGAAGTCTGATATATTATTACATAGCTCCTGTGAGCCAACCACAGGATCTGGTACCTGAAGAGAGCACAGTGAGTCCACGATTTTAAAAAGCTCTTTAGAGGATGTTAGAGAACAGGTTAAGTTGGTAAAGTAGTCCTGTTTTTCCTTAATCACTCTATTTTTGTATTCTCGTAGCAGGCTCTTGTAGACTTCTCGATCTTTAGGATCCCAGGTTTTGCGCCATCCTCGTTCCTTCTGTCTGCATTTTTGTCTAAGAAGCCTCAAAGCACCTGTAAACCAGGGGGCAGTTGGCTTCTGTCGAGCTACAGATTTCAGAGAGGGGGGGGCTAGTTCATCTGCGGCTCTGGTGATAGCATCGGTGAGTTCTTGAGCCGCCTCATCCACCACCCGCTGGGATGTGATGTTAGTATTATGGATGAAGGGGGCCAGAGCCTCATTTGTAAAATTTCTGAAGCTCCTTGTGAAGCATTTTTTACCAGTGCCCAAATCAGCATCAGAGCAAGGGATGTCTAAGGACAGTGGGACTGCTAGATGGTCAGACCAAATTATCGGTACCGGCATGCCGACAATTAATCTAGAGTCGTTAGAAAAAATCCCATCAAGGGTGTGCCCCGCCTTATGGGTCGGGTGGAGAACTCTTTGGACAAAGTCGCAGGCCTCCAGAGAATTAAGCAAGGAGGAGGTATCTTTCGAGGCCATATCCTCTAAATGAAAATTGATATCACCCAAGATGGTTAGATGAGATCTACCAAAATAGGGTTCCAAAATTCTAAAGAGTTCTGGGCAGAAATTAGCTCTGGAACCAGGAGGTCTGTATAGTAGAATTCCAGTAAAGGAACTCGATGGAGCATGCACAATACAGAAATATAAGGCCTCGAATGGGTCCGTAGAAACCGATAGAGGTTTTATAGTGCATGAGAGTGTGGATTTAAAGAGAATAGCCAGTCCACCACCTCTGCAGCGTACTCTATCTAACCTCTGGAAGATATATCCTTCAGGTATGGCTAAGAGAAGGTCGTGACCAGAGGAGTCAGAGGCCCATGTCTCGGTGACAAAGACCCAGTCAGGTTGCCTCGTACTAACAAAATCATGAAATTCTATCCCGTGTTTGATCAAGGAACGTGCATTGATCAGAAAGCCATGTTTGGGTTGGGAGATGAGCCTACCAGACAAAGGGGGAGCAAGATTCCTAGTAGCCTGACAGGAAAAATTAAAAGGTGATTTACAGGAGGGGCACGACCGCGCCTGATGCAGTACCTCCGGTATGAGCCGATGATGACAGAGGTGCGAAGGGGGTCTCAGAGACAGCAAGTTGCGAAACAGGTCATTCCGGATAGAGGAGGAAGATAGATCGGGAGTACCAGGGTCCAGCCCGTCCTCAGCGCGGACGGGCGCAGACGGGCTGAACTCTGGCGTAACTCCGGCGTCAGTCTGGCGTCCCCGCAGCGCGTATCCGCTGCGCGTCATCATGACTCAGTTAAATACCCGCCTAGCGTCCTACTGCCGACTAGAGCGGTACGCCTGCCTATTAGCGCTGAGAATCGGCACCATCCACACCCAAGATGGCGCTACTAATCGGAACTGCGCCGGGAAGCGGACCCGCCAAACAGCGGTGAGTTTCCCAGAAGTTAGAATGCAAGTGAGGGCCAGGCGCTATAAGGCGCTTTTAAAAACAGGGGAAAATTACACAATACTGAAATAAAATAAAACGTGACATTAAAATCGCCACCCCAAATTACCACCGCAGGACCACAGGAGGAGATCAGATGCCAAACCGTGTAGAAGAGCTCAGGGTTGTCTGTGTTGGGGCCGTACACTGAAGCAATGGTAACAGGTTGAGCGAGCAGCATCCCGTGCAGAATCACATACCGACCCTCAGGGTCGACTATGACACGAGTGGTCTGCCAGGGGAGACTGCGGCGCAGCAGGATGGAGACACCCCTGGCGTAGGAGGAGTATGTGGAGGAGTGGGACTCCCCCCAGTATCTAGCGCCAAGCCTGGGGATCGAAACGGGGAGTAGGTGAGTTTCCTGTAAGAGGAAAATGTCAACTCTGTGACGCTGCAGGTGGGCATGTGTCAGACGGGCCTTGCGATGGTCATTTAGACCGCGGACATGCCAGGACCAACAAATGAAATCAGCCATTGGACAGGAGATGTCGGACGACCAGAACCAAGGTGTGGGAAAGGAGGCCAAACAGCAAGCAGCCTAATGAAGCCATGGTGGGGAAGCAAGGCCGGCAGAAGGACATAGCCGGGGCAGGAGCATAGAAGGAGAGGGGGCCATCGCAGGAGGAACCCCAGCTCCGACGGGGGCAGAGGGGGAGAGCCAAGTAGGTCGGAAGGAGACCAGCACATCAGAGACAGGACGTGGGAGCGGAGAGACTGCAAAGGTGATGGACCAAAGACAGAACAAATTGCACAGTATCGCACATTAGATGCCAACAACGAGGACCATAAAGAGCGGGCCCTATCCGCACCCGAACCAGCATCGGTAAAAAGAAGCAGTAAATAGACAACAAATACAATAAACCACCATTTCCCTATAGGAACAACCCCTCCCACCCACCCCCCGAACCCCCCTTGGCAAGTTGCACACAAAGCACAGAAAGCTGAACAACCCTCAATACCCCACCCGTCCCCACCCACCCCCGCCTCCCAATCAGGCAGGGAATGCCTCCACCCCCCCCCCAGTGCAACCAGAGTTAGAACCCAGAGACGATCCCGCAGGCCACCCCCCACCCACACCAACCCCCAATCAGGCTGAGCATACCACCCACCCCACCCCGGGGACCCACAACCAGGAGAGGTACAAGAGAGAGTGGAACTGGGATTCACCCCGTGGGGGCATGGCAGGACCCAGCATACACCCCTGCAGGGAAGCAGGGTGGCCAAGCCAGTAAGTAACAGACATCAATCAAGGAGAAACATAACACTACTTATTCAATGTCACTGAGGTGCCCGGACCCATCAGGTTGAGACGAAGGGGTGGCAGAGCAGGACTCCTTGTCCAGTTTCTTGGCCTCCCCAGGGTCCTGAAAGACCAGTGTCCTAGCCCCCTGACGAACTCGTAGCTTAGCTGGGTAGGCCAACGAATAGGAGACTTCGTGTCTGAGAAGGATCCGTTTCGCAGGAAGGAATTCTCTCCGGGCGGCCTGCACAGTGAGGGTGTAGTCTGGATAGAAGGAGATGTTGTTGCCCTGATGGTTGATGGTCCCCCTCTCACGGGCCGCCCGGAGGATGGAGTCCCGGTCTCGATAGTTTAAGATCTTCGCAATAATCGGACGAGGAGGGAGGCCACGGCGGGGGCGAGGCCCCAACGAGCGATGAGCCCTTTCGACAATGAAGACGGTGGACAGGATGCCACCGAAGAGCTCCCTGATCAGCTCCTCCACAAAGTCCTCCATTGTAGCAATGTTTGTGGACTCCGGTACGCCCGTGATGCGCAAATTGCACCTCGGAGAACGGGCCTCCAAGTCCTCATTCTTTTCACGGATGACCGCAAGGAGCTTGTCCATGTGCAGCAGCTTCTGCCTGTCCTGGGTGGCTGAATCCTCGGCATCGGACACCCGGGACTCGACGTGCAGTAGGCGTTTGTCATGGGAATCCACCCGGGACTTCACGTGATCGAGGCGGGCTGAGAGTTGGTCCAGCTGAGCAGCAATTCCCGTAACCGTGGACTTGACTTCCAACATTATGGTTTTAAGGTTGTAGTCACGGGAAGGCGAAGTTTCGATTGCCCCTGTGGCAGAGTCCACACCCTCGGTGCCCGTAGTGTCCTGCCGAGAAGATCGGCGCAGATCAAAGGTGATCTTAGGTTGTCTTGGGTCGTTCTTCCCCATAGTGTCAAGCCGAGATGAGACAATAATAGGCCACTGGGTACAGGGACGCCAAGAGCAGGGCTGCCCTAGAGTTAAACCGCCAGGCAAGAAGGAGCAGCCCTAAGGGGAGCGCAGCGGCAACACAGGCACCCCAACCAGCGGACACCGACCACCAAATGGGCCCCACGCACCTCAGGATGGAAGCGCACCTCGTACCAACCAAGGGGTCCAAAGAGCGCCGAGGGATAGAGCAGGTGGTCAGCAGCCCAACAGGAGGTAACCCCCGCTCGGACCAGGGGGGCGATGGCGGCGAGCTGGCCAGAAGGGATGGACCCCCCCGGGTATCCAGCAGACAGCGTAATGGATGCACAGCGTAGAATACACCGGTTAGCAAGGAGCACAGGCCAGTCGCCCCGGAGGTGTCCCCGTCAAGCAAAGGGGGCGGAGCGGACAACCCCCGGTCCAGCAGGCCCAGCAGCGACGGTCTAGGCCCCAGGTTCCCAAGTGATGAGCAGGACGGCCGGCAGCAGAGTGGAGGCAGGTGACACCCCAGATGGGAGGCCAGGGGCGTGATGGAGCACCGCAGGAGCAGGTAGCGATCAGCAGGGGGCCAGTGCCGGTCAGCAAGGAGTATCGGCGCACACCAGGGGAAGGCTCATCCGCGGGCCCCCGGGGAGGGGAGGGCCCGCACAGCGACCCACTGTGGGTGGACAGGCCCCAGCCAGCAGCAGCAGTGTAGTAGTGGAGGCCCGGCAGGAAAATCACTGGGGCCGCTAGGGTCGAAGAACAGCAGCAGCGCCACCCTCGCAGCAGGTCCGGAAATTTAGGCCGGGGCGTCTCCGGGGCCTCACCGGATCCCAACAGCCGGCCCAGGCCCAGGCCGAGAGTAGGCGTCGCGGAGGCAGATGAGCAGCGGATAGTAGGGCGCTCCCCCGTGCCAGTCAACAGCAGTAGAGGGAGTGTGTGCGCCACCCGAGGGGACCGCTAGCTGAGGAGTGTGAGGAGGCACACACCAGAGTCCGGAGGGGCCGTGATCAGGCCGCGGCATCCGCGACCAGCCAGCACAGCAGGCGGCCCCCAACCCCGCCAGCAGTCCCCGCAGAGATAGCGCCACTCACCAGGTCCAGCAGCCTCGGCAGGTCAGCAAGCGCCCGCAGCCCACGGGCCGCACAGCCCAAGGATGCAGCGCCGGTCATGAGGCTCGGAGCTCCGCCGGCGAGGCTCGCAGCAGGGTCGATGGTGGATAGGAAGATGTCGTGGGAGCTCCGGAGTCAGGGAACCACCAGGCAGTGTCGATCCGACTTTGATGTCTGTCAGATTATAACGGATTAGAATGCTTGGCCGGCAGAGCCCACTTACAGTGCGGCCATTTTGCAGCCGGCCAAGCCACGCCCCCCAACAGATTGGTACTTACCTTACATGAAAACAATTCATGCTGCACAGTGAATGCAATTTAACTAATTCAAACGACCAAGGTACACTGATGGTATTGTTGTGAATCTATCTAGGACCCTAATCAAGATATCCCAGATTCATGCCCTTATATGGTTATAACAAAACATATCCTTATAAAGGCATAGCAATCATGTCCATATCTAGTCATAGCCCATGCAGTCCAAATACGGCAAAGCTACTCCCATAGACTCCTAGAAAGTACAACGCGTTCTTTAAACAAACCAAGCCTCCAGCAGCCCGGGAAATCCCCCTGCTTTTGTTTTGATTTGCACAAGAACTCCTGGAGTCCAGAAAGAACTGTTAGTTCTTAGTGACGTCTTATGTCCAACCTTACGTCAAACCCGGCACCTTTCAGGTATAAATATACCAACAGTTGCCTTAAGCAAACACACGGTGCTTTGGAGCAGAGCGGCTATCGACTTGCCCGACGCCCAGCTGATGCGAGTGCCGAAGGAAGCCGACTGTCCCATTTGACGCACTGAGAGAGACGCTGTCTTTTCTCCTGCCGAGAAATCCAGCTCCGGTGTTTCCAGTCACCCTAGCGGGTTGCTGGGAGATCGAGTCCTGAGAGAGAGATACAAGACCTCCTACATTCTATTACCAAGGTAAGGAGCTGATTAAAACCTTAAGAGAATTCTTGATTCAGATTCTTGGCAAAAACCGACTTAACTTAAACTGCAACTTACTTACTCCTTCCCACGTATTAGGCTTTGGTCAGGTACACCGGGGTAGGCATATCTTAGAAGCACCAGTTGAGTACGTTTAGTCAATGATTTTATGTATGTATATATTTTATCCATTTTAAAGTATCATATGGCTAAGAAACCATATCAATGCTTTTACAGTATTATTTCATAATACTCCTTTTACTGTACGCACTTTACTTTATGATAAGTTTTGCAATTGTGGCAACTCATTTCTCTTGCATGAGAAAGAAGACTGCTCAATAAATAACACCTTTTATTGAAAACGCCCGTCTCTCTATTTCTCTGCACTCCTGGTGAAATTAAGCATGCACGATTGACTTAGTGAAATAACTGTCTATTGTTTTCACACGACTCTAGAGATATACTCTTTATTCTGAGGGAGCAAAGTTGTCATGTTTATACGGTTGTCAGAAACGAATCCCTTCTTGTCTATTCAGGAAAGTTAACCCCTTCCTGTTCACTCGAGAAAGTTTCTAGTGACCTCTGAGCTAGCTGGCAAAACTAATTAAGTCTAACATAGTCAGTAGAGACCTAGATGACCTCAGTCCTACGTCCAAACTGCTGTTTAAGTTATTCCAATGCGCAGAGCCTATTGGGAATATAGGAACTACACTACATGGCGCCCAACGTTTGGTAAGGCGATAATCTAACGCAAGACATTAGAGTAACTCAGTCGGGCTTTTCACACAGACCCCTTTTTCCCGTAAAAACTCCAAAAGATGTCTGGAGTGGGTAAAAGGTTAACATCCGCCGGAACATTTTTTTTTTTCTTTTTTTTTAAATTTTTCAAAAACCTTTATTGTGCGTTTCAAGTGTTTACACCGCTATTCAGCCAACAACCCGGAGGCAGGCAGCAGTAGTAGTAGCTATGGGACCACAGCTTGTAGTCACGATTTTACACACTTGTAAATATTGTTCAGCATAATTCTTCTCAGAACTTTTACAACCAAATTAACAGTGCTATGTGCATTTGTATGTACAATTGGTCGATTCAAATTGTAAGTCGTCAACACCACCAGATTATTATTCTGTGTTTTGCAAGTGTAGGCGGGGGGGGAGGAGGGGGGGGAAGGGGACTAATCTATCCGGAATCACCAAAACACATACCATTTCCCACCTTCCTCACGCAATCCCATGGTCCAGTCTCATACACCCTCAGTCGCCACAACACCCATGTATATCACCACCGCCCCCCCACATACAGCTCTCGAATCTCCTTGCATCCCACCACTCTCCTAGCTCCAAGCTGACAGCCACAGCTCCAACCACATCATTTGGTCATCTCTTCCCCAGTCAGCCAGGTCGTTAGGGGCTGCCAGACATCAGCAGGTCTGGATCTCAGAGGCATGAGTTCCCAATAAACAGTCAGCTGGTCTCGACAGAACAGTGCCGAGTTAATCCATCCCGCTGCTGTCGGAGGCGCCCTCCGTTTCCAATGTAGTGCTATCTGCCTTTTCGCCAGTAAAAGCCGCAACGCGGCTAATTTCCTTGAGGCACTTGGTATGCTCGCCACAAAACCCAGGAGGGCCACAAGCGGATCCGGATCAAGCCGTTCCCCTATTATGCGTCCCAGTTTCGAAAACACCTCTACCCAATAGTGTTGCACTGGCGTGCATTGCCAGGTGAGGTGAAAGAAGGTTGCATCCTCACTACCACATCTCCAGCATCTAGCCTCAGATAGCAGTCCCATTTTGAAGAGTTGCGCCGGCGTGCGGTACGTTCTATGGAGGAAGTTGAAATTAATTAGTCTCAGCCTGTAGTTAGGCGATAAGCTTTCGAGTTGGGTGCAGCAGAATGTCCACTGCTTATCCGATATGCTTATTCCAGCCTCCGCTTCCCATTGCGCCTTCGATCCAGGACGCACCCACGGCGTCGCGTCCTGTGTGATTTTGTAGATCCTAGTAATCAGCTTGTTTGAGGAGCTACTGGTTAATATGTCCTCCAGTGCCGCAAGCGATGGGGGCGCCTCCGGGAACATCGGGTACCTGGCCTTACATGTCGCAAGCAGTAGGTAGTAGAGGAGTAGCTCAGAAGCCGTAGGTACGTCTGAGTTGCACATAGCCTCCAGCGTTACAAACGTGTCGTCCGGGTAAAGGTCACTGGCAAGTGACAACCCACATCTCCGCGCTCTCTCCGCTATAGCCGGGTCTTGCAATGGCCCCAGCAGTGGATTACCGCCCAGCGGCATGGACGGGGTGTACAATTCAGTAAGTTCTGCCCGCTTTGCTATACTTTGCCAGGCCCACCTCACCGTTTCCACCGTGTCTACGTCTTCAGGTGAGCATTTGAATTTACGATAGAGCGTTGTAGTCAAGGGGGTGGGCGCCGACACGTCTTTTTCGATCGCCACGTGTGGCTCATACGGGATCGGGTGGAGCCAATAATGCAGGTACTGGGCTTGGGCGCAGTAGGCATAGAGTTCAAAGTCTGGGGCCGCCAGACCACCCTGACGGAAGGGCAGTGTCAGTATTTTCCATTGAATTCTAGGCTGTTTGCCCGCCCATACCAGTTCTAAAAGTGCGGAGTGTATACGTTTAAAGAAGGATAGCGTGAGCGGCAGTGGTATGTTCGCAAAGAGGTATAGAAATTTTGGTAATATAACCATTTTTGTTATGGCTATCCGCCCCGTAAGGGAAAGCGGCAGGGTCACCCATTTCTTTACCTTGGTCTCGAGCGACTCCACCGCAGTGCCATAGTTCAAGAGCCATAGGTCTTGAATCGATCGACCAATGTGGATTCCCAGGTATTTCACCTCATCCCCTACCCAAGTGATGGGGAATTCCGTGTGACATCTTGCTGTGCCGTCTGTCAGTGGTAGCATTGCGGACTTAGACCAGTTAATGTTAATGCCAGTTAAACCGCTATATCGCACTAGTTCCCTCATGAGTGGGTCAAAGTTTTCGGATGGGTTTTGCATAAAAATCGTTATATCGTCTGCGTACAGAGACACCAATAGCCCTCTGGACGTGAAGCCAATACTGCATTGGGTGTGGTGTTGCCGCAGGCGTGCCGCTAGGGGCTCCGTTGCAATTGCGAACAGCAACGGCGATAAGGGGCAGCCTTGCCTGGTCCCTCTCATGATCTGTATAGGCCTCGAGACTTGCCCATTCACCCTTACCCTAGCCGTAGGGCAATTATAGAGGATGCAGATTTTCTGAATGAATAATCTGCTGAGTCCCATTCTGGTGAACAGCGCCTGCAGAAATTTCCACTCAAGAGAGTCAAAAGCCTTAGTGGCATCCAACAGGGCCGCCGCGGCCTGAACCTTGGGGTCCAGGTAATGAAGTAATCCAAACAGGGTGCGCAGGTTGTGCGACGTGGACCTACCTGTCACGAATCCCGACTGATCCGACAGTGCTATCTGGGGTATCATCGGTTTCAGCCGTTCCGCCAGAAGCTTAGCATAAATTTTAGCATCTAGGTTTATCAGGGATAGCGGCCTGTACGAATCCGGGTTTGTGGGGTCCTTGTTGGGTTTTAGGAGTGTAATAATCATGGCTTCCCGAAGCGATGGGGGACGGCTTCCCGCCTCTATGGCTTCCATGTATAACTTATGCAGTCTGGGCACGAGAATATCCGTGTATTCCTTGTAGAACGACGCTGTGAGACCATCCGGGCCAGGTGCTTTTCCAGAGGGCATGCCAGCTATAGTTTGCCGTATGTCCTCCTGTGTGATTGGCAGGTCCATGTACTCGCGAGCCCCGTTGTTGAACCATGCCAGTGCTATCGTGTCCAGGTAGTCTGTAATCACCTGGTCTTCCGGCTGCACCCTTGAGGTGTACAGTGTTTCATAATATGATTCCATAGTTTGCAAAATATCGCGCGGCGCTCGGATGGGTTCACCAGCGTCAGTTTTGAGTAAGCATGGGCGTAAAATCCGTTCCGCTCGCGGATTTTGCGGATTTTCGGCAAATTCGGAATCCGCGAACTCTCGCGAATTTGTCGAAAATGCGTGAATTCGCTCGCGGCGGATTTTTTGCTTGGTGATACAATATTGCGGCGCGCGGCGTGGTGCACGGCGTTCACTTTCCGTCATTAAGCGTTTGCTGAGTTGTTTTTCTCGACCATATTTTGCGAGTGCTGCGCCATTTTGGATCTTGCTGCGGGATCCAGCGGGAGTTTGGCACCCGCGAATACATAATCGCGGCTTGCCACCTTGCAGAGCACGCCTCGCGAGAGTTCGCAATTGCGAACACGTAGTTGCGGTGAACAGGAACAATCTCGCACTCGCGAAATAGAGATTTTGCAATTCTGCACAAGAAATCAACCAGCAAACAGCATAAACCTTCAGAAAATGATGATTTGTATCAGAATCACTCCTCAGGTTGACATTTGCATGCACTTTGTTTTTGCAAGGAGTCCATTTTTTGGGGAGGGGGAGGAAGGAAGTGCCCCACAGTCTCCAACTTCCTGTTCCTGTCCAGCAGGCTCCTCCCAGTGCTTTCTTCATGTGCTGGTCACTTTCATTTGGACCTTGACCTGGAAGGATTACTTTTTGTGGGTGCTGCTGGTTATTTGGATTTGAGGCCTTTTTGACTTTCTTTGGATCACTTTTGGATTAGAAATCAATTTTCACAAGTAAGTTTGTTTGGGGCATTACAGTTGCTGCAACTTCAATTTTGGAACTTTTTCAGAACATTAAATAAAATATATTGTGGGCAGCCACAGTATCCAGTAGGACCAGGGTTGGTTATGGGTGCATGATGCAACTGTTTTGTTGAATTTAAACACCATTGAGGCCATGGATGGGCTGGGATTGTGCTGATTTTTGTGGTTTTTGTCGTTTTTTTGGGGCTGCTGGTGGGGCCCTTTGCCCAGGGGTGGTGAGTGTTGCATGGGCCTAGTCTTTCGGTGGGGTGTCTTCTTGAATTTAAACACCATTGAGGCCATGGATGGGCTGGGATTGTGCTGAATTTTGTGGTTTTGTGTCGTTTTTTGGGGCTGCTGGTGGGGCCCTTTGCTCAGGGGTGGTGAGTGTTGCATGGGCCTAGTCTTTCTGTGGGGTATCTTCTTGAATTTAAACATCATTGAGGCCATGGATGGGCTGGGATTGTGCTGAAATTTGTGTTTTTTGTCGTTTTTTTGGGGCTGCTGGTGTGGCCTTTTGCCCAGGGGTAGTGGTGCATGGACTGAGTGTGCCTGTGGGGTCTCACTCTCTTTAATGTAAACATCCTGGATGGCATTGGATTGTGGTGATTTTTGGGTGTTTTTCGGTTTTTTTGGGGTGTACTGTTGATGTGGACTGGCCATGTGGGTGGTGGTGGTGGCCATCTTGAGTGCTGGTACAGGCAACATGTGCTTGGGGTGCCAGGGGCCATTTTGAAGAGAGGCAGTGTCTGAGGCCTGCACTTATTTTGCCTACTTTTCATCCATTATGCCCAGGGGTAGTGAGTGGTGCATGGGCCTAGTCTTTCGGTGGGGTGTCTTCTTGAATTTAAACACCATTGAGGCCATGGATGGGCTGGGATTGTGCTGAATTTTGTGTTTTTTGTCGTTTTATTGGGGCTGCTGGTGTGGCCTTTTGCCCAGGGGTCGTGGT
Organism: Lissotriton helveticus; assembly: GCF_964261635.1. Lineage (NCBI taxonomy): Eukaryota > Metazoa > Chordata > Amphibia > Caudata > Salamandridae > Lissotriton > Lissotriton helveticus. The sequence continues at coordinate 279,491,539 of NC_136059.1, forward strand.
GCATGGACTGAGTGTGCCTGTGGGGTCTTACTCTCTTTAATGTAAACATCCTGGATGGCATTGGATTGTGGTGATTTTTGGGTGTTTTTCGGTTTTTTTGGGGTGTACTGTTGATGTGGACTTGCCATGTGGGTGGTGGTGGTGGCCATCTTGAGTGCTGGTACAGCAGGCAACATGTGCTTGGGGTGCAAGGGGCCATTTTGAAGAGAGGCAGTGTCTGAGGCCTGCACTTATTTTGCCTACTTTTCATCCATTATGCCCAGGGGTAGTGAGTGGTGCATGGGCCTAGTCTTTCGGTGGGGTGTCTTCTTGAATTTAAACACCATTGAGGCCATGGATGGGCTGGGATTGTGCTGAATTTTGTGGTTTTTGTCGTTTTTTGGGGCTGCTGGTGGGGCCCTTTGCCCAGGGGTGGTGAGTGTTGCATGGGCCTAGTCTTTCTGTGGGGTGTCTTCTTGAATTTAAACACCATTGAGGCCATGGATGGGCTGGGATTGTGCAGATTTTTGTGGTTTTTGTAGTTTTTTTGGGGCTGGTGGTGGGGCCCTTTGCCCAGGGGTGGTGAGTGTTGCATGGGCCTAGTCTTTCTGTGGGGTGTCTTCTTGAATTTAAACATCATTGAGGCCATGGATGGCTTGGGATTGTGCTGATTCTTGTGTGGTTTTCGATTTTTTGGGGTGTTCATGGGGACTGGCCATGTGGGTGGGGGCCATTTTGAGTGCTGCAACAGGCAGGCCCTGGCCATGTGCTGGGAGGCAGGCGGACATTTTGAATGCAGGCAGTGTTCTTAGGTCTGCAACCATTTTGCTTAGCTTTCAACCTTTATGCCCAGGGGTAGTGAGTGTTGCATGGGCCTAGTCTTTCTGTGGGGTGTCTTGAATGTAAACATCATGGATGGCATGGGATTGTGCTGATTTTTCTGTGTTTTTCGATTTTTTGGGGTGTATAACGGAACTGATGTTCGTCTGTCTTCCATTACTTTTAGGTGCACAAGACTCAAGAGAACCACCAGTGCCAGGAAGAAGTCCTGCAGCGGTGTGTGTGTGCAGCATAACGTCACGCGACGTCACGTCTGGACACAGACAACTCTGCAACTCGTGCAACTGCTGCCTGCTGTTCTGACCTGCTCTGAAGAAGATGGCCCCAAAAAAAGTTACCCATAGCTCCTCTAGCAAGAAAGTTGCCAGTAAGGAGCAGAAGAAGCAAGTTACCAAGGAGAATGGTGTGCCGGCCGCCCCTTTTTTTGGGAGTAAAAAAAAAAGTATGCCTGCAGCAGCAGCGGGATCTGCTGGGGACCAAGCTGGGAGCAGCACCCCCGCTCCATTGGGCTCAGTGCCACCACCACCACCACGCCAACTTAAGTCCAAGCCCTTCACTGCTGCAGAGGCACTTAGTCTAGTTGTTCAATCACCATCGACCAGTGATGTTGGCTCATCGCAAGAAAGTAGGAGCAATGTCCCTCAATCAACACAGGTTGTTGTAACTCATCTGACGAGTGTTGAACAACCACAGCCGCAACAAAAACCACATGTGCAAGTACAAGCCCAAGTACATGTGGAAGGAGAGGCAGCGCAAGGAGATGCGCAAGCAGAGGTGCATGGAGGGTCACAAGTGCCCACAATGGTTGTTCCTCCCGAAGTAGGGGCACATCAGGAAATCGACAATCAAGGCGAGGTATCATTTGAAGAAGCCACTCCTCCTGATGATCAATCATTGTCTTCCACACCCCTAGCAAGGAAGAGATCAAGGGTGGTGTCTACATCTTCTTCAAGCACACCTCCTTCTGATGATACGGATCAAAATTGGGAACCAGCACCACTGCCGTCTGAGAGTGAGGCACACCATGATCTGATAAAGGTAGTTAAGCATAAAAGGAAGCTCGTCCAAAGTCTCAGAGTTATGGAGTGTGATGAGGCTCAACAAGAAGTGGCGGATACTGCTGCTGATGAAGACTCTGACAACGACGACCCAGTCATCATAAAGGTCACTGCAGCCCCAGCGGGCATGCAGCAAACAGACATTTTGACCCTAGCCCGAAGAGCTGCTGAGCGTGATGATGATGATGTTGTCGACGAGGAGGCAGTGGAAACACCACAATCATTTGAGTTAAGTAGTACACCAACTCGTACCGCTTCCATATTTCTTTCTCGCAAGAAGGGAACTCCATCCACCTCGACCTTAATTAGTGGCGGTGAAAGTGCACAACGTACTAAAGTTCGGCAATCCACATCCTCCACTTCATCTGGCATTAGCAGCATGACCACCACCACCAGTATCGCCGCCTCCTCCGGCCCCCACAGACAATTCAAGTCCCCAGTTTGGGACTTCTTTACTGTTTGCCTAAAAAGGGAAATGTTCGCCATTTGTAGCATTTGTAAGATTGCAGTTAGTCGTGGTAAGTTTGGTACCAACTATGGTACCGGAGGCCAGAGAGGTCATCTTAGGAGACAGCACGCTGTCCAATGGTTTGTGCACCTGAAGGAGATCAAGGAAGCCCGAATTGGAAGTCAACTAAACGTTGATGTTTCATCTGATGATGACGAGGAGGAAGAAGACGTGTCAAACACTTCACTTACACCCAGTACCCCTGTCAGCAGCACACCCCATGTGAGGCACACTAAGAGTGTAGGAGCGAGTGAGACACCAATGGGAAAAAGTTCACCAGCGAGCAAAATTGGGTCAACGCAGTCATTATCATCCCGTAAATGCTTGGTCCAGGGCAACATTAGAACCATGTTTTGTTCAGACGCGCCATATGAATGCAACCACCCACTGACGCGTCTGTATAACACTAAGCTGGCTAAAATGCTAGCTCTGGACCTTCTCCCTTTTTCTTTTGTAGAAGCGGTAGGTTTTCTAGAATTAGTGGCAGCGCTCTGCCCTAAATGGAAGGTTCCTAGCCGGTTCTATTTTGCCCGAGTTGCGGTTCCAGCACTACATGAACATGTGCTGGAGGTGATTGGGGCAGCTTTGCAGAAGAGTACTGTTCACACTATACATCTGACAACAGACATGTGGACTAGTGGCGCAGGCGCTGATTACATGTGCATCACTGCACACTGGGTCTCTTTTTCAGGGGTTAAAGCAAAGCTAAACGCAGGTGTTGACCCGGACCAAGTTTTTAAAGCTGCTCGGAAACATGCAACACTAGCCATGTTTGGCTTGGAGAAATGTCACACAGCACAAAACATTTTGGACGAGTTTAACAAAAAGGTCTTTCACTGGCTGTCCCCAAAAAAACGCCAGATTGGTTATGTTTCCACGGATAATGGCGCCAATGTAGTTAAGGCCATGGCGCTGGGTGACTATTTCAGAGTGCCGTGTTTGGCGCACTGTATCAACCTGGTAGTTCAAAAATTCTTGAGTGATAAAGACAGTCCAGCGTGCGAGGTAATGGCCACCTGCCGAAAAATGTGCAACCATTTCAGCCATTCTTTTAAGGCCCGGAAGCATCTGAGGAGCCTGCTACATCAACGTCGAATGCCAGTGAAAGCACTCATCCAGGAGGTGTCAACACGTTGGAACTCAACCTTCTACATGATTGAGCGTCTGTATGAGCAGTATACGGTACTCGATCACTATTTCTTAAAACAGGGTACAGCTCAGAAGGACCTGAGGATGGATGCGGCGCAATGGGACATAGTTAAAAGCATGACAGAAATGCTTCGTCCTTTTGAGGTCTTCACGCGTGCAGTCAGCAAGGAGGACTGTAATTTGGGAAAAGCTATCCCATTGTTGTGCATACTGGAGCACCAACTGAAGGCGGTGTCTTCTGAGTTAGAAAAAGATGAAAAAAACAAACACCCTTTTGTTTTGTCGGAGAAATTATTAGAGCGCCTACGTGGTGATGAACGTCTTAAAATGATCAACTCAGAACAGCATTACATTTGTGCTACTATTCTGGATCCACGCTACAAAAAGGCGCTGGCAGGCCAAGCATTCTTTCCTTTTGCTGATGAAGATGTTAAAAAGAACAAACTTTGGCTAGCCAGGTCAGCCAAGAGGTTTGAAAAAGAACGGCAGGATATTGAAGGAGAAGGCAGTACATCAGCATCAGCATCAGCAGGCCATCCCCAGTCAAAAGAATCCACTTCTGCACCTGTGGCTGTGGCACAAGTGACCTCTCAGCCGTTAAAGACACCGGCAACCGGATCATCTGCACCACACACAAGAGTAACATTGGCTGCTGAAGAGGATTGGCTATCTTGGCTTGGGTATGGTTCTCGAAAAAAGGTCACAGGCACAGCAAAAAGTAAGCAAAGTGGAGGAACCGTTGAGGACCTTGAGTCGATGGTGCAGGACTATCTGAATGACTCAACAGAGGTCTTTCTTAATGATGAGCCATTGGAGTATTGGCATGGGAAAAAACAATTGTGGCCACAGCTCTCCAACCTGGCTATAAACTACTTGTCTTGCCCACTCGCAAGTGTGTCTTCTGAACGTGTTTTCAGTGCTGCTGGTGGCATTGTAACTCCCAAACGGAGCCGCCTCTCGCCCAAAAATGTAGAGAGGTTAACAATGATAAAGATGAATCAGCACCTCATACCACCAGATTATAAAGTACGAGAAACCACACCTCATGAAGACGAGGAGGACAGCAACGTAGATGAGGGAATTTGTTCTCTGTTCGGTGACACTGACCGCATCCTGCCTGAATTCGCAGAGTATGATGACGAACTCTTATTCTTATTCCCTGACACCGAGCCCTGAAAATGAGACAATGAATCAATAACTTTCTTTTTCGTCCTTATTCACTTTTATTCCTGTGTGTCTGTCTTTCTTTTTTTTGCACAGTTAATTTAATTCAAACTTTAATCACCTAATGACAAAAACAAGCCCATCAGCAGAACTGTCTTCACTTGTTTGCTTATTGATTTGAAGGTGCCGCAGTGTACATTCCTCAGGTTCACAAGTTCAGAAGAACATGCTCCTCTATCCTCCTCCTCCAGACTCCTATTTACGCCCAATGAAGAAAGACTCAGCACTTGTGGGGGTGTTCTACTTCTTTGCGGGTGAGTTGAGGGCTCTGGGGCCATTGCTGTGAAGCTCTAATAACGGATAAAAGTGGTTTGGACCAAATATGAGGCGGAAATTTCTTGCCGTTTTTGCTGACTTGCTTGCCTTTGAGGTGCTCTTTGGCGGGGTTCCGGGTGTTTGTGGGTGAGTTTTGGGGTCTGGGAGCACTGCTGCGACAGTCTAATCTAGATTGCATTTGCTTTTCAGGAAATCCGTGGTGGAAAACAGGAGTTATGATGATGATCTAGCTGCACAGCGCGTTTGGACCGAAGGCCGAGAGATATTGAAAGTATGAGATTTTGCTTTTTGGCTGTTTGGGGGTGTAGTCGCGTGCTTTTTTGCGGGTGGGTTAGCGGGTCTTGGGGCATTCCTGGGAAGGTCTAATACCGGATAGAAGTGGTTTGGACAAAATCCATGCAGAATTTTTTTTTTGCTATACCTTCTGACATCTTGCTCAATGTAGCGTTTTCGGGGGCCTGTTTGGGGGGCTTCCTGGTGTTTGTGGGTGGGTTTCGGGGTCTCTGTCGGAGCACTGCTGCGACAGTCTAATCTAGATTGAATTTGCTTTTCAGGAAATCCGTGGTGGAAAACAGGAGTTATGATGATGACCTAGCTGCACAGCGCGTTTGGACCGAAGGCCGAGAGATATTGTAAGTATGAGATTTTGCTTTTTGGCTGTTTGGGGGTGTAGTCGCGTGCTTTTTTGCGGGTGGGTTGGCGGGTCTTGGTGCATTCCTGGGAAGGTCTAATACCGGATAGAAGTGGTTTGGACAAAATCCATGCAGAATTTTTTTTTGCTATTTCTTCTGACATCTTGCTCAATGTAGCGTTTTCGGGGGCCTGTTTGGGGGGCTTCCTGGTGTTTGTGGGTGGGTTTCGGGGTCTCTGTCGGAGCACTGCTGCGACAGTCTAATCTAGATTGCATTTGCTGTTCAGGAAATCCGTGGTGGAAAACAGGAGTTATGATGATGACCTAGCTGCACAGCGCGTTTGGACCGAAGGCCGAGAGATATTGTAAGTATGAGATTTTGCTTTTTGGCTGTTTGGGGGTGTAGTCTCGTGCTTTTTTGCGGGTGGGTTGGCGGGTCTTGGGGCATTCCTGGGAAGGTCTAATACCGAATAGAAGTGGTTTGGACAAAATCCATGCAGAATTTTTTTTGCTATTTCTTCTGACATCTTGCACAATGTAGCGTTTTTGGGGGCCTGTTTGGGTGGCTTCCTGGTGTTTGTGGGAGGGTTTCGGGGTCTCTGTCGGAGCACTGCTGCGACAGTCTAATCTAGATTGCATTTGCTTTTCAGGAAATCCGTGGTGGAAAACAGGAGTTATGATGATGACCTAGCTGCACAGCGCGTTTGGACCGAAGGCCGAGAGATATTTTAAGTATGAGATTTTGCTTTTTGGCTGTTTGGGGGTGTAGTCGCGTGCTTTTTTGCGGGTGGGTTGGCGATCTTGGGGCATTCCTGGGAAGGTCTAATACCGGATAGAAGTGGTTTGGACAAAATCCATAAGGAGAAGCCTTTTGGCACTTTTTGTAACTTAGGGTTCGTTAGGGTTAGCCCTAGCAGCAGGATTGCATGTGTTTCGGGGTGTTCGAGATTTTTGCAAATGAGTTCTGGGGTCTTAGAGCACTCTTGGAGCGATGATGGCTATGGATACTTTTGCTTGCTTGCAAGTGGTTTGAATACAATCCACGGTGGGTAAGGGGGTATTTGGGCCTACTTTTACTTTCAAAGTACGTTTTGTCACCAGTTTTCTGCTAGGCCTCGTTTTTTGAGATCTGATTGGGGGTCTTCTACATTTTTGCGACTGGCTTTAGTAAGGGTCTGGGTGGGAGCACGGCTGGGAAGGTCTAATTTTGTTCTAAAACACAGTTTACAGTACACCTAGCTTGAGGGGAAAGATCCGCTAAATTAATTTGGCCATACTTATTTATCCTTCAAAAGGTGACTCAGACAGAGTACGCACTTTCAAAAATATTGTACTGTCTATTAGGAAAATCAAAGTGTGACTTTTTGCACCACACAGCGTACATACCTTATATTTATTTATCAGTGGTATTGTAATAGCACTTACTGTTTTCCGTTCAATAATTACAGGCCGGGTTTCAGTCTGTGCAATGAGGAAAAAAGATGGAGTCAGGCTTCACATTAACGAGCCGCAATTCAACATCCGCCAGGCAGGCAGTGGAGAGGGTGTCTTCTGTCAGTGGTCACCAACATTGATGGACGAAGCGTCAGCTGGAATGGAGGAGTGCCGCTAATAAGAGGAATTGTTTGCTGCATGCAACTTACTTACCAAATTCAACAGGACAGCTCCAACAACATACAGATACAGTATCCATTGTTTTCTTATATGAGTGTGACTGCATTTCATGGATCTCTCTCTGCTTCTAAATTGATCCCTACAGCCATTCTATAGGTTTTACTTCGGCTAATTTTTAAACCTAATTTAATGTAAGAAGTGTTTCTCTGAGTGCAGAGATAGGCTAGTGAAAACGCTGCAGCCCTGTACTGTTGCATTCTAGTACTACTTACTTTTCAGTAACAATGCATGCAGTAGGGCATGCACTTCCTTTATGTCACTTAAAAGATTTGTGGTTAGCTTTAGTTTGTACCCAAAGATTTCTTTATCTTCAATTATTGTTTGTCCATGCTGTGCTTTTTTTTTCTTCTCTCAACAAAACCTACCCAAAAAGGAACCCCCATTCCCATCCATTTTCCAAACCCTAACCCTCTTCCCCGGGCTGTGTGGTTTTGCTTGATGTGTGACTAAATTACATCAATAATTCCACACACTTGCTGGGGAGGATAAGGTCATAGCAACAGGCTGGTGAAGGAATCCGAGGATATATTCTAGACTTACTCAGCTTCAGTACTATTTCTTGTAGTAGTAGGAGCCAATGTCAAATAAATTCAACGCAAGTACTAGTTATACTTGCAATACTTTACCATTTGTTAGGCTACATTGTGGCACTGTTCTAGTGTACTGTCACCTGCTATATTCTCTATCGTACCGTAACCGTTGTAATGCTACAGTAAGGACAAACCAGGTTTCGTTTTCTTTTTTTCCATATGTATGCAACTGCCACTGTGTCACACCACTAGTACCACCGCAATGAGGACATTTCATCCGCCCAGGATTGCCAACCTTAATCCCCATTTCCCGTGGAGCCAGCCCTGGGCCTAGCCCTACTTTCAAACACAAATTACAGGTAAGATAAGCGTTTGGTGGGAGGTAGTATAATGGAGTATTAGGACTAGTCGAGAGATTGACGGTAGTACTACTAAAGTCCTAGGACTCTTCAGGAAAACAAACTTACTGTTAAACCCCCACCCACCAGACTCAAAAGCAGTAAAAAACAGGTATGGTCAGATAAAGTTTAAAAAAGTATATTTATGTAGCCCTAACAAAATAATCTCCCTCAAGACCCTCCCTAACCCCCCAAAAGTCTCTAAAAAAAGGGCAAGGGACACTACACTACTGGAGGGTGCTGATGAATTTAGCGGCCAGGGCATCATACTCCTTGCGGAGGGTGGCATGGTCGAAGCGGAGGCCCTCCACCAAGTTCTTGTAGCTATGGACCTCCTGCTCCAGGTAGGACACTCTGAGGGATAAGCGGCGTTGGCATGCCTTGCAACTCCTGAGGGGGGCAGCTGATGTCTTTGCTGCTCGGCGGTGGCGGTTGGCTTTGGTAGCCCGGCTCCGTACCGCTGGAGCACTGCGCTGGCTGGCAGCCCGTGGGGGCACAGAGGAGGATGCAGCTGTCCCAGTGGAGGATGTTGTGGTTCCACCGGTTGACTGCGTGTCCTCCTCCTCCAGGGCCACCAGCCGCCGATATTCGGCGACAGTGGCAACCAGCCTCCGTTGCCGGGCCATTCGAGCCTGCTCCCTCCGTGATGTCGATTTGGAAGGAGCAACTATATGAAGAAAGAAAGACATAGTCTGTAACCAATGCTCCTTAACATTAATAACACAAAGTGATTGAGCCGAAAGTTGTGTCACAGTACAAGTAGCAAATTGAAAGCACTGTACATAACTATTGAGGACAGTATCTATCTAACCTCCCACTTCTGCATCCTTGCTCTAACATTAGTGGGAGTTTAATGAACAAATTCTACGACCACTATGGACTTCCATTACAGTCGACTATGACAGTACACCAGTCTTATTCTTCTTCTTCTCTCTTGTTTAGGAAAATTGGTACGTTATCTTATGCAAGCCGGCAGAATGCCAGCGCAGTGAACTTGCACCCGAGAAAAACAGAAGCACACCATGATGAGTGAGAAAAGACTTGCGTTACTGTACCGGTCCAGTACATGCAGGTGGTGAAGCTATTACTTTTCTATTACGGGTGGCACTGAGAATACTCTGTTACAAGGGCTACTGCTTAATTAATTTAGCTTTCACCCTACAGTGCAAATGAGTACTAGAAAAGGAAAATGAAGAAGCTAAATAATTTGATTATCTATCACTTCACATGGGATGTATTTGATGACATATGGGATGACTTTAGGTGCTTTGCTTATTATTGAGTGAACAGTGATACACCCACACATGAATGACGTACTACTACGAAACTAAAGTTATTAAGAGAGGTACGGAGTGTCCACCGTAATAACTGGATATATGCTGTGCTTGCAGTTGCAATACAAACTACTGCTACTATCCATGGTAGTATTTGGACAAATTTACAACTTCTTTTCCTTGCCTTCCCTACACTGGAACGGACGTGCGGGTGCGGTGTTATATGCTCTTCAAGGTAACACTTAGTTCATCCAGTGCAGTGACCATCTACTCTCTCTAGATACACATATGCTATCTAAGAGTCAGATAATACCATGCTCCAAGCATCCATCCATTCAAAGTATATGCACACATACAGTTTCTGTTTCACCCACCCAGGCTGTTCTCCTTCCACCCATCCTTGCTTCATCATTGACCCAGCCATGCACCATACCATATTCTTTCCTTCCCAGCCACCTCGGGGACCAAGCAAACACATATCATTCTTCTTTGCCAGCCATCATAAAATTTCTCGTCCTTCCACACTTACTTACACCCTTCTTTCGCTTTTCGTTCATCCCATCCATCAAGTTCATCTAAGATCTTATTGGGATTCTTCTCACCAAAAACTTCACAGCTAAGTCGAAGTACATTTAGAGGAGGCTACTACCTGGTTGATTTATAATACACCCATGCAGAAAGCACACTATGCAGTCTTCAATCTCAATAAGTAAGGAATATATAGCTTACCTCTTCCCGCCACCACCGTGTGAACCCTCACAGGAACGTCCGGCACTTGCACCGCCTCCTCCCCAGAGTCCTCCTCCAACACCACCACCTCCGCGCTGGCCCCGCCACCAGATGTTCCACCTACAAAGTACATTTAAGAATGTTAGAATACACCACTCACTACTATATAATATTTGGTCTAGGAGGAATAAAGAAATGTTAAAAAAACGAAATACAATGTAATAATTTGTAACTCTCTACTCTAAAGTAAAAATGTCCCTTTTTCCAGGGAAGGCTGTTGTCTTGCTGCACTTTTTGGCACAACTGATGAATGCTTGCTTTTTATTTTTAACACACACCACTTTTTCTCCTAACAGAAGCTTGACTTCTAAGAACACGATCAGGGTCAAGCTCAAGTTCAAACCAGGTGAGAGCTCAGCTCGACCACAAGAAATGTGTCCAATTAATCGTTAGCACTAAGCACTTTTCCATTTTCAGTTAAACGTTTACTTTTATGACAAAGTTGATTTTAATAAATGTGTTTACTTTTAATAAAGCTTTTAAACTTAAATAGACTCTGTGGTTTTTGGTCCTCCAGACTAGAGTGGATGAGCTAAAGGTTTTGGAATTTTTGCAAGCATGAGTGCCTCTGACACTTCTTGACTCTGACTCTGTACTCTTGTCCTGCGTTGGATAATCTAATCATCATTGGGGATCAATCATCGGTGACTTTGGGAGCTAAATGACTCTGCCACACTATCTAGTCAGTAAGGAGATTGGGGGTTCTTCAAAGTCTGATATCACTGAGGTATGTGGAAAGAAAGTCTACCTGCGCCTATTATAATTGATAAACAATGCACTATTTAGTGTTCATAGTTCGGTTTGTGCAGATTTGTCCCTGCAACAGTAGTAGAATGGATTGTCCTCCTATCCAAACCAAAAGTAAAGTAGTATCTTATTCTTTCTTGGTGGTCATTCACCTTTTTATTGTTGGCAATTGTCAAAGCATAAACATTTAGAAGACTTGAAAAGACATATGGACAATCCCAGAGGACTGCACTCAGTGCATAGAGCTATTGCTGACTAGAATGGGAGTCCAATGGAATTGTGCAATCTTAGTTAGCTACACAGACAGACTAATAAGAATAATCTAGTAATACCACAGGGAGTCATAGTCGAGGCAGGATAAGAATTTAGATCCAGTCTACAAGAAGATCAAAGACGATTTAGAAAAAATCGAATGAGGAACGCTAGGAAAAAATAGGTACTCTATATTGAAATTAAAACTTACTGGGGCCAGCAAAGGAGCCCTCGCCTGCCCGATCCTTGCCTGCATCCTCCTGAACAGCACCCTCCTCCTGTGTCCTCTTGCCCTTGGGGGGAGCTGATGTACAACATGAAAGAAAGAAAGACCAGAAAACATGGATGATATTTGTCAACCAAAACAAAAATTTCAAAAGAACAATAACAAAATATTTTGGCGAAATAGCAAATAGATAGACAACTATTCCACGGGATATATTGACCAATCTCATGTGGTATACTACGTTATTCGTATTGCCTGATTTGCGGACCGTTGACTTTGAAAGTTCCTATGTAACTCACTAAACAGACGACTAAAAAGGTTTGCCTAGGCCTGGTGTCATGAATCACCTATACATCCCCCCTAAATCTCCTATATATCCCCCCAACAAGCACTAAAGAAAACAGCCCTTAGTTCCACTGTAAATAAGGGGATTCGTTATTCCCATAAAAAAAACAATCCTTTCCCGTGCTCCCAGCACGCTTCAAGTATCAGTGTGATTTGTGTGATTAAAATCTTGGGTTTAGTTGCATAGTGTGTTTTCAGTACTTCTCATCTTTCTAATTATTTTGCTCTTGTATTGCCTTTCATGTATCCTTGTGAGGCCGAAACTGCAGTGGGATTCTGTATCTGTAAGGAAGCCTTTGCATATGAATAAAGATGCCAGCGTCCATACAGGTAAAGTGCCTGCCTTCGTTCCAGAACTTGGCTTTGAACTTGGCTGGGAACGCACGCACGTAGCCTGTGCGCGGCTAGGTGCGGCTGGGTGCGGTTCCCTATTTAAACCGCACCTAGCCTTCTAGAAGATGCTTTGCCTTCCGCCTTGCACCGAAGAAGGATCCTGCCTGGGAGCACGTGAAGGAACTTGCCAGAACCGACGGAGATCAGGCAGTCAGCAATTTCCACGGCGATTCTTCTTTACTGCTAAATCCAGCCAAGAAAGGAAACAAAGAGCTAAGTACATTTCTTTAAATCTTTTCAAGGCGCCCCTCGCAAGAAAGGTCAAGGTTAATTTTTGGACAGCTATTTCCTGGGAATCTGAGGAAAGTTAACTAAAGAGACTTCAGAGCCTGAACAAGTCGTGAACAAGTCGTGATTAAAGACTTTCAGCATTACAAGATGTTATTGTGATGTAAAAGGGGTTTACAGTTTTACAAGTGTTTAGTGCTAGATGTCTTCTTGTGTTTTTGTGCAAATCTTCGCTTATGCTTACACTTTTAAATATAATTTCTATGTTCTGTGATATAAAAGAAAGATATTTTTGGTAAAGTTCTATTTCAAGGCACCAGACCCCTTAAGACTATTTCAAGGAGAATAATTGGAATCCTTTCAGAACAAATAAAGAAGCAAATAAGAAGCAATACAGTAAGTGAAAGTCAGGGTGTAAATTCTGGAAGAAAGCATATGGAAGAACACTCTTTAATTGGTTTCTTGTTTTGTAGATCTCAAAGTCACTATCCATCAAGGGACGGCTCTAGACAAATAACCAGAAGTAGCTGACGCCTTGACCATCAGAACAAGACAAGACAAAGAAATACTGGACGAAGACAAGACAACACTGATCGCAGGTAGGCGCTTCTAGAGAACAAAACCCTCTCTCTCAAAAGGTGTAGGTTAGAAAGGTAAATGTTTTAGACTTTAGGATAGTTAGGAGATACAGAGGTTGGCGTTTAAGTAATACCTATGGTGCTTGTTGTTTCGCAGGTCGACAGCAAGAACAAACCAACCAGTCAACGTCCAGTACCGGCCCTCCTCCCCAATTCCTAGTTTAAAATCTTGCTGTTATTTTAAAGTCAGTAAGGTTTTCGTTAGTAGTTTGGGAAGTTGGTCCCTTGCGTCTCTGCGAAAACATCTACGTTATCCAAGAGGCTTCAATTACAGGACAAGGTAAGGGACGACGTAGCCTGTCTTGACAGAAGGCAAAGCCCATGAGAATCTTTTCGCCCAGACGCAATGGATCAAGTGACCTTACAAGATTTAGCAACCATCTTGGAAGATTTAAGACAGGAAAATGCAGCCTTACGTAGGGACATGTCTACCCTCCAAGATGCAATTCAGACATCAGCAGCCTTCCAAGGGTCCTCCTTGGAGTCTGGGCCCAAAACTCAGATCCAGGTGGTAACTCCGGTTCCTACTCCCTTAGCTCAGCCTGAAAGGTTTTATGGAGACTGTAACAAGTTCTCCATATTTTTACAGCAGTGTCATTTACATTTCATAGCTAAAACATCAGCGTTCCCGGATGACTCATCTAAGGTAGCCTTTATGTTATCTTATTTAGGTGGTGACGCTGCTCTATGGTCAGTCCCCTTGGTTGAGAACGATGACCAAATTCTGTATAATTTTAAGAATTTCGAACGTGCCTTAAAAAAGATGTTTGCCAAACATATGTTTGTACAATCCGCAGATAATGAACTTCTTAGTTTAAAACAGGGAACCTCTGATCTGCTTCATTACATCTCACTGTTTAACCGCCTGGTTTTAGAAGCAGACTGGCCATACGATAAAAGAGTGTCAATTTTTTACAGAGGACTAAAGGACGAATTGAAAGACATGATAACTCAAATCCTGGAACCTCCTGATGACATCAGTGAGTTCATAGATTTGGTGGTAAGAGTCAGTCCCAGAATTGAACCTGCAGAACCAATGCAAATTGGTTCAATACGAGGCCCAATATCTAAAGAGGAAAAAGAAAAAAGACGAAAATTAAACCAATGCCTTTACTGTGGTAAGACTGGACACTTCGTAAAGGAATGTCCGACGCGGCCAAACAAGGTTAAGTCTAAATCCTCTGAGATAGCCATCACCCAAGAAGGATCGGGAAACTAGAAAGCTCGGTAAAAGAAGAGGTCAGTTTATCGGGTGAAGCCTCCAGTTTGGCCTCAACTCTTCCTCCTCTAGGGTGTAAGCATTTTTGTATTTTAGTTGAACTAAGAGGGCTTCTTCCAACTTCCCACACTAGAAAGGTGGAAGCAATAATCGATTCTGGAGCTAAAGGAAATTTTATCGATACACACTTCTTTCAACAGTTAGGTTTTAACTCAATTCTTAAGAGTCACCCTGAAACTGTTAGAGCTGTAGACGGTAAGGAACTGACTTCTGGACCTATCATTAGACAATCCGAATTATTAGAAATGGACTGTTCACCTATTCACAGGGAGAAAATTCATTTTGACATCATAGATGCCCCTCAATTTAAAGTGATACTAGGAATTCCTTGGTTGGTTCAACACAACCCTCTTATAGATTGGGTAGCCAAGACAGTGACTTTTAAATAACCCTGGGCGTAGTGTGCGGAGTGGGGCTCCGCGGAGCTATGCGAAGTGGGCGCAAAACTACGCCCACCCGCGCACTCCGCGTAGCCCCACTACGTGCCGCCCGCCTCCCTCCCGCCCTCCCTAAATACTTAAATAAAAGGATAGAAAGCTTTTAAAAACACTTACCTTGTCCGCCGCATCCCCGGGGCTCCCTCTCGCCGTCCCTGGATTCGCGCCGCCACCGATTCAGATACTAATGCGCATGCGCGGCCGCCCGCGCATGCGCATTAGTATCCGAAATGGCGGCGCAAATCCAGGGACGGCAAGAGGGAGCCCTGGGGACGCGGCGGACAAGGTAAGTATTTTTAAAAGCTTTCTATCCTTTTATTTAAGTATTTAGGGAGGGCGGGAGGGAGGCGGGTGGCGGGTGGCGGCCGGCTACGCACCGTCTGCGGAGCGCGCGTAATGCCGCCTGGCTACGCCCGCTACGCAAAATGCGTAGGAGACGGCACTACGCGCACTCCGTGCACGCAGCATAGCTGGCCGCCCACCCTTACTTTTAAATCCCCTCATTGTTCACAACATTGTTTTCTTTTAAAGAAAAAAGGAGATGTAATCCAGGGCTTTGACTTTAGAACAGAAGCACCAAATGGTTTAGTCTTGGATGGAGTACCATCTGAATACTCAGATCTTTTGAATGTTTTTGACAAAAAGAGGGCTAACACACTGCCGCCACACAGGGACTTTGACTGCAGAATTGATTTGGTGCCTGGTGCAACCCTGCCCTGTAGTAGGATCTACGCCCTCACAGAAAAAGAGAATGTACACCTCAGGGAATATCTTGACGAATACCTTGCAAATGGCTTTATTCGACATTCTAAATCACCTGTGTCATCTTCTCTTTTTTTCATTCCGAAAAAGGGAGGAGAATTGCGCATGTGTATTGATTACAGAGTCCTGAATAATGTTACCATAAAGAACAGGTATCCCCTGCCTCTCATACCTACTCTTTTGGACCAGATTAAAAAGGCAACTATTTATACTAAATTGGATTTGCGTGGAGCATACCATCTGGTAAGAGTACGAAAGGGCGACGAGTGGAAGACGGCCTTTCGCACTAAGTTTGGTCTCTTCGAGTACCAAGTAATGCCTTTCGGTCTCTGCAACGCTCCAGCAGCTTTCCAATTTTTTATAAATGAAGTTTTGCACGAATTCATAGATGTATTCTGTGTTGTCTATATAGATGATATTCTCATCTACTCTAATTCAGAAGAAGAACATGTACAGCAAGTTCGTGCCATTCCCCAAAAATTGCTTTCAAATTCTCTCTATGTAAAACTGGAGAAGAGTCTATTTCATGTCTCTAAGATAGATTTTCTTGGCTATATCATCAGTCCCAAGCAAATTCAAAGCTTTCTAGGATTTGCGAATTTTTACCGCCGTTTTATCCAAAACTTTTCTCAGATAATTACCCCCATTACAAAATTGTTAAGAAAAGGCGTAAAATTATTTTGGTCTGCCCCAGCAGAAAATGCTTTTAAAGAATTAAAAAGAAGATTCACGTCTGCTCCTGTTTTGTGTCATCCTGATCCCAGTCAACCCTTCATAGTGGAAGCTGACGCTTCTCAATTTGTATTGGGTGGCATATTATCACAAAGAGATCAAGACACAGGTCAAATGCACCCAATAGCTTATTATTCCAGAAAGCTAACAGAAGCTGAACAAAATTATGCAATCGCAGACAAAGAACTATTGGCAATCAAAGCAGTATTTGGAGAATGGCGTCACTATTTGCTTGGAGCTCGTCATCCTGTAACAATTTATACCGACCACAGAAACCTACAGGCTTTAAGATCTGTAAAAGCTCTTTCTGCCAGGCAGTTGCGATGGTCATTATTCTTCAATGATTATAATTTTGTAATCACTTTTCGGCCTGGAAAAGAGAACCTTAAGGCCGACGCTTTATCCAGAATTGGGGACAAAGATCCAGAGCTACCTGAAATTATTCATCCTGTAATCCCAACTTCTTGTTTTCAGGCTAGTTTATCGATTTGTGATGTAATTGGTGAAATAAAGAAGGCTTTAGGAGACAAAGATTTAGATCTTTGGAAAAAAGATCATCCCTTCCTTCAGGAAAAAGACAATTTAATGATGGTTCATGATTTAATTTTTGTACCAACGGATTCACTTCGGAAGACCATCATTCATCTTCATCATGATACTCCTTTAACAGCTCATCCCAGTGTCATGAAAACCTATGAGCTCATCAAAAGAGACTTCTGGTGGCCCTCTATGTTCCAAGACGTACAACAATTTGTAGAGACATGTAGCATTTGTATTCAAAACAAGCCTTCTCATCAAGCTCCCACTGGTTTATTAATGCCGCTACCTATCCCACCTCAGCCGTGGCATACGATATCTTTAGATTTCATTGTTGAACTACCTGAAACCAAGAAGGGATTTACTACGATTTTAACTGTAGTTGACCAATTTACTCGAATGGCCCATTTCATTCCTTTAAAAGGGCTTCCCACTGTTATGGAACTTGCTCATCTGATTATGACACACATAATTCGTTTACATGGCATTCCATCAGTGGTAATTTCGGACAGGGGGTCCCAATTTATTTCTCGGGTTTGGCGTAACCTAAGTTCTTTGCTTAACATGGAAGTACGGCTGTCTTCCAGTTACCACCCCCAGACCGATGGTTTGACAGAACGAACCAATCCGACCATAGAACAATTTCTTCGTTGCATGTTGCCTGGTGTGTCTGAGGAATGGTCGGATCTTTTAAGTCCCTTAGAATTCGCATATAACAACATAGAACATTCTTCAACCAAAATGTCTCCATTCTTTTGTAATTACGGATTCCATCCCAAGAGCATTCCTAAACTTACTGATAAATTAGAAAAGGTACCGGCCGTATTTGATTATGTTTCCAAACTTTCTGCAGTCCAAGAAGAAGCAAGATATAATCTAGCTAAGGCAATAGAGACCCAGAAAGAGGCAAATGATAAACATCGAACTAAACAACCAGAATACAAAATTGGAGACAAGGTTTGGTTAAGTACCAAGAATTTAAGACTAAAAGGAAGCAAGAAATTTAATCCTAGATTCATAGGTCCCTTTTCGATAGAAAAAGTCATCAATCCAGTTTGTGTAAAATTAGTTCTCCCTCAAAGATATCAGATACATCCAGTCTTCCATGCTTCATTGGTTAAACCTTTCCATTCTCAAACCCGCATACTTACTTCAATCACCTCCTTCCATTAGTATAGAGGGACATCCAGAATTTGAGGTAAAAACAACTTTTCTACTTAGTTGACTGGAGAGGTTATGGCCCTGAGGAAAGATCGTGGGAGCCATTGGAACATTTAAAACACGCTCCAAGAATAGTAAGGACTTTTCATCTGCGACATCCAGACAAACCGAAACCCATTTCTACAGTCCTTGGGGGGATCTTAAGGAGGGAGTACTGTCATGAATCACCTATACATCCCCCCTAAATCTCCTATATATCCCCCCAACAAGCACTAAAGAAAACAGCCCTTAGTTCCACTGTAAATAAGGGATTCGTTATTCCCATAAAAAACTCACCCCTTTCCCGTGCTCCCAGCACGCTTCAAGTATCAGTGTGATTTGTGTGATTAAAACCTTGGGTTTAGTTGCATAGTGTGTTGTCAGTACTTCTCATCTTTCTAATTATTTTGCTCTTGTATTGCCTTTCATGTATCCTTGTGAGGCCGAAAATGCAGTGGGATTCTGTATCTGTAAGGAAGCCTTTGCATATGAATAAAGATGCCAGCGTCCATACAGGTAAAGTGCCTGCCTTCGTTCCAGAACTGGGCTTTGAACTTGGCTGGGAACGCACGCACGTAGCCTGTGCGCGGCTAGGTGCGGCTGGTTGCGGTTCCCTATTTAAACCGCACCTAGCCTTCCAGAAGATGCTTTGCCTTCCGCCTTGCACCGAAGAAGGATCCTGCCTGGGAGCTCGTGAAGGAACTTGCCAGAACCGACGGAGATCAGGCAGTCAGCAATTTCCACGGCGATTCTTCTTTACTGCTAAATCCAGCCAAGAAAGGAAACAAAGAGCTAAGTAAATTTCTTTAAATCCTTTCAAGGCGCCCCTCGCAAGAACGGTCAAGGTTGATTTTTGGACAGCTATTTCCTGGGAATCTGAGGAAAGTTAACTAAAGAGACTTCAGAGCCTGAACAAGTCGTGAACAAGTCGTGATTAAAGACTTTCAGCATTACAAGATGTTATTGTGATGTA
Source organism: Lissotriton helveticus (assembly GCF_964261635.1). NCBI lineage: Eukaryota > Metazoa > Chordata > Amphibia > Caudata > Salamandridae > Lissotriton > Lissotriton helveticus. Next base: position 279,510,618 of record NC_136059.1, read on the forward strand.
AAAGGGGTTTACAGTTTTACAAGTGTTTAGCGCTAGATGTCTTCTTGTGTTTTTGTGCAAATCTTCGCTTATGCTTACACTTTTAAATATAATTTCTATGTTCTGTGATGTAAAAGAAAGATATTTTTGGTAAAGTTCTATTTCAAGGCACCAGACCCCTTAAGACTATTTCAAGGAGAATAATTGGAATGCTTTCAGAACAAATAAAGAAGCAAATAAGAAGCAATACAGTAAGTGAAAGTCAGGGTGTAAATTCTGGAAGAAAGCATATGGAAGAACACTCTTTAATTGGTTTCTTGTTTTGTAGATCTCAAAGTCACTATCCATCAAGGGACGGCTCTAGACAAATAACCAGAAGTATCTGATGCCTTGACCATCAGAACAAGACAAGACAAAGAAATACTGGACGAAGACAAGACAACACTGATGGCAGGTAGGCGCTTCTAGAGAACAAAACCCTCTCTCTCAAAAGGTGTAGGTTAGAAAGGTAAATGTTTTAGACTTTAGGATAGTTAGGAGAAACAGAGGTTGGCGTTTAAGTAATACCTATGGTGCTTGTTGTTTCGCAGGTCGACAGCAAGAACAAACCAACCAGTCAACGTCCAGTACCGGCCCTCCTCCCCAATTCCTAGTTTAAAATCTTGCTGTTATTTTAAAGTCAGTAAGGTTTTAGTTAGTAGTTTGGGAAGTTGGTCCCTTGCGTCTCTGCGAAAACATCTACGTTATCCAAGAGGCTTCAATTACAGGACAAGGTAAGGGAAGACATAGCCTGTCTTGACACCTGGCAGGCAGCAGTCCGCAGCACGCGAAGTGACAGACAAAGTCCATCGTGCTTGCAGATCAGTGAATACTCAAACTATCAATCCACCGACCACCACCACTATTTCTTCTTATAGCCATGTGTCTAAAGGAAGTACTGGACTTCAGTCTGTTGGGGCTGATTTAGAAGTCCCTTGCGGCTCATTTTCCTCCATTGTTGCATGACGTTTGTGACGCAGCGGCAGAACAAAAGAGGCGCCATGGTGCGGCGTATATCAAAAAAAAAATGACGCATATGGGAGATGCATCACGTTGTAAAGCCCTGCGCCATCAGGGGGCGTTCCGGCGCAAGGGAGGGCGTTCCTGCGCAGGAACGAATCCTAAAAGTGGCTGAGGGAAATCTACAAGATGTCAATCAGTCACTTTTAGGACAATGATGCGTGACTCAAACCCTGCGCCTGCTTGAAGCCGACGTACGGCTTGATGCAGCATTGGGGAGATAGGGCACCCCAGAGCATTGCTGGAGCTGCGCCATCGTTGGCACGCAACTCCAGCAATGCGCCGCCTTTACGGCACAGATGCGTAAGGCTTCTGTGACGTTTTGGGCCCATGGGTTTGGTGGTGGCATGGCGCACAATTACTGCCGCATCCCTGCTACTTTGCAGGGATGCGCCGGTAATTGAAAATATGACCCTTAGTGTCTAGCATTACGCAGTTCTTTACACTACACTCATACATAATTTCTCAGGCCAATGAAATGAACAGAAAATACAAAACAAATAAGCATAGTAGCAAGGCTACTGAGAAGGAGAGCAGTGCACCTGAAATGCATAGAAGATTTTGAAATATAATTTACCTACAATGTAATCGGCAGCATTATTGCTCTTGGTAAAGAACAAAGATTTGCAAATAACAGAGCCGGATAAAACAGAGTAGTGATGAAATAGCTAGAAATAGCTACTACTACTCACCAAGCCCGGGGACCTCTACGCCGAGCACGTCCAGCAAGTCGCGTTCCCGGTCCATGACATCCGTCCGGCGGTGGGTGGCCTGGTTATAGGTGCGCCGGACCCCAGAGAGTTTAAACATGGCCCGGCACACCTTCTCCCACCGCTTCCGGCGCTCCCGGATGCCGTAGCCGGTTGCGATCTTGCCGCCTCCCAGGATGGTCTTGGGGAGGCGGCGCTGGACGTGGAATATTAGTGAGGCCACCTCCTCCGCACTAAAAATCTCCCGGGCTGTCACTGTCTTCCCCCTCAAACGCCCGCACGGGATCCGGGCACGGGGTGCGGGACCCTTCCCCTTCTCAGGGTGCTTCCCGGCTCCCTTTACCATGGTCTGGGCAGAAATGAAGTTAAATAATAAAGAAGAAATAGAATAGGGAAGAAGAAAAGAAAAGAGTTTAAAAAAGTAGTTTAAAATTAACAAAAAGTAGCAGGAAACATATAGAGCTAGAAAAATAGAGGGATAGATAATAAGTAATATAGATCAAAAAAACTTCAAACAAGCAAAGGATGGCAGAGATTCAGAGAGGATACAGAGAGCATGCCCAGAACCATAGCAATGAATGAGAAACAAGATGGCCGCGCCCGTTCACGACCGCGTGGGTAAGTTTGCGCGAGATTTTCCTCGCGATCACGCGCGAAATTGTACTAGCGAGCCGCACACTTTGCGAGATTACACATAGCGAGCGGAACCGGAATTACGTCACGCAAACAAGATGGCCACGCCCGTGTACGACGTATTGCTACAAGCGCCTTGCGAACACGGAAAAAAACGCGCGAACATACACGCCGCAAAAGAAAAGTGTATTTGCACGAATTCGCGGCTTCCGAAATCGATCTCGCACGGATTCGCGCCCCGCAAATCGCGCGAAATTGCAGAAAAACGATTTTAGCAAAAATGAAAGCAATCAGCAGGTGCAAAGGTTCAAACTTAACATTAGTAACCATTCACTCTAGTGCTTCCTGAGGGGCCCCTCCAGAGTTCAGTTGCCTATTTGCAACTATTCTATGACCCAAACAGCAGGCTCATAGAATAGCTACAAGTAGACCATAAAGGTCCTGTGAAAAATTGCACTGCAACAGAAAGCAAATTACAGATAAGGAAGGAGGCAGGTGCCAGCCAGACTGGAAGTTTCAAAATTACTGACACATTAATCAACCCCAAATTAATTCATGGCAGTTGAAGAAGGGCAGGTGTGCTTCCTTTCACTGCAACAGAAAGCAAATTACAGATAAGGAAGGAAGCAGGTGCCAGCCAGACTGGAAGTTTCAAAATCACTGACACATTAATCAACCCCAAATTAATTCATGGCAGTTGAAGCAGGGCAGGTGTGCTTGCTTTTTTTCACCCCCATAATCTACAGTGATAAACAAACATAATGGGTGGCAGTGAGGATGTACCAGAGGGTGGCATGGGTGTACCAGAGGGTGGCAGTGGTGAAACAGAGGGTGCTGTGAACCTGTGATGATAAACCAGACGTAGAAAAACATATTCGCGGCCGTTGCGAGCCGAAAAGTAAGTTCGCAATTGCGAAATGGTCCACAAATCCTCGCGAACGCTCGCCAACACAAAAAAACATAAAAATCCGCTAATCCGCGAGAGTTCGCGGATTTTGCGGATTGCAAATCCGTAAATACGCAAATTCACGTACGCGAGATCCGTTAGATCCGCCCATGCTTAGTTTTGAGTTCCAAAATATATTCCGCGCCTCTAGGTTTCCGAAGCATAGCGGCTAGTGTCCTACCAGGGCGGTCTCCCTCTCCATAGCGCCTGGCCTGGGCATATTTATGCAGGAATTTCACTTCCCTCTCAGCTTCCTCCTGATACTGAGTAAGCTTCACCCTGAATTCGGGACGGGCCATAGCAGTGGGCGATCTGATTATGGTGTCTTCCAGAACTGCTAAGTCTTTTTCAAACTCCGCTAATGTGTTCCTAATAGATCGCAGCACTCCCGTTTTGAGCGCCATGCAGTGCCCTCTTGTTTCCACCTTACAGGCTTCCCAAAGTGTTCCAGGCGAGTCTACTGTCCCTTCATTGAGAGTAAAAAACTCCTCTAGTTTGCCTCTCAGTTCCTCCTTGAAGACCTGATCTAGCAGGGCCTGCGATGGGAACCGCCAGCTAAACGGTTGTATGTATTGTGTGGGGGTGGCAATCGTCACTCCCACTGGGGCATGGTCTGACAGCGATCTCGGAAGGTGTACGGCCTCCAGTACCGAAGTATGAAGGTCTCTGGACAACAGCCAGTAATCAAGCCTCGACCATGCGGCCCTGTGCGCTGTAATGCAAGTTCCCGCCCGCTTATTCGGGTGTAACAGCCTCCAGGAGTCAACCAGGGAAGCATCCGTGATGATGCCTCCCAGTGCCTCAGCCGCCTTCGGGTGGTGTTCCCGGGCAGCGCCCTGTCTATCAGCGGCATCAGAAAGCACCACATTAAAATCTCCCGCCCACAGTATCACCGCACTGCCAAGTGTACGCATTTTATCCCACAGTGTCTCATAGAACTCAGGAGTGTCGCTATTCGGGCCATACACATTCACCAGCAACATTTGAACACCACACAGGACTCCCAATAGCATTATATATCTACCTTCCTCATCCCTCAGCACCTGGTGTGGCACCCAGTTCAGGCCTCTATGGATCAAGATAGCCACCCCCCTTGCATAATTCGAGTATGGGGCATGTAGTGTCTCACCCCATCTAGAGTGTTTTAGCTGAGATGCAGCTGTGGTGTGCAAATGAGTTTCTTGCAGCATACAAATATCTATGTGCTTCCGCGACAAGTATGCATGCACAAGTCTCGCTTTCCTTCTGTCATTCATGCCTCTCACATTCCATGATAGGCATTTTATCGATGGATTTGCAGCATTCGCACCAGGGTTTGCGGTCTCACCAGATCCTAAGCCGCCTCTAGAGTCCATCACAGTGTCAGGACAATGGTGGTGAATAACAATCGGAGCATCAGAATGTAAAAAGCAATCTGTCGGTGGGATATATGTCCCGACTCCCCATCCAGTAGTGAAAGTGTCCACGTCCATCCCCCCCTTCGGGATTCAGCATCGGTATCAACGTACGCAATTCGAGCAAAATTAGGTGACATTTGCAACATAGCGCCTTCATAGGTGAACTGTCCAAACCAAACAAAACTAAACCCACCTCCACCCCACCCACCCGCTCCAACCCCCAATCGGGTCGTGCATATACCCCCCCATTGCCCGCCCCGTCCAGAACCAAATAACAGCATTAGTAGAAGGGCGAACCATACTCTGGGAGACATCCCTCGGGGTACGCAGTCATGGGCCTTCTAACCCTGTACTCATGACAGGGCGATCGAGCGCGGATCTGACCCTGAGCGCTCTAGGACCCCCCCCAGACCCCAGACCAAACGAAGCAGTAATTACTCACGATCATTGGTCACAAACTTTGAGCATGTAGTACATGATCCCCATCTCAAGTGGACAGTGTTTCAATCAATAAGACAGTGCATCATTCAACATCACTTAGCTGCTCAGTAGCACCCCGCTCCTCCTCCGCCGAATGTCCCTTCTGGTCCTTAGCCAGCTGTTTAGCAAATTTGAGGGCCGCCTTCGCGTCCGTGAAGAAAGTGGGTTTGCCCGGCCCCTGCACCCTTAGTTTTGCTGGGTAGATCAAGGAGTATTTAGTGCCTGTCTGTTGAAACACCTTTTTCGCGGGCAAAAATTCCCTCCTGGCTGCCTGCACTTGGAGAGTAAAGTCAGGGTACATGGATATCCGGTTACCTTTATATTGCAAATCCACCATGTTTCGCGCCAGCCTCAGTATAGAGTCTCTGTCCCTGTAGTTCAGAATGCGGGCCAGAATGGGCCGCGGCGGGGCTCCCGGCTTGGGCGTTGGTCCCAGAGTGCGATGTGCTCTCTCTACCAGAAACATCGTCGACAGTCCATCCCCAAATAAATCCTTCATCATCTGTTCTATGTAGCGTTCCATATTTTCAATGTCTGTCGATTCCGCCACGCCCGTTATGCGGACGTTATTGCGTCTGGACCTCGCTTCCAAATCCTCATTTTTCATTTGTATCAGGGACAGCACTTTGTCCATGCCTCGCAATTTCTTGTCTAGGTCCGTCTGGCATTCCTCCGCCTCCGTCACTCGGGTTTCCAACACTGCGACCACCCCTTCTTGTTTGTCCATTCGTCTAGTCATGCTATCCATCCGGGCAGCCAAGGCATCCATCTTGCCATCTATGCCTTGCAGACTCGTTTTTAAGTCCTGGAACATGGCCTTGATGTCATCTGCCAGCAACACATTGCGGGCCTCTCCCGATGTCTCCTGGTTCGGTGCGTCCGGGCTCTGTGATTTTTTAGACGCTTTGTCGAACGTGATTCTGGATTGTCTGGTGTCAGGCTTCCCCATGGCGAAATGCAGTTCCACCGCACTAGACGTAAGTCGCCCTGAGTTCACTGCTCTTCCGTCTGGGCCGGGCAATCAGGCTGTGTGGCAGGCAACCACCGTGGCCGTCTATCGTAACGTGGCACCTTTTCGTCTGCGCCTGTAGCAATGATGCTGGCCACCACAATAGGTCTCTACCAACAGCCAGATCCGCCGCTTGGCGCACAGCGTATCTTCGTCCGCCTTCGCTCCAGCAGTGCCCAATGTGCCCAGGGGAGTTACTCAACACTGTGAGGCAGTGCGGGCCCCAGGGGCCTTTCCAAGTTCGCACCTCGGATATTCTGGCCTATTGGTTGCGCCCCCACTAAGTGCGCCACACGCTGCAGCCGCAGTTCCGGCCCTAGGCCAAAATGGCGGTTCTTGCCTCGTTTCCGCCGGCCCGCTATTAGCGCCGTTTGGTCGGCGGTCGTGAGCCTGAGGACTTAACGACCCGTAGAGTCCCCAGTGGCCAGGACGCGCACTCAAAGGATCACTCACTGTGTAGAGGCGGGTGCCGAGTCCTGTTCCGTTGCAACCGCAAGATCGCGGCTCCCGTCCCTCCGGACGCACGCCTTTCACCTCACGCCTGGAATTGAGCTGTCCGGTGTCTCGGCCGTCGGGATCCGCACAGAGGCATCCGCCAGCCCGGGGTCGCAGCGAGTGCCACTCGATCAACATCCTGGCGGCGCAGGTCCCGCATACGCTGCCGGGCCCACACCCACTTCCTGTCGGCCAGCAACTGCTCGAGCTCCCTGCGCTCAATGTCCTCGCAGGCCCCTCAGCGGTCACAGAGCAGGGTGTCCGTTCTCAGTCAGGGCGGGAGCGCTGTGCAGCAAGAACACCGCCGAGGTAGAAGGAGATGCTTCGCCGGTCAGGGGGTGCACGGGGCCCGAGTCTCAGGTCAGGAAAAACGGATCAATGGCGGTTTAATTCACTCGATCAGCAGAGCTGCGATTTCAGGCAGCCATTCCGCTCGGCAGCCAAGTCACGCCCCCAATATCCTCCGGAACTTAGTAGGAAGAGATTCCTATGTATTAGTTTTTGGTTTAGTCAACGTTGAAGGATACAGTGTTCCAAAATATTGTGCACCTAATCTTTGTTTCCTTGAAACTTGCTCTGCAACAAAAAAACTTTCTGTCAGTAAAATGCCGGATGATGACAGTCTAACAGATGATGACCTGGAGACTCACTTAAAAAGAGTGAACACCATAATACTTGGGTTCGCAGCTGAAGGGTACAAATTCAACTTTAAAAAGTCACAAATTGCTACTCTAACTGTCCTGTTTTTAGGATATGAATTATCAAGTGAAGCCAAAAGCCTAGCAGACAATTTCCTAGAGAAATGCGCTGTACTCCAAGCACCAAAAACGCTGAAGAACTTACAATCAATACTAGGTTTCCTGAATTTCGGAGGAACATACATTCTAAATTATGCAGAGAGGGTTAAATCACTCTATGAATTAATAAAACCTGATTTCAAACAAATCAATTGGACTCAGAAACACACAGAAATTTTAAGATCATTACAAACAGACATGTTAACTAAAACAAAACTGCAAACACGCGCAAACGAACGCAACCTTGTAATCAGTCATCCCAGGAAGATGCGAATTCACGCACCTGACCTCTAATGAGGGAGAAACGGTACCAATAGCTTACAAATCACATTTGTACCCACAAGCTGAAATGAAATTCAGTTCTACTGAAAAAATTCTAACTGCGGTTCAAACTGCTGTAGCAAAAGAAAGAGCCCTAACCCAAGGCAAAAGGATATCTGTTTTAACAGCAGAATCAGCGCTTGAGGCATTAACAAGTCCACACAATCTGAAAACTGTGGCATTAGATCCGAAATGGATACAATGGGAAAATTCTCTTGCTGCAGAAGACGTAAACACTATTTTGACCCGAAAATGAAAAAACTAGAAAATCTAGAATACGAACGAGAATACCCTCTGTCAATCGAAATTCTGCCTCTCGAACAGTACAGCTGTGTAATCTACATGGACAGATTTGCACAACACTACGATATAGATGAAAAATCCTACAATGCAGCGTGCGCGATTGTTAAAGGTCGCTGGCGCTTTGGTAAATTCAGACTGATAATCACCAAAACTGAATCACTCAGAAACTGTACAGCTCAGAGAGCTGAAATAAGATCTTTAAAGATGGCGCTTGAAAATGCCGATCGCGAATTACCGACACTAATAGTGTGTGATTCGCTTACTGCGTCCGATCTTACAATAAGAGCATGCAGACCTGGATTCAAAACGGTTACAAAGATGACACAGGTGCCACAATGAAGCATAAAAAGCTATGGGAACAAGTAGTTCTTTTGCAGAAAGAACTACGAAAGACTCACGTGATACATACGCTGAGTCATCAACGTGATGGCGTTCACGTTGCAGGGAATTCATTAGCTAACAGAGCCACAGCGGCAGCGGTTCAACCGGCTTCCGTAGTCACAAAAAAGCGTACTAAAAACAAATAGATGGTGAAACGCTACTAGCAGTAAAAGCCTCAATGACAGGCAACTATGCGGCGTTACCTCTAAATTATCCACTCGGAAATAAATACATAATTGATGCAAACTCCGTTCCTTTTGCTCAAATCCCTGGAGTGGGGGATAGAGTAATTCCAAACACGAACCGGAGGGCTTACTTGATTCAAGAAGCACATATGGGACAGGGTCTGAGGCACCAAGAGATCTTGACATCTGCAATAGAATTACAATCACAATACTGGTGGCGGGGAATGTGCGTGCAAATTTACAACTTTGCGACTAATTGTCAGAACTGCAATAGAGATTGCAGTGGGGAACCAGACGAGACACCAGCCCAGATACCCTTATTAGAAAGCATCAGGCTATCTATACGCACAAATCCAGAAGGAAAAAGGCGGTCCCATAATTATTAAGACTAGATTCACTCAATATGTAGACCCCAGCGCTCGTCTGACGCCAGAACTGTTATAAAAGATTTGCGAGTGTTTATCGGCACATACGCAATTGGCATGCTACATTCTGATCAGGGTCCTTCGTTTAGCTCTCGAGCTTACAAAGAGGCCATGGCCAGCATGGGCATTGCATTGTGGTACTCTTCTCCCTTCCATCCTCATTCAGGTGGTCACATCTTGGATCTGATTCTTACTTCCCATCCCAACGTTCACTGCTATCCCCCTAAGCATATTTTTTGGTCCGACCATAAATTGATAAACTTCTCTTTTTCACATATAACCAATCCCTTGAATCGCCTGGCTACTCAGCCCATCAAACGTAGACCATGGCACAAAATTACTTCTGCTAAGCTCATGCAAACATGGGAACAGCCGATTCTCTCCAACTCTGAAAACATCGACACTGCTCTCTCCAAGTTTAACTCTACTCTGATGACAGCTATTGACACTCTTGCCCCTCAGAAAAATGTAAACAAATCTACCATGGCCAAAAGGGAAGCATGGTACACCGAGGCCCTAAAAACAGAAAAGCAGGGATGCAGAAAACTAGAGAAACTTTGGAGACGGACAGGTAAGGAGGAAGATAAGAATCGTTACCTGGAAGTAATGACCTCCTATTATAAAAACATAAAAAAAGCTAGGAAAATAAGCCTTACAACCCAAATTGAAGAGGCAGGCAACTCTACAAGAGAGCTTTTCAAAATTATTCAGACCTTTAACAACCCTGAAGTGTGCGAGAGCCCGGACACTTTTACCCAGGCTCTATGTGATGATATATCTCAGTTCTTTGAGGACAAAATAGAAGGGATATATAAAAAAATCACTGCAGTCTCAGATCCTCTGGAAATTGAGGTCCCCGAAATGTCCCCTATGCTGACCTCTGGAAAAACTCTTCAGGTAATCCCAGAAATAACTACTAAGGACCTGATTATACTTACCAATCAAATAAAGACTGGCTCTCCTACTGACTTAATACCCGCCAAATTTATCTCCCCTTTAATTGAGATAGTAGGACTTCCCATCCAGAAATTGCTCAATCTCTCCTATGCTGAGGGTCTGCTTCCATCTGCCTGGAAGGAAGCGGTAGTGAATCCCATACGCAAAAATTCCACCTTGCCCTGGTCTGAACTCTCCAACCTTCGCCCGATTTCTCTCCTTCCTTACATCAGCAAACTGGCAGAGAAACACGTAAATACCACTCTTTCCAGCTTTATCGAGGCGACAGGGGGCCTGGACCAATCACAATCTGGGTTCAGGCCCAACCACAGCACTGAATCAGCCCTTCTTTCTGTGACGGATCAGATCAAAATGTCACAGGATAGAGGTGGCTCTATGATTCTAGTGCTGCTGGACCTGTCTGCAGCCTTTGATACCGTGTCTCATAACATCCTTCTCAGCCGTTTGCAGGGAGTAGGAATTGGAGGCCTAGCATTATCATGGTTGGAGAGTTTCCTTTCCGGGAGATCACAATCTATCAGCTTGGGCCCCTTTCGTTCCATCTCCAGGGGGCTCACGAAGGGGGTGCCACAGGGCTCATGCCTTAGCCCTACATTGTTCAATGTATATGTGGCCCCCCTTGCTGAGATTGTGCGGAAGTATGGGTTCACACCGATCTCCTACGCTGATGACACCCAGCTCCTCTACCCTTTCAGCTCCCTTGACTCTAAAGTCAAGGAGAACTTTGCTGAGGGTATGAGGGCGGTGTCACGTTGGATGGCGATGAACTGCCTCCAATGTAATGTAACAAAAACAGAGGTCATGCTCTTTGGCAAAGCAAGTATTCTTTGGTCCCCTGACTGGTGGCCAATAGATCTCGGCCCAGCACCTACATCTAAACATCATGTAAAGAATCTTGGGGTGAAGTTGGACCAAAAGCTGACCCTGAAGGAACACACCAATTACATCGCAGGATTGTGCTTCCACACTATTGGCCTACTTAGACGTGTCTTTCCATATCTTCCTGCCACCTACAGAAAGACACTTGTGCAGGCATTAGTGACCAGTCGTCTGGACTACTGCAACGGCCTGCTGACATTAGCAAATACTGATGCGGTAGGTCGTTTGCAGGTGGTCCAGAACACGGCAGCAAGACTGGTCATGGGTGCACCAGCTAGGACTCCTTCTAAACCCTTGCTGAGGGAATTGCATTGGCTCCCAATACGGCAGCGCATCAACTTTAAGATCATCTGCTGCACGGTTCATAAATGCATTTATGGTGTAAGTCCTAAATACCTGTCTCAATCACTGGTGCTATATCAGCCCAGTAGGTCCCTTCGTTCAAGCAACCAAGCCCTTTTAAAACCCCCGGCCACAAAGAAATCCAGACAAGGAGACCGGGCCTTCTCCTCAGTTGGACCTGCCTTGTGGAACAAACTTCCCCCCGATGTTAGAACAACTATCAATTACCTATCCTTCAGGAAAACATTAAAAACCCTCTTCTATCAAGAAGCATTTCTGTCCACTTAATCTCTCTAAGATGTACTGCTTGACAATCCTATAGCTGGCACAGCGCGGAGATACCCTTACGGGATTGATTCCAGCGCTATAGAAGAAATTAAAATAAAATAAATAAAATAAATCCTGAGGGAAATGCGGTAGTGGAAAGAAAAAACTGTGACATAAAGCAATCTATAACAGCGAGGGTATTAGGTTCGGGTGATGGGTGGGTCAAACATTTAACAAGTGTCCAACGTAGTCTTAACAATCTGCCAAGAAATTCTCTAAAAGGTATAACTCCATACAAACTATTGTTCGGTACTAGAATGCACATCCAGGATTTAGATTGTCAGACTTCAGTGGTGAATGAAAAATCCTTTGATATCAAAGACCGTTTGGCAGTTTTACAGGACTTAAATGAAACAAGAAGAAGTCTAAGTAACAAAATTAAAGCCAACAGCCACTGAAGAGAAACCACCTGTCCCAGCAAGACCTGTCTGGATTCCAAAGATTTGGGGATCTGGTCAGAGAAAAGATCACGGTGAAGAAGGAATTTGGGCCTTCTTACAGAAAAGCAGTACCTGTCTTAGCTGTCAGCGGAACAAGATCAGTAGTACTACCGCCCCTTGCTGGTAAAAAGGAGAACCGAGTTGTATCAATCGACCTGGTAAAACCACAATCATGTGGCCAATAATAAGTAGTAGACCCAGTAGACTCCCAAGAAATAGCAGAAGACCAAATCTTCCTACAATCCAAGAGGTTCAAACTGAAAGACTAATCACTTTTGATAAACCTGCAGTAAATAAAAAAGGACAATGCAACAAAGCCATGGAATTTGTGCCTCTTGAAACCCAAATTGCAACAGTTCGTCAAGAAACACCTGTATACAACGATGTAGCCTCAGACTATGCTAATGAAACAAAGAAAAATGCAAAGACAAATGAGAATCCGGAAGCAATTCCAACAATTGACAGAACTGCATCTGGCTACTTCATCAATTTCGATGACTTTTCTGATGATCCAAGTGAGCATGAAGAAACGCCAGCAACAAAAACTTTCAAAGAAAAAATGACTGAACTTTTTCATCAACTAAAAGAAACATATCTGATTTCACCATGGATTGAATTTTGGATTGTGTTAGGTGTACTTTTCCTCCTACTTTGGCTCATCATGGTTCTATGTTTGGGAAAATTCATTGAAGGAAAATATAGTACAATGGACACAGCAAGTCAGAACATCAACTTGGTCCTAAAGCCTCACAGATCCTCTCACATCGAGAAAAGAGAACTGTCATCAGTGAACATCACAGCCAATCCAATACCCGGTGGGGTAGCATGGGACAAAACTGATTATGAAATTTATGGCCGATTGAGCTCCTGAAATATCCACATCAGTTCAAGGTTTCATTAAGTGACTTTGTGACACCAAGTACTTTCTCTGATGATTGGGACTTTGAAAATATTAATAATATGATGTCAGATTTAGTAATGTCAGCTAAATTCACAGAACATGATTATTTACAGGGTTCATCAAATTATGAAGAATTGTATTGCTATAATCATTTTGGTCATCACTATTTGAATAAATCTGCTAAACCTAGAATTTTTTTTACTTATAACCAATGGGAACATTGTCCAACACCGCCAAAAGGCAGCTCGAAAACATTTTATGAGAAATTCCAATACTTCTCAGGGTTTAACAACAGTGATCCAGAAACGTTTTATTTCAAAATGTTAAATAAGACAGGAATGAAAACAATGTTGACAAATACTAAATTGATTTATTCTGAAAAAATGTATGACAAAATGTCTACATTTGGTTTTGAATTTTGGAAAAACAACATTGAAACAAAAACCATCTGGGGTTCAAAAGAATGGCAGGTACAAGGTCGAGAAGCATTATTTAGAGCCTGCATGATCCCAGAACAAATAATATTCCTGAATGACACCATTCAGCAAACAACCTGTCTTGGTTTAGCCAAGATAAAAGATTTAAATAAACCGTCTATTCCGAAGCCCATACCTGATAGTAATAGCACTACAGATGTGGAGATAGACATATCCCATATTTTACACCAAAACAGAACAAATCCTGATTGGAAAAAATGGTTGATCTGGCCCACAGACACAAATAACCGTCAAGATAGATTCCTGAACAAAATACAGGGGTTCAAACAGACCAGGCCAGACCCAAGATATTCCCAGAAACAACATTCAGGGATAGTTACAACATACAGTGTAGGGAAACTATGCCTCGAATGGCTACAAAAATCCACACTGGCTGAAATTAAGCAACACTTATCTTTACTTAAAGACGGTGCTGACTTGTGAGATTTCATACTGGGACCTCGCAAACAACGTCAAAAACGTTTCATATACGCCGGTATATACGCTGCTTACAACGAAGCTTGGAAAGTAACACAAATTGAAACTGCAGAAAAAATACGAGAAATTGATCGTATAAATTTGGAAAAATCACTTTCTGCAGTGGACAATGGGTTAACGACTCTGTCCTCCAGAATATATTCATTGGACAGCATTGTATCATCTGCTATTGATATAATAGAGCAGGACTTACTAATGTTACAACATGGTCAGTCCCAATTGCGTTCTATTGTACAACTTGGCTGGACGTTGCAAAACCTGCATTCAGGCTATGTGCCATGGCGTCTAATCAACATAACGTCATTATTTTCTATCTTTAACCTTACTGATAAACAAATCAGTTTGGCACAAAAAGGAGCAGACTATACGATTCTGAGCATTGAAAAACTGGAGAGATTACCATTGACAATGTCAGAGAGACCTGTCATTGAATGGATAACAACTTTCCAGTTTAAGTATTGCCCAAAAAATATACCAGCAGGCCTGTATGAAAGGTTAGGTAAAGGATACATCAAGCCAACATGGAAATTACCTTATACACACAAATGTTATAGTGAAGGAAGAAAGGAGGCGTTTCTTAGTGGTAACAATTGTAAAAAAATCCCTAAGCGGTACACTTCTGTGTCAAGGTATTAACTTACATGGAGCCTGCGAAGGTTAATCAAATAACCTTTCATGTCACCTGCATGGCACTCCTGCGACACAGATAGAGCCATTTTTCAGACAGCTTTCCAACGGCAGCTACGTTCTAATAAGTGACCACAGCTGTTGTGGCATGGTGCCAGGAAAAGACTATCTCGTGAGCGTTACTTCCATGGTCACTTGCTGTATGCAAGTAATGTATCCAAACAGCAATCCAGACATGGAGGCGGCAATATGGCCTTCTTTGAATATCTCTTCTATTCGAATTGATACTTTAAGCAGAATGAAGTCTATTCTTTTACAGACAACTGTGCCTTTAACCTCGTCCAAAGAGACGTATGATCTGCAAGTTGCAAGGACAGCGGCAGAGATACATTCCCTATTATCGACAAATTGCCCCGTGCATTTCGTAGAAATGTTAGGTCAAATCCTAAACATGTCTGATACCAGTGGCATCGCACGTGTATTTAAGACAATTTTTTCAGGACTGTTAGCACCCTTTGAAACAGTTCTGGGCATTTTTCCGAATTTTGTCCATTCCTTTTTCGGCGGCCTGCCTCTTCTTTTGGGACTCGTAGCAGGAATTTTATTTTTGATCCTTCTGCTCTGATATGGCAAGCCAAGCAACAGACAAAGCTCCAGCTACAATGGAAGAGACGATCCTAGCAATACGCTACCGAGACCGAAGCACTAAAGTCCTCGGATTAGCCCGGCTAAGAGATCTGAATCAAACTTGGTTTCTTTCATTCAGACCAATCTGGCAAGATTGCATCTTACCTGTGCTTCGATGTCTGCTATGCGGAGAAGAATGCGTGTTGGACGTCTGTCGTACACTACCATCAGCAGTACCAATGGATATCGATACTTTGCTAGGTCCGGTAACGACTCATGCAACGTGTTGTCCCCAGCGGCTACCTATTCTGATGACGGCATTCGTTGAGACTTCACCATTACGAGTAGGTGGTGGTGAAGTACGAGAGGAAAGCAGCACCAAACAGGTACAGCCATCTGTGAGCATTGCTGATCCAAACATCGATGATAGCAACCATTCTCACATATGCATAATTTCAACTTTTTCGAACTTGGTCGAACTTTCACCTGATGTTGTAGACCAATTTTTCGCAAGCCTGTCTGATATGATGTTCTCCACTGAACAACAAGAATAACTTTAAAAAAACAACGAGCACACAGCGTTCCCTGAACTCTGAATTCGGCCTTCAGTTTTTGATAAACAAAACTACTGAAAACATTTGGAACTATTTTTTCCCCTGAAAGCGAAATTATTTTTTCCACTTCCAAAATATTTACCTTTTTCTGGCACATGGTACTCTGCTTAAAGTAGAACTATTCTTAGAGAACAGAGCTTCTATTTTTAGAGATACTAGAGACAATATTTTATCTCAACCTCTAGCACATGTACAGTATTGTATAAATACGTGATGGAATGGTCTCGACCTTCTTTTCTGTATTCAGAGCCATTTCATAAATGTAATTTTCGCAATTCATTCAGCTAATATTTATATATGCATTTCCTGTATGATAACACTGCTTGAAAAATGTACAGTATAAATACTCATTTTCGTGTATATACCATACACCATTTCAAATGCAATTTATGTATTTTGGGGTGGGTTGGAAAACACATGCATTGTTATATGTTTAGTATTGCTTAGTATTTAAGTAATGATGGACATTAATACGTGGAGTGGGTGTTGTGAATCTATCTAGGACCCTAACCAAGATATCCCCAACGCATGCCCTTATATGGTTATAACAAAACATATCCTTATAATGGCATAGGAATCATGTCCATATCTAGTCATAGCCCATGCAGTCCAAATACGGCATGGCTACTCCCATAGACTCCTAGAAAGTACAACGCGTTGTTTAAACAAACCAAGCCTCCAGCAGTCCGGGAAATCCCCCTGCTTTTGTTTTGATTTGCACAAGAACTCCTGGAGTCCAGAAAGAACTGTTAGTTCTTAGTGACGTCTTATGTCCAACCTTACGTCAAACCCGGCACCTTTCAGGTATAAATATACCAACAGTTGCCTTAAGCAAACACACGGTGGTTTGGAGCAGAGCGGCTATCTACTTGCCCTACGCCCAGCTGATGCGAGTGCCGAAGGAAGCCGACCCTCCCATTTGACGCACTGAGAGAGACGCTGTCTTTTCTCCTGCCGAGAAATCCAGCTCCGGTGTTTCCAGTCACCCCTGCGGGTAGCTGGGAGATCGAGTCCTGAGAGAGAGATACAAGACCTCCTACATTCTATTACCAAGGTACGGAGCACCGGGGTAGGCGTATCTTAGAAGCACCAGTTGAGTACATTTAGTCAATGATTTTATGTATGTATATATTTTATCCATTTTAAAGTATCATATGGCTAAGAAACCATATCAATGCTTTTACAGTATTATTTCATAATACTCCTTTTACTGTACGCACTTTACTTTATGATAAGTATTGCAATTGTGGCAGCTCATTTCTCTTGCATGAGAAAGAAGACTGCTCAATAAATAACACCTTTTATTGAAAACGCCCGTCTCTCTATTTCTCTGCACTCCTGGTGAAATTAAGCATGTACGATTGACTGAGTGAAATAACTGTCTATTGTTTTCACACGACTCTAGAGATATACTCTTTATTCTGAGGGAGCAAAGTTGTCATGTTTATGCGGTTGTCAGAAACTAATCCCTTCTTGTCTATTCAGGAAAGTTAACCCCTTCCTGTTCACTCGAGAAAGTTTCTAGTGACCTCTGAGCTAGCTGGCATAGTCAGTAGAGACCTAGATGACCTCAGTGCTACGTCTAAACTGCTGTTTATGTTATTTCAATGCGCAGAGCCTATTGGGAATATAGGAACAACACTACAGTATCTCCAACAAAATTGCTGAACAATTTACAATAATAAAAACCAGTTCCTGTTGCGTCAGATTTGCAAATACATTCGGTTCTTTGAACATACCTATTTACTGTTAGTCATAGACTTGAATGTTGTGGATTCAAGTTGTCCCCACAATCACTGGGAGCACCCACTTTGTTCCACTGGCCAAATACGAACAAGTTACTTATATGTAACAATTAACTAACTAGCTCATAAAGTTTCATCATTATTTGAGCAGTATATAATGCTATAATCCGAAAATTAATAATATGCTTTACAGATAGCATATAATACAAAAACAGATTAGGCTAGTAATGAAGAAAATAATATGCTTAGTAGCCCAAAGAGATGTTCAAGAAGTGAATAAGTACTTGAAGATGCCGGGTTAGAGGGCCCATAAAGTACCGTTACTAAAGAAAAGTGTTTGGGGTGTGACTTGTGAAGCCAAGATGGCGGACGTTTAGACCCTGAGCTCCTATGTGCAAGCCCTTAGTCCTCCTGTTATCGATGCCTCTACTCACCCTTCCAGCGGCCCCTTGAGCCTTCCTCGTCGGCTTGCTGCCTCCGCTTCACAGAGGAGGAAGATTTGTGTCATGGCAAGCCCAGAATTGAGAATTCCCAGGCTAGTGGTTTAGCACGCCCCTGTGACATACTCCGGCCTCCTCTGCCATGCAGACTCATGCTGCGCCATCAGGACGTGGCTGCAGTACCTGCACTCTCCAGTGAACCTGGAGACTGTGGAGCCACAGCGAGGACGAGGATGGCGGTGAGCTACGGCTGACCTAAACCCTGCCAGGTGTTGGGCCTTTGCTGCTGCGAAGATGTGTGGAGCCAGTGCCTTGGGGCTTAGGTGGTCAGTGGAGGCTTTACCCTTACAAACCTGAAATCGGCTGGCCTCTCCTAGACCTGCTGGATGCCTAGTTCCATGACCCGCTGGCTCACAGGTGGACTTGCCTGATGCTGGACATTAATTGAGCAATAGTGGCTAGAGCTGATCTGTTCCTTAGCTAATCGGAATAGAACATTTGCAATCCTGCCAACACAACTGGAGAGCTTAACAGCAGAACAGCTCTGAATTTTTACTGACCTTGCTAGGGACCAATAGCCCCCACCCAATCACTATCAGTGGGATACACAGCAGCGGAACGCCACTTGACGTGAAACTGTAAGCTTCAGCAGCGATTTGGGACAATTACTCTTCGCCCCTCATTGGAGGGCTGTCTTCCATTCTTTGCTGCCCTCATAGACTCCCTTTACCTGCTTTTGGCACGCATGTTACCAGTTGGTGGGCCTGCCCTGATGCTATCTGAGCCCTGGTCCCTATTCTGACTGCACGTCTTACATTTATAATCCCACAGGGCTGCCCACTTGGCCCTCTCTCCCTATCTAGAACCTTCTTTGCTTGAGGTACACCGTTTTACATTTCTCCATACTGGGCTGCTCATGCTGCACATAGGCACTGTGTCACTATCACGTGCTTAGCATCTCCGCAAGCAGTTCATCTCTTGGGGGCAGATTTATGTTTCCTGGCACATCCCTGCAAATCAGCAGGTATGCGCCAGCACTGTTCCAACCGTCCTATGTACAACATGGTGTGTCAAGCCTTACGCCTGCTTCAAGCAGGTACAAGGTTTTGACGCAGCAGCATCAGAAAAGTGACTAGGTGAAATCTTGTAGAGTGAACAGGCACTTTTCCGAGGCGTTCCTGTGGCGGAACGCCCCCCCTGCGCCGGAACGCCAACATGAAATCTGACGAGGGTTTCATGTGGTGCAGGGCTTTACAACGTGACGCATCTCCCTAGTTGCGTCAAGTTATAAATAGGGCGCAACGGGGCGCATGGTTTACGCCGCCGCTGCATCACAGATGTGACGCAACGGCGGCGCAAATGAGGTGCAAGGGGCTTGTAAATCTGCCCCCTCGTGTTCCTCATGCAGAAACTATTGCAGTCGGAACTACCCGGACTGGAGAGTTGTGATTTGCTGGGTCATGGAAAGAGTTTGCGCCATGACTATGATCCAGACACCACGGCGCTCATGAAAATCTGTGCCTTCACCCCCACTAGAGGGAGTATCTGCCTTCCCTCCACCACCTGCTACGGCAGACAAACAAGATTCTATATTAGCAGCGATCAACCAATCACGTCTCTTTCTTGAAAGCAAGTGTTGATGCATTGTCAATTGTAGTTTCTCTTCTCCATAAGGAACCGCGTAAACCTGCAGACTGGGTGTCTCAAGCCAAGCACTCCCTACAAGAGTTACAACCACAAACAGAAACTGTACAGAAGGAACTAATAGTACTATGCTACTTAGAGATTAGAGCAGAGGATGCAGCGGGCTATGCTGAAAGGAGCCACTTCAGAATCAATGGCTTCAGAGGACCAAGACACTGTGACCTACTTGGAAAAAGGTTTTTTTGACATCACAGGCACTCACTCCGTTCTTTTCTATAGAAAGGGCTCAGAGAATGCTGCGTTCTGGGCTTTGTACAGCAACTGCGTCGAGGAAAGCTTCTTTATTACAAAGACAGAGGTGCTTTTTCGTAGGAAGTTTGAAAAATGAGCCCGTTGTCTGTTGACAATCACTGCATAATGCTATTTCTGCCCAGTGGCAGTCCAATATCAAAGAGCGGTCTTCACTGAAGAGAACAGGATTTGACCTGCTCCCCTTTGTTTCCAGCAAAACTTTGTATCACAGCTCTGAAGAAATAACATTGATGACCAAGGTGGGCAGAAGTATGGGAATGACCACATCAGGAAAGAAGAGAAAGAGACCTGGGAGGCATGCCAGGTTGTCTGCCCATTTGGAAACGGTACCCTCTGAGAGCCAGCCAGCAGAAAGTCAATGATTGGCTCCTGAGGTTGCAGCAAGTCTTCGATTAATTACCAGAACAGTAGACAGTAGACTCAGAATATATGGACTCCTTGAGTGAGACTGATTCTAGCTCCTCCAGCTCTGTTCAGAGGTTGGCTAGTCCCCCTGGCTGATACCCCTCCTCCTGGAGTGTGAATGGTCCTCTCCCATAGCCACTGATAACTGGTTGTTTGGGGATCTAGGATTTTCCTCCTCCCATTTGTCAAATGGTGTATGCGACCCTGAGCGGACATATATATGATTTTCAAGTAGGGCTCTTAAACCTGCTAATCTCGCAGTATGATACAGTTGTGCCTCACCATGCCCCATACCATACCTACCATACTCGAGTGAGTTATTTACATTTGACCACTACGTGAACATGCCACCCCCATTAGAACATTCTACATTTGTCGCCTTGTGGAACCAAGGGCGGAGCCATGCAGCTTGCACCGCAGGGGAAAGAACTTCACTTCCCATCAGTCCCTAAAACCCGCCAGTGCCTAAGAGCGCGACGCTGACCGGCTGTGTAGGCCCTACCTTGTGGAGCCAAGGGGAGGGGGGGTGCTGAAGGACCAAGCTTGCACAGCAGGGGAAAGAACTTCACTTCCCATGAGCCCCTGCAACCCGCCACGCCTAAAAGCATGATGCAGACCCGTGGCCAAAGGTAGTCCCGTCCACACCCTTCATTACCCAAAAGAGGCCGCCCCCACCTCTAAGTTGCAGGTGTTTGGACTGCTCAATCAACTACAATCTATGGGAAAAGGAAGGCCAACCATCCAGCCCATGAGGGAGAAATATTTAACATCTTGGACTCGTTTTTGACAAGAGCCGCTAACGCCTTGACCAAGGAAATCAAACTCACAGAACGCCGCCTTTCTTTGGAGGAGGCAAGGAGCAGCCTGAAGGAGAATGTCGTGCCAAGGCTAGCTGCTGTACCCAGTGCATCTGTCAATGTCTCTCCAGGCACTATTGATGCTGACTTCACGATTTCAATCGAACCCCCAGTAAAGAAAAAAGGGGTGGACATAAGAAGAAGAGAGCCCCCTATGATTAAAAAGACTAACTGGGAGGCCAAATCTGGGAAACTACTATGTCGCCTGTGTCAGCAAACTATGACTTTAACCCTCCCGCAGGCGCTCTGCGATACTAATGGGAATGTCCTCCCAAGCCCCGCCGATAGCACAAAGTTTTGCGGAACTCTACACAGCACTGTATGCACCCAAAGAAGTGATCATCCCCATCTTGATAGATAGATTCCTTGACTATATTCCCCCAAGGGATGTAACGGATGATGCACGGGAGACCCTATACGCATCCATAATGTTAGAAGAATTAACAAAGACTGTAACAGAACTGTGCACCAGTCAAGCAGCCGGCCCTAATGGTAACCCTAGCTAATTCTTTAAGGCCTATATATCACAATTGGGACCCCCCCTCCTTAATACCATTTACGACACGTTAGAAATCACCAGCTTACCAGCAGATTGGAAACACATGGAGATCGTGTTCTTCCCCACGCCTCCTATCTCCCCATATCTCTCTCGAACACAGAGGCGAAGCTGCTTGCAAAAATCCTCGAAAACGGGCTACTACTACATATACCAGATCTAGTTCACCTGGATCAAGCGGGCTTCATGCTGGGCCGCTCCACCCGTCACAACGTTAAAAGAGACCATAATGTGATAGCAGTGGTGGACCGGCTAGGTAGGCCGGCAGCACTGTTATTGGCAGATATGGACAGAGCCTTTGATTCAGTCAGTTGGACGTACCTATTTACATTACTCAAGAGACAAAATTTAGGACCACGTTTTATAGCCTATATCCGTCTACTCTATAATGATTTTGCAGCGGTCCGATTTGCAGACTGTGTCTGGGCCCCCTTTTCTGTCCAACGAGGTACAAGGCAGGTGTGCCACCTAACCCCCTTACTATTTGCACTTGCGATTAAACCTCTGGCAATCTGGGTCCGTAAAGACGCATCTTTATCTGTGGCTTTGCATGGACGCCTGATATGTCGGATCGTATTGCATTATAAGCAGATGACATTGTATTTTTTCTCATAGATCCATATAGATCGGAACCCCGAATCCTACAGATAATGCGTGTATTTGGGGAGAATTCTGGGCTATATATGAATATACAGAAATCAATCACCTGGGCTCTACAAGGAACACTAAGGAGGAGTAAGTGGGCCACAAACATAAGGCATACTACAACGGGACTACATTACCTCTGGGTCTTCCTTGAGGAAGATCCAAAGCTATTGTGGGATCGTAACCATGAAGTCGCAACTGACAAGGTACGGTCAGATGTACAAAAATGGTCAGGACTACCTCTATCTTTATTTGGGAGATCGGTCATATTCAAAATGATCTCTCTCACATGACTTCTCTAGCATCTACAGCACCACACAATTCCGGTTCTTCTATCCTGGTTCTGCCAAATCAATGCTATCTTGGGACAGTTTATGTGCGGTGGTGGCGCTTCCCGTGTTGCACCTCGCACATGCTTTCCATCAACATACTGAGGAGTAGTAGCCGCTGAAGATATCCAGGTCTATCATGCGGCATCACATTTACAAGTGATAAATGCTTGGTGGTACGGATGACGAGATGACCCAGCCTATGCGGTAGAGCAATGGCTCCTTGATGACCCTACATGTACATCATACCTATACAGTCGATCAGATGTTAAGACCCTACCACCCGCCACCAGACTGGTAATACTCACACAGTGACAATCTCTCCGAAGGATAGGTTGGTGAGGGCGCCTCACACGCGAGATGCCTCTGTGGCGCAATAGACTACTGCCTCACCTGGCAAATCTTCAGGGCTTTCGAGGCTGGGACCAGATAGGAATCTCCACAATAGGGGATGTCGTGCACGGTCTTACCCTAAAATCATTTCAAGACCTCAGCCACGAATATTCCATGCCGAACACCCAGTTCTATAAATACCTGAAGCTCCAACATGCTATTACACTGCATATAGCCCAGATTGAGACGCTTCCAGATTTTAACCCACTAGAGGGCAAACTCTTGACAGGAGATCTTGTTGATCACAAAATCTCTAAAATATACCAATCTCTCATCACACACTGTACCACTACACTCGAAAAGCTGAGGACATCCTGACAGGTGGATATAGGTACCTTTGAAACGGATGACTGGGCAGAGGCTCTAGAATCCCCACAGGGCTAACATTTCCAGACGAATGAGATTAATTCAGTTCAGAATCCTTCAGAGAGCTTATTATACACGCTATAGACTATGGCTGGCCGGCTTGATAGAATCCTCCATAGGTTTGCGATGCAGGAAAGATGAAGGCACATTCATACTCACAACATGGTCATGTCTGGCGCTAGAGAGATTCTGCTCAGGGGTAATTACATACTTAGCTGACATTATAGGCTGGGAGCTTCCCAAATCCTGTAGGCCCTGGCTGGGTCTCATTCTTGCCAAGAGACATAGCAGACTATGGAAGAAGGACAAACCTCCGGCAATAGGGGCATGGAAAAAGGGGATGGACGTTTGCATGGGGCTAGAATTTCAGACTCGGGATGCCCACAGACACACACGAAAATATGTAGGAGATGGGCTGAATCCCGCGGACTAGTACAAGAAAACCATATGTCAACTTCGGATTTCATTGATTCTGTGTTCAAAACATGCAATCCTGTCTAATATGCCTATGGTTACTCTTTATAGACTTTAATGCTAACTGGGGACTGATTTTTCAGAATAAAATGACTCAGGAATTGGGTTATGATGTTATGATTGGTTAGCTAACAAGAGACATGATAATGCATGTAGCCCTCCGGGCCATTTTGACATAAATACAATAATTTGTTGTGCAAACCAAAAACTAACTCTGAAGGACTCTTCTAGAGACAGAATTTCTACCTGTCATGACGATGTCTAATGTAGTAAAATGGAGCATATTGTTATGGTATTGCTGCAGCCCCTACAGAATAAAGTAGAGAAAATAGAAGAGAGTCTTTCTATCATTACAGCTAGCTATAGATTGGAAGGGTGGCCACGGCATTCAGGGAAATAGTGGCAAACAAGCCCACCGTATAGCCTCTCAGCAGTATCAAAGGACAGTACAGGCAACAGAGGGAGATGGACGAAGGGAGGGTACGTTAATGCAAACCTTTCAAGTTGAACTCCCACCAAATTCTTCAGGGCTTAGCCATCTGGGTCAGGCCTCTGAGGTTCAGACAAATACCTCTATAAGCGCCCCTTTAGCTCAGATGATTGAGGGGTCAGGTGTATATGGATTATGAGGCAATGGAGCTGAGAACCAAAGAGGAGTAGGCAAGGAAGGGAAGGGCATCAAACGAGGTAAATCTAAGGGACAAAGGTTGAACCTCCTCCTTGCAGATTGCCCATACATTCTAATACTAGCCAACACATCAGAACTAAATCATATGTAATCGGAGACTATAGAGAGGCCTATGACATAAGTCACTCATTGGTTAGCTAGAAATACTAGGGCGACCTTTGCTTTTTATGGTCACATAATTATGTCCAGGGGAGTCCCATGGATAGGCAAAATATAAGAGAAGTTCCTTCAATGGCCATATACATCAATAATGTGTATGCATCTCTAAATGTCCAGATAGAGTGACAGTAACAAGTTAATTAAGGACACTGATTATTCAAAAATTGTGTTTATTTTTCTTTTTTTATGTATATATAAGTTCATATAAATACTGTTTTGAATCAAAAAATTTTTACATAGAAAATCCATCAAATAGTTACAAAAGATCACAAATCATACATTACAATCATATAAATAGTCGAAAAATAATAATACCCCTCGGTAACAATCAACCAAGCAACTTACTTACGTGCTACCAGTCATACTACAACCATACCACATACTAAGATGAAAAGAAGGAACTGGATTCCAATTAGCTGGATAACAACGCTAATACTATACAAGGGCCACTAGATGTAACAGTCGGCCCTTGTAGCAGGTCTACGCGCGTTTCGGTGGTTCAAGCCACCTTCCTCAGGACCTTGTACATCATCAAGTGCAGATACCAGGGGATCAGAACAAAAAAAGAGAGAGAATAGCCTAAGGAAAAGGGAAGAAAACAAGTCTGTCACTCCAAAATACACAAAAATTGTATATGCAAAAACATTAGACATTCACTGTTAGGCAAGAATCTGGGAGCTCATCAACGTGACCATAGAGAAGGAGTCCTACATCTCACAAGATATATTTCTATAAATCTAACTTTTGGCAAAAAATGAGACATAGATTAGCCAAAACTGTGGCAGAGAGAGGACATTTTTTAAAAAGGTCAATAGTAACAAATCGTTCTCAAACCCTATTAGTGATCCCTACGTAAGCAAGGATAAGACTACAGCCATAAATTTACTACATATAAAAAGAAGTGGGCAACAAGGCATAACCTGATCTAGTTCGAAGAAATTTGAGCTAATAATGACACATCATGGCATGTAATGATATACTTACAATATAATATACGAGTATCCTTTCAAAAGGAATATATAATCAGTAAAATCAAGAGTAGGATGAAATCCGGTGCACAGCTTCTACATAAAATTAAAAAAGACTTTTAGAATAAAGTGTGCTCTAAAGACTAGCTGAAACTAATGTGTGTTCCACAATTGGAAAGCTTACCAGTGGTACCACTCACGATGGAAACAGGGGACAGAAAAGCTAAAACGCTTCATATAATGGATTCGATAATCAAACTGTTCCGTGTTGCTGGCTGCAGAAAAAACATATACAGAGCCAGGGGGTCATACTTGGTGTGAAACATATATGGGAAACACCAAGATTTATATAAATGCCTCCTAACGGACCACTCTTCATTTAATGCTGTTAATAATCAGGTTCACCGATTGACATACCCAAATAGTCGCAGGATGTCCGTGCTGATAAGGATTCTCAATGTACTCATATATTTGGTATTTATCAAAACGAGGATCTCAATTAAATACGGACGGCGAGGGAGCTAAGTTCTGTTGCTTCTGAATCTATAAAGGGGTGAAAAATGTATAGAGAAGTCCTCTTAGTACCGGTACCGGTACACAATTTGGAGATTTCTAAACCATAACAAAAAATAAATAAGCTTACTTCTGTATATGGTAAATAAGCCATCCATAGGTAGGGTATAGTTTTCAACACCAGCGACCCTGAAAGTTAAAAGAGGTACGAGCGTTATATGCGTGCAGCATACAGCAAGGGTCTACTATGGAGGAGTATGCGCTATTAATAGCAAAAGTAGCATCGACCAGAAACACATACTAAAACATATGGCGGTCCATGCCCCGGTGAAGAATGGTGACTTCGATCTACACATCTTACAAAACCCCCGGGTGCGTGCGCATTTACAAAAAAAGCCCGTCAGTAGCGAGTAGCTCATTTGTCAAGGGCATGTTAACAGCTTAGGCAAGTCTCAACCCATATCTCAAATGTGATAGCGATAGCTATTCCAAATTCCTACATCCAAAAATATCACTCTAGTTTGCTTACTTAGTGATTCGCGGCGGTGCGGCGTGATCCCTCTACGTCGGAAGAAACCCTCAGCGGAAGATCACAGAAGCCCGTCATGTTTTATAGCTACCGCGATAGGTCCTAAAATCACGCGGGAAGTTTACAAAGAAGCGTAACAGGTAGTGGGAGTCTCCCATCATAGGCATAGAAAGAGGACTACGAAATAGCGTCCATCTAACTAATGCCTGACAATAAGGGCCGATCAAGCCACAATTATAAGCATGCCAGAATGTCAGGTCAACACGAACAACAATTAAAGTGAAAATGTTAAATATATAAAAATACTAAAAAAGTTTAAATCAATACATATATAGTTCAAGGGAAGTGCAAAATACGTAATGGTTTAGAAGAATCTCCCATCATAGACAGGGACAATATACTAAACAAAAAAGAAAAAAGACTCCCAAGTAGCGTCCATCTAACCAGTGTGGAGTCACAAGAGATGGAGTCATTTCACCATCTAGATGAGATGGGAAAGATTGAAATAAATTTCATAAATCAAGTAAATAACATGTATCATAAATGAATCAATGCATGTCAGAAGTCAAATTCGCTAAAGAGAGGGAAATAGAATTCCTATATGACACACTCCCTACTGAACCATTTGCTACAGTGAAGGCTCACAAAATTAGGGGGCAGGATATGTACTCTAAGTGTTCCATGTCAGATACCCAAGGTGGCACATGATGAGTCAAGACAAGGGTTCATTACTTGGTCACATACCAAGATAACCCTTCATTTAACCCTCGCTTGACGCTATCCAAATGGTAAATCCAAAACGTTTCACGTTTTTTACGCGTGATTTCGCTCGATTGTCCTATTTTAGTTATAACCTTTTCAAGGATAGACCATTTGATCTCATTCTCTCCATGAGATTTCTCAATGCAATGTTGAACTAACGGAGCTGACAACTTGTTGGTCCTAATAGCGGACTTATGTTCGCTGAAGCGGACGCGAAACTCACGACCCGTCTCACCAACATAAGCCAGACCACAGTCGCAGAATAGAATGTACACGATGTTGCTACTGCGACAGTTTGTGAGAAAGCGCAGCTTGATCTTTTTTTCATTGTAGGTCACTGTGTCAGATGTGATCGCTGAATCACAGGCGTGGCAAGAGCCACATCTGTGATTACCCATTATTGCAGGAAGTCCAGTAATAGAAAGCTGGTTGTTCAATTGAGAATTTCTCGAAGGGGGTCTGGCATGAACCAGCATATCCCTCAGATTTCTGTTCCTCCTATAAGCCAACAAGGGGAGAGGAAGTGGAGAACCGTTCTCATCC
The DNA here is from genome assembly GCF_964261635.1 of Lissotriton helveticus. Lineage (NCBI taxonomy): Eukaryota > Metazoa > Chordata > Amphibia > Caudata > Salamandridae > Lissotriton > Lissotriton helveticus. The sequence goes on from NC_136059.1 coordinate 279,538,754, forward strand.
GAGTTCAAAATTCTCCAATTTTTATTGATAATATTACGAACCTTGTGGTTCAATGTGGAATGATTGATCACACATGTGATTCGATCATGTTTGGTTCGGGAATTACCTCGCAGAAGTGCAGATCTATCATAATATTTGGCCCTTTTGTAGGCTTGACGCACAAGGCGATGTGGATAGCCCCGTTTGATTAGTCTTTCTTTGAGTGCATCTCCATATTGATGGAATGAGCCAATATCTGTACAATTGCGGCGAATTCGTAAGAATTCGCCGAAGGGTATCGATTCCCTTTGGCAGGTCGGATGGTAACTGCCAAATTCCAAAATGGTGTTTTTAGCGGTACTTTTCCTAAATAGACTGACTGTGAGGTGTCCATTGGTCCCTGCAATGCTGATGTCTAAAAAGTCAACTTTTAGACTACTCCGGTTCATAGTGAACCTCAAGTTGGTGTCACTTGCATTGAGCCAAAGGAAAAAGGCTTGTAGTTGTTCTTCTGGTCCTTTCCAAATAAAAAAAATATCATCAATAAAACGCTTCCAAACAGAAATATTCTCAAAAAATGGAGCCAGTTCGTTGTAAATGTTAGTTAGCTCCCATTCCCCCATGAATGTATTTGCCACACTCGGGGCACAGGAAGCCCCCATAGATGTACCCTGAATTTGCTTAAAGATCTTCCCATTGTATTCAAAAAAGTTATTCATAAGTACAATCTCCAAACATTGGAGGATGAAAGCATCAGGCCGATCGGAAGGGTGTCTCATGAGAAGGTTGGACACCGACTGTAACGCCCGACATTGAGGGATGTTGGTGTATAACGCCTCAATGTCGAGCGTCACCAGAATGTCTGTGTCAGGATTGAATGGCAAACCCTCTATTTTGTTAATTATATCCCCGGTGTCACGGATATAAGAGGCATATTTCTGAGTTAATGGACACAAGAATCTATCCACATACTTTGACAGTGGTTCAGTACAAGAACCAATAGTCGAAACAATAGGTCGCATTGGTGGATTGATTTCTGACTTGTGGGTCTTAGGGAGACCATACAGAACAGAAGTGGTGGGAGTTGTTCTGTTAAGAAAAACATACTCATCTTCACAAATATAACCATCTGAGAAGGCCACCTGAGTTATTTCTTGGATGTGTCTAGTCAGGCGGTCCAATTCCTTACGCTGGGCAGGTCTATAGTGGTCTGTTACAGCTAGCATTTCCAACATTTTGTCATCATAATTTGCTTTATCAAATACAGTAATACCCCCGCCTTTATCACAAGGCTTAATAATTATGGAGGGATTATTCTTCAATTCATTCAGAGAAATTATTTCTGAATGAGAAAGGTTGGGTTGAGGGGTATAGGTGTTTTTTATAACCCTCGCAATATCTTGGAGGACATTCTGTTCAAAAATGCGTACCTCTGTACCTACCATGTCCAAAGTCGGTGTAAAGGTCGATGCTGGTTTGCAGCCCGACAGGTTAATCGCTTCCTCACCGGGTGGACGATCAGTGAAGAATCTGTTTAACCTGACTTTGCGGAAGAAAGCAAAAAGGTCTTCATGTAGTTTGAATTTATTGAGATGAATACTTGGAACAAATGACAAGCCCCTACTGAGTACTTTCGTGTCTTCAGGTGTAAGATTCATAGAGGACAAGTTGTAAACGGGTAAGTCATTAGTAGATGTAGAAATCTCTACATCTTCTACCACCAATACTGTTGGTTGCGAGTCCTTACGTATTGTTGTGGAGGTTGAGGGTTCATTTGGGCATGGGCCGCTTGATCTTGCCAGCGGACGTTCCTTCCCCTGTATTGGCCCCGGGGTAAAAATGGATAGGTACCACTTCCAAAATCATAGGTGGTGATTGCACAGTCATCAATTTGATGATAGGCAACTGGTGGAGCATTTGCTTAGAAAACTATCCACATTGCCACAATAGGCAGTCAAATTCAAGTTCTTCTTCTGGGATTTTTCTACCAACCAATGCGCCCAAGATCACAGAGAAGGGGTGGAGTAGTAACATTAGAGCAAGTTATTTCCCCAGTATAGGCAACATAACACATAACACAGAATCTAATAGGTTTGGAGTAAGTAACAGAAATATATTTGAGCCATTGGATGGGGGGGGGGGGCTAACACCAAGAGCTGAGAAAAAACAAAAGTTGAGAATGATCACATGGAATGTTGCTGGACTGAAACATGAAAGGAGTAACCCTGATTGGCTCAGGGTGGTGTCAGGGTTTGCTGTATCATGTTTGCAGGAAACCTGGGAAACCGGCAAGGTTTTTTTAGACGGGTTTTGTTGATACCAAACACTTGCTCCCCCATCAAGAGTAGGAAGAGCAAGATGGGACATTCTAAGCATGACAGTCAATACAGCAAACTTTAAGGTCTTCAAATTTGGAATGAATCCCAGTACTTTCATATTCTGCTCTGGGAAGGTCCCAATGATTGGGACTGGATGTTAATAAACTATTACAATAATAACTCTGATGGTAAAATTGCAGAAGTGGTTGGAGCATTGAAAAAAGAGATACATTCTTTGTATGAGGTTCAGCCTAAACAGATTCACATGATGCGGTTAGGCAATTTTAATGCCTACAGCTGTGATCTGATGTATAAACCAGTTTGTGGGCTAATTGACGAGGAAGGGGATGTGATTACCCACATCACTCACAGTGACCATAGCAATGCACTCAATAGGGTGTTAACTGTTAAGAATTTAGAAAGTATGAACCCAGTTGAAATTCATTCGGGTATATTACATAAGACTTTTGGGTGCCAGGAAAAGGGTTCTACTATTCACTATATAGTGCCATTCAATACTGTTGGCAGCTTGCTGACTCAAGTTGAAGTGAGGTGCCTAAACTTCAGCGATCACAAATCCCTCGCCTTCATGATGACATGGGTAGCTAAAAGTAAGATATCTGAGGATATGGTGCCTAAACCTGCCCTAGTAAGGAGAAATGGTTTTACACTAAAATGGGAAAAGGAGGACAAGGAGCAATTCCTATCCACAATCTTGCCCCAAAGGCAGACGGAAGTGATGGTCTGTCTGAACCCTAACCATGAGTCGGGTTCATTACTGGAAGCTTCCAAAGTGCACCTAGCCCAAATTAAAACCCAACTGGTGAGACCATGCTCCCTCAAGCTCTCCTCTAGAGTTAGATGGTTCAATACTGCTTGCTTACGAGCACTACAAAGTTCACACAATGCATTGAGGGCAATCCCTAGAGATAAGATCCTAGTTCGGAGCTTGCGTGCACAATATAAGGAACCACCGATTGAGACTAAGAGACCTTAGAGCGAATGCCTGGGAGAACTTGAGATAGGCAACACTAGGAAAAGACAACAGATAATTCTGCAATGTGATAAAAGCCCCTGTTCTGACAGAGGAAAATGAACGTTTCTTAGATGTTCATGTAGAAGATACCTGGATTGCTTATTTCTCGAATTTATTTGGGCTAATTGGTGAGCACTTACACTCCCAATTCATATAGAGGCCGATAGATCAGGGTGACAGCCTGGTCTGCAATTTGGTGGAGATAAGGAATGGTTTCTCTCAATGCAGTAGAGCTAAGGCTCCAGGTCCGGTTGGGTTTCAATAGATTGCTTCTTGGAATATCCAGACTTATGGGCCCCTCTACTAACAAACCTTTTCAATGCTATTGAGAAGATGGGACCACCGGAGTCCTGGGCTAAAACCATAATAATCCCCATTCATAAGAAGGGTGATGAGGCCTTATCCAATATTTGTAGACCTGTCTGCCTGCTGGACAGTACAGCTAAACTAATGGGGTGGCTTTTATTGAATAGGTTAGAGGAGTGGGCAGAAGAGAATAACACTCTTATAAAGAAACAATATGGATTTGGGAAAGGGACAGTAAACCAATGGTGTGGTGAGACAGAATATTGAATTAAAAATTTCGACTGACCATAATATCTAGTGTTAACATTGTAGAATGGAAACATCGAGTGCAAGACTATCAATTTAGAGGTAAGAAATATTGATTTTTTTAAATATAAAAGTCATTAATTTTGTTTGTAAAAATATAGTTGTTTAAAATGTCATTATTTAATTATTTTTATGTTTTGTTAGAATATATTCGAAAGGGTTGATTACAATGTTCTTTGGAAAGGCTCCGAATCGCATTCAGCAGACCCGAATCCGATTCGGAACACGTCTTTTCAACTGTTTTGGAAAGCTTTTCGAAAGACCGATTACAATGTTCGCTAAGTGTTCGTACTTTCCAAATCGGTTACGAATGGCATTTGGAGGATCCGAGTCATTTGGAGCCAAATGCCACAGGTCAATGGTTTATCTTTCTGACCGATCGATTACGATGTCAGGTTTGGAGTGCTTGTCCAAATCGGTTGTTCCAACACAAATCAGCTGTCGGAATCTGGCTTTGGGGGCCCGTAGCAGGCCCCCTTCAACTGAAGCCTTTCGAATAGGGCCCGTGAGGGTATCTAAGAAACCCCTCTTTGTAACCATGCATAGTGTGGAAGGCACCATGGGGTGCCCACCACAGGGTGCATACATTTCCGCACCCACCCCTTTCTTCAATGGGAGCCTGGGTAATCAGTCGGATCACAGGCTCCCCTTGGTCAACGGGAGTCCGACCGAATCGTATTCAGAACAATCGTAATCGGTCGGTCCGACTCCCCAAATCGGATTCGAAAACCATTCCGAGACTGATTCGGTCAGAATGCTTTCCGAACTACATTGTAATCGACCCCTAAATGTATATGACATAATTTTTATTGTTTAATTATTGTTTATGTTTTTTACTAAATTATGTAATTTTTTAGTAGTTATAAATGTAATTTAATTTCATTTTGTGTTTTTCAGTTCTGTAGCGGGTTTATAGAGATATAGGGTGGGAAGTAATTTAAGTATAATAAATGAATGTTTATTTTTCAATTAATATTATTTATTTAATTTCATTTTGTTAATTGTGTTATTAATTTCTTTATGTAAATATTTTTTGCAGGTTAGTTGTGAATTAATATTGATAATTATGTTAAATGTGTATTTTTTAATTTTTTAGGTACGGGTTGTGGGGTTATAGGGGTAAAGGGTTGGAAGTTGTGTGGCTCACTGGTTAGAGGCGGCAGACCCGGAAGCAGAGGGCGGCCCGGGACCAGGGTTCAATTTCCGACGCGGCAGGGTCGTGGACCAGGGTCAGCGGACTCGATAATTCTCGCCTCGGTGCCTACTCTAACCAGGGATCACACTCGGCAACTCTGGGCATTAGCTTGCCTCAACTCCACAACGGCCCCCCACATACGCCGGGGATGCCTGGTTTCACCTTGGAGATACCCAGTAGGGACCATCTCACAGGGAAAGCCAGGACGGGTTTCCCAGCGGTCTACAGCGCTAAGATACATGGGGTGATACATGCGCTTTACAAGACATCATTACATCATTACAAGTAATGTATTTTTGATTTATTCATAATTAGTTGTTAATTAATAATAATGAATTAACTGCCAATTAATTATGTTAATTGTGAAATTGATTTTTTTTAGGTGTGGGTTGTGGGGTTTATAAGGGTAAAGAGTGGGAATTAATTTATAATTTTTCCATAATTAGTAATTATTTGTTGATTAATATTAATTATTAATTATGTTAATTGTTCAATTAAAAGTTTTTTAGGTTTAGGTTGTGGGATTTATAGGGGAAAAGGGGAGGGAGTAAATTATTTTATAATTACTTGTTAAACAGTGATAAATATTTAACTGTATATTAATTAATTTAATTATGTTATTATTTTTTGTTTCATTTTAGCTAGGGGGTTGTGGGGTTTATAGGTGTAAAGGGTGGGAAGTTAATTAATTTTAATGAATGTATATGTAATTTTTCATAAATATTATTTTTTTAATTGATAAATAATGATGTTAATTGTGAAAGTAAATATTGTTTTAATTTAGATGTGGGCTGTGGGTTTTGTAGAGGTATAGGTGTATAGGGCAGTAGGCCAATTAATTTTACATTTTTAAAATTAAATATATTTATATTTTTTATTCAACATATATTTTAATTGATTTACTTTTTTTAAATTGTTTTCATTTTGTTTAAGATATTTTATTTGTTTTTAATTTGGCACTGATTGGAGTAGGAGGCGTAAATGTTTCCCCTCTGTATTTTGCAATGTTATATTTTAATACATTTTATATTTATTGTAGTAGTAAATCCCATTTTTGTGTGATGTAAAACATGTGTTACTATTGTGTTGTGTTAGGTGGTGTGTTAGGTGGGAGTACTTATTTTTATATTTATTTAGTATAAAAATATTTTTTTTTAATGTAGTGGGAAATTTATATGCATTTATTTTATTTTTTAATAATTTATTTTAGGTTGTAATTTATATAATTATGTGTTTGATTTATTATAATAATAATATTTTAAAAAGTTCAATATTTTTTGTTTATAAATTATTTTTCATTAATTTGTGAAAAATATGTGTTGTTTACTTTTTATTTTAAATTAAATTGGTTTCCTTTTGTAATATTTCATGTTTTTGGTGTATTTAAATACGTGTACATATATTTTTGATAATATATTGTTTATGATTTTTACATTATATTATTATTTAAAATATTAGTTTATTTATATTTTTATATATATGTATGTTTATATATATATGTGTGTGCGTGTTTAAATTTTTTAAAGTACGTTTATTTTTGTAAACAATATTTTTTTCTCAATATTTTTGTACTGACCTTTTTAAGTATAGGCTGGTGATATTTTTGTATCCTATAGTTTTCCCTTGATATTTTTTACATCAATATTTTTGAGGTTGATATTCTGTCAGTGCCTCAACGTAAGCATGATAATTGTTAATGCACTGGCAAAATAAAAGTCACAATCTGTATGTTCTTTATGGGCCTCTCAGTGGCTTTCAATTACGTCACCCATTCGAATTTATGGCAAATAATGGAAGAAATTGGTATAGATACAATAATTATTGATTTCATCCGACAGATTTACTCTCAGGCCACTGCTTGTGTGCGATATGGGAAGAAAGAAAAGTGCACTAGGTCCTTCGGAATCTAGCGGGAAGTTAGACAGGGCTGTGTCCTGGCCCCGTTTTTTTTTTTCACTATACACAAATGGGGTGGAGGCAGCTCTTACAAGGGTAACAAGAGATGTCCCATACTTTGGGGGTGATTATGAAGGCGGGGGGACCCCGGGAATCGGGACCGCCCGCCCATATGGCGGCAGTCCTGCACATGCAATTATAATGTGACCGCCACTGTGGCAGTCGCATTGTGCATGTTTACCATTGTGGCGGGTGCTGCTGGCTGCAGCATCTGTTGTGCATATCCCTGCCCTATGTGGCAGGTACCCTGGTGCAGGGAGCGGTAGGGGGCACCATAGGTGCCCCACAAGTGAACAATTCCCATGCCCCTGCACAAGTCGGGCCGTTGCAAAGTACATCTCCGCCAGCCTTTGAATGGCGTTTGAACCACTATTGAAAGGCTGGCTTGATGCAGCATCCAACTGTGGCGGACGGTGCCTGCTAGCATTCTAGGCATGCTGGCCGGGTCCGACAGGCAACCGTAACGATTGCCGGTTTCGGACCTGTGGCGGACGAGCTTTCCATCTTCCAGCAAATTGCCCGCCATCCTAATATGGCGGGCGGAGAATGGCCGCACAATGGGGTTGAACCTGACACCGGCAGGCTGCCGGTGGGGGGTTCACCGCCATCATAATAACCCCCTTTATTTCTGTCCCACTCCTAATACTCCTCTACGCAGATGATGCAGTGCTCCTAGCTAGAACAGGGAGGGCATTGCACATACCAATAGAGGAGTACACAAGATGTATGCATAGTTGGGATCTACAGGTCAATGAGTTGAAAATCCTATCTATTGGTGACAGGGGCTCTCCCAAAGAAGCTCTCAAACTTTATATCAGGCTCTCTTACCTGGGTATTTTATGTGACAGAAAATATGCCTGGAACAATTTGTTAACTAGCAGAGAACAGTGGGCATTTTTTCTTTTGTCAAAAAGCTGGGATCTAAACCTATTCCTGAAATACTGCAAGTATATGTAGCTAAAGCTATTTCAGTAGCCATGTATGGGGCAGGGGTATGGGGTTTTGTGAAAAAAGATGCCTTTCTCAAAAGGCTATAAGCTCTTCCAAGCAGTTGTTCAAACTACTTTTGTCGCACAAAGCTGAATGTTCGATATGTGTCAGATCTGCCTTGCACCAATTGTATTGTGATGCTCCATATGGCTTAGGTCCACGGTTACCCTGCATCAGGTCATTCTGAAGGATTGCTTAGAGTTGGACTCTGCTAATAAGATCCTGTGGCTGGAGCATGTCAAGCATACTCCGGGGTTTACTAGATTTGTATGAGAACCCCCTCCAATTGTGCCCTCATTTCTAAAGCCAGGATTAAAGAAATTTTCATTCAGAAAATGAAGGTCCGCAGAAGTGAGGGCAACGGTAACAAAGCAACTGTGAAGCATTATTTATTGACCTGTTGTGTGGCGTTTTAAGCTCTGAGTGAATTTTCCCGATTCACGCCCTTATATAGGTACAATTCACATTGCCCTTATATAGGCATAGAAATCAAACCCTTATTCAGGCATAGCCCATGCTACCCAAATACAGGCATGGCTACTTCCACCTGTACCAAACGTCACAACGACTTCTTGGAAAGCCAGCTTAAGCAGTCAGGGATTTCCCCTTGCTTGAATATTGATTTGTCCAAGAACTCAGTTACTTTACAAAGAACAACTATTCCCTAGGGGTTCTTTCCTGGCGTTCATATGCCCAACTTTACGTCAAACTATGGCATTCCTAAACACCTTCAAGGTATAAATATACCTTCACTTGCTCTAGCAAGATACGGTGGTCCGGAGCAGTTCGAAGATCTACTTGCCCGACGCAGCTCGCTACAGCAAGGGCAGAAAGAAGCGGACTATCCAGCTGACGCACTGATCAGGAAGCTGCCCTTCTCCTGCCGCGAATCCAGCTCCAGTGTTTCCGGCTCCCCTTGTGGGGTGTTGGGAAATCGAGTCCCGAGACAGAGATACCAGACCTCCTTCATTCGAAACAAGGTATGGAGCTGATTAGAACCTAGAGAAACCTTTGGTAGGTTCTTGGCAAAAACTAAACCTATGCTACACAATACTTACTTCTTCCCTCGCACTAGACTTAGGTTAGGTACATTGGGGTAGGCGTATTTTAGATGCACCAGTTGAGCATTTTAGTCAATGTTATTTATGTAAGTATTTTTATATGGCTTAGAAACCATACAATGCTCTTACCGTATTATTTCATATTACTGTTTACGGTGTACGCATTATACTTTGCAGTCTGCATAACGATTGTAGCAGTTCACAGCTCTTGCATGAGAAAGAAGCCTGTTCAATAAACCCTTTTTATTGAAAATGCCCATCTCACTATTTCTCTGCAACTCTGTAGAAACGAAGCCTTCACGATTGATTGAGTGAAATACTTATCTATTGTTTCTGCGACTATGAGAGATATATTCTTATTCTTGGGAAACAAAGTTGTCATGTTTATGCGGTTGCCAGAAACTAATCCCTTCTTGTGTATTCGAGAAAGTTTCTAGTGACCTCTGAATTAGCTGGCTCAAACACAATTAAGTTTAGTATATTCGATAGAGACCTAGTTGACCTCAGTCCTATGTCAAATCTATAGGATATATGAGGAGGAGCTTCGCGCGCAACCGTGATGGTCGCGTGAGCACAGGGCTCCCGGACCTTCGCCACCTCCGGCACTTATCCTGACTATAATCCTGGTTATGACGACGGATCGTTGAAGATGCAACCTGGCTGATATGATAGCTGCTTTCAAAAATTGATTTGGTCCAAGGGAACCGATTTTATGACAACCTGAACTTTCCTGGCCTGCTCCATGGATCTACCCCGGGCTCGATTTGATGATCTGCCCGGGCGGTAATTGAACAACAGCGGATGCCCTGATCCTACTCTCGACCCTGGACTTGGCTTTCGGTTTCGCTTTTGGCCTGGACCCTCCTACGCAGCGTATTTGACCCTGCTGCCCACGGTTAACTTCACTCCATGGTCCCACTTCAGGGCCAGGACCGTGTATCACCGCTCGGTGTGTGACGTGAGACACACTGTCTTTTGGTTGGGCATCTGTGGGTGATTTCGACACAGCCATTTTCACCAGATCTCAGGGTCCCCTCGGGGGCGCAGTTTCCAAGATGGCCGGCAAAACCGAGGTTGAAAAGCGAAAAACCAAGACTGTCCACCGTGGGGGCTCCATACAATCTAATGTCATGGACCGATACACTCATCCTAAGGGATCCCCCGGTGGAACGGTCAAGCCTCCGGTGGACAAGGGAGATGATCCTACGGCAGACGAAGACCTGACTCTGCACGATGTTATGGGCGCCATTGCGAGTATGAAGACTTCAATCGGTGTGCAGTATGAAACCCTGGCACAAAAACTGGATACAGTGGCGATCGATGTCAACTTGATCAGGGTGGATTTAGCTAAGAGAAACGAAAAAGTGAAATCCCTGGACTTGAAGACTTCTAGCCTCACGTCGGATGTCTCCGACCTACAAACGGAGGTCCGTAATCTACGGTCCTTGAATGACTCCTTCTCCTGCCGTTTGGAGGATTTTGAAAGTCGTGCAAGGCGGAACAACGTCCGTATTGTGGGTGTCCCTGAGAATTCAGACAACTTAAATGTTGACCTCATCGTGGAGGACCTCATCGTCAACCATCTCGCACCCAAAGGCCTGAGTAAATTGTTTGCGGTGGAGCAGGCACACAGAGTGCCGGGTGGTAAACGTAAGCTGGGTGCTACCCCGCGACCCATAATCGCCAGGATATTTAATTTCCGTGATCGGGACGCTATCCTGCAGGCGTCGCGCTTGGGCGGCCCCACTAAATTTGAGAATACGACGGTGAGTTTCTACCCAGACTTCACTCAGTTGGTGCAGAAACAAAGGATGGGGTTTCAGGGAGTTGAAGAGACGATTGAGAGACAGGGACATGAAATACGCAATGCTATTTCCAGCTCGGCTATGTGTGGAACATGGAGATCTGACGTTCTTCTTTGATCACCCTGAGGCTGCAAGTGACTGGCTTGACACACTGCCCAGGCAGCAGGAACACCCTGAACACTCCGGCGGAGCTGGAGGTGGCCTGATGGAACAGGAATAGTAACGGGGCTTGGTTCGCTGGACTACATATTGATCTTTCAGCTATGGTTTGATGATCCTTTAACTTGCTCTCTTGAGGTGGTTCTCCAGGGGTGGCGGAGGGAGTGGGTTTCTTCCTCCTCTGGGGTTTCTTTTCGTAGATTAGTTATTTGCTAGGGCGACAGGCACACTGCAAGTTGGGGGGGCCTTTGAGTCCAACACAGGGGTGCAGGGTGGGGGGGTTTATTTTGAGGATAGGTTGGGGGGAGGAGGGGGGGGAAGTTGTTACGGTTTGGTTCATTTCAAGGTACTATATTAATGGACTTTTGGACTTGGCTGTCGCGACCGCTGTGGGGTGGATGCTGCGAACACGTTTGGGATGGGGGTAGGGGGCTAAAACTACTATGTTGGAATGTCAACGGGTTGGGGGACAGGATAAAACGTGGTGTGGTGTTACAACTCTTGAGACGTCTCTCCCCTGATGTTGTGCTGCTGCAAGAGACACATTTGATAGGTAATACATGCCATGCCATGAATCAAAGGGGCTACCGTCTCCTGGCACACTCTGGCTTCACCACCGGCTCTAGGGGGGTGGGTATCTTGGTCAGAGTCTCCCTCCCTCTTGAGATCGATGCTGTCATTCTTGACGACAGGGGGCGATACGGAGGGGAAAGTCATCACTTTGCTCTCCGTTTATGTCCCACCTGGCCTTCAGACTACGACTTTTGCTGACTTGGGGAGGGTGGTACTAGGGCTCCCAGAAAGCATACTTGTGGTAGGTGGTGATTTTAACTCAGTGGTCTCCGGAAATATCGATCGCTACCCACCTAGGGATCTTGGGAGGTCTCAGTCCTGGCTGGGTGGCTTCCTTGACACTCTGGGATTGATAGATTGCTGGAGACTGCTACACCCTGGACAATTACAATACACCTTTCACTCTGGTGCACACGGTAGTCTCTCGAGACTTGATTATATTCTGATGCCCGCAACACAGGCCTTGCTTGTTAAAGAGATCAGACACTTGGCTAGGGGTATTTCAGATCACTCCCCCTTATGGCTTGTAATGGAAACAAGGCCAGGAACTGAGGGCTGGGTAGCCCCGATCAACCCTTGGTATCTCCGTGACCCTAAGATCCGTACGGAGTTGATCAAATCACTCGACCATTACTTTGAGGATAATGTGGGGTCTGTGTCATCGTCTATCTCGCTATGGGAAGCCTATAAGACGGTCATCCACGGCCACGCCTTATCTTTAATTAATAACGCTAAGAAACGTAAGTGCGAGGCATTGGTCCGACTTGAAACTGAGATATCGGACATTGAAAGAGAACTGGAATTTGATGTTACCCATGACGGGCTGCACCTTCTCAGCCTCAAACAAATTGACTATAAAGCATTGGTCACTGATGCCGCCAAGGTGATGAGTAGAGAGCAGCAAGGCCGTCTGTATGACGTGGGTGATAAGGCTGGAAAGTTGATTGCTTGGTTGGACAAGAAGGAGAGGGCTAGTCGTGTGGTTCCTTTGATTGAGAAAGCGGATGGAGTGAGAGTGACTGACCCCGTTGAGATTGTGGAGTGTTTTTCTGAGTATTTCAAAACCATGTACTCCCCAGTATCGGACAGACCAGAACAGGACTTGCATTTGCTTCTAAGAGACATTGTATTGCCCTGCTTGTCGGATCAGGATAGGGAGCTGATGGACGCGACACTCTCTGTCGAGGAGGTCGCGACTGCAGTCCGCTCTGTGAGATCGGGAAAGGCCACGGGTCCGAACGGACTTCCCATCGAACTTTACAAGCTGCGCCCAGATAAAATAGCACCGCATCTTCGCACGATGTTTTTAGAATTGCTAGATGCGGGTAACCTCCCTTTCGATCAACGACTTGGATCTATCGTTGTGATTCACAAGGAGGGGAAGCCGCGGGATTGCTGCGCGTCGTACAGGCCCATCTCGCTCTTAAACGCCGAGCCTAAGATCCTCGCAAAAGTGCTCGCGAATCGCTTGATAACTGTTATTTGCGACCTGATCCATCCAGATCAGTCCGGATTCATTGCGCACCGAAACACGGCACTGAACCTTCGGCGTCTACATGGCGCCCTTGCGAGAGTGTCCTCGTTGCGTGAATCGGCCATTTTGGCATCTTTGGACGCCACAATGGCGTTTGATACGTTGGAATGGCCATATCTCTGGGCTGCCCTCGCCAAGTTTGGTTTTGGCCCTGTTTTTATCGGTTGGGTGAAATTATTATATCACGACGCCTTGGCTCAGGTAATTGTTAATGGTCATGTTTCTGGCTCATTTTTTCTCGGAATGGGTACTCGCCAGGGGTGCCCGCTATCCCGCTTCTTTTTGCCCTTGCTTTGGAATCCTTGGCGGCCTGGCTGAGGTGGGAGCCGTCAATGAAGTGTATACGCTGGACCCCGGATTTCGAGGACCGAGTATCGCTCTACGCAGACGACATCCTGCTATACCTCACGTCACCTCGAAAGTCGCTAGTAGTGCTATTCGATGTATTGACTTCCTTTGGCAAAAATTCTGGCCTTGTGATTAATTGGTCCAAGTCCTGCGTGTATGTTCTTTCGGGAGATTCTCCTCTCTTGCCAAGTGGGTGCCCAATACAGGTGGTACACGCGGGTTTCAAATACTTGGGGGTGTTTATCACCTTAGATCCTGTGGTTCGCTATGAACGTAACCTGCTACCCCCGCTTCAGCGCTTAAGGTCCGATGTTGTGGCATGCCGTAGACTTCCGTTGTCCCCGCTCAGACGAGCGGCACTATTCAAGATGATGTCACTGCCCCGATTTCTATATGCCCTACAGAATACTTTCGATACCATCCCGGCCAGCTACTTTCGAGAGGTTGAAAGCTTGCAGAGACAACTGATATGGGGTGGGCGGTCCCGCCTAGACCTTGCCAAGTTAACACTTCCTTGGTATGATGGTGGAATCGCTCTCCCGGATATTAAGCGCTACTACTGGGCCTCTCAACTGGGGGCGATTAACCACGGCACGTACGATCCTGCGTCTAACCCTGCGTTCGAAATGGACAGATGGTTGCTGCCTGGTGGAGATTACAACAGGGCGCTTTATACAAAATCCGCTGGGAGGATGCTTACTGGCCCTACCAAGATAGCGGTGCAAGTATGGTATTGTGTGAATGACGCAATGGGATGAAAGGATAGACTGACGCGCGCGACCCCTCTTTACGCGTCCGAGAGGCTGGGCTCCTTATGGAAGACGAAAGGTTTTGACAGGTGGGACGTGATTGGTATATGCAGGGTGAATGATTTATGGACTGGGGATAGGGTCAAAACCTTCGAGGAGTTGAGATTGGAGTATGACTTGAGTGACAAGGAGTTTTTTAGATATGCTCAGATCCGACACGCGCTGATGGCGGTTTTCCCTCCGGGTACTACTGTTCCGGAGGCGTCGCCGCTCGAAGATCGGGTGCAGGATGGCACCCACGGTAATTGTGAGAAGTTGGCCTGATGTGCAGTGTTCACTATTCTAGTGATCACTATATATCAGTCCAAACAACCCTCATTGATGTTTGGTTGTAAGTCAACCTTATAGACCAGCTATCCTAGTAGCATGGATACGAGCAGTCTAAGGCTAAGACTCTAGAGGGCGTGTTAAGCCAGCTGTTTTACCATCACATTACCCCTTGAACACCCAGTGAAAGGACACCACACAAGTGTTATGAAAATAAACAATGTATTTATTAGAATCACAACAACCCTGTACTCTTTATGAGGACAGGGTGCTAGGCACACAACAAAACTCTTACGAAAATACTTAAGTTAGCACGTTATACACAAATGCCCGAGGGGCACGAAAAACCATATACTTAAAAAGTGGAATGCGAAATTACTAGCAGGTAAGTACAGTACTAATAGGCTTTGGAATCGCTAGGACTTGACTATAGAATCGTTAGATTACTTCTAGGAGACCTAGGGGACTCGGGTGCAGAGTGTGCACTCTCACGCGGGATGCGGGACAAAGTCTATGGAAGCTAGTAAAGGCAAAGTTAGTGTTCACGGGCGAACCCGACCTGGTAGGAGGAAAACGACAGTGGATCCTGACCCTAGGATAGTGAGGCTATGCTGGGACACCGAAGTGCCGAAGTTACCTAGCCCAGGGGCTGCAGCTGCATAGGTCTGAAAAGACGTCGGGGATCTCGTTGCCGGTCCAGGAGCCTGGAAGAAGGAAGTTGCTGGCAGGCGACCAGTGAAGAAAAGTTCGATGGATCCAAGCCTGGATCAAGGAAGAAGAAAACCTGAAAGCAGAGGGGACCAAGTTCTTGAATCACTAGCCAGTGATTAAGTGGGCACCAGGATGGCACCGGGCGAAGTCACCTCGACTAGGTGAGTGGGCGACGCTGGCTCTGCAGATCTCACGGACCAGGAGGCGTTGTCGGTGACCAGGATGGAGAGGCGAGCTGTCCCACGATGGATGAAGCTGTCGGCGTCGAAGTTACCCCGGATTGGGCAACAAGCCTTGGCTAATTCAAGCCCACGCGGTGGACTCTTGAGTGGACCAGGAGGGTCCGGGGGGCTCCTCTTTTGGAAGGGAGCAAGGGCCAGCCTGGAGCAACCAGACCAGCAGCAGAAATGTCGTCGGGCGTCGTTCAGAAGGCCACAAGCCAGCGGGCTAGTAGCCAAACAACGCGGTGAGCAGCAAAAAGCAGAAGGGCCCCACGCCGATCGTGGAGATGCTGGGAGGCTGCACTTCGGTGCTGGAGCTGCTCAGGGTCGGGGCTTCTCGGACCCCAAAGCACTCACCAGGAAATTACTCGGCGGGCTTGCTGGAAAGAAGTCGTGCAGTCTTGAAGATGGCCGGTCCCTCGAGGTCTCGTCACACCCACGAATCTCAGCGTGACTGATGATGCAGGTAGAGGTCAGAGGTGCCAGGGAAGCCGGTTCTCGTCGAGCTGGGCAGTCTTGATCCGGAGGAGAGACTTGCAGCAGACCGCAGTGTTCTTTAGGTGGTGCCTGCGGATGCAGGGTGACTACTTCTTAGTCACAAGGGAGAAATCTTAGGAAGAAGTCTTGAGTTCCTTTCGTGGAAAGTAGTTTCAGGATTCAAAGATGATCTGATTTGGAAGGGGGCCAGTTCCTACCTTTATCCTGTAAAAAGGGGCTGGCACGCGACTAAGTCCTGCCCTATGGGTGGGACTAGGAGGGGGGTGGTTACACCCACTTCCTTGGCGGGCTTTTCCCCAGCACAGGGTCTGGAGTGACCCTGGAACTGGTTCCAGCCAGCCTATGCACAGTGAGCACCGGGGTGCCACGGGCAGTCACCTTCCTCTAAAGCCCTGCCTACCTACAATACACAAAACCCTGTCTGGGACGGTGCTGGCACCGCCCCTGGCAGGAAACCCTTTGTCCTTATCTCCGGCTCTGGGAGGACTCCCAGCAGCAGGAGGGCAGACTTGTGTCTCGGTGGCAGCATCCATTTTGTGGATGCTAAGGCTCTGTCTGACTTTTAACCGGGTTATAGGTTACATGCATGTCGTGTCCCTCTAGAAGGGTGGAATGCTAACCCCGTCGCCAGAATTGGCGAGGGGTTAGTATTCCAATTCGTATGACACCTTACTCGACATGTTTTGATAAAGCGATACCAGAGTTGGCATATAACCGCGAGGATGATAATGCACTTAAGAGTATATGGTATGCGATATCATGGAAACGGCTAAGGGATGGATCCCGAAAGCCGCAGACAGGCTCAGCTCATGCCAGAGCACCATCTCACACGATTCCCAGCACTCTGCCTTCAGGATTGTTAAGGCCTGCCATAGGAGTGACTGATAGGAGATCTGTGTGTCCAGTTTAGGGTTAGATATAGGTATACTATATCTAAAGCAAAGGGTGAGTACACCACCTTGCCCCAGCTGTCGTGCAGCCAGTTGTGTCAGTTTAGTTAGTCAGCCCAGGGGTGGCATAATACATGCTTCAGCCCCTGGGAGACTTCTGGGTACACCTCAGCCCTGGGTACAGGGACTTGGAGAGGGCCCAGTGCCAATTCAGTACCTGAATACAATTTGGATAGAGAGAACAGCTAGGCTGTGGGTCTGATTAGCAGGCCCACAGCCAGGGAAAGTCGTAAACCAGTGCAGCAAAAAGCAAAAATCTGGGTGATCATAGGATTGCAGACCCTACTCTCCTACATGACCCCCCCCCAAACTTTGGGACAATAAACTAACCTTGACCAGGTGAGTCTTCTTGCTCTAAGTGGAAATACCTGGAGAGCCCATCAGCATTGCTGTGATCAGTACCAGGTCTATGCTCCACTGTAAAATCCATCCCCTGTAGGGAAATGGACCACCTAAGCAGTTTGGGGTTTTCACCCTTCATCTGATTTAGCCACAAGAGGGGCTTATGGTCTGTCTGAATGGTGAAGTGAGTGCCAAACAAGTAGGCCCTCAGCTTCTTCAGGGCCCAGACCACAGCAAAGGCCTCCCTCTCAATAGCTGACCAATTTTTCTCTCTGGGTGTCAACCTTCTACTAATGAAAGCAATAGGCTGATCATTACCATCAAAATTCAGTTGAGACAGAACAGCCCCCACACCCAACTCAGAAGCATCTGTTTGGACAATGAATGGCTTGGAGTAATCTGGACTCTTTAGGATAGGTGCTGTGCACATGGCCTGCTTTAGGTCATTGAATGCTTTCTGACAGCTTGCTGTCCACTGAACTTTCTTTGGCATCTTTTTGCTTGTCAGGTCATTAAGAGGGGTCACTATGGACCCATAATTTCTGACAAACTTCCTATAGTACCCAGTCAGGCCCAAGAAAGCTCGAACCTGAGTCTGGGTGATTGGAGGAGTCCAGTCCTTGATGGCCTGTATCTTACTCTCCAGTGGCTGAACCTGGCCTCCACCTACAAGGTGGCCCAGGTATACAACCTGTGTCTGCCCTATCTGGCACTTGGTGGCCTTGATAGTGAGGCCTGCCTTTTGCAGGGCCTCTAACACTTTCCTCAGGTGGACCAGGTGATCCTCCCAGGTGGAGCTAAAGACAGCAATATCGTCAAGATAAGCTGCACAGAAGTCATCCAGCCCAGTGAGGACTTGATTCACCAACCTTTGGAAGGTGGCAGGTGCATTTTTCAGTCCAAAGGGCATTACCACAAATTGATAATGCCCTCCAGGGGTAGAAAATGCTGTCTTGGGTTTGGCCTCCTCAGCTAACCTGATTTGCCAATACCCAGCTGTCAAATCAAATGTACTTAAGAAGTTGGCAGAAGCCAATTTATCTATAAGTTCATCTGCTCTTGGTATTGGGTGGGCATCAGTCTTAGTGACTGCATTGAGGCCTCTGTAGTCTACGCAAAACCTCATCTCTTTCTTACCACCCTGGGTGTGAGGTTTTGGCACTAGAACTACTGGGCTAGCCCAAGGGCTATCTGAGGGCTCAATGACTCCCAGCTCCAACATTTTCTGCACTTCAGTTTTGATGCAGTCTCTAACATGATCAGGCTGTCTGTAGATTTTACTCTTGACAGGCAGACTGTCTCCAGTGTCAACATCATGGGTACACCAATCAGTTTGGCTGGGGGTCAGAGAGAACATATGTCTGTAGGATTGCAGAACTTGCCTGCAATCCTGTTGCTGATGTTCAGTGAGGCTGCCACAAAAGACAACACCATCAACTGATCCATCATCAGGATTCTGAGTGAGCAGGTCTGGGAGAGGGTCACTCTCTTCCTCCTGTCCCTCATCTGTGGCCATGAGCAAGCTCATGTCCTTCCTGTCAACATATGCCTTGAGCCTGTTAACATGGAGCACTCTGAGAGGGTTCCTGGGAGTTCCAAGGTCCACCAAGTAGGTAACCTCTCCCTTTTGCTCAATGATGGTGTGGGGCCCAGACCATTTGTCTTTCAGAGCTGCTGGGGCCACTGGCTCCAGCACCCACACCTTCTGTCCTGGCTGGTACACAGTCAGAACAGCCTTTTGGTCATGCCAAGCTTTTTGAAGTTCCTGGCTGGCCTCAAGGTTTTTAGATGCCTTTTCCATGTACTCAGCCATCCTGGAGCGGAGACCAAGTACATAGTCCACTATGTTGGTTGCAGGCTTTTTGAGAGGTCTCTCCCATCCTTCCTTCACCAAACACAGGGGTCCTCTTACAGGATGCCCATACAGAAGCTCAAAAGGGCTGTAGCCAACCCCCTTCTGTGGGACCTCTCTGTAAGCAAACAAGAGGCAGGGGATCAGGACATCCCATCTTCTCCTAAGAGTTTCAGGTAGTCCATGAATCATCCCTTTCAGGGTCCTGTTGAATCTCTCAACAAGCCCATTGCATTGTGGGTGGTAGGGTGTGGTGAACTTGTAGTTCACACCACACTCCTTCCACATTGCAGTCAGATATCCTGACATGAAGTTTGTACCTCTGTCAGAAACGACCTCCTTTGGAAAACCCACTCTGGAGAACACTCCAACTAGGGCTCTTGCCACCACAGGAGCTGTGGTGGTCCTCAGGGGAATAGCTTCAGGATACCTGGTGGCATGGTCCACCACCACCAGTATAAACTTGTGCCCTGATGCTGTCTGGGGTTCCATTGGACCAACAATGTCAATCCCCACTCTTTCAAAGGGAACCCCCACCACAGGTAGTGGTATGAGGGGGGCCTTTGTTGTGCCACCTGACTTACCACTGGCTTGGCAAGTGACACAGGAGCGACAAAACTCCTTGGTATTCTCATTCATATGGGGCCAGTGAAAGTGTGAGACAAGCCTGTCCCAAGTCTTTGTCTGACCTAAATGACCTGCAAGGGGAATTTCATGGGCCAAGGTGAGAAGGAAACCTCTCAGAGACAAGGGGATGACCAGCCTCCTGGTTGCACCAGGCTTGGGGTCTCTTGACTCAGAGTACAGGAGTCCATCTTCCCAGTATACCCTGTGGGCACCTGTGGCATTCCCTGCAGCCTCAGCAGCAGCCTGCTGTCTGAGGGGTTCAAGGGAAGGGCAGCTCAACTGTTCCTTCCCCAGGTCTGCTCTGGAGGGTCCCCCTGAGCCCAGAAACTCAACTTGATCAAGTTCAAGCTCTTTAGGCTCAGTTTCCCTCAGTTCTCTCAGATCAGCCTCCTCAGAGACTTGATCCTCAACCTGGGGTAAGGGGGAAGGCAAAGCCTTACCCTTACTGCTCTTCTTCTTGGAAGGTGTCTGGTCCATCATTTCAGGATCCAGCACCTGTTCAGTGGGGCATTTCCTGGCCTGTGACCTAGTCTCAGCAAGCACATGTGCTGGCAAGCCTAACATCTCCATGTGAGTCCTCTGCTCCACTTCTGACCATTGTGATGACTCCAAATCATTGCCCAACAAACAATCAACTGGGAGGTCTGAACTGACTACAACTTTCTTTTGTCCCTTCACTCCACCCCAGGAGAAAGCCACAATTGCCACACTATGACTAGTAGTGACATTGCTGGCATTGGTCACCAGGAAATCAGTACCTGGCATGATCTGTCCAGGGTCCACAAAGTTGGGTGTCACCATGGTGACACTGGCACAAGTGTCCCTATAGGCCTGAGCCATTTTGCCATTTATCAAAGGTGTCTGCCTGTATTTGCCCAAAGTATTGGGACTTATTTCAGGGGACATATCCATATCCCCTGTACAGACAAGGACAGCCTGAGTGAGTGTGCCAACTAAGTTGTCAGACCCCTCAGTTCCCAAGGTTAACCCAACTAATGCCTTGGGAGGTACACTACCACTACTGACTGTACTAGGGGGTGCAGTTGCCTTAGGGGCTGTAGTGGCAGGAGTTTGTCCTCCTCTTTTGGTGCACTCACTAAACCAGTGAGATTTACTTTTACAGTACTGGCACCACCTTTTTGACTGGCCTTCTTGAGTCTTCTTCTTCTGGGAAGCCTGACCCCCACCCTCTTTGGTTTGTTGGGGACCTGGTGAAGACTTCTGGTCATTTTGCTCATTCTTAACATTACCCTTCTGGTCTGCTTTCTTCTGACCACCCTGGTTCTGGTTCTGGTTCTGCTTGATCCTTGTCCTGACCCATTTGTCTGCCTTCTTTCCCAATTCTTGGGGAGAGGTCAGATCTGAATCAACAAGGTGCTGGTGCAACAACTGGTTCTGACAATTGTTTAAAATGTGTTCTCTTATCATTAGATTATACAATCCTGTGTAATCTGTAACCTTGCTACCCAGAAACCAGCCCTCCAAAGCCTTAGTGGCACAATCCACGAAGTCAGACCAGTCCTGAGACTGAGTTTTCTGGGTGTCTCTGAACAGCAACCTGTACTGTTCAGTGGTTAAACCAAACCCATCAACCAGTGTATTCTTCAGGACCTGGTAATTGTTAGCATCCTCCACTCTTGTAGTGAGGAGCTTATCTCTACCTTTACCATCAAAGGAGAGCCACAGTATAGCTGCCCACTGACTCTGGGGAATGCACTGCACAGTGCAGGCCCTCTCCAGAGCAGCCATCCATTTCTGGATATCATCCCCGTGCTTAAAGGGGGGCACTATCTTAGTCAGGTGTTTAGTATCTAAACCCTTCTCTCTATCTCTTGGGAGATTGCTGCCACCAGTGGGAGCTAGCCCACTCATCTGCTGCTCTCTAGCAAAGGCAAGCTTCTCTTTGGCCAGGGCAAGTTCTTCCCTTTCAATCCTCAGTTCAGCTTGTCTCATTCTAGCTTCATGCTCTTTTCTCTGAGGGGAAGTAAATCTCCTCTGTGGAGGATTCCTTCTCCCCTGAGAAGAGGCATTAGAGTGCTGCAGAGATCTATTGGAGTCCCTAGAAAGAGATCTATCTCTCCTAACTCCAAGGTTAGGCCCACTTCGGGTCAGTACTGGGGGTCCCCCAGATCCTAGCCCAAGTAAGTCTAAGTTGGTCCTGGTTAGCCTTCTGACTACCTCAAGACCTTTGTCTACCTCATCCCCAGAGAGTTCCTCCTGATCCTCCTCCTCCTCAACTGCAGTAGCAGTGTTGGGGAGGTCTAGATCCCCAGAGGTTCCCTCTAAGGCTGGCATGTTCTCATGTAACTGAGAAAGCTTTCTGGCATCATATGTCTCTAAGAGACCTATCAGAAAGGGAATGGTGGGGTTAGACCCCTGCTTCAGTTTTCTGGAGACACAGATTTGTCTCATCTCCTGGAAACTGAGAGCTGCATATCTTGAAGTGACCTGTGGAGGGTCAACACTGACCAGGGGAGTCTCAGTAGAATCTCCCTGGGTAGACATGCTTTTCTAGTGAGGTGTAAGTGGTGCACTTACCTACACTATATGTTTGCCTACTGATCCCTTGCTAGAGTTGTAGTTTAGGGTGTGCTAGGCCCTAGGAGCTACAACAGCTGGTTCAGTAGAACTCAGAGTATTCTAAGCTAAGTTATATGTACCTTTAGTACTTATGTGATCTTTCACAAGATATTCTTAGGGCATGTGTGGTAAAACAACAGCAAGCTCAAATCCCAACCGCTGCTCACCAATGTGAGAAGTTGGCCTGATGTGCAGTGTTCACTATTCTAGTGATCACTATATATCAGTCCAAACAACCCTCATTGATGTTTGGTTGTAAGTCAACCTTATAGACCAGCTATCCTAGTAGCATGGATACGAGCAGTCTAAGGCTAAGACTCTAGAGGGCGTGTTAAGCCAGCTGTTTTACCATCACATTACCCCTTGAACACCCAGTGAAAGGACACCACACAAGTGTTATGAAAATAAACAATGTATTTATTAGAATCACAACAACCCTGTACTCTTTATGAGGACAGGGTGCTAGGCACACAACAAAACTCTTACGAAAATACTTAAGTTAGCACGTTATACACAAATGCCCGAGGGGCACGAAAAACCATATACTTAAAAAGTGGAATGCGAAATTACTAGCAGGTAAGTACAGTACTAATAGGCTTTGGAATCGCTAGGACTTGACTATAGAATCGTTAGATTACTTCTAGGAGACCTAGGGGACTCGGGTGCAGAGTGTGCACTCTCACGCGGGATGCGGGACAAAGTCTATGGAAGCTAGTAAAGGCAAAGTTAGTGTTCACGGGCGAACCCGACCTGGTAGGAGGAAAACGACAGTGGATCCTGACCCTAGGATAGTGAGGCTATGCTGGGACACCGAAGTGCCGAAGTTACCTAGCCCAGGGGCTGCAGCTGCATAGGTCTGAAAAGACGTCGGGGATCTCGTTGCCGGTCCAGGAGCCTGGAAGAAGGAAGTTGCTGGCAGGCGACCAGTGAAGAAAAGTTCGATGGATCCAAGCCTGGATCAAGGAAGAAGAAAACCTGAAAGCAGAGGGGACCAAGTTCTTGAATCACTAGCCAGTGATTAAGTGGGCACCAGGATGGCACCGGGCGAAGTCACCTCGACTAGGTGAGTGGGCGACGCTGGCTCTGCAGATCTCACGGACCAGGAGGCGTTGTCGGCGACCAGGATGGAGAGGCGAGCTGTCCCACGATGGATGAAGCTGTTGGCGTCGAAGTTACCCCGGATTGGGCAACAAGCCTTGGCTAATTCAAGCCCACGCGGTGGACTCAAAATGGCGTCTTGAGTGGACCAGGAGGGTCCGGGGGGCTCCTCTTTTGGAAGGGAGCAAGGGCCAGCCTGGAGCAACCAGACCAGCAGCAGAAATGTCGTCGGGCGTCGTTCAGAAGGCCACAAGCCAGCGGGCTAGTAGCCAAACAACGCGGTGAGCAGCAAAAAGCAGAAGGGCCCCACGCCGATCGTGGAGATGCTGGGAGGCTGCACTTCGGTGCTGGAGCTGCTCAGGGTCGGGGCTTCTCGGACCCCAAAGCACTCACCAGGAAATTACTCGGCGGGCTTGCTGGAAAGAAGTAGTGCAGTCTTGAAGATGGCCGGTCCCTCGAGGTCTCGTCACACCCACGAATCTCAGCGTGACTGATGATGCAGGTAGAGGTCAGAGGTGCCAGGGAAGCCGGTTCTCGTCGAGCTGGGCAGTCTTGTTCCGGAGGAGAGACTTGCAGCAGACCGCAGTGTTCTTTAGGTGGTGCCTGCGGATGCAGGGTGACTACTCCTTAGTCACAAGGGAGAAATCTTAGGAAGCAGTCTTGAGTTCCTTTCGTGGAAAGTAGTTTCAGGATTCAAAGATGATCTGATTTGGAAGGGGGACAGTTCCTACCTTTATCCTGTAAAAAGGGGCTGGCACGCGACTAAGTCCTGCCCTATGGGTGGGACTAGGAGGGGGGTGGTTACACCCACTTCCTTGGCGGGCTTTTCCCCAGCACAGGGTCTGGAGTGACCCTGGAACTGGTTCCAGCCAGCCTATGCACAGTGAGCACCGGGGTGCCACGGGCAGTCACCTTCCTCTAAAGCCCTGCCTACCTACAATACACAAAACCCTGTCTGGGACGGTGCTGGCACCGCCCCTGGCAGGAAACCCTTTGTCCTTATCTCCGGCTCTGGGAGGACTCCCAGCAGCAGGAGGGCAGACTTGTGTCTCGGTGGCAGCATCCATTTTGTGGATGCTAAGGCTCTGTCTGACTTTTAACCGGGTTATAGGTTACATGCATGTCGTGTCCCTCTAGAAGGGTGGAATGCTAACCCCGTCGCCAGAATTGGCGAGGGGTTAGTATTCCAATTCGTATGACACCTTACTCGACATGTTTTGATAAAGCGATACCAGAGTTGGCATATAACCGCGAGGATGATAATGCACTTAAGAGTATATGGTATGCGATATCATGGAAACGGCTAAGGGATGGATCCCGAAAGCCGCAGACAGGCTCAGCTCATGCCAGAGCACCATCTCACACGATTCCCAGCACTCTGCCTTCAGGATTGTTAAGGCCTGCCATAGGAGTGACTGATAGGAGATCTGTGTGTCCAGTTTAGGGTTAGATATAGGTATACTATATCTAAAGCAAAGGGTGAGTACACCACCTTGCCCCAGCTGTCGTGCAGCCAGTTGTGTCAGTTTAGTTAGTCAGCCCAGGGGTGGCATAATACATGCTTCAGCCCCTGGGAGACTTCTGGGTACACCTCAGCCCTGGGTACAGGGACTTGGAGAGGGCCCAGTGCCAATTCAGTACCTGAATACAATTTGGATAGAGAGAACAGCTAGGCTGTGGGTCTGATTAGCAGGCCCACAGCCAGGGAAAGTCGTAAACCAGTGCAGCAAAAAGCAAAAATCTGGGTGATCATAGGATTGCAGACCCTACTCTCCTACAGTAATGCACTGCTCATTGGCCAATACCAAATGCACACACCACACACCTCAAGTCCACAATCATACAACTCACAACACAGGAAATGCACACGTCACAAGCTCACATACAACATGCACACCCACCAGACATGACAGCACAATTCACTGTGGGAATGTGGCCCAGCCATGTACATTAGCCATCAACGGCATGGCACCTCAGCCACACAATAGCAGAATGTAGGAAGAGGTGGGGACCAGGCATGAGCGAAGGAGGAAAGTGACAGATGAATGAGAATGTACACAATGCCAAGTGTGGTGTGGAAGTGATGGCCATACTGTGGTATGTAGACCACACACACATATCCATGGCGACACACACCGCTGGTGTTTGGAGTGTAGTGGACAGTGAATGCAAACAAGTCACCCTAGCCAGTGGGGAAGATCGCGGAAATGTAGCTTGTTATGTTTTCCCCTGTAAGCGTGAGCAGAGTGGGCTGGCCCAGCGTACGCCAGGCCGGCGTAGGGGTGTGAATAAAAGGCACGTAACTCTGGGCGTGGTCCTTTTCCGGAATGCCCAATGTCTCTGCCAGGGCGGTGCCTCTCACCCCGACCGCGAGGCCGATGCTGTCGCCGTGAGCGGGGTTGCCTGCGATTCTGTGTTGGTCCCCGAACCTGTCTGAGCCACCCCTGCGCACCCAGGCCTCAATGCCCACCTGCCGACACTGGCGTGTGTTGAAGAGGGCCCACCACTTGCAGGTGCATGCTCCAAGCCCAATGCCCGCGACCCTGGCAACCTGCTACGACCATCACTGTCTCCGCGAGCAAGGCACGCAGGACTCCTTTCTCGTTTATGTACTCTACCGGCTGACACAGCAGACTAGTAGGTCACATATTTGGAACTGAGTCTTGATTACACCATGGCCGCGGACAATATTTATGGCTGACTTGAAATCACTATACTTTCTTCGATGTGGTGCCACCAAGTCTGTGCTTAGCATCACAACCACACGTGCATGTGGGCCCACGCAGACTACTGCTACAGCGTACGCTGCACTCGATTAGGTCACAAAATTATAACTGGACATCGATTATTCAAAGGCAGAGTACATATCATTGCACGCAAGGAGAGGCTTAAGAGGATGACGCGTTGCATTTGGGAGGAAAAAAGGATAATCGTTACGGAGGTGATCAAACACTACCAACAGCTGCCCTGGTGTCACTAACTCTGTGCATAGCGAGCCGACGACACATGGCTGGGGGCCCCTGCTTACCGCTGCCTCCAGCCTACACTGCTGTCCAGTAGGTCACAGAGTCTTGATTTCACAATGGCGGAGTTCATATCAATGTACCGGCATCATCGCAGACTGCATCCCCTCTCAGCCCCGGTGTCACTAAGTCCCCGACATTCATGGACACTCTCTGGTCGTACATTGGTGGCGTCTAAGTCTATGGACTATGAGGTAGTTTTCATCCTCTTAGCTGATACCGAATTGGTGTTGGCAACGAGGCTGTCGCTTTCCACTCCTCAATTTTCTGCTTCTGGATAACATCAGACCTCTGCATCATGCCCTGGAGGACGCCTTCCACTGTCCCCCGCAACCCTTTACCACATTCACCTTCGACATCAACGAGGACCCACTCAGTCTGCGTGGTCCTACCTCAGTGAACAGCAAGTTTCTGTCCCGTGGCGAGGTGCCTGTGCCAGCTGCTGTGCATCCGGGGCCACTAACTCTGTGCAGCTCAAGAAAGAGAGCCTGTTTGATTCAATATTTGGTGGCCTCAGAGACGATGGCCTTTGGGTCGTCAACACCATGTGCCTGTGGCCCTGCGCTGTCTGCTGCCTCCGGCCTCAACTTTGGTCCACCAGGGCTCACACATCCAATCGAGTCCTGACCGGCCCGGACGTGGCATCACCTTCCATTCTTATTGCAGCTTATCTATAAGGTGTTTCCCTGTCTCAAATTGCCGTAATGCAATACCACAAGCTCAATCAGCCCATTTCTGTCTTGTAGAATAAGAAAGTTATTTGTTCTCTTGCCACTAACAAAACTCTTGGACTCAAAGGGATTCCTGCAGAGTTCTATATGGCATTCATTGATCTCGTTGTTCCAAGGCTTGAGCAGTTATATACAATGGCTACAACAGAAGGTCTCCCCCCTTCATTACAGCAGGCTTTATTAGCTTCCATTCCTAACCAGGAAAAGGATGTGAGGAGACTGCTTCTTATCACTCTTTGGACATTCTCAACATTGAGTATAAGATCCTAAGTAGTGTATTATCCGATCGTCTACTCCCCCTATTACCTCAGCTGATCCATCCTGACCAAAATAAAAAAAATTCTGGGAAGGTGTATGGTCACTAAACATACAGCAACTATTCAGGGTGATGGAGGTTGAATCTCTGCTCTTTCCTGGGTCAGCCTGCCTGGCCCTACACCTAGAAAAAGCATTCATCGCCCTTATGTGGGACTCCTTTTTTAATTACACCTCTTCTGCCCCTTTCCCAGCCTCCTCTCCCTGCACCTCTCCTGTGGCTACTTCGTCTGTCTTCTTCTCCTCCTTTTAAATCCCTCACATCACACGGACACGTGACACCTGAGGGGCTAGTACTAAACCAGGCAATGCACCCGTGCTTTGTGTGTGTCCTGTCGCTCTGGGGGAATCCATACTGTATGCTGGTTTGTGTGTACTCTGCAAGCTCCTCGGCACGATGCCATGCGGACTGCCGGGGGCAGGTACACATAACAGCCCTATCCCACTGCTTGTTGCCTGGCCCTGTCATTATACCCCTCTCTCCCGCCCAGGTGCTTGTTTTCAGGTAGAAGTGGGTTTGGCAGCCTATTTAAAAGTTTAGTCTCTCACAGCTGTGTGTTTTCGCTGAGGCCCTGCTCCTCTTCCTCCGACCCCCATTTTCCTGCTGATTTCACGAACTCAGAGATCGCATGAACGTGCAACCCCTCCGGCTCTTCACTAGTAAACGATCCGGGGCGGGCCCGCTGATCCCGGCCGTGTAGAAATACCGCCCCCTTCGAATTGGCACATACTCTGTCTGGGTTTTCTAGGAAGTACATTTCCTGGTTAGCAGTTACGGCTCGGGTGGGGGGGTATTAAAATACATTTTAAAAATCCTACCTGAGGTCCTGAGCAGGTCCGCGCCGCCCAGGGTCCGTTGGCGCCTACAGCCCCTCTCAGCCAATCCTGGCGCGGCCAGCAGCGCCAGGATTGGCTTAGGCACAGCTATTCTTCGCCCGCCGCACACCCCTCCTAATGGCCATGCGCAAACAAGTCAAAACACAAGTGCGCATGACTGGGCACGGGCAAAAAATTTGCCCTCCGTCTCCACTCATGCGTACTTGTGTTGTGCTGCTGCCTGTTGCCCCCCACTGGTCTGACAATCATGTCAGTCAACATGACGCCAGACCGCCCACCCCCTTCAGACTCTGAAGGGGTGGGCGGTCCAACCTCATGCTGACTGACATGATTGTAAGTTCTCACTCGGCGTCTTTGAACTTAAGTAAACTGAATCAGTTTACTTAAGTTCAAAGACGCCGCGGGACCTGCGGGCGGGGGGGGGCTATGCCCCCACGCCCCAATGGACACACCGCGCCTGGGAACTGGATAAGGCTCCAGCTGTCTTCGCGCCTTTTTTCTCTGGCCCTGGAGCCATTTGCCATTAAACAAGGTGTTGGAGAGATACGGACCTGGATTCCCTTAAGATATAGAAGACAGGCAGTTTCACTACATGCTCATGACATGCTGCTGTACGTGAAGGATGCCTGAAGGAAATGGCCCCCTTTGCACGGTCACCCCAAAACCTTTTGCCATCCTCCTCCACTTTTCCTGACCTCGTTTCTGCTGGTATTAGGACTCTGAGCACTTTACCACTGTTAACCAATAATAAAGTGCATGGGCTCTCTCCTCTAAACGTGGTAATATTGGCTCATGCCCAATTGGCATATTTAATTTACTTATAAGTCCCTATTACAGTGCACTACGTGTGCAAAGGGCCTGTAAATAAATGCTACTATGGGGCCTGCAGCACTTATTGTGTCACCCACTTAAGTATCTCTTTAAACATGTCTCAGGCCTGCCATAGCAGAGGCTGTGTGTACAGTTTCAACTGCCATTTCGACCTGGAAAAATAAACCTTTTGCCCGGCCCAAACATTCCTTTTTAATACATATAAGCCACCCCCAGGGTAGGCCCTGGAGAGCTAAGAGGGCAGGGTGCAATTTATTGAAAAAGCAGGACATCTACTTTTAAGTTTTGCTTGTCCTGGTAGTGAAAAACTCTTAAATTCATATTTTACTACTTGCAAGGCCTATATCTCCCATAGGATAATGTTGGAATTACCTTATTACATTTTATAAGTGTAATTTCCAAATGGGAAGATATAACTGGTTCAAGTATGATGTCTTTGGAATCTTAATTTAAAATTCTAACTTATGGTGAAGTCGAAGTTAAAATTAAAATTCTGAAAATGCAGTTTTTATAAAGTTGGCATTTTCTTGCCTTAGCCATTTGAAGCCTGCAGCTTGTCTCTGGTCACTCGACTGGGTGTAGTTGGTAGTTGGACTTTGTATATTCCTCATGAACAGCTACACATAATGGGAGCTTAGGTGTCTCAATTGGCCATCATTGGCAGAATGAGAGAGAGGAGCTGCTTACAGACTCATTAACACCTGAAAAGGCTGCCTCCTGGCCCAACACAAAGGGCTGTGCACCCCCTGTAGTTAGTTAGTCTGGGGCCAGGGAAGGCAGAACACCTGTGCACTTCAAAGGCATGTCTTTTAAGTCTCCCACCACTTCAAAGGCACCAATGGGTATAAAAGAATGTCCTCAGATACCACCACTGCAGTACACTTCTGAACCTGTGGATACTCTGCCAGGAGGAAGGGCTGCTATGCTGCTAAAAGAGTGCCACTCTGCTGGACTACACTCTTCTGGACTACTGCGTTCCTGTGCTGATCTGCTGCCTGCTGCTAGCTTGCCTTGAGTGAGAAGGACTGGGCCTGAATCTCTTGACTCCAGAACCCAGAGTGACCCTAAGGACTAGTTGGCTGGCGTCCTGATCTGAAGCCTCAGGGACATAGCAGGCTTTTAACAACTGCACCTGGACTCTTCAATCTGTGAGTCTACCCATGCAAGAGGTACTACCCCAGTCCTGGACCCTTGGAATTGTGCCTACAGTTCTTGCTAGTGGAACCTATACATCTCCTCTGCTGAGGGGCAGATCCCCAAGCAGAACCGATTCATCTCCTTGGCTGAACGGTGCATCCTCAGGCAGAACCGACTTATCGCTGCTGCTGCGTGGATTGGACCCATCGCAAAAGGCTAGCATTGCCGCTGCAACCCGTATTTTGGGACTGAGGCATCGCCTTCAGAACCGTCACTGTGCAACACTTTCCCCTGTATAGGTCCTCGCATCTCTTGTTGACGCAAGCCTAGACGACAACCTCGAAACTCTGCATCACAGTTTCACTGCCCCTCAGAATCGATGCATCGTCTCAGCTGGTCATCGCATTCCCAACAGTGGACTTTGCATCGCAAGCTCTAGCGACGGGATCCTCAACATCAACACAACAGGACCTCGCACTGCAGTCTTGCTGCATCTGGGTATCAATGCATTGCCCCAGAAGCGCAACTCATCTTTGACGCGAATCCAAGCAACACTCCACAACCAGGGAATCAAAAGGTCCTTTATTAGGCTGATTCTGAGAATGTGCTGCTTTTTCGTGAAGAGGACAGGGAACTTAGAAGATACATCTTATTAACTCCTTCTGTCCTCATGACGAGCCCAGCTCGTCATGAGTCACAGTGGAGCTGTGCTCATTACGAGCTGGGCTCGACATAACGGCCGCGGTCCACCCACCCGCGATTAATTCCCCGCCTATCCAAGAAAATTAATCAGTGGGCGGGGATGTGACGAGCCCAGCTTGTCATGAGCACAGCTCTACTGTGACTCATGACAAGCTGGGCTCATCATGAGCACCGCGGACCCCCAAGCTTCTCCCGTGGGGGAAGTACCCCCGCAGCGAAGGGGTTAATGAGCTAGAATGAGCTCCTCATAAGCTTTCTCCCCCATAATGACCCTGAGGTGACCCACCCTGGGACTCCTCATGTTCTTCTCTTCGGCACTCTCTCGCACTCTCCCCTTACAGCTACTTCCCACACCTACTTCTGCCTCTTCTTCACTCTCTCCATCTTCCTCTCGCAAGCAGGAGTCAATGACCTCCTCCCTACACTTGTTCTTGTCTCCTCTTCCCTCGCCACTAGGAGCTATGCTGAGAGAAGGGCTTCAGCTCTCCGATTATTGGTAAATAGAGGCGTAGCTTCAGGGAGGGCGTTTGGGATGTTACACCCACTTCATAAATATATTCTCTAGTAATTAGTTGGGTACAGGTGATTTCAGTCTGGTAAGGAGTCCGTTGGATTCCACCTGGGATTTTTACACACACAATCTCTCCCGTCTCTGTTTTAAATGTCTTAAAATGTTGTTTATTTGACCAAATAAGGGGTTTTGAGTACCCCTTATAATCTGTGCTACTCTCCCTTTGCATAGCCCCTTAGACTCCCCTTCTGCACTGTGTTTTTATAATGTATTTTAACATGATATGCCAACACAGTTGTTGGAAAAGCTGAAGCTCCCACCCCTCTAATCTTACTGACCAAGCTACGCCCTACTGGTAAAGTCAGTAAGTCTTCATGTAATGTGTTACTACATGCAAACATTGTTTATGCATGTGTGTTTGTATGTATTTGTAAATTAAATTCAGACTCATCGACTTTACCAATGCTAGGCAAGCCCGTCTGCGCCTGTCCGCGACCTGACCACGACCAGTGCCAGGGACCCTGGTTCTCCGACCACCCACCGCTACGACTCAGCTGCCGTCCATGTACTCAACCCCGGAAGGAACAACAACTGCCAGCTGTCTAAGCCAAACACCACCCACCACCCACGCCCAGTTCGCCAGCCAACACTGCCGACAAACCTTCACCATCCCATGCACCGCCACGGCCACCACCCTCCTGCCGGAAGCCAGAACACCGAAGTCCTGAGGTGCATCCTCCTCAACGTGCACTCCCTGCACAGACACACAATAGAAATCTGGAACCTCCTCGACACCCTCTTGCCAGATGTCGCATTCTTCATGGAAACCTGGACCACCTCTACCCCCGACATTGCTACCGCCATCCCCGACGGATACAAGATCCAGAGGAAGGACCGTCCCAACCACCCAGGAGGAGGACTCGCCATCACACACAAGAACTCCCTCTGACTCACCACCTCCAGCACGAACGTCTCCTCGTATCCCACGGAACACCTCCATTTCCAGAACCAGACCAGCCCCAGAACGACCCTACAGGGCACCCTCGCCTACAGACCTCCCAGACCACCAACCGTGTTCACCACCACCATCACCGACCTCATTGCACCCCCTTAACAACCTCAGCAACCCCAACTCCTCCGCCCTCCTGGACAACCTCACCAACATCAGACTGAAACAGCTCATCACCACCCCCATCGACATGGCAGTCCCTCAACCCCATCTTCACAGGAGGTAACAACATCCACTTCAACCAAACCGCGCAAACCCTTGGATGGACCACCACTGCGTACACTTCTCTTTCGACAAAGCCAATGCTCACAAACCTACACCAAGCCCTCCATGAAGGAATTGGAGCAAGGTCACTGAGGAGCACCTCAACTCCACCCTGAGCCATGAACCCCCTCCCACCTCCACCGACGCCAACTCTGCAGCTGAAGAACTACACAGATGGAACACCAACTGCGCAGACAAGCTTGGCCCCCTCTGCAAACCCTACAGAGACCCACCCTTGAAGGCCACTGGTTCACCACTGACCTCCAAGAATCCAGACGCACCTGCAGACATGTCAAAAAGCTTTGGAGAAACAGCAAAACAATAGAAGATCGGACCACCTACAAGAGCGCCATGACTGAATACCAGCAACGCATCTGATCCACCAAAAGGACCTTCACCTAGAACAAAATCCTCGCTAACTCCAGCAAATCTAAGGAACTCTTACGCATCATTCAGGAATTCACCAAACCCCCCAGAGAAGCCACGGATATCACAGCCTCTCAGGACCTTTGCAACAAACTCTGCTCTTACTTCCATCTGAAAATCAAGTCCCTCTACGACAACTTCAACGAACAGACACCGGAATCACTCCTTCCTCCAGGAACGACAGCCTGTCTACCATCTTTGCCTGGACCCCGGTCACCACGAAGACACCACCACGACCATGAAAAGCATTCACTCGGGAGCCCCCACGGAACCATGCCCACCTCACATCTTCCACAGAGCTGCCATAGCACCTGAGCTATGATGCACCACCAACGGCACCCTCAAAGTCGGAGCATTACCTGATGACTGGAAATGCACAGAAGTCAAGCCCCTCCTCCAGAAGACCTCTGAAGACCCACCAGACCTCAAAAACTACCAACCCATCTTTCTCCTCCACTTCATGGCCAATGTCACTGAGAAGATTGTCCACGTCCAGCTAACGAACTTCATTGAAGAGAAATTAGTCCTCAACCTGTCCCAATCCAGATTCTGCAGCAACTACAGCACAGAGACCGCCACAGACAACATCCGCACTCTCCTCGACCAAGGCCACACCACATCCCTCATCCTACTAGATTTCTCTGCAGCCTTCAACACCGTCTCCCATCACACCCTCACCGCCTCACTGTATGACATTGTTCTGCATTCTGTCCATCAACTGTTGTTTTTGCTTTTGTCACCCCCAGTGGGATGGGTATGCTCAGACGTGAGTCCCATGCTCTCCACACCACTGGAGTCAAGCTATCCTGGCTGAAGACGACAGATAGCCAGAAACCAGTCCTAGGATGCTTGATTCCGGTCCAGGAAAGACATGGCTTTGCAGTTCGGGCTGGACTGTTCCCATGAGGCACAGGGTCAAGACTGATTTGCATATGGCCATGTGTGAACTGGGGTGGTGTGGAGTGCAAAAAAACGATGGATTTAGGCCCAGATCTCTGTACTGGGGTGAATGTATGACATTGTTCTGCATTCTGCCCATCAACTGTTGTTTTTGCATTTGTCACCCCGAGTGGGATGGGTATGCTCAGACGTGAGTCCCATGCTCTCCACACCACTGGAGTCAAGCTATCCTGGCTGAAGACGGCTGATAGCCAGAAACCGGTCCTAGGCTGCTTGATTCCGGTCCAGGAAAGACATGGCTTGGCAGTTCGGGCTGGACTGTTCCCATTAGGCACAGGTTCAAGACCGATTTGCATATGGCCATGTCTGAACTGGGGTGGTGTGGAGTGCAAAAAAAACTATGGATTTAGGCCCAGACCTCTGTACTGGGGTGAATGTATGACATTGTTCTGCATTCTGTCCATCAACTGTTGTTTTTGCATTTGTCACCCGAGTGGGATGGGTATGCTCAGACGTGAGTCACATGCTCTCCACACCACTGGAGTCAAGCTTTCCTGGCTGAAGACGGCTGATAGCCAGAAACCGGTCCCAGGATGCTTGATTCCGGTCCAGGTAAGACATGGCTTGGCAGTTCGGGCTGGACTGTTCCCATGATGCACAGGGTCAAGACTGATTTGCATATGGCCATGTCTGAACTGGGGTGGTGTGGAGTACAAAAAAACGATGGATTTAGGCCCAGATCGCTGTACTGGGGTGAATGTATGACATTGTTCTGCATTCTGTCCATCAACTGTTGTTTTTGCATTTGTCACCCCGAGTGGAATGGGTATGCTCAGACGTGAGTCCCATCCTCTCCATACCACTGGAGTCAAGCTATCCTGGCTGAAGACGGCTGATAGCCAGAAACTGGTCCTAGGATGCTTGATTCAGGACTAGGAAGGACATGGGTTGGCAGTTCGGGCTGGACTGTTCCCATGAGGCACAGGGTCAAGACTGATTTGCATATGGCCATGTCTGAACTGGGGTGGTGTGGAGTGCAAAAAAACGATGGATTTAGGCCCAGATCTCTGTACTGGGGTGAATGTATGACATTGTTCTGCATTCTGTCCTTCAACTGTTGTTTTTGCATTTGTCACCCTGAGTGGGATGGGTATGCTCAGACGTGAGTCCCATGCTCTCCACACCACTGGAGTCAAGCTATCCTGGCTGAAGACGGCTGATAGCCAGAAACCGGTCCTAGGATGCTTGATTCCGGTCCAGGAAGGACATGGCTTGGCAGTTTGGGCTGGACTGTTCCCATGAGGCACAGGGTCAAGACTGATTTGCATATGGCCATGTCTGAACTGGGGTGGTGTGGAGTGCAAAAAACGATGGATTTAGGCCCAGATCTCTGTACTGGGGTGAATGTATGACATTGTTCTGCATTCTGTCCATCAAATGTTGTTTTTGCATTTGTCACCCCGAGTGAGATGGGTATGCTCAGACGTGAGTCCCATGCTCTCCACACCAGTGGAGTCAAGCTATCCTGGCTGAAGACGGCTGATAGCCAGAAACCGGTCCTAGGATGCTTGATTCCGGTCCAGGAAAAACATGGCTGGGCAGTTCGGGCTGGACTGTTCCCATGAGGCACAGCGTCAAGACCGATTTGCATATGGCCATGTCTGAACTGGGGTGGTGTGGAGTGCAAAAAAACTATGGATTTAGGCCCAGATCTCTGTACTGGGGTGAATGTATCACATTGTTCTGCATTCTGTCCATCAATTGTTGTTTTTGCATTTGTCACCTCGAGTGGGATGGGTATGCTCAGACGTGAGTCCAATGCTCTCCACACCACTGGAGTCAAGCTATCCTGGCTGAAGACGGCTGATAGCCAGAAACCGGTCCCAGGATGCTTGATTCCGGTCCAGGAAAGACATGGCTTGGCAGTTCGGGCTGGACTGTTCCCATGAGGCACAGGGTCAAGACTGATTTGCATATGGCCATGTCTGAACTGGGGTGGTGTGGAGTGCAAAAAAACTATGGATTTAGGCCCAGATCTCTGTACTGGGGTGAATGTATCACATTGTTCTGCATTCTGTCCATCAACTGTTGTTTTTGCTTTTGACTCCACGACGCAGGCATACAGGGAACGAGCCTTGACTGGCTCTGCTCCTTCCTCACTGGTAGAACTCAAAGATTCAGACTCCGGGGGCGTGGCTAAGATGGCGGCTCGGTAGGACGTGCTCCGCGGTGGCTCCCTAGACCCGACCCCCCGACAGGGATTTCAGCGGACCATCGCCCCCACCGAGCCAGCCACCGTCAGCGGACAGGGTCCGCATCTGCCGCTGAGGCGCAGGGGCCGTAGCCGAGGCTCGAAGAAGGCGAGAGGCGCCGCGGAGCGGAGACGGCCCGCTGCCGCTGGTGGGCGCGAAAACAGTGACCCGAGCCCCAGCGGACAACGGCCCGGGGGGGCCTCCCAGGGCGCTCCCGACTCAAGAGCTGAGGAGTCGAGGGATCCCACAGCGACCGCTGCGACCTGGGAGCGGTTTTTGGCCGCAGCCGACGGTGAGTCCGGCGGATCCGAGGCGGACAGTGGGGTGCCGGGTCCGCCGGCTCCCCACACTACGCGAGGCCCCGGCTTGGGCCTGGTAGCGGAGGACGCGGCCTAGCCTTCTTGACGGCCGGAACGGCCGACGAGCAAACAGTGAGGGGCCCGGGCGGCACCAGCGACAGCCTATCAGCATACCGGCGGGGGGACAGGAGGGTGGACACCCCCGCCACAAGCAAGAGCTAACGTGGCCCAGGTAGAGGGCTGAAGACCCCGGGCAGCGGTGGGGCCTTGGCGCATGGGGCGTGAACAGTAAGCGGCCAGGGAGACCGGGAGACCCCTACCTCTAACAAGCGAGAAGCGCCCCTCGAAAGGTGTCCCCACGTGGCCCCACACAGCGTGCCCTCGCCCGCTGCAGCGCCCGGCACCCCACAAGGGAGCTGCACAAAGGAGCAAGAGGGGGACGGAGGCCCCTGGGAGGAGGAGTAAGAGAGCGGACAGCCGGCCGGGCCGAAGGAGACCGGGGCCACGGCTGGCAGCGGAGTACCCGGCTCAACCCAGGGCACAGGGGCACCCGGAGCCAGGGGAGTGTGACGCAGAGGTCCCGACCGGGGACACACGAGGCAACCGGCAAGGCCACAGCGGGGCCTGAGGGAAGGCCTCAAGGAGGCGACGGACCGCAGGGCTGGCGGGCCCTTGGGGGTGTCGGCCCAGGCAGGTCGGCGGAGGCCTGGGACTCGACCGAGTGCGCTACAGCCCGCACAGCCCACGGGCGGGGGCTGCAACGCGAGGGCCTTCGGCCGCAGCACAGAGGGCACGGAGACGGTCAGGGCGCGGAGCCGAGGCGCTGGGTGAGCACGGACCAACCCCCCACCCCCCCAACCGGCTCAGACACGCCGAGGAATTCTGCTGTCCTGCCAGGGATTGCGACCCAACTGGGGCCTCCAGCCGGGACTAGGAGCACTATGGCGTCCAACAACCGCAAAGGGAACCGCAACATCTCAGATATGCTGACCAAGGGACCCTCTAAGGGCGACAAAAGCCCGGACAAGCCGGCCCCGGTGCCCCCCCCCCAAGGGGAAGGACCACACAGGAGGTGAGACTCCGGCGACCAAGGTATTCATGGAGGCCTTCTTCACCTCCCTTAAGGAGGACATCCAAACCTTCAGGCAGGAAATGACCGGGGAGTATAAAGAACTCAGGCGAGATGTCGACGAATTGGGGGAGAGAGTGGCTGCCAACGAGCTCTCAGGTCAAGCCAGAAGTGAAGAAATAGAACTCCTCCGGCAGGAGATCGTTCGCCTCCACGACCAGCAGACTGACCTCCAGTCCCATACGGAGGACCTGGAGAACCGCTCCAGACGAAATAACATTCGCGTCCGAAACGTGCCACCCAGGGCAGAGGGAGACGACGTGGCAGGGTACCTACAAGCGCTCTTCCGGATGGTGCTAGGCGAGGACGATGACTTTGTGATCCTCATTGACAGAGCCCATCGGGTGGGCCTGGCCCGCCGGACCCAGGGCCCCCCGCCGGATATCTTGGCCTTCCTGCCGGACTATCCCCTAAAGGAGCGCATACTGAAGGCGGCACGTCTCAAGCTGCCCCTTCGTTTCCAAGACCATGACGTGGAACTTTTCCAGGACTTGTCGGTGATCACCCTACAGAAACGCAGGTCATTTAGGGTTGCCACCGCCTTCCTACGCAAGGAGGGGGTCCCCTACTCCTGGGGGCACCCTTTCTGTCTCATCTTTAAGTGGAACGGCGCCCTGCACCAGCTGCGATCCTTGCGCGACACCTGTGCAGTATTGGACATCCCACACGAGGAGCCGCTACAGGACGATATGGACGGGGGGCGGTCTTCTGGGAATGCGTCTGGCTCCCCTCGGACGGCGGGGGACGGCTGGCAGAAAGTGCGTCGAGGCAGGCAGCAGAAGAAGACTCTTAAGCCTAACCCCGAAACAATGACCCAGGAAAAGGCCGCAGCGATCCAAGTAGTATCCAAAGACACTGGCGCCGACTCATGAGACGACTTCAGCGACGGCCGCCAACAGCTAAGTTTTGACTCCTGGTCGGGGGGGTCGGGGGGCCGAGAGCCGCCGCTGCCACAAACCCTTACATTGACTCCTTTACTACAGGCCTAGACTGTCAAATGATTGGCCTGGGACTATGTTCACCTGTTGGGGGGGGGGCACAGGTTGAGAGGGGAGTTGGGGTTAGGGTGGGCACGGGGGGGGGAACTCGGTGTGTTCAATTCGAATCAAAGACAGGCGTCCTAGGGAGAGGTGGCTCAGGGCTAAGTCTAGTGCAGGCAAAATGCTCACACTCCCATGGCAGTTGACAGCATTCGTATCCTCTCCCTTAATGTGAAGGGACTTAATAATCCTATTAAAAGGAGGGCAATTCTCTCATTCCTCGAACGCTCTGAGGCGGACATTTGTTTGTTACAAGAGACTCACCTGTTAGCAAAAGACTGGCACCGCATGAAAGCCAGAGCCTTCCCTCATCAATTTTACTCCACGACCACTGAGAAGAAAGCGGGGGTAGCTATACTGGTATCCAGGCACTTTAGAGGGCGGGTGGGGAGCAAGGTGGCTGAGATCAAGGGCAGACTCCTAGCGCACACAGTTCATATAGGCCCTTCTTCCTTCACACTAGGCTCTCTCTACGCACCCAACACTAAACAGGAGGCCTTTTTGAGGGGGGCGCTGTCCGAGGTGCTGTCGGGAGACATGAGGCTTGTTCTGGTAGGTGGGGACTTAAATCTGGTCCTGGACAATGACATGGATAGGTCCGGGAAGAGGTTTGGGAACACGGGGGCACTCTCGGCGACAGGGAGGCAGTGGCTGAGAGACAGAGGGCTGATTGACATCTGGCGGGAATTGCATCATACCGCCCCGGGATACACCTTTTATTCACATGTGCACCACACATACGCCAGGATAGACCACTTTCTGGGCTCTACCGACATGATCCCCATGATTCAGGACATAGACGTTACACCAGCGGCGCTTTCAGACCACGAAGCTGTAGTCCTCCAACTGACGGTCCCGCGCACACCTCCATACAGGGGCAGGTGGCGATTCAGAGAAAGCCTGCTCTCCCGCAAGGGGGTGGTACAACAACTGTCCCAAAGCATCGCCAGTTACTTAGACCAAAACGACACCGGGGAGGTGGCCCAGGCGACACTGTGGGGGGCGCTCAAGGCGGTCATTAGGGGCGACATCATGGCAATCGCGGCAGCGGATAATAAGGAGCGAAAGGAACGGAGGCAGTAATTAGAGACGCAGGTGCTGGAGCTGGAGCGGGTTCACTGCCGGACGGGCGCCCCCCCGGATCTGGCGCAAATTGAAAGCGGCCAGGGCACAACTGGCAAGTCTGGACTTGGACAGGGCAGAATATGCGGCGCTCCGCCTCCGCCACACGTACTATGTAGGGGGGGACAAAACTGGTCGCCTGCTAGCCAGCAAACTTAAGGCTAAAATGGTCCGCTCCCAGATCCCCGTTATACGCGGAGACGACGGCGACGAAGTCCGAGAGGACTACCACATAGCGGAGGCATTTCGAGCCTTCTATGCAAGGCTCTATGCTCCGGACGCGGCCCTGGGGGAGGAGGCGGGGAGGGCCTACTTGGAGACCATAGAGGTCACAGCTCTCAGTGAAACGAACGCCAGTGCGTTGGACGCCCCTTTCCGCATGGAGGGAGTCATATCGCCCATTGCCCGACTCAAGCCCCTGAAAGCCCCGGGCCCAGATGGCTTCTCCGCGGACTTTTACAAGTCCTTTTGCCCTCTCTTGGCGCCGGTCCTTACCAAACTGTTTAACTCTTTCGGAGGCCCGGGCTCGATCCCGAAGGAGATGCTAGAGGCAGAGGTCATTGTCCTGCCAAAACCGGGCAAGGACCCTTCGCGATGTGCGGCGTACCGGCCGATATCGCTCCTCAATCTCGACCTCAAGCTCTTCACGGGCATTTTGGCCTCCCGTCTGGGCCCCTGCCTGCCAGGCATAATCGAACCGGACCAGGCGGGCTTCGTCCCCTCCCGGCAGTGCGCGGACAACACCAAATGCATATTGCATGTCATAGACAAAGCTAACTTCAACGCCTCTGATGCAGCACTGCTTTCGGTCGACGCCGAGAAGGCGTTCGACAGGGTGGACTGGAGATTCTTAGACCACACGCTGACGAAATTCGGCGTGGGTCCCCGTTTCCGCTCCTGGGTGGCTGGTTGCTATACGTCACCACGGGCGACAATCAAAGTAAATGGGGTTAGCTCCAAGCCATTCGACATCCGAAGAGGCACGCGGCAGGGATGCCCGCTCTCGCCGCTCCTGTTCGCTCTCTACATTGAGCCTTTTGCCCAGCGTGTTCGGGTCAATAGCATCATCACAGGGATCAAGTTTGGGGGAGTGGAGCAGACTATGAGCCTATACGCTGACGACATCCTTGTGGCGGTGGATAGTCCGAGGGTCTCCTTACCGGCCTTCCTGTCAGAAATGAATGAGTTCGGGGCAGTATCGGGCTTCAAAATGAATGTCCAGAAGTCCGTTGTCCTCCCGCTGGGTAGCAACGCCCGGCCAGCTAACAGAGAATCGCTGCGCATAGGGGGTCTCGAGGTCAGCTCCACAATACAGTACCTGGGGATAGACCTGACGCCAGCGACTGCCCAGACGGTTGACCTTAACTACACTAAACTCTTGTCACACGTCCAGGGGGACATAGCGAGATGGAAACAGCAGCCGCTCTTGTGGCTGGGACGGGTGGCTGCCATCAAAATGTCCCTTCTGCCCAAGATCCTCTACCTGTTCCAGACTATCCCGGTCACCCCCCCATTGGGGATGCTGAAGAAACTGCAGGACATCCTAAACCACTTTGTGTGGGCTAACAAGAGGTCCAGGCTGCGGCGCGACTTGGTCACGAGGGTGACGGCTGAGGGGGGCTTAGGCATCCCAGACTTGCGGCGTTACTTTCAGGCAGCACAACTCAGGTTCCTTCTGGAGTGGTCCAGGCCGACTTCAGAAAAGCATTGGTTATGTCAGGACAGGGCCATGGCGGGCCTGCCCCTTTGGAAGGTCCCCTTTCTGGCACGACCCGACAGACCGACATACCTCAAGAAATCCCCTATCACCAGGACTCTTCTACAAGTGTGGGACGCTACTGCGGTCCCGAAGGGCCTGACGACTTTTCCCTCCCCTATGACACCTCTGTTAGATAACCCGGCGTTCCCCCCGGGCAGACCGCCGGGCTCATTCCCCCAGTGGCGACAGTCTGAGTGCCGCTCCGCAGGCCACTTGTTTGATACAAAGGGCTTTTTGACATGGGACACAGTGACAGCGGACTACACACTTGATAAGCCGCACCGCTACCAGTACTTCCAATTTAGGCATTGGCTGACGCACCCCGACGTGGCGCCTCTGGCCGGTCGTCCTCTCACCGCCTACGAGAGGTGGATCATGACTAAAACATCGGACTCGCGGTCCATCACAGAACTATATCTAATGCTGTCCCCACCTCCCCCCACGGAGAGATCCGCCGGGCAGAAACGCTGGGAGAAGGAACTAGGGCGAGCTCTCTCTGACAAAGAATGGCATGACATCTATTACCGGGCTCACCACACGGCCAGAAACACAGCTAGCAAAGAGGCGGCAGTGAAGATCGCCTATTATTGGCATTTGACACCGGAACGCCTACACCAGGGGAACCCGAGCAAAGACCCCAAATGCTGGAGAGGGTGTGGACATACGGGGACCATGCTACACATTCTGTGGGAGTGCACCGAGGTACAGGAATATTGGGAGGTAGTGCTTAAGGACATAGATACCCACTTCGACACCGACATTCCCCGCTTCCCTGCTTATGCGATCCTGGGGCTCCCCAACAGACTGACGTTCCCACTCAAATCAATACGGGGGAAACAGATGGGATTGGCGATGGGGGCAGCGACCCAACACATCCTGTCATTATGGGGGACCACAAGAAAGCCCACTCACACTGGGTGGCTACACAGATTATGGTATATCATGGGGATGGAAAGGATACAAGCCTCGCTCACGCAGACATCAGAAACGTTTAGAGAAGTATGGCAGCCACTCATCTCCTT
This sequence comes from Lissotriton helveticus, assembly GCF_964261635.1. Classification (NCBI taxonomy): domain Eukaryota; kingdom Metazoa; phylum Chordata; class Amphibia; order Caudata; family Salamandridae; genus Lissotriton; species Lissotriton helveticus. The sequence goes on from NC_136059.1 coordinate 279,581,584, forward strand.
GCTTTCCCAGGAATTCACGGAGCTCACCTGTCCGAAGTATCTCAGGGTTCTGAAACTGGTGGAGGGGTTCCGCGACGACACGACCAGAGCAGAACATAAGGTTTAGCCTGAACCCCAAATTGTCACTCCTAGGCGATACAAGGGACACACCGAGTGGGGGGGGGGAGGGTTGGTAGGGGCCGAGGGTAGGATACAGTTGGGATAAGTTGGGGCGGGTGGGGTTTTTAAGGGGGTTGGTGGAAAAGAGTTCTTGCGGACAATGCGGGGTTCGTCTACCATCATACGAGCATACATGGACACCTGGTTACCCCTCGTTAAATAGATGGACGGTTGAGAAATGTAACGCCCTTGGGGCGGGTGCTGCTGCTTTGCTCATTTCGCTCATGTATGTATGGTATCGCTTTGTGGAACTCAATAAAATACATTTGATCAAAAAAAAAGATTCAGACTCCCGCCCTTCCTCTCCGAACCCACAGAGATCAATTGCAGAGAAGGCCAAGGATCATCGCTCAGCCCCACGCTCTTCAACATCTACATGGCCCCCCTCACCGCCATCATCAGACAGCATGGACTTAGCATTGTATCATATGCCGACAACACCCAGCTCATCCTCTCCCTCACAAGGGACCCCCACACCACAAGACTCAGCTTCCAGGAAGGAATAAAAGACATTGCATCCTGCGTGAGCAGCAGCTGCCTGAAGCTGAACTTGGAGAAGACAGAAGTCCTCGTCCTCGGACCCACCCCCTCATGGGAGAACACTTGGCGGCCCACCACCCTCAGCAACCCCCCCACACCCACGAACCACGGGCAAAACCTTGGCATCATACTCGAATCCTCCCTCACCATGACTCAACAGATCAACACCTTTGTCTCCACCTGCTTCAACACCCTACACATCCTTCGCAAGACATTCAAATGGATCCCCCCCGAATCCAGAAAGACCATCACCCATGCACTCACAACAAGTAGACTGGACTACGGAAACGCCCTCTACACCTGAATATACAAGTCCTGCTACACTAACTCCAGACCATCCAGAACACCACAGCCAGAATCGTCCTCAGCATCCCACAACAGGAACACATCATCCAACACCTGCAAGAATCAATTCAAAAGAAATCCTTTCGATAGTCGCAGAGTTTTGTCTCCCAGAGCTGAGACTTGCACGCAGCCAGCCTCAGAGGCTTGGTGTTATGCCCTCTCCATGTTCCAAGTTTTTTTTGGATAAGATCTGTAAGATTCAGGCAGCCTTCTCTTCATGCCTAAGCAGCCCTATGGCCTCTGTGCCTCCTGCTATGTTGCCATCCGAGGCTTCCCATGCTTTGATTGCGTTTTTCCCTGTGGATATGACCTGTTCTCTCAAAATTCTCAGAGGTCTGAAATCAGGCTCGCCTTCTGACCCCTGCGGGGCCAGATTGCTGGCGTCGGCTGCTGAGATCATTAACCCGGAGGTTAATATGATCGTCAACACGTCTCTCCGGGAAGCCCTTGTCCGGAAGGGATGGAAGCAGGTGAAAATTCTCCCTCTGCTGAAAAAGCCCTCACTGCATCCTTCGATTCTTGATAATTATCGTCCTATTGCCCTTTTGCCCAGTCTGAGTAAGTTGTGTGAGAATGTTGTGAATAGGCAACTCACCGAGTTTGTCGAGGGTGCAGGTTTATTGCACCCGGCCCAGTCAGGGTTTTGTGCATCTTACAGCATGGAGTCAGCATCAGTGGAGGTCTGCGAGGCGATTCTGGAGTGTCTGAATGCAGGCGAGGGGGGGGGGCAGCATTGATTATGCTGGACCTCTCGGCGGCATTCGACATAGTGCCCCACGCCCTGCTTCCTGCTCGGCTCTCTGCGATCTGCATTTCTGGCACCGCCTGGGGCTGGCTCAGATCCTTCCTGGAGGTAGGACGCATCCTAATAGCACCCCCGGGACCCCCGCCCTTATGGTGGGCGGTCCCGATTTACGATCGGATGACGGGCGGGCAAAGTCCGCCCATCATCCTAATGAGGCCCTTAGTCTACGCCAATGTGCTGTACGTTGGTACTCTGGCCTATCTTCTGAATAGGCTTCAAGCCGTGCAAAATTCGGCCGCCATGCTTCTGCTGGATCTCTCTAGCAGAATCAGTATGCATTCCCACCTGTGAACATTGCACTGGCTTCCTATTGAGATGCAGGTTAATTTGAAAATTCTCACCATCGCTCACAGTGCCCTCTATGGCTGTGGGCCTATTTATTTACAGAAGAGGTTTTCCTTCTATGTCCCGGATTGTGTCTTACTCACAACTTTTGGCCCGTACCCCAAGGTTCACCCCCCAGATGCTTGGAGGGAGTTCCCTTGCCCTGAAGGCTGCGTGGGCTTGGAATGCCCTTCTGCTAGCTTTACGCTGTATTCAGTATTCTGTGGACTTTCAGAGAAAGCTGGAAACCTTTCTCTTTTAGCTTCAGTTTTTAGAGACTCACGACTCTTTCCTGATCGCGCTGGGACACTCTTTGGAGTAGCTGTGCGCGCTACAAAAACAAATAACATAATATAACACATACCCAAGAGAAACCTCTGCTATGCTGACCTCGTCCTCGTCGAAAACCTGCGTATCCGCAGAGCTAGAGCGGGTGGAAGAGCCCTCTCCTACATCACGACAAAGAACTGGAGCAACATCCGACGCTGCCCCACTCTCCACACCTCCAGGAAGAGCTTCAAGACGTGGCTCTTCGGGTGACTCGGAACTGCACCCCTCCACCCCCAGCGCCTTGAGACTCTCACGGGTGAGTAGTGCGCTTCACAATTCCCTGATTGATTGTTAGACCTTCAGTACAGAAATAATGTCTGACATACATATTGTGTCCTAAACATTGTTTAAAAAAGTAATTCCACTCTGTGTAGTTTTTCTATTATTAACTCGGTGGTGAACTTTTTTTGTAAAATATAATTAAGAACACAATATGTCAGACGATATTATATTCTGAAAGGGATATTCTGGTACCACATTGCTTTGGGATGCAGTGCTTGGAGATGGCCATACACATGGAAGATGCTTCTGCTCATTACCGCTGAGCGTGTGCTCGTTTGTACTCAACTACCAGTGGTGGCTGATACACATAGACTGTGGTAGGGAGGGTGGAGGAAGAGCACAGGTAGAAGGAAGGACGGAGCGGGTGGTGGAGCGCGTAAAGGGGAGAAAAAAATTAAATAAAACTTACCTCATGCTGCTTCTGCCGCCTTGTGCCTTGGAGATCCTCTGCTTCCTGGTCCCAGCAGACACTGGTTCAGCAGCAGACTCTCCATCCAATCCCCGCACGGCTCTCATGCTGCATGAGAGCAGTACAGGGATTGGCCTGAGCGGGCTGCTTTGACGCTTCGCTAGGGTCAGGTTGTCTATGCTGTTTCTCCAACCTGGCTGTACAATGCAGCCAAGTTGGAGAAACCTAACTCTAAGGCCAGCCAAACAGACATGCACAGTTAGCAGTGCACACCACTCCGCCCTCCCTCCCATTGCCTGGCCCCACACATGCTGGCTCAGCCAGCAACTGAAAAATAGAAACAATATTGTTTTATTTTTTGGCTGCTGACTGAGCCAGTGCGGTGACACTCCTCTGCCATTGCAGAGGAGCCACCACTGTCAACTACCACTTGAGGTGGCCTCATAGAGGCTGGAAGTAGGGGTGTGTGAGTGCTGCAGCACCCCTAAAATCACCATCCTGGAGTTCAGAAGGTGAATGAGCAATGAAAATGCCTTTAATTTTGTATTTATCTTGCCACAATTGCTGTGAATTCAAAGACAGAGGTCAAATTTCAGGCTATGTTTTCTAACTAATTGCTGCTTAGGAAACTGGAGTGTACTTCTGACTGCAAAGTGAAATGATTTTGTTAGTGTCCCGGGTCCCAATTTTGCTTGGGTGAAGGGAGTGAAAGGAAAGGCTGTATAATAACATAAATACTAATACATACTTCAAAATAAGTTGCAATTCTGAAGTGTGATGGAAACAAAGATTTTAACAGGATCAAAACAAATCAAGGCACTTGACTTGGTGATGTGCAAATAATAAATGGTTGCTGAAACCAGATTTCAACACATTATTGTTTGCGCTATATACTTTTACCAGTAAAACTGCAACTTTCGTGATCATTTCAACAAACAATGGGCTGTCTGTAAGTACATGACAGTGCATTACCACACTTGTCCTCCAAAATGCACCACCTGCTACATATTACACTTTCACCACTCTCCTGCGTTCTGCACATTTGATACACTTGTGGTTGTATGTGATGTTCAGCGATATAATATTGAATGCAGACCCCTGTAATGCCCAGCATAAGTCAGCATTCTAGTGCTGCACTCTGTATCTACACTGAACACCCACCCACCACTGATGTCACTGGTCAGGTGACACAGCATTAATAAAAGATGCCGAGCCCACGTGCTCTGGGCCAGTTGCACCCAGTTACCAGAGTGTCTGTGTCAGAGGTTCTTTCCAGCATGAGGGCCTAAGGCCCGACCCTACAACCCCCACTCTGAAAATTGTTCCAGCAGCACTGGATGGCCTGCTCTCCCTGCTTTCATACTATTTTATTGTATTTTGGGTTTTGCATAGCGCTCACACAGCCTTTGACTGCTTCAGAGAACAATCATGGGAGAGGGTGTGGGGGATTGACAGGCACAGCTACCAAGGTGATGCTGACCATAGTGGCTGGCCAGTGTGTCATGGACCCTAGTGCAAGGAAGGAAATGCCCCCCTGGCTGCTGTTTGAATTATAAAAGATAGTAATAATCGGGGTTCAGTGGGCACCTCAGGCCACTGGGCCCAGGCGCCAGTGCACCTTCTGCACCAATAGCATCAGAAAAAGTTTGCAGATCTGATAGAAGATGTGCCCTTTCGTATTTCCTGCACTTTCCAGTATTTTCCACCTCGAGTTTAAGGACAGCGGAAGGTATTGCCAGACATTGCACGTTCGTAAACTGAATAAACGATGACAGTCTACCTTAATTACACCTTTTGAACGCAAATCAGGATTATCGTTTATGAAAAAGCCCTAGTCGATAAAGTAACATTCTTCAGCTAGTCCCCAAAGCGCGGAATGTGGTTGTGCCATTTGTTTGCCATTGTGAATGCCAGACAGCTACCTGGCTTTCATTTTGGCTACAGTGGAAAATATATTTACACCTACATAAACTGCACAAATGCATGTTTCCAGGTGCACTTTTATATTGTGATTCATAGTAAACTTAGTTCCCTAATGTTCTACTTAATACCTGGAATTTATTTTAATTCAAAAGTAATGACAAAGGCGACCAAACCTGCTATTTTGATGCCATTAGCTGCCATGTCTCGAGCAGCTTAAAAGCCCAATTGTTAAGGAGATGGAGACATTCATGACAGTGATTCATGTGGCTGAATCCAAGGATGCAGCAGCGTCTGGGAGTCCATCCAGCATGTTAATGAAGCTTCTCATGTCGTCCTGACATTTAAGGTACAGAGATAAAAAGCCTGATTAGTCACTATCAATGACATCTTACCTCCACTCAGTGAAACAATTTTGAGGCAAGTGCATGAAACCTTGTAAGGAATAATGCATTACATGTTCAGTCCTCTGATTACTATTCACCAATGCAAGCAGAAGGCGCTTTTTATTTTTTTTATTTTGTTAAACGGAATTCATTGTATTTTTACCTATTTTATGGCCTAGGTCAGAAGTGGTTGGCCTATAGGTAGCTCCTGATCCAAGGGTTTATCCAGTGCAGGCCACCTACCTCTTCTTTCCCTTTGGTGTTAGGACTACTTTCTCTGACCATTACCACCTGACTGCTTCAAACATGCAATCTGGGCTTAAACAGCTGCATGTTCGTTCTAAGGCTAAGACAAATCACTGACTAAGATGCAGTAATCTGGTTGAATAAATAACTACAGTCTACTGAGTTGTGCACCCAGTATTGAAAGACCTGGGCAGTCGTGGTTAGTATTGTGGTTTTGCAGTACCCTGAAAATGTGTGCCCGGGGGCACTTCTCTGGAGTTTGACTGGTTCCTCACTCTCTCTGAGCTGTGATTATGAGCCCGTTCACAAATGTCAGTCTTGTAAAACATAATGCCCACCTCCAACTCACCTCCTGACACTAGGACGACATATTTACTCAACTCACAATGGCTGTATGATGGAAACCCGCAGGCATTTACCCCGCATACCTTTGCAACGCAATCATTACCCCCTTGCGATATTATCAGGGATTACTTTAGCAAGAAAGTTGTTACAACGATATGCTTTAGGAAGTGCTGGACTTTGGAATAGTATAAATTACTATTCCAACTCCAGTCTACGCAACAACAGGGATGGTGTTGGACCAGTGCAACAATGCGCCACCTACAGCAAGCCGTTGTAAAGTAACGCGTGGTAATGTTGCATGAGGTGTACTGACTTTGTTGTAAAGACTGCAGGGTAAAGGATGTTTGGCACTCTCAACGTGAACACAAACATGAGGTATTCCTTCGGAGGTCCCACTTAAGGAGAGCATTTACAGATGGCTCTAAGCCCTCGAGTATATTAAGGCTATATGCCTGAAATATGGGTCAGCATTTTATTTGTTACTCGTCTGTGGCTGAGGATGATCATGGGAAGGCCAGTGGGGGTGCAATATGCAGTATGTTGTATTTAATAAAAACATTGTCACAGCTTGAGTTCAGCAATTAGTGTTGTCACGGTGGGATTGGGAGGGGAGGAGAAATTGTTTCTTATAATCACTAAACTGACTGCTAGCGACCTGATGCGCCATTCCATTGGCCACAACAAAAACACTGGTACTCAGGCCCTGCTTCCTTCACAAGTTCACTAGAAACATTCAATTTGTTACCTACCAAGTGTTGGTGTAACTTATATGTTAGCTTTTATTTAGCCAAGTAGGGCCTTACTCTCAGTGCCTGGTGTTAACAATGTGGCCAGTAAAAAGATTATTGGATCCCCGGTAACTTAAAGTATTTCACATGGAGTATTCGAATGCTGAAGGCAGCTAAGGTGTCCAATGGAAGACAGAAAAATGTGGAAACTGATTCTCTGATACCCAAACATCCCGAAACCAGGAGTTCTGCCATTGAGTTGCAAATGACCCCGGTACTAGTAACTCCAGGGGTAGAGAAACAGTGAGCACAAAAACACCTGACTTATAATGGGCCTTTTAGTTATATCAGTGCAATGCCTACCCACACTTGCCAGGACTTGTGTTATTTCCTGATGCCATCCCTAAACTTCCTCAGTTAATATTAGGAGGGTACATCAAACCTTTTCGGTAGAGTTTCCATCAAATGTGTGTGGTCAGATTGCTTTTCTAGTTCGTGTTGCAAAAATCATCATAACTCTGTCACTGTAATCAGCCTTATTCCCACATCATCATCTATTTCCAGCTGGTATATTATTGTGCAATATATTTCCAAAGCAAATATCAGCGTTGCAACTTCCTGAAACACAACAAGCTTAGACTTCCAAGGGCCCTGGTATTTGCAATGCTTGCCATTTTTGCTGTTGAGAGAGCTGGGTAGTGTCAATTCAGGCCCTCAATTCTGAATTTTTTCAGTCTTTCAGCATGAATAATCAATTACAATTCACTGGGTGCTCAGATCTATTTTAGGTTTATAGATTATCTGTTTTTGTTAATCAAAGGCCAACCTTTGCTGCACCTGCATTTGTTTCCTTTCCACCACTTCATGTGTGATACTTCAAGCAGAGTATGTATAGCTGGAAAAAGGAGCAGAACGCTTCCTGGGCCTGCTCAGGATCTTTTTAGGGGATCTTCTACTAAGCAGGATTCCTTGGCCTTCCTGGGTCTCAGACACTTTTTCCAAAGCTGTAATGCTATCCACGAATTCATTTCTTTTCATTTTAAGACATACAGGAATATCTCACTATTTTCACACCTTTCAGTGTACTAGGAACTTAATTCCAGACAGAAATGACATACCAATTTTTTTTAACAAAAATGAATATCTAGTTGCTTAGTCGTGATAATGTTAGTAAGAACCCTATTTCTTTACTTGTGAAATTGATTGTAAATTACTAATCTCACACCAGTACAAATCCCTGTAGTTGGCTAATGTAGGGAACATACCTGGCAAGCACAGATCAATTGAAACCAAATGGTTGATATGAGCTATGAGTGACCTTCCACTAAACAGTGTACGGGATCTTACAGGATTAAACCAAGGCTTCCCCTTAGGATATCATTTAGCTCACCATGGAGTGGTTTGGCAGACACAAAGAGATACGTGAGGACAACATCACTAAAAACAACAATTCAATGATAAGATAAAGAATGTAAAAGTTCAGACAAATTCTTTTTTTTAAAACAGTAAAAGTGTATCCACTAGAAATCGCAATACAAAATAAGTTCAAGTATTCTGATAAGAAACAACTATATATATATATATATTACCTACTGGCGGTCGCCAGTAGGTAGTTATAGTTAGGACCTAGTTTCCATAGGAAATCTGCAACTTTCTATTTGGAATAACTTTGGCGCCGGTTGAGGAATCTTCGCAAAATTCTCCAAGAAGATGGGGCGGTCCGCTCCACTCCTTCCCTGAAAGTTTCAGGGTGATTGGTGAAGCGAGGGCCGAGAAAAAAGGGGGTCCCAAAACGTGTTTCCCCCATGAAATTTTCCATAGGGTTCTTTAAGTGAGGCTACAGCCCGAACTGCTGAACGGAATTACACCAAATTTGGCAAAAAGGTAGAGTTTGGTTCGCAGATTACGCTTTTTGTTAAATGGTGTAAATTCGTTCAGTAGTTTCTGAGAAAATCAAAAGTAAATTCATAGATGTATCTATAGACAAAGTACCGTACGCGTACTGACCGAGGATAGTATGCGTACCATTACGAGCACGAGCTGCATGCTAATTGGCTCTCAACTGTCTGTCAGCACTCCAAACCAGGAAGTGTTGGCAGCCATCTTGTGGCTCGGTAGAACCGAGGCACATGAAATCAGAAAAAGAAACGGTAAAACTGCGAAAAGGGGGCAGGGTAGAAACACCCTGACCCCTAGGCCTGCTTAGGGGGTCCCACAAGGACCCCCAAGGCCCAAAATATATATTTTATTTTTTTAGCCTCGGGGGGGGGCAAATCCCAGGGGCAATTGATTGTTTCTAAAGGGGGGCCCAGAGGGGTCCCGTAGTCCCGGGGACCGCCATCCCCGAGGCTTATTTAAAAAAAAAAAAAAAAAAAACGTGTGGGGGGGCTGAAATCCCCCCACCACATGCCCTGGGGACCGCTACCTCCCCGGGGCTCTAATATTTAAATTGTGGAGTCTGTGATGGATCTCCCAGCCCCGGGGACCACTGCCCCCGGGGTTTTTCAAATGATGGGAGGGGTGCCGCGTGGCCTCCCTCCTGGAGCCTTTGATGGCCCTGAGGACCGCCACCCTCCAGGGTCGGCTTCTGCAGTGTCCCGGGGTGCCTATCCCCGGGACACTGCTGTTTGCTATGGTAGGGCGGTAGCCTCGCGGTTCCCGCCCTACCATAGCAAACTGCCTTCCGATTTGGAAGAGAAGTAGTAGGAAAGTAGATTGCTTTTCCTTAGGGAGAGCAGCATGTAAGCTGCTCTCTCTGACGAAAAGCAATGCCGGCTCCCGAAAGACGCGGGGAGCCGGCTGGGACCGTGGGGGCGTTGGGGCTCCCCCCACGGTCCCCAATGTTTTATGTGAGCCCCGGGGCATGGGGTCCCCGGGGATAATAAAAATTAGTGATAGGGCTATTTTTTTTACGGTAAAATTATAATACGACGTATGGTGCGAAGTTTCTAAGTCGTCCCGTACGCGTACCTAAGCAAGAAAAAGAAAAATATTTTTTAGATATTTATCAAGTTTATATGTTTAGATGTTGGGTGGCTCTGAAAAGAGTGTTTGTGTTTATTGGGAGATTTTAGTACCTACACAAGTAAGTACTGATGCAGAGTCTGAAGTTCAAGAGGAAGACTCTGTTTCCCTCATCTGTAAAATGTACACCATCTCTCCTATAGATGCCATGCATATTGAAACGCAGATTGTTGTGGTAAATGGACCCCATTCTATAGTCTCGGAGAAAAGCAGAAACAGATTTATTCACATGTTTCCTAGCTTTCTCAATCTGTGGACAAAATTGATTGGACCAGTTCCATTTCTGTCTTTGGCATATGTTGGAATACATAAAGGCAGTTTGGGGGGAAAGTGACATCAGCTCCCCAAAGGTGTCCTTCATAAGCATTTCCAGACCTACCCCAGTCAAAGTGCCTAGGTCATTGCCACCACAGTGCACAATTATGAGGTCAGGGTGCTGGAGATGTAAAAAGGATTTCACCAATGGCATCAGTTGGTGCCACTTTAACCCTCTCTGTCTAATCCATTTAATGTCTACATTTGGTAAATCAAGGTCTTTGTGAATTCCTTTCTGTTCTGTGTACCTTTGGCGCCAGAAAATATAGCTGTGTCTCACAATCCACGCTCTAAGCATCTTGAAGGGAGGTCTGGATGCACTCAGATGGTCTCTGTAAATGAAGTGGCAGTTTGAAAAGTAAAATTTTTCTAAAATGGTGGATATCATGCAGTTTTGAAAAAAGGAAAGAAATGATTGGTTGTTTGAGAACATTCTACATTGAAAACTAGGGTGCATGTTTCTGTTTTTTAAAAGCCTGATTTTTATTGGTTAATAAAGTCTGATAGAAAAGAACGTTACATAAAATAAGCTGGTATATTGACAAGTCAAGCACACTTGCTGTTTTGATTTGCATCATTGTTTGATTAACTTTTCACATGTGTGTTTAGTTAACTGTTCCCTGAAGTGTTTCTATGGTAACAGGCAGAAAGCAGAATGGGGTTTTAACAATATGTATGTGGGGGTGCTCACGGCCCCCCCGCAGCCCCGGGGACCGCCACCTCCCCGGGCCTCTAATCTATAAATTGCGGGGTCCGTGATGGATCCCCCAGCCCCGGGGACCACCACCCTACGGGATTTTACAAATGATGGGAGGGGGGCCAAGCGCCCCCCCTCCAGGAGCCTTTGATGGCCCTGGGGGCCACTACCCCCCAGGGCCGGTTCCTGTAGTGTCCCGGGGTGCCTACCTTCAGGACACTGCTATTTGCTATGGTAGGGCGGGAGCCTCGTGTTTCCCGCCCTGCCATAGCAAACTGCTTTCCTATTTGGAAGAGAGAGCAGGAAACCTGCTCTCTCTTTCAAATAGGAAAGCATATTGGTTTTCATCAGGGGGAGCAGCATGTAAGGTGCTCTCTCTGACGAAAAGCAATGCCGGCTGCTGAAGGACGCGGGGAGCCAGTGGGAACCGTGGGGGCGTTGGAGTTCCCCTGACGGCCCCCAATGTTTTATTTGAGCCCCGGGGATGGGGTCCCCGGGGATAATAAAAATTAGTGATAGGGTTTTTTTGGGGGTTTTTACGGTAAATTTACAGTAGGACGTCCCGTGCGAGGTTTATAAGTCGTCCCAAACGCGTACCTTAGAAAGAAAAAAAGAATGAAAAAAATATGTTTTACAGATATCTTTTAAGCTTATGTGTTTAGATGTTGGTTGCTTTTTAGAGTAGCTTTTTTGTTTTTTGGTACTTATAAGTAAGTACCTTTTGCAGAGTCTAAACTTGTTGAAGAAGAGTGTTTTACAGTGTGCTGATCTTTTGACCTCTGTGACCAGTTGACTTTTGCATGATGTGTTGGGGTTAGGATTTAAAGTTATGTGAGTTGGATAGGGTTCAAATGTTGAACCAATAGAAATGTGTGTTTGGTTTTGAATTAATGTGTGAAGCAATTTGATTTGTTATTAATATGTATATATGTGTAAATTGAGAGGGAAAATGTGCCATTTCTTGGTTTTGCTGTGAACACAAGTAGAGAGATTCTGTATAAGAATATCTACTGTGTGATTCGCATTCTTCTTAATCTACAAATCAATTTGAAAGGTGAGTTAATAACTTGTAAGGGAATGTATGTGGTGCATTTTCTTTTTAATAAGAATAATGTGATTATCCTTCTAAAGTGTGTAGAATCACATTCTGAGTTTGTCTCACTTTGGTTAAGTATTGTGAGAACACCATTTGGTAAGTTAATGTGTTTTGTGAGTAAGCTTTGTCCAATAAAGTGTAGTACAAAAAAATGTAGATTGTGTGCAGTCACTTTTTTTAGTTGTAGAGTAGTTAATAGTTTTGGTTGCTTAGAATTAGGCTTGTGTTTTAAGTCTACAATTTTCCAGTCAGTATACATACACTACTATAAATTCTCTGGGATATATTTACAAGCTTCTTGTGTGTCTTTGGGCTGTAATTGCGTAACTTTTTTGATGAAATGTTTGCACAAATAATGTGGCAAATTGTTTATGTATTTGCAAAATTACTCATTGTTGTACAGTAAAATGCAGTAGTTAGTGCTTAGTAGTTAGTGATCAACCCTGACTCATTTTGCAAATACATAAGCAAATTGGTGCATTTTTTGTGCCAACATTACATCAAAAAACTGACACAATACAACAACAAAGAGGCACAAGGTGCTTGTAAATCTACCCCAGAGTGTATGCAGCAGTGTATGTATACTGACGGAAAATTGTAGATCTAAAACACAAGTCTGATTCTACAGAAAAAACACAATTAATTACTCTTGAAGGACTAATATGAGTGCACATATTACAACTCTCTGGAACGCAACCCCCTGGTGCATACTGGAGGTTCCTGGGGGGCTACTTGGCCCCCAGAGACCCCCAGTATTCAAGGGGATTTATTTCACACTCTGGAAACGCGCCAGGGGGCTGCACTGCAGAGAGGTGTGATGAGGCCACGCCCCTTTTTACACCTCTCTGCAACACAGCCCCCTGGCGCATACTGGAGGTTCCTGGTGGGCTAGTTGGCCCCCAGGAACCCCCAGTATTTAAGGGGGTTTATTTCCCCCTCTGGAAACGTGCCAGGGGGCTGCGTTGCAGAAAGGTGTAATGAGGCCTCGCCCCTTTTTACACCTCTCTGCAACGCAGCCCCTGGCGCATACTGGAGGTTCCTGGTGGGCTAGTTTGCGCCCAGGGACCCCCAGTATTCAAGGGGATTTAGTTCCCCCTCTAGAAACGTGCCACGGGGCTGCGTTGCAGAGAGGTGTGATGAGGCCACGCCCCTTTTTACACCTCTCTGCAAAGCAGCCCCCTGGCGCATTCTGGAGGTTCCTGGTGGGCTAGTTGGCCCCCAGGAACCCCCAGTATTCAAGGGGATTTAGTTCCCCCTCTGGAAACGCGCCAGGAGGCTGCGTTGTAGAGAGGTGTAATGAGGCCACGCCCCTTTTTACACCTCTCTGCAACACAGCCCCCTGGCGCATACAGGAGGTTCCTGGTGGGCTATTTAGCCCCCAGGGACCCCATTATTCAAGGGGATTTAGTTCCCACTCTGGAAACGCGCCAGGGGCTGCGTTGCAGAGAGGTGTAATGAGGCCACGGGCTTTTTTTCAGACCTCTCTGCAACGCAGCCCCCTGGCGCATACTGGAGGTTTCTGGTGGGCTAGTTGGCCCCCAGGGACCGCCAGTATGCAAGGGGACTTAATTCCCCAACTTAGAACGCGCTACGGGGCACGTTTGCACAGTGGTGAAGGTAGGGGGCGGGGCTTGAGGTGATATGTGTGCAAACATGCCCTTTGGCGCGTTTTAAGTTGGGGAATTAATTCCTCTTCAATCCAGAGGTCCCCTATGGGCACACTAGCCCAACAGGTACCTCCAGTAAGCACCACAGAGCTGTGTTGCAGAGTGTTGTAAAAAGGGGGCGTGCCCTCTGAACACCTCTCTGCAACGCAGCTCCCTGGCGCATACTGGAGGTACCTGGTGGGCTAGGTGGCTCACAGGGGACCTCAGGATTGAAGAGGAATTAATTCCCCAACTTAACACGCGCACAGGGTGTGTTTGCACACATGTCACATCAGGCCCCGCCCCCTTCCTTCACTATTGAGCAAAATATTTCTTTAAAAACAGCCGAACTACGAATTCCGATTTATTCAACTGTTATCAAGAGAGACGTCAGTGCTGCATCTTTGAGCCCAGTACGGACCCTGAAAAGTAAATCTAAGCGTACTTACCAGTAACTTGTATTTCCTTCCATAGGAATCTATTGTGTGGTTTTCACCAGAAAAGTTTCTGTCTATTTTTGAAATGTACAAATATTCCTCTAAAATCAGCCGAACTACGACTTCCGATTTACTCACCTGTTATCAGGAGAGACCTCAGTGCTGCATCTTTCAGCCCACTACTGATCCTGAAAAGTAATTCTAACCATACTTACAGTGACTTGAATTTCCTTCCATAGGCTAACATTGACTGCTTTCACTTGGAAATTCTTCTAAGTGTGGAGTTTTGGAACTTTAATAAATTCCTCTAAAATCAGCCGAACTACGAATTCCGATTTACTCACCTGTTATCAGGAGAGACCTCAGTGCTGCATCTTTCAGCCCAGTACTGATCCTGAAAAGTAATTTTAACCGTACTTACCAGTAACTTTAATTTCCTTTCATAGGATATCATTGCCTGCTATATAAAATATATATAAATTAAAAAATATATTAAAAAATATATATAGATTACAATTTCAATATTTTTTAAAACATTTTTTTCAATCTATATTAAAAATATGTAATGTAATTTAAAAAAGAAAATATCTAAAAATAAATACTTTAAAACAATGTAGTACATCAGTATAAAAAAATATAACAATTAATACATTTAAAAATTATCATTTACAAAACCTTTGAAATTCACTAAAAATCCATAGGTTTAACCCAGGTTATATAGCTCGGAATTAGCATTTAAAAAACCTTAGATATTCACTGAAAAAAACCATAGGTTTCAGCCACGTTATAGTTAGGAATTAGCATTTAAAAAACCTTAGAAATTCACTGAAAAAAACATAGGTTTCACACATGTATAAGTTAGCTGGACATTTTACTCATACAAAACCATTGAAATTCCCCCGTTATAGTTAGTTCAGCTAACTATAACTCGCGCGCCCGCAATGCACTGCTGATGATGTCACATATTACATCACTCATGACATAGTCAGTGACATCACTCATGACATCACTGATGACATCTCAAATGACATCACTGAGGACATCACTGATGACATCATCCTTGTGAAAGAGTGGCAGACCTCCTCTCACCCTAATATAACCTATGATACACACATTCAAAAATAGAAACTAACATTTTCAAAAAATGGAGATACCAATACAAGTTACAACAATCTATTCAGTAATTCCAACATCTACATACACATCCACTCATTCACCAACAGTTCTATGTAGTCACTCATACATGTACTCACTCATCATATGTAGTCATACACCTATAAATCCTGTTACACACCGATACTCATCCATAGAGTTACTCACGCACATACTCACACATGCAAATAAACTATCAAACATCCATTTACTTGCATATACAGCTATACACACACCACTACACTTACATCTACAGAAACATACACATACTTACTCTCTTAAACAATCACTTATAGAAACACATACTTATTTATACAGGAACTCTTCCAATCTCTCACTCTCACATATACTCACTTATATACATCAATACTCACATATACTAGTTTAAAACATATGTAGTTACTCATAAAGATACTAATGAGACAGTCATTCACTCACTAACACACCCATACACACACTCATCCACCCATACAGTCCTGCACACATGCTGTCTTGAAAACACATACAAACAGTGAGTCAGTCATTCATGCATCTGTGCGCTAAGTAATACCCCCCACCAAACCATACAGACACTCATTCTGATACTCATCAAACCAACTAATAACCCATATAGACACTCATGTAGCTACTCACCAACCCATGCAGCCACTTATAGACAAAGTGAGACACTGATACAGATATTTTCATATTTAAACATTAATCGCTAATATATGTATACACTTAATAAGTCAGTTATACAATCAATTTTACAAAAAAACTCATCCATTTAGACACTTATTTACCCATTTATTCTTCCATCGACCTTTAGATATACATATATAAAAAATATTTCTTTTTCAGATAGAAACACATTTTCTGGATGATGTCATCAGTGATGTCATCAGTGATGTCATTTGAGATGTCATCAGTGATGTCATGAGTGATGTCACTGACCATGTCATGAGTGATGTAATATGTGACGTCATCAGCAGTGCATTGCGGGCGCGCGAGTTATAGATAGCTGAACTAACTATAACGGGGAATTTCAATGGTTTTGTATGAGTAAAATGTCCAGCTAACAATAACATGAGTGAATTTCTAAGGTTTTTAAATGCTAATTCCTAACTATAACGTGGCTGAAACCTATGGTTTTTTCAGCGAATTTCTAAGGTTTTTTAAATGCTAATTCCTAACTAAAATGTGGCTGAAACCTATGTTTTTTCAGTATATATATATATATTTATATATATATTACGCTCCATGGGGTTGTCCAAGTAGCGGGTAGCACCCGAGCCTGCGTGCGCCTTCCCCAAAGCGTTAGTTGGTATGGGCAGTTGCGTGTTTGAAATAGGCCCGACGCGTTTCGGAAATGTATTTTCCTCATCAGGGGCCAGCAGTAAAGTGCATGACGTCTACCATCTCCCTGTATGAAAACACATATTGTGCTTGTGGGAGATGTAGTCCATATATCCTGGAAGGATGCACTCTCAAATTACTGCTCGTTCCAAGGCTCTACCATGAGCCCCAAACATCACTCCTGTCCTCATCCATCACGCAGCTCCACATACGAGACTCCTTGGATAGCGAGTCTCGTGGCCCCCGTTTCTTCGGGGTGGTGCAACCCAGCGGCAGGACCGCCGCTAATGTATTACGCTCCATGGGGTTGTCCAAGTAGCGGGTAGCACCCGAGCCTGCGTGCGCCTTCCCCAAAGCGTTAGTTGGTATGGGCAGTTGCGTGTTTGAAATAGGCCCGACGCGTTTCGGAAATTTATTTTCCTCATCAGGGGCCAGCAGTAAAGTGCATGACGTCTACCATCTCCCTGTATGAAAACACATATTGTGCTTGTGGGAGATGTAGTCCATATATCCTGGATGGATGCACTCTCAAATTACTGCTCGTTCCAAGGCTCTACCATGAGCCCCAAACATCACTCCTGTCCTCATCCATCACGCAGCTCCACATACGAGACTCCTTGGATAGCGAGTCTCGTGGCCCCCGTTTCTTCGGGGTGGTGCAACCCAGCGGCAGGACCGCCGCTAATGTATTACGCTCCATGGGGTTGTCCAAGTAGCGGGTAGCACCCGAGCCTGCGTGCGCCTTCCCCAAAGCGTTAGTTGGTATGGGCAGTTGCGTGTTTGAAATAGGCCCGACGCGTTTCGGAAATTTATTTTCCTCATCAGGGGCCAGCAGTAAAGTGCATGACGTCTACCATCTCCCTGTATGAAAACACATATTGTGCTTGTGGGAGATGTAGTCCATATATCCTGGATGGATGCACTCTCAAATTACTGCTCGTTCCAAGGCTCTACCATGAGCCCCAAACATCACTCCTGTCCTCATCCATCACGCAGCTCCACATACGAGACTCCTTGGATAGCGAGTCTCGTGGCCCCCGTTTCTTCGGGTGGTGCAACCCAGCGGCAGGACCGCCGCTAATGTATTACGCTCCATGGGGTTGTCCAAGTAGCGGGTAGCACCCGAGCCTGCGTGCGCCTTCCCCAAAGCGTTAGTTGGTATGGGCAGTTGCGTGTTTGAAATAGGCCCGACGCGTTTCGGAAATTTTTTTTCCTCATCAGGGGCCAGCAGTAAAGTGCATGACGTCTACCATCTCCCTGTATGAAAACACATATTGTGCTTGTGGGAGATGTAGTCCATATATCCTGGATGGATGCACTCTCAAATTACTGCTCGTTCCAAGGCTCTACCATGAGCCCCAAACATCACTCCTGTCCTCATCCATCACGCAGCTCCACATACGAGACTCCTTGGATAGCGAGTCTCGTGGCCCCCGTTTCTTCGGGGTGGTGCAACCCAGCGGCAGGACCGCCGCTAATGTATTACGCTCCATGGGGTTGTCCAAGTAGCTGGTAGCACCCGAGCCTGCGTGCGCCTTCCCCAAAGCGTTAGTTGGTATGGGCAGTTGCGTGTTTGAAATAGGCCCGACGCGTTTCGGAAATTTATTTTCCTCATCAGGGGCCAGCAGTAAAGTGCATGACGTCTACCATCTCCCTGTATGAAAACACATATTGTGCTTGTGGGAGATGTAGTCCATATATCCTGGATGGATGCACTCTCAAATTACTGCTCGTTCCAAGGCTCTACCATGAGCCCCAAACATCACTCCTGTCCTCATCCATCATGCAGCTCCACATACGAGACTCCTTGGATAGCGAGTCTCGTGGCCCCCGTTTCTTCGGGGTGGTGCAACCCAGCGACAGGACCGCCGCTAATGTATTACGCTCCATGGGGTTGTCCAAGTAGCGGGTAGCACCCGAGCCTGCGTGCGCCTTCCCCAAAGCGTTAGTTGGTATGGGCAGTTGCGTGTTTGAAATAGGCCCGACGCGTTTCGGAAATTTATTTTCCTCATCAGGGGCCAGCAGTAAAGTGCATGACGTCTACCATCTCCCTGTATGAAAACACATATTGTGCTTGTGGGAGATGTAGTCCATATATCCTGGATGGATGCACTCTCAAATTACTGCTCGTTCCAAGGCTCTACCATGAGCCCCAAACATCACTCCTGTCCTCATCCATCACGCAGCTCCACATACGAGACTCCTTGGATAGCGGGTCTCGTGGCCCCCATTTCTTCGGGGTGGTGCAACCCAGCGGCAGGACCGCCGCTAATGTATTACGCTCCATGGGGTTGTCCAAGTAGCGGGTAGCACCCGAGCCTGCGTGCGCCTTCCCCAAAGCGTTAGTTGGTATGGGCAGTTGCGTGTTTGAAATAGGCCCGACGCGTTTCGGAAATTTATTTTCCTCATCAGGGGCCAGCAGTAAAGTGCATGACGTCTACCATCTCCCTGTATGAAAACACATATTGTGCTTGTGGGAGATGTAGTCCATATATCCTGGATGGATGCACTCTCAAATTACTGCTCGTTCCAAGGCTCTACCATGAGCCCCAAACATCACTCCTGTCCTCATCCATCACGCAGCTCCACATACGAGACTCCTTGGATAGCGAGTCTCGTGGCCCCCGTTTCTTCGGGGTGGTGCAACCCAGCGGCAGGACCACCGCTAATGTATTACGCTCCATGGGGTTGTCCAAGTAGCGGGTAGCACCCGAGCCTGCGTGCGCCTTCCCCAAAGCGTTAGTTGGTATGGGCAGTTGCGTGTTTGAAATAGGCCCGACGCGTTTCGGAAATTTATTTTCCTCATCAGGGGCCAGCAGTAAAGTGCATGACGTCTACCATCTCCCTGTATGAAAACACATATTGTGCTTGTGGGAGATGTAGTCCATATATCCTGGATGGATGCACTCTCAAATTACTGCTCGTTCCAAGGCTCTACCATGAGCCCCAAACATCACTCCTGTCCTCATCCATCACGCAGCTCCACATACGAGACTCCTTGGATAGCGAGTCTCGTGGCCCCCGTTTCTTCGGGGTGGTGCAACCCAGCGGCAGGACCGCCGCTAATGTATTACGCTCCATGGGGTTGTCCAAGTAGCGGGTAGCACCCGAGCCTGCGTGCGCCTTCCCCAAAGCGTTAGTTGGTATGGGCAGTTGCGTGTTTGAAATAGGCCCGACGCGTTTCGGAAATTTATTTTCCTCATCAGGGGCCAGCAGTAAAGTGCATGACGTCTACCATCTCCCTGTATGAAAACACATATTGTGCTTGTGGGAGATGTAGTCCATATATCCTGGATGGATGCACTCTCAAATTACTGCTCGTTCCAAGGCTCTACCATGAGCCCCAAACATCACTCCTGTCCTCATCCATCACGCAGCTCCACATACGAGACTCCTTGGATAGCGAGTCTCGTGGCCCCCGTTTCTTCGGGTGGTGCAACCCAGCGGCAGGACCGCCGCTAATGTATTACGCTCCATGGGGTTGTCCAAGTAGCGGGTAGCACCCGAGCCTGCGTGCGCCTTCCCCAAAGCGTTAGTTGGTATGGGCAGTTGCGTGTTTGAAATAGGCCCGACGCGTTTCGGAAATTTTTTTTCCTCATCAGGGGCCAGCAGTAAAGTGCATGACGTCTACCATCTCCCTGTATGAAAACACATATTGTGCTTGTGGGAGATGTAGTCCATATATCCTGGATGGATGCACTCTCAAATTACTGCTCGTTCCAAGGCTCTACCATGAGCCCCAAACATCACTCCTGTCCTCATCCATCACGCAGCTCCACATACGAGACTCCTTGGATAGCGAGTCTCGTGGCCCCCGTTTCTTCGGGGTGGTGCAACCCAGCGGCAGGACCGCCGCTAATGTATTACGCTCCATGGGGTTGTCCAAGTAGCTGGTAGCACCCGAGCCTGCGTGCGCCTTCCCCAAAGCGTTAGTTGGTATGGGCAGTTGCGTGTTTGAAATAGGCCCGACGCGTTTCGGAAATTTATTTTCCTCATCAGGGGCCAGCAGTAAAGTGCATGACGTCTACCATCTCCCTGTATGAAAACACATATTGTGCTTGTGGGAGATGTAGTCCATATATCCTGGATGGATGCACTCTCAAATTACTGCTCGTTCCAAGGCTCTACCATGAGCCCCAAACATCACTCCTGTCCTCATCCATCATGCAGCTCCACATACGAGACTCCTTGGATAGCGAGTCTCGTGGCCCCCGTTTCTTCGGGGTGGTGCAACCCAGCGACAGGACCGCCGCTAATGTATTACGCTCCATGGGGTTGTCCAAGTAGCGGGTAGCACCCGAGCCTGCGTGCGCCTTCCCCAAAGCGTTAGTTGGTATGGGCAGTTGCGTGTTTGAAATAGGCCCGACGCGTTTCGGAAATTTATTTTCCTCATCAGGGGCCAGCAGTAAAGTGCATGACGTCTACCATCTCCCTGTATGAAAACACATATTGTGCTTGTGGGAGATGTAGTCCATATATCCTGGATGGATGCACTCTCAAATTACTGCTCGTTCCAAGGCTCTACCATGAGCCCCAAACATCACTCCTGTCCTCATCCATCACGCAGCTCCACATACGAGACTCCTTGGATAGCGGGTCTCGTGGCCCCCATTTCTTCGGGGTGGTGCAACCCAGCGGCAGGACCGCCGCTAATGTATTACGCTCCATGGGGTTGTCCAAGTAGCGGGTAGCACCCGAGCCTGCGTGCGCCTTCCCCAAAGCGTTAGTTGGTATGGGCAGTTGCGTGTTTGAAATAGGCCCGACGCGTTTCGGAAATTTATTTTCCTCATCAGGGGCCAGCAGTAAAGTGCATGACGTCTACCATCTCCCTGTATGAAAACACATATTGTGCTTGTGGGAGATGTAGTCCATATATCCTGGATGGATGCACTCTCAAATTACTGCTCGTTCCAAGGCTCTACCATGAGCCCCAAACATCACTCCTGTCCTCATCCATCACGCAGCTCCACATACGAGACTCCTTGGATAGCGAGTCTCGTGGCCCCCGTTTCTTCGGGGTGGTGCAACCCAGCGGCAGGACCACCGCTAATGTATTACGCTCCATGGGGTTGTCCAAGTAGCGGGTAGCACCCGAGCCTGCGTGCGCCTTCCCCAAAGCGTTAGTTGGTATGGGCAGTTGCGTGTTTGAAATAGGCCCGACGCGTTTCGGAAATTTATTTTCCTCATCAGGGGCCAGCAGTAAAGTGCATGACGTCTACCATCTCCCTGTATGAAAACACATATTGTGCTTGTGGGAGATGTAGTCCATATATCCTGGATGGATGCACTCTCAAATTACTGCTCGTTCCAAGGCTCTACCATGAGCCCCAAACATCACTCCTGTCCTCATCCATCACGCAGCTCCTCATACGAGACTCCTTGGATAGCGAGTCTCGTGGCCCCCGTTTCTTTGGGGTGGTGCAACCCAGCGGCAGGACCGCCGCTAATGTATTACGCTCCATGGGGTTGTCCAAGTAGCGGGTAGCACCCGAGCCTGCGTGCGCCTTCCCCAAAGCGTTAGTTGGTATGGGCAGTTGCGTGTTTGAAATAGGCCCGACGCGTTTCGGAAATTTATTTTCCTCATCAGGGGCCAGCAGTAAAGTGCATGACGTCTACCATCTCCCTGTATGAAAACACATATTGTGCTTGTGGGAGATGTAGTCAATATATCCTGGATGGATGCACTCTCAAATTACTGCTGGTTCCAAGGCTCTACCATGAGCCCCAAACATCACTCCTGTCCTCATCCATCACGCAGCTCCACATACGAGACTCCTTGGATAGCGAGTCTCGTGGCCCCCGTTTCTTCGGGGTGGTGCAACCCAGCGACAGGACCGCCGCTAATGTATTACGCTCCATGGGGTTGTCCAAGTAGCGGGTAGCACCCGAGCCTGCGTGCGCCTTCCCCAAAGCGTTAGTTGGTATGGGCAGTTGCGTGTTTGAAATAGGCCCGACGCGTTTCGGAAATTTATTTTCCTCATCAGGGGCCAGCAGTAAAGTGCATGACGTCTACCATCTCCCTGTATGAAAACACATATTGTGCTTGTGGGAGATGTAGTCCATATATCCTGGATGGATGCACTCTCAAATTACTGCTCGTTCCAAGGCTCTACCATGAGCCCCAAACATCACTCCTGTCCTCATCCATCACGCAGCTCCACATACGAGACTCCTTGGATAGCGAGTCTCGTGGCCCCCGTTTCTTCGGGGTGGTGCAACCCAGCGGCAGGACCGCCGCTAATGTATTACGCTCCATGGGGTTGTCCAAGTAGCGGGTAGCACCCGAGCCTGCGTGCGCCTTCCCCAAAGCGTTAGTTGGTATGGGCAGTTGCGTGTTTGAAATAGGCCCGACGCGTTTCGGAAATTTATTTTTCTCATCAGGGGCCAGCAGTAAAGTGCATGACGTCTACCATCTCCCTGTATGAAAACACATATTGTGCTTGTGGGAGATGTAGTCCATATATCCTGGATGGATGCACTCTCAAATTACTGCTCGTTCCAAGGCTCTACCATGAGCCCCAAACATCACTCCTGTCCTCATCCATCACGCAGCTCCACATACGAGACTCCTTGGAGCGTAATACATTAGCGGCGGTCCTGCCGCTGGGTTGCACCACCCCGAAGAAACGGGGGCCACGAGACTCGCTATCCAAGGAGTCTCGTATGTGGAGCTGCGTGATGGATGAGGACAGGAGTGATGTTTGGGGCTCATGGTAGAGCCTTGGAACGAGCAGTAATTTGAGAGTGCATCCATCCAGGATATATGGGCTACATCTCCCACAAGCACAATATGTGTTTTCATACAGGGAGATGGTAGACGTCATGCACTTTACTGCTGGCCCCTGATGAGGAAAATAAATTTCCGAAATGCGTCGGGCCTATTTCAAACACGCAACTGCCCATACCAACTAACGCTTTGGGGAAGGCGCACGCAGGCTCGGGTGCTACCCGCTACTTGGACAACCCCATGGAGCGTAATACATTAGCGGCGGTCCTGCCGCTGGGTTGCACCACCCCGAAGAAACGGGGGCCACGAGACTCGCTATCCAAGGAGTCTCGTATGTGGAGCTGCGTGATGGATGAGGACAGGAGTGATGTTTGGGGCTCATGGTAGAGCCTTGGAACGAGCAGTAATTTGAGAGTGCATCCATCCAGGATATATGGACTACATCTCCCACAAGCACAATATGTGTTTTCATACAGGGAGATGGCAGACGTCATGCACTTTACTGCTGGCCCCTGATGAGGAAAATAAATTTCCGAAACGCGTCAGGCCTATTTCAAACACGCAACTGCCCATACCAACTAACGGTTTGGGGAAGGCGCACGCAGGCTCGGGTGCTACCCGCTACTTGGACAACCCCATGGAGCGTAATACATTAGCGGCGGTCCTGCCGCTGGGTTGCACCACCCCGAAGAAACGGGGGCCACGAGACTCGCTAACCAAGGAGTCTCGTATGTGGAGCTGCGTGATGGATGAGGACAGGAGTGATGTTTGGGGCTCATGGTAGAGCCTTGGAATGAGCAGTAATTTGAGAGTGCATCCATCCAGGATATATGGACTACATCTCCCACAAGCACAATATGTGTTTTCATACAGGGAGATGGTAGACGTCATGCACTTTACTGCTGGCCCCTGATGAGGAAAATAAATTTCCGAAACGCGTCGGGCCTATTTCAAACACGCAACTGCCCATACCAACTAACGCTTTGGGGAAGGCGCACGCAGGCTCGGGTGCTACCCGCTACTTGGACAACCCCATGGAGCGTAATACATTAGCAGCGGTCCTGCCGCTGGGTTGCACCACCCCGAAGAAACGGGGGCCACGAGACTCGCTATCCAAGGAGTCTCGTATGTGGAGCTGCGTGATGGATGAGGACAGGAGTGATGTTTGGGGCTCATGGTAGAGCCTTGGAACGAGCAGTAATTTGAGAGTGCATCCATCCAGGATATATGGACTACATCTCCCACAAGCACAATATGTGTTTTCATACAGGGAGATGGTAGACGTCATGCACTTTACTGCTGGCCCCTGATGAGGAAAATAAATTTCCGAAACGCGTCGGGCCTATTTCAAACACGCAACTGCCCATACCAACTAACGCTTTGGGGAAGGCGCACGCAGGCTCGGGTGCTACCCGCTACTTGGACAACCCCATGGAGCGTAATACATTAGCGGCGGTCCTGCCGCTGGGTTGCACCACCCCGAAGAAACGGGGGCCACGAGACTCGCTATCCAAGGAGTCTCGTATGTGGAGCTGCGTGATGGATGAAGACAGGAGTGATGTTTGGGGCTCATGGTAGAGCCTTGGAACGAGCAGTAATTTGAGAGTGCATCCATCCAGGATATATGGACTACATCTCCCACAAGCACAATATGTGTTTTCAAACAGGGAGATGGTAGACGTCATGCACTTTACTGCTGGCCCCTGATGAGGAAAATAAATTTCCGAAACGCGTCGGGCCTATTTCAAACACGCAACTGCCCATACCAACTAACGCTTTGGGGAAGGCGCACGCAGGCTCGGGTGCTACCCGCTACTTGGACAACCCCATGGAGCGTAATATATATATATATATGGATATATATATATATATATATATGGATATATAAATATATATATTCCACAAAACCTACTTCAAGTCAGACAATAAGAGGGCACGCACAGGAGGTAGGTAAACTCTGCATCATATCTTTATTGCCATGGGCCTCCGCGACTGCATCTGCACAGAAGAGAGACGCATTTCGGCAGGGAACCTGCCTTTGTCATTCTAAAGGGCGCCATGTTTCAGTTACAGTTATATGATGTGAAGTGCTGAACACAGACAAAATACTACATTCCAATGAGCAGTGAGTCCGTCCCATCTAAGATTCATTTGGTTACTTACTCACTAGTAAAAATACAAACATTCTTAAATGCATACATGATTATCAAACATCTGCAAGCTTAACTTGTAACATACCAATTCAAAGCCATTGATAAACGTCTCGTGACAAATATAAATATAAACAACAAAGTAAAGTTACTGTCTTTGACATTGAAAATAATTTGTTCATCACATTGCGATATGATACAATGTAACAAGTTGGGACTGATTAATGTGAACCATCTGCGCATACGATCGCCTGAGTGCACATAACTTCTACTTAAAAACATAGCAAATGTCAACAGCTTGTACATGTTATGAATATGTTCATGATGGCTAATTCCGGTACCCAGTAATTACACAGCATCCAAAATAAAAGTTAAGACAGGCAAATCCGTTACTGGAAGACTTTGGCATGTCACTAGATAATCAATGCTGGTCAACAAACTACCATAACCAGCATGCATCTGGCGAATTGCTCTGTGTTGGAAGCCATAATAGGAGTACAATTCATTGCTGTGATGCAAAGTCCGAAGAGGCCCATCCACGCAAAAATGATGGATTGCTGTTTCACCACCTCACTGTTTGGAGTGAATGCTCCTACAGTGAACAGTCACCGCAGGCCTTCTGAGTGGGGTCATCGATCCGTCTCAACAGGACGCGTTCTCCGCGCTGAAAATCCCTAGATTTCCTTGCGCCGATGCAACGTCCGCCTCTAAGCATTATGATTCCTATTACTCTTCCCTGGGTGCAATCTGGGGGCCGCTGAAACGGCTGCTAGCCTCAACCACTTTCCTCTTTATACGTTAATGCTTGGCAGCCCAGACCGACTCTTGTTGCGTGTGAGCAGCGTCACCGCAACGCTGCGAAAATACTCCACAAAACCTACTTCAAGTCAGACAAGAAGAGGGCACGCACACGAGGTAGGTAATTCTGCAGCATATCTTTATTGCCATGGGCCTCCATGATTCTGCACAGGAGAGAGATGCGTTTAGGCAGGAAACCTGCCTTTGTCAATCATGTTTCAGTTACATTTATATGACGTGAAGTGCTGCACACAGACAAATACTACATTCCAATTAGCAGAGAGTCCGTCCATCTAAAATTCATTTGGTTACCTACTTGCTAGTAAAAAAAATAAACATTCCTAAATGCATACATGATTATCAAAAATCTGCAAGCTTAACTTGTAACATACCAATTCAATGCCATTGATAAATGTCTTGTGACAAATATAAACAACAAAGTAAAGTTACATTGAAAATACTTTTTGTTTATCACGTTGCGATCTGATACATGTAACAAGTTGGGACTGATTAATGTGAACCATCTGCGCATATATATATATTTCCTTCCCCTTCCTCCTGAACACATCAAGGAAAGGCGATAGCACATGCAGATAGGTTTTATTTGTTTATTGCGGCCTCTACATCAAACACGTTTTGGATACTCGTTAGCCTTGATCACTGTATACAGTTATCAAAATATACATCATGTCATTTGAGATGTCATGAGTGATGTCACTGACCATGTCATGAGTGAAGTAATATGTGATGTCATCAACAGTGCATTGCGGGCGCGCAAGGTATAGTTAGCTCAACTAACTATAACAGGCGAATTTCTATGGTTTTATTTGAGTCAAGTGACCAATTAACTATAACATCTCTGAAACCTATGTTTTTTTCAGTGAATTTCTGAGTTTTTTTAAATGCTAATTTCTAACTATAATGTCCCTGAAACCTATGTTTTTTTTAGTGAATTTCTAAGGTTTTTTAAATGCTAATTTATAACAATAACGTCTGTAAAACCGATGGTTTTTCAGTCAATTACAAAGGTTTTCAAAATTTCGAACTACTATTGTGTCTTTGTCATTAGTACTGTTTTTCCAACTTTTCAACTACATAAAATAAACTGCAAAAATTTCTATGTAATGTAATACATTTCACAAATTACAATGAGTTTTTAAATAATACAAAATAATTTAACATTCAGATAACAATTGATCTCCCTTTTTATTGCTGTCATCAGCTACTACTGAACTTCACTATTCACAGTGATGTCAGAGTAGTTTCATCATTAATAGCATGGAAAAGAAACAATCAACTAGATTGTTAAAAAAACAAATCCCTAATTCTCACCAATATAATACAAAATCAACACAAACAACACATCCAATACTATTTCCAATCTTCAAATATTACCTTTACTTAATAGTTTCTGTGCACATTTTCCCAATACGCCAAATAATGTATCAAAAATTTCGCTTTGAAAGCATCCAGTGTGAATTCCTTAAAGTATATTTACATCTTCCCACAAAGCCGAATGGTGTATCTAAAATCTTTGTTTCAGAAATATCAAGAATGAGTTGGGTAATTCATAAGGCAATCTCGGTTTAATTTCCAAGTGTGTATCATTGCAGTGACTCCAACCATTATTACACTTCAAATAAACTGTATAATGTCCACTTGTAGTAGCACTTCCAGCATGGAAATCAATAGCAAATGTTGCAAAAGTTCTTCCAGAAATAGATACTTGACTAGCAACAACATTTATAATTTTGGTTTCCACTTTTCTTCCATTTGGTCTACAGCGTTGCAGCATTATAATCAAATATTTTCCATATCTTTTTAGGCATAATGTAGATAGCATTGTTGATTTACAACGAGAACACATCATCTCATGATCAGCTTCTTTTACTAATTTGGAAAATGGTACAGATTTGCAGTCAGGGTTTGTTAAATATAGAAATCGTTCTCTGTCAACAATAGTGCTTGAAGCTAATGAACACTGTTTACATCGAGGAGGAGCCAAGACGTGATCCAAGATGGCAGCTTAGAAGTCCGGCTCCGTCGCTCGACCTCTCCCTCCCTAATATCCTGTCATCCATCCTGGTTCGGTACCTTACCCCCACACGGCAGAGATGGTGCGCTGCCCATCCATGTAACTCCGGGCTCGCTAGCGCTCCGGATGGCTGAGTAACGTCGTCGCAAACAGGGCGGCCTGAGCCGGCGGTGAGCCGGGGCTTTGCGTGACCCCGTGGCCGAGATGGAAGTGATCAACAGCGGACGCGGCCGACAGTGATGGCCGGCTGAACCCGCGGAGGTCGTAATTTGAGGTTTTGTCTGCAGGCGCAGGCGGAGAGCGGCACTGGTGCCCGGACCACCCGGAGCGCGTCTGACTTATTTCCCTGTACCGGAGCGACCGAGACCAGAAGCTGTTCCGGCCGCCCGCATCGCGGATTGTGCCGTGCTGCCCGGGGTGCTCCTGCCCCTAGTGGGATCGCTGGCCGGTCGCGGCAGGCATCGGGCTGTGTATCTCTCCTGGGCACGGTGGGTGTGAGGCTTGTGAAGCTGCTCGTCTGTGGTTCTTCCTTTGCTCTGCTCTGGCCCCCACATGTCCTAGCTGATGGTGATGAGTCTCCGACAACCTGCTGAGCTATCTCCTATCCTGGCTGTGGAGCTCCCGGGGGTGATGAGCGCTGCCGCCATTGATATTGAAGCGAGGGAGTACACATTGAGAGATGTTTTCCTGGCTGTTCGGGACTTTCAATCCTCCCTGACCTGTATACTGTTGGCTCTACATGATTCCCTGGCGTCTATTGCTCCTGAATGGGGACCTGGGAGCGTTGATGGGACCGTCATGGATCGACCGCCTGCTTCTACTGAGTCAATTGTCATCGTGGATTTCTTGGGGCATGAGATCCTGGATTCCGGCTACTGTGAACCTATCGACGTGCTTTGTGCGACCGCCTTTCCTTCTGGTGCTCCGGCATATATGCATGCCGTCATACAGTATCACTGGGCCCCTTTACCATCGGACTGTGACTATTGGCGACCGAGACTTGCTATTGTGAAACTGCTTTTGTTTAGTACCGAGGTGGCTCCTGTGACGCTGATTTGGTCGCCGAGATGGCTTGCTTACGGGACTGCTGAGTCAGAGTTTTCGTTTGCCTTTACTCGGACTGGCCAGGGATGAGCGGCGCATGATTGTTTCTCTGATTTGATGCCATTGTAGATGACGCTATACTGGGCTTGTTACTGTGAATTGTGGGGATGTGTTACGGACACATGATGTTTCCTACCCCCCCTCTCTTGGGGAGCTTATACTCTCTTCTGGGAGGTGGTGGGGGAGGGGGAGAGGGGAGACGGGGGGCGGGTGCAGGGCTCCTCCTCCACTTTCTTGTAATGGGGTTTTCGTGCTAGGGGCGACAGGCATGCCTATAGGGGGGGGTGGGCCGTAGCCTTCTGCTGGTATGCGGGGTGGGGGATGAGTCTTGTTTTTTGTTCTCTTTGTTTCTATGGCCCTTGTTTTTCTCTTTTGTTTGTCTCTTTTTGTCTTTCTAGGTTTAGTTTCGTGGGGAGGTCCATGTTTGTTTTCTCGGGGTTGAACTCTGATGGGACGTCTTTGCATTTCTCTTATACCGTCTTTTGATCCTGAGGGGTGGGGCGTGGGGCCGGCTCGTAGTTTTCGGGCACTGACATATTCTGATTTACGTGTGGCCAAGATGACTTTCCTTCAGTTGATACACAGTTCGAAAGTCCTATCTCATGACTTGCTTCATAATTGACTTGCTTTATTGTATATTCTCGGATCCTTCCTCCTTTATTATAAAATGGAAGCTCTCTATATTCTGATATTTGCGGCCGTGTTTACGTGTACCTCCTGCTCTTCCGATTTGCTATGATCTCAGTGCTGGCATTGTTGAAATGTGTACCCTTATCCTGTATTGATTTTGTTTCTACATTGTGGCCAGCCTGGAGGTTGTAGGCCCATAGCTGTATTGATTGTTCTGTTCTGCTGCTTCCGAATAAAAACTTTTCAAAAAAAAAAAAAACACTGTTTACATCTATGTTCCCATTTGTAACTGAGTCCAAATAAATGTTCAATCTGAATTCCTTCATCTTCTATTACTCCAAGGATAACCATCAGAAATTCTTGTGCATCTTGTTGTATATTAGCACTAAACGTTAAAGATCCAGTACATGTATCCAACAGTTGACGAATACCAGAAGCAGAATGGATCTTACTTCTATCAATTTTTAATTCTTGAAATAAAGTATAAAGTGCTGAACATATTTTTTTTTCCTGATTTTCCATAATTTCACCATAAACATCTTCAAGATAAAATATACAGCCTGATTCATCATTCTCCCGTTTTGCGAGCCCCTAATAGCGATTCATAAGGAATCGCTATTAAGGACTTGCAAAACGGCATTCATGTAGAAATAGCATAAAGAAATGCGATTCCTACACATTCCTTATTTGCAATTAGCAAATTGCTAATCGCAAATAAGGAATAACTCCCCATTCATTCCTATGGGCCAAAAGGCCCATAGGAATGAATGGGGAGTATTCCTTATTTGCTCTTAAAACTTAAAAATTAGTTTTAAGAATGTCTGTACTGTCTGGTTCATTTGCTGCTAATTGTTCAATTTCTTCCAATGATTTCAACACTCTATTTTGTTTGCAGGCAAGACTCAACGTACCCAAATGATTCCTGGTGACTTTGAATATAAACTTGAAGAGCACAAGCGGTCTGAACATTCATAGGATCCAATTTCTCAGTGGGAAAGCATTTTCAAAGTAAAGCTGTACACTTTTTTGCTAAGTCTTTTCTCTTGTGCAATTTCTTCCCACATTTGTTTCATCTCTGTTTTTTCTGATTTTGTTATGTACGATGTAACATAACGTGCAACAGCAATTGAGTTATCTGCAACATACTGGATGTCCATGTTCGCAATCCACATTTTTAAAATAAATGACTGGATTGTAGTTATTAATATACTTTGACACTTCTGTTCTTTTCAAGTTGTAGGTATTCTTTGGAGATTTCCAATTTATTGTGTGCCTTACAGAAGAAGAAAACCAATTTACTCTTCCTTTAGAAATGACTGGAAGGGAAAAACAAAACCGACATTTGGTGTAAAATTTTCTTTTACACCTTTATTTTCTTCTGCAATACTTTCCACAACGATGACTTTGGAAACTTAAAACTTGCTGTCTGAAGCTTCTATTTCCTTCTTCTTTTGGAATTTCACATGTCACATTCTGTTCGATGAAAGACAATACTATTTGATCAGAATTATTTCAAAACTTAGGTGCATCCTTGATCCATAGTAGCATATGTGTATGAGGAATTCGCTTCTCTTAGAAACTCAAGCAAATCTTCCCATGCATACTCTGCACAGCTAAGTGTGACATACCATGTTGGTATACCTAAGTTCCGTAACATACACTTGAGTTCTCAATGATGACAATACCAATACTTATTTGTTCCACGTTGACATGCCATCAAATTGATTAACTGTGCTTCTAAATTTTCATCTGTTTCTTGAACTTTCTCCACAAATTCTTTCGCAGAAAGAAGTGATTGATGAACTCCAGTTTTAAGTATGTGGTTCACTGCATACAACAGAGAAGACAGTTCACTTTCAAACAAAAGGTGAAATATGTATGGAATGCACTGTTGAAATCTAGGATCTTCAGAATATAATCTTGTTGACCGACATTCTGAAGCTAGAATCCGTACAGGTCAGTCATCATATCGTTCACCTTCTCCAGTAGGAAACAGCTGTGGAAAACAACGAGCTTCCAAGCTTTTCTCCCATACACTCATTGGAGTTCCCTATGCTTTTTTCATTTGAAATTACTCAATGCTGCTTCCTATTACTTCTTTTGAATGCAAAGTACATATTGTGTAATATTCATAAATCTCTTCAGTCCTTGACTTGTCCACTTTCTCTATTTGACCACTTAAAATTTCAGATTCATCTTCTAAACTTATTACCTGTTCATCCACATTTACATTTTTGTAATAAATATTGTTCTCTATAAGACATAAGGTAGCCTTTTCAACTTTATTAACATCCACAAATTCTTGCCATATTTTCCAACTCTTTGTTGGTACACCATTTAGTAAAATAACTACTGCCTCATTTTCCTCTTTCTCCCCAGCAATAGGTTTAATATTTTTCTTAAAATCCAAAGGTAAGTACACCACTCTTCCTTGTAGACCTCTTTGCAAGTCTGTTGGTGGCAGTTTACCTGTTTTAGGCTCCATCCTAATTATAGTTCAAAAAGGATAAACAGATTGAATTAGAACTGACTCATATGTATTCAATTTGGCAAGTTCCTCCGCAATAGCTCCTAATTCTAAATTATTATGTACTGCTCTAGCAGGCATTTTGTTCTCTTCTAATTTGTTGTAACAATATTTACATATACACTGATCACTAGCTAACTCAAATCGACCTTCCACAAACAAGTAAGTTGCAAATTCTTCCTACTTACCATTGTTCTCCTTTTCACTTTTCAAATACAAATCAACATTCCTACGTTGACTTTTATAATGAGTACATCAACAACAAACACAAACATTGTTTGGTATTTTAGAGCAGACTACATTAAACTTTCCAATTTCTTGTTCAAACTGGTCAGTACTAATCACTTTCCCATCTCCTCCAACATCTGTAATTGTCAAACTTTCACTTTCTATGGACTGCTCTTCTGAACCAAATATAGCATTTCAATATCATCACACCTTTTTTGTTTCCTTACAAACTTCCGCATTTCTGAATGGTGTACTGCTAACATCCTCAAGTGATGAAAAACACTTTTACAAACTTTTCTTGAAAGACAAGCCAGAGAATGCCCATACTTCTCAGTATATTTTCTTACATTACATGGATCTAGTCCTTGTAACAACTTAATCTTCTGTTTAATACTTTTCTGTGTATATTCTCGTAGCAAATTTCGCATTATTTCAATAGATTCCCGTTGAATACTACAAATACTACTACAACCCCACTTATACACAGGAGCTTGTGGACGTTTCCCTTGCACTTCTTCAGCTATTAACTCTTCTGCACTTTTACCAACCATTTCCTCCTTTGGAAGAGGACAAACATCATGAACTTCGTAGCAACGACCTCCAGTATCAACTGCAAATGGTAAACTATTTTCCTGGAAGTAACTTTCCTCATTAAAAAAGGCTCACTAGTAGAAGTATGTTTCCAATGTCCACTAAAGATTTTGCAAAAGTTGGTTCTGTTCACAAGTCTCTTTTTTCTACTTTTGTCTTTCAACACTTTGACTATTTTATCCAACAGTTTGATTCTCTTCAAAATCAGAATGAATAACTTCTGTTTTAAATTGAAAGCAGTATCCACTATATTTTCAATACACTGCTTCTCTTTGAATTGCAACACTTTCCTTTTATATTTGCAGCATGTTTTCATTAAATTCTGAATCACTCTAGATCGAAAAAGTGTCTGATGAATTTCTTGAAATTGCTTTTGTCACCGAGTAAGAGATACTGTTTCCTTTTCCTGGTATTTGAAATCGAAGTCTGCTACACCTTACTTGAAAAATTCTTCTTTTTGCTTTGTGTGATTTTTTTCCATTAAATGTTCGTAATATTTTTTTCAGAAATTGTCTAGGGCTTTTACTAGAACAAACTGTTTCTGAAATACTCGCATTTTTCTCTAATTCAATATCGTTCCTTTTCGTCAAATATATATTTTTCTTCTCTTTTCTTTTTTTTCACTTCTTCTAGGCATTTGCAAATTTTAATCTAAACAAAATAATTTTCTGAAAAACAAAAAAAGATTCAATTATTTTTTACATCTTTTCATTCTCTCTGCAACCCATCGCAGACAACTTTATAGATAATATTTTTTTAAATTGTAATCTATGTACATAGAATGATATTATCAACCAAACGGCGCACACAAAAATTACCATTATTAGCCTAACAATTTTATCTACAACTTTGCAAATATAACACTGCGCCCAGGGCTTTAAGTGGGGGTAGGTTATCTGTGGGGGTCTGAGCACCAGCACTTAATTTTTGTGGGCCTCGAAACGGGTCTTTATAGGGCTCTATTTTCGGACCTCACAAAGGTAGTCTGTTTTTTTTTCATTGCACTGCAGTGAGACTGTGAGAGCATGCACATTGCTCACTACTGAGAAGTTCAGACATCATGCCAGGTGAGTCGCATTGTAGGAGAAGGGAAATCCTTTAAGGAGAGACATTTTTTCCCAGGATTTCCCTTCTCTTTTTGCAACATAATCGTGGGGGGATTAGCAGACAGATCACCAGGCGTGCAACGCCCATTGCCCCGGACTCTCTGAGACAGCTTCCCGGACGCACACACAGAGCCGCACCCAAGTACTTCACAGGTCTTCAAAAGACCATTTTTTTGTAAATGATACTCTGTTTTTTTTCACCCCTTTTTACAGCCCCTACATCCTCACTCTGCCTATTGCTGAAAGAATTAGGCTCCCCTGAAATTATGCTCTGGTTGCGCCTCTGCTGACGACCACAAGCAGGCAACTCCAGCACAAGCCTGCTCTGACCTTACACAGTGTCTTGTTTTAGTGCTACGAAAACACACACTTTGCCTGGCTCACACCCCCTCTTTAATACGAAGATAAAAGCTTTGCAATTACTTTTATATTCCTATACTGTGCTACAGATGGAAATATAGAACTGCAGGTTCTCACCACCCCAAATTAGCTCTCTGGTATACTCTCTCAAATGTAAGAAGTAAAGGTATTCAGTATCTGAACAAAACGTTATGTTTCTAAATTACCGTCTTACACTGAAAAGCTCCTTTACATTTCTTTCGCTATATGAAACTTTGTTTAAAGCACCACCAGAGAAGGGTGGTGAACTATGCTCCACAAAGAGCAACTCAAAGCTTTTTTGTTCTTTATAAGAAACATCTGCCTGTCAAGGCTTATCGCCAGCCTTTTCGACCCCTTAAGAGGATGGGTGGATGAGTATAATACGCCGTATTTAGGATCAGGGCGGAGGGTGCACGCTAATAAGCAGGGCCGGACTGGCTACCGGGCAGTTGTGTGTGCTGCCGTGCTGGGGGCTAATTTCGTTGATGGAGACCTGCGTGTGCAAAACGAAATTCGTCCCCATCAACGAAATAAGCCCCCACCACAGAGAAATTAGCCCCTAGCTCGGCAGCACACACAACTGTCCGGTAGCCAGTCCGGCCCTGCTAATAAGGACAGATAGTTGAATAAAGGGCGAGTGGATGCATGGCCAGGTGGATGAATGGATAGGTAGATGGATGGATGTATCAATGTATGGATGGAAGGATAAATGAATGCATGGACCAGTACTTAGGATAGACGGGTAGGCTGATAGATGCTCAGCTTTGGTTCTGGGACTGATGTATCTATGGATTTATAGACGTATGACTGCATGGATGGCACAGTGCTTACTATAGGCGAGTGGGCTGACAGATGCTTAAGATAAGTGCAGGAACAGATGTATGTATGTATATAAATAGGAATGTATGCATCAATTAAAACATGGTTGGATGGCGCAGTTTTATTGCACTGCAGTGACAGCATGCACATCGATGTACGCATGCTGATTTTGCTCACTACCGAGAACTGGAAACATCATGCTAGGTGAGCCACGTTGTAGAAGGAAGGGAATTCCTTTAAAGAATGTTTTTTCCGAACGTAGGATAATTGGAGGGGATTTTCGAAAGCACACAAAGCTACTTTGATTTAGATCATGCCCCTACTTGCATAGCCTACACCCCTTTAAGAGGTATGCTCCCCTTTTAGAGCACCCCCGTTTTTTTCATACTGAAAACCTTGACTACACCATAGTAACAAAGAAATAGTCTAAGCTTCCATTGAAATCTACAATGGGACCAAGTTTCATAATTTGCCATCAACGCTGGCAGCCTTCTACCACAGTGCAAGAGTGTCTATCAGCACAAAGATTTGTTATTTATTTATTTATTTATTATATTTCTCACCTAACAGGCATCCTGGTGCTAGCACTTTCAGAGAAATAGCAAGTAGAGGGCCGCACTACAGACAACCATCTAAATCTTCGGAAACAACCATGTTTTTAGCCTCTTTCTAAAAAGGAGGAGATCACTAACTTGTCTAAGTTCCAGAGGCAAAGCATTCCAGAGCTCCGCAGCTGACACCTCAAAGGATCTGCCACCTGATCTCACTTTCCTGAATCTAGGTACCTTTACTAACTTTGCCCCCGAGGAGTGCAGAGTTCTCATGGGGACATACCATCCAAATTTGTTTTGAAAGGGCACAGACCCCCAACCCATTCAGGGCTTTGAACACTAGGCAGAGAGATTTAAACTGGACTCTGTCTCAGTGGAAGCCAATGTAATTCATCCAAAGCCAAGGAGGAAGAAGACCTTCTGGGCCAGCCAAACACTAATTTGGCTGCTGTTGACTGGATCCTCTGCAGCCTATCAAATAGAAAGTTAGGAGACTCTAGCAACAAGTCATTGCAGTAATCTATTCTACTGAGAATATGTTGGACCTAGAGTTGTCAGGTCACCTAGGGTAGCCTGGCCTAGGGTAAGACAGTCAATTATTAGAGGCACATGTGTAACGGTTGCACACCACCCAGCAGTAACTCAATGCAATTCCACTCAAAAAGGACACTACACCGGTAATTATGGAAAAATATGGATTGCTTTATAAAAAATAGCTTGGTTTTTCTCTTCCTTTTTCTTTTTACACCAATATTTCTCCTTATACTCCTCCTTACTTTGCTTAACAGGAAACACTTACAATTTCATTTCACATTTCTTTTGTCAGTTTCATCAAAGTTCAATTCGGCTCCCTTCACATTTGCTAACAGAGATGCACAGTTAATGAGAGAGGGGAAGGGTTAAAAGAGACCAATCTACACAGTTCCTTCAGTAGAGCATTGGCATTCTAAAAGTGTTTCTAGGAACTTCCACAATTGATTCCTTTGACTTTTAACCCCCACCCC
This sequence comes from Lissotriton helveticus, assembly GCF_964261635.1. Taxonomy (NCBI): domain Eukaryota; kingdom Metazoa; phylum Chordata; class Amphibia; order Caudata; family Salamandridae; genus Lissotriton; species Lissotriton helveticus. The sequence continues at coordinate 279,618,756 of NC_136059.1, forward strand.
GCTTTAGGTAAACTGAATAAGGAATATATCCTGCACTACAGTCCTTGCACAGGATGATTTCCACTCTGTCCCCAAGCAAGTGTTAACCTCTCGTAGTAGCTCCTAGAGGACTTGTTACTGAGGATGGATTACCTACTGACCTCGTTTCCTTGGAGCTTTATGCTCTAAATCAATGTAACCCTTTTAAGCAGTCACCCTCAAAGGCTTCCACCTCTAATCACAGAGTATTCTACTGCTACCACGGAGGGAGCCCTCCAGTCTTGCACAGATGGGGCAATTTAGATCACTCTGCCACGCTTCCAGCCGACCGGGTTAACCAGGAACACTCCTCCTCTCCCTGACTTCTGCCGTTTTGATTCACGGCCCTCAGCCGTCCGGACTACAGGCGTCTCTCCAATCAAGACCCGTTTCCCCAGTCACTCGACAATCTTTTTTCCCCCCACTTCCTCCACCTTACTTGGCTGATTGGTGGAGAACGAGGGCAAAGTCCCCCCTCGCTCGTACTCCGGCTGTTCTCCTCCCGGACTACGGGATCTGCGCACTCACGCTAGTGACGAAGGTAAGCCAGATGGGGGGGTTGCCGGTGAACAAGTCACCCGCGCTGCTCACGCCAATTCCTCATTGTAGGTGCTACTGCCCAATGCGCGATGAGGTAGTGTCTCCGCTTGGCGACGCTTCAGTTGCGCGTGATCCCGGTTCACTTCCAGGCCTGCGCCTCAGCCAGCGCTACTCCAGCCCCTCACAAGGCAGGCACCACGGAGCCTGCGCGAGGCTAAGCGCTCCTTTGCTCATGCGCAACTCCTGCCACTGCCTCAGACAACGCAGGACACCGCTACTCACTCGAATCTCCCTCAGTTTAGTTGGTAAGATGATCTGGCGTTGGGCGAGGGGGCAGGGAAAAAGCTTCCTTCTGACAGCGACTCGTGAAGCAAGAGTCGAAAGGTCCACAGGGGCCAATTAGTGATTCCACCGAGGCCTCCAAACAACCCAGTCTTAGCAAGAGGGTTTGGCCAGGGGTAAACGGGGGAACGTCTCCATGAAGAGGCTGCCTATCCCACTGACAAGCTAACTTCTCCTTGCGCGTCCACCTCCCCTCACCACTGCCTCTCTCCTCTAGCTCAACAGTCTACACAAAATGGCTTCCAGACCTCTGCCCTTATATAGCCTGTCCACCCAGGGTCCAGCAGGGTCCAGAAGGTTCTAGAAGGCTCTATGTTAATCTATGGGGCTTTCCAGGGGATGGCAGTTGTGACAGTTAGAAACCACCATTTTGTATGTCAGAAAAAATCCTGTCAGGAAGGCGCCTAGGCCTAAAAAAACTATGAGGGCAAAGAGCACCTAACCCCTGTCAACACCTAAAAAAAATCAGTGAACACAAAAAGATAAATAGGGTTTGAGGGGCAAAAAGGGGACAAAATAAATAATTAATAGGAGGGACTATCCAAAGGCAGACAGGTCTAACAGAATAGTACTGCGTGCTATTAATGTGCGAGCCAAAGGGGGGAGCAGAGGAAAAATCTTCCTTAGCGATCTAATAATGGCCAGACAGCAGCCCACTGTTTTCGTCACCTGCGCTTCCAAAGTTAGTTTACTGTCAAAGGTCACGCCCAGGTTACGGACAGTCTTTACAGGTTGAATCATAGTCGAGGTGTCCATGGGCCAGAAATTACTGGGCAGCCTGGAGGGAAGATTTTCCGTAGTACAGTAGAGCACCTCCGTCTTGTCAGCATTAAATTGCAGCAATTTGTCCCTCAACCACAATGCCGTGTCCCGCAAACAGCTATGAAACAATTCCAATGAAGTTGACTGGACTCCCTCAAGAGAGAGAATCAGCTGCGTGTCATCAGCATAATTTATGATGTTAATATTATGCTTTTTGATGACCGTCATTAGTGGTTTCATGTAAATATTAAGTAAAATGGGACTGATGGCCGAGCCCTGCGGTACACCATGCGTGATTTTGGTAAATGCAGATTGATAGGAGGAGAGAGACACTGCTTGCTGTCTGTCCAGTAAAAAATACTGGAACCATTTCATAGCACACCCTGTTACCCCCACCTCTCTCAACCTTCTATCCACAGAAATGTTGTGTGATTTGTGTAGCTGTCTACCCAAAAGGTATTAAAACATGGGAATTTGCCAGAAAAACATATAACATACCATAAAGCGATTCATAAATGGGCCCACTGCCCCTACACCACCCTCTTCCCATCCTTCCTTAACCTTAGAATATCAAAGAAAGTGCCCCAGCAAACCTAGTAGAGCCACTATAGCAATACAGGAACTTAATTTCAAAAATTGTCTGCCGGAACGCTCATCAGCAGAGCGTATTAAAACATGCAAATTTGCGGGTAAAATATATACCATGCCACAGGGCGCTTTATAAGTGCTCCCAGTGGTACTACATCACCTTTAGTACCGCAACATCTGCACGTTACTAAATTCTGTGTTTTAATCACCACCATACCCACCTTCCCCACACCCACCCCAGCCCTTGCTTAACCGTACCAAATCAAACAGAACCCCCCACCATTCTTAGCAGCGCGAGTATACCCATACACAGGGTTAATTTTAACTGGTGTCTGCCGGAACACTTATCAGCAAAAAGTATTCAAACATGCAAACTGGCGGGTAAAACATAAACGATCCCATAGCACAGTTTATAAATGGGCCCAATGGCACTACATTACCTTTACTAGCTACACATGTCCACGTTGCAAATATCCGTGTTATAATGAGCAACATACCCACCTCCCCCATCCCTGCCCTTGCTTAACCTTACGAAATCAATGAGCTCCAGCACTCCCGTTACCGCCACTATAGCCATACATGTCAACAGGTGTCTGCCGGAACGCTCATCAGCGAAAGCTATTAAAACCTGCAATTTTGCAACTAAAACATACTCCATACCATAAGACGGTTCATAAATAGTCGTAGTACCACTACACCACCTCCACACCTGCCCTTGCTTAACTTTACGCCATAAAATAAAAAGCCCCAGCAAACGTAGAAGCGCCACTATAGCCATACAGAGGCTTAATTTCAACAGATGTCTCCCGAAATGCTCATCAGCAAAACGTATTAAAACATGCAAATTTGCGGGTAAAACATATACCATGGCATAGGGCGCTTTATAAATAGACCCAGTGGCACTACATCACCTTTACTAGCTACACATGTGTATGTTACAAATGTCCATCTTATAATCAGCAACATACCCACCTCCCCCACCCCCACCCCTGCCCTTGCTTGTCCTTACGAAATCAAAAAACGAGCCCCAGCACTCCTGTTACCACCACTATAGCCATACATAGACTTAATGTTGGTATGCAGATTACAAATACCACACATGCATGGATTTCTTTCATGTCACCCTCATACAGATTTTCTGGGAGCTACTTACCCCGCCCAGTGGGCGGTGTCGGAGGTGGGTTCTGGGAATCAAATGCAACACGTCATACGGGAGCGCAGTGGACGGGCGCGCCGGCGGCACGCCAAAGGCAAGCCCGTCTGCGCCCGTCCGCACCCGGACGGAACCAGGGGCCAGCCAGAATGCCCGGAATATTACCTACTCCGCAGCATTTCTACAAAACTTGCACACATCCAAGTCGATCCCAAACAGGTATACGCTGGACCTGTTGTCTATAAATGATATTCTTGCAAACAGGACCCTCTTTCCAGAAATGTCAGTTCGGACAGTCCCTGCTGGGATTTCATCAATCCATGACAGGCCAGGAACTAGTCAGGACCTGATGGTATACTACCTGAACACTCGCTCACTTGTTAAGCACCAGCTAGATATTTTCTCCCTATTACTCTCAGACAGCCCCAGCCTTTTATTGTTAACTGAGACATGGCTCATGGAGGACTCTAGTCCGGACATGTTGGCAGCCATTCCCAATAACTATTATATTATACATACAGATCATCCCTCTAATAAGGTAGGGGGTGGCGTGGCAGCTATCATTCATAGTGATTATAGGTTCAGTTCCCTGCCTAGCCTTGTCCTTAAAGATACTGACAACTTGGTATTAAAACTTGAATCCTCACATGAATCCTTAGTCTGTGTACTTATTTGTAGGCCCCCTAATAATATTCCCTCCTTTCCACTGGAACTTAGTGAACAAATAGCTAAATTGGCTACCGACCATGCCAGGGTACTACTTATGGGTGATTTTAATTACTGGTATAAAGACCCTGAGGAGGGACCACACTCAGCTGAAATGACGGACCTGCTCATGAACCTGAACTTTACCCAGCAAGTTCTGTCCCCTACCCATCAGAAGGGACATATTTTAGACCATATCTGGACGAATGGGGTGGAGATTTCCATCCCTATCGTTTCTCCCTGTACGTGGTCTGATCACCATCTACTGAAATTTACCTTAAGGCTTCCATCAGCTGTGAAATCTAGCACCATGGAGGGTGGCTTCGCCAGAAGATGGAATTTGATTAATAAGGGTGATTTTTTCAGTTCGTTGGCCGACACGCTGCCCCAGGTTGGGCCTAACAGAGACGATGGAAACAAATATCTCGAACTGGCTCATGAATACCAGTAATAAACATGCTCCTTTTACAAAATTAAAAACCTCCCGACGCTCTGATGCTACCAGATGGTTTTCTACTGAACTTAAAGATCAGAAGCTACGACTCCGCAAACTGGAGAGACAGTGGCGTGTAAAGTATGGCCAGGAAGAACGACTGATTTATGTGAATGCTAGGAAAGAGTATAAAAAAACCATCTTGGCAGCCAAAGCTGCCCATTTCTCTAGTCGCATTACCAATTCAAATAATAATTCAAAAGAGATTTTTAATATTGTCGATGAACTCTCCAATTCAGAGAGGATATTATTGAAGGTGGCACCATCACAGGAATTATGCAATTCCCTCAATGACTATTTCATCGACAAGATTATCACTATTAAAAATAATATTCCCAAACACTCCGTTGTACCTAATTCTGATGATCAGTTTAAAAACACTCATACGTTAAGTCAATTTCCCAATATTGACCTGGAAACTTTTCATAAACTCCTAATGAAGGTAAAATCAGGAGCTCCATCGGACTGTTGTCCGCTGTATATCCTCAAAGACTGTTTTTTGGCTTTTCCCAGCCCCATACTGGCTCTAATGAATGAGTCTCTCTCCGAGGGGAAAGTCCCCCCGGCCTTTAAGAAGGCTATAGTCGTTCCCCTTTTGAAGAAACTCGGGGAAGACCCCACATTGTTATCCAATTATCGCCCGATTTCTTTGCTGCCTTTTGTCGCAAAGCTACTGGAAACTCATGTAGCAAACTGTCTATCTGACTTTCTAGAGGAGTCTGGATATCTTGACCCCCACCAGGCAGGCTTCCGGCCAGCTCATTCGATGGAAGCGGTCATAGTAGCAGTGTTGGATACTCTCAGAGAACACGTGGATGGGGGCTCCCCTCGGGCACTGGTACTATTAGATCTCTCAGCCGCGTTCGACACGGTCGACCATGAAATTCTGGTGGACTGTGTCGAACTGGCTGGTGTCCGGGGGGCGGCCGCCTGTTGGCTGTCGTCTTTCTTGAAGGACAGGTCTCAGGCTGTCCGCCAAGGGCCCTACATTGCCCCCCCCATAAAACTATATGTGGGGTTCCTCAGGGCTCAGCACTGTCACCTCACTTATTCAACATATATATCTCCCCTTTGATTCGATCACTGAAGATGAGAAACGTGACAGTTTTCAACTATGCAGATGATCTGCAGCTGGTCCTTGAAATCGATGGCTCCGAACGTTCAGTGGCGGACCTCCATGAAACACTGCTGTTTATACAGCAGTGGATGGACGGTAACCATCTGAATCTGAACCCGGGCAAGACAGAGCTTGTCTTGACCGGGGACAGTGGTAAATTCTGGGGTCCTCACTACTGGCCCACGGAGCTAGGTCCATCCCCCTCCCCTGCCAGCTCGGCAAAAACGCTAGGCGTTTCCCTTGATAAGGAACTAATACTGAAATCTCAGGTGGACAGTGTGATCTCAAAGTGCTTCTTTCAGATGCGCAAGATCCGGAAAATCCACCGCTTTTTCACTCAGGACGCTCTGGTCCGAGTTATAATGGCCACTGTCATATCCCAATTGGACTATGCGAACTCTGTATCAGCCCAGCGCTTCAGAAACTTCACTGGCTCCCCATCTCTCAGCGCTGTGTTTTCAAAACTTGCTGCATGGTGTTTAAGGCCTTGCATGCCAAAAGCCCCGCTTTTATTACTAACCTGTTATCCAGATATGTGCCCAACCGGACCCTTCGTTCTGCCCATCTTTCTCTGCTCTCTGTACCCAAGTTTAAACGTGTGCGTCAGGGAGGCTGCCGTTTTGCTGTCTTGGCGCCTAAACTTTGGAATTCGTTTCCTCTGGAGATTCGGTCTTGTAACGACATCATGCAGTTTAGGAGGCTCCTCAAGACCTGGTTGTTTCGGCTCGCTTATAATTTGGGATAATTGACAGCTGTAGTCTGTTCAGTTCGCCTTCAGTACTTTTCTGCTCTCTGGTCATCGCCATGAAGCCACCCGGTGTAAGTGTGCTCAATAAATTCCCATTAACATTAACATTATTTCTTTGTCACACACTACATGTAAAGCATCGCTTTCATCAAGAATGGAACCAGTAATGGCACAATTTCTCTGACACTCCACACATAAATACATGTAAAGAACAAATCAGAATACTTCATTCCTTCAACGACATTCCAAAACATATCTCCAGTGATTAATTTTGAATTTTCCATATGAAAAGCTACTTAATATTCCGCGCCACATACAGGTCAGAAGTACAACCTATTTTTTCACCACACTTTCTGGAACATTCTACGACACCTGCAGGTTAAAAGTTCAATTGTTTTTTAACCTAATGATATAGTTTTGCAACACTTTGTCGAACATTTAACGGCACATGCAGATTAAAATTTCACAATAGGGGTCAGTAGTTCATCAGCTTTATCCCAAACTCCAGCAGCACCTCAGCTTACGTCCCCAGCGCCATCAGACCCGTAGGAGTCCGTGCTTTCCACTTCACAAATACCAAATTCATTTTATACTCTCAAATTTACCTTTGCACTCCCTATGTAACCCCCCTAAGCACCATACACAAGTTACAATGTTCAAAATAAAAGTTCCTCCGAGTAGGTATAACTACATGCTGACACTACTTGGACAGATGTGGCACAGCGGCCAGAGCACATGACTTCACAGCATATAACACACCGTTTGGGCTTGCACTTTTCTCGGCTTAGCAGCATGAAACTAGACAGTACCTCACATATTTTCCGTACCCCAGGAATTTCCAGTACTACTGACCAGTAGGGGTCAGTAGTTTGTCCTAGTAGGTATAAACACATGCTGACACTACTTCAACAGGGTAGTACAGCGGCCACGGCACATGACTTCACAGCATAAGACACACAATTTGGGCTCACGCTTAATCCCTTTAATCCCCGAGTCCCAGACCAGCTCACCTTACCAGCATCAGATTCTATGCAATACCTCACTAGATTTCCGTAGCCCAGCACTTTCACACCTGTAGGGGTGAATACTTTGCTCCGCACCCCCTCTATAGCACACCCTACACACCCCACAGAGGTTACAGTGCTCCTTCCCTCCTATTTCCTACTTTTTTCGCCCTTTTTTCCCCCTAACTCGCTTCAAAGGAATCACAAAATGGCAGCCAACACTTCCTAGTTGCAACCACTCACACCGCTCTCAGCCAATAAACAGCAAGCTCGTGCTCGTAACGCCTCAGCCAATCAGATGGCAGAATTTCCAAATATCGATATCTGTAAATTTTTATATTTTATCAAAAACTACTGAACGGAGTTACACCAAATAAACAATAACGTGCTTTCTAGACCAAGATCCTTCTCCCTGCCAAATTTGGGGTAATTCCGTTCGACCTGTAGCCTTGTCTAAAGTTTCTTATGGAAATTAACATGGAGAAAACACATTTTGGGAACCCCCTTTTTCCTCAGCCCCACCTTGACGAATCACCCCCAAACTATTAACGTAGGTGCTGATATGAACAAAGAATTAGTTTTGAAAATTTCATGAAGATTCATCTAACTACGCCAAATTTATAAGCAAAGCACAAAATGCTCTTCCTATGGAAACTAGGTCCTAACTATAACTACCTACTGGCGACCGCCAGTAGGTAATATATATATATATATATAGGAATGGTCAAAATCTGTTACACTTACCTGAATACTGGAAGGGCCGAATAGCTGTGTATGCTGTCTGTGACTTTCCATGGCTGTGCGGAACTGGCATCTCCGGACAACATCCTCGCGTTGGGATGCCACCGAGAGCAGACAACATTTCCCAGCCTCCTGGGGAGGACGCGCCCCTTCTGACACGCAAGTGACGACATCGTGACCCGGACGATAAAGAAATTGTTCCGGTGTTCGTTACTTGCTGCGGATTCTGTGTCTATCCGGATCCGTTTTTGAAGCCTTTTTGAGAGTCACACTGGGTGAAAAGGTGGTGAGGGTGACTTTGTCACCATCCTGAAGATTGTATCTAGAACATTAGCAATTACCAGTGATAAGCCTTATTGAGGAATACTATTACGTTTTGAGTTTGGGTCAACCGACTTCTCTTCCTCATTTTTACAGATCTTATCTACTAGTTGTTCTCGGAACAAAGGTTACAGGGAAAAGTTTACTTTACGGTGCATTGGGTTCAGTGTTGAGATTCCTACCAATCACTTTATTGCAAATGTTATTATAAATATCTAAGAAGCGTACGCATTGGATTCAGTCTGCAATATAAACTTCTGATGTGAAGCTAACATCAGTTTCTTGTTATCTACTGCAATGCCTTCGATAGCTGAATATTAAGTGCTGTATAGATATATGCCAAATAATTGTTTTAGTAGGGGTATTTGGTGTGTGACGTGAAACAACCTCCCCTGTGATGCACAATAGTCCTATATATGTGGTGGGTGACACAGCATGAATATGTGTGAATGGTAGGAAGTTTATCACATGCTCATGCTAACGGTTGTTTCTTTATATATGTTTCAGAACAATGCACACATATATAGAGAAGATATTCCGCACTTGAAGGAACTCTTCTGTATGGTGAACTTCAGAGCAGCCTTCTGTTTCTTTACAGGTAAATGGAGAACTATGTAAACACATAGGAGTTTAGTCTAGAAGAGGTTTGTTATAGGCTTCTTATGTCCCCGCTGTCCCCATCCTTCCCTCGCTTAATCTCCCCAACCCTCTGTTCTATGATAGTTTCGGAGAGTGGGGCGATTGAGAGGTGGACCCACTTGAGCATCGTACCTATCCTGGGAGTTTGGAATAAAACCTTGACAAAATTTCAGTGCCTAGTGTCGGATATCCATGGAATCTATGTACTGGGTACGAAGGGCTCAGAAATGTACACTTTTGACTCTGTTTTCATAGAATTTACCTTCGCACTTAGTTTTCACGATGGAGCAAGAATCAGACTAGTGGGGTGAAACTGAAAGCTGTGTTCGGCTGTACATTCACTACTTCAGATATACTACATGGAAGCGCAAAGCAAAGAAAAGAAACCAAAAGATAAACGTTTCTGCAGGACAAGATACCTGTTGACAGTCAATGCCAGATGTGATGCCACCCACTAATCTTAGTTGTTAAGCCACCCAATCAGTTCAATTCAAATAACTTTATTTGATTCAGTCGAATCATAAAAGTTTACATACATACATTAATAATAAAACAAAATAAATGCATGGTAACATTTTGTACAAATGGAAAAGAAGCTCCTACCATTCTGCAACACATTCATGCAAGATGCAAAATATTAAAAATGCCCTAAAATCTCTAAAAACTTAAATTCATGTTAAGATTCATAGCGTTTCCTGATTAAAAAAGCAATTCTAATGAAGTTAAGCACAGCGCTGCAAATAACAGCAGTGGATAATGACCACAAATAATAAAACCCTCCTGGTAAAAGCAGGGACGGATTTCCTTTAAAATGGGCTTCACAGGTGGTTAGGCTCTCACACTAGCCCGCCTGTTTAGGAAAAGCCACAAGAAAGTGCAATGTGCAAAGTCAGAATCTAGTTATAAGAAAACGCGAGTAAACATGCATGGTAAAAGTCAAATACAATTGCAATTGGCTTTGAGACTCACAATCTGGTGTTCCATTATCCTGATTAGATATACATAGTTCCATTCGGAAAGCTTTTTTATGACCTGTTTCATGTTTGATTGGATACCCTGAGGGTTATCATAATAATTTTACAAGCCTATTTTATAAAAGGTATCTTAAACATAACAAAGCCAAGGGAGTGACATTGCATTATCAAGATTCATACAGTCTCGGAGAATACTCCTTGAGAATAATAGGTCCCCTGAAGTCCAGATTTTACCCCATAAAATCAATGGGGCAATATTTATCCCATCGTTCACAAAATCCATACCTACTTCAGAGTGGCAAAAACATGTTGGAGAACTGCGGGGAATCATCAATAATCCTTTTTAAGAATGTATTCTCTAAAATCTGAATCTGGGAACTTTTATGGTAACCCCATACTCCTGCCCCAAAGGTGGCTACTGATAGACATTTTCATTTATATAGGGTTAACATTTCAGCTACCGGCTTGTGTCCAAGCATACAAGCGAAGCGAAAAAGCCCCTCTATTGTTCTGCTGGTTTGTTGGATCCTAACCACAATTAGGTGTTCCCAGTTTAATTTATTATTAAAAACATTCCCCTAGTAGATACAATTTGACATCTTTTCAATAACGTTTTCCCTTACTACAAATGTCCTTGTTTTTTTTGGTTGGGGCCACATACCATGATATATGATTTGCTAAAGTGTACCTTTTGGTCCAATGCCAACATAATTTCAGTAAATGCATTCAGACATTTTCGGAGGCTATTGGCCATTAGGGTCATCAAGACTGTGTCATCTGTATATGACAGTAATGGAACCGGTTTGCCTTCTTTGCTAGGGAAGTTCAATTTCTGTTTCAACAAGAATCATTCTAGTCCATTTATATATACTAGAAATAAAAAGAGGCCTGAAAACAAACCTGGTGTACCCCCTCAGTAGAAACAATGGCCCAGGACCAAAATGTATAGCTACAGTGGTAGATGTATGTAACCTACGCAACAAGGTAACAAGGGGTTCTTCAAAATCCATATTTTCCATCAGTTTCCACAACTTCCCCCGACTTACTGTATCGAAAGCTCTGGACAAGTCCATGAAGGCCAAGTGGATTGACCCCACCACACCTCCCTGGCCCTCCCAATCATTTTGGAGACTTTTCTTTACTAAAGTTTTTTTTATTAATCATTACAAAATAAACCTTGTGCATTACATCATCTGCAAGAAGGCTTGCAAGCTCCCGATAAGCATGCAGTAGCAATGTATACAGTGGCATTCAAAGTGAATCAATCAATTAAATTGTCTTTATTCGATCTTCCAAAGACAGATCATAAAAGATACTACATAGTAAACTCACATGTTAAAAAATAACGACCACATAGTTAAAAATGAAACAGTTCCTTATACAAGTACAGATATTAGGGTAACAGTCCAAGAGATGGAGTTCCAAGTACGTCATGTCAAGTCGATTACAGACAACCACATTTTTGCACAAAAAACTCATTGTGTTGTTTTACGTTAAATAAAGTGACAGTGCAAGAGTTCTGATTCCAGGGTCATCAGCAAGGTGTATAATGAATACAAATTGAAAGCAGTGACAAACAGTTAAAGGCATGCAAGGTCAATGATTATTTTTTTAAAGAGAATAAAAAAGCTTTTTTATCACAACAGCAAACTCCTTCTTTTAGCAAAAGTGCACTTCAGAAAACTGGCAACTGCATGGCAGACATTACAATCGTTAAGTTGCAGTAAATAGAAGAGGGTTGCTTTTCACTTAGAGAATTTGTATCTGTGCAGTAACGGTAATAAAAACGTCCTAGTTAACGGCAGGTAAAATTGACAGAAGAAGACAAAATGTAAATGGTTTGACTAGATTGCTTATCACATGGACAAAAGGCAACAGTGTCAGAGGAGTACTATCCTATGGAAAAACATATCGACCAGTGAAAGGAACCCAGCCTAATTCTTGCCAACAGGGTTCTTTCATAAACGTTGGTCACGTATAATAAATACAGAGCAATTGTTGGAGTTGCTTGGATAATACAATAATTTCTGACTGAAGGTTTGGCCACTTCCATCAGTTCCCTAGTAATTTTTTTGTGCTTGCAAAAACTATCCCGAACCCACTTTTTGTCCTTTTTTTGGATAAACATGGGGTGCTCAAACAGGGAGGCACATCCAAGTGTACAGAAGCAATTTTTAATATATTATAAATGTAATATATTTTCTATATTGTAACCATGGAATAGTCAAGCCACTGGCACAGGTTAGACAGTCTCTAATGACAGCCCGATTGAAGTTGGCGTCTTTGTTGGACCAAATTGAGCGCCAGAGAGCCAGGGGGCAGCATTGATGGAGTCTTGGACATACTCCATGCCTAGCTCCAAGTGTAGGGAGAAATGCAGGGATGATAGAGGAATGCCTAGTAACCGGTGGCAGAATCTATTCTCCTCTTATCTTCATCGCGTATGCATCCCTACAACCCCAGATACCCATTCCACACGTTAAGATCGGCAGGCATTTCCGATTGTATATCTTTGGTATAGGAGCAATGGGCTTTTTACTAATAGACCTAGCAAGTAGTGCCTACAGCTTGGGTATATCGGACTATTCTATTTTTAATACAGGTAAGCCAGGTACATTCTTTATCAAAGTCCAGGCCTAAATAGGGAAATAAACAAACCCTATATAGGGGTTTGCCATCAATATTTAGGTTACAGGTTCTAGTATTTCTTGGACAACATATAATTGTAAATGTTTTCTTAAAATTCGGCTCCAGGCCCAGGTCTTTCATGAAGCTGACATAACTAACAATACGTTTTTTAAGGCCATTGTCCATCCTTGCCAGGAGGACCGCGTTGTTAGCATAAAATAGTGCGGGCACAACCTTTTTTCCACAGACGGAATGTACGCCCCAACAGATACCAATGTTTTCTTTAGGGCCTTCTCATAGAGAAGAAAAAGGATTGGGGCAAGGACGCAACCTTGGCACACCCCACGCTTAATGCTGAACGGCTCTGAACATTCGCCAGTGCTCCAAAACCTGACTGAAGCTGTGAGGTCATGGTGAAGGTGCCTTAAAAATGTAACTAGCCACACATCAACTCCCATGCTCTGTAAAATGGCCCACAGCTTTACACGGGAGACATATTCAAAGGCGATTGACAGGTTCATAAACGCCAAGTGGGTGTAGACTCCCTTGGCGTATTTGTATTTTGCCACAATGAGATGGAGATTAAGGCACTGTTCAATAGTCCTGATCCCCTTTCTAAACTCATACTGCTCATGCTGACTTGGGGCAAGTATACTATTGGCATTATTCCAGTCAAGAAGACTGTCCAGAACAACTCTCCCAATGATTTTTGCTGTAGAATCCAAGAGGGATATCGGGCGATAGCACTTCACATCATGCATGCCTTAAAAATGTAACTAGCCACACATCAACTCCCATGCTCTGTAAAATGGCCCACAGCTTTAAACGGGAGACATAATCAAAGGCGATTGACAAGTTCATAAACGCCAAGTGGGTGTAGACTCCCTTGGCGTATTTGTATTTTGCCACAATGAGATGGAGATTAAGGCACTGTTCAATAGTCCTGATCCCCTTTCTAAACTCATACTGCTCATACTGACTTGGGGCAAGTATACTATTGGCATTATTCCAGTCAAGAAGACGGTCCAGAACAACTCTCACAATGATTTTTACTGTAGAATCCAAGAGGGATATCGGGCGATAGCACTTGACATCATGCATGCTTCCTTTTTTGAAAGCAGGGACAATTATTGATGAACGCCACAACCTTGGCACACCCTGGCTACAGACAGAGTTGAATACTGAGGTGAGGACCGGAGTCCAAAACACTGGGGCTTCCTTGAATAGATCAAGTTGAATACCATCCGGTCCAGGGGCCTTCTTGCATCTCCTGTCTACAATTGCTTCACAAACCTTATCCTCATTAAAAACAAGATTTGGACACATAGGAATCATTGGCACAGGGGCATTGTCAGCCTTGCAGTCAATAGAATACAACCCAGAGAAATGCACCAACCATGCCTTGGCCGAGATATGAACTGTTACTTGGGGTAATATGGGGGATAAAACAGACCGCACTGCTTTCCAAAAAGCTTGTGGATCTTTAGATTGGCAGGCACCCTCAATGAACTCCCATTACTCCTCCTTCATGGTCAATTTCCTTCTCTTGATTGCTTGCTGATATATCTTTCTAAAGTCTGAAATCGCACACTGGTCTCTGGGAATTTGTTTTAAGGCCCTGTGTAAAGATTCATTGGCTCCTCTACATGCTTTGTCAAACATGGCGACGTGGCTGGGCAATGGGTCTAGAAAGCATCTCTTGTTATCCTTGATAACAGATTTGAGAAATTAGTTAAAATGAGAGCCGGGTCGTAAGGTATGAGGTTGCAGCTGTTCACCAGTGCAGTACTGTTGCATACTACCTGAAACATAATGCTCTTCATGTTTTCAGAACCCAATACCACCCTACGCCCTGCGTCCTTACTAGATAGAAACTTGGGGGCATAGACTTAGACTTAAGATGTACATGTGGCAACAGTATCTGTGCCGTAATGAAGTTGTGGTCGCTATAGATCTGGCTAAGGACCTCACAGCTATTAAGAATCAGAGACATACTCCAAGAAGTTAAGATGTAATTTATGGTGCTCCCAGTGCCCCACCCTATGAAAGTTCGAATATGTCGATCAGTAAAGTTAGGGAACTTGTTGGTCAGACACCGTTTGGCCAGGACGGAAAATAGGACCCACCCCCTAGTGTCCATCATATTACAGTCAATTTCTAGAGCAATTAGATCAAAGGTGGTTGGAGATAAAGATGGCGGGTGCCCCAGTTTGGCATTGAAATCCCCAGCCACCATCAACTTAAGGGGGCATTCCGTCCGGGCCTCTTTCTCAATGAGCATGTCAATCAATATAAAGAGACCTTGAAAATTGCAATCGCCCTTACATGAAAAATTGTTGTTGTAGAAGTTTACCAAGGAGATCTTATGGATGTCATTCCAGCTAAGGCAGAATGCCTGCACCTCCCCCTGCTCCTGAAAAAGAGGTAGAACAGAACAGCCAATATTGACTTTAAACCAGGCAGTCAGTCCCTCTTTAGCTCTGCCCGATCGGGATGGAATCGCAGGCAAACTAAAGCACGTAAATCCATCGAATACTATTTCATTTACCTTTCAGGTTTCCTGCATAAAAACGATATCAAAGTTTGCAATAAACGATTGCCATCCTTCAATCGAGAATTTGGAGGCTAGACCAGCAATGTTCCAGCTTAAAAAATTTATACATGAATTATCTATTGGACCTTCGACCATGGAGGCGCTAGCGCCAGGCCCTTTGGGAAGATGATTCAGTGTAGGATTGGAGGACATATGGGCAACAGAGATAGGACCATCAAGTACCCCACCCTTAACCAGATGGTTCAGTGCAGGATTGGTAATCAATTGGGCAACAGAGATGGAACTGTCAAGTGCCCCACCCTTATCCAGTGCGCCAGAGCCACCCCACCATACTCCTCACTGAACCATAAATCGATGTCCTCCATCACAGCGAAGACTGAGAATCTATTGTTTAGGTGGACTATCGCTAGAGGGGGAGTCTAGGCAAAACACTCTTTTGTGTGATCGATCCATAAAGATTACAGAGTGGGTTAACAAGATGCCGATAAAAAAAGCCAAATGGCAATATCTTAACAGGACTAGTTTTAACCATTCCTACACTAGCCTTACCCAGTATTTCCTGAACAACCATAGGTATCGGAAGTTAACCACAATAACATCACCATTGTACCCTTTTCCACCCCTACCAATCCCCCCCACATGTCTTGCCAACTAACTCTCTTTCGATATGTCCCAATTGCCAGGAACATTGCTGTTCAATCAATGTACAGATTTGTTCATTAGACCCCTGGTGGATTCTGTACTGTCAACTGTGAGCCTGGGGACGTTAGTCAGGGCAACAACATAAGGAGTGGATGCTTAAAAGGTTGTTTATCCTTTGTAAGGTGCACTTCCATGATCTAGGTGGCTTTATTAAGGGATAAATCAGTGACCAAATACAGAGAGCTTGTAGAAGTCATGAGGGCCGAAGTTTGCACTAGTTTGGCTTCAATTTGTGCTAATCGATCAATAATGGGACGTAATTTGGAATCCAAAAGGTCACCTATGCGTCTACTCAATTGTTTCCAAGTATTTTCATTAGCAGCAGACATTGGCCCTGACGTTTAATCATTACAGGCCCTATTACGGGGTGCCATTTTGCCCTTTGCAGCAGGATTTCTGGTTTTCGTGGGTTTAACAGTTTTCCTCCTGTGCTTGACTTTTGGGCCACACTCTAAATCGAATTTGCGATGTTGATCACCACCCTCTGTACCAATAGGGCTAGGCTCAAGTCCCCTTCCTGGCACTGAAGACCCAGCCCCCAAACATGCTGCGGTGACATTGTAAATTAGGCCTATCTCCCCAGGGAAAACACGGCCAAGTGATTCTGCAGGTGGACTTGATAAGATGTATACACTCAGCAGGGGCGACTCAGAAGAGCTTTGGTTGTTGGGCTGGAGCGAGGGTACAGCTACAACATGTTCCTCTGTAGTGAGTGAGAGGTGTCGCTCCACCAATTGTATTTCATTAGAGACTATATTCACTGCCCGGGTTAGATAGTTATCAATAGTGGAATGGGTACAGGGTGGAGGAAGCACACTAGGCACACTGGGAGTCCCCTTCCTCTTTCCCATACTTGAGAGCTAAGGTGGAACAAATTAATATAAGACTGTATAGACAAAGAAACAACAGACAGCCACAGTCCTCAGAGCAAGAGAGCATGTTAAAAGGGAATAAACACAGTACCTCTGGTTGTAGTAGCAACTTGGAATCCTAGTCAAACACAAGTCCCGGACAATCCTGAACAGATCTCAGGGGGGGTGGCCCAGCCCAGCCTCTTCCAAGCACAGACGGATGCAGACAGGCCTGCCCTTTGCCCAGGCTTTATGCCCGCGCTGCGGGAAGCGGCCACGGTAATTGTAGTAGGGAGGCCCCTCACTCAACCTCAATGAGAGCGAGGCAGGCTGGGGGACCGAGTCCCACCCCAGCAGGCAGCAGAGAAGGCAGCAGTTTTGCAGGCTAACAAAGCCTGGAAATCCTGCCCAGTGCGTCCCGCGCTGCGGGAAGCGGTTGTGGTACTTGTTGCAGGCAGACCTCTCCCTCAGCGAAACAAAAGGGGATGATGGACGGAGCGTTTGAGCAAATCAAACACTCACCCCCAGTCAACTGATCTGGGTTTAATCCATCACCATTCTTTAGCTCACTCAGCCACCCCAGTTCAGACATGGCCACATGCAAATCAGTCTGACCCTGTGCCTCATGGGAACAGTCCAGCCCGAACTGCCAAGCCATGTCTTCCCTGGACCGGAAACAAGCATCCTGGGACCGGTTTCGGATTCATAATCCTCATCAGCCAGGCTATCTTGAATCCAGTGGCCAAGTGAGCAAGGGACTCACGTCCGAGCACACCCTGCCAACTTAGGGCGAACAAAGCGAAACAAAAGGGGATGATGGACAGAGCGTTTGAGCAAATCAAACACTCACCCCCAGTCAACTGATCTGGGTTTAATCCATCACCATTCTTTAGCTCACTCAGCCACCCCAGTTCAGACATGGCCACATGCAAATCAGTCTGACCCTGTGCCTCATGGGAACAGTCCAGCCCGAACTGCCAAGCCATGTCTTCCCTGGACCGGAAACAAGCATCCTGGGACCGGTTTCGGATTCATAATCCTCATCAGCCAGGCTATCTTGAATCCAGTGGCCAAGTGAGCAAGGGACTCACGTCTGAGCATACCCTGCCAACTTAGGGCGAACAAAGTGAAACAAAAGAGGATGATGGACGGAGCGTTTGAGCAAATCAAACACTCACCCCCAGTCAACTGATCTCCCTCAGCCTCAAGGAGAGCGAGGCAGGCTGGGGGACCTGCTCCCACCCTAGCAGGCAGCAGAGAAGACAGCAGTGTTGCAGGCTAACAAAGCCCGGAAACCCCGACCAGCACCTCCCATTCAAAGTCACTTAATAGCATAACACAAGCTTATACAGAGTCATCCTAATATCACGCTGTCTTTCATAGCTTGGTACTTTAAGTTCCAAATAGTACAGTTGTATATGAACTGGAAATAACAAACAAACATAACTTGCACAGACCTTACTCTATCAAGGGACAGAGAAGTGTGCAGGCAGCATTACCGTCCAGCAGGAGGTGTTGAACGAGGTACCATGTATTTGGCAGCTTTCCTTGCAGTGGGAGGGGGCATGGGGGATAACCTTAATCAAGAAGCTTAAGTGTCTCAAGTTTCAAGGGGCTAAAGCAAGTAAACTCTATACACTAGAGGTATTGGATTAGGGGCTTCCACAGACATCTGAACTTTTTATCAGTATTAGCCAGGTTGTGTGATATCCACTCCATTGCTGGGAGATACTACAATCTAGCGAACCATTGGGCAATTGAGGGAGGGGCTGGTTACTTCCACATAAGCGCTATGAGTTGTCGCGCTGCCAAAAGCAGGTAGAGTGCTCAGTCTGTGTGGGTTCTGCGACTAAGTGAGAGGGATGTATGCCAAGGATAATCATAGCAAACACAAGGAGAGCCTGGACTGCAGCGCATAATTCGTCGGGAGAGATCGATTCATCTAAGAGGGCAGCGTGTTACGGGTGCAGAGGGTCCCACTCACACTCAGCTTGGTTTGAATGAAGCCGCTCAGGGGAGGGGTCGTCCTGGGCATATAACTGTTGGTAGTAAGCCTGGAAGGCTTCCAGTTCATCCCTCTCGGCTATAGCTCATCCCGTGTCATCCAACTGAATCTTTGTGATGTGTGTTTTGGCCTGTATATGATGTAGCCTACAAGCCAAGAGTCTGCCCACCTTATCACCCCCTTCGTATTAACGCTGTTTGAGAGCTAGGAGTGCTCACTCCGCCTTGCATGTCCTGCGAGTGCGCAGCTGGCCACGTAATATAGCCAGCTGGCACTTGGTCTGGTGGGAGGGGGAAGTTTTGTCTAAGTGTTCCAATTGTTTAATCTCAGCAGATAGGTCCGACTCTATCAGCCTCGCTGTGAGAAGTTGGCCTGATATATAGTGCTCACTATTCTAGTGATCACTTTGTATCATACCAAACAACCCTTATTGATGATTGGTTGTAAGTCAACCTTTCAGACCAGCTATCCTAGTAGCATGGACACGAGCAGTCTTCAGGCTAAACTCTAGAGGGCGTGTTAAGCCAGCTGTTTTACCATCACATATACCCCTTGAACACCAAGTGAAAGGACACCACACAAGTTGTTATAAAAATATAGGATATTTATTAATAACAGTTCTACCCTGAACTCTTTATGAGTCAGGGAGCTAAGCACAATACAAAACTGTTACGAAAATACTTTAAGTTGCACAATTTACACAAATGCCCGAGGGGCACGAAAAACCATATACACAAAAAGTGGAATGCGAAATACTAGCAGGTAAGTAACAAGATCCAGAGGCTTCAGGATCGCTAGGACTACACTACTGAACCTTAAGATTACGAGCAGGAGGTCTAGGGAGATCGTGTGCAGAGTGTGCACTCTCACGCGGGATGCGGGAAGAAGTCTATGGATGCTAGCGTTTCTAAAGTTACTGTTTCCGGACGAATCCGACTAGATAGACTGAAAACGACAAAGGATCTGGACACTTGGATAGTGAACCTGTGCTGGAGTACAGAAATACTCAAGTTACCTAGCCCAGGGGCCGCGGCTGCATAGGGTTCAAAAGACGTCGGGAATCCTCGTTGAAGTCTATGGAGCCTGAAAGAAGAAGTTGCTGGCAGGCGACCAGTGATGAAGTTCGATGGGATCCAAGCCTGGATCGGAGTTGAAGATGACCTGAAAGCAGAGGGGAATCAGTTCTTGATCACTAGCCAGTGATCAGATGGGCACCAGGATGGCACTGGATGAAGTCACCTCGACCAGGTGAGTGGGCGACGCTGGGCTCTGCAGTCTCTCGGACCAGGAGGCGTTGTCGGCGACCAGGATGGAGGGGCGAGCTGTCCCACGAAGGTGTCTGCTGTCGGCGCTGCTGAAACCAGGATTGGAGCAACAAGCCTTGGCAAAGGCAAGCCCACGCGGTGGACTCAAGATGGCGTCTGGAGTGGACCAGGAGGGTCCGGGGTGCTCCTCTCTTGGAAGGGAGCAAGGACCAGTCTGCAGCAACCAGACCAGTGGTGAAATCGTCGTGGTACGTCGTCAAGAGGGTCACTAGCCAACGGGCAAGTGACCGGACAACGTGGCAAGCAGCAAAGAAGCAGAAGGGCCCCACGCAGATCTCGTGGATGCTGGGAGGCTGGACTTCGGTGCTGGAGCTGCTTAGGGTTAGGGCTTCTCAAACCCCAGTGCACTTACTCGAGGGTCTCTCGGGGGTCGTGCTGGAGAAGCGTCGTGCAGGTCTTGAAGATGGCCGGTCCCACGGGTCTCGTCGCACCCACGAATCTCAGCTGTGCTGGATGATGTAGGTAGAGGTCAGAGATGGCAGGGAAGCCGGGTCTCGTCGAGCTGGGCAGTCTTGATCCGGAGGATGGACTTACAGCAAACCGCAAGAGCTTCGATGGTGCCTGCTGGTGCAGGGTGGCTACTCCTTAGCCACAAGGGAGAGTCTTCAGAAGAGTCAAGAGTTCCTTTCGTGGAAAGTAGTTTCAAGATTCAGAATGATCTAATTTGGGAAGGGGGCCTGCTCCTACCTTTATCCTAAGAAAAGGGGCTGGCACGCGACTAGGTCCTGCCCTAGGGGTGGGACCTGGAGGGGGGTGGTTACACCCCTCTCCTTTGTCCGGTCTCTCCCCAGCTCAGGGGCTGGGGTGCCCCAGGAACTGGTTTGAGCCGGCATGTGCACAGTGAGCACCGGGGTGCCACTTGCAGTCACCTTCCTTTCAGCCCTGCCTACCTGGGATACACAAAATCCTGTCTGGGATGGTGCTAGCACCGCCCCTGACAGGAAACCCTTTGTCCAGGCCTCCGTTGCTGGAAGGACTCCCAGCAGCAGGAGGGCAGACTTGTGTCTCGGTGGCAGCATCCATTTTGTGGAGCTGAGGCTGTGTCTGACTTTAACCGGGGTTCACAGTTACATACATGTCGTGTCCCTCTAGAAGGGTGGAATGCTAACCCCGTCGCCAGAATTGGCAAGGGGTTAGTATTCCAATTCGTACGACACCTTATTCGACATGTTTTGATAATGCTATACCAAAGTTAGCATTTAACCGCGAGGATTATAATGCACTTAAGAGTATATGGTATAGCGTTATCATGGAACAGCTATTTGGACTTGGTTCCGCAAGCTGCAAACGGGCTCAGCTCATGCCAGAGCACCATCTCACATAATTCCAAGCACTCTGCCTTCAGGATTGATAAGGCCTGCCATAGGAGTGACTGATAGGAATATATGTGTCCATTTTAGGGTTAGATATAGGTATACTATATCTAAAGCAAAGGGTGTTTACACCACCTTGCCCCAGCTGTCTTGCAGCCAGTTGTGTCAGTTTTGGATGGCCAGCCAGGGGTGGCATAATACATGCTTCAGCCCCTGGTAGGCCCTGGGTACACCTATGCCCTGGATACCTAAGGTATACTGTACAGGGACTGATAAGGTGACTCAGTATCCAATTAGATATGTACCTAGGGTACATGGAGTCCATTTTAACAGAGAGAGCAGGAAGCCTGGGGTCCTGGATAGCAAGATCCCAGGCCAACTAAGTCAGAAACCAGCAAAACACTAGGCAAAAAGTTGGGGGCAACCATAGTCAGGTATCCACCTTCCTACACTCGCCTTGTGCCCTTGTGCAATGGCTATGGAGGTGATCAGGCCCCTAATAGTAGCTTTGAACCCATCCCAGAGTGTGTTAAGGGAGGTTTCGGGAGTGTGTTGAGTGTAAAGTATTGTGATTCCATCCAGTATCTCTTTTACATTCACAGGGTCACACAGGAGATGCGGGGCAGGCGACAACTCAGTATGTCTTCAGAGTGGGACGCACTGTCAACCCATGTAAGCTTCAGACAGGCATGGTCTGAGATAAAAATGTCAGAAAGCTCAACCATACTTAAGCGGCGAAGTAAGGAAGGGATGAGAAAGGCATAATCAATGCGTGAGTAAGAGGCATGGACATGTGAGTAGAAGGAGTAGTCCCATGTTTCGGGATGCTTACAGTGCCATGCGTCTAGGAGGCCCTGGTCTTCCATGTCCTTCTTTAAGTGCGAGGACATAGCCTCAGTGTTCTGGTAGGTTGATCCGCTGAGGTCTGTGGAAGGATCCCACACCAGGTTAAAGTCCCCACATACTATGGGGTCTGCCTCCACCCTCCGGCTCCTGTAGGGTATGCCTGATGTAGGCATATTGCGCCATATTCGGGGCATATATGTTAAGTATCGTCACTTTATGCTGAGCCCGGAAAAGCTGTAGCAGCAAATAGCTACCCTCCTCATTGCGTATTTCTCTAATCCCTGAGGTATAGAAGTTAGCCCTACAAAGGACACCTACTTCCAGGGTTTTAGTTGTGGTGTATGCCCAGAGTCGCTTAGGATATTTCTGATGTACCATCCGATGGCAGTCAACCCCTGTCAGGTGGGTCTCCTGGAGAAGGAGGAAATCCAGGCCGTGTTGTAAGACATACTGCCAGATTTGTTTTCACTTGTTTGGAGAATTCAATTCTTTCACATTCAGGGACTTTAGCTTAAAACCACCCACAGTAGGTGTGTAGTCGGGGAGTGTGCATAAAAGGCTCTATGAGTAAGAGAGAAGGGGTGCAGAGGCCGGACACGTGCCGCAAGGGGGGCTCAATCCCCTCGCCTCTCACCCACAACCATGCCACCTTCAGAAGTATACCCAGAGGCCAGCACATTGGCGCCCCACCAGGAGGGGAGCAGGAGGAATGGTGAATCATGTGGAGTAGTCTCCCGGCTTCCGCCCCCGCGTCCAACAGTAGGCGTTATAACATCTTTCATGTTCCATAGCCAAGAAGATACAGCCAGTGAAAAGAAAAGAGGCAAAACAAGTCGTAACAACAGACCAACAAGGCCCAACTGCTACTTCTTCATCTTGCAGAGGTTGGCACTGGGGTGCTCCAATCCCGCTAGGGGAGTCACCCTCCAGTGAAGAAAGGCCTGTTGTTTCCTTAAGGTGATGTGAGAAAGGTCTTGGTAGAGATGTATTGCAAAGCCTCAAAAGATTAGCTCAGTTTTATCCCTGGCTGCACGCAGTGCTGCCTCTTTCTCTGTGGAGTAGTGTAACCTGGTCAGTTTGTCGGTAGTCACCCTGTGGGCCCTATCCAAAGTGGGAGGGGGGAATCTCCATTCTTACAGCCCGCTTGCAGAAGCTCTACTGTGAAAGACACAATGTCGCTGTCTTCAGCATGCCTAGGAACCCCCCCGAATGCAGATGTTGTTGTTGTTGTTGCGGCTTCTATCTTCCAAGTCTTCCTGCTTGGTTCGTAGGTCAATGTTCTGTTCCTCCAGGGCTGTTGCCTACCTCTATAGCTCCTACTGTTCCTCAGACCTGGCGTCGACTGTCCTGTTCAGCTTGTCCACTCTTTCTCCAATTTCCTCTGAATTTTGAGTATGCAGGACGGACTTGAATTCATCTTTGAGTGAGGTGATATCTACATGCATTTCTTGTAGGAAGCAGTCCATATATCCTTGAGTAATGGGGGCAGATGATGATTGACCCCCCTCAGAGACAGGGAGGGAGCGGCCGAGTTATATGATCTTATTCAAGATAACCTACCTGAGGTACCATTTACTTGGCTCAGCCCTACAATTATAGCTGATCCGCTCTTAGCTCTGCCCCAAGACTATAGCATCAAAAGATATGATAGAAATAGTGGAAGAGGTGGCGGCACAGCTATCATTGATAGTCTGTAATTTGGATCCCTACCCCGTCTAAGATTGTGAAAGGGCCCTATTCCAGATATTAGTGAACACAAATGTTACATTCTTAGGTCTTTTAATTTACAGACCCCGTGGTCCCTCTAAGGCTTTCAGTACAGCTTTAGTTAACCAGGTGACCCCTTTAGCTCTTAAATTATCCAACTTCAGCATTTGAGGAGATTTAAACCTTCATTTCAACCAGCCTACTGATATAGGAGCCCACAATTTGCTAGATGATTTGGCATGGTTCAATTAGTAGGAGGTCATACCCACATCTTCTAGATTCCGTTTTTTTCCAATCTTCCAAATCTAGACGTTGCGTCTCCTTGGAAGATGACCTGGTCAGACCACTATCTGATTCCTATGGCCTTACCAGTGATTAACAATACAAATACCTCCACCACCAACACTACTACAAAAATGCCCTTGCAAGTCCATACCATCTTGCCAAGTTCGGGCCAGAAAAAAGTCCTCTGCCCCCTAGTTCAATTGGGAGCTGGTTACGGAGACAAAACACTGTAAAGTGCTCAAGCGAGCTTGGAGAAAATCTTATGACTAAGTGGCACACTTTCATTATATGAAAACGATTAAATCATTCCACTAATCAATAAGGAAAACACAAGTCAGCTCCTTTCTAACAAGATCTTAAACAGTAAAAATCCAGAAAAATAAATTTTCTTGATTGTAAATAGTTTAATGAAACCTGGCCTACTGGCATGTTCAAGGTTTCAACTGACCATTGCAACAATATAGCAGATTTTTTTGTTGAAAAGATTAATACTATAGTTTCTCACTTCCCGCCCAAGGCCCACGCCGATGCAGTGGCCTCTCCTGGCCGATCAGATGAGTTACAGCCTGGGCCAGAACTAAACAAACTAGCCATCCTTGATTTGCCCTCTTTTTTCACTATTTGCCGTTGCTTAATTTGAGCCGGTGGTTTCCGGTGCTCGCCACCGGCACTTAATTGTCAGCACCTGCTTTAGTAACCGTCCACCACAAGGTGGTGCTGTCTGAGATGTGCACAACAACTGTGTTTATTACGTTATATGGCACTGAAAATGAATAATACCAGCCTCTTACACCAATTATTGTAGCTGTGTGTGTCCTGAAATTGTTCACTTGTAGGAGTGCAATGGTTAGGTGTCATGTTGGTTCTGCCATTGGCAGCGCTGGCAGGGGCAATGCTTGGTTCAGGCAGTGGCCTCTTGAGAAGTACCCTGGCATTAATTTTTTACAAATTAAGCACTGCTTTATGGACTTTATAGAAATCTGTCTCTCCAGTTGACCCCTTTATACCTGACATTGTCACTAAACTCCATGAGGTCATTCTTCCTACTTTTATAGAGGTTGCCAATCTCTCTTTGCCCTCTGCCACTGTTGCTTGGATCTGAAAGCAGGCAAAAGGGATACCCCTGCTGAAGAAAGTGTCTCTTGACCCTACTAAACCCGGAAAATACTGCCCTATTTCCCTGCTTCCTTTTGTAGGTAAATTTGTGGGACAACATGTCAATAAACTTCTAACTGTGTTTTTAGAAGGCAATAACATTTTGGGCATGTCACAAAATGGTTTCAGGTCCAATTACACCTCTGAATCTGCTCTCTTGATCATGACAGAGTCTCTCCAAAGAGCAGCAGATGAAGGAGACTCCTAGGCCCTTATCCTTTTGGGCTTGAGCGGCACCTTCGACACTGTATCGCATAAGATGCTCCTCCAGTGCCTTTGTGATATAGGTGCCAGCGGCAAGGCTCCTTCTATGGTTTGCCTCCATTCGCAGCAACTGCTCCTTTCTGCAAATTTCTCCTCCTTTCACTTCTTTGATTAGATCTTTGGCACATGGGGTCCTTGCTGAGTCCTATTCTCTTCAACAATAAGGTAGAGATTGTGAAGTTTTTGGGGGTCTCTATAGTATGATACAGAGAAGATACTCAACTTATTGTTTCCTCTGCTGATGTCTCTCAAAACATAGCTAAGTTTCAGGAATGTATGCTGGCAGTGGGCAGCTGGATGGAGGAAAATTGTCTTAAACTGAACTCTAATAAAACTAAGATCCTTTTGTTCAGAAAGCACCCCCACACCTGCAGAGATCACTGGTGGCTGGAAGGTCTGGGGCCTCCTCCTTTTATAAACAAAATCTTGGTATATGCTTAGATAATTTTCTCTCTTGTGAGTCAGAACTCTAGCAGCCACATGTTTTGGCCTTTTTAGAGGCCTCAAACATATGATCGGCTTCTTCCAACCCCACATTTGTCAGTTGATCACCCAATCTCTCATCCTATCTATCCTTGACTACCGTAATATCCTATATCTGGGTTGCAAGAAATCAATTTTAAAGAGGTTGCAATTGGTCTTAAGTGCTGTGGCCAGATTACTGTTCTCCCTTCCTAAGTTCTGCTCCTCATCTGGGCTCCTTCAGAAGTTTCACTGGCTGCACATTGAGACGTGCATTATATTTAAAGTTCTTAGCACTGCTCACAAGATCATGAATGCTACAGGAGCCCCCATCCTTTCAGAACTCATGCTACCCTATCACCCTGCAAAAGCATTTTTGCTCAGCACAACTAAATCTGGCAGTGATTCCTCAATTTAATAGAAAGAAACTGGGATGTCGCTCCTACCAGGTTTTGGCTCATACCCTCCAGAACAACATGGCCCCTGATCTCAGGAATACTCAGAGTCATTTTTGTTTCAGAAAAAAACGTAAAATATGACTGTTTGCTACCTAGGCCTCTATGTTGCTGCCCTGCCTCTTTTGATGCTCAATGCCAGCCTACTGTGATTAGCACTGGGAAGTCCCGTCTCTGGAGGACCCATGCACTTTACAAATCATATTAACGTCACTGTTAAGAACGGGATTAGCCCCGCTAATATCATCCAAAACAAGCAGATGAACATGTCTACTGTCCCGGTTAGTGAATATTCCTGCTTCACATTATGACTAAACCTAAAATGCAGGTGATAATATTAGTTAAATCCAGCAATCATTTTCTCCTGCGTTCTAAGAAGTCAAATTGGGTGAGCCAATAGAGAGTTCTACTATTCATTATTTAAAGGAGGAAAATATAAATGTGATACAACAAATATACCACTTTTAGTAGGACACTACACACCAAACACCACACCACAGCCCCAGAAACCCTAAATTATCAAACATAAAAGCAACTGTATTCATACTAAACAAACCCATGACGTTTGGCCATGATGGGGAAAGAGAATCATCAACAAGGGATGACAGATAATCTGCACGTACAATAATCGGAGCCAAACTAGATTACTGTAATGCTGCAACCTCTAAAACACATTAGGAAATTACTAGTATTTAGGTCACAGGGCAAAATGAAGGTGGAAGGAGCTTCACCAATCAATCAAGCTTGTTAATAAATTATCAGCTAGGGAACCTCTGGATATGTGAAAATGCGTCCCCATTCAAAAACTATTTTTAAAGCAAGGTTTGACCAGAACAAACTAGCTCTTTGATGCCCAAAGTAAGATATTGTTGTATAGCAGCTGATGCCACTCACTTCAGCTGCTGTGAGGGGAATTCCGGGAGTATCCCTCAAGCGGGGCAGAGAAAAAGGAGGGATTCAAAACACGTTTCCCCATGTTAATTTCCATTGGAAACTTTAGACACAGCTCCAGCCCGAATTGCTCAACGGAATTACACCAAATTTGCCAGAAAGGTAGCTCTTGGTCCAGGAGGAGTTCTTTTATTAAATTGTGTAAATCCATTCAGTTGTTTCTGAGTTATTTAAATACATTTCCAGTTCTATATATAGGGACACAGAGTATCCGCTGCCCCTCCCAATATCGTGCTGAGATCTGATAGGCTGCCAACACTTCAAACCAACAAGTGTTGGCAGCCATCTTGTGACTCGGCTTTAAGCCGAGTAAGAAAAAACTCAAAAAAAGGAAGAAAAGGGGGCAGGGTAGAAAAATCTTGACCACATAGGCCTCTTGGGAGGGGTAGAGGGTGGGGGTCCCAGATCCCCACCCACCCCTCTCCCCAGGGCCAAAAAGCTTTTTTTTCATTAAAGAAATTTGGTGGGAGTCGCTCTGGATCCGTGATTCTTTCCTTGCGGCTACCCCGCTGCCACGGGGACCGCCATCTCCCTGGGGCAGAGATTTGCATAACAAAATAACGCCAGGGTGGCACTACAGCCTCGCCTGCAGCCCCACCCCCAGGGCAAAATGTAAACAATGAAGGTGGTGGAGGGGGCTGCGGTGCCCTGGGTGGGACCAGGGCAGCCAAAAGGGAGGGTAGGCACTGGAGTAGGGCATCCCTGGAGCCAAAATCTGTCCGGGAAGGGGTGCCACGTGGCCCCCTCCCTTATTTTTTCAAAATAAAAAATCTTTTTGAAAAGGGGTTTTGGGGACCACAATCATCCCAGGGAAGGGGTGGCCATGTAGCCCCGCTTTCTTTCTTGAACAAGAAAAGGCCGGGTCCCAACGATGGGGTCCCCGGGGCTGGAATCGGCCACAGGAGGGGGGCCGCGCAGATCCCCCTCCCCATTTAAAAAATACCGGGGCCCAGGGGATGGAATCCCCAGGCTTCAAAATCGGCCAAGGGAAGGGGGGCTATGCAGCTCCGCTTCGCTAAACAAAAAAAGAAAAGAAAAGAAATGCCCAGAAACTTGCTGGAGGGTCCGCCCCCTTTCTCCACCACTCTGCAAACGTACGTCCTGGCGCGCTGCTGGTTGGGGGATAGAGTCCCCTTGGCTGCTGAGGGTACTTGGGAGCCAACAAGACCTCCTGTTACCTCCAGTAAGCCCCAAGAGGGGGCAGCGCTATTATATTTGAAGATGTTTTTACATGTTCAATTGAACTTAGCTCAAACTGTTTAGAATGTGAAATATTAGAATTCCAACTCTCACTGAATGAGAGCTAACTGCTCAGAGGCACAGTACTGTACAGACCTCCAGGCTTCAACTTTTAAACGTTTACAAATCATCTTTCATGGTTATCCACCTTAATGTTTAAACACGAAAAGTACTTGGTGATTTGAATTTACATTATGAGAACATCGACGATCCTATTTGTAGGCATCTTGAGGGTGATCTACATGTCTTGCAGCTTAAACAATAGATTTTAGGCCCAAATCACACTGCTGGACACACATTGGGTTTCTTACTCCCCAATATTGAGTACTTAATAATTCATTATATTCACCCTTCAGTCTGGACAGACCACTCGTTGGTTAATTTCTTACTTACTCTATCCTTTAGTCAAAACAAACATACCAGTCTTTCAGCTCTTCCTTAAAAGATCCTAGAACAAAATAAACGTAGAATCTTTTTCAAACCAATTTACTTCACTTCTGCTAGATCAGGAGATTTCAGCAGACTCTTACTTAGAGAAGGTTAATAGTGCAATCATTAACTGCCTGAATAAGTGTGCCCCTATGAAAGGAGCCAACGTTGTATTCTTTAGAGCTAAAATCCCCCAAAAGAAGTGTAGTAGTATAATGCTTTATTTCGGTCACAGACCATCAAGCAAGACACAAGTTACAACAGATTATGATTTAAAATACAATGAACTTAAATGTAAAACACATATCCACAGGACTAACTTAACATAACCTTTCGGCATAAGGGGTAAGCGCATACAAAACTAAAGAATTACAGTAAAATATATTTTAAAATTTGCAATAAAATAAGAACACGATCACTTCATTCATAATAGATGGAACTTCCCCCAATATATTTTACAAGCCTTCTGGTAAAGTTGATTTCGGAATAGTAAAAGTGCCCTGGCAGGCGATTAGAACCACCTACGTTGCTCATATCTAAATAACAGTGCATGTTGTTACATCTTTACAGGAAAATGACCAAGGAATGTATAACAGTACAATCGTCTCTCCCAGAGTTTACCTTTGGCCCAAAATACGATGCAAGTTAATACTAAAATGGAAGGCCTAGCCATTTTCGAGTCACAACTACTGCTAATAAAAACCTGCTCAGAACAAATTCTGTATAACGGCTAGTATCTGTTCTCATGATGTGAAAGGCTGGTAAATAACGCCAGACCCCACATTCCAGAAATAATGTTTTAACCATTTCGTCCTATGCCGGCAGTAAAATGTACAGCAAAATAAAATGTGTTCGATTGTTTCTATGCAATCAGGGCAAAGAGTGCACCTGTTGCTGAAGTTAATAGCAGTGCTCTCCTTGCTCCATTTACCGATATAACTATTAAGCAGTGGCGGTTTTACCATATGGGCGGTGGGGCGTTGCCTCACTAATAGTTGGGGGCAATTTTAGCGCGCACAGATTAGTTTATTAAAAATAATTTAACTGCGCTCCATCGCGCTGCGGTGCCGCGCCACGTCATTAAATAAAAATCACGATCACGTGACACACAGCCTGCATTGACTCACACTGACTGTCGCACGGTCGCACCACTGCGCATGTGGTGTTTGACCGGCTGCCTTTTTTCAACTACTGAAGCCTGTGGCATTTGAAAAGCAAGCACCGCCGAGTACGGTGTTTGCCTCATGCCACAGTGGTTGAAAAAGGAGCAACGTTTTTTTCGTGCTCACACCAATCCTGACGCTGCTCTCTTTAGAGAGCAGCTCTCCTCTGAAGAGAGCAGCGTCAGGATTGGCTAGTGCTGAGTTCTTATGCTTGCCTGCCTTCAGTTGCCAGCAGCAGTCTAGTGTTGCACCGCGGGGTGGGAGCGTCCAACGTGCCAATGCCCAATCACTGCAATGGCTTAGTGTTAAGCCATTCAATGATTGGACATTCTTCAGTTGCTGGGCAAATCAGGCCGGCCCACCAGTCACCTCATCATCCGACCCCATCTCTCTGCACACGAGAGCACGTGGACTCGAGGACGAGGACGGAGTTTACAGATGCTGCGAGTCTGATTAGTAGTATACTGACCACAGACGAGACCACTACAGTACACACTGTGATGACGCATCAGGTAGGTGCGTGTCTGACTATCACTGTGTCTGTAGAGTACAATATGAATAGGCACATTAATTTTTTAGCCAAAGCGTTTTCTTCTAGTGTGTTTTAGCTACTTTGACAAGAACGCCATAACAGTTGAGTTCACATCAGCCTTGACCTGCAGGTTGTACATGACAACATCTTGTCAAACATATGTTGTGTCGGACTTTACCAGAGTCTGTAAATATCAAGAATTCAAGATGCGATTTATGATAGTCGTGGTCGGATGTTTATAAATGGGGTGACCTAGAGAATATGAACGTTTATTCCCTAAAGGACTGAAGGCTGTAGATGAATAGGGCTCTCGATACAGAGGCGCATTCACCTTGCCCGTTGTGACTTGTGACAAACAATGGGAAAGCAAGCACGTCTCGCCTTTCAATGGCATTATGATTACCCTATGGTGTGGGCTCACGGATGCCTCCAGGCAGCCAGGGCTGTTCCGCATCAGCAAAAAGAAAAGAAAAAAAGAGAAAAAAGGCCTTTCTGACAATCTAAAACAGCATCAAGTAAAAACAGAAATCTGCTGCATGTCAGGACGCATACGTGTGCTTATTTATAACACAATATCATCAGGACGTGCCTCACATATTTTTCTTTATTTAACCTTTTAATTTATTGTTCCATAATGACAGATGGCAATCTTTCAGGGGTAAATTAAAGTATAAACTATGTGAGGAATCATATTAAAGAGACCGGTCCTGGATAGTTCAATGGCAAATGGCGCCTGCCCGGCCTCCTGAATGCAAGGATGGGTGGGCCGGGAAGAACAGCAATGCTGGAGCGAAGGGAAGCACGGAGCGCAGACGAGGGAGAGAACAAGAAAGCACTGCACTCTCACCGAGTGCTGGGCGGAAAAGAAACGAGCATTAGCAAAGCCAATGTGTCTCGCCACAGTCCTGGTGGCTTTGCTGAGGCATTTTTCGCCAGTCGTGTTTCAAATTGGCAACAATAGTTATTCGCTGATGTTCAAGTTTAATGATGTGCATGTGTGTATATGACAAGGTGCATGCGCATGTATGCGTCATCATTTATCACAAGGTTCACTGGGGTGTCGTGGCTGTGACGGGGGCTCTGGGTATCGTTTGCTCAATTGCTCTGTTAATATCAGCCTTCAAAGGACTGACATTTGACCCTGAGATGGAAGGAGCTGGCTGACCGTCCTGGCGCTATCATTCGTGGCTTGGACCCACATCTTGAGGAAAGGGGCCCGAGACTGCTGATTTAAGCGCAGCGCGTGCCAGAGCCCAACATGGATGCCTCTGAGCGTTCCGTCAAGTGCTTTAGCTATATGGTGCAAATTGCACCATATAGCTAAAGCACTTGTACCGTGTAAATTAATTAGACTGTAAGCGGAACAGACTGTTGCTGCCCGACTCTAGTGCCGTAGTGTAAATTCGACACTTTAATTGACGCTCTCCGTTGTTCGAGATGTGCCGGTATCAATAGGTACAAGTGCCCATTGGTGAAAATGAGGCGTTTGTGAGTTCCACTCCTTGCCAAGGCGGCCACATTTGCTAGAAAAAAATACCAGACTTTTATTTATTTTAAGTCTTGCTCTTCCCATGCTGAATGACGACACAGTTCTATCTTATTCCTCCATAATTTCCACACTGATAGGTTGTGAGGGAGAAGTGTGTCTTTGTGCACGTGTGTGCTATGACAGTTAACAGAACAAAATGTATCTGCGCTGTGGAAAATTGTCTGAAGGCTGAGCCTAAACCTGTGTGCGTTGACTCACCTGTTTGTTAAGTGAAAAAAATAATCTGGCGATTTACGAGTTGAGATACTTCGGATCGAATCAAGACTCGCCTCTTGGTAGATTACTTTTCTAGGGAATGAACTTAGAAAGTTCAAAACACAGCAAGTGAATATTAATAAGATGGGCTAACAGTCAGTTAAAAGTACCATCAAAGCCAGACACAGGCTTGAACAGTCAGTCGGTGTGGAGAAGGACAAATTAATACTGGGCAATGTATTTAAAAAATACTGTCACACTCTGTTTGAATGCTGCTAGTTTGCGTCCTGTTTATTTGTTTGTTATTAAAATACATCTGTGAGGTACTCAGCAATGCATTGTGTTTCAAAGTCTGTTATGAAGCTCTGTGGTTATGCTGAATAAGCAGCTACCTATGTTATATGACACCACTTTATTAATGTAATAACTGCACTTTCACAATTGCTTTATTAACCTTCCTGCTTTCTCAAATTGGCTTGAAAATGCACCATTTGTCCACTCTTTTTTTAAAAATTTCTCGGGGGGAAATCCCCCGAACCCTCCTTAGGGGGTTCGGCCTTGCTCGCTACGCTCGCTCGCTACGGTGCAGTATGATTATCATTTTACGCCCCACCACTTTCAAATGTCACCAGCCCCCACTGCTATTAAGTCCTAAAATTCCATACAAAGAAGTGTAAATCACTTAAGAATATTTGGAGGCACTGTACATGCCCTATGGATCACCTTAAATTTAAAGAAGAGCAGAATATTTACCACAGAGCACTTAAAAGAGTCAAAGGGGATTATTTCATCAAGAGTTTGGAAGAAAATAGTAGTTGCCCCAAGAAACTTTCCAAAATCGTAAAAGAACTTGCACTACCAATTTGCCCGTCACAGGCAATTATCTCTTCTGCCGGTCTGTTCAAAGATATTAGCAACTTCTTTACTGATAAAATTGACAACATTTTATACATCCTTTGTGAGAGTCAACCAAATTTAGAGGAGTTACAGTGGGATCAGCTCACCTCCCCAATGATAGGCAATCCAAGATTAGGCAGCTTCACACCATGAGCAAGTGGAGAAAATTATGATAGCGGTCAGGCCTGGATCCCAACTAGATCCTTGTCCTCATTTTATCTTTCAATCAATCAATCAATCAATCAGAAGATTGTAAGCACGCTACTCACCCGTCCGTGAGGGTCTCAAGGCACTGAGGGAAGGCGGGGGGTGTCTGCAGATCTGTTTTGCCAAAGAGCCAGGTCTTGAGGGTCTTCCTGAAGGTGTTCAGGGAGGGAGCGAGTCTGATGTCTGCCGGTAGCTCGTTCCATGTCTTGGCTGTAATGTGAGAGAAGGATCTTCTGCCTGCTCTGGCTCTGTGGATGCGCCGGGTTTCGGCAAGTGCGAGGTTGGATAATCGGAGGTTTCTTTTGGGTAAGTGGAAGTTGATTCTGTTGTTGAGGTATTTGGGTCCGTTGTTGTGTAGGCATTTGTAGGCGTGAGTGAGGATTTTGAAAGTGACTCTTTTCTCCACGCGGTGCCAGAGGAGACTTCGTAGGTGTTGACTGATGTGTTTGTGTTGGGGGATGCCGAGGACGAGTCTGGCAGCAGTGTTCTGTATTGTCTGGAGTTTGCAGTGTAGGGACTTGTTGATGCCAGCATAGAGTGTGTTTCCATAGTCCAGTCTATTGGTGATGAGTGCGTGGGTGACTGTCTTCCTTGACTCAGGGGAGATCCACTTGACAGGTCTTGCAGAGGATGCGGAGGGTGTTGAAGCAGCAGGAGGTGACGGCGCTGACCTGTCAGTTCATGGTGAGTGATGAGTCAAGTACGATGCTGAGGTTCTTGGCATGGTCTGAGGGGGTACATGGGCTTCCGATGGCGGTCGGCCACCAGATGCTGTCCCATGTAGAAGGGGCGGTACCAAGGACGAGGACTTCTCTCCTCTCGGCGTTAAGCTTAAGGCAGCTGTTGGTCATCCAGACTGAGACGTCTTGCATTCCTTTCTGGAAGTTGAGTTTAGCAGTGGTGGGGTCTTTGGTGAGGGAGACGATGAGCTGGGTGTCGTCTGCATAGGAAATGATGGTGAGGCGGTGTTGTTGGATGATGGCTGTGAGGGGGATCATGTAGATGTTGAAGAGGGTGGGGCTCAGGGATGAACTCTGTGGGACTCCACAGGTGATTTCCGTGGGGTCGGAGAGGAAGGGTGGGAGTCTGATCCTTTGGCTTCTTCAGGTGAGGAATGATCGGATCCAGTCCAGGGCTGTTCCTTGTATGCCTGCGTCATCTAGTAAGGTGACTAGTGTGCGGCGGGAGACGGTGTCGAAGGCTGCTGATAGGTCGAGTAGGATGAGGGCTGCGGAGTTACCTTCGTCGAGAAAGGTGGGGATGTCGTCTGTGGCGGTGAGTAAGGCGGTCCCTGTGCTGTGGCTGCTTCGGAATCCAGATTGGGATGGGTCGAGGAAGGCGTTCTCTTCAATGAATCGTGTCAGTTTCCTATTGACTGTTTTCTCTGCAACTTTGGCTGCGAAGGGGAGGAGCGAGATGGACCGATAGTTCTTGAGGTCTGTGGGGTCAGCAGTGGGCTTCTTGAGCAGAGGTCTGACTTCTGCACGCTTCCAGTCGTCTGGGAAGGTGCCTGTTTTGAAGGTGGTGTTGATGGTGCGTTGTAGTTCGGGTGCGATGGCGGCCGCAGGTCTGTGGTAGATGTGAGGGGGGCAGGGGTCGGTGGGGGGGCCCCCGAGTGGATACTTTTCATGGTCGAGGCGGTGTCTTCGGCCGTGATCGGTGTCCAGTTGGAGATGATGGGCTGGCTGGTGTTTCTGGGGGGTAGGGGGCCGTCTGTGGAGCCTGGTGGATGGTCGAAGAAGTTGTCGTAGAGGATTTTGATCTTGAGGTGGAAATAGGTTGCAAGCTTGTCGCAGAGGTCTTGGGATGGGGTGATGTCTGTGGCTTCAATGCATGGGTTGGTGAATTCTTGAATGACACTGAAAAGTTCCTTGGAGTTGGTGGAGTTAGCCAGGTTTTTGTTGTGGATGAAGTTCCTCTTGGTGGCTCTGATCTGGTTGTGGTAGTCTGTCATGGCATCCTTGTAGGTGGTGTGGTTTTCGGTTGTCTTGGTGTTTCTCCAGTTCTTCTCCAGGCATCTGCAGGTGTGTCTGGCTTCTTGGAGAGTGGTGGTAAACCAGGCAGCTTTCCTGGGGCGTTGTGTGGTGGGGTTGTGCAATGGGGGGAGCTCATCTGTGCAGTCGGAGATCCGGGTGTGGAGTTCTCTTGCTAAGTCATTTGCATCAGCTGCCCAGGTGTGGTTGTCTCGGGTGAGGGTGGAGTTAAGTTGCTCGTCGGTAACCATGCTCCAGTTCCTTCGTGGGGGGCCTGGGGCTGGTTTGAATGCCTTGGGTTTTTTCATTTTTTGTTGTTGTTTTTTTCTGAAATTCTTTTTATTTCGTTAAAGAATATACAATAGCTTCCATGGTCACACAAATGGGCTACAAAGGCGTACAGTAGATCACACAAAGAGTCAAATGGTATATCAATGTCATATCAATGGGACTATAGTACATCTAAATACTTAAACATCTACCTCAAGTACTGCTCGTCGAGGCTGGGGGGTTCACATATGTTGCCTCTGTAGTCGTTCCATTTATTCCATATCTCCCCCCATTTTTGGGGGCACCCCCGGGCTACATATACGGTTCTTTCTTGCAACATGCACCAGTCCATGTCACGCTTCCATTCAGTGAGACGCGGAGGCGTGACTGCCCCCCAGAGTCTTGCAATGTTACGCTTCGCCACCATCTGGCCGAGTGTTTCCCATAGCCTGCCTCTAGCTGGTAGGTCCGTTGGCCCCCATATGTTCAGGATGCAGCGCTTCGCCTCTGGGCACAACTCTACCCCCCAAACGTCTTGCATACAGCGCACCACTTTCACCCAATAGGCCTGCAATACCGGACACTCCCATATCATGTGGAAGAAGGAGCCAACCATTCCGCACCCCCTTCTACACCCGTCATCATCACTCCTGCCCATTCCCTTCAGCCTGGTGATTGAAATGTACACTCTGTGTAGAATCTTAAGTTGGATGAGCCGCAGCCTGGATGAGATAGCTACCTCCTTAGGGGAGGCCAGCACACACCTCAACTCCTCCTCATCAATTTCCAAACCATCAGCCTCCCACCTCCCTTTCAGGCCCAGAAGTAAGTCGGGGAGGTTATTTATCAATTTCTTATATGTGAGTGAGATTGCATGTTCCTGCATGTGGCCATCCAACAACCTATCCTCCAGAGGGGAGGCTTGTGGGGGTAGTGTACCGTGTGGGATATTCTTCTGCAGTGAATGACGAACTTGGAGGTATCGAAAGTACTCAGTGTCCGCGAGCTCAAACGTAGTTTGTAGGGATGGAAAGGATTTAACCCCGCCTGCGTCCCATAGATCCCTGACCCGAGAGATGCCAATAAGGTCCCAGTTTCTGCACCCCTCAGTGCGACCCAAGAGGCCAAGCCGCTCGGACACCCATAGCGGGGTGGCCAAGGTGAGCACGTTGTGCCAGCCCATCTTCCGTTGAACAATGTGCCACAGTTGCACAGAGTGGAGAGTCGGCCCCGTGAGTGCGTGCTTGACTGGCCGTGAGTAAAGCGCGGCTTCATAGTTCCCCCCAGGTAGGAGCCACCTGTCCATGTCATACCCTGGGTCGTTGCCGTCACAATAGGTACCCTGGTTGATTGCCGAAAGATGTGCCACCCAGTAATACCTGCGGATGTCAGGTAGGGCTATCCCTCCATCGTACCACCCCAGAGTCAATTTCTGCAGGGTTATTCGGGGTACACCGGACCACAGGAGGTTCCTCTGCGCCGCCTCGATGGCCGTGAAATACGAAGACGGAACAAGATCAGGGTAGTTCTGGAGGGCATACAGGAACCGGGGCAGAGCCATCATTTTAAAAAGTGCCGCCCGGCCCAACAGGGAGACGGGAAGCTTTTGCCAGGCGGCGAAGTTGCGCTTGAGCCTCTGAAGGGGTGGGAGTAAGATCTTATCATACATTGCGGCCTTGTCTTTGAACATAAAGATGCCCAAGTATGTGAAGCCCTCGGTGACCACCTTTATGGGACAATCGCGTGGAGGTATAGGGGTATTACCTTGGAGGACATACAGGAGAGACTTACTCCAGTTGACACTGTATACAAAGTTGCTCCCAAAGTTTGTGAAAATGTCTAGAGCTACGATCAACGATCTCCGGGGCCACAAGAGATAGAGGAGGATATCATCGGCGTATAACGAGATCCTGTCCTCCCAACAATCGGCCCACTGGAGCCCCTTCAGAGCAACAACACCCCTGGCGTGTCCGTCTCTCCAGGGTGAAGGCCTCCGAGACCTTATTGTTCACGACCACCTGGGCAAGCGGCTCCGAATAGAGAAGTCGCACCCAAGAGATAAAACTGGGGCCGAAACGCAGTTTACGAAGAACCGCCATCATGTATGGCCACTCAAGGGTATCGAAGGCCATTGTGGCATCAAGCGATACCACCACTGCATCTTCGCGTATCGTATGGCATCTCCCCAACACCCCGTTCAAACGGCGGAGATTGAGTGCCGTGTTTCGGTGGGGCATAAACCTTGATTGGTCCGGATGGACCAGAGTGGCAAGGAGCGGCTGGAGTCTATTGGCCAGGATTTTCGCTAATATCTTGGGCTCCACGTTCAACAGGGAGATGGGCCTGTATAAGGCGCACAGCTCCCTGGGCTTCCCCTCCTTAGGAATCGCGTCAATTGTTGCTAGCCTTTGGTCACAGGATAACACCTCCTTTGACCTACTCTCGTCAAACATTTGCTTAAGATAGGGGCTGATGCCATCCGGCTTGAGCTTGCACAGCTCAATCGGAAGGTCGTTGGGACCAAGCGCTTTACCGGGACGGAGGTCTCCGATAGCACGCTCCACTTCCGCCGTGGTGAGTGGCGCCTCCAAGAGGTCGCGCTCTTCGTCAGAGAGGGCCGGCATCCTCAGGTCCGCTAATAGTGTGACCGAGTCTTCCTCTGGGCGGTCAGACCCCCTGCTATAGACTGTCTGGAAGTGACGGGCAAATTCCGTGACTATGTTGTGTGGTTCAGTGACTACTATGCCGCCCATCGTTCGAATCTCAGCCACCACCCTTCTTGCCAGGAGCTTACACGCCTTGTCTACCTGGTCGTATATTTTACCTTCCCTAGTGGCCGCCATCTTTTTTGCTGTCTCCGTGACCATCGCCTGGTATTCCGCGGTTTTCAAGGACAACCTATGGCGCGCCTCGGGCATACCCTCAGTACGTACCGCCTCCTCCAGCGTCCCTAGGTCAGCCTCAATTTCAACCAGCTGCGCCTCCCTCTCTTTACACTGACCAGCAATTGCCGAGAGGGCCTCTCCTCTGAGGACCGTTTTAAAGGCCTCCCATAGAGTAATCGCCGATTCCACAGAACCGTCGTTGGTATCAAAATAGTTGGCTATGGAGAGGGTCAATGCCTTGCGGAGGTCCTCATTGCGCAGGTACCAGGCATTAATAGGCGCGACGCACCCCTCACGCCCATTTCCTACGGTAATGTGGACCAGAACTGGTGAGTGGTCAGAAATACCTTGTGCCAGATGTGTTGCCATGCGCACCTCTGAGTCTTGGTGCAGGGGATTGAGGATATGATCCAGATGGGAGAAAGAGTGGTGTGGCCCCGAAAAGAAAATATACTGTGTGTCTGAAGGGTGTGCCAGGCGACATAAATCCGTAAGGCCAAATGTTTCCAGGAAGTCCCCCAGCCATCTCTGTCCCCTAGGCGTATCCCTGGTCGAATGCCTGTCCAATGCCCCAGAAACTACCGTGTTAAAGTCCCCTCCTATAAACAACTGCCCATCTGGGAGGGATAGGAGGAGTGTACCAAGGTCAGTGTATGCCTGCGACTGGAGGCCCGGTGGGACATAGATGGATACCAGAGTAAGCCTGCGCCCCTCCCATTTCCCCGAGATCATGGCAAAGCAGCCCTTCGGGTCAGTGGCAGTGTGATCTGGAAGGAATGGAAAAGTGCGTCTGAAAACGACACCCACACCCCGGGACCCCGTGGTAAAGCCAGAGTGGACCGCCAAGGTGTAACCGTACCTATTTAGGGCGTGGCAGGTGTTGCCTAACAAATGAGTCTCCTGTAACATCACAACATCAGGCAGGTGGCGCTTCACAAACTGCAATACCGTTGTGCATTTGAGCTTGTCCCCCAGCCCATTAACGTTCCAACTTAGTAACTTGAGGCTCTTGTCCCATTTCTTAGCCATATCCACATTTCACAGTCCGCTCAGACCCCGGTATCTCTGCATGCCCCCGAACCTTCTCAGAACCCCTCAAGTGTGACCAATCAAACATTTCCCCCCCTCCCCAACTCCCCACAACTCCTCACCCCCCACCCCCCACCTCCCTTTGTCCTCCCCCCTCCAACTCCACCCCCTCCCCTTTTTGTTCTCAAACAACCCCACACCTCCATCCCTTCCCAGCCCAACTGGACCCATCTCTTCCCCCCAAAAAACAGAACCCCCCCACCCCAAACTACCCACTGCCCCAATTAGCAGGGCACCTATCGCCCAACCCCAACCCCGGAGTGAGGGAACCCCCCCCCCCCCCCCGAGGAAACTCTGTTAGGGAGAACGTGAGCCTGCCCCAACTCCAGCCGCTGTCTCGGTGCTGCCCCCAAACTAGGAAGCCCTGCAGCCTTGGAGCGCCCAAAGTCCAGCAATAGAGTCACAGAGTCACTGGGCGGATGTAAATACCCTCCCCCACTGGATTCAAGAAGAGGTATAGACATCACAATCACATTATACTTTACAGTTCAGCAGGGCATGGTACCGCAGTCCAAGTCCTCAACGTACAGCCGTGTCCCGGATAGAGTCCCCCCAGGGACTTGCCGATCTGGAGAGCCACGACCTTTGACTCCGTGCGTCCCCTTCTGATTGTTCCGCAGCGGACCCGGGGGACGGGGCCCGACTTTCCCTCCAAGTGCCATGTTCTTGCCGCTCCTGGTCCGCCGGCGCCGCCGTGTCAAGCCACTCCTGGACCGCCGCTGGTGATGTGAATAAGTGGGACTTGCCTCCCACGATTATCTTTAGTTTGGCAGGGAAGAACATCATGTATTTGATGCCCCGGTCACGGAGCCCCGCCTTTACTCCCAGGAAGGAGTGCCTTTCCTGCTGGACCTGCAGTGTAAAATCGGGAAAGAAACGATGGTTGCTCCCTCATATTGCAGGTCGCCCTGTTGCCTAGCCACCTGAAGGATGGCGTCGTGGTCCCTGTAGTTCAATATTTTGGCGATTATCGTCCTGGGTGGAGCCCCCGGCTTGGGTTTAGGGACCGGTGCGCGATGGGCCCGTTCAATCGTGAAGATCTTGGACAATCTGTTAGGCTTCAGGTGG
This sequence comes from Lissotriton helveticus, assembly GCF_964261635.1. Classification (NCBI taxonomy): domain Eukaryota; kingdom Metazoa; phylum Chordata; class Amphibia; order Caudata; family Salamandridae; genus Lissotriton; species Lissotriton helveticus. Next base: position 279,659,900 of record NC_136059.1, read on the forward strand.
TGGAGGATAAGGTCCTCTAGAAACAGTTCCACACTTTGCCCTTCCGTTCCCTCCGGCACACCTACCACGCGGATGTTACTTCTCCAGGCCCTCCCTTCCTGATCCTCGAGCCGTAGGGCCATTTTGCGGTGCTGGTGAACAAGTTTGTTGATCCGACCTTCAAGCTGTTTTTCCGAGATCTGTAACGCTTTAATGTCCGTAACATTTGATTTGGATCGCTCTGTGGTCTTACCCAGATCTGTGCGAAGTAGGTTCATTTCAATGGAGATCTTATCCATTTTTGTCTCGCGATTAGTGCCTAGCGTCTGGATCGCGGCCATGATGGAAGTTAGGGATGGCTCCGTCTGGCCCATCTGGTCCCTGACTGCCGCTCCCGACTGTCCCTGACTCAGCGGCACCGCATATTTATCCAGCTTGTTTGAGTGGGTGGATGGTCCTCCCTTGGGCCGCATCGTGCACAGGCAGCGCCCCCAGGGTCCAACCACCGGGCCGATCAGCCATCAGATGAGTCCCCCGGCACGTTTGCCACCCCCTCGTGTGATCCGTGACTTTACCACCTTAGGGAGGGCCCCACTCAGCACCTGGCATGCAGCGGTATGTACACCACCTCCGGCCCTCAGCTCGCCAACAGTAGTCAAGGGCGTCCTCGCCCAATCCCCAACTGGCACTGCCTGTACAAGTCGTCAATGTGTTCAGTACTTCACCGCCCTCGGGAGTGTCTCACCAAGGGCACAAATCTACTACGCCGCGCTCGGGTGTCTGCAGCGCTTCCACAAGGGCCCCACACTCCTCCTGGGCTCCTTCACCTCCTCTGGCGCCCATTCCCTGGGGTCCGGGGGCAACCACTCCTGGTTCAGCACTACAGGGCCCCCGTCTCCCGGGGGCACCCCAGTGGGACCCGGCCACCGGCCTCCAGCGCTGCCAATCTGTATTCTTCACCATCACTACAGGACCCCTGCTGTTTAGTGCCAGACTGTAAGCCTCCCTTCAGGTCAGTGGTGCCTGCGCGGGCCTCGTGTGCCCCGCTGGTCGTTGTTTGCCGCTCTTTGCCTCCGGGCCCAGCCCTTACCGGGAGTCACGGAATGGCACCCGCCGGATCCACAGCGGCGCCCCCAGGGGGCCTGCATGCCCCCTCTCGGTCCGCTCAGTGTCAGGGTCTGCCGGGTGTTCAGCAGCGGCGCGGCCCGGGCGCCACGGCAGTCATAGGCCCACCGGTCATTCGGCCCTCTCTAGGCCGAGCAGCAACGTTAGGCCCCAAGCCGGGGCCTCGAGTTTAGTGGCTCCCGGCCCCCGGGCTCCAAGCCACAAGCCCCGAGTCCGCCGCAGCAGAGGAAAGGGCCGCGGCTCGGCCGCACCGGGTCCTCAGACTCCGCTCCTCGCCCACTTCGAGAGTGCCACACTGCAGGGAGCCAGGGCGCCGATGGAGAAGCGCCCTGGCCAGGATTTCAGGTCGGATTTTATAGGGACAGTCGCGGTCCCGGCGGAGCTCGGGTACTAGGCGGCCATCTTCGCCGGCGCCTCTGCCTTGGGTTTGTTGAAGGCGAAGTGTACGCAGTGGTGGTCAGTCCATGGCGGCTGCATTCTGTGGCTGAATTGGATGCTGTTTCCTGCCACGAAGATGGGGTCGAGGGTGTGTCCTGCTCTGTGGGTCTGTATGTTAACGAGTTTTTTAAGTCCGATGCTGGCGAGGTTGTCACGAAGGATAGTGGAGTTGGGGTCGTTGTGGTTGTTGAGGTGGAAGTTCAGGTCTCCAATGGGTATGTAGTTTGTTAAGGCAATGGCATGGGATGCGATGAAGTCAGTGATGGTGGTGGCGAAGGGTGTTCAGAGGCCGGGCGGTCTGTAGACGAGGGTTCCTCGGAGTGTGGCTTTGGAGGTGGTCTGGATCCAGAAGTGCAGGTGTTCGGCGGAGCAGAAGGTTTGGCTGGAGGTGGTGAGGCAGAGGGTGCTCTTGTGGGCGATGGCGAGGTTCCCTCCTGGGTGGTTGAGGCGGTCTTTCTTCTTGATCTTGTGTCCATCTGGGATGGCAGTGCTGAAGTCGGGTGGAGGATTCATTGATCCAGGTCTCTGTGAAGAAGGCGATGTACGGTGAGAGAGAGTCGAGTAGGTTCCAGATTTCCATGGCATGTTTGTGTATGGAGCGTACGTTGAGGAGGATGCATTTTAGGGTGTCGCCGGTGCTGGCATCTGTGGTGTTGAAGGCCGGGGTGGCGGTGAGTGTCTGGTGGCAGTAGAGGCAGGAGAACTGCCCATGGGTCGTGTTCGGCGATGCCTGTTGGCATTCTCTAAGTCTTCCAGGGTTGAGTGTGAGGAGGGTGGTGGTGTCGTAGCGATGGGTAGTGGGAGGTCCAGGATTCCTGGTACTGACAGCAGTCGGGTCGTGGACAGGCGCAGATGGGCTTGCCACAGGGGCAGCAGCGGCGAAAGGAACAGGCAGGCATGAGAAAGTAAAAACAGTGGTGGAATTAGAGCAAGACACAGATGGGCACAATAACAGTGGCACAACAGGGAAAAAATACGAAAAAATGGCTGGTTGCAGGCAGTCTGGTCCCAGTTGGAGCGGGCAGCAGCATTGAACCTCTCAAGGAGGAGGTCGGGGTCAGGAGACAAGAGACGGCACAGCAGAGCTTTGGGGAGAGAGTGGACCTAGACTGAGGGCCCATTTTAAGCCCGTTTTTAACTCACATTTTTAACTTAGCTCTGTCTTCTGCAGAATATCCTGATGCCTAGAAGCAAGCATTAATAGTGTCATTGGCAAGAAAACAGGCATGGAGCTTCCAATTTTTTTAACTATCGGCCCATCTCACTTCTCCCTTACATATCGAAAGTCCTTGAGTGACTCATAAATGCTAAGCTTACTGCTTTCTTGGAACAAAATATGTTGCTCAACCATTCCCAGGTTTCAGAGAAAACAACAAAACTAAATCCACTCTACTTGCAGTACTGGACACACTTAGATTAGATATAGATAGGGGCAAAGCTGCAGCTCTGATTCTACTGGAGTTGTCTGCGGCCTTTGACACTGTGTCTCATCATCTACAGTTAAAAAAACAGTTTAACAGTTTAAAATAGGGATTCACTCTAAAGCATTAAAATGGTTCTGCTCCTTTCTGGACAAGAGGATGCAAGCTGTTCAGCTGGATATATTCAGGTCAACTCCACGAATGTACAAACGTGGAGTCCCACAGGGTTCCTCGTTAAGTCCTATTCTATTTACTGTGTATGTCTCAGAGACTGTGGATATTGTTAGGAAATGGGGATTTGAAATCTGTTCTTACACAGAAGACACCCAATTGCTAATTTTGTTAGGGGACAAACACCAAGAAACTAAGTATAACCTCATGAGTTGCTTGACTGAGGTGTCGGAATGGATAAAGATACCCTGTCCGAAACTGAATGCAGAAAAAACAGAGAGATTACTCTTTGGTGGAGCTCAACAGATCTGGCATGCCTCCTGGTGGCCGGCTACCATTGGCGCAGCTCTAGAGCCTAAGAAAGCAGAAACACATTTGTTAATAGATAACGCCCTTTCTATGCTACATGCGGCAGATGCTTTAGAAAACTTTTTGCTAGATACCGTTCAGCCTGCGCAAAACCGTAGTATGTTGGTATTACAGACTATTCTCCTGACTTCAAACAATCCAGAATGTAGCTGCTAGACTCATTTGTAATAAAGACATATTTAGCTTGATAGGTCTCCACTGCCTGCCTATGCGCAAAAGAGCAACATTTAAAAGCCTTTGCCACATGCAAAAAGCACTTTACAAGACTGATTTTATATCATTACGTCATAATTTAGAATTTTACAAACCATCACACAATTTGAAATCGCAGTATCTAGCATTATCTCAAACAATGCACGTTAAAAGAGTAAGGACCACTCATTTTCTTACTTAGCAGCGGCACAATGGAATTCTCTGCCACTTGATGTAAGCCTCACGGTGGTCCACTTTAACTTTAGAAAAAAGTGTAAACCTGGCGCTTTACAGACTGATCCCTATCCATTATTCTACTCCTATAAAAGGATCTTTTGAATATCTGAGACAGCAGCTATTCCAACACCGTGATAACCCTTAGGGGATGAGTGAGGAGCTCTACAAATACTGCAAATAAATATAAAAAATACATCTTCAGGTAAAGAGATAATGGAAATTACTAGTTTAATCAGAGGGAGCAAAGTGTGAGCCTAGGACTATAACAATATTTAAGAAGGATATTGTGATGTAAAAATGTAATTCCACAGGTCAGAATCTTTGAAGTATGGGATGTCACAGCTTTAAACCAGGAGCTGATCAACCGATGCTGGGATGCTCAGACGTCAGTGAGGTGAGTATCCATATTGAAGATATCTTCAAATTGTGCCTCTCCAAGCAAATAGGACAGAGAGAACTCCAGTATAACCCCGAATGTTGGTACAAGTGGGTAAACATCCTTTACAACGCAACTTTTACCACGCAGTGCCTTTACGACGCAACTTTTACAACGCAAACCATTACAACGCATTGCGCTGGGGGGCGCTCTAGGATAGGGAATAGGTTTAATGTACTATCCAACACCTTCCCTACTATCCACGGGGACTGGAGTTGGAATAGTAAATTAAACTATTCACTATCCAGCGCCCCAAAGCACTATGCGTTGTAATGGTATGCGTTATAAAACTTGCGATGTAAAGGTAGGCGTTGTAAAAGTATGCGTTGTAACGTCATACATCCGTACAAGTGTTAATAGATGTACAGTTCAGGAAGAAACTAAGGCAGTGCCAACATATCTAGGGCCCGATTATGAGTTTGCCGGCATCAGAGCAGGCCACAATGCCACTGCTCTGCTCCCACATGGCCAAACAGGACTGCTGCCCATCCGCCAGATTACGAGTATTATCATGGTCTGGTGGGCGGTGTGGCTGTCCCGTGGCGGTGCAATTTAAAGGCTCATACGTGGGTCTTAAACTCCACCTATGTGGGACCACCAGTGCACGGTCCTACACGGCATGCACTGTGCAGTCCATGCTATGCAGGAATGGGGTGCATGCACACAGGGCGGCACAACACGTGCCCCTGGATGCACCCCATGCACAGGGCCAAGAATGGGCCCTATGGGGCCCCCTTTCTTTCCTCACCACCAACAGTTTCATGGAATAAGAACCTCCATGAGACTGCAAGCGGTGCCAGAAGTCCTAATATGCTTGGCAGTACTCCAGGGCACCACCAAGCATAATGCGGCCTTCAGGCCTCTGTGCCATCCCTGGTGATTGTGGCAGTACCATGGCAGTCCAACCACCCAGGTTGTAATACGGTGGTTGGACAGCTGTTGCAGTGCCACCACTGCGTCACCGTAAGTCTTCCGAGAAAAATGTTACCTCACTTCTGTGGGTAGGACCAGTGCCCACGACAGGAAACGGCCCAAATCGCAACGTTGACACACTACATTTTCACAGTTTAAACTGACCCTTTTTTGCAAAGTGCCTAGCTGTAGATTTTGCACCCTGGCTCTGCCGGCACCTGGGAAAATCTAGCAAACCTATAAAAAAATTTAACTAGATACCCAGGGGAATCCAGGATGTGTGACTTGTCTGGTTCTCACGAGGTTCTGTTATCCATAATCGCTTGCAAACATCAAACTTTGTAAAAAGAAACATTTTCCTCAAATTTCTGTGGTGGAAAGTTCTGGGATGTGCGTTGATCCACAAAAATCCACCCACCCAGCATTCCCCAAAGTCTTCCGAGAAAAATGGTACCTCTCTTGTGTGGGTAGGCCTAGTGCCCGCAACCGGAAACGGCCCAAAACGCAACGTGGACACTCCACATTTTCACAGTGAAAGCTGACCCTTTTTTGCAAAGTGCCTAGCTGTAGATTTTGAACCCTAGCTCTACCGGCACCTAGGCAAACCTAGCAAAACTATACATTTTTGAAAACTAGACACCCAGGGATATCCAAAATGGGGTGACTTATCTGGCTCTCATCAGATTCTGTTACCCACAATCCCTTTCAAACTTCAAACTTTGTCAAAAAAAACCATTTTCCTCACATTTCGGTGGTGGAAAGTTCTGGAATCTGCATAGATCCACAAATTTCCTAACTCCCAGCATTCCTCCAGGTCTCTCTATAAAAATGGTACCTCACTCATGTGGGTGCCCCAAGTACCTGCGATAGGCAAGGGCAAAATACGTATTGAGGAGACATCAAAATGACATATCACAAAACAACCTGGTTTTGCAAGGGGAGTCACCTGGGTTTTTGGTCCCAGGCTTGGTGGCCATCTTGGGAAACCTACCGAACTGTGGTAAATAAATAAATAATACCTCTATTTTTGAATGGATAAATGAATAACAGATAGCTCAATAAATAAGAGTCAAGATTCGAGGTAGTAGGAGTTTGCAGGTTTAATACAGCATAAAGGACAGGAACAGGACAACCTGCACAGGAATAGGATGGCAGAGCCCGGCAGGGGGGCCCCGACAGCTGCCGGGCAGGATCTGGGATGAGCGCGCTAACATTTAATAACAATACACGATCATATATACTAAAACAGTTGCATTACAATACATACGATAGGCGGAGCAGTGGGTGTGGTCAATAGCAGTCGCGAAAGATAAGGGTGAAAAATGGGTGTAACAGGGGCGTATACATAGACATGTGATGCAAACGTAACAGAATATGTCATGAATGGGGCGGAAACATGGAGGGGGCTACCTAAGGAGCCGGGACCTCTGACCTAATGGTGCGCGCAAACTTGGCAATGACGTGTTACCAGGAGAAGCTGGGGGGCTACGAACTCTGTGCTAGGAGCAGAGACTGAAGTCTGGAGAGTCTGGAGAGTCAGGGCGACATGTACCTAAGCAGTATCTAGTATCTGATGTTTAGAGAACATGTTGATAGAATCCAAAAGTTATCAGGGTAAAGGCTAACAGACTCTAAGACTAGAGCATGCATTATTCTACATGTAGTGCGTGATGAAGAATATTAAATGACCATTAATACAGTATTTCCCTTACATGGAGACGTAAAGGCTAGACGATGACGGAAACTATTGATGCAGTTCAGTAGCTTAGGAATGCAGAGAAGGAGGGCTGGACTGATAACTAGAATCATAACATACTCTTGGCAGACTCAGAGGCAGAGCCAGGCTGAGCCGGGCACTGTGAGGCAGGAAGTAAGTGAAGGGTCAGGAACACAGGTGGGGGCTGTATCGCTCTTCAGCGAGGGCTCAGGAGACAGAAGCTGAAATCTGGTGTCCGGGCCCTTTTGGGGCCTAGGAACGGGGACTTTATAATGAAATAACGTGCACACTGAGAAACGTGGCAACGTAGCTTTACATAGGCCTGATATTCGTAGCTTTCACGAGAACTGGAAATAGACATACTAGAGATGGACACAACTAAAATTGCGTCTTTAATCGAACATGGGGAATACATATGCATATTTAATCATGCACACATAACATATGATGGAGGACGCGTAGGGACACAGAACATGGCAGAATTTACTTTTCCACATTCCCTCCTTGTCACTACGTTTCCATCAGGAAACATCAATATTCATGATACCATCTATCATTTCATACAGTATCATTTGCTCGTCTCGAATTTTCTGGGAACGGGTTTAGAACGGGACTTGGGACTAGGAATACAAGAGGTAGCACAAATGCCGCAAATCGCAGGGCCACATTGTATACAGAGGCAGCAGCTGAATATGATCGCTACTGCAATACCTAGAAAGGACAAGACTTTCCATCCCCAGGCGGAAATTATATTCCAGAACCAACCGGACCATGTCCAGGTGCCTGGATCTTGGTGTAACAGATGGGCAATTTTATGGAGTCTGGTTATAGCTGAATAAACAGACGGCGCGTTATTTGGAATGAAAATGCAGCAACTAGATCCGATGACTCTACAGGCCCCGCCCCTATCGGCCAGTATGACGTCAAGGACGAGACGATTCTGTAAAACGACAAATCTCATAGCAGATTGCTCTTCAGTTAAGTTACCTAGAGCAGAGGCAGTCTCATTAACTACTGCTTCAAGGGTTCTGGTTAACCTACGGATTAGCTTACTATTCTGGATAGGTCCTATAAAGAAGAAGAAACCTCTATTGAAATCTGTATACTGTTCTAGAGCAGTTTCAGTATAATCGACAATCGGGGACTCCCTTCTATGTCTAATGTGTACTAGATGTGTGTTTCTATGATAATCAGATGGGGCTAGGAAGACAGGTGGCAGTAGGAAGGCAATGTAACAGGTTCCCTCCCAATCGAGGGGCAGACGAACATATGCAGTTTGACCACAAATAAAATAAGAATGACGTGAAGCTTTGAAAATAGATTTCCTACTGTCACTATACTTGACAATAGTAGTACAATCACTATGTCCTACATGTACGGAACCATAATTTCGGACACATAATTCGCCTTTGACTGGTAGTACTGAAATAGCAGGTAAGTCTGGAGTGGAATCAGACTGAACATTCAGGACCATGAAATTCGAAGAATAATTACCTAAATTGTAAACTTCGTTTTCTAGATCTAACCCTGTTCTGTGGGGAAGACCTTGCTTGTCTGGGAAACATGTACTGTTAAGAAAAGACATATCTGTTGAGGATGACGTTAACGTGGACCATGCTCCACACGAACCATTATGTGAAAAGGGATACGGAAAGAGTGGCAGAACTCCCTTCGGTGTCTGGAAAGGGGGGAGTCGACCACACACCCAACAATTAGTGGCATTGCTGGTCTGGTGTGAATAATGTAACATGCGGATAAAAGAATTGTTACGCATAGCGAGGCGGTAAGAGAGTTCATGAGGAGGCAGATCACTAAACGTGTGCTCTACTGTAACATTAGAAGACTTATTTACATGAGAAACTGGAAAATACAGGTAAAATGCATAACTGGTGCAGGAAATCATAATGCTGAGAAATAATATGAAACTTAGAAAAACGATACATCGAATTGAGTTTTGACTAACTCTCTCACTATGGGGGTCTATTTTATACATGTCAGAAACCGGTCTAACCGTTTCACCTAGGGGAGGACTTAGACAATCAAACTGGCTGACTTATTTTACTAGACCTTAACTTCAATTTATACTCCTGTTGCGGAGTTTTCTCTAACAGGGAGGGTGCAGTATCAGTGTCTTTTGCGGGACAGTCCTTAAGAATAGTACTTTGGCAGTCCTTAAAATTCTCGGAAATGTTCTTTGAGACAGGTTTCAGTCCATAAAATGTTTTAATATGCGAAAGATGCACCCAGCCTTTGCGTCCCTCCAACTTCACGGCTGTACGGGTGGCGAGGAGGACCTGTCGGGGCTCCTTCCAGCGAGGCTCCAGCGGACTTGAACGGTCGAAATTTCGCACTAGGACCATGGATCCGGGAACGATTTCATGCGGTGCCACCTCGGTATTGTCTGGAAATGCGGCGGCAACCTGTGAACGACAAGAGTTGAGGGCAGACATCAAGGAAGCTAGGTAATCTGTCAGCATATTACTTGAAACATCGGTAATACTTCGGGGTCTAGGTGTACCCCACATGTTAGGGGGGCGGCCGAATACGACCTCGTACGGGGACAGACCTGATCTGGAATGTGCGACCATGCGCATGTAAAACAGAGCAACTGGCAGAGCTACTAGCCAGTCTACACCTTTCTCTTGACAAACTTTTGCAATACGGATTTTCAAAGTCTGGTTATGTCTCTCTACGAGACCGGCTGCTTCAGGATGGCGTACACAATGGAACTTCCACTGGTACCCTAACAGAAGGGAAACGTGCTTCATGAGTTCAGATGAGAATGGCTGGCCGTTGTCAGAATATACGACCCTAGGGAGTCCGTAACGGGGGAAGAACTCACGAACCAACTGCTTGGCAGTGGTCGCGGCTGTGTAATCTGGAACTGGATATGCCTCTGTCCACCTGGACAAAGCGCATACAACTACGAGGACATACTTGAAACCTCGACATCGCTCCATCTGAATGTAATCCATCTGGAGGACTTCAAAAGGGTGGTCAGGGGGCTGGAATCCACCTTGTTCCACCGGGACACTTTTACCTGGATTGAACTGACAACATATCATACAGGTACGGACTTTCTGCTTGGCTGCAGCTCGTAAATGCTTGTTGAACCAAATATTCTGGATACTGTCTAACATTGCTTTTTCTCCTAAATGTGCTGGACTATGTGCAGTATTGATAATGACTTGAACCATAGAGTCGGGGAGAAACCATGTGGCTCTACCCTTTGTTACCCATCCCTGATCTGTCTGGACCCCTCCTTGTTCGGACCATTTCTTGATTTCATCGGGAGTAGCATGTAACTGGATATCTATGACATCTTGTGTAGGGTCTTTAACTGTCATACATGTAGTCGGATCTGGAGTATGTGTCTGTGTCGGATTAACTGGAATGTCTGGAGTCTGAGCTGTAAGCTTGGCTGTGCGATCTGCTAGATCATTACCTTGGGAAATAGTGTCAGTAACTTTCGTATGTGCAGAGCTTGAATAAGGAGACCATGCTGAATCTTGGTTCCATGAGAAGTCATGAAACCTCTCTCCTGCCAGAGCACTCCGAAGTCGTGTACGACTCCAAATGCATAACGTGAATCTGTGTAAACATTAACTTTCAGGTTCTTGGCGTGTATGCAGGCTTGTGTCAGAGCAACTAGCTCTGCTGCTTGAGCAGACAGGGTGTCAATACGGTGTGTCTCTATAACTTCAGTGTCAGTAGTCACTGCATACGCGGCGACTAGTTCTCCTGTACTTGTTCTCATACATGAACCATCCACATAAAGTGTCAGGTCGGGATCTGGTAATGGAGTATCTGTCAGATCTTGTCTTGGTTTTGTCATAATGTTGACTACTTCCACACAATCGTGTGTGGCAGAATTCGAAGTAACTGATGGTAACAGTGTAGCAGGATTTAAAACATTGCAGCGTCTGATTTCTATGTGTGGCTGGAACAGTGTCAATTCATAACCTGTTAAACGTGCAATTGTCAAGTGCTGAGTTTGTGTTCGGTTTAAAAGAACTTCCACGGAGTGTGGAACCTGTACTGTCAGGGAGTGTCCTAATACTATGGAATCACTTTGTCTGATAGCTAGTGCTGTGGCTGCAACTGACTTGAGGCACGCAGGCAGAGCCTGGGCTACAGGATCTAATGTGCTCGAAAAATAAGCACAGGGCTTGTATTGTCCTGCTTGATCTTGTGTGAGGACAGATAATGCTGTACCTTCACGTTCTGTGACGAAAAGTGTAAAAGGCTTACTGTAGTTCGGTGTAGCTAGAACTGGAGCTTGGCATAAAGCTTTCTTTAACTCATTGAAACTAAGTGTATGTTCAGATGTCCAAGGGAGGACAGTCGATACGGCTGCCTCCTGTGTCGTTAACTGTATCAGTGGTTTAGCTAGAAATGCATACTGAGGAATCCATTGTCTGCAATAAGAAGTAAGGCCGATAAAAGCACGTACCTCCTTCTGGGTCTTGGGCTGAGGAAGACTCGCTATTAGCTGGATACGGTCTGGTGTCAACTGCCTACCCCTCTTGGACAGTAAGTGTCCTAAGTAGACCACTTGCTGGACACAGAATTGAAGCTTCGAAGGGGACACCTTGTGCCCCATCTCGGCTAAGAAATACAAGACTGTAAGGGATGCTCGCTCGCAAGCACGTTCAGAACGGGCTGTGATCAGTAGATCATCGACATACTGGAGCAGGGCAGTGTCAGTTGGCATGTGAATGTTGTCTAGTTGCCTCTTGAGTGCTTGACTGTAAATACTAGGACTTTCTGTGAAACCTTGAGGAGCTCGTGTGAATTTATAGCTCCTTCCATTTGAACAAAAACCGAAAAGAAACTGGCTGTCTGGATGAATGGGGACACTGAAAAACGCATTCTTGAGGTCGATGACTGAAAAAAATGAAGCTTCGGAATCAATGGCTGTCAATAGGGAAGAGATATCTGGGACAACTGGGTACTGCGGAATAATACATTTATTAAGCTCTCGAAGGTCAATCACTAATCGATATACTGGAGGTGCATTCGGATCAGTACGTTTCATGACTGGAATGATCGGAGAATTACATACATTGGAGTCAGTTTCTACAACTACTCCTTGAGCCATGAGCTCGTCAATAATTTTGGATAAGGCTGCTACAGCCTCAGGTGGCAATCTGTACTGTCTGATACGTGGCAGGACTACACCTGGCTTGAGAGTCACACGATGGGGTGTGATTTGCATAAAACCAACATCAGTTGGACCTTGCGCCCATAGATGCTGCGGAACATTAGACAATCTCGGATCAAAATCTCGTAATACATAGTGACCCTTGAAGTCACGTAGGAACAGTCGTATTCCCTCGGGGGAGCAGCATATAACTGCACCTAACTCTTTCAGTGTCTTAATGCCTAATAGGTTTTCTGGACATGACTTAGTAAGTAACAGATCAGTAGTGCGGGACAATGGACCTACTTCTAGAGTTACTGGCTTTGATATTTCATTTACAATAGGCTTTCCTGAAAATCCAAGGGAAACATTTCTAGAGCCTGAGAGCGGAGCCCCTGGAACTTCGGCGTGGCTGATGGTGGTCCTACTTGCCCCTGTATCAATCAGAAACTTTCTGTCTTTCCCTAATACTTGACTGTGAACATAGGGACCTTCTTGATCTACAGGTATCTCGATGAGAGGCAAGCCTACCTCCCTCTCCAGGCTGTTTCATGAATATGGCTGATACTCTGGATACTCGGACTGTGCATACTGGTACATCTGCTGTGTAACATGCTGTGTTGCAGCGATAGGCTGCGGTGCTGTAACTGTCTGTGGTGCATTCTGTGGCTGAGAAGTCTGTGAAACTTGTTCTTGTCTAGGCGGACGTGGTCTTTCTTTAGTCTTACCGGTAGCTATGTTGTGTTTCAGAACTGCACACTCGTTTATAAAATGACCTGGCTGTTTACAATAATTGCAGCTTCCTTTAACGGGAGCTGCAGGATGACTGGCTTGATTCGGACCCCTCTTCTGACTGTCTTGAGGAACAGATTGTGCAACTAGTACTTTCATTTTCGTGTCTTTCATACGTTTCCTTTCATGTTCTTGTTCTTCTCTGATTCTATTCTGGTGATATTGGAGCATCTGTAACATCTGGGACGGGGTATTAGCTTGCCAGGTACTTTCGACTTTCAAAACTCGGTTTTTAATTTGTGGGCTTGAATTCTCGACTAATTTAGTAACAAAAAGATGAGGGTATGACTCACTACTTGTCTTGAGGCCACTGTTGATGCTAAAACATTTCTCAAATCTAGAATAATAATCACTAATATCTTCGTCTTGTTTCTGTTTACAGGCTGAGATTGCATCCCAGTCTTCCTTTCTAGTTGTCAATAATCTGGGTAAAACTTGTATTAACAATTCTGGTAATTCTTTACATTTATCTCCAAGACCGGTACCTGGTACTCGTGCCTTATCTTCGGCTTCTAGAACTGCCCAATCGATCGTTTTCTCTCCCACCTCCCATTCTTTTTCTTTGAGTTTCTCATATACCCCTGCGGGCAACAGGACCTTTAACATTTTAATAACGTCTGGATACGTGTATTCTCCCATACGGAGCATGTCTTTTAATTCTCGGTGGAACCCTGCTGGATCTTTATCATGACAGGGAATTAACTTTTTCATCTCTAAGAGTTCCATCTTTGTGATCGGGGTGTAAACAAACACTCGTTGCATTTCACCACCTGCTGTCTTAACTGGATGTACTTCTCGTAACGGATTCTGTCTGTCTATGTAAAAGGGTTTACCTTCTGGGGGTGAGATATGAACAAAATGCGGGTTCAAGAACGTTCTGTATTTGTGTCGCTGTTCTAGAATGACACTAATTAAATCGGTACCTAAACCTTTCCATTTATACTGGAGTAACTCGTTCAGGACATCATGTAACGGACCTGGATCAGAATGCTGACCCTCATACAATGTAATGAGGTGCTGGATCATATACATACCCACCAGTCGTTGCTCGGCTGGGGGCATTTTCAGAAACATTTGTGCCACTATTTCGTCTGGAAAAGTGGTAGAATCAGTAATCCATCGGACTGCTGATCGGACTAGTTCTTGTTCATGCATAGTACTTAACTCGCTATAACCGATTCGTGATTTCAGAATGTGATCGGTAGCTTGGAATACTTGTTCTAGAGAACCTTGTTCTGGTGCTGGATGGTGAAAAACTGGCTTGTGTTCTAGGCGTAAATGGCGATCTGGAAATCTAGATTTTCCTACATACGCTATTCTGTCGGGATTCTCGTCCTCTACCTCTTCAGTATCAGAGTTACTTTCTTTCTCGCTTACTTGTGCTGCTTTGCGTTGTTCGTGTATCCTTATTATTTCTTTACGAATCTTCTTATACATACTCTCTATACTACTGATAGTTCTGTGCTTACCCTCGGCTATATTATCACTCCACCTTGTCAGGGCTTTCATTTCGGCTTGATCTTTGGTCGGATAATCTTGTTCCCTTATTAGACAATTAATCAGAAACTTTAATAGCATGAGCTGGACTTCAGCTTTTCTTTGGCACATGACATCACTAATACTTTCTGGATCATTCCCGGTACGGATGAAACGATATATTCTGTCTAGATCTTCTTTCATATCTGGTAGGGTGACTAGATACTCGGTCACCTTTCTTACGCGTAATGAATATAAAACCATATTATCCTCGCCTGGGACTGGATCATAGCCACATTCGGTAAGGGCTTTTCTTATTTCTGCAACAGACTGATATCTGGGCGTACGCTGTGACGCTTGTGCATGTAATTCGGCTAACGTTAAACGCTTGTGTGGCGGCGGGGTTCCTGGAGTACCTCCCCCTGCGGCCCCTAAACTAGAGTCGTCTACTGATGCTCTTCGTCCTGGCAGAGTGGGAAATGGAAATGCAGGCTGGACTTGTATGGCGGGCTGGACCGGGGGTACCGTAACAGGTACTCCGGTGTCTGGAGGAGCGGGAAGTGCCTGATTTACAGGGACTGGCGGAGCAGGAACAGGATTTGCATATTCTGGGACTGTGTCGTCCAAATAGGACGAAATGAAAATATCAGCTGCGGTCGGTTTGTGACGTAGCTTGGTCGGAACTAGTGGTGGCGGAAAATTACTGGATGCCTCCAGGGTCGCTTTTGGCAAGCCCTTGGCAAGAAGAGGATACATACCCTTAACAAGAGCATGCCTCTGTCTGTCTGACTGTTCGGTTTTAACTCGTTCACCTATCTCGATTAATTCTTTTTCTTGTGCTCGTTCTAAGGATTCTCTACTTAATTCAGACTTTCTGATTTCTTTTTCGGTTCTTTTATGAGATTCTTTGCGCCATAACTCGATGGCATCTTTCTGTGACTGTCTGGCTTTCTTTTTCCATAATGCTTCTTCTACTCTCATGATGCACTCGGCATCCCATGTGCCTGATACAGGCCATCTATACTTTTCTTCTAACACCTTGGTATACTCTACCCATAAATCTAGATACAATATGGCGCTTATGCCATGCTTCTGATACATAAAATGACCTGGACTGTCCCTAGGCGGAACAGGAACTGCTGCTTCTAGCAGACCTTTTCTGGTTTTTAACTGACGCAGTTTTGAAAAGAGTGGCATGACTGAACTATAATCTGGACACAATACAATACACAATGAACACGAGAATCACTTCGCACTCATACCACGACATTAAAATACATGAAGAACATTATGAATAACAGTTCGAACAGAATACCACCTGGAATACGGAAAACAGAATACATGAATTTTCTCGAGAACAGAACTGACTAGAACAGGAACTAGATGCACTGCTGAAACAGTACGAAACTTACCGGTCCCATAAAGAGACACGTCAGGACCCGCATCCACCGAAGTGGACACTTCGTTTTGTGGGTCTGTGTACCACCAACCCACAGACCAGAGACAATTAGATTGACCCTGTCTAGATACTACCCCAGCAACGGTACTCACCGGGCAGCAAGAACGGAAGGCCTCAGACTGGACTGGACTGCTTCGACGCCGGACGGACGAACTTCGGACTTCTGTTACGGGTGGGCCTCCGGATACCTCGGACCTTGGACTCTCGGCTTGGGCTCTGGTCGGGACTCGCCGCGTTCCTCCACCATCTCGTCTGGATGCTGGACCGCCTCCTCCGTCTCCTCCGTGGGCCTGAGGGATACTTGAAGCAGAAATATCTGCCGGTGCGCAGAAGAGTTCCGTCACGACTGCAGAGGGTCAGGGGGTCGGCGTGGCTTCACCGACGCGTGGGGAAAGGGCAAGTCCCTGTTCGGGCGCCATTATGTGGTAAATAAATAAATAATACCTCTATTTTTGAATGGATAAATGAATAACAGATAGCTCAATAAATAAGAGTCAAGATTCGAGGTAGTAGGAGTTTGCAGGTTTAATACAGCATAAAGGACAGGAACAGGACAACCTGCACAGGAATAGGATGGCAGAGCCCGGCAGGGGGGCCCCGACAGCTGCCGGGCAGGATCTGGGATGAGCGCGCTAACATTTAATAACAATACACGATCATATATACTAAAACAGTTGCATTACAATACATACGATAGGCGGAGCAGTGGGTGTGGTCAATAGCAGTCGCGAAAGATAAGGGTGAAAAATGGGTGTAACAGGGGCGTATACATAGACATGTGATGCAAACGTAACAGAATATGTCATGAATGGGGCGGAAACATGGAGGGGGCTACCTAAGGAGCCGGGACCTCTGACCTAATGGTGCGCGCAAACTTGGCAATGACGTGTTACCAGGAGAAGCTGGGGGGCTACGAACTCTGTGCTAGGAGCAGAGACTGAAGTCTGGAGAGTCTGGAGAGTCAGGGCGACATGTACCTAAGCAGTATCTAGTATCTGATGTTTAGAGAACATGTTGATAGAATCCAAAAGTTATCAGGGTAAAGGCTAACAGACTCTAAGACTAGAGCATGCATTATTCTACATGTAGTGCGTGATGAAGAATATTAAATGACCATTAATACAGTATTTCCCTTACATGGAGACGTAAAGGCTAGACGATGACGGAAACTATTGATGCAGTTCAGTAGCTTAGGAATGCAGAGAAGGAGGGCTGGACTGATAACTAGAATCATAACATACTCTTGGCAGACTCAGAGGCAGAGCCAGGCTGAGCCGGGCACTGTGAGGCAGGAAGTAAGTGAAGGGTCAGGAACACAGGTGGGGGCTGTATCGCTCTTCAGCGAGGGCTCAGGAGACAGAAGCTGAAATCTGGTGTCCGGGCCCTTTTGGGGCCTAGGAACGGGGACTTTATAATGAAATAACGTGCACACTGAGAAACGTGGCAACGTAGCTTTACATAGGCCTGATATTCGTAGCTTTCACGAGAACTGGAAATAGACATACTAGAGATGGACACAACTAAAATTGCGTCTTTAATCGAACATGGGGAATACATATGCATATTTAATCATGCACACATAACATATGATGGAGGACGCGTAGGGACACAGAACATGGCAGAATTTACTTTTCCACAGAACCCACATATTTCTGAAAACTAGACACCCTGGGGAGTCCAGCAAGGTATGGCTTACGTGGGTCCCCCAATGTTTTCCTACCCAGAATCCCCTGCAAATCTCAAATTTAGCTGAAAACAGTCGAGAACCAAGGAGTCGGTGTCCAGCTGGGGCACCAACAAGCAGTGGCAGCAGCAACAGATGTGGTAAACAATAAATGACCAACATTGGGGCCAGCAAGGTCTACGGGACTCATAAATTGCAAGAGAGTCAGAGCAGGCCCTGAGCAAGCAATGGAGCCCACTGAAGCCAAAGAAGACTCTCAAGAGGACCTGCAGGCAGAAGGCACAGGAGTCGCAAGAGGACCTCGAGCAGCTTACCAAAGTTGTAGACCCACGGTGCAGAGAATGCAGTTAGGATGAAGATCTTGGCAGGAAGAGATGCTGGAGGCTGGAGCTTCTTGTAGCTCGAATATCTCTGGAGTACAGAGCCAACAAGCCTTGGCAATGGCAAGTCTACATGGTGCACAGGGACAATTTCAACACAGGGGTTCTGTTCCAGTGGTTCCGAAGAGGGATACTGGCATCAAACTTGCTGAGAGGATAGGGCAGGCCTCGAGGGAGTTGCAGAACCATCACCTGTGTTGCTGAGCCTTTCGATGTCCGTGGAACGCCAGGAGCAGCAGACCGGCCAGCTTTGTTGCCTGAAAATGAAGGGGAGTGACTCCTTCACTAGAAGGGAGATCACTTTGGGTGTCCTTGAGGCCCACAGGCCTGGAGAGAAGCCTGGAAGAAGCACAGGCACGGACAACAAAGAAAACTTGCAGAACAGCGAGACCAGGAGTAGCAGGAGTCTTTCTTAGTACAGTCTCGGTTCCAGGCAAAGTCCAGCGAAGTCCAGATGCTCTGACAACCGAAGTTGAAGTGGTTTTGGGTTTGAATCTTGTCCGGCAATAAACCTGAAGAGCCACCCACAGGTAAGCCCTTAAGTACCCTAGGGAAAGGGTTGGAACAATTCAAGGGTCCTTCGCAGAGTAGGGGCTGGACAGAGGGAGGATAACGCCATGTCCTTATTCCAGTTTTGCACTAGAGTGGGAGCCAAGGGCTCCCTGAACTGGCTCAAACTGGAGTCTGCGGGGAGGGCACTAAATGTGCCCTTCAAAGCAGTCTGGTGGTGCTGGCAAGCTCCCCTACCCAGGCCCAATACACTAAGTTCTGTCTGGGAGGTGGTCACACCTCCCTGTCACAGGAAACCTATTGATCAACCTTCCCCTATTCGAGCTCAGCTCAGCAGCAGGAGGGCGGAATTGTGTCTGGGGCCGGCAGCAGCACTAGCTTGCTGGCAGACCCTGGAAGGCTGTTACCGGGAGTACTTTGGGCTTCCAAAAGGAGCCCCCCAGTGAATGGAATCATACCTCCAACACTGGTAACAGTGTTGGGGTATGATTCCAACAGGCTTGATACCAAAAATGCCCAGGTTCGGCACTGACAATATATAGTTAGCCATCGCGTAATAGCACATGATCACTATATGTATCAAAATGGCTAACCGCACTTCCAAAGCCTGGAGAATCTACTCCAGGGTTTGAAGGGGGTACCTTGCTCATGCAGGGCACCCACACACTTATAACCTAGCACCCTGCCTTCAGGATTGAAAGGCCTGCCTTAGGGGTGACTTATAGGTTTTAAGTGCAGGACCTCAGATCTAAGGAAACATATATCTGTCGTAAGTGGTGCTAGCACCAACTTACACAGGCTGCAATGGCATGCCTGTAGTCACAGTTTGAGTGGTCTCTCATGGGTGGCATGCTGCAGCCCATGGGAAACCCATGGTGTACCTATGCCCTGGGGTACCTTAATACCATATACTAGGGACTTACATGGGTACACCATTGGCCAATTGGGAAGGTACCAAATTTAGGGAGAAAGCACAGTGACTGGGGTCCTGATTAGCAAGATCTCAGTCAGACTAGTCATAAAACAGAACAACAAAAGCAAAAAGTGGGGGTAACCATGAAAGCAGATCCTACTTTCCTACAGCACTCGTCTGGAAAACAAAAATCAAGTTGTACAGCCCTGAATAATCATTAACCTTGCTGCCCCTCACCAAGCCTTTCGGGCCTTGCCATAGTAACGCAAGAAATTCACCCACATTTGTGATGAGATCTTGTGGCTACCCTATGAATATGAGCCTATACCTTTCAAAGGTCAGTCCAAACTTGCTGACTAGGATAGCCTTCATTGCAGTGCAGCATGTCCAGTCCTCTACCTCTGGAGTAAGGAGTGTGTCCCTCCCCACAATGGGCATATGTCTCCATAGACTACCACCCCAGAACTTCTCTGGGGACTTGTGCAATCTTAGAGCCACTTCATAGGCTGCAAACCATTTATCTCTGGCATTCCCTACCACATAACTGGGCACCAAATCTTCAGGGTATCCTGACTCCGGGCTTACCATTGGATACTACAGGTATGCTGCCACCATTGCTGTTGCTGGATCCCTCTCCAAGGGCTCTGATGTCCAGTTCTCTCATGCTGAATTTATGGGCCATTTTTCTTTCTTCCATGACCGGGTTTCTCTCCTAAAGATCCTGCTCCTTCTCCAATTTAGCAAGGGCTTGATCTTTGTCTAATTTGGAAAAATAAAAATTTTGCTTCCTCTCCTCCCTCCTGTCTTCCAGCTCCTCCTCTCACGGATGCGAGAAAAAGACTACAGCCTCAGCGTAAGGTTTATGCTCTGGAGCACCTGGCAAAGGGTTCTGAGAGTTGCGCCTGCATTGTTTTTAAAACAGCACCATTTTTTTAATTCTGTGGCACTTTGACTCTGTTATTTTAAACACTTGCTCACCTTCACTCTGTGCACTGCGTTTCCCTGGTCCACCACTGAGATCCAGATTGTGTAGAGGGATGGTACTGCAACACAGGAAGTGTAGAAGCCTACGCTACTTCCGCAGGTCAGCACTCTACCAGCTGATACCTGCCCTTTAAAAGCCACCTGTCTGTAGTAACACGCAGTGGATGCGAGAAAAAGACTACAGCCTCAGCGTAAGGTTTATGCTCTGGAGCATGAATGTTTTGCCATTGTGCAACATTCCGTCCATCATCTTGTGTGTTTTTCTGTTCACCCTATGTGGGAAGGGTATGCCCAGGCGTGGGTCCCGTGCTCACTAAGCCACTGGAGTCAAGCTATCCTGGCTGAATACGGCTGATAGCCAGAAACCGGTCCTAGGATGCTTGATTCCATTCCAGGGAAGACATGGCTTGGCAGTTCGGGCTGGACTGTTCCCATGAAGCACAGGGTCAAGACTGAATTGCATATGGCCATGTCTGAACTGGGGTGGCTTGGTGAGCAAAATAACGATGGATTAAACCCAGATCTGTGACTGGGGGAGAATGTTTTGCCATTGTGCAACATTCCATCCATCATCTTGTGTGTTATGCTCTGGAGCGCCTGGCAAAGGGTTCTGAGAGTTGCGCATTGTTTTTAAAACACCACAGTTTTTTTTAATTCTGTGGCACTTTGACTCTGTTATTTTAAACACTTGCTCACCTTCGCGCTGTGCACTGCGTTTCCCTGGTCCACCACTGAGAGTTCAGATTGTGTGGAGGGAAGGTACCGCAACACAGGAAGTGAGGAAGCCTACGCTACTTCTGCAGGTCGATTCAGAAAAGGGGGTAGTGATGAACAGAATGTCTGAATTAAGCAGACCACTCTTACCCAGTCCAAAGATCAGGGCTTGATCCATCACCGTTATTTAGCTCACTGCCCCATCCCAGCTCAGAACCTGGCTATATGCAAATTAGTCTGTCCCTGGCCCAGTGCATCATGGGAACAGGGCAGACCAAACTACCAAGCCAATTCTTCACCAGAAAGGAGACAAGCTTCCGGGGACCGGTTTCTGCCATTCCAGGCGTCGTCGGCAGGTCAGCATTCTAGCAGCTGATACCTGCCCTTTAAATGCCACAATCAACTTCATTACTCCATTGCACAGCTCAAACAGCTTAATAGAACCTTAGGAAGCTCCTGTGCACATTCCATTCTGCCAGAAAATTTCCCCGACCATTGCCCACAATGTCAGCACAATTTTACCGCCTCCAACCAGGAATCTTCCACTCCCTCTGAGTATTTCAAAATATTTCTATTACACTGCAGATCCCTTCCTAAACACACAACTGAAATCTGGATGATTCTTAAAGATCTAGACCCAGACGTGTTGTTTCCAACAGAAACCTGGCTTACCTCATGCTCCGAACCCGGCATCATTCAAGCCCTCCCTCAAGGCTTGTGATGCGGAGGGTTGATCGTGCAACAGGCAGAGGGGGCGGGATTGCGGTTATCCATAAGGATAAATTAATCTGCCGCTTGCTTGGCGGTCCAATCACCGACTGCGAGAGCACTCACTTTAATATAGAACTCTCGGGCGTGGCCAAGCAGCATGGCGAACAGGACGTGAACTCCCTTAGCTCCCGGCCGGCCAGCTTACAAATCATGTAATAGTCATTATCCTAGGAAGCCCGGACTGCATGATTGCGGTCCCGGAGACCCGTCTGTCTTGGGAACCCGCCGGCACCGGAGGGTGGAGCGGCGGACGCCCACGGCCTGAGAGAGGTGGCCGGACCGCGCTCTGCCGGAGGGAGATCTACGCGAGGCCTGGGCTGAGGCCTTTCGCGGCCTTCGGCCGAGTTTCCCTGCGGCCGTTCCAACGAACTGCGGGGGCTAGTGGAGGAGCCCGCACACGGCTCGACTCTCCTGGACGGCCGGCTCCGGACCGGGGGGGGGCATCGATTGTCCTGTGGTGCTGCGGTGGTGCCCTGACGGAGTGCGGAGAGCCGAAGCGGGACCCCGAGACCCCCCGAGACCTGCCGCTCACAGGAGCTGCGGCATGGAGGGCGCCTGCTGAATTCTGGGGCCGTCGGCGCTGGGGAGTCCCGGAGGGCCCTCGGCGCTGAAGATTGCGAGGGGAAGAGGCGCCCTCCGGCCGGAGGGCGTAGCCGAGCTGTGGACTGCCGGGCCCGGTGCTGCAGCCTAACTTCCGGGATCCCTTGCGCCCGCGGCCCTAACCTGTGGGGACTTATGGGGGCGTCCGTGGACGCCCGGGGTGCCTTTGATTCTACCTCGATGCCTGCCGGCCGGTCCGTATAACTACGGCGGCGCCCTACGGTGCAGAGAAAGCCTGTTTGCGGTGCTGGACTCCCGGCAGTTCTGTTGCCGCCGACCGGTGGACCTGGCATTTCATATTTAGCCCTGACTTCACCTCACCGGCGGTTGGGGGGGTCCCCTGTTGTCAATGGGGTCCTCCCACTGCTGTAGACTACTGGTGGTCGCCGGGCCCGCAGCCGAGGAGGAGACATGTCGTGCCAGTGAGCACCACTGCAGCGGGGGAGGCGGCCCGTGGGCCCAACGTGGCTGCCGGCGCAAGGAGGGTAATCGCTGTGGGTCTGGGGGGGCCCTTGTGACCACCGGGGGCCCCCGACATAACTGACTTGAGCGGTAGCGGTTTGGCAGAGGAGCGGCGGGGGGAGTGCACCGGGGCCGGGGCCCTGTTTGCCCGGGCCTAGGGGTATTCCTACTGCATTGGAGAAACCCCCTCGTTTGGGGAGCTTCCCTGGGATTGCCTGGCCCTTCAGGATCCAGTCGCTGGGCGGTGGCCCGTGCTACGCCCTGGCCGCCTCGTCCCCCTGGTGGACTGCTGGATGCCATGTGGTGACGGTGGGATCTATCCTGGACGCTTGTAGTGGCCCCGGCTGATCGTAATTGAGGTGCCCCCCCCCCCCGGACCAGAAAAATGCGCTCCTGAAGTAGCGGTGAGTGGGGCCTGCAATAGTGAGTACCCCCTGGGGAGATCAGACTGCGGGAGGCCCTCCACATCCTGGGAATGACCGTGAGGCACATCTTCTTGTTAAATCTAAGGTCAGGGGACAATCGATATTTGCCCGGCAGTATCGCCTCTTTAACCCACGAATTGTTAATCAACGAAGAGGCAGGCGCTGGAGACGGGAAGGCAGGAAACAAGGTTTATTCTCTCCGGAGGAGAACACATCAGTTCAAACAGCAGGTATCGTTCTGAGGTGCTCTAACCGCATCTCTGAGGCCTGGCCTCTTATACACAGCTTTATTGCTTTATTACATATAACATATTCATGGCAAATGCTTTGATGTACGGAAAGACATTCTCGGAATCCCCGCTCCAAGCCCGTTCCCACACACATATACAGCAGAAGTCCCCACCCCGGTCACGACAGGTGATGATTATCGCGCAGCTGGACATTCCGCCGGTTCACGGAATGTGGGGGTTTGATCGGATCTCATAGGGTGGGGGCATCGATCAACTCGAGGGTCCTTTGATGAGGGAAGCTTTCTACTGTACGGGGAGGGGCAATAAACAGTATTGGCAGAGCTAGGTGTCGGCCTGGGAACGAGGAAGACAAACGGGCACACAGGAAAAGGGGTTTTGTATCAAAAAAGGGGCTGGGACCACAAAAGGAAGGAAGGGAGGTGTCGCGCTGGGGACAGGATGGGGTTCTGAGGCAGAGCTGCGCCGAAGAGGGGTTTATGACCCAAGGCATGTGCGAGCGGGGGTTGTCAGAGTGCGGGCTTTGTGAGGGAGGAGGGCTATGCCGGGGGCCAGTGGCAAGCAAAAAGGGTTGTTCTGATCGAGGCACCTAAAATGGCGGGTGCGCACGACAAAAAGTGTGGCATCAGGGAAAAAGGCAAGATGGCGCAGATAATGTTTACCAGACCGTACTCATTTTCCACAGTCCTCCCTTTAACATATCCAAGACATCTTGCTGGCCTATTTCCAATTCATGTCGATTGTGGTGGTCATAGGAAAAGAAGTAGGTACCCAGGTAAAGGAGTTATAAACATTACATTTTAAAATCTTTCATCTTAGGAGGCGGGTCTATAGATAAAACTCGTTTGCAGGAAAGTCATAGTAATGCAATAACAGACAAAAATGATTCTGTAGTGAGAGCATTGAGTACATTTCACAGCTACTTATAGTCGTTTTGAATGTAAATTGATAGGTCATTACATATGTGAGTTCTGTTCATGTTTGGTTGGGGCATAATTAATACAATGGTGGCTGGGAGAGAAATGAGACGTAGCAAAACGATGGTTGAGGGTGTCAATGTTCGAAGTTAAATGAGTTCTCAGCATTCTTTGTCGTCTTTTGTTGGCGCTGTGGAGCACCGGCGGTGGAGCTAAGGGTCCAGCTCTATTCTAGGTCCCGCGTTGCAGGGCACGACCTTTTCCTCGCGTTTCTGGTCAAAAAGGTCCTTTTCGCCCTGTGTCCTTTGAGTTGATTGTCAAAAAGGTTCAGATGGAAGAAATGTGCGTGTGAGCAGTCCTTTAGGGTAGGTCGGAGAAAAAGGGGGATGGAGCAGGGCCAGATCGGGAACAGACTAGGGGGACGGAAAATTTCAGGTAGGCGGGCTCATGACCGAGTTTAGAGAGCGGGGACTTTTCGGCATACGTTGAACATCGAGCAGGGGCATCAGGTCAGCCCTTTCCTCTTATTTTGTCGAAAACAGTGCCTCGTCCTGCAGCTCCTTACTGTCGCGGTCTCGCCTTGGCCAATGTCGCAGGTGTTCCATAGTCTGTAGTCAGGCCACGTGCTCCCACATCCGGTCCTTCTTTCCTCCGACAGTCGTACCCTTAAATGAGTTTGAAAAGACAGTCTTTAGAGAATTGGCAGAGGAAGGTAATCACATAAGTCTATTTCTCTCCCAGCTCCCGGAAAAAATGGAAACGTACGTCATATTAGGGTTCGCAACTAACATATAAATGATTGATGATGGGCCTGCTGGATTTACTATAACTTTCCTTCACAACCATTTCTTTGGTGTTTGTTGGTCGTGGGACGAGATCTGGTACCTTTTATTGCGTTACAGTTACGTCAGTTCCTCTGACGGAGACCCACCTTCCTAGTACGAGCCTTACAAAGCTATACCGTTCTCCTGGGCTTTATATCAAAAAAACGCAATGTGCTATCACCATGGTCTGATAGGTATCTTTCTGAGAGATGAACATAGGCTAAACATTTTTCATTCTATCAATGCATCCTGCCTTTCAGCTAAACATTTTACTTTCAACAGGGTTCATTGCAACGACTTCTTCACTTCGGTCTAATCTTAATTTCGCAAACATCGTTCTAGTTTCTACATGGCCTCTTACAACCTGACTACTTATTTAAAAAACCGGGGTTTTATGGAAAACAACTAGGGACATAGGAAACTGTGGTAAGGGCGTAAATCGACCCATCTCTTACAACCGGGGGGTGAGGGACAGTTTTATAACTCTCGTCTGGGGCAGCTGATACGAAACAGGGGGCGTTCCGGGAACATGAGGATGTTTCGATCACCTTTACTGTTTGGGTATTGCGACAATTCGGGACGGGGAAGGTCGCGTTATCTGAGGCATCTTTTTATAACACAGGAGCCGCTGACATGTAGTTCCCTTATTTCGGGTCAGATTAGGGAACCTCAGTCGTCTTACCTGTCCTTTCCCTAATGGCCAAATCTCGGTTTTATCAATTTTTTTAGCAGAAAGGAGAGGTAGTGACACGGCGTCAGGGTGGTTTTTTATTTAGGATAAATTTCGAGCAAATACTTGTGGTATTTGGGGCCAATTGGTGGTGCACTAGGGGTGGCGGTTTGCCAATTTAGGTGCTAGTCGTTCGGAAGAGCGAGAGAAGAGAGAGAGAGAGAGAGAGAGAGAGAGAGAGAGAGAGAGAGAGAGAGAGAGAGAGATGTGCAACAACAGGCTAAATAGTACACGTGCGACATGGGGAGTGGCCGTGCATTAAGATAGGCTATTCAGCGTATTATACAACATAAGACATTACGGGTCCGTGTTAGAATGTTGAAAGCATGCAGTTTGGGATGGACGAGCCTTAGGCCGGGTACAGGGGACATGCATCGAGTAAAAGGGCACCATTGTGTCGCATTTCTTGCATTCTCGGTCCTTTAACCAGTTAAGTCAACGCGTCAGTCATACACAAACATCATCTCATAGTTTCAGACATACGTGACAGGTGTCCATTCACGCAACACGGATCAAGGGTGATCGCTTTCATCATGTCATACAATTTATTGGCTCTTCTGGTACAAGAGCAGTTTGTGGGTGTGTTTAGGTGCCACCAGGCAGTGTTAGTCCGCTTCGCGTATCAGACATGGCGAGGCTTCAGATCTTCACCGTACCTTGGTCGTGATTCTGATGTGGCCTGCAGGGGGGAAAAAAGAGGGGAGGGGAGGGGGACAACATTCGAGCACATCAAAAGCACGGGTACGAAGGTCTTTTACTTACCTCATACTCGTCTTATCTCCTCGGGATAGAATCCCTGGGGTTGTGGTTTCTGGAGCCAAAAAAAAGGGGGGGGGGGCAGTGTGTCCTTATAGGCTGTGAGTAGGAAAACGTTAGAGAATCAGAAGCACTTAGCGCGAGGTTTCTAGTTGGCAGGTGGACTTAGCTATCGGGGTCCTTAAATCTCTTCCAACGCTGTGATGTTCTAAGGTTTATCAGCTCTTCGGTCAACTCTGTTCCCTAGTACCTTTGAGTGTCGTATCTTTATAATATTCTATCATTTACATCGTTTCGCTTTACCCATCCTTTATATTCCATCTTTTACACCGTTTCGTCTTACCCAACCCCAAAAATCGAGGTCTTTCTCCATGCGCGAGTCCCTGAGTCAGTCGCATATTTGACGGCAGAGTGTCGTGTCTTAGATTCGATCCTCCATCCGGGGCTGGGCAACCATCTTCTATTAACCTTAAAGAGAGAGCAGAGTAGGGTGCACAGAAAAAAACTCTCCCGCCGGTCCCATATTTTAAATAAAGCATGCAATACCCGTTCATAGTTTCGAAAACCTTTATTTGCACAATCGTTCAGCATGTCGATAGGACAGTGTGATCGGGGTTGGCCGGATACGGCAATGGCTAAAGTGCGTACAGTAGAGGGGGGGGGGCTATCTTGTAGGATTAAAAACATGTTTAAAAAGGTTCATTCATTCATTTGCAGGGAACTAAAAACGTCTATCGAATAGTTGAGGGACCAAGGGGCATTCATTTCATAATTGGAAACACAGTTGGACTAGTTGTAATCAAATTCCTATAGGTATACCATGGGAGTGTGTCATAAGCGAGGTTACATGTCAGATATGATAATATCATAATGAATCGTACATTGAAAAACATTTTTCACGAGGTCCTTTTACATGTTCGTCGAGTGAATCCTTCCTTTTTTTCCGTCAAGTGTACAAAGGATCATATATAGTTTTCAGAACATCGAGTCTTTTTAGCTAAAAAAACACCACGAGGTGTTCGTGAGTTCCTATTGATACCGGCGCCATTTTGGGCGGGGCCGGGTTAGTCCGGAAGTAGCGTCAGGGAAAAATGTCTCCTACAACCGGCAGTTGGACCAGAGTCCTTTTCGGTAGTTCGAGAATTCATGCTAACAGAAGGAGTGGCTATGTCATGCTTATTTCGTTAGCGACCAAGGCAGTTGTTCCTCACCGGAAGCGTGCAGGGGCCGAGGGCTCTTGGGACCTTTGTAGAATCTTCAAGGCTGTGGGGGTGCTGTTGGAGGTGGGGGCTCGTGCTCCGGTGGGCAAGCGCCCGAGTTACGTTGCTGTTCACAGTTACTCTAGCGGCCGAGACCCGCCTTCCAGGGGGCCCAGACGCCATTTTGAGGCCTGCAGCAGCCGCCCTTCGTCGAGTCTGCAAGAGTGGAGGAGACCTTTTGGAATGATCCCATGTCCAGTGCTGCGGAAGTATGGCCACCTGCGGTGCATGTTCGGTGCTGTGCAAGTATCGGCACCGTTGCATGTTCGGTGCTGCGCAAGTATCGGCACCGTTGCATGTTCGGTGCTGCACAAGTACTGGGGCGCCACCATGGTATGTTCGGTGCTACGCAGGTATTGGCACCACCGCCTGGCTGGAGGAGTTCGGCGCTGGGCCGGGGGCTGGGAAACCTCCTATCCGTGGAGGTGGGAGAGGCTCGTCCGCGTCGCCTCTCCCTCCCAGGTCGACCTGGACTAATTTTCGCGGAGGTATGTACAAGACATCCCCCCTCCAGAGTTGTCGCAGCCATTATTCAAGAAAGAAGTGGCGCCTGGCGTGTTGCTGCCGCCATTACGGAGGAGAAAAGAAAGAAGTGGCGCCTGGCGCGTTGTCGCGGCCATTACGGAGGAGAAAAGGAAAAATGTCCCGTCCGTCTCTGGGCCGGGCTTCCGGTGGATGTCGGCCGGACGCCTCTCGATCTGGCCCCATGAACGGGTTCCTTGGCTCATCGGCTGCAGCCGGATCCAGTTGGCCCCAGTCCCTGGCCATTGGTGGCCGGACCGGGAAGACATGTGGCGGGACTATCTGCAACTCTCACGTGCCACCGTGGCCGGACTGGGGGAGAGAGAGAGGGGGGGTCGAGGACATAGACATTCCCCCCCCCTACAACTCTCCGGTGTGGTCAAGGTGATCCCCTGGCTGGGTCCCGCTGGCCCTTGTCTCTCCTCCGGCTCCACCCTATGTTACGATTTCCTGGCCGACTGTTGGCAGCAGGACCCGCCTTATATGGGTTGCTGCCGGTTGGGCGTAGCCGTAGCCCTGCCCTACTTTGGAAGGTTCCAGAATGGGGGGGGCGAATGTTCTGCCGATTTTCATTTTCTAGTTTACCGTTCTTGTTTCAAACGTTTTCTGTTGTTAGGGCATTAATAGGTGTTATTATTACGTATTGTTATTTGTTTCTTGTTCGTTATGTTAAATAAAAGTTCAAGTTCATCAGTGGCCTACGGATTTCGTTTTCCCATTCCTTTCTTTCCAGGTTGTTCCATGCTAAAGCTTCTGTTTAACAGAAGTTTAAGTACCACGGTAACACAGGCAGAGGGATGACGCAGATTCATGCATCACGTACACACAAACTCAGACGGGGAGACAGTACAAATATTATATAAAAAGACCCAAGACAAACATAAAACAGTTATTGGCCACAATTATCTTATTTCTATATGCTGCGCATACTTTTTGTTAGAGCAATGGGGCAGGCTTTAGTTATATGCCTATAAGGATGCGGAAGAAAGGAGGTAGTAGGTTTTCAGACATTGGCAATCTCCCTAGTCCTCTCGGCGAAGGATACTTGTGTAACCCTTACCTCGAAATACCCTAGACTTTTCCTTACTTGGCTAAACGTAAGGTTGCTTGATCATGTGTGTACGTTATTCTTTCGGGTTTCTTCGGGGTTTGTCGTCTGTCAATTTAGAGCTACACTGGGTTTTCCCGTCTTATCGTTGTTTGATCTATGAGGACTCGAACATGTCGCTGAAATCGGCTTGGCGAAATCTGTGCCATCGGGCGTAATCGAACGTGGTGGTTCTATCTGGCCTGTTCAAGTCAGTCTGATTCATCTTTGTCTCGCGCCTTTTCCCTTTCTGCCGGCCTGTTATTCCTGTCGGTCCTCTGCTCCTACTCACGTTCAGTAGAGTCGGGCATTGGGCTTTCCAGTGCCCGGCATATCTACAAAAAGCACATTGGTTTTGCCCTAAGTCTGGCCGTCCTGTGCGTAGTGTCGGGGGATTACTTTCGGGACGTTGTGTTCTGGGGTCGTCCTGTCGATATGTTCCTTTACCTGCTCTGTCCTCGTCTCTATTCTTTCGTTGCATTGCCTCTTTGCGCCACATACCGAGGCAGTCGAGCATAATAGGCGTTGTCTTATTATCATGCAGGGCTATTTCTAACGTTTCTATTTTATCAAGATCGAAGGATCCTATCAGTGGCCACTGTTTCTCTTGACTTTCTTTGGTATACCTGTGCCACAGTTTACTATAGGCTATGGTAACTAATCCATAGTTTATGAACATGTCTTTATTAGGGGTGCCTTCCAGCGGAGCTAGATGATCCACCTCTAATAAACGGTCCGGGCTGAACCAGCTATCGACCAGTGGGGAGAAGACAGACATGACAGCTCACAACGAGGGACAAAAGTCAGCACTGCCTATCTTATCACTGTGTGCAAAGACTAGACAGAATATTTCTATTCTACGTTGTTTGCAGGCAGTGAATACCTCATGAACCAATATCAAATGAACAAAAAGAGGACCAGTGGGAAGAATAAGTAGATTCGCAAAAGATCTGCGTCCTCTACCCTTTCGCTATCTGCAAAGGGGAACCTGGTCTTTCCTGTTTGTAGACAGAGAATCTCCAGAAAACAATCCGCGAACAGTAGCTCGGGGTCAAAAACAGTTAATCAGTGGCCGTTAAATAAATAATCGATTCAGTGGGGGAGAAAGATAGGCGCGACGGCTGCGTTACCTATCCTTCACTGTTTGCAAAGAGAAAAAGAGCCTACTGTTTCTTCGTGTGCAGACAGTGAATCTCCAAATAGGTCAACAAAGAGTAATACTAGTATTTTCTGAACAATTAAACAATTATTTCGTGTTTCGTCGTGTCTACACGACGTTACCCGGACCGTATGGACGGTTTCTTGTCTTCCGAATCCAGCGCCCGATCGTCCTCTTTTCTTTGTATTCCTCGCAGCACTCCTGATGGTTCCCAGTCAGGACCGTAGATCACTCGGGAGAGGTCTGTTCGGAACCAGTGAAGTTCGGATGATCGGCTGCCAGACGAGGGTCTATTGGGCAAGAGCTCTCCCGATCGTTGCAGTCGTTCACTTTGTCGTCAGGACCTCTCCCACTGGATCCACGAGTCGCTGATGGGCCCCACGCTTGGGACGCCAATTGTTAAATCTAAGGTCAGGGGACAATCGATATTTGCCCGGCGGTATCGCCTCTTTAACCCACGAATTGTTAATCAACGAAGAGGCAGGCGCTGGAGACGGGAAGGCAGGAAACAAGGTTTATTCTCTCCGGAGGAGAACACATCAGTTCAAACAGCAGGTATCGTTCTGAGGTGCTCTAACCGCATCTCTGAGGCCTGGCCTCTTATACACAGCTTTATTGCTTTATTACATATAACATATTCATGGCAAATGCTTTGATGTACGGAAAGACATTCTCGGAATCCCCGCTCCAAGCCCGTTCCCACACACATATACAGCAGAAGTCCCCACCCCGGTCACGACAGGTGATGATTATCGCGCAGCTGGACATTCCGCCGGTTCACGGAATGTGGGGGTTTGATCGGATCTCATAGGGTGGGGGCATCGATCAACTCGAGGGTCCTTTGATGAGGGAAGCTTTCTACTGTACGGGGAGGGGCAATAAACAGTATTGGCAGAGCTAGGTGTCGGCCTGGGAACGAGGAAGACAAACGGGCACACAGGAAAAGGGGTTTTGTATCAAAAAAGGGGCTGGGACCACAAAAGGAAGGAAGGGAGGTGTCGCGCTGGGGACAGGATGGGGTTCTGAGGCAGAGCTGCGCCGAAGAGGGGTTTATGACCCAAGGCATGTGCGAGCGGGGGTTGTCAGAGTGCGGGCTTTGTGAGGGAGGAGGGCTATGCCGGGGGCCAGTGGCAAGCAAAAAGGGTTGTTCTGATCGAGGCACCTAAAATGGCGGGTGCGCACGACAAAAAGTGTGGCATCAGGGAAAAAGGCAAGATGGCGCAGATAATGTTTACCAGACCGTACTAATTTTCCACATTCTGGTCGGCCCTCTGGGAGGCGCCCGAATACAACTCCTACAATGGACAGGATGGCCCGAACCTCACAGCCAAACACCATCACGCAGTACACCACTCAGCGGCTCCCGTCGCAGCGCGTCAACTGCCAGTCCGATCAAGATGGGGAGGGAGACGTCCCCGGCGGCTCCGGTAAGCCCTCCCGGGTGGAGATACTGAAAGCGATACAGGGGTCCCACAGCGCCTTGGAGAGACAGATAGAGACGGTCTCCATTGACGTAAACCTTCTGAGAGCAGATCTCCGCAAGGAAACAGATAAGGTCACCGATGCGGAGGGGAAATTTAGTCCAACTGCAGGAGGAGGTGGCGTCCCTCAAGCAGACGGTTTCGAGGCTCTCTGCCTCAACGGGGGAGCTAGAACGAAGCGCGGAGGATGCCGAAGGGAGGGCGCGCCGCAGCACTAGCATAGTTCTTGGCATTCCGGAGCGCGCAGAGTCGGGGTATGCCGAACATTCCTGGAATACTGGATCCGCAACACACTTTGTCCTACAGGGTTGTCGGATGTGTTTGTTATTGAACGTGCGCATAGAGCGTTAGTCCCGCCGCCGAGGCCTGGCGCCCCGCCGTGGGCTCTCATCGCTAAAATACTGAACTACCGAGACAGGGACTGTATCCTGAGGGCAGCGAGGGAGACGGCGGATCTCACCTTTGAAAATTCTAGGGTGTCTGTGTACCGGGATTACACTCGCCAAGTCCAAGAACAACGAAAATCATTCTTAGCGGTCAAGCGGAAGTTGCGAGAAATGAATCTCCAGTATATGCTGCTTTACCCCTCCAAACTTAAGGTCATATCACAAGGCAACGCACACTTCTTTGAGGGTCCTGAGGAGGTATGGGAGTGGCTGGAGATCAGGGGGGACGCCCTCCCACCGGGGGAACAAGGAGGATCCAGGAAAATGTGGGGGACTCGGCGTTCACGGAACCGTGGCACCAGACGCCGGCGCTCGACAGATGACACTGACCGCGAGGAGAGGCAAAGAGTCACAGTGGGAGATGATGGGGCCCTCCGGTTGGAATCCTCGGAGCCTGGAGATCTCCTGGAGGTTCAACAAGATCACCCTCAGGTTGAAGTACTGGTTCCAGACACTTAGCCACCTCCTGTGGAGCCCCTCCCACCTACCGTGGACACGATCCCTGAAACGGGGGGGGCTTGTCGACTGGAGCGGAGAGCCGGTCCTGAGGGATATCCTGCTGTCATGCGGTTGGTCCCTACATGGTGAACGCTGGCGGGACCCCTTGGGTCACATCCTCCTGGTGACAATGGGGGGCTCTGCTAGGACATGTTTGACCTGGGGGAGGGGTGGGCACTGGGGAGGAGCAGTTGTCCCGACTGATGTAAGTGTTTCCCTTTCCTGTGGGTCCGAGTTTCATATGATTGTTATTATTGCTGGCAGTGCTGGGAGCTGATTGGGGGGGGGGGGATTTTATTTCTTTTCTTTCGTGGTTGGGAGGGTTTAGCTTATCTGGGGATATGGGAGTGCTGTGTACGTCCTGGCACCGGCAGGGGAAGGGCATATTAGCATGTTTAGTTGTTGCAGGAATATTGCTCGTGGGAGGGGGGTGGTTGGAGCTGTGGGGGTGTAGGCGGGGGGGGTTTGTTACAGGCATCAGGTGTATCACAGTTCGGGCACAGGGTAGGCAGGTCACAGGAAGTAGAGCTGTAGGCCCGGATAGGCACTGTCAACGGCCATGGGATATAAGTTTTTAAGGTGAAACGTGAGGGGCTAGGCACATGTACCAAGAGACACCGGGTCCTATCCTTCCTCCAAAGACACGGAGTCTCAATTGCGTGCTTGCAGGAAACCCATCTGGATGATGAGGGTGCCCAAAAGTTAGGAAAGAAGTAGCGGGGCCAAGTGTTTCACTCCTCCTTTTGCACGTATACTAGGGGGGTCCTGATTTGGGTGGCCCCTGGGGTCCCGCTTGCCGTCCAATATGTGGAGGCGGATATACACAGCAGGTACCTGCTCCTGCGGGTGAAGTTAGATGGGAGGGATCTCTCACTACTGAATTCATATGCACCCAATATGGACGACCCTGACTTCTTTTTGCACCTACAGTGGTCCTTATCCCAGATCTAGAGGCCCCTCTGCTTTGGTTCGGGGACTTTAATTGTGTCTTAGACCCGGTCTTAGATAGGTTCCCACCCCGCCCGGGCACAAAACCACGCATGACAGCGCGCCTTCGGGAGGTAATGTGGAACTTAGGGGTCAGCGATGTATGGCGTCTAAGTAACCCGACACAGAAACTGTATACATGTTTTTCCCCCACCCATAACACACATAGCCGACTGGACAGGATTCTGGCTGCTAACGTTGACGCTTCCATCTCCCTAGCGATTACACATAAGGCTCGTTTATTGTCCGATCACTCTCCAGTGGCATGCGTTTTACAGTGGGAGAGCCAGCCCTCCCGCCCTCGAACCTGGAGGATGCTGGTAGATCTCTTGCAGGACCAAGTGGAGAGGGACCATCTGGAGACTGCCCTTACTAACTACCTAGATTTGAATTGGATGGGGGGACCTTGCCTATTCTACCAGGTGGGACGCCCTGAAAGTGGTAATACGAGGCGAATGTATGGGCCTCACCTATGGGGTCCGGAAGCAGCTGCTTCGAGACTTACGAGAGGCAGAGGATGATCTTCTGTGCCTGCAAACATTGTCGGACCCAGATGACATGAATCAGGAGTCGGAACAGGCAGCCCGATTGTGTGTGCATGACATATTGAATCGTCTAGACAAATATACTCTTGGCCAGTATAGGCAATGTCTCCATCGAGAGGGGGACAAATCGGGCCGGCTGTTGGCCTAGATTCTCAGACAGGAGTTCACCCCGGAGAGGATCGTTGCCCTGAGGGGGCCTGCGGGAGGAATGGTACACTCAGAAGTGGGCATTCTCCGGGTCCTCCAATCCCACCTGCAAATGGTATACGCCGCGGACCCCCAGTCACTGAGGCCTCATACCTCCCTTATCTGCAGGGGCTGACCCTCCAGGCCCTACCGAGGGCAGCTGCAGAGGAATTGGGTGAGGTATTCACGCTCCGTGAGGTGAAGGCGGCGATGGCTTGCCTGCCTGCCGAGGGCTAAATCCCCGGGGAGTGACTGAATTTTACCAGACATTCGAGGATACTCTTGCTCACCTCCTCCTACAAGTGTACCTTGAGGCGTTTGAATGTGAAACCCTTCCACCCAGTATGAATCAGGGCGAAATCTGTATGATTTTGAAGCCAGGCGGGGATAGCTGCGACCCTGCCGCGTACCGGCCCATCACCATGATAAATACGGACGTGAAGATTTTAACCAAACTCTTAGCCACCCAACTGGCGCCGCACATGGCCCACTTGGTACATCCGGACCAATGTGGATTTTTCCCTGGCCGCAACACCGCCATGAACCTAAGGCGATTGAATCACATTCTCCATGAGGTACGCGACCGGGAGGACCGGATGGTCCTAGTGTCGATTGACCTCGCTAAAGCGTTTGACACCGTCGACTGGGGGTACCTACTGGGGGTCCTCCGGGTGGTGGGGTTGGGTCCCGACTTCTGTCGCTGGATCCGCATTCTATACAAAGCCCCTCGAGCCAGGGTGCGGCGCGGTGTGGCGCGGTGCGGCGCGGTGCGGCGCGGTCAGAGGAATGGCTTTTGGGATGGGGAACGCGGCAGGGGTGTCCCCTCTCGCCGCTCCTTTATGCCCTGGCAATCGAACCTTTAGCGGTCCATGTCCGAACAAAAATGGCGCAGTGGGGTATCAAAGTGGGCGACACGTGTAACATGGTGTCATTGTACGCGGACGATGCCCTCTTTTATTTAATTACCCCGCGGGAATCGCTGCCCATCCTGCTTCAGCACTTGGACCGCTTTGGTGCGGCTTCGGGCTGAAAATTAATTGTGGGAAGTCCCTGATCTTCCCCCTGGCGGGTTACGGTGCTGGCCCGCTGACAGACCTACCGAACCTAGGTCTGCGCTGGGAGCAGGAGGCGTTCCAGTATCTTGGGATCCAGGTGGCCCCAACAGATGCACAGTTGTTTGCCCGTAATATCAACCGGATTCTTAAAACCTTACAACATTCGGTGTCCTTTTGGAACTCCCTGCCACTTTCCCGAATGGCGGCTCGCCGTCGCAAAGATGGTGATGCTACCTAGGGTGCTCTACGTCCTTCAGAATTCCCTGTGCCCTCTCCCCCCGCGAGTCTTCCGTACACTTAACACGTTGCTTACATCGTTACACTGGGCGGGACGGCGTAGCAGATTTGCCTTTCATACAATTGTTCGGAGCTGGGAGGTGGGGGGCCTAGAGGCGCCAAGGTCACTACTTTGCGGCACAGCTATTGCCGGCGACACGGTGGTTCGCGGACGCTGATAGTTGGGAGATGGGACTTTTGGCTGGCAGAGCAGATGAGCGGACATTACAGGTGGCATTGATGCAGGGACGGGGAGCAGACGCGGCTCTACCATATGTGGCGCGCCACACTGCAGGGATCTGGCAGAGGAGAGAATATTGAATATTCACAGGGAGTTGCTGGTGTGGATCTTGGCCCCCGTAGTTGCCATAGAAGAACACATGTCCTTTCGGGACTGGCGGGCGGGAGGCTGTGAGACATTAGCGGACCTTTACCCCGATGAGTCATTCGTGTCCTTTGAACAGGCCACGGAGGCCTTCGGACTGGGAGGGGGGCAATTCTTGCACTACAGAGGCATCCAGGAGGTGGCGAGAGCGGCCTGACCCCAGTTCCCTGAGGCACCCCCGCTGTCCCATACCCTGAACATCCTCCTCTCTTGTGGTAGAGGGTGCCGACTGATATCTTTGCTGTATTCAGCCATGCAACAGGATTCCACCCCACTGGTCCCACCCTCATGGGCGACTTTGGAGGCAGACCTTGGGGTCGTCCTGGACCCGGGGCAGCGCAAGCGTATCGGAAACCTCACACGTAAGGTGTCATGTAATGCACGGTTTAAACTGACACATTTCAATCTTATGCATCGTACCTATTTGACCCCGATTTCCTTGAAGTGTATTTCAGAAGACAGGGAGGACACTTGCCCCAGATGTGGGGTGGAGGGAGCAGGGTTCATACACCTAGCCTGGGACTGCCCCTTGGTCGGGAGCTTCTGGATGGCGGTGGTGGATCGTATACACACCGTAACCGGACTACGGATCGACCTGAACCCGCTTAACTGCTTATTAGCCTTGGTTCCTAAGCCTAAAAAGAGGAACCTTTCCTACAAACTGTTGCAATAAATGTTGGTGTTGGCAAGTCGTAGAGTAGCGATTACCTAGATGGGGCGGAGGGCTCCTGAGATGTCAGTCTAGCTAAGAGATGTCAGGGAGTGGTCTTTGGCCGAGGAGACGCATATGCAGCATACACGCAGGGACGAGAAACTGCAGGAAGATCTGCTTGCATGGCGAGTCATGTGTGCTACGGAGTTGTCTCACAGTGTTTCAGATGGCACGAGTGCTGAACTATTTTCTTCAGAGGGGTCGGGGTCTGATGGGGAGGGAGGAGGGAGTGGGGAGGTTGGATCTGTTGTTGTGTAGTGCTATGCTGGTTCCTCATACGCATCTCCTGTTGTCAAAACGATTCCTTTATTCCTCGTGAACGCAGCCTGAACTATGATGTCTGTACCTAATAGTGCCATAATGAGGTCATCGAACTGTCTACATGTTTTGTATTACTGTTGCCAACTGAGTGGGGATTGTTTTTCACCTGTTGAAAAAATCAAAATAAAGTTAAAAAAAAAAACAATATAGAACTCTCACCGCGCCTATCGTTTTCGGGCATCCTCATCTATCGTCCCCCCGGAGCAATGGGCTCATTCCATCAATCACTACTCGAGGTGGCAGCTAACCTAGCAAGCTTAGCACCCAATTTCACTCACCTTGGAGACTTTAACCTCCACTTTGTAGATAAAATGGCTGCTAACGCAAATGAGCTGACTAGGGACCTCTCAGCGCTGCATTTGACACAAAAGATTTTACAAGCCACCCATGTGAAAGGTCACCTATTAGATCAGTTTTCTCAAGCCTAGAGGACCTCAAAGGATCTGACCCTATCCCACTCCCATGGACTGATCATTTCTTGATCAACCTCTCCTGGTGTCACCAACACACAAATCATTCCTCCCAACCCACCTGGACCTTTGGCCGTCCTTGGTCTAAACTTCCCTTAGAGAAATGGATTCATGCCCTAGAAAGAACCAAACCCAAAACTAACCCCTGCCCAACAATAGCAAATGAAGATTTTTCAAACTGGATAGAGCAATCGCTGGACTGTCCTCCCTAAAATCAGAATAAATAAATCTGAAAGGTCTCACAACGCCCCTTGTTCTCCCCTGAGTTGCGTGCATTTAAACAGCACTGCAAAATAAAGAAAAGGCAATGGAGAAAATAATTCCTCTCCTCCAAAAACGTATGAAGCAGAAATAAAAAAAGCCCAAGCATCCTACTATGAAGAAAAGATCCTATCAGCCCAGAAATCGCCCAGAGAAACTTTCACCATTATCAAAAAATTACTCAAATCACCCATCCCTCGTACTGCCCCAGACCCCTCTGGCCAACGGTGCAATAAATTAGCAAACTTCTTTAACCACAAGGTACAAGCCATCCTTGAATCCCTACCACAGAAGGATGAAGCTCTGGAAACGCAGATCAATTCAGATCCATGCATCACTAAACCCACTCTTGAGACTTTCCCCCTATACCCCTGGAAACTCTGCTCACTTTGCTGTCCTCCGTCAAGAGCGGATCACCAAGGGACCCAGCTCCACTCAACATCTTGAAAAAAGCAGTAGCCACCTTAGCCCCTAACATACTGAACCTGATTAACGCTTCATTAAATACAGGATTGTTCCCCCCAGCTGGAAAAGGGCCATGGTCAAGGCTTTACTTAAGAAACCTAACCTAGATCCAGCTCAACTGGGAAACTACCGCTCAATATCTCTTCTTCCAGGAATAAGTAAAGTGACAGAAAATTTTGTCAACCAGACCCTTTCAGGTTTTCTTGAAACACACAATTGGCTTCACTTCTCCCAGACAGGGTGTCAGAGTACGGAAACTGCCCTGTTGGCAGTAGTAGAGGAAAGCAGAAAAATCCTCGACTCAGGAGGTTCCACTGCAATCATTCTCCTCAACCTAAGCGCAACGTTCAACACGGTGAACCATGTGACCCTAATTAACCGTTTGAGGAACATAGGAGTCACAGGCACTGTGCTTCAATGGCTGCGCTCCTTCTTAAAAGGTTTTTGAGGAGAAAGTTATATCTGAACCGGCCAACTTAACAAGTGGGGTTCTGCATGGCTCCTCTCTCAGCCGGACCCTTTTTAACGTTTATATGGCCCCCTTGACAGCCATAGTAGCCCCCTCTGCAATCCGCATAGTGACCTATGCGGACGACACGCAACTGGTGGTGGCACTCAATCAGGCAGAACATAACACCAACAGTCTCCATACCTGCCTATAAGACATTTCAAAATGGATGGATAGTTCCCAGGTCAAGCTCACCGGTGGAAAAACCGAGATTATGGTCTTAGGTAACCACAGCAGCTTCTACCCCGACTCAATGTGGCCTTTAAGCATGGGTTCTCCCCCTACCCCCAAGACCTAAATCAAGAGTCTGGGTATTTGGTTGGACCAGGAGTTGAATTTTAGTACACAGGCCAGGAAGACAACAGCAATTTGTTTCGGCCTGCTCAAAATGGCCCGAAAAGTCCTCCCTCTTCTTCCCCCACCAGCAAAAAAAGTATTGATACAATCCCTAATAATCTCCAGGCTGAACTACGGTAATGCACTATACCAAGGCACCCCCTCCTCAGTAATGGCTAAACTCCAGTTGGTCCAGAATTGCGCAGCCAGACTACTGACGGGCACTTCCAACAGACAATCAGCCACCCGGCAATACAATCCCTCCACTGGCTCCCGGTGCATGAGCGCATTAAATTCAAATTGTTGTGTATTGCCCATAAAACACTGTCAGGAACAGGCCCTGCCATTAACTCAGCCCTGATCCTTCCTTATAAAGCCAACAGAAAACTTTGGTCAGATAATTTGTGTCTGGCCGAGGTACCCAGAATAAAAAAAGCCAGAAGTGGCGGTCGAATGTTCTCCTATAATGCCTCCAAACTCTGGAATTCCTTGACACTCCATTTACGTCTGATTCCCAATCACAGACCTTCAGAAAACAACTTAAGACCCGGCTGTTTCCCTAGTCTGTCTCCGTCGATGTTGGTCCAGAGCGCTGGGACACTTCCGGGTAGCCACGCACTTTATAAGTGCCTTTTCATTCATTCATTCATTCATTCACTCTGGGGAAAGGTTTCTTGAAGACACACTGCTGCCTTGTCTGCCGCGGACTTCCAGTCCTGGGACGATGATACCCCCCCCCCCCACATCAGCATGCTGCATGACAAGACCTCCATCTTGGTCCTGCTCCAATTCCTCCTCCTTAGACTCTAACCCTTCCTCCTCATCCACTTCTCTTCTGGGTGGGCTGCTGCCCATGTTCTTAAGGCTTTCTGAAGCTCTGCCTTCAATACAATTCCCTTATGGAGCACCCTTCTTTCCTGGCAGAACCCCTTGAGTTGGCCATCAGAGTGAACTGAAAAAGGTTCAAATTGGTGGTAGGTGTAGTGTTGTAGCGCAGCTGTTGAGCTGCCTAGCCGGGGGCTGAGATGGGAGACAGACCATTTTAGAAACCTAGGGGTTCAGGTGGCACATAGGAATGCTAAGCTGCTCCAATTACATAAACTGGGGTGGTTGAGTCACTGAAGTGCTCCTTGGAGTTCTGGAATACGCTGCCACTGTCCCTGATGGGTAGAATAGCGGTGGCAGAGATGGTGATGTTGCCGAGATGCCTATATGCCTTGCAGAATGCGCGGTGCCCGATTCCTGCAAAAGTGTTTCGACAATTGAACTCTCTTCTGGTGACTTTGCTCTGGGCTGGAAAGTGGCCCGGGACAGAGGCAGTATCTTCAAAATGCTGGCCTGATGGAAGTGGCTAAGGAGACATGGCAACTATGCCCCAGACCACGGAGACCTTGGACGTATTGCTAACATGTGGAGGTGGGCACAGATTGGTGTCTCTGTTGTACAAGGCCATGCGGGCAGACTCGAGGTCTTTGGCTCTTAGGGTGTGGGATGCATGGAACATGGGTTTGCAGACGCTGTTGCTGGAGAAGAATTGGGTGAGAATATGTATGCTTACGCGTAAGGTGTCTTCCAATGCCCGGTTGAAGTTGTGCTGCACTATAATTTCTTGCAACAGGTGTATATGACCCCGGCAAGGCTTCATCATATCGATCCCTCCCATTCACATGGCTGTCCTAGATGTCATGGAGCTCCTGCGGGGTTCATGCATCTGACTTGGGAATGTCCGAAAATTCATCAATATTGGCTTGAAGTTGTAGCACGTCTCCGTGAGAGGGTGGGAACTGCGCTCGAAGCTACGCCTGCGCAGTGCATTCTAGATTTGGTACCGCAATGCAAGCAGAGGAAAATTTCCAACAAGTAAATGCAGCTAGCGTTGGTGCTGGCAAAACGGAGGGTTGCCATTTGCTGGATGGGTGAACGCGCCCCCTCTTTTGTGAATTGGATGAAAGATGTGGGAGAGTGGTCATTGGCCGAGGAACTGCATATGAAGGCCTGCCGTAAGGATTGGAAGTTGGAAGAGAATATAGCAAGTTGGACAGAGGCATGCAGAGAATTGTTGAGTCCAGTGGGGTTGGGCAGTGAACAGAGTAGTGAGTCCTATGAAGACAACAGTATGTAACTGACTGTTGGTGCCTGTGTCAACCCTATTTTTTTATATGATTTTGAAGCCACTGCTAAGCCACGAAAAGTGTAAAATGTATCTAACTGTATGAAGGGCCTGGGACTCTAATGATGTAATAAAAATAAGCTGATGTATGTTGTCTCGAAGGATTCTGTATATGACCGCTCAGGTTGCTGTGAAAAATGTAGAAATAAAGTCTTTAAAAAAAAAAGTGTAGCGTTATACAGCCTTATTCATCAACGGGCCGTTTTGCGAGCCCCTAATAGCGATTCATAGCGAATCGCTATTAAGGACTCGCAAAACGGTATTCATGTAGGAATTGCTAAATAAATAGCGATTCCTACACATTCCTTATTTGCGAGTAGCAAACTGCTAATCGCAAATAAGGAATAACTCCCCATTCATTCCTATGGGCCAAAAGGCCCATAGGAATGAATGGGGAGTATTCCTTATTTGCGATTAGCAATTAGCTAATCGCAAATAAGATAGCGATTGAAAGGGTGCCAGGGGTGTCCAAAGGACACCCTGTAGCACCCCTTAAATGCAAATTGAAACAGGTGTTGCGCACACACATGTCCAAAGGACATGTGTGTGTGCAACATGC
The DNA here is from genome assembly GCF_964261635.1 of Lissotriton helveticus. Taxonomy (NCBI): domain Eukaryota; kingdom Metazoa; phylum Chordata; class Amphibia; order Caudata; family Salamandridae; genus Lissotriton; species Lissotriton helveticus. The sequence continues at coordinate 279,702,373 of NC_136059.1, forward strand.
AACTTAGAAAAATGCCTTTAAAAGCATTTTTCTAAGTTTTTGCTATTTACCGAGAGGTCTGACCTCTCGGTAAATAGCGGCCCAAAATTGCATTTTCGCAATTTTAAAATGCTTCATGAATTGCATTTAAGGAATCTCAAATAGAGATTCCTTAAATTCAATTCTTCGCAAATGTGCGAATTCTTAAATAGCGAATTTTGCATTTGGGATGATGAATCCCAAATGCAAAAATTGCACTCGCAAAAGGCAAGATTCTGAGAATCTTGCCCTTTGCGAGTGCAATTTAGCTTGATGAATCAGGCGGATAGTGAGCACTGAATTACTATGTGGTATTGCACAAACACAAGTCCTATCCTTACCGCTGATCACCAGTGTTATACATTGGGTCTCTAGTTGGCAGAGGTATGGACCCTCTCCAAGTATGGACCACAATCCTAGTCAGGGTAACCTAGATACACACTTTAAATTAATCTGTGCCCACCCTCTGGTAGCTTGGCACAGAGCAGGCAGCTTAACTTAAGAGGCAATGTGCAAAGTATTTGTGCAATACAGACGAACAGTAACACAATGAAAACACCACAAGTCCACACAGGTTTAGAAGAATTAATAATATTTTTATGAGAAAATCTGGACCCAAAAGACAAAAATCCAATAGGTAGAACAGGAGTTATGAATTTTGAGAGAATAAACCGAAAATAGTGCTTAGAAGTCAATAGCACTAAAAGGTAACTTGAGGTGGCGCAAGACCAGGGAAAATCCAAAGTTCAGGCCTACCGCAATGGAAGGCAGGCTGGCTACAGGACACAGACAGGTCCAGCTGACAAAGTTCCCTGGATGGAGCAAGCATCGACGTTGAAGACTCAAGGTGAAGAGTCGAGGAGGTGCAGTGTCATCGTTGATCCTCTGGATGGAGACAAAACATCGGCGCCAGCCCGCAAAGTCGATGAAGACTTCATCGATGGACCCCTTTACAATGCTAGTGCTGCGTGTTGTCAAGCCTTGCAGTTCGTATAGGCAGTGGTGTCGATTGGTCTCTGCGCATGTATTGAAGGGTAATGCATCAGTTCCGATCAGCGTAAACTCCACACTGCTTCTATTCTGATACAAAAACAGCTGCAGTACCTACCTCTGAGGCCCAGGACTAGAGGGGCACCTCAGGCAAGGGAGGACTCACAGATGGCAGAGTCCAGAAGCAGCAGCTTGAGTTGTAAGACGTCTTTGATGGCACAGAGACTTCAGAAACAGGAGGCAAGCCAGCAAGCCCTAGGAGTCACTCTGAGTTCAAGTGAGATGGGTCCATTCCTTGTCCTCAGGAGAGCAGAGTTCAGCTGGCAGTAAGGCAGCTCAGCAAAGCAGAGAAGCAGTTCCTTAAAGACAGTCAGTCAAGCTGAGTGGCAATCCTTGTAGCATATCCGTCTTTACTCCTGGCAGAGTTCTTCACAAGTCCAGTATTTTACTGTGTTGGTAGGGTCATAAACCATGTACTTATACCCAAATGAGCCTTTGAAGTGGGGTGACTTGAAGGCAAGCCATTGAAGTTCACAGGTCCTCTTTTATCCCAGTCCTGTCTGCCAGGCTACCTGTGGTGTTAGGGGGGTAATCAGCCCTTTGTGTGGGACACAGGAAACTGCCTAATCAGATATAAGTGTCAGCTCCTTCTCCTCTTCCTGCCCAGGAAGAGCTATCAGAATATAGATGAATGCAGATGAGTTCTCTGTCACACCCACCCTTTCTGTGTTTGGGGCTGCCTAGATTGAAGGCACAAAGTGTAGCTGTCACACACCCCAGATATGTATTGGAGAAGAACTGCAAGCACACAGAGCTAAGTTAAGAGCAGATAAATGTCCACTTTCTACAAATAGCATTTCTAAAATTGTAATGTTAGTTCCAATTTTACCACTAGGATTTCTTATTACTATTCCAAAGATAGGAAACATGATGTAACTACTACTTTCTAATCAGGAATTACAGATTTAAAGTGTTTAAGGAATGCAAAATGCTAGCCTACCAGAGGAGTAGTCCTCACAGTAGTGAAAAACACATTTAGCTGTTTGTCACTACCAGGACATGTAAAACTTAAAAGTACATGTCCTACCTTTTAGTTACCCAGCAACCTGCCCTTAAAGATAACTAGGGTCGAGGTGGAGAGCGTTGCTGCTCTCCCTCCTCGGTCAGGCGGTGCTATTTAAGATGATGGCCCTCCCCCGATTTTTGTACGTGCTTCAAAACGCAATGGACCCGGTGCCATCCTCCTATTTTAAAGAAATTGAGTCCCTCCAACGGCAGCTCCTTTGGGAGGGCAAACGTCGCATTGCATTCTCTAAACTTACTCTCCCCTGGTAGGCCGGAGGGATCGGCTTGCCGGACCTGCGGAAGTACTACTGGGCCTCCCAGCTGGCGACAGGAAACCAATCAATCAATCAATCATACCATTTGTATAGCGCACTACTCACCCGGGAGGGTCTCAAGGCGCTTGGGGGAAGGGGCATGCTACTGCTCGAACAGCCAGGTCTTGAGTTGTTTCCTGAAGGCGAGATGGTCCTGGGTCAGCCGAAGGTGGATGGGGAGGGAGTTCCATGTCTTGGCAGCCAGGTAAGAGAAGGATCTTCCTCCGGCGGTGGCTCTTCGGATGCGTGGTACGGCTGCAAGGGCGAGGCTGGTGGACCGTAGCTGGCGGGTGGGCGTCTAGAAGGTCAGGCGGTCGTTGAGGTACTTGGGGCCCAGGTCGTGGAGAGACTTGTGTGCGTGGGTGAGGAGCCGGAACGTGATCCTCTTGTCGACGGGGAGCCAGTGCAGGTTCCTCAGGTGGCTGGAGATGTGGCTGCGTCGGGGGACATCCAGGATGAGTCGGGCGGAGGCGTTCTGGATGCGCTGGAGTCTTTTCTGTAGCTTCGCTGTGGTTCCGGTGTAGAGGGCGTTTCCGTAGTCCAGTCGGCTGGTGACGAGTGCCTGGGTGACAGTCTTCCTGGTCTCGGTCGGGATCCAGCGGAAGAACTTGCGAAGCATACGCAGGGTGTTGAAGCATGTTGAGGAGACGGCGTTGACTTGTCTGGTCATCGAGAGAGAGGAGTCCAGGGTGAAGCCCAGGTTGCGTGCGTGGTCCGTTGGCTTGGGTGCGGTGCCCAGGGCTGGGGGCCACCAGGAGTCGTCCCAGGCGGAGGGCGAGGATCCCAGGATGAGGACTTCCGTCTTGTCCGAATTCAGTTTCAGGCGGCTGTCCTTCATCCATTCGGCGACGTCTTTCATCCCTTCGTGTAGGCAGGTTCTGGCGGTGTCGGGGTCTCTGGTGAGGGAGAGGATCAGCTGGGTGTCGTCGGCGTAAGAGATGATGTTGAGGTTGTGCTGGCGTGCGATGGCTGCAATAGGTTTCATGTAGACGTTGAAGAGGGTGGGGCTGAGTGAAGATCCTTGCGGGACGCCGCAGATGACTTCGGTGGCCTCGGAGCGAAACGGGGGGAGGCGGACTCTTTGTGTTCTTCCGGCGAGGAACGAGATGATCCACTCCAGTGCCTTCTCTTGGATACCGATGTTGCTGAGGCGCTGGACTACGGTGCGGTGGCAAACAGTGTCGAACGCAGCGGAGAGGTCCAGGAGGATGAGGGCCACTGTTTCCCCCTTGTTGAGCATGGTCCGGATGTCGTCGGTGGCTGCGATGAGGGTGGTCACGGTGCTGTGGTTGGCTCTGAAGCCGGACTGCGAGGGGTCGAGGGATCCGTTCGTCTCGAGGAAGGCGGTCAGCTGTCTGTTGACGATCTTCTCGATGACTTTAGCAGGAAAAGGGAGGAGCGAGATGGGGCGGAAGTATTTGAGCTCGGTGGGGTCCGCTGTAGGTTTCTTCAGGAGGGCGCTGATCTCGGCGTGCTTCCAGCTCTCCGGGAAGGTGGCGGTGTTGAAGGAGGTGTTGATTATGTTCCGGAGTTGGGGTGCGATGGTGGCGTCGGCCTTGTTGAAGACGTGTTGTGGGCAGGGGTCAGTCGGTGATCCGGAGTGGATGGTGTTCATCGTGCGGGCTGTGTCTTCGGTGGTCACCGTGGTCCAGGTGCGGAGGGTGGCGGTGGGGGGCGTTGGTTCAACGGTTGGGTACGTGGGTGGTGCGCCGAAGCTGTCGTGGATGTCGGCAAACTTGCGGTGGAAGAATGAGGCGAGGGAGTCGCAGAGGTCTTGTGACGGAGTGATGTCGTTGGTGCCAGTGCTGGGGTTGGAGAACTCCTTGACGATGCTGAAGAGTTCCTTGCTGTCGTGGGCATTGTTGTCCAGTCGTTCCTTCAGGGATTTCTTCTTGGTGGTGCGGATGAGCTGGTGGTGCTTGCCGGTAGCGTGTTTGAGGGCGGTCATGTTGTCAGTGGTCGGGTCGAGGAGCCAGGCTTTCTCGAGGGTGCGGCAGGTCTTCTTGGAGTTCTTGAGTTCGTCGGTGAACCAGGATGCCTTCTTGCTTCTGGGTCTGCTGGGAGGGTTCTTCAGTGGTGCGAGGTCGTCGTCGCAGGCGTACAGCCACTGTGTGAAGTTGCGGGCAGCTTCGTTGGGGTCCGTTGTGTTGGCGGGTGGGCTCTGGTTGAGGGAGGTGGTGAGCTGGTCCGCGGTGATCTTGCTCCAATTCCTGTGGGGTACCTGTTGCGGGTGGTGGTGGGTCGTCGTTCTTTTGAAGCTGAAGTGGACGCAGCTGTGCTCGGTCCAGTGGAGTCCGGTGGCGTGGCTGAAGGTGATGTACTTGCTGAAGACGGTATCAAGCGTGTGGCCGGCATAGTGGGTGGGGGTGTTCACCAGTTGCTTGAGTCCGAGGTTGGCGAGGTTTTCCAGCAGGGCGGTGGTGTTGCGGTCCTTGTTGTTCTCCAGGTGGAAGTTGAGGTCCCCTAGGAGGATGTAGTCAGCGGAGGGGAGGGCGTGTGGGCTGATGAAGTCTGTGATGTCTTCGCGGAATTGTGTGCGTGGTCCCGGGGGTCGGTAGATGAGGGTGCCTCTGAGGGTCGTCTTGGGGTCGGTGTGAATCTGGAAGTGGAGATGTTCGGCTGCGGTGAAGGAGTCATTGGCGTCGGTCGTGATGCGGATGGTGTTCTTGTGGACGATGGCGATGCCTCCTCCAGTCTGGTTGATGCGGTCCTTCCTGATGATCTTGTACCCGTCCGGGATGGCGATGGCGATGTCGGGTGCAGAGGAGGCGTTCATCCAGGTTTCCGTGAGGAAGGCGCCGTCCGGTGATGTATTGTCGAGGAGGTTCCAAAGTTCCACGGCGTGTCTGTGGACGGATCGGGTGTTGAGCAGGATGCACTTGAGGTGGTTGCAGCTGATGCTTGTCTTGGCGGGTGCGGGGCAGGTTGGGAGGCAGGTGAACTTGCAGGTACAGCAGGTGAAGGGTCCGTGGGTGCATCTCGGGGTGGCTCGGCAGCAGGCGTGGGTCCGGCCGGCATGGAGTGCGTTGAGAGTGGCGGCGTCGTAGGTCAGGCGGGTCGTCTTCGATCGGCGGGGAGGACCAGGGGTCCTGGCGCTGGGCACGTGCCAGGCGCGGACGGGCGCAGACGGGCTTGCCTTTGGCGCGCCTTCGGCGCACAATCGGTACGCCCGCTGCGCGTACGAGGGGGCGACATAAGAAGGAGCCGGGAGGGAGGAGCAGCTGGGTGGCGGGAGCAGGGCGGCGAATGGGAAGGAGGGCGGCGGGCGGCAGTGGCGGGAAGGAGGGCGGCGGGCGGCTCAGCGGCGGCTGGGTCGCCCTGAGGAGAGCGCGGGGAGGGAAGCGAGAGAGATCAAGGAGCAAGGAAAAGGTGCAGGGGCAAGGGCACGTCACAACAACGGGGGCAGCAAGGGGCACAGCAGGGGAAGACGAAAAAAACGGGAAAAATAACGAGGGAGCAGAGCTAGGTGCACAGGAAGGGAAAAAACACAGGAAGGGAAAAACGAGGGAGCAGAGCTAGGAGCACAGGAAGGTCACAGGGCACAGCAGAACGAGGTCAGCAGGCACAGCCAAGACGAGGGAAACAGCAGGGCACAGCAGACGGAGGCGGGGGTGTGTGGGGCGACCTCGCCTGGTTACAGGCTCAGCGGTCGCTATTTACGGGTCTCCCGCGGACCCAGGATATGCGATGGACCGTGGGCAGGTGCCGGGGGTGGACTTCAAGAGAACTCTATATGCTAGGGCCGGCCGATTTCCCCTTGCCGGTCCGTCGGCTCTCGCAATGCAGGTGTGGCATCTGGCTACTCGACATCTTAAGTGGGATGGAAGAGTCACCCTTGCAACCCCACTGTGGAATTCGGAGAGGTTGGGCAGCCTGTGGAAAACCAAAGGCTTTGACAAATGGGATCTCATTGGGATCTCGCAGATCAAGGATATTTGGGGTAAGGACGCAGTCCTTGCGTTTGACGCTCTCCAAAAAAAGTATCATCTACAGGAGAGTGAGCATTATCGGTACCTCCAGGTTAGGCATACCCTACGTGCACACATCCCTAGAGGTACTACACCCCCGGATGCCTAACCCCTGGAGGACCGAGTCTTCGACAGTCATTTCCCCGAAAAGACCATCTCATTAATATATAAAAAAAGTATCAACAATATGGGGGATCCACTGGTGACGGCCGGGAATTAGATGATGAGGACTGGAGGGAGGCAGTCTCCTCCCCGAAAGTAGTGGCCATCCAAATGAGACACAGGCTGGTGCAATTGAAGATTCTACATCAGTCATACGTCACGGGACCCCGGCTGGTGCACATGGGTCTGGCGGAGAATGGGAAATGTCGGAGGGGGTGCGGAGAGAGATGGAACTTTTATGCATATTTTGTGGCATTGTGTGGACATACAGGCTTATTGGGTTAGAATCCACGAAAGGATGCGGGAGGTGTTGGGGGTAGAGATGGCGCTGGTGGCCCGACGATGTGTCCTGAATGTTTGGGAGCCTACGAACCTGAGTGCATTTGGGAGGCTGTGGGTGACCCTGGCGTGTATGATTGCTAAGCGTAACATCGCTCAGCTGTGGGGCGCCAGCCAAACGCCCCAGATCGAGAAGTGGATGGAGGACCTGGATTGGTGCATGCACAGAGAGAGGTCGGTCTACGTTGCTAGGGGCTGCCCCGGGAAATGGGGGAAGATTTGGGGGGGAAACAACCTTTACAACTCAACTTTTACACCGCACTACCATTACAACAAAACTTTTACAACGCAACATCCATTACATCGCATGCCATTACAACGCAACCATTACAATGCATGACACTACAACACATACCACTACAACGCATGTCATTAAAACGCATACCATTACAACGCATAGTACCCTTACACTATCCAACACTTACCCTACTGTTGCACCCCCTGGAGTTAGAATAGTAATTTTTACCCCTACACTATCCAACACTTACCCTACTGTTGCACCCCCCTGGAGTTAGAATAGTACTTTTTACCCCTACACTATCCAACACTTACCCTACTGTTGCACCCCCCTGGAGTTAGAATAGTAATTTTTACCCCTACACTATCCAATACTTACCATACATGCAATGTAATGTTATGCGTTGTAATGGTATGCGTTGTAAAGGTAGTATGCGTTGTAATGGAATGCGTTGTAAAGGTAGTTTTTAAAATTTCGTTGTAATGGCATGCGTTGTAATGAAATGCGTTGTAATGGATGTTTCGTTGTAAAAAATGCGTTGTAAAGGTATGCGTTGTAAAAGTATGCGTTGTAACGTCATACATCCGATTTGGAGAGCTTGGAATAGCTACCGGGGGGATGTTTGTGTTCCTCCAGTGGTCTGAGATGTAACAGTAGCGTTGGAGTCCCTGTGATCCTTAAATGATATTCTGTATGTATTGTTCTGTAGTACGGAAATGTATATATGACAAATGTAGAAGCACTACATGTCACCTGATGCTTTTTCTTTTGCTTTTGTTAATAAAAAGATTTATAAAAAAAAGATAACTAGGGCCCACCTCAGGGGCGGACTTATGTGTAATAAAAGGGGAGTTTACGCCTTGGCACATGATTTCAAATGCCAAGTAGAAGTGGCAGGAAACTGCACTCAGAGGCCTTACAATGGCAGGCTTGAGACAGGTTTGAAAGGCTACTTGTGTGGATGCCACAACCAGTGCTGCAGGCCCACTAGTAGAAAATAGATTACAGGCCCTGGTATATGGTATATCACATTACAAGGTACTTATAAGTAAACTAAATATGTTAATCAGGTATACACCAAGGTCCCCATGTTTCGGGGAGAAGCACATGCACTGTAGCACTGGCCAGAAGTGGTAAAGAGCTCAGAGTCCAAAGGCCAACAGAAAGATACCACAAAAAGTGGAGGAAAGCAGGCAAAAAGTTGGGGGAATACTACCCTAAGGATGGCTGGTCTAACAACCCACCACGAAGGAAGCCATGCTATGCTGCACCTCCAGCATGTAGGCAGGAAAAGTTCCCCCTCTGTAGTTCTATACCTGCGTCCGTTCACAGGTTTGAGCTTGCTGCAATATCAGGTCGTGGTTCCTGTAGTGGAACAAGCGGACCACCACTGGTCAGTTCGGTCTCCCCAGAGGGGGTTGCTTGGCCAGTACTCTGTGGACCTGTTCCAATTTGGAAAGACCATGTGGTGACAATTCATTGGAGAACCATGTTTCTAGGTAACCAATCATGTCTGTCCCCTCCACACCCTCTGGCAGGCCGACAACTCTGACATTGTTTCTGCGCCTTTCTGCATCCTCAGCCCTTTTATTCAGTATGTCCACCTTTCATGCCTGGGACTTGCTCTGATTCCGCAGAGCCTGGACCACAGGACACACCTCCTCTAGCTTTTCATCATGGTGTTTGACGTTGTCCAACAGCTTCTTGTGGTAATCTGGAAGTACTCCAAGGTCAACAAAGACTTTGTCTCTTTTAGCTTCCAGAGTGTTCTTGGTGGTGTTGATGGCCACCAGAATGCTGTCAAGTTTAGTGTTCAGCACCGATTTCCCCAGCTCTCCTTCTGTCGTGGGTGCCAACGTGAGGTCATTCCCGGCAGGAAGGGAGGTATTTTCGTTGCCGTGCCTAGGTCTGCTCATCCCATCTATTGTAGGTCTGCTCGACCCATCTTTTGCTATATGGATTCTACCCATGGCATATGCCGAGAGGTCCAGGGTGACAGGCGAGGCAATGTGCTCCCAGAGGCGCCTGAATGGGATCTGGGCTCCCTCACTATGAAAAAAGATTTACCTTTGACCTCTCCATTCAGTATCCTAAGTCAAGTGCCCAGTAGGATGGTGGACATGCAGGAACACAGGGTCTGGCGTCGCTATGTTATCCCAGTAGGAGGAGATGTTGGGTCTTCCGATCTCTATTTTGTCCACTGCACTTGCCTGGCAGTGACCAGAGCCCTCCACACGTGCATCGCTCTCTGCCGCACCACCTGTATTTACGAGAATGGCAGTTGTCTGGCAGGTATCTGCCGACGTATGGCACCTAGTACTAGCTACAACATCCAGGGGTGGCAGCAGGACATCGGGTCTCTAGGTGCCCCAGGTGCGGGCATGGTCACTCCTGGTCAGTTCATTCCCTATATCATCCCTCTCGGCGGGACAGCAAAGGCCCAGCCATATTGCAGCATGCAGACTCGGGTAGAGAATAGTGACCAGAAGGTGTGGCATGGAGGCTCCTCTCCATGTGCAGCAGCATCCGGTGACGTGGAGATGCCCTGGCGGCCTGCTGTCTCCTTCCTTTCACTGTAGTTGAGCAGGCACAAGTCGCAGGTGGCTGGCACCACAGGTTCCCACAGTGAGTGCAGTGCCTTGTCCCGTCGTCAGCAGAGCACTAGGCTTCGTCGCAATCCTGCCAAGGAGTTCTGATTCCCATCAGGCAAGAGCATGGAGGACCTTCTCTGTCTTCAAAAGTGCGCAAAGGCTGCAGGCAGCAGACGCCTTTCACTCAAGTCCCATTTTGAGCCTGTGAGGTCCACCACAGTCTCAATGCTTTCCCTTTGCTGCAGCGCGTTGTCAGGCATTCGTTGTCACTGCGGAGGAGCTCCGCTGTACAGGATGAATGGTGAATTCAGAGTATTGGAATGGATGAATATGAGGTCAATGAATACCATGATATGTGCAGGCTTGACAATGGCATTACCAATAATGGCAAAATCAATGCATGCCATAACCTGTGCCCGCCGGACCATGCCAATACCCGTCAACATAATATCAATGTATGTCATAACCTTAACAACCGTGCCTAGACCCGCAACTAAGAGACCAATGTATCTCACAATCCAAGCACAAATGACAATACTGTTGCTAGTAAAAACAATGTTAATGTACGTTATGACTTAAGCAAGCTTAACCATGTCAATACCGGGAAGAACAAGGTCAATGTATGCTATGACAACTGTATGCACAATGATAAGGATGTTGATAGAAATTATATCAGTGACTGCCATATCATTCCTAGGACTTCCAAAGAACTCGTATCATTGCTGTTGCATTCACCCAAAGTGACCTCTCCATCAACCCAGAGTCAGAAATACGTGGTTAGACGACCCACACCCAAGCCTATCGAACACAAGGTCACAAGTGGTGTCTCTCGTAACCTAAAGACAAACACATGCCCAGGGAAAACCCTGATCGAACCCACAGATAGATAGTTGCACCACAAAGAGGTCCGATGAAATTGGCCCCATTAAAACACGTTTGGCCATGGGCTAGCGTTCCCCAAAATACCACAAAGCTAGGTACCACCTGTAGACAGAAACACTCAACCAATCAGTGCACTTCATGCACACCACGTGTAATAATCACATGGTCCTCATGCCGGACTCTGGACACATACACACTGGCCGACACTAGCTATCCCCAAGGTCGAGAGCCATCTGAGATGCTTTATTGAATGTATAATTTTTTTTTGCTTATTGTACCTTATGAACTGTATATAACAGTGGCCAAATTGTTGCACACTGAGAGACTTTACCAGACACACTATGTCGAGGATCTCCCGGCCGTAGCAGTTAATTAAACCAACTTGTTCCTGTTTTGCCAAACACCTCTCATTTTTCATTAATTTAAGGTAAACTCATATCCAAGCAACAAGGCAATGGGCCCAGGAACTCCCTAAATTGCCACCATTATCAAGCGTGGTGGGCCATGTCCCCGACCCAATTCATACCAGTATCAACATAGTTAATTGGTGGAAAGACTGTGTGGTGCTTTAGGGTCTACTTTTTCAGTGTCTAGAAGACAAGGGTGAAGAATTATAAGAGAAAGCATTAACATTGGAGCAAAAGGGCAAGATAGAGGGGTCACAAAACTTGAAAAAGGAGTAGTGTAAATATATGTACTGAGAGAATATATATTCTTTATCTTATATAATTATGTCAGGAAGGGGCATTATTGCTTCATGCCCCTGACCTGTTATCATACACAAAATGTAATTCAACTTGGGCAGGGTGCTTGCGAGGTTAAAAGGGTTGGACAACCTTGAAAACTTCCACACTATTTATCCCCACACAAACTTCCAGACTATGCATAAAACAGCATATCTGGGACGGTGTATGGTAAGCCATGGCAAAGTTGATCTGGAATTATCTGCCCTGATCATTGACAGAGAAAGTCCATGACAGCAATGAGCCACTGTATGCATGGCCCAGGCACAAACATGTATCTACATATTCCCCATCACTTTTTGTGTACGATAAAACTTAGGACAAAGGGGTATATGGAGCTGGGAGATGGAAATTAGATCTACCTTAATGCTGGATTTAGTGGAGTTTTATACAGCTCTTGTTAGAAATCTGGGCTGCGAGGTTACACTACAATCTTAAATTATTAACCCAAATTGCGTCATTTGGAGTTGTTCATTTCTAGTGTCCTGGAGCCCCAGTAGCGCAGACTCTACTAAAGGAAAAGGCACCCCTTTTAGCACTTAACTCTTGTGGCAACATTGGAGATGTTGTGAGTTTACAAATGTAGGACTTAGCTTACTCCATGTAACACTCAATAATCACAGGTTCCTTTACAAAGGAAATATACACAAAGGTCTACCTAACTACTACATCCACAATTACAAATATGTACACAATTGCACATGGAAAACCCAACTGAAAACCTCCTTGAAAGGCCTCAAGAATTACATATGTGCCCACTGAAAGAAGGTCACAGTGGTCAAATAATTTCCTAAATCTAGACAGGAACTTGTAGGTCTCAGACACCATTAACACTTTGTGCACAAGCACACACAACCCCTGCAACCACAATCCCGCCAATATACGGCTCTAGCCTACCAAATCCCAAAGGATATGCACTTAGAAAAGGCCAGACGTATTTGTTTTGTCAGAGGCTGTCACAGCTGAATCAACAATGATAAAAAATCCGTGATAGTATGAATGTACATTTATTGTGTTTTCTACTTAAATAAATAATTAGCTTTTCACTATTGAATACTAAAACTGACATTTTTCAGTAATGAGCCTTTAGTGAAAGAACATATTTCCCCTCCTACATCAGATTGTCTGGAAATCTTGCAGAACCCCATACAAAATGGGACCAACTAAACCCACATAAAAACACAAAAACTCAGGATAGAAGCTCTGTAACCTGATCTTGCTTCTCTCGTGTTGATTAATCATTTATCCTGGGAGATTTACAGTAAGGCTTTTTTCTTTCTGCACTTATGACCCTGTGGGTGCCTGCCACTGTTCCAACCAGCTCCCAGAAAACAACTAGATAGTTCAGCAGTGCTGCTGCTCTCGTGGGGCACAGTAAGTAAATATGCTAATTTTACTGAGTCAGTGCTATTGATCATGGGCTGCTCCTCTACCCCTAAAGCAATGCTTCTTCCTGAAGCCCAACAGTAAAGATGTCCTTTTTTGTCTCCTATGTTCTTTATTGAAACTTTTGAAGGGCATGTTTTTCAGGGTCTTTAGTACTGGTCACCCTGCTCTTGTGGGCCTCAGTGCAGGGACTCATCCAGATTGTGTGGCAGGCTGCATAAGCTGCATGGTTGTGCCGACTTCTCTGCCAGACTTCTCTGTGTTTGACAGTGGAGTCAGCTGCTTTCTTCCTGTCCCCGGAGCCCGCTCTGGTCTTACTCGAATGCTGGAAGAGTTGCGTGTACAAGATGCGCTTGTGGTGATGGCAGCGCCCCTTTTCTTTGCCGGACGCTTTGTACAGGCCTGGGGCTCTGCATAGATAGTGGCAATATGTTTACCAAATCCACAGCTCTAAAGGGGTAACTGAAAGGCACTGCACGGTGGTGTTCCATGACCCCAGAGGGTACCAAACAGCACAGGTGCTAACTGGTTGGGGGTCTGCCCTACACTCCTGGCGGTGCACTCTAGCTTCCAGGAGTGTTTTTGTGGGGCTACTGACCACCAACTGTACAGTTGTAAATTCCTGAAGTTTCCTTGGTGCCTGTGTACAACTTCTGCTACTGCTGCGTCCTACCCCTAAATATTAGTCGGCAGCCCTAAAAACAGTCAATCATAAATTCTTAGCTAGATAAGCTGAAGAAAGCATTTGCCATTCTCCTCTTGATTGGCTTCAATCATTTACTAATTGTACTCGCAGGTATGCTCCATTCATTTGTTTCTGAGCCTTCTGATTTAGCTACAGAAGTTAAGTATATCAGTTTCAGACATGACTTACTCTCAAATTGGATATTCAGCCTTCCTCAGTGATATCTATGCTCTTGCATTTACATCCTTAAATCTCTGAAACCTAGTTCTCGATTGCTCTCAACGGATGACATACGGATAGTGAGAGCAACCACCGTAGGTGTGACTGGATTAATGCACTGCTTTATATTTAGGAATATCCCAACAACAAATACAAAGTTTATAAAAAGTTAAAAATCAAGCAGCACAGGCTATAATGCAGTATGCAAGGTTTTTTAATGTCTCTCCACTGCTTACTAGACTTCACGGATTCCAGTTTGTAAAAAGGATTGCCTTCAAAACAGTGTGCTTCATTCATAAGTGTATACATGGATCAGCCGCTGCCTTTTTGAAAAAGTGCATCACATTTCATACTACTCAACAACTCTGCTCCTCTCTAAGACAAATACTTTACACACTTCTTGTTTGAAAAGAGCTTTACTAGCTGGAAGGTCCTTTTTGTGCTTGTTGCTAGGGAATGTAATCAGAAACTACCTTCTCTTAGATGAATTTCTCCACTCTCAATGTTTAGGAAAATACTAAAAACAGTACTTTTTGCACTTAATGGTAGTGCATGAACTTTTCCATTAATAACAGTGTTAGAGCTTTAGCACTATAGGAGCTTTGGGTATGAGCATGCACGATAAAATCGACTAGCATAACATAACAAACGTAGAACAGTAGTAGTGATGCGCGGCCTAGACCTCCCTCCTATCCAGTGCTGGTGGTCTCCTGAACTAAGGTATTATTGGTAGCGCACTCCATGGTCTTCAAATTTAACTACTCTCCCCACCAGAACTCCGAAGCACCGACCAGGGTGCAAGTGTGTGTATCAGGGCAGCTCTGAGCACGAGTTCTAGTTACCCTGACTCAGGGAAATACCCAATTACATGAGTACATAAACAAACTTTTACAGCATGAATCCGGCTCTCGATAGGAGTTTGCGAGCAAGGAAATGTTAGGGAATGTCACGTTAATGATCTCCCTACCTTGTGACAATCAAAAGTTACATTTAAGGCACATTTTCCCAAGAACAGAAATAGATTCAAACACTATAGATAAGTAGTTCCTAAGCATTTTAGAATCATGAGCCAAATTTTAGAATGACAAATGTTCACGACCCACCTAGCTGGAATGGATGAGGCTGGCAATTGTTTCAGTGTAACTATAGCATTGTGTATATGAGGCACTGTTATTGGCAGGCATCGTATTTTTCAATGAAATGACCACTAAATGTGCACAGGAATAAAGTTGTATTGATATAACTGCATAGCATACTAATGATAGTGTGTGAAAATCGGGCTTAAGTGACTACTTACCATTTGGGCACCACCAAGTAAAGTGCCTTGATTTGTTTTAAAGCTAATAAAATCTTTGTTTCCATCAGACTTCAGAATTACAAAAAAATGTGCTTCGTTTTGCTTTCCAAACTGCTGAATGTGTAGTTAATTTACGGCTATTTTCATTTTTGGAGTGTTACATAAAAATGACATCCCAAAGCCTTTCCTTTCACACACATGTACCCAGCAAAACAGTCACTTAGTTCACTTTAGTTTTCTTTCTCTGGCTGCAAAGTGAGAGTTTTTAAACACCACATACCCATGTTCAAAAAGAAGCAATTTTTCAAAAGATGTAGCCTGATATTTCACCTCTGTTTTTGTAGTGCAGCAAATGTGACAAGATAAATACAGAATTTAAAAGCATCTTTATTTATAGCTTGGACTTTTGCAACCCACCAAAAATCATGTACGACTCACAGTTTGGAAAACGGTGCTATCGATGTTACAGTTCAATTCTAAAAACGGTAACATTACCTTTTAGATGTTCAATTGAATTGCGAGTTCTTTGAAGACCAGAACCAATTTAATTTGGATTCCATCAGCAGTAGCACTACCTGTGCGTAGCAGCCAGATGAAGTCAGAAAACAGTCTTCCTTGCTCAGCCTCAACACATGTACACACACATGGGTAACTTGTGCAGTGACTTTTACCTCAGCTGCGCAGCAGTGGGCCATCATTTAAAATATGGGCACTTGGAATTGTCGCAGGCATCTATGTTGGCACAGATCTTACAGTGAGTGAGACTCTATTAGAAAGAGTGACTCACAGCTGAGGATCAAGAAAGGACACCCAAAGCGGGTTTTTATGCTTTCTTATAATGTTCATGCCGCTTGATGAACACTTTTTATTTCCATTCTTTCAAACCTACAAACATAAACTTAATACTGGTGGGTCTATTTAACCTTCTATACAAAGACAGAAGGTAATACCCTGTAGTAGTTATAAGGATAATGCCGAGCAATACCGCCTGATTTAGCATAATGCACAAATAACAATAAATAATAGTGTGAATGCAGTGTTTTATCAAAAGTATGTGGTGTTACCACCCCTCTTCTCACTGATCACAAGAAGACTTGGATTTTCCAAGGCATGATGCAGTATTCAAGTTTTTGGGCATAACAAAAACTGAGAGGAAATAAGGAAAACAATCTGAGACCCATTACCAAATCCCAGGTTCAATAGATAATGATAAATTTGGACACACATCCAATTCTTAACAAAAGAGGTAATTTGAAAAGTTGGCAACTTTTTGGGGAGGTGATGGGGACTAATGAAAAAAGAACGAGCAAAGTGGACTTTTTCGACTGTGACACGAAAAGTAGAGGACGTATTGGTGGTGATTGGAAAACAGGTACGGAAACGTAGCAAGTGATGGAGGAAAACGGAGAAAAGAAACACTGCTGGTGCTTGGAAAAGGATGGCCCTTAGTCTAAAACCAGTGGCTGAGGAAAAGAGATAGGGAGGCAAGAACAAGTAAAAATAGTCAGGGAAAGGATGGGGCATTTAGGACCCCGACAAGAGAAGCAAACAGAAGAGAAACAAAGAATGGAAGAGGAGGGAAGAGAAGTTGGGGTGGGAAGGAGTAACATCATACATAAAATCAAGGACAGGTGGGTTCAGGCTTGGAGAAGTGAAGAAAACCAAAAAAGACAGAATATTGGAGAGGGGGACAAAAGGGGTTGATAAGGTTTTCACTAAGTTTGAACCGAAAATGTTCCGAGTGCCATTTAGGTTGGAAATTTTGGAGACATTGGTTATGTGAACTGAATACTCAAATTTTACATTTAATACGTTTCATTTTCACTGGGATCATATACAATTGTTCAGAGAATGGCTCTAAAAGTTAGCAAATGGGGGAAACGTGCAATAATTGGGTTATAGCACATGTCAGAAAAGAAATACTTCAGACATTCAGCTAATAAGGAAACGGACACAAATATAAGTGCCTACAAGTTACAGTTTGGAAAATGATAAAAGCTACCACCACATTAAAAGACTAATAAGTCTCGTAGGTTATGAGTAATGCTCAGCTGTAAAAAATGTTCAGAAAATGTCAATAAAAAATGGGGAGACAAATTAGCTGCTGCAATGCCTATGTTAAAATTCAATAGGCACCCTGCCACTGATACTGCATACTGCTGGTTAGTCTACAACATAGTGTACAGGTCAAAATTATGTATATTTTGGGGGTCATCATACCTCGGTTTAGTAGTAATAGATGCTCAACTGCTCAACTGCCTTTACAGAACCAGTAATAGCCTCTTATTGTCTCTCCAGAAAAACAATACTTCATTTAATATGTGGTTCCCATTTTACATAATTAGAAGAGATATAACTTAAGGCATGTGTCTCTTTAAGATTGCAATGGAGTCTTAAAACCGTCGTGCTTAGTGGGTTTAGCACCTATTCTGAAACTAACGGGTCATAGGTCTGAATTCATGTGGGACCTTATAAGCTTCGGAGGTCTATATAATGAAACTGACGGGTTATAACAGAAAATATTAAAGCACCAAAAGACCTGCAATATCGCGAAAATGCAGCAACAATACCAGACATTCCTATCCTCCCTCATTAAACGCCAATTGTCCATGTCCACCAATTATACATCCAACACAGAAGCCTTGGTTTAAATGATGTTATGTTAACTGAGTGATGATGGAATGTAGGGTGTATGTAATTTATCGGTGGCCTGGTATGAATGGCAGTTGGAAGCAGAGGTTAGAGTGAAAGTTTACCATTTCTTAGTGGGGTGTATTAATACACTTTTATGTCATATGTAAATATGATTATACCATAGTCTGACGCAACTCTGCTAAAATACATTATACAACTCTCACAAGGATGGACGAACTAGTACATAACTTAACATATTAAGGCACAACCATTCATAAAGGGGTAATTCACATGGACAACGAGAACTGAATATAGTGTGCAGAAGATCAGGTAGAAAATGGTATATGCTGCATGGGACTGGGCCATTTTGCGATTTAAGGTGTAAGGAATATATGTGTTAGACTTGGGGGAGCACATAGAACGGACTTTGCTGTGGTTTCTTTACAACTATATGATACAAATCTCAATGTCAAAACATTGTTAAAACTACGTGGGTACAATACCCCTACCCTCTGTGTCTTCCCATAGCAGACACCTTTAGTTTACATAGCCTCACTTGCATGTACACTACATCTTCCTTATCTCTCAAGTACCTTGGCAACGTTTTATTTCTATATGGGAATCATTTGCTCCTGCACAAAGGGTAGCAGAGGAAAAGTATAGTTTCATTACTGTTATTTTTCAACAACAGAAAATGATTTTCCATTGCTATGCAGCACCTCAACGATAAGAGTGTTGATGCCACTGCTTTCATATTACACCACAAATTGATACACAAAACATAAACCAGTCTGAGTAAAAACACAAAATTGTTATGAACTAAAAAAGAATATAGATTTCATAAACAGTAAAATCTTAATTTCTACATATTTAGTATACAATAACGTTAAAATATGAGACTAAAACCAAAAATTAATAGTTTGTTAAATACAAATACTGCCTTTCAGTTTGAATGTGAAAGAAAAAGCTAAATATGTTGATAATGGTCAGCATCGGCGCTTCCTACTTTCATCAGGCGACCTGGCTGATACATTAGATCTACAAAGTATGCTTCAGGAGGACGAAGAACTATAGTCATACCAGGGGCAGAATCCTCTTGCAATTTAACTTCATTCCACGCTCTGTTGTAGTCTCCACGGATGAGGTAGGAAGCAATACCAATTCTATCTGCTAAAACCTTGAAAAGTAAAGCTCGGTGGCAGAAGATGCCCTTAGTGATGGCCCCAATCGGAATTATATTGGATTTCAATTTAAATTTTAACTCACTAATGTTTAGTTCCCAGGGAAATTCGTGTAATTTGTCCTTTTCAATGGGACCACCCATCTTATTTGCAACAAACTGTGCCAGCAGCACAACCTGATCCCTGGTATTAGGATGCTCAAGAACAGTTTTAGTAACCTCACCAATATAACTAAATAAAATTAAGTCAAAAGGGGGAAGCCATTGTTTCTTTTTGATGATGGTTTCCTGCAAAGCGTGCTCCTCTTCTTCTTTTAATTTGTCCTCTTCTTTTTTTGTTTTCCCTTTCCCTTTTCCTGCTTTTTCTTTAATGCTGCTTCTACTAAGTGAAGATGGGGAACGTCCGGATACAGAGTCTTGCCTATCCTCCGCTGGAGATGGCACCCTGATACTTGGTTTTTCCTTCACCGTTCTGCTGCCTGAAGCAGGCGACCGTACAGTGCTGTGATCTGCTTTTTCTTCTGAAGCCGGCGTATGGGGTCGCCCATGGTCAGTAGCGCTGGCATTCACCAAGAGTACTGCCCGGTGGTCGTTGACTTCTTGCTTCCTCAATTCTTCCAATGACAGGAGCTTTGCTTCAGGCTTTATGCGACCACAGTCATAAAATCCGTCATTAATAATGTTGCTTGAGGATAAGTAACCTTTATGGCTGTATTTCAAGGACAAAAAGTTATCAAACAGCTTGCTCTGAGCTCCTTCACTGAAATTATTTCTGCGGCTCACTGACAGGTTGATTTCTTGAAGAATGTCTAAGGCCCCTAGGTTGTACAACTCTACTGCAGTCAATTCATCACTTGCACAGACCATGACTGCCCAGCATGCATTTCGCCTGACTTCATGATATTTAGATTTAAGTAAGTGCACTAGTGGGCCCAGCCCACCTGCATTTCTTAACTCAGCTCTTGCCTCCGCATCACATGCAAGTGAAGCAACAACTAGTGCTGCTTTGCTCAGCACTATACTATTGGTGGCCTGAAGAGGTTTGACAATAGCCTGCATTATCCCATGACCTTGCATACTGACACGCAAAATTTCTTGGGAGGCCATGTTTATAAGGACAGTTCCACAGTGGGCAACAGCGACGTCTCTGTCATCGGACAACATTTTAACCAAGGGTTCTAGACCGCCAGCGTCCATAACAGCAGTTGCGTTGCTGGGATTGTTGATGGTCAGATTGGCCAGCGCTTGGACTGCTGATTCCCTAACGGCTCCATTCTCACTACCCAACAAGTGAACTATTAGCGGTATCCCGTCCTTTTGGAAATAGATTTTACTGGCCACATTAGCACACATGGCAGAAATTGCCTGGCAAGCAGCAACTCTCACGTCGTCGTTGTCACTTCCCAAAAGAGTAACAAGAGTTTTTTCTGCTTCTAGGTCACTCAGCATGTTTCTGTTTTCACTATTCTGAGCTGCTTTGCCAAGTGCCATAGCCGCGTTTGCCTGCACTTCAGGGATGGTTGAGGTTTCCATGAACGCAAGCAGTCTCTTCAGCCCTCCTGTTTGCTGTAGCAACAGCATGGTTTCATTGTCGTCCAGACAATGCGTTATCACAGCAAGAGCCTCCACGTGCAGATCGTTCAAATCGTTCGTTTCCAAGATCTGCAGGATTTGCGGTAGGGCTTGACTTTGTTTCAGAACTGACCTTGCTTCTACATCATTGCTTAAAGTGGCCAGTGTTTTTAGTGCCAGTACCTGGATTACCGGGTATTCCGACTTCAGAAGTTCCAGTAAAGGAGGAATTCCCTGCAGTTGACATAGTGCAGCACGGCTCTGAAAGTCCTGCACTAGCTGGTAGATACATTCAACAGAGTTCTTCTGAACATCGGGGTCGGGGCTGCCTAGCAGGCGGACTAGCGGTTCAAGGCCATTGTGCTCCAGGATTTTGGCTTTGCTGGTGAAATCAACCGACAAGAAAGCGAGGCACAGGCTGGCAAACTCGTGGATGACCGTCTCCTCTTCTGGTGCCAGGCGGGCGATGAGCACAGGGAAGACCTCCATGGCGCGCAGGCGCTGGCTGGCGTCAGGGTGCTCTGCCAGGGTCCCCAGGGCCGTAGTGGCGTTGCGCCGCACGATCTTGTCCTCGTGAGCCATGAGGCTAAGCAGAGGCGTCAGAGCCCCCAGCTCCAACAGCAGAAGTTTATTATCGTCCCCCTTCTTGGCGAATTTATACAGCGATTCGCAGGCTTTACCTAGGATGTCTTCCTCGGGAGACTGAAGCATTAACACCACCGTGGGCACTTGTTTACTTTCGATAGCCAATGGGTCGAAGACATCCTTGGGTGGGGGCTCGGGTTCCTTCTTCACCTTTTTCCCCATGGCGCCGTTCGCACTTGCCTCTCTACCCTGCTTCCTCTTGTCTTCTCCCCGGCTTTCTTTCGCTCTACTCAGCCGCAGCTGACAGCTGCACGTTGCTGTTTGGTGGGTTGCTAGGAGACGGCCTAGCACACTACTTCCTGTTCGCGCACGTTCCAAGTAGTTGCTATGTCCGACTTCCGGTTTTGTACCATGGATTAAAGCGCATGCGTGCAATTTCTGCGCTTTAGTTGCAGTTTTCTTTAGGGGCAGGGGAAGAGTTAGTACATAGATTGCTGCTCGATCATGGTAAATGTCACTAGATGAATTAATATTCACTTTTGGGTTGTGTAAATAATAGTACTATGTGGAATCATTACATTAAAGTCTTAACATTAATTTATCATGCTTGGGCAAAGTATTCATCGGTAAATATAAATAATATAACTCACGGCTTGATTTCTTTATAACACAGAGAACATATTCATTCAAGAATATATTTAGGGTGAAAACTCGTGTGAAATAACACTGCACATGAACGCAAAGCACACCTGGCCAGTACTTTATATACTTGGAGTGTACTCTTATGTAAATACGAATAAAACAAGTGGGAACATCAACAAAATCCTCGCACAATTTTTCCCACTTAAAGGTAAACTTAAAGCAACAAATACAAGGCCATATCATATACAAAGAGTTTATAAAGTAAAGAGAGGCAGAATCCACTGAGAGAGCACAAGTTTGAAAAAAATGTATAAGTACGCCATATTTACAAGCACGTAGTTAGTTTAAACATGTTTTGCACACGAGTGTTTTATATTCAGTAGTGAAATGTATAGAATGTTAAGTAGAGTAACTATAATTATAACGGTGTGAGATTAAGGTAGAAATGTTGGAATATATGTGAAAACCTCATGTTCTCATGTTAAAAGAATCATGTCCGAATTAAATGTAACTTTGAAAATCCAGTATTATGTGTAGGCCTTAGGGCAATTCACAGCAACCCTGAACGTGCTGCTAAATTAATGTGAGATAAGGTTGACATGGTTCTTCCAAATGTACTATTGAACTTAGGGTTAAAAGTATATGCTTTATAGATGTGTTATTTTAGAAACGTATGCTAGTTAAGAATGTTTGCTGTTTAAATCAAGTTAACGTTTTAAGAGTGCAGGGACCTGCTGCATGTAAATCAAGTAGGCCAGAGCCGATAATGTCATGTAGTTTAAATTGTCATGTGCTCGTTAGGGAAGAGGTCGAGAGGTGTCCAGCACAGAGCTTTGAGAGTGTTTTATGACTAAAGATATGGTGGAGTCTGGAATTTGAGGCCCACTGCAGGATGAGCTGTATGCAGGTGCGAGGGTCCTAATCAGCTCGAATGAAAGGGACTTTGTTCAGTGGCGCCTTGCGCAGGCCTGTAGGAGTTTCCAGGAATTTCAGGGGGTATCAGCGCACTGAAGAAGAAGCCTGGGAACCAAGGTCAACTATAACGAGGGTCTTCAAGAGTACCATCATGGAGTTTACCGCGCAAAGATGTACCACGTGAGGGGCGTCCCAAGGGGCGTTCCTATCAGAAATGTGATTTGGTATTAGGGAAAGAGACCCGGGAGGAGAGCAGAGCAGATGATTTTGGGAGCCTAAGGAAGCGGATGGGTAGGCAGATAGGCTGATCAGGAGAGACCCATTATCAGAGAAGAGACAAAGAGAAGTGCGTGATCTTCTTAGGAAGTCACCACGGCTGACACCTAGAGGGTTAAGATCTTGCTAAGTAGGGATGTCATTTAAAATAGTGTAGGGACAGACTAACCTAAATTTTCTTTTCTGTAATGACTTTGAGATTGCAACTTATATCTATTTTGACAACCCTTATGGTTTTTGAGCTTGTACTTATTATTTTGTTCTTCAGACTTAGATTATTCAAGAAGTTCATGTTTATAGTGATACCAATTTACCTTTTGAATCTCATTTTGAGAAGTTTGTATCTTCAGTTATCTTTGACTTTATATTAAAACTTTAAAACTTAAATTTGGTCAGTGGTCATTTAGAGTGGTGTAAGTTCTTAAATTGATTGACTTATTGCGAGATTACCTTTTACTCAAAGACAGGTACCAACGATTCAGTCGACATAGTTTGGGATTTGGTAAGATAATTAGTAACCAGTAATCCCGCGTTAGCAGTTGGTAGCAGAGGATGGTTATCTTCTTGAGGAAGGTAATCTAGAGAGGTTAGTTTACCCCAAGGCCCGAGACGTCGAGAGACGAGCAGCGGAAGAATCGTGTGCCGAAAGGTGCAGACGGTGCGAGAAAAGCAGCAGTATCGGAGAGTGAGTATAAAAAGGGTCATGCGTGAACAGATTGCGGTGTTTTGTGTTGTATTTGTATTGTAATGTCTTGCGGAGTTGAATGCCTGTAGTGTGAATGAGAGAAGGTTGTGAGCGCGCGCAACCTGGTAAACTGGTAACCTGGTAAACGGGTGAACTAGTGAAATCTTAAGTTCAGGCCAGAGCTTAAGTGGTTTTGGGTGTATCGAACATCCAGGGTAGTTGTCGACCATAGTACGGAGGTCACGAGGTACCATTGACCGCCGTGGATCCAAGATAGGGGGAGTGTAAGAGTGAATGTATGAGTAACGGACGCTGGTCGAAAGTTACTGCGTGTGAGTAACCTATCGGAGAAGGCGATTGTCTGGAAGTAAACGGAAAGACATCTTGCCAAGTTAAGGTGACAACTACAGAAAGACTGTGGGCGTACAGTCAAGAAAGGTGATCGCTTGGACGGAAGTAATAATTTTTCAGAGTATGAATGGGATGCGTGCATGACCGAGGAGACGAGCTGAGAAAGGAGGGGAACTGCTGCGAAGGGGGACGGGTGACGTCGGCTAGAGCCGCGCTGTGATTGAGCGGTTGGTGTGACGTTAGCTAGAGCCGCGCTCTGGTTGGGCGGCTAGCGTGACGTCGGAGGAAAGTCGCGTACGGATAGGCCAGTTAGTGAGAACGGCGCTGAGATTGGTGGAGTGTCATCAGGAAGTAAACAAACGCGGAGAAAAGAGAAATCATGAAGTGTTTTAAGTGTTTGAAAGGGATTTTTAAACGTAAACGAAGTGAACATTATTACGGGGAAGAGGCTCCCCCAGAGGGTACGCCAGCTCATTATATGGCAACGAATGTTGGGCTGCATACCATACTATGGATTGGGGCTTGGAATAAGCTTACGGGAGGAAATGAGGAAATGCAGTTCCCGAAGTATGGAACGTTTAAGTTAGAGGTGTTACATCGGCTAAAGGCAACCATGTCCTCATTGAAACCCTCGCCCAGACCAACACAGTTTGAGGCTCTTAATGCATGGATTAAGGCTGCACACGACCGAAATTTGAACAGGCGTCAACAAAGACTGACGCGATCGGTAAGGGCAGTGCGAGATTCCAAATGGGATGAGGAGGAAAAGCGTTGGAGGGTACAGACTATTGAGGTGGAGAAAATGTATCCGATGAGGGAGGTGTCAGGAGGAGGAAATCTCATGGAAGAAGACGAGGAAAGCGAGTCGGAGGACAATCTAATAAACAGATTGTTAATGGATAGACCACCTCCGAGAGTGGGGTTAATAGAAGATAGAGGGCTCGCAAGGGAAGATGGAAATGACATAGAGGGATATACACCACTCCCTATATCGGAATGGACACCTATCAAAGGCGGAGAAACACCTCCAAACAACACTGTACAGAGTGTAGTGGGAAGGTTTGTGGTGCAGAAAACGCCAACCACAGAAAGGGTTGAGTCTGTGGGATTGCCAGACGCTCTTCAAGTGCCTGTTACCATAGGACCCATAGTTTCGATCTATAACTCTGAGAGAGATAGAGGGGAACAACAAAGGCAATTGGATAGGGAAAGGATTGAGATGGAAAGGAGGAATAATGTGACAAATGCATGGAAACAATTGCCAGGTTCGGTAACATGGAACACCCCATTAGACACAACTGTCGGTCCCAATTCAGAACAGGGAGGTCCGAGAGGACCAATGGATCTAAGGGGACCACGGCCAAGATCTTTTTCAGAGTTAAGAGCTGATTTGAGGGAATGGGACGGGTCCATAGTATCCCCGAGTAACAGGACAAGGACGGAACCAGAGTGGGATACCAGGGGCAATGGGACAGTATCTCATTGTGGGGCCAGCGAGAGTAGTCAGGGCCGGGAAGGCCAAAGTCAGGAGAATAGAGGGGAGGCATGTCCTACAAATCAGAGAGAACAGCCGGAACAAAATACTAGGATTGTAGAGTGTGAGGAAATGTCCCGTCTCTGGGAGAAAGGGGGAGATGAAATGGTACGGGCTTTTCAGAATAGGTTTAGGTGCCTTCATCATACACTCGGGGAAGATGTCCAACATTGGAGGAAGGAGAATAGTGACAGGTCCCGCCATGCTTCGAGTAACCAAGAATCACAGGGAAACAGTGAAGAGAGGGGGAGCAATGGGATGCCTTACTATGCACCTGGAGAAAACAGGCAGATCGGGGAAGGCGGAAAAATGAGAAACAAGGAAGTATTTCATCATCCACCCCGGGAAGATGGAAAGGCATGGGACCTAGAGAGATGGGAACAGGGGAGGACTCCCTTTAACTCACCAGTGCCTAGGCGCAGGGCTAGGAGCTGGGACGGGAGGGAGGCAGAAGGTACTTCTGGACCAGAGGTGCTGAAAGCTGCGATAAAGGTTAAAAGGCTTGATGTCTCCAGCCTAAAATCCGATCTTGACGAGATTATAGAAGGAACGGTGCCTTTAGAAAGGATCGATTTGTACGAACAAGATGAGTTGCTGTTCATAGCGAAGGATACTACCAGGAGAGCTAGAGCATTCCACGAGAAACTGTCTAATTTGGCCGACAGATATGCTGTAGATTTATCTAGGACAAGGGCACTACAGAGTAACCATAGGTTACAATACTCAGATCAAGATCTAGATGAGAAAAGGACTACTGGATTGAAAACTCACATAAGGGAGTTGATAGCTGGGATACGAGTGTGGAGAGATCTGGATAAATGGGAAGAAAGGTGGTCGAAAAAGGGCACGGTTAGGCGAAGTACAAATGTGATGACCCCTGAGGGAAGGGTAATGCAGATGGAGGCATTCCCTTTGCGAGAAATATCAAATGGAAATTATGTACATGTGCCCTGGAGTAGAGGAGACTTAGCCGCATTTACCAACTCATTTCCGAAGTTGCGGGACAATCCAGTAGAGTGGTATAAGCAGGTAGAGAGGTTTGTTAAAATTTCGAAGGTATTGTGGATTGATTTGAACACGTTGTTTGACATCGTGGTCCCATCTGATCTGTGGACCCCTTGTAAGACTAGTGTCGAATGGCCAAATGCTGAACCATTGAGGGATGCTCGGACTAATGGACCGTCTGAGATTGTCATGCGAAAGTATGAAAGGGTAATAGCATGGCTGAAAGATAAGGTACCGCCACAGGACATAGATTGGGTAAAAATAGACCGAACAAGGCAGGAACCCAAGGAGACAGTTCACGAGTTTTATGAAAGATTATTGAAAACATTCAAGCAATACAGTGGACTAGATGTAATGGATCCCAAAGATATAGGGCAGTTTGTGTCAAAGTTTGTCTTGGGGTTGAGACCTGATATTTGTTTGATGATACAGCAACATTTAATCTGTTGGCAGAACAAACCACTAGATGAGATTTTACGATATGCGAGGTACTGCAGTGACGAGATAGATTCTAAAGCCAAGAATCTAAAGGAGAAATTGATGGTGGTGCAAATGCAGTCCGCTGGGAAGGGTGGCCAGCAGAAGCAGGGGATGGGACGAAAACCAAATGGTCAGAGCAAAGATAATGAAGAAGGGCAGAGACCTAGGATAGACTTTGCCACTTTAAAGAAAACGACAAAGTGTCATCAGTGTCACCAGGTGGGGCATTGGCGACGCGAGTGTCCCTTTAACCCTGAAAATGGAGAGCTAGAAGTAGAAGAGCAGGTCCAAGAAGACCCAGTGCAAAAGGTGACAGTTCCGAGCAGTAAGGTGGCCAAAGGGGGGACTTCGGCTCCACGGGCCCAATTCCCACAGCCACCGAAGATAGCAGCTGGAGGAAAGGTCTTTAAACAAATGCCTCTGTTTATCGAGGAAGAAAAATGTTATTACATTGATCCATTGACAGGACAACGGGTGAGCAGTGAAGAGGACTGTACCCTCGGGGCAGTTCTAGAAGTGGATCAGAGAGGGCCATTTGTTGAGGCAGAAGTGGCAGGGTGTCCCACTACGTTCTTAGTGGACACTGGGGCTACTCGTTCGACTCTGAGATCAGCGGTAGTTCCAGACTTGCCAATGTCAGGGGAAACAATTCAAGTGGTAGGAGTCGCAAATAAAAGAATGACTAGTCCCTTGACAGAACCAGTGTCTGTGAAAATTGGAAACCACATGAACGAACATCAGTTTGTGGTTTGTGACTCGAGTCCGGTATGTCTGTTAGGAAGGGATTTGTTGTGCAAATTGAACTGCACCATATACTGCACCCCGCAAGGAGTGGAGGTACAGACTACCGACGAAGATGCTACTTTTAAGGTGGCCAATTCCAAATCTTGTGTAGAACTATATCCTACTCTGACAATAGAAGATCTTCCCCAAGACCTACGAGATGCAGTGGCGTCAGAGGTATGGGATTTCACAGGAGAAGAAATAGGATTGATTAAGGGGGTAGAGCCGGTAAAAATATTGGTAAAACCAAATGTTGAGTTTCCGAGAACGCCTCAGTACAAATTGTCCCAGGAAACGATTGCGGGAATAAAACCTGTGATCGAGTCAATGATACAGCAGGGAATACTGAAAGAAATCGTGGGTAGTCCTTGTAACTCCCCGATTATGGGTTTGCAGAAACCTAGTGGGAAATTCAGGATAGTACAGGATTTACGAAAGATTAACAACATAGTCGTTTCATGTTGTCCCGTGGTACCGAATCCATCAGTGATATTGTTCCAAATACCATGTCAAGCAGAATGGTTCACAGTGATAGATCTTTGTCAGGCTTTCTTTTCAATCCCATTGGATGAAGAGAGCAGGTATCTTTTTGCTTTTAAAATGGAAGATCGCGTTTTAACATGGTGTCGAATCCCACAAGGATTCACAGATAGCCCATCCATCTTTAATCAGTTGCTGAAGAAGAATCTTGAGAATCTAGTACTGCCACAGAACTCGGTTCTGGTACAGTACATAGATGACCTACTTGTTGCGTCAGAAACAGAGGAAGCTTGTAAAGCAGACTCAATTGCCTTACTGAACCATTTAGCTGAAAATGGACATAAGGTATCTCCGAGCAAGTTGCAGTATTGTTTGACAGAAGTATAGTATCTAGGGCATAGGTTAGAAAAAGGGAAACGTAAGGTGTCCCCAGAGAGGATTGAGGCGATAATGAAAATGAATGCGCCTACAACACAGAGAGAAGTTAGAATGTTCCTAGGAATGGTGGGTTACTGCCGACAGTGGATAGTTAACTTCTCACTGAAAGCAAAGCCCTTACAGAAACTGACGCACAAGGAGGTGAGTGATCCGGTACCATGGGATGAAGAATGTCTGGTGGCGTTTTTACAGCTGAGAGACGATTTGTGTCGTGCCCCAGCTTTGGGAATGCCCGATTACGAGAAGTCATTTTCACTGTATTGCTGTGAGAGAGAGGGATGTGCTTTGTCAGTCTTGGCACAGACCCACGGTAATGCCCGTAGACCAGTTGCATATTTTTCGGCTACATTAGATCCAGTAGCCGCAGCGTTGCCCGGATGTCTCAAATCCGTTGCTGCAACGGGTGTCAGCATTGAAAGGAGCGAGAGTATTGTGATGGGACATCCAGTAGTGGTGTATGTACCACATTCAGTTGAATTGCTAATGACCAGGACGAAGACGCAGCATCTGACCAATAGTAGGCTCACGCGCTACGAGCAAGTTATACTTGCCGCAGAGAACGTGACTCTCAGGAGATGCTCTGTCTTGAATCCTGCTACTTTGATGCCATTACCTACTGTAATAGAAGGCGAAGGATGTGAAGACCACGATTGCCTTGATGTGACTGAACTATGCACGAAACCCAGACCAGATATTGTGGATGAGCCATTGTCAGACCCCGATGAAATTTATTTTGTTGATGGCTCATGTTTAAGAGACGATACTGGTCGGTTGAGAGCAGCTTATGCTGTTTGTACCATTACTGGAGTTGTGGAAGCCGCTTGCCTGGAAGGAGTACATTCCGCACAGGTAGCAGAGATTATTGCCCTAACTCGTGCCTGCATAGCAGGAAATGGAAAGAGAGTCACCATCTACACGGACAGCCAATATGGTTTCGGTGTGGTTCATGATTTCGGGCAGTTGTGGTCTCAGAGGGGTTACATGACCTCCTCTGGTTCGCCCATTCGAAATGGAGAATTTGTGCGATTGCTGATAGAAGCATTACAAGGTCCTGTTGACATCGCAGTAGTGAAGTGTGTAGCTCATACTAAGAATACAGATTTTGTGTCACAAGGTAATAGATATGCTGATGAAGTCGCACGCTATTGTGCGGAACAAAGTTATTCTTTCTCAAAGGTGGAAATAGAAGGTGCAGAAGAAAAGACTGAATTAAGTATGATGTTAGAAACTGTAGACACTTGGGAGGATTTAAGAATAATGCAGGAGAACGCACCTGAAACAGAGAAAAAGGCATGGGAAATAGCAGGTTGTGTGCGAAGTGAAATGGATTTTTGGGTTTCAGCAGATGGGAGAGCTGTGTTACCTGAAGAATTAGCTAATCCCATGGCGAGAAAAATACATGGTCCAGTACATCTAGGAAGGGATGCTATGATGAGAGTTTTTAGGCAGACTTGGTATTGCCCGAAATTCAGAATAGCAGCAGAATCAGTATGTAAGCGATGTGTTACTTGCCAACAGCTGAACGTAGGCAAACGAACACCAGTCACACTGAGTCACATTGGGAGGTCGGGGGGGCCTTTCAATAGAATGCAACTAGATTTCATCGAAATGCCAAGAGTCAATCGCCTTCGGTATGTGTTGGTGATTGTATGCGTATTTTCCAGATGGGTTGAAGCGTACCCTACACGTAGGTGCGATACACTCACAGTGGCTAAATTGTTGCTCAGGGAGTTGATACCGCGCTTCGGGGTGCCTGCCTCTTTGGAATCTGACAGAGGAAAACATTTTAACAGCGAAATAGTGAAGATGTTGTGCTCCACACTGAATATCGATCAAAAGCTGCATTGTAGTTATCGACCAGAAGCTTCAGGAATTGTGGAACAAGTGAATGGCACTTTGAAGAATAGATTGGCTAAAGTAGTGGCATCCACATCCTTGAGTTGGCCAGATGCTCTTCCTTTAGTGCTCATGAGCATGCGCAGCACACCTGATAGGAGGACAGGTCTCTCTCCCCACGAGATCCTGATGGGGAGGGCCATGAGACTTCCTACAGTTCCAACTACTGCTCTATTGAATATTACAGATGATCTGATCTTGGATTATTGTAAAGGACTGTCTGACGCCATCCATTCTGTGTCCCTTCAGGTGCATGCAGTTGAAGTTCCAGCAGCGAGGAACCTGTGTCATGACCTGAACCCAGGGGACTGGGTCTTAGTTAAAAAACACGTCCGGAAGAACTGCCTAGATGTTCGCTGGCGTGGGCCCTTTCAGGTAATCCTGATAACGAACACCGCGGTGAAGTGCGGGGGGCTGCCAAATTGGATCCATGCTTCCCATACTCGCAGAGTTCCAGCACCTCTAGAAGGAACAGCTCCCATCCCAGACGAAAGCCCGGAAGTGGAAGAAGAGTCGCAAGAAGGGATAGAGGCGGCTGAGGGGGTGTCAGAAGAAGTTGGGAACGCAACGGATTCAGAAGAAGAGCAAAGGCAGGACGGCAGTGAGACAGAAGACACAACTGAAGGAGAGAGCAGAAGTGAATACGACTCAGACTCAGATCCGTATCGGAGCGACCAAGAACCAAGTGGGAGGACAAGGAATAGGAGAATAAGGCTTGGAGCTGCCACTTGGCCAACTAGGAGAAGAAGGCTAAGTTTGAGGTCGGCCCAGGAAGAAACGCTTACTCCTATATCCGAAGACTCAGATCCAGAAGGAGATATCCAGGATCAAGCCGAGGAGGGTCTTAGAAGATCAAGGAGGGTGCGAGTGCCTAGTAGAAGATACTCTACTCCCGACTGGACCTACCTCGTTGCAGATGTCTGGGAGACACAGAACAGGGAGGATCAGGGAAGTGGAACTGATCAGAACTGACCCGATCATCACAGTGCAAATAAGGTTTCTACTACCAGGAGCGGAGACCGAAAGGTTGCTGACACTCAACATCGTTCATCCTGCTCTCCTGAGTGGAATAAGAAAATTGATTTTAGAGACAGTTGAGTTTCCAGTTTGCTGTTCACGATATCCAATATTGGAGGGAACTCTTCTTCGTTTGGAAATGCTTGAGCGAGTAGTAGAAATGCTAGGAGCGCTTATTGTTGTGGATTAATACCATATTGTGAATGTCTTCAAAGGGGCGCAGAACTGGAAAGGTGAAGAAAGTGATCTTGATTAGAACGGACCCCTTTGTAATTGTGGATGTAGAACTGATAGTACCAGGAGTGGAAATTGAAAAAACGCTAACTCTCAATTTTGTCCGTCCACTTGTCTTGAGCGAAATAAGGAGAATAATCCTAGAAAAAGTTGACTTTCCATGGTGTGGCACGAACTGCCCAGAACCTGAGGGAATGATACTTCGGATGGACATTTATGAAGACGTAGTATCACTCCTTGAGTCATACATAACTTCAGACGAAAATAAGACTTTTGAAAAGAAATTGTAAATTTGTTGCAAGATAACCTAGCGCCGAGTGGAAGAAGAAAAAAAAAATGGTAGGGGTTTCCTTTTAGCGGATGGAGAAGGGCTAGGGTTGTCTATTTCTACTGGACTTTGAATTGTTTTGCGGAAACAAATTGTCAAGCTTCCAAGTGTTCAAAGAAAGACATTGCAAGAGAGAAAGACTTTGTTTGAAAAGAAGAGGAAGTGAATGCTGGAAGAAAGTAAAAAACTACACTGTTTGAGAACATGGAGGCTGGCAACCCGAACCGCAGGGCAAAATGTATAGCTGTTACACTTTTAGGAGTAGTGGTTTCTCTTATAATTTTAGTGATAACTGTTTCATTCCTAGTGGGACACGAGGGGGATGAAACCGCAGTCAAGGAGGATACGGGAGTGTCAACACCGAAAACTACCATTATTAAAGAGAAGGGAAACATCAATGAGAAAGACAAAGCATTGTTAGATGCAGAAATAAAAAGGCTTCACACCGACGAGTCACAGGGAAATTACAAGTCAAATGCTTATGCTAAATTGCTTTATGAATATGTTGATGCCATGGAAGTAAAGGATTGTTACGTTTGTATGCAATTACCAGCTTCAGTGGAGGAGGGTATCAGATACCATCATCTTCCGTTGACATATGGAATAACGTGCAGTTTATTGTTGAGCATGTTTTATGGACGAGAAGGATTCGAGTATTATTTCTCGAATTTCGACTCGACATTGCCAGAGGTTCCGAATTTCAAGCATTTGAACAAATGGGACTACTACAAAAGCGAAGACAGACTACACAAATGGTTTATTCCATGGAAAACGTTAGATACTTCACATGCTCGAAGGAACAATCTGACTTGTCAAATATCAGAAGTTGAGAAAAAGTTTATAGCACAGGTAGATACTAGATATAGGAGGCAGAAGATTTTGAAGGCATCAGGACAATGGGAAACAGATTGGACCAAGGAGGAAAGGGCACATCAAAGAAAGGGTAGTATTGGTCCAATTGCTTTGGATAAGGAGAAAAGGGGGAAACTGTGTATTCACAGGAGTCACTCCTATTATGAGAACTTTTATGTAGGTCAAGTCAATTGTGAGCATGCCTTTCAACTGGAGTATTACTCTAAGAACTTTTTGAAAGGGATGCAAGCAATACCAAATGTATATTTTGTATGTGGAAGAAATGCCTATGTGAAGTTACCAGATAATTGGTATGGATCATGCTATCTGGCTGTTGTCTTTCCTAAAATATATCATGTTGAGAATTTAGACACGCCTAAGAAGGAAATATCAACTAGATGGAAACGAGGGCTGGGTGCAGCAGAGGTAGTTGGAGATGTACTAGGTGCTGCATTCCCTTTCTTAGGATTGATAATGAATGACATTAAGATCAGGAGGTTAGCTACAGTCGTAGATAGGCTATCTGCCAGTACTGCAAGATCCTTGATGCTGATAGAAGGGGAGATGCAATCGATTAGGGCAATGGTTCTTCAGAACCGACTTGCTTTAGACGTTCTGTTAGCAAAAGAGGGAGGAGTCTGTAAGGCTTTGAAGGTCCAGGAATGCTGTACTTACATTCCAGACAATTCAAAACCTCTAGAGAAGTATATACAAAACATCACTGCCATACACTACGAAATTGAGGACCTGGCAAAGGTAAATGTGTGGGAAAAAGTAGGTCATGGAATGGGTAAAGTTGGAAGTTGGTTTGCCAACTTAGGAAAGGGTATCGTTTGGTACATACTGAAACCCATCATCATAATAGTGATTTGTGTAATCACTTTGTGGGGATTGGTGCGTTTGTATCAATGTTATAAAGCAAATAGGTTGCAGAGAACTATGAGGAAACAGGAGGAAGAGTTGACAGCAATGCAGGATTCTCAATACAAGAGTCTGAAAGCATTGGAGAGTATGAAAAGAGGTGGCACAACCATGACTTCACTTTGAAGGGTTCTACATTTTTAGTGTCTTTGTGATGATGACCCCTGAAGGTCATCAAAGGGGGGACTGAGAGAGCACAAGTTTGAAAAAAATGTATAAGTACGCCATATTTACAAGCACGTAGTTAGTTTAAACATGTTTTGCACACGAGTGTTTTATATTCAGTAGTGAAATGTATAGAATGTTAAGTAGAGTAACTATAATTATAACGGTGTGAGATTAAGGTAGAAATGTTGGAATATATGTGAAAACCTCATGTTCTCATGTTAAAAGAATCATGTCCGAATTAAATGTAACTTTGAAAATCCAGTATTATGTGTAGGCCTTAGGGCAATTCACAGCAACCCTGAACGTGCTGCTAAATTAATGTGAGATAAGGTTGACATGGTTCTTCCAAATGTACTATTGAACTTAGGGTTAAAAGTATATGCTTTATAGATGTGTTATTTTAGAAACGTATGCTAGTTAAGAATGTTTGCTGTTTAAATCAAGTTAACGTTTTAAGAGTGCAGGGACCTGCTGCATGTAAATCAAGTAGGCCAGAGCCGATAATGTCATGTAGTTTAAATTGTCATGTGCTCGTTAGGGAAGAGGTCGAGAGGTGTCCAGCACAGAGCTTTGAGAGTGTTTTATGACTAAAGATATGGTGGAGTCTGGAATTTGAGGCCCACTGCAGGATGAGCTGTATGCAGGTGCGAGGGTCCTAATCAGCTCGAATAAAAGGGACTTTGTTCAGTGGCGCCTTGCGCAGGCCTGTAGGAGTTTCCAGGAATTTCAGGGGGTATCAGCGCACTGAAGAAGAAGCCTGGGAACCAAGGTCAACTATAACGAGGGTCTTCAAGAGTACCATCATGGAGTTTACCGCGCAAAGATGTACCACGTGAGGGGCGTCCCAAGGGGCGTTCCTATCAGAAATGTGATTTGGTATTAGGGAAAGAGACCCGGGAGGAGAGCAGAGCAGATGATTTTGGGAGCCTAAGGAAGCGGATGGGTAGGCAGATAGGCTGATCAGGAGAGACCCATTATCAGAGAAGAGACAAAGAGAAGTGCGTGATCTTCTTAGGAAGTCACCACGGCTGACACCTAGAGGGTTAAGATCTTGCTAAGTAGGGATGTCATTTAAAATAGTGTAGGGACAGACTAACCTAAATTTTCTTTTCTGTAATGACTTTGAGATTGCAACTTATATCTATTTTGACAACCCTTATGGTTTTTGAGCTTGTACTTATTATTTTGTTCTTCAGACTTAGATTATTCAAGAAGTTCATGTTTATAGTGATACCAATTTACCTTTTGAATCTCATTTTGAGAAGTTTGTATCTTCAGTTATCTTTGACTTTATATTAAAACTTTAAAACTTAAATTTGGTCAGTGGTCATTTAGAGTGGTGTAAGTTCTTAAATTGATTGACTTATTGCGAGATTACCTTTTACTCAAAGACAGGTACCAACGATTCAGTCGACATAGTTTGGGATTTGGTAAGATAATTAGTAACCAGTAATCCCGCGTTAGCACCACATTGAAAAAGATTGCAGAGGAGTTTGCACAAAATCCCATTCAAGTATCAACCCCTGGTCTCGCTAGAATGTCAAAATTTAACAGATTCTTTGAAAAACCTGCCACGCCTAACCACCTTTTATTTATTTATTTTATTTATTTATTTACTTCTACATCGATGTCCATTTCTCTTTAAATTAGGTTATGTATAAGGGAATGATGATTCGTATAGGCTCAACGTGTTAAATGTATTTAAGTGCAGGAACTGTGAGGGGCAAGGTTCTGGCTAGGATATATTAAAGTTCAGTATTATGTGGTAGTTAAGGAGCGGGCCAACGACGTGGGCTTTTTATGGAATGTACGTTTTCTCTAGTTGTGCTCCTTTTTTTGTGACCACACAGGGTTTTGTGGAAGGTATCCTTGTTTTATTCTGGAATTTTGTTTATTAAGTAAATGTGAAGGACCTCTGTCCGGCTGGACATGTCATTCTAAAATATAGAACTGATTCCGTCTATATTTACCGACGAGGAACCTGGCACTTATTTTATTACAAATTAAACACTGGTCCCCAGTAAAGAAGTGTTAGACCTGGCACCATTGGCGTGAGTCTCCCTTCCATTTTTTGCTGTTGCCTCGTGTTTTTGCTGGCTATAGATGCTTTGGGCACTGTGCCACTGTATTCAGTGCCACAGTGCAAGTGCTCCCTATGGTAAATTGATGTATGGATTAGTGACTCCGTGATTGGCCAGTTTGGTTTATGTGTCAGACCCTAGTACAGTGCACTGAGTGTGCCCAGGGCTTGTAATTCAAATGATGCTGGGGGCTTGCAGCACTGCTTGTGCCACCCACAGAAGCAGACTGTAAAGTGTGTCTCAGGCCTGCCATTGCAGAGCCTGTGTGCAGTCTGGTACTGCCATGTTGAATGGCAAGTGCACCCACTTGCCAGCCCCTAAACCTTCCCTTTCCTGCATATTAGTCACCCTTATGGTAGGCACAAGGGCAGGGTGCATTGTAGGTAAAAGGTAGGACATACCCTGATGTGTGTGGCATGTCCTGATAGTGAATTACAGCCATGTTCGTTTTTCAATATTGCAAGGCTACCTGTTCCCCATAGGCCAGAATGGGCAGTTTGATTATAACATCTTATAATCCTAACAGACTCAGGGAACTATGTAGAAATTTGAGTTTGGTATGCCTGAGCTCACAATGATAAAATACATCTTTTAGTGACGTTGGTTTTAACATTCTGTGTTTGAAAATACCACTTTTAGAAAG
Source organism: Lissotriton helveticus (assembly GCF_964261635.1). NCBI lineage: Eukaryota > Metazoa > Chordata > Amphibia > Caudata > Salamandridae > Lissotriton > Lissotriton helveticus. The sequence goes on from NC_136059.1 coordinate 279,738,970, forward strand.
TAGGTATTTTCTTGTCGAACTATCTGAGCCTGCCTTTGCTAGGTTGTGTATCCTTGTCTGGAGTTTGAGTGACAAGGGCTGGGGGATTCCAGGAGACAGCGTGAGTCAGCACAGAGCTGAATAGAGCTATCTGCATGCAGTTGGGTGGGAGCAGTTACACCTGGGACCTGAATACGGCTGTGTCTGCCTTCCACAATGCTGGCTCCACCTCCGTGGTGCGTCTGATGTCCCTGGCCCACACTGTCAAAGGAAAGAAGGAGTCTTGTCAACAAAGTACTCCAGGACTGCACAGAACTGGTATGGACTGGGTACAGGACCCTCTGCCTTCAGAGGACAAAGGATTTGCTAGTATCAATATGGGAACAGAAACCCCAGAACTTTAGATCACCTTTGGGAAACAAGAAGAACCTTTGCTGTGAAGAGGGACCAGAGAGAAACCGAAGGAGGAGACTATCCCTAAGCTGAGTGCTGTTTGGGGGATTGGCCTGCATTGGTTGCCTGACTGCCAAAGAAAGGAGAAAGGAACTTTGTGCTATTTTCATCAACTTGTAAAGGATCTCCAAAGGCTTGGAAATTGAGCTTGTCTCCTGCTGAAGTCTCAGGGATAACAGACTTTACCAACCAGCTCCCCTGAGTTCTTTTGAAGTGCCTGCTGTTGTGCTGGGCCTTCTGAGGGACCGCCTATGGCAAGGAGCTGGAAGAGCGACTCACGAAGAAGTGTGACGCCGCCACAGCCACTGTCGTTGGCATCTGAAGAAGGGTGTTGCCGCTGTTGCATCGCAGAATCGCCTCGCATCGCTGGTGAAGAGTGTTGCCATTGCAGCAGACGCCATTGCATCACCAAAGAAGTGTGTCGCCGCCGCAGCAGCTGTCGTCGCATCACTGAAGAAGGGTGTCCCGCTGTCGCATAGCATCACCGTAGCGCCTCGCATCACCGGAGAAGCATTTCGCAGGGCCTGTCGCGGCTCAGAAGATTCATTGAGTCACCGCAAGGCCGTCGGGCGTGCACGCATCATTGTTGCATCAAGACAAAGATGCCATTTTGTTTCATTGCACCGGATCTTCATCGCATCACGGCGTTGCGGGTCGCACCGCTATGGAAGCGCAGTAAGAAACCGACGCATCACCTCCCCATGCAGAGAAGACCCGACGCATCACCGTCCCCTACGCAGCAGTAGGGAACCAACGCATCACCGATCTTGAGTGTGAGGAACCAACGCATCACCTTCCCTGCAACTCTTTTGTTGTATAGCGTTACGCATTCAAAGGTACATTGAACATAAAGTGTTGCATTTATCATCTAAAGAGAACTAAGCTATTTCTACCATTTTTAAAGTACAGTATTGTAGATTTTTGTCGTTTGTGGTCTTGTGTTAAGTCTACATAAAAATACTTATATTTATACTACAACTTGTGTGGTGTCCCCCTGTAGTGTTGTCACTGGGTTACTGTATGTATTCATAAATGCTTTACACACTGCCTCTGAGATAAGCCTGTCTGCTCATGCCAAGCTACCAAGGGGGGTGAGCAGAGGTCATTTTAGGAGTGTACCCCGTTACCCTGACTAGATGCACGGTTCCCTACTTGGTCACAGGTACCTACCTCTGCCAACTAAGAGACCCCCAAATCTAACAAGAAGTATCACATCCTTTCTGAATTATGCCATGCCTTGCATTAATGGCTCATCCACAAGTCATTATCTGCTTCTTATATCACTGTACTTATAAAGTTGAAGGAAACAAAACCGCAAGTACCAGAATAAATTGTACAGCTAAACAATGACATAAAGGAATGCAATTTTGAATAACTTCTTTAACTAGTTACAAGACTCTGCTGTGGCTTATAAATTGAGAGCAGCAATAACAGTACGGCTCTCTTCTGCAGTACATCTTGATCTTTTCAGATCCACTCTATCACTTCCAAATGGCACACAACACAGTGCACATCAGGGGAAGAACCAGCACTGACGCTTTGGGAATGTGCTGTTTGAGGAAAATCCAAGACAGACTAAAACACTCATCTAACACGACAGGGAGACTATACAGTGAGGCATTCATACATCTCCTATTCTTCTTTGCTGTATCTTAACTTCTGTAGAACGGTTGGCCAGCAAATGCCAAGTGCAATGTTCTCACGGCTACAGCTCTTGGGGCCACATGACTTAAATGCTGGTCACAAAAAACTGGTTGCAATTTGTGACCAGTGTTGAATTTTACGAATCAGTCAATGCATATCAGATTAGTTTGTGAAATTCCAATTTGGAGTGGGTTGTAATCCGACCTACTTCATGAATATTAATGAGATGGGTTGCTAATTGTGACTCACTTAGATTGGTAGCCATTATAGGGATCATGGCCTGTAATGGCCAGCAGACCACCATGTCTGTGATCACCTATAACTAAAGTAAACTATTTTTGAAATGCAGCACATTTTCCTTAAAGGGAATGGGCTACATTTAAAAAAGAAAGTTTACTTTAAAAAAAAAGTTTGTTTATTCTTCAACAAACTTTGCTTTTACATTTACAAAGGGTAGGAGATCTCAAGGGTACCCCATTCCTTTATACCAATGGCTTACCACCCCAATGCAGGAGTCTGTAATTTTTTCATATTTTGCAACCAAATTTCACTGGCAAAACATTTATAAATCACATACTGATCCAGTATTTGGAAGGGACGCCTACAACACACCCCTTCCAAATATCATATCAGTATGAAGTTGCAAAAATGTTTAGGAGTCGGTAAGTTTTACTGATTCCTAAACATTTTTGCGGTTGTGAATAGTGATTTTGACTGTTTGCGACTGTAAATATTTTTAGTATTTCTGGCCCATATGGCCTTAATTAGAGTTTGGGTGAAGGGGTCCTACATCAATATGTGGAGGATATCCTATTCACCATATTACAAGTGCCACAGGCTACAATGCACTAATAATACTGTGGACGGGTCATTCACCATGTTTTTGACAAAGCATTCCGCCCATCAAACTCTAAATAACTTTCATAGTACAATCGTGCAGCTTCCATTGAGCAGCAGGTTCTCTGCGGACACTGACAGCTCATGACTGATGTTACTTTTTGTCCTCTGCTTTAAAGTGGCAGTTGTTTTACAATGTATGCCTTTTAGCAGTTTTCTCGGGGTAGCCATGGGTCTAACTAGACAATCACATGGCTGGTTGTCTGAATTACTTCATCCAGCATGATGAGTGTGTGCCTATCATCTTTAAAGACCAACTTCATATATTCTACAGTCACTTCAGCACATTCTGAACGTTTGTTGGTCTTGTGAGTCAGAACCAGTGGTTAATAGGATGGCTTTGGCTGATATTCCACCTTGGACTGATAGCCATCAACTGGAGAACTTACACCTTTGTGTACTTGAAGAGCCTTGAATCCCTTAAATAATGGTGTAAGAAAATGCCCCTTTTGCATGGTCACCCTCCACTTTTTGCTACAATTTATTGCTGGTGTATGGACTCTAATCACTAGGGTGCTGTCATCCAGCACCCTGTGAATGTGCTCTGATACATAAAATAAGTGTACAACTGGCTAATACCTGATTGACGTATTTACCTTACCTGTAAGTCCCTAGTATATGGTATCTTGTGTACCCAGGGCCTGTAAGTTAAATGGCACTAGTGGAATGCAGCACTATTCATGCTACCATTAAGGTGACCTTTTAAAACAAGACTCTAGGTGTGTCACAGCAGCCTAGCATTGTAGCTTTAAAACTGCTATTTTGACCTGGTAAACTCACGCTTTTAGCAGGCCTAAACTTTCCTTTTTAATACTTATAAGTCAACCTAAATTAGGCCCTAAATGCCCATAGGGAAAGGTGCATGGTATTTAAACAGCAGGATATGTGTTCTGAAGTTTTACAAATCCTGGCAGTGAAAAATCGACAATGTCATTTTTAGGTTTCGCCTGCACCGGACTTGCACTGTGCTAGCGAAATCTATTATACATAAAAAAAAATGAAAAGGGATTTGCAGCCTTCCCATTATTTACCATTTGTTGGCTTTCTTGTCACTCTCATTTCCTTGCTTTCCATTGGCTACTGCATGCGATTTCCTGTAGGTTTCCTGTCTCACTTTGTTGCTCATCATGTATTTGTGTTTTCTCAGGAGCATGGACCAAGTACTTCTTCCTTTTGGTGTGTTCAACTGCTTTTTTTTCGTGTCAACAAGTTGCTGTGTCAGACACGACCACACATTATACTGAGCATGAGAGAACGCAAACAGCACTTGTGTTGACATGAACCTTTTGACCCTCGCAGATCCCACTGTACTGGCCTTAATGATTAGTCCTCAGCCTGCTGGTCAGCGTCCTCCTTCTTCGACAGCCTATGCCCTGCGCCGACACAAACAGCAGACCACGTCTACTTGGCCCACTACACTGGCAACAGTAACTGTCACAAGATGTATGCCATGCATCTAACCATGAAAACCACCAAAACCATCCCTTTAAAGGTCCGCTTTCAAAGTGAAGCGAATTTGAACAAGCATTGGCAAAGCCAAAAGGTTTCACCTATGCAAAATCTATTGTCTTTGTCAATATTTTTTTTTTACATGCTATTCAGCGGCACTAACAGCAGTGCAACATGACTTTAAGTTAAAAAAAGCTTGCACTGCTGTGCAACATGTAAAAAAATGACAACCAATAGATCTTGCACAGGCAAAACCTATTGGCTTTGCCAATGCTTGGTTAATGTGGCAGGCCTGGCTCTCACATAGAGAAGCATTATAGCAACTTATAATGCATACGTTCTGTTTGGGATTATCAAGAAACATGGCTAAACGATTACTTAATAGAAACTTAAAATCTCATCTGACAGTCAAGTTGAATTTTAAATCACTATTTTGAAAATGCCTCTTATTTAAAGTTAGCATTTTCCCACTTAATGCCTCCAGCAGCATTTTCAGAGTCAATCCCTAACTGTCACCTGGCAGCCTGCTGGGAGGTGTGAATGACTCACAGGAAAGGAAACAAAAGGGTCTTAGCTGGTAGGAGGTGTGACCTCCTCCTGACAGGAAGGCCTCAGAATGTGACCATCAACTGTGCAAGCATCAAAGGGGCATCCCTTATCATAGTAAGATGTAACCCACACCTAGGACTACCCCAGTCATTGTCCAAATAGCCAGAGTAGCACCAATTCTAGTGGGCAAAAAACCCTGTTCCAGAACTGTTTTTAGAAGGTGGAGTTTCACATTTCCCTAGGCACATCTCAAGGACGAACCCAGAGCTCTGGCCCGGGAAAGAAAGATTCTGTCATATTGGATTCTGGCAGAGCACAGTGTGATTTTGTAAGGCCAACCCCCTAGGAAACGACGCAAAGGAGGTAGGGTTGCTCATGGGAACTTTTTCCCAATTGTATAGAGAGTCTTCCCCACCCGTAACCCATTTCATGCTGCCGTCGGCCGACGGCAGCACTACCTCCCCCAGCGCGGCCCCGCCCACTTCCGCAAATCGCGGCCACCGTTAAGGCGTTAAACTAGTGTTAGGCATAAAAGTGGCACCCCTGGATACTTTTTTCAAAACACTGCTGTGCCTGAGGAAGTCAGAAGATTGACTGGACCTGCTGAACACTTTGGACTTCAGAAAGAGGACTGCACCTACTGTAACTGTAACCTGTGGAGAGAAACCCAAGGGCTGAACCTGCTCCCACTTGAACACAGGACAGAAGCGTGGACTCCAAGAACCAATTGGCTAGCCTCCTGGTAAGCTACAGGAACACAAAACCTGCAAGAAGCCCACTTTTCTGAAGAGCCCAGCTGACCAGTTCCAACTGGACTTGCCATAAAACCTGCTGGGTGCTTCCCCTGAAGTGAGTCCTGACACCCAATTTGTGGGCCCTGGGATAAGTGTCAGAGTGTACGCCTCCTGCTTAACCCTAAAACCTGGGACTTAGAAATGTTTTCAAGGATTTTTACAAAATACCCAGAGTTTGCCACCGAAGAGCTATCAAGCCGCAGACGCCAATGTCACACTGTCAGTCGACCTCACATTGCTAGTTTGCCCTGCTGAAAGGATCCTGGCTTTCAGACAAGTTTCTAAGTCCAAAGGTAAAATAACTTCACCGGGCGAAGGAGCCAAAAGAATCTGTCTGGCGAGGGACCTTTCTTGGGTGAAGTTTCTTCTACCACTCAGATCTTTCCCATCAAAAGTCAACAGTTTCACTGGGACTTCGTCTGATGGCTATCTGTCCTTATGGAACCGATCCCAGACAGAGCCTATGTCTTCTATTCAGAGACTAAGTCAGGATGTAAAACTTTCCACCTGACCGAACCTGGGACCTTTATCTGACCAGCGCTACACATCATGGCTGGCTTTAACTTTTGACTTTGACCCTAGTCATCGAAGTTGGCTATGCGCTTTTTGCTACTAGAAACCCTTTTAAATGTTGAAAAAACATATTTCCTTTTCCTTATACCTAATGTTTGTAATTTTGCTGTCTATTTGCTGCTCATTAACATATTCTCTCTTTTTATAAATTGGAGTGGGATTTGTATTGTGTTGTGTTTTCTACTTATGAACTGTGTTAGGTACCAATGAAGGCTTTACACTCTTCTCCTAAGTTAAGCCTGTCTGCTATGTGTTATAGCTACGAAGAGTTGAGCTCAGGTTTAAATTATTGAGACCTAATTGGGCCTAGTAAGGAATAGAGCCATTATTACTTGAAGAGGACTATCACTCACTTCCACTAGTGTTCAACTTTTTCACAAGCGGTATCAGAGGGTTCGCTATTTTGACCTCTAAGTACCTCTGCTTTGTAGGCTTCACAACCTGACAGTTGATATCAATTGACAATGTTCGTTCTATTGCTTTACCTCTGCTGTGGACCACCTAGGCTGGACAGTAAGCATCATATCTATTTTTATTTAGAAGGGTCTAAATATGCCACTGTGATGTTACTCAGGAATGTTTTCTTGGTTACTTAGATGGCTTTTTTATGCACCCCTTTCCAGTTCCACCTGTCTTGTATCATAGTAGACAAGGAGACTAAAGAAAAGTAACAAGGTTCTACACGAACATTCTGTATGGTCTCATATCTCAGATATTCTTTTAAACATGTCAGAAACATGTTGGTCCCCTTGTTCAAGAAGGAAGTTAAATGAAACCTGTTTAACTATTGTCTTATAGCAATAGTAAGTTCAACTGTTAAGATTATAGAAGGAAATGTGGCAGATCAATTTATTAATTATTGGTAATTCCATACAAACTAGAGATTTGGTGGCAGAAACTTGCCCTTTCAGGGCTCAACTTTATGGAAATCTTTACCTCTCTCCTTACGATTCGGTGAGAACTTCTTGTTCAGAAAACATATGAAAACCCTTCTTTTCTTGACACCCTAGGGACTTTCAATTAAGCACTATCCTCGAAGCCCTCCATCCTCTTCAGTCAGATGCCTTAGATAGATCATCTATTATTAGGCTAAAGCTTTTCCATGTAGCTATCTTCACAAGAGAGTACCTATGACAAATTCTCATCCTTATGCTTGGTCCATCTCCTTGATCACCATCAAAAATACAATGATCCTAGGACATGGGTGGTCACCTTTGGATATTTAATACATGGAATTGCTTACATGGCTTCTATTCTTGCTACCACTTCCATGTAGCTCTGAGGCAGCTTTATGAGGTGTGCAGTCAGTAAAAATAATTTCTTCCTGAATGCTCCTTAAGGACCTTAATACTTAGATTAAATGTAACTGTAGTATACTTCCAACTTTGATGGACCTTGGGAGAGGTTTATTGCAGCATGCACTGCATTGGCCTTTTTGCAAACGACAATCTGTTCCATCTCAAGTTTAATTGTCATTGCACTGTGTATTTGTTGGCCATTGTAAATCACCCACTGGGCTATTCTATGAAACAATCTGCTGACCCAGGGGACATTTCACAATTTAGTTGCATATTGAGTGACCTTTCTAATAATACTTAGGGGCCGATTACGATGGCAGTCGGACGAGCGTCCGACTGTCATTGTTGGCTGAAACAGAACCGACCAACAGGTAGTCGGTGGTCCTGCCCACCAAATTAGGATCCAACCGCCATGGAGGCGGTCAGAAACATGCCTCTTTGTATTGAGGCTTGTGCAGCAGCCCGGAAAAGGGCCGCAGTACAAGCCCCAACGCAAAGAGGTATATTTTCAAACATCCCTGCAACCTGTGGCAGGCACCATTCGGTTTAGGAAGGCACCACAGGTGCCCCACAGGGCCCATGACGGAGGGCCAACGGGGACAGGAGTCCTGCTAGGGGCCCCAAAAAAGCCTTTCTCTCAGCCTTTTCATGTCAGAAGAATTGATGTGAAATGGCTGGCAGAAAGTTAGATCGTAATCCCCACAGCAGTCCATTGTGGGGACTGCGATTGGACGTACTCCCCGACCGGCTCCTTGAGCCCACTGGAAGCTGTTGGTCGGTCCCTGGGCCAATGAGGTCCAACCAACCGCATCCTAATGTGGTGGGAGGACTGCGGTCAGAGATGTCGGTGGGACTAACACCAGCAGCACGTCGGTGTCGGTCTCACCGCTATCGTAATCAACCACTTAGTGCCAATTCAAACAACAACGACTCATCAAATCTAGAATCACTAATCACACTGGAGTGTGCCAGAGTTGCGTGCGAACATCTGTACTCACAATATACCTATTTGTGCAACTTCAGAGATTTTTATTATGAAGTAGAAACAACTTGCCAAGATTGTGACAAATCTGTGCTGTGCCAATTACTTACTTATTTACATTTGCATGTCTTCCCAAGGTGAATGAGCCCAGATACTTGATAGAGCATTGGCATGGCTTTCACTGATGAAAGCTAAAACCTGCTTGCTTCATGTACTAGCTCATACCTTGAAGATAGTCAATATAACTGTTAGACCTGGTATCCTTGGCTTGGTCCCCCTAACATTTTGCCTTAAGACTGACTGACTGTGCTGAATTAATTTGTGTTGGATTTAGGACTCTGTGCACCTTACCACTGCTAACCAAGGCTAAAGTAATTGTGCTCTCCCCTTAAAACATGGTAGAATTGGCTTATACGCGATTGGCATATTTAAGTTACTTACCAGCCCCTAATAACTTTCACCACGTGCCAAGGGCCTGTAAATTAAATGCTTCTAGTTGGCCTGCAGCACTAGTTGTACCACCCACTTAAGTAGTCCTGTAAATCAATCAATCAGAGTACTTGTAGAGTGCGCTACTTACCTGTGAGGGTCTCAAGGCACTGAGGGGAGGGGGGTACTGCTACTGCTCGAAGAGCCAAGTCATGAGGAGTCTTCTGAAGGCGAGTAGGTCTTGGGTCTGCCGTATGTGGGTAGGGAGGGTGTTCCAGGTCTTGGCGGAGAGGTAGGAGAAGGATCTGCCGCCGGAGGTAGTTCGTTGGATGCGAGGGACAGCGGCGAGGGCGAGGCTGGCGGAGCGGAGCTGGCGGGTGGGGATGTAGAAGCTGAGTCTGCTGTTAAGGAAGGCTGGTCCGGCATTGTGGAGGGCTTTGTGTGCGTGGGTGAGGAGCTTGAAGGTGATCTTCTTGTCGACGGGGAGCTAGTGTAGGTCTCTCGGGGGGGGTGATGTGGCTGTGGCGGGGGACGTTGACGATCAGTCGGGCGGAGGCGTTTTGGATGCGTTGTAGTTGTCGAAGGTGTTTGGCTGGGATTCTTGCGTAGAGTGCGTTGCCGTAGTCCAATCTGCTGCTGACGAGGGCCTGTGTCACTGTTCTTCTTGTTTCGGTCGGGATCCACTTGTAGATCCTGCGGAGCATGCGGACGGCGTTGACCTGCTTAGCCATGGAGAGGGAGGAGTCGAGGATGAATCCTAGGTTGCGTGCATGATCGGTGGGTGTTGGTGCTGTTCCCAGTGTGGTCAGCCACCAGGAGTTGTCCCAGGCTGAGGGGGTGGGTCCGAGGATGAGTACCTCCGTCTTGTCCGAGTTCAGCTTCAGACGGTTGCTCCTCATCCAGTCGGCGACGACCTTCTTTCCCTCATGGAGGTTCATTTTGGCGGTGTTTGGGTCCTTGGTGAGGGAGAGGATGAGCTGGGTGTCGCCGGCGTAGGAGATGATGTTGAGGTCGTGATGGCGGGCCACTTGTGCGAGGGGGCCATGTAGATGTTGAACAGCGTTGGGCCGAGGGATGAGCCCTGGGGGACGGCGCAGATGATGTTGATGGCTTCGGATCGGAAGGGTGGGAGGCGGACGCTCTGGGTTCTGCTGGAAAGGAAGGACGTGGTCCAGTCAAGGGCCTTCTCTTGGATTCCGGTTTCTCGGAGGCGTGTCTTTAGAGTGCGATGGCAGACTGTGTCGAAGGCGGCCGACAGGTCCAGGAGGATGAGGGCTGATGTTTCGCCGTTGTCTAGTTGACACCTGATGTCGTCTGTGGCGGCGATGAGGACTGTCTCGGTGCTGTGATTTCGTCTGAATCCGGACTGGGACGGGTCCAAGATGTTGTTGTCTTCCAGGTGGCGGGCCAATTGCCTGTTGACAATTTTCTCGATGACCTTTACCAGGAACGGGAGCAGGGAGATGGGCCAGAAGTTCTTGAGGTCCTTGGGGTCTGCCTTGGACTTCTTGAGGAGGGCGTTGATTTTGGCATTCTTCCAGCCTTCCGGGAATGTCGCTGTTTCGAAGGAGATGTTGATGACCTTCTGTAGTTGGGGTGCGATGGCTGCTTCTGCTTTGTTGAATACGTGGTGTGGGCATGGGTCTGACAGAGATCCTGATTGGATGGAGTTCATGACCTTGCGTGTCTCGTCGTCGTTGACGTTGGACCAGGAGGTCAGGCGAATGGCGCTGGTGGTCTTCACAGGGGAGGTGGAGTCTGGCATAGTCGGGGCGGTTGTGGAGTTGAAGCTGTCGTGGATGTCAGCGATCTTGCAGTGGAAGAAGAAGGCTAGTGAGTTGCACAGTTCTTGTGAGGGCGGGATGTCGTTGGCGTTGGCGCTGGGGTTGGAGAGTTCCTTTACGATGCTGAAGAGTTCTTTGCTGTCGTGTGCGTTGTTGCCCAAGCGGTCTTTGAAGGAGGATCTCTTGGCTAATCTGATGAGGTGGTGGTGTCAGCGGGTGGCGTCCTTGTGGGCTGCGTGGTTTTCCGGTGTGCGTTCGTGGAGCCATTTGTTCTCCAGTTTCCGGCATGCACGTTTGGAGGTCTGGAGCTCGTCGGTGAACCAGGTGGCTCTCTTTCTGGCGTGGCTGTGGGTTTCTTGAGCGGGGCGAGGGTGTTGGCGCAGTCGTCGATCCACTGTCTGAGGTTGCGGGCTGCGGCATCTGGGTTGGTGGGGTCGGTGGGTCGGTTCAGGGTGGTGATCAGCCAGTCTTCAGTGACTTTGCTCCAGCAGCGGCGAGGCAGCTGTGGGTTGTGGTGGTGCGTGGTTGGTTTCTTGAACATGAAATTAATGAAGCGGTGGTCGGTCCAGTGGAGTTCGGTGGTGTGGTCGACGTGGGTGCCTGTGGAGAAGACGGGGTCTAGCGTGTGGCTGGCGGCGTGGGTGGGTGTGGTGACGAGTTGTTTGAGGCCGAGGTTGGCGAGGTTGTTGATCAGGGTGGCGGAGTTGGCGTAGTTCTTGCTCTCGAGGTGGAAGTTCAGGTCCCCGAGGAGGATGTAGTCCGTGTAGGCGAGCGTGTGGGTGCTGACGAGGTCGGCGATGGAGTCGCTGAACTGAGCCTGGGGTCCGGGGGGGTCTGTAGATGAGTGTTCCTCTGATGGTGGTGTTGGGGTCTGTGTGGATCCGGAAGTGCAGGTGTTTGGCGGTGCTGAGGGTGTCGTCTGCGTGGGTGGCGACCTTGAGGGTGGACTTGTGGACGATGGCTATTTCTCCTCTGATTCCGTTGGCGCGATCCCTGCGGGTGATCTTGTAGCCGCCCGGGATGGCTATGGCGATGTCGAGGAGTCGTTCCACCAGTTCTCAGTCAGGAAGGCCACATCTGGGGCGGAGGTGTCGAGCAGATCCCAGAGCTCAACGGCGTGTTTTCGTGCGAAGCGGGTGTTGAAGAGTATGCAGCGGTGGTGGTTGGGTCCAGTCCTTGGAGGTTTGGTGGTTCTGTCGCAGGTGAAGCTGCAGGTGCGGCAGTAGAAGGGTCCGTGGGTCAGTTTCAGGGTAGTTTGGAAGCAGGTGTGGTTACGGCCGGTGTTGAGTGCGTGGAGACTGCTGGCGTCGTAGTGGGGTCTGGTGTCGTGGCGTGGCGTTCGTGGGGTCCAGGGATTCTGGCGCTGGGCGCGGTCCAGGCGCAGACGGGCTTGCCTTCGGCGTGCCAGCGGCGCGGCTGCGCAGCTTCCGCCATTTAAAGGGGAGCTGGGAGGGAGGAGCAGCTGGGAGGCGGGAGACAGGGGAAAGCGAATGGGCGCGGGGGGCAGGGCCGCAGGGGCAGCAGCGGCGGTCAAGTGAGCTATGGGCACAGGGGGGAGGTGAGGAAAAATAGCGCCCAGGGATGGGCAGCAAAGAGACCAGGGATGCAAGGCACAAGCGCAGGTGGAGCTTCTGCGGTGGGGGGGCGACCTACCTGGATTAAATATGTGTCAGGCCTGCCATTGCAGTGCCTGTGTGAGCAGTTTCAACTGCCATTTTGACCTGGCAAAATAAACTTTTTGTAGGGAATTTTAGTGACACTAAGGTTTTAAATTTGAAAATTCATGTTGCTTTACACGTTTTATGGTCTAAATAAACACAGTTTTGAATGTGAACTAGAGCAATTTGTTTATTAGATCAGATTTGGGTTTTGTTTCAAGTTGTTCCTTCCTACACTTTCAAAGTTTCACCAGAATGGCATCTCAGTATGAATTATGAATGAGAGTATTAGCGTTTGGAAGGGTAAATTCCAGAACTACGCCCTCCGTCGTATACTGTGGATTGAAGAAACAGCGCTGGATTTATTGATCAAAAGATCTTGTTAAATCAAATACGTCAAGTTTTACAAAGGTTTACACATAATAAGCAGACCTGTCACTAGGTAATACATCGTTTTATCTTCTTTTTTAAGTAAGTGAAAACACTGATGGCACACCTAATACCTTACATGCAGGATGTTTATGCGCATCCTTAAATGACTTTGCTGGTGGCTGGTATGGAACACTGAATGCAGAAAGATACAGGTATATTTGCAGAATTGTAGTTGTAGCGCTTGGTCTTTGCGCTATTGAGAAAGGGAAAATTGTGCGTCATTTCATTCGGGGAGCAGGGGTGTGGCACAAGTCCATGCGGCACAGTCCCGCCCCCATCCTTTCAGGGGTCCCCCAATTCAGGTGAGGTCAGTGGATATCTGAGAGATCGGAAGAAATAGAGGTTCCTCATTATGTTCTACAGGTGGGGGTCGGGGAGGTGCATCATTTTGCGTTACGCCACTGTCTGGGCCTGTCTTGGTATCAAGTCTGGCCTCATAACTGGTGGCAGAGGTCAGCATATAGACAAAATAAAAACCACTTCACTTATTAAGGTTTTATTATCTATTATGCTTATTTGCCCTTTGAAAGTTTTCCCAAGTTTGCCTAAAATTAAGTAGACTGCTAGTGGGCTAATCCTATTATCATGTGTGTGCTGGTATTTCTTATTGTTTCAGACCTGTGTGATCTATTGCACCCAACTTCTGACATATACCCTTTGTCTTTTTGCATAATGCTACATGTATTATCTCACACTTAGTATTACCATATATATTTTTACAATAGTATGCTAATGTTCATGATAGATGCTGCACATGTATGGTATCTGTAGGAAAGAGCCTCTTTTGCATGCTTACCATCCACTTTTTGCCTGATATCTGATGCACTTTGATCGAGTGTGCAGTGGGACCATGCCAATCAGGTTCCCAGTGCCTGTGTTCTTTCCCAAAACTGTACCCTTTGTTTCCACAATTGGCACACCTCTGGCTCACATGTAAGTCCCTTGCAAAAAGTACCAGTGGTACCAGGGGCCTGGTGACCAGAGAGGGTCTCTAAGGGCTGCATCATGTATTGTACCACCCTCAGAGACCCCTCACCAAACACATACACACTGACAATACAGACTGAGTGTTTTGGTACAGACAAAATTTACGAGTTGACATGGCACACATCCCTTTGTGCCATGCCCACCAACCACTGCCTGTGACATAGGTAAATCACCCCTCTAGCAGACCTCACAACTCTAAGGCAGGGTGCGGCACAGCTGCATGAGCAATATGCCGCTACAGTGTCTGTGCCATTCACGGACACTGTACGTGTAGTGGAGTCATATTGAATACATGAGCTGGGAGTTTGCAATTACGAACTCCACAGCTCCATGATGGATTTACTGAATGCAAAGGAATTTGGTATCAAACTCCTCAGCATAATAAAGCCACACTAATACCAGTGTTGGATTTCTTACAAAATGCAAAACGTAAAGATGTCACCTGAAAAATGACCAACTCCCATGTGTCCAGCTGACTGCTCTGTACCAGCCTTCCACACACAGACATGTTTCTGACCCCCGAGGTGGGAGCCAGTGTGGTCTCATGGGTCAGGGACAAAGGCTCCTTGGGGTGGAGGTGCTTCACACCTACCCCCAAGCCGGAACAGCATTCTGGTTGGTAAGCCTTAAAGGCTTCCTGCCCTTTGATATGCAAGCCAGGGCCTCTTCAGCTAGTTGAGATGCCCATCCCCTTGAACAAGCCCCACGTCTGATGGCAAGGTCAGCAGGAAAATTAGTAATCAGGAGAGGTGTGTCCCTTTTCTGCCAGAGCCACCCCCAAGGTGCCCTTGACTGAGGTTGCGCCCCTCCTTAGCAAATCCTCCATCTTAAATGGAATGATTCGACCCAATCAGGTTAAGGGGACGCCCCCTCCCCAAATGTAGAGGACATTCTAAGGGTGTAGTCACCCTAAGGCAATTTGCCCATTAGCTACTGTTAGACCTGGCCCTTTTGACAGGTTTATCCCCAAACGTTTTGCCTTTTGCCTCCTAGTTTTCTGACCCTGTTTTAGTTGGCTATAAGATTCTGTGCACTTTACGACCGCTGACCAGTGCTAAAGCGCATATGCTCTCTGTATAAATTGTGACAATGATTGGTTATCCATGATTGGCATATTTCATTTACTGGTAAGTCTCTAGTAAAGTGCATGGTGTGTGCCAGGGACTGTACATCAAATGCTACTTGAGGGCTTGCAGAACTGGTTGTGCCACCCACATGAGCAGCCCTGTAAATGTGTCTCAGACCTATCACTGTAGTGTCTGCACGTGCAGTTGTGAACTGACATGTTGTCCTGGCAAGTCCACCCACTTGCCAGGCCCAAACCTTCCCTTTCCTTACATGTAAGGCACCCCTAAGGTAGGCCCAATGTACCGCCATGGCAGGATACATTATATGTGAAAGGTAGGACATGTACTGGTGTGTGTAACATGTCCTGATAGTGAAATACTGTGTATTTCGGTTTTCTCTATTGTAAGGCTATCTGTTCCATAGGCTTATCATTGTGGTTGCACTGTAACATTTTTATGTGTGTTACTTGAAATAGGGACAAGATAGGAAAATGAAGTTTAGGTTCTCTGAACTCAGAAGTTATAACACACCTTTTGGTGAAGGTGGTTTTTAAATTCTGTGTTTAAAAATGCCACTTTCGGAAAGTGCTGATGACAACCGCGATGGTAACGGTATTGACTACTACTGAATCCCATTCATCTCCATTGCTCTCCGCTGAATTCGAGGGTAAATATAATTGCCGGTATCAACCGCTGAAGTGTAGATACTGAATCCCACACCTCTTCGGGTGCCCCCAGTCTTCATTGACTAACTTTGGGCTCGGTGACCTCTGCACTCAGCCGCCCTAGTTCCACTAGTGGTGCAGTACATTCCTCCAAGTGTTGGTCTAGACTCTAAACCATAAAAGACTGGAAGAGTAAGCTGGGTACTTACCTGCTAATGCATTACGCTGTGTTCCATCCTTAGGATTGCATTGCATTCTATCTATTACATACAGCTGTCTATCTTTTTCAAGTATCAATTGTTACTGTTTCGGATTGACAATACAAAAGTATTCCAAAGACTGTAACGCTTTTCTACTGCCTTGCAAATGTTTTCCAACTGCATTTTTTAAAGTATTACTACTTTGAACAGTACTATTTACCTGCAACTGAGTATTTCTTCTTTCAAGAAATAAAATAACCAGATAACTTTTGGTACAAGGCAATTGATCTGGATTCAGTCTTTGAGTGTGTAAAACCATTTATTTCCTGAGTGTATACAATAAATGCTTAACACATCCCTCTGATAAGCCTAACTGCTCGACCACACTACCACAAATAGAGCTTTTAGTATTATCTACTTAAGTCTCAGAGGATTCACTGGACTCCTTGCACACTCTAGCCAGATAGCCAGAAACCGGTCCTAGGATACTTGATTCCGGTCCAGGAAAGACATGACTTGGCAGTTCGGGCTGGACTGTTCCCATGAGGTACAGGGTCAAGGCTGATTTGCATATGGCCGTGTCTGAACTGGGGTGGTGTGGATTGCAAAAAAAGATGGATTTAGGCCTAGATCTCTGTATTGGGGTGAATGTATGATATTGTTCTGCATTCTGTCCATTAACTGTTGTTTTTGCATTATAAAAAACTGCAGCACCACACATTATTAGATTGTTTAACCAGTAAATCAGCTCTGGTGCACATGGAGTAGGCCATAGTGCAGTAAATGAAAATGAACGAAAATAGATTTATAAAGCATGCAGTTGCCTTATGAGGAGTACACACTGGCTAATAAAAGTCCAGAAGGTGAAAAAACAATCATGACTTTGTCTGACTGAAAATACAGGCTTTCATTGTTGCCTGAATTGTGCATGATTTCCTATTGTTAAAGGAGCTTTGCTAGCTTCCCATCGATGCCAGAACACAATTCAAAAGTGTATATCTCGCTCACAAGGCCAAAACACTTCCCTACCTTGCAGCACTTGTCACCATCTAAGGTGGAGAGACAGGAATTAGGAGGAAGAACCCAATCCTCCTGCAAACATCAGCCTTTAACACTTCATTAGCTCAAAAAAGCATCACTCTGGTGGCAATCCCAGTTATTGGATAACCCAACCTCCTTCCCTTAGAAGGCAGCCTAATTTGCTCACCTTTAGGAAGCTACTAAAATCTACGTGGTCTGGGTATACCTCAACTAATCTGCTTACAAATGTGCTTGGATTTTCCCACCCCTTCTTCCTGTTATCTTACTTATTTCCAATTTATCCTCCTTAAATCCTAAAGTCTGCCAAAACACTCAATGAACCCGCTCTGTCACTTTTTAGCATTCTAAATCCTTCTGCTGGGCCATGATGCATGCTCAAGCTGACTAGGGCCTTACCTGGCACATGCAGTAGCTTTCTGCAGTAGATACAGATGATCTGTGCACACGTTAGTTTGTTGACAGTCTGAGTACTGTACATAATTGGAACAACCACAGAACAAAACACAATACAAGATGTTGATAGAAGTATTATTTCGGTTTAGATTTATTCCAGGTGCCCAGCCAACACGTGTTTCGTCAGGGAGTAACCCAAGACTTCGTCAGGGCTCTAAAGGGCAGCTTATCAAAAAACGTCGAAAAATGCTCACCGCCGGTTTTACTTCCATCCCGGCTGTGGTTAATTTCAGGTAAAATTGCTAGCAAGGACAAATTCTTGATTGGCTGCCGCCATTCCTTCCCCGTGTGTGTCCACTTCTGTGACTCACACGGGGGAAGGAATGGCGGCAGCGTTACTGGCTGCATGATTTTGGAGTTGGAATTCTGCGCTCCACTTTCTGGTACTTACCAATCAAGAATTTGTCCTTGCTAGCAATTTTACCGTAGGGCCGCTTAGGGCATGTGTGTGCGACACATGTGCATACTCACCTTTTTTGGGGGTGCCTCAGGGGGGCCTTATGCCCCCAGGCACCCTTGGATTTGCATTCGCAAATTGTGATTACCAATTTGATAATCGCGAATGCATTCCCATTCATTCCTGTGGGCCTGAATGCATTCCCTAATAGTGAGACGCCATTTGCAAATTGCTATTAGGGAATGTTAAGGATTTGCAAGATAATTTGAGAATCCTTCATGCATAGGCATTTGCGATTACCAAATAGCGAATCCTTAAAATTCACCATTTGGTAATCGCAAATGATTACCTTGATGCATGTGTCCCTTAGGGCCTGATTATGACTCTGATGTTGTGGGAGCGGGATGGCACGCCACCGCCCCACTCCAGCTAAAGTGCACTGCCGGCAGCCCGCCAGATTACAAGTATGTTTGTAGTCTGATGGGCTGTCCTTTGGCATTCCCATGGGGGTGCCTTTCAAAAAGTAATGGAAATGGGAATGTCGAAGGCCATTCCTGCACAGCTCATGCTGTTAAGTCCATGCAGTGCTGGAACAGGGGGTGCAAACACACGGCATGTACCCCCCTGCCTGTACCCACAGGCCCAGAGGCACAAGGGGCCCCTGTCTTTCCTCCCTACCTTACTTTTCACGGAGGGTTCACTGCTGTGAAAAGTGAGGTGGGGGGGAACTCAAAATATGCTCGGCAGTGCTGCAGCAGCACCGCCAAGCATATTACAACCTCATGAATGTTGTGCCATAGCTGGGGATCACAGAAACCTGGCGGTCCCCTCATGGTCCGACTGCCTCACTCGTAATGCGGCAGTTGGACCATGGTGCAGCAGTCCACGACTGCCACTGCACCCAGGGCCGGACTGGGAACCAAAACTGGCCCTGGCAAAGAGCTCGGCTGGCCCCCCCTGGGAGCGGCCGAGCTGTTTGCCATGGCCAGTTTCGGACGATTTTGTTACAGGGCCGATTTTGCAGCTAAGCTAAGCTGCAAAAATGGCCCAAAGGTCAAAGAGTCATGTACTCGATTTTTTCAGCTCTGCTGCAGCAAGGTTCAAGAATATCACTATCTTAAATGCCAATTGCACTGACACTCCCCCCCTCCCTCGCCCCCCCCAACCCCCCATAAAGAAATAACAGCTGGTCAACATAACACGATTTGCCGAACACTTCGAGACTGGCATAATAAGAGTCTTTGTCTGTGTGTTAAGAAGGCTGGGTAAACACACAGAAAATGAAGTAAAGACTAGTTGTTTTGGACACAGAGCGGGCACTCTTAAGTGGTCAAGTGCTGTTTCCAGGGGAGCATAAGAACCTTCGACGTGAACACGCCAAGATGAAGTAACATGAGATTGTGTGTCATTGCCTCTGAAGTGTGCTGATAGATAAGGCTGGGGACCCCAAGCTGCGTATGATGGCATGACTGCACATGCATAATCTTTGCTTGCTACAGGAGCCTTATCAATTAAAAATTATGAACATTTGGCAGTTTTATTTGCGATGTGTTTAAATGCAGCATAATCCATGGGGGTGAGGCAGGCGTCTTCTAATCAGGGTGCTGCAATGGAGCACTGTAGGTCTTAAAACACAAACTTCTTTATGTGGGCCTGTCTTTCTATTTCCATCCATTATTAGTGTGCCAGCTAATAACTTCACCTGCCCCATCCTCCAGCGGAAGTTGACAAGGGCACCCTGCCTGGTTGGGCCCTGGTGAACCAGACCAAACTCAAGTCTAATTTAGGATTGCAAGACATGCAGCTGGATCACAAAGAGTTTTTTAAAGAGGCTCGATTGTAAGATGTTTAAGGTTGCAGCGTCTTTATCTTTAAGCAATTCCGTGCCAAGAGATATTGAAGGCATGAATTTGGATCCCCGACCTGACGAAGATAAGATGTCGAGGTGTTTGATGTCTTGTGTTTCAAGGTGTTAAATGCAAACAGTAGCTTGTTAGTGATGGCTCATCTACATTGTAGATGCAATTTCTATGTTACATGGAAATCCAGATTGACGCTGAGGTATTTATAGGGCTTAACCTAGTGTAAAACATTGCCATCTGCCCGCCAAGTGAATTTGGGCCACCAGTTGCTACCTTGACATCTAAAGCAGAGAACCTTCGATTTGCTGTAATTCAGACACAGTCACAGATTGTTGGTATATCCCAATAGCTGAGCTATAGACGGCTGTAGCCCAGTTGGAGTTGTAATAAGGAGGACGATATCGTTGACATATTGCAGGCTTCTAATTTGTGCCATGCCCAACTTAGGTGTATCTACCTGCATCAGGGCAGGTGGCTGTCTAGGTCGGCCATAAAGATATTTAAATACCCCTGCTTTGAGTCCATGTTCATAAATCTTCTTTTCGTGGTTCTCTGCCCTTCCCCTATCATAGGGGCCGATTACGATGACGGGAGGACTTGGGACTGCCCACCATAGGTGCGGCGGTCCCGCAAAACGAATTATGATGTGCCCGCCACACTGGCGGGCGCATCCTGTATGTTTACATTGCTGCGGGTGTCAGCACCCGCCACAATGTAAAATTACAAGTTCTGCATGTGTATGTACAACGTGGCAGGCACCCTGCGGTGCCTGCCACCTTGTACATGCACATGCAGGGGGTACCTATGTGCAGCACCATAGGTACCCCCACGTGCAGCAGCCCACACCTCCCGGGGGCCCACAACGGGCCCTCGAAGGCATTCTCCGCCTGTCTTTTTGCGGCGGGAACTCCGCCGCAAAAGACAGGCATCATAATGCTCACGGCGGTGCTTGCATGGCACCACCTCCATTACCCCATGGTACCTGGTCCCTCAAGGTGGGCAGAAAAGGCCCGCCTTGAGGGACCACTGCGGACGGTCTTACCGTCCACCGCGGTACCTTTCCCATTCCCACCGCCACCCTAATTTGGCGGTGAGAATATTCAGGGTGATGGCGTGAAGTCCGCCACCGCCGGGCCATCGGTCCTCACCGCCGGCCCAGCGGTGGCAGACTTCCCACCATCGTAATGACCCCCTTAATTCGAACCCATGTGTTGGAGTATAGGTTGATAATAGCCTCAAGCAGTTTTGCCGATGCACCCCACTTTGCCATTTCTTTCTACAGTTTGGCCCTCGGACCTTTATCGAAGGTGGCTTATAGGTCTATAAAACAGCTTACCAGATTTGGTAGTTGCTTGATCAACCAAGAGGGGTAACAGCCAACACATTTGTTAGAGTGCTATTCCTGCCCTGAAGCCAGTCTGGCTTTTTGGGATTATGTTTGAATGGTAGACCCAGTCCTCCAAGTCAATGAGCAAATTTGAGGCATAGATCTTGGCCTCTACGTCTGTTAGGGTGGTTCAGCTGTAGTTGGACGGGTATGAGCATTCCCTGAGTAGTAAATAGGCTGAAAGATACTGGATAGCCAGGATTCTGTGATAGTGTCTGAAACCATTGCATAATTAATAAGAGGAATTAGGCGGGAAGACCAGAAACAGACATCCTTTTTAAATAAGGCATTTGGGAGGCTTCTGTGCCCTGGACTCCCGACCGGAGCCTTTTTAACATCTGGGCTACCTTTTTATCACTGATCGATAGATAAGCAACTTCTGGTGGGAGCAGGATTTTTATATGCTGGGAGGTGGGTCCCGTGCACACTGGAGCCACACAATAACTGACGGACGAGCCCTAACTGGGGTGAAAACGGTCCTGGGTTGCTTATGTTCTAGTTCAGAGAGGTCCTGGTCTGGCAGCTCAGGCTGGACTTTTGCCATTGGAGCAGGATAAGACTAATTTGCATATGGCTGGATCCAAGTTGAGGTGACATGGTGTGAAAAATAACGATGAGCTGGGATGTGACCATGAGTATTTACCAGTGGCTGAGAATAATTCAAGCATTCCATCGATTACTGTTTGTATACTTTAGTTGTAGTTAGGTACGTTCATGGAAACAATATCTTTACCTAAGCAGTGAAAACAGATTTTGTGTACTTTTTCACGGTGGTGGTTTTTATTCCCAATAGATACCCTGTCACATAGTTATATATTAAGCACATGGCCTAATGGACTTAAAAGGCACACTTTAGGCATTTCTTATTTAATATATATAAATAGCTTTTCTTGCACGGCAAAGGCACTCTTCCCTGCCATTTGTTGCTGCAGTACAATAGTGCTACCTGAAGCCACACACTTTTGGAATATATCTGGGGGGGGTCTAGATACATTTGACATGTAACTTCCATGCCACTGATGCAATTTCTGCGCCATCAGTGACCTTCCTGGGCAGTTAAATATACAAAGTGAGTGGATCCAATTTTATAATACCATTTGTGTGGCAGAGCACATACATTATGGATGGCAGTGTCACCCGGTCCCTACCAGAGAATTACGATGCAACCGCAAGTGGTATGGTCGCATACTCCCATTTCCCTATGGGAGCTTGTGCAGCGGCCGTAAATTGGCCGTAGCACACGCTCCCATAGAAAAATGGGAGATTGTGTTCATCCCTGCTCCTCGTGGAAGGCAAGTCCGAATGAGGTCGCACACTGCTCGTCCCATCAGCGTGTGACCCCGGAGCACGATGGTCGATGTAGTCGGTATCAGCGGGTGCGCTTCTACCCGAGTTTAAAGTCTTGAGGGTGTTCACTGGTGTGCTTGCCATCCCTGGACACGTGTTTCGCGTTCATTAACGCTCATCAGCAGGGATTAGGCGTGTGCACGGGGTTGCTGCGTGGGCTGCCGAAAATATTCGTAGGTCTAGATACCTCTTAAGGCGCGCAGGTGCGTTGTCTCGAGGTCGTTACCTCCACCGGCTCAAGGGAGCCTGTATAAAAAGTAAGTCAGAATGAGGTCGCACACTGCTCGTCCCATCAGCGTGTGACCCCGGAGCATGATGGTCGATGTAGTCGGTATCAGCGGGTGCGCTTCTACCCGAGTTTAAAGTCTTGAGGGTGTTCACTGGTGTGCTTGCCATCCCTGGACACGTGTTTCGCGTTCATTAACGCTCATCAGCAGGGATTAGGCGTGTGCACGGGGTTGCTGCGTGGGCTGCCGAAAATATTCGAAGGTCTAGATACCTCTTAAGGCGCGCAGGTGCGTTGTCTCGAGGTCGTCACCTCCACCGGCTCACGGGAGCCTGTATAAAAAGTAAGTCCGAATGAGGTCGCACACTGCTCGTCCCATCTGCGTGTGACCCCGGAGCATGATGGTCGATGTAGTCGGTATCAGCGGGTGCGCTTCTACCCGAGTTTAAAGTCTTCAGGGTGTTCACTGGTGTGCTTGCCATCCCTGGACACGTGTTTCGCGTTCATTAACGCTCATGAGCAGGGATTAGGCGTGTGCACGGGGTTGCTGCGTGGGCTGCCAAAAATATTCGTAGGTCTAGATACCTCTTAAGGCGCGCAGGTGCGTTGTCTCGAGGTCGTCACCTCCACCGGCTCAAGGGAGCCTGTATAAAAAGTACGTCCGAATGAGGTCGCACATTGCTCGTCCCATCAGCGTGTGACCCCGGAGCATGATGGTCGATGTAGTCGGTATCAGCGGGTGCGCTTCTACCCGAGTTTAAAGTCTTGAGGGTGTTCACTGGTGTGCTTGCCATCCCTGGACACGTGTTTCGCGTTCATTAACGCTCATCAGCAGGGATTAGGCGTGTGCACGGGGTTGCTGCGTGGGCTGCCGAAAATATTCGTAGGTCTAGATACCTCTTAAGGCGCGCAGGTGCGTTGTCTCGAGGTCGTCACCTCCACCGGCTCAAGGGAGCCTGTATAAAAAGTAAGTCCGAATGAGGTCGCACACTGCTCGTCCCATCAGCGTGTGACCCCGGAGCATGATGGTCGATGTAGTCGGTATCAGCGGGTGCGCTTCTACCCGAGTTTAAAGTCTTGAGGGTGTTCACTGGTGTGCTTGCCATCCCTGGACACGTGTTTCGCGTTCATTAACGCTCATCAGCAGGGATTAGGCGTGTGCACGGGGTTGCTGCGTGGGCTGCCGAAAATATTCGTAGGTCTAGATACCTCTTAAGGCGCGCAGGTGCGTTGTCTCGAGGTCGTCACCTCCACCGGCTCAAGGGAGCCTGTATAAAAAGTAAGTCCGAATGAGGTCGCACACTGCTCGTCCCATCAGCGTGTGACCCCGGAGCATGATGGTCGATGTAGTCGGTATCAGCGGGTGTGCTTCTACCCGAGTTTAAAGTCTTGAGGGTGTTCACTGGTGTGCTTGACATCCCTGGACACGTGTTTTGCGTTCATTAACGCTCATCAGCAGGGATTAGGCGTGTGCACGGGGTTGCTGCGTGGGCTGCCGAAAATATTCGTAGGTCTAGATACCTCTTAAGGCGCGCAGGTGCGTTGTCTCGAGGTCGTCACCTCCACCGGCTCAAGGGAGCCTGTATAAAAAGTAAGTCCGAATGAGGTCGCACACTGCTCGTCCCATCAGCGTGTGACCCAGGAGCATGATGGTCGATGTAGTCGGTATCAGCGGGTGCGCTTCTACCCGAGTTTAAAGTCTTGAGTGGTACTATACCTGGCAGATATTGGCAGCCATCGGCAACCCCAGTACACGGCCTATCCCTGCTGATGAGGGGTAATACCCCGAAACACGTGTCCAGGGATGGTGAAGACAGCGAAGATAGCAGAAGATCGAAAGATGATGCATCGCGAACACTTTACTACAATGACCAGAGTCCTTAGGGGCGACACCGCCGGTGTGTGAGTAGTGTGCGACCCCACCCCCATTTGTAACTTTAAAGCTCCCGTGAGCAGTGGGCTGACGAGCCTGGGATCCCGCACCTACGCGCCTGAGTGGTACTATACCTGGCAGATATTGGCAGCCATCGGCAACCCCAGTACAAGGCCTATCCCTGCTGATGAGGGGTAATACCCCGAAACACGTGTCCAGGGATGGCGAAGACAGCGAAGATAGCAGAAGATCGAAAGATGATGCATCGCGAACACTTTACTACAATGACCAGAGTCCTTAGGGGCGACACCGCCGGTGTGTGAGTAGTGTGCGACCCCACCCCCATTTGTAACTTTAAAGCTCCCGTGAGCAGTGGGCTGACGAGCCTGGGATCCCGCACCTACGCGCCTGAGTGGTACTATACCTGGCAGATATTGGCAGCCATCGGCAACCCCAGTACACGGCCTATCCCTGCTGATGAGGGGTAATACCCCGAAACACGTGTCCAGGGATGGCGAAGACAGCGAAGATAGCAGAGAATCGAAAGAAGATGCATCGTGGAACACGTAACTACATTTACCATAGCCCTTAGGGGCGATACCGCTGGTGTGTGAGTAGTGTGCGACCCCACCCCCAATTGTAATGTTAAAGCTCCCTCGAGCAGTTGTCTGACGAGCCTGGGATCCCGCACCTACGCGCCTGAGTGGTACTATACCTGGCAGATATTGGCAGCCATCGGCAACCCCAGTACACGGCCTATCCCTGCTGATGAGGGGTAATACCCCGAAACACGTGTCCAGGGATGGCGAAGACAGCGAAGATAGCAGAAGATCGAAAGATGATGCATCGCGAACACTTTACTACAATGACCAGAGTCCTTAGGGGCGACACCGCCGGTGTGTAAGTAGTGTGCGACCCCACCCCCATTTGTAACTTTAAAGCTCCCGTGAGCAGTGCGCTGACGAGCCTGGGATCCCGCACCTACGCGCCTGAGTGGTACCATACCTGGCAGATATTGGCAGCCATCGGCAATCCCAGTACACGGCCTATCCCTGCTGATGAGGGGTAATACCCCAAAACACGTGTCCAGGGATGGCGAAGACAGCGAAGATAGCAGAAGATCGAAAGATGATGCATCGCGAACACTTTACTACAATGACCAGAGTCCTTAGGGGCGACACCGCCGGTGTGTGAGTAGTGTGCGACCCCACCCCCATTTGTAACTTTAAAGCTCCCGTGAGCAGTGGGCTGACGAGCCTGGGATCCCGCACCTACGCGCCTGAGTGGTACTATACCTGGCAGATATTGGCAGCCATCGGCAACCCCAGTACACGGCCTATCCCTGCTGATGAGGGGTAGTACCCCGAAACACGTGTCCAGGGATGGCGAAGACAGCGAAGATAGCAGAAGATCGAAAGATGATGCATCGCGAACACTTTACTACAATGACCAGAGTCCTTAGGGGCGACACCGCCGGTGTGTGAGTAGTGTGCGACCCACCCCCATTTGTAACTTTAAAGCTCCCGTGAGCAGTGGGCTGACGAGCCTGGGATCCCGCACCTACGCGCCTGAGTGGTACTCTACCTGGCAGATATTGGCAGCCATCGGCAACCCCAGTACACGGCCTATCCCTGCTGATGAGGGGTAATACCCCGAAACACGTGTCCAGGGATGGCGAAGACAGCGAAGATAGCAGAAGATCGAAAGATGATGCATCACAAACACTTTACTACAATGACCAGAGTCCTTAGGGGCGACACCGCCGGTGTGTGAGTAGTGTGCGACCCCACCCCCATTTGTAACTTTAAAGCTCCCGTGAGCAGTGGGCTGACGAGCCTGGGATCCCACACCTACGCGCCTGAGTGGTACTATACCTGGCAGATATTGGCAGCCATCGGCAACCCCAGTACACGGCCTATCCCTGCTGATGAGGGGTAATACCCCGAAACACGTGTCCAGGGATGGCGAAGACAGCGAAGATAGCAGAAGATCGAAAGATGATGCATCGCAAACACTTTACTACAATGACCAGAGTCCTTAGGGGCGACACCGCCGGTGTGTGAGTAGTGTGCGACCCCACCCCCATTTGTAACTTTAAAGCTCCCGTGAGCAGTGGGCTGACGAGCCTGGGATCCCGCACCTACGCGCCTGAGTGGTACTATACCTGGCAGATATTTGCAGCCATCGGCAACCCCAGTACACGGCCTATCCCTGCTGATGAGGGGTAATACCCCGAAACACGTGTCCAGGGATGGTGAAGACAGCGAAGATAGCAGAAGATCGAAAGATGATGCATCGCGAACACTTTACTACAATGACCAGAGTCCTTAGGGGCGACACCGCCGGTGTGTGAGTAGTGTGCGACCCCACCCCCATTTGTAACTTTAAAGCTCCCGTGAGCAGTGGGCTGACGAGCCTGGGATTCCGCACCTACGCGCCTGAGTGGTACTATACCTGGCAGATATTGGCAGCCATCGGCAACCCCAGTACACGGCCTATCCCTGCTGATGAGGGGTAATACCCCGAAACACGTGTCCAGGGATGGCGAAGACAGCAAAGATAGCAGTAGATTGAAAGATGATGCATCGCGAACACTTTACTACAATGACCAGAGTCCTTAGGGGCGACACCGCCGGTGTGTGAGTAGTGTGCGACCCCACCCCCATTTATCCTCGTGGAAGGCACCTCATGGTGCTCCCACGCCCCCAACCGTAGGCTGCAAAGAGATGGGGGCCCTGCTGGGGGGCCCTCATGCTTGCTTTCCTACAAGCTTTCGATGTCGGAAAGGCCATCATGTAAAGTGGGAAACAGAGCATCGTAATTCCAACGGTGGAAACGCCGTCCATTAGGATTAAAGGCTGATCTCCAACTGGCCGATGGGGTCCTTGAGCCTGTCGGAATCCAGCCAGTATGACCAATCAATCAATCAGTGGTTTATAAAGCGCGCTACTCACCCGTGAGTGTCTCAAGGCGCGGGGGAGAGTGCAGCTCCGGTTCAGTCGAAGAGCCAGGTCTTGAGGTTCCTCCTGAAGGTGTGTAGGGTGTGGGAGCATTTGATGTTGACTGGGAGCTCGTTCCAGGTTATGGCTGCGACATGGTTCTGCTGATGCAGGGAGTCTCTGCGAGGGCGAGGTCGGTGGGGTGTATGTTCCTTCTGGGTACGTGTAAGAAGACTCTCTCGTTGAGGTATTTGGGTCTGATGTTGTGGAGGGATTTGTATGCATGGGTGAGCAGTTTGAAGGTTACTGTCTTCTCAGCAGGGAGCCAGTGGAGGTCTCGAAAGTGTGGGTCATGTGTTTGTGTCGTGGGGTTCCGAGGACGAGTCTGGCTGCGGTGTTCTGGATGGTTTGGAGCTTGTATAGGAGAGTTCTGTTGATTCCGGCATAGAGGGTGTTGACATAGTCTAGTCTGCTGGCTATAAGTGCGTGGGTGATGTTTTCCTGCATTCGGGGGGTATCCATTTGAAGGTCTTGCAGAGAATGCGAAGGTCGTTGAAACTGGTGGAGTTGATCTGGCAGGTCATGGAGAGGGAAGTGTCAAGGATGATGCCGAGGTTCCGTGCGTGGTTTGTAGGGGTGGGCGAACTCCCGAGGATGGAGGGCCACCAGGTATTGTCCCAGGCGGAGGTGGAGGGTCCGAGAATGAGGAACTCGGTCTTCTCCGAGTTGAGCTTCAGGTAACTGTTTTTCATCCAAGCAGGTACTTCCTTCATTCCTTCCTGGAAACAGAGTCTGGTGCCTTCGGGGTTCTTCATGAGGGAGAGGATGAGCTGGGTGTCATCGGCGTATGATACTATGCGGAGTCCATGCTGTCTGATGCTGGTGGCGAGTGGGGCCATGTAGATGTTGAAGAGCGTGGGACTGAGGGATGATCCTTGGGGTACTTCGCAGTTGATCTCTGTGAGTTCGGAGAGGAAAGGAGGGAGTCTGATCCTCTGGGTTCTGCTGGAGAGAAAGGAATGGATCCAGTTGGGGGAAGTTCCTTGTATCCCAGCGTCTTGGAGTCTGGCTGCAAAAGTGCGATGTAATACGTGTCGAAGGCTGCGGAGAAGTCTAGTAGGATGAGGGCCGCGGTGTGTCCCTGGTCGAGTAGCATGCAGATGTCATTGGTGGCGGCCAGGAGTGCGGTCTCTGTGCTGAAGTTGCTGGGAATCCGGACTAGGAGGTGTCTAGGATTGAGTTTGCTTCAATGAAGGCGGTCAGCTGAGTATTCACTAGTCTCTCGGTGACTTTGGCAGCGAAGGGGAGAAGAGAGATGGGCTGGTGGTTTTCAGGTCAGTCGGGTCGGCCGTTTTTGAGGAGGGTTTGACCTCCACCCGCTTCCAGTCATCTGAGCAGATGCCAGATTCGAAGGAGACGTTGATGGTCTGTCCTAGTTTGGGTGCGATGGCGGCGGTAGCCCTGTGGTAGGCCTGCTGTGGGCAGGGGTTCATGGGTGTTCTTCATGGTCACGGTGGTGAGTTTGACGGTGGCAGGATACCAGGTTGTGATGGTCGGCTCTTTGCTGGTGGTGGTGGGAGTGGTGGTGTCCGGCGTCTCTTCGTTGAAGTTGTCGTAGAGGGTCTTGATTTTCAGATGGAAGTAGAAGCTGAGCTTGTTCCAGAGTTCCTGGGATGGTGTGACATCTGTGGTTTCGCTGCAGGTTTGGTGAATTGCTGTATGACGTTGAAGAGTTCTTTAGCGTTGGTTGCGTTGGTGTGGATTTTGTTCTTGATGAATGTCCGCTGGGTGTCCCTTATGTGCTGGTGGTATTCCTTCAGGGCACTCCTGTAGCTGTTCAGGTCTTCCGTAGTTTTCCTGTTTCGCCAGGTTTTCTCGAGGCACCTGCAGGAGCGCTTGGCTTCTTGGAGTTTGGAGGTGAACCAGGCGGCTTTCAGGGGGCATTGTTTGACGGGGTGGCGGAGGGGTGCGAACTTGTCGGCGCAGCTGGAGATCCAGCGGTGAAATTCCTTGGCTGTGGAGTTGGCGTCAGTCTTGGCGCAGGGTGGGTCTAGGAGGAGGAGGTGGGCGTGGTGTGGGTTTGGGTCTGGAGGAGGTTTTGAAGGTGAAGTGTACGCAGTGGTGGTCCATCCAGATGGGTTGGGAGGGTTGGCTGAAGTGGATGTTGGTCCCCCCTGCGAAGATGGGGTCGAGGGTGTGTCCAGCTCTGTGAGTGGGGGTGGTGATGAGCTGATTCAGTCTGAGGTTGGAGAGGTTGTCAAGGAGTTAAGGCGTTAAACTAGTGTTAGGCATAAAAGTGGCACCCCTGGATACTTTTTCAAAACACTGCTGTGCCTGAGGAAGTCAGAAGATTGACTGGACCTGCTGAACACTTTGGACTTCAGAAAGAGGACTGCACCTACTGTAACTGTAACCTGTGGAGAGAAACCCAAGGGCTGAACCTGCTCCCACTTGAACACAGGACAGAAGCGTGGACTCCAAGAACCAATTGGCTAGCCTCCTGTTAAGCTACAGGAACACAAAACCTGCAAGAAGCCCACTTTTCTAAAGAGCCCATCTGACCAGTTCCAACTGGACTTGCCATGAAACCTGCTGGGTGCTTCCCCTGAAGTGAGTCCTGACACCCAATTTGTGGGCCCTGGGATAAGTGTCAGAGTGTACGCCTCCTGCTTAACCCTAAAACCTGGGACTTAGAAATGTTTTCAAGGATTTTTATAAAATACCCAGAGTTTGCCACCGAAGAGCCATCAAGCCGCAGACGCCAATGTCACACTGTCAGTCGACCTCACATTGCTAGTTTGCCCTGCTGAAAGGATTCTGGCTTTCAGACAAGTTTCTAAGTCCAAAGGTAAAATAACTTCACCGGGCGAAGGAGCCAAAAGAATCTGTCTGGCGAGGGACCTTTCTTGGGTGAAGTTTCTTCTACCACTCAGATCTTTCCCATCAAAAGTCAACAGTTTCACTGGGACTTCGTCTGATGGCTATCTGTCCTCATGGAACCGAGTCAGAATGTAAAACTTTCCACCTGACCGAACCTGGGACCTTTATCTGACCAGTGCTACACATCATGGCTGGCTTTAACTTTTGACTTTGACCCTAGTCATCGAAGTTGGCTATGCGCTTTTTGCTACTAGAAACCCTTTTAAATGTTGAAAAAACATATTTCCTTTTCCTTATATCTAATGTTTGTAATTTTGCTGTCTATTTGCTGCTCATTAACATATTCTCTCTTTTTATAAATTGGAGTGGGATTTGTATTGTGTTGTGTTTTCTACTTATGAACTGTGTTAGGTACCAATGAATGCTTTACACTCTTCTCCTAAGTTAAGCCTGTCTGCTATGTGCTATAGCTACGAAGAGTTGAGCTCAGGTTTAAATTATTGAGACCTACTTGGGCCTAGTAAGGCATAGAGCCATTATTACTTGAAGAGGACTATCACTCACTTCCACTAGTGTTCAACTTTTTCACAAGCGGTATCAGAGGGTTCGCTATTTTGACCTCTAAGTACCTCTGCTTTGTAGGCTTCACAGCCTGACAGTTGATATCAATTGACAATGTTCGTTCTATTGCTTTACCTCTGCTGTAGGCCAACTAGGATGGACATTAAGCATCATATCTATTTTTATTTAGAAGGGTCTAAATATGCCACTGTGATGTTACTCAGGAATGTTTTCTTGGTTACTTAGATGGCTTTTTTATGCACCCCTTTCCAGTTCCACCTGTCTTGTATCATAGTAGACAAGGAGACTAAAGAAAAGTAACAAGGTTCTACACGAACATTCTGTATGGTCTCATATCTCAGATATTCTTTTAAACATGTCAGAAACATGTTGGTCCCCTTGTTCAAGAAGGAAGTTAAATGAAACCTGTTTAACTATTGTCTTATAGCAATAGTAAGTTCAACTGCTAAGATTATGGAAGGAAATGTGGCAGATCAATTTATTAATTATTGGTAATTCCATACAAACTAGAGATTTGGTGGCAGAAACTTGCCCTTTCAGGGCTCAACTTTATGGAAATCTTTACCTCTCTCCTTATGATTCGGTGAGAACTTCTTGTTCAGAAAACATATGAAAACCCTTCTTTTCTTGACACCCTAGGGACTTTCAATTAAGCACTAACCTCGAAGCCCTCCATCCTCTTCAGTCAGATGCCTTAGATAGATCATCTATTATTAGGCTAAAGCTTTTCCATGTAGCTATCTTTACAAGAGAGTACCTATGACAAATGCTCATCCTTATGCTTGGTCCATCTCCTTGATCACCATCAAAAATACAATGATCCTAGGACATGGGTGTTCACCTTTGGATATTTAATACATGGAATTGCTTACATGGCTTCTATTCTTGCTACCACTTCCATGTAGCTCTGAGGCAGCTTTATGAGGTGTGCAGTCAGTAAAAATAATTTCTTCCTGAATGCTCCTTAAGGACCTTAATACTTAGATTAAATGTAACTGTAGTATACTTCCAACTTTGATGGACCTTGGGAGAGGTTTATTGCAGCATGCACTGCATTGGCCTTTTTGCAAACGACAATCTGTTCCATCTCAAGTTTAATTGTCATTGCACTGTGTATTTGTTGGCCATTGTAAATCACCCACTGGGCTATTCTACGAAACAATCTGCTGACCCAGGGGACATTTCACAATTTAGTTGCATATTGAGTGAGCTTTCTAATAATACTTAGGGGCCGATTACGATGGCAGTCGGACGAGCGTCCGACTGTCATTGTTGGCTGAAACAGAACCGAACAACAGGTAGTCGGTGGTCCTGCCCACCAAATTAGGATCCAACCGCCATGGAGGCGGTCAGAAACATGCCTCTTTGTATTGAGGCTTGTGCAGCAGCCCGAAAAAGGGACGCAAGCACCATTCGGTTTAGGAAGGCACCACAGGTGCCCCACAGGCCCCATCACGGAGGGCCAACGGGGACAGGAGCCCTGCTAGGGGTCCCAAAAAAGCCTTTCCCTCAGCCTTTTCATGTCAGAAGAATTGTTGTGAAATGGCTGGCGGAAAGTTAGATCGTAATCCCCACGGCAGTCCATTGTGGGGACTGCGATTGGACTTACTCCCCGACCAGCTCCTTGAGCCCACTGGAAGCTGTTGGTCGGTCCCTGGGCCAATGAGGTCCAACCAACCGCATCCTAATGTGGTGGGAGAACTGCGGTCAGAGATGTCGGTGGGACTAACACCAGCGGCACGTCCGTGTCGGTCTCACCGCTATCGTAATCAACCACTTAGTGCCAATTCGAACAACAACGACTCATCAAATCTAGAATCACTAATCACACTGGAGTGTGCCAGAGTTGCGTGCGAACATCTGTACTCACAATATACCTATTTGTGCAACTTCAGAGATTTTTATTATGAAGTAGAAACAACTTGCCAAGATTGTGACAACCTGTGCTGTGCCAATTACTTACTTATTTACATTTGCATGTCTTCCCAAGGTGAATGAGCCCAGATACTTGATAGAGCATTGGCATGGCTTTCACTGATGAACGCTAAAACCTGCTTGCTTCATGTACTAGCTCATACCTTGAAGATAGTCAATATAACTGTTAGACCTGGTATCCTTGGCTTGGTCCCCCTAACATTTTGCCTTAAGACTGACTGACTGTGCTGAATTAATTTGTGTTGGATTTAGGACTCTGTGCACCTTACCACTGCTAACCAAGGCTAAAGTAATTGTGCTCTCCCCTTAAAACATGGTAGAATTGGCTTATACCCGATTGGCATATTTAAGTTACCTACCAGCCCCTAATAACTTGCACCACGTGCCAAGGGCCTGTAAATTAAATGCTTCCAGTTGGCCTGCAGCACTAGTTGTACCACCCAATTAAGTAGTCCTGTAAATCAATCAATCAGAGTACTTGTAGAGTGCGCTACTTACCTGTGAGGGTCTCAAGGCACTGAGGGGAGGGGGGTGCTTCTACTGCTCGAAGAGCCAGGTCATGGGAGTCTTCTGAAGGCGAGTAGGTCTTGGGTCTGCCGTATGTGGGTAGGGAGGGTGTTCCAGGTCTTGGCGGAGAGGTAGGAGAAGGATCTGCCGCCGGAGGTAGTTCGATGGATGCGAGGGACAGCGGCGAGGGCGAGGCTGGCAGAGCGTAGCTGGCGGGTGGGGGTGTAGAAGCTGAGTCTGCTGTTAAGGAAGGCTGGTCCGGCATTGTGGAGGGCTTTGTGTGCGTGGGTGAGGAGCTTGAAGGTGATCTTCCTGTCGACGGGGAGTCAGTGTAGGTCTCTCAGGGGGGGGGGTGATGTGGCTGTGGCGGGGGACGTTGACGATCAGTCGGGCAGAGGCGTTTTGGATGCGTTGTAGTTGTCGAAAGTGTTTGGCTGGGATTCTTGCGTAGAGTCCGTTGTCGTAGTCCAATCTGCTGCTGACGAGGGCCTGTGTCACTGTTCTTCTTGTTTCGGTCGGGATCCACTTGTAGATCCTGCGGAGCATGCGGAGGGTGTTGTAGCAGGAGGAGGAGACGGCGTTGACCTGCTTAGCCATGGAGAGGGAGGAGTCGAGGATGAATCCTAGGTTGCGTGCATGATCGGTGGGTGTTGGTGCTGTTCCCAGTGTGGTCAGCCACCAGGAGTTGTCCCAGGCTGAGGGGGTGGGTCCGAGGATGAGTACCTCCGTCTTGTCCAAGTTCAGCTTCAGACAGTTGCCTTCATTCCCTCATGGAGGTTCATTTTGGCAGTGTTTGGGTCCTTGGTGAGGGAGAGGATGAGCTGGGTGTCGCCGGCGTAGGAGATGATGTTGAGGTCGTGATGGCGGGCCACTTGTGCGAGGGGGCCATGTAGATGTTGAACAGCGTTGGGCTGAGGGATGAGCCCTGGGGGACGGCGCAGATGATGTCGATGGCTTCGGATCGGAAGGGTGGGAGGCGGACGCTCTGGGTTCTGCCGGAAAGGAAGGACGTGGTCCAGTCAAGGGCCTTCTCTTGGATTCCGGTTTCTCGGAGGCGTGTCTTTAGAGTGCGATGGCAGACTGTGTCGAAGGCGGACGACAGGTCCAGGAGGATGAGGGCTGATGTTTCGCCGTTGTCTAGTTGACACCTGATGTCGTCTGTGGCGGCGATGAGGACTGTCTCGGTGCTGTGATTTCGTCTGAATCCGGACTGGGACGGGTCCAAGATGTTGTTGTCTTCCAGGTGGCGGGCCAATTGCCTGTTGACGATTTTCTCGATGACCTTTACCAGGAACGGGAGCAGGGAGATGGGCCAGAAGTTCTTGAGGTCCTTGGGGTCTGCCTTGGACTTCTTGAGGAGGGCGTTGATTTTGGCGTTCTTCCAGCTTTCCGGGAATGTCGCTGTTTCGAAGGAGATGTTGATGACCTTCTGTAGTTGGGGTGCGATGGCTGCATCTGCTTTGTTGAATACGTGGTGTGGGCATGGGTCTGACAGAGATCCTGATTGGATGGAGTTCATGACCTTGCGTGTCTCGTTGTCGTTGACGTTGGACCAGGAGGTCAGGCGAATGGCGCTGGTGGTGTTCACAGGGGAGGTGGAGTCTGGCATAGTCGGGGCGGTTGTGGTGTTGAAGCTGTCGTGGATGTCAGCGATCTTGCAGTGGAAGAAGAAGGCTAGTGAGTCGCACAGTTCTTGTGAGGGCGGGATGTCATCGGCATTGGCGCTGGGGTTGGAGAGTTCCTTTACGATGCTGAAGAGTTCTTTGCTGTCGTGTGCGTTGTTGTCCAAGCGGTCTTTGAAGGAGGATCTCTTGGCTAATCTGATGAGGTGGTGGTGTCTGCGAGTGGCGTCCTTGTGGGCTGCGTGGTTGTTCGGTGTGCGTTAGTGGAGCCATTTGTTCTCCAGTTTCCGGCATGCACGTTTGGAGGTCTGGAGCTCGTTGGTGAACCAGGTGGCTCTCTTTCTGGCGTGGCTGTGGGTTTCTTGAGCGGGGCGAGGGTGTTGGCGCAGTCGTCGATCCACTGTCTGAGGTTGCGGGCTGCCGCATCTGGGTTGGTGGGGTCGGTGGGTCGGTTCAGGGTGGTGATCAGCCAGTCTTCGGTGACTTTGCTCCAGCAGCCGCGAGGCAGCTGTGGGTTGTGGTGGTGCGTGGTTGGTTTCTTGAACATGAATTAATGAAGCGGTGGTCCGTCCAGTGGAGTTCGGTGGCGTGGCATTCGTGGGGTCCAGGGATTCTGGTGCTGGGCGCGGTCCAGGCGCAGACGGTCTTACCTTCGGCGTGCCAGCGGCGTGGCTGTGCAGCTTCCGCCATTTAAAGGGGAACTGGGAGGGAGGAGCAGCTGGGAGGCGGGAGACAGGGGAAAGCGAATGGGCGCGGGGGGCGGGGCCGCAGGGGCAGCAGCGGCGGTCAAGTGAGCAGTGGGCACAGGGAGGAGGTGAGGAAAAATAGCGCCCAGGGATGGGCAGCAAAGAGACCAGGGATGCAAGGCACAAGCGCAGGTGGAGCTGCTGCGGTGGGGGGGCGACCTACCTGGAATAAATATGTCTCAGGCCTGCCATTGCAGTGCCTGTGTGAGCAGTTTCAACTGCCATTTTGACCTGGCCAAATAAACTTTTTGTAGGGAATTTTAGTGACACTAAGGTTTTAAATTTGAAAATTCATGTTGCTTTATACGTTTTATGGTCTAAATAAACACAGTTTTGAATCTAAACTAGAGCAATTTGTTTATTAGATCAGATTTGGGTTATGTTTCAAGTTGTTCCTTCCTACACTTTCAAAGTTTCACCAGGATGGCATCTCAGTATGAATTATGAATGAGAGTATTAGCGTTTGGAAGGGTAAATTCCAGAACTACGCCCTCCGTCGTATACTGTGGATTGAAGAAACAGCGCTGGATTTATTGATCAAAAGATCTTGTTAAATCAAGAACGTCAAGTTTTACAAAGGTTTACACATAATAAGCAGACCTGTCACTAGGTAATACATCGTTTTATCTTCTTTTTTAAGTAAGTGAAAACACTGATGGCACACCTAATACCTTATATGCAGGATGTTTATGTGCATCCTTAAATGACTTTGCTGGTGGCTGGTATGGAACACTGAATGCAGAAAGATACAGGTATATTTGCAGAAGTGTAGTTGTAGCGCTTGGTCTTTGCGCTATTGAGAAAGGGAAAATTATGCGTCATTTCATTCGGGGAGCAGGGGTGTGGCACAAGTCCATGCGGCACAGTCCGGCCCCCATCCTTTCAGGGGTCCCCCAATTCAGGTGAGGTCAGTGGATATCTGAGAGATCGGAAGAAATAGAGGTTCCTCATTATGTTCTACAGGTGGGGGTGGGGGAGGTGCATCATTTTGCGTTACGCCACTGTCTGGGCCTGTCTTGGTAGCAAGTCTGGCCTCATAACTGGTGGCAGAGGTCAGCATATAGACAAAATAAAAACCACTTCACTTATTAAGGGTTTATTATCTATTATGCTTATTTGCCCTTTGAAAGTTTTCCCAAGTTTGCCTAAAATTAAGTAGACTGCTAGTGGGCTAATCCTATTATCATGGGTGTGCTGGTATTTCTTATTGTTTCAGACCTGTGTGATCTATTGCACCCAACTTCTGACATATACCCTTTGTCTTTTTGCATAATGCTACATGCATTATCTCACACTTAGTATTACCATATATACTTTTTTACAATAGTATGCTAATGTTCATGATAGATGCTGCACATGTATGGTATCTGTAGGAAAGAGCCTCTTTTGCATGCTTACCACCCACTTTTTGCCTGATAACTGATGCACTTTGACCGAGTGTGCAGTGGGACCATGCCAATCAGGTTCCCAGTGCCTGTGTTCTTTCCCAAAACTGTACCCTTTGTTTCCACAATTGGCACACCTCTGGCTCACATGTAAGTCCCTTGCAAAAAGTACCAGTGGTACCAGGGGCCTGGTGACCAGAGAGGGTCTCTAAGGGCTACATCATGTATTGTACCACCCTCAGAGACCCCTCACCAAACACATACACACTGACAATACAGACTGAGTGTTTTGGTACAGACAAAATTTACGAGTTGACATAGCACACATCCCTTTGTGCCATGCCCACCAACCACTGCCTGTGACATAGGTAAATCACCCCTCTAGCAGACCTCACAACTCTAAGGCAGGGTGTGGCACAGCTGCATGAGCAATATGCCGCTACAGTGTCGGTGCCATTCACGGACATTGTACGTGTAGTGGAGTCATATTGAATACATGAGCTGGGAGTTTGTCATTACAAACTCCACAGCTCCATGATGGATTTACTGAATGCAAAGGAATTTGGTATCAAACTCCTCAGCATAATAAACCCACACTAATACCAGTGTTGGATTTCTTACAAAATGCAAAACGTAAAGATGTCACCTGAAAAATGACCAACTCCCATGTGTCCAGCTGACTGCTCTGTCCCAGCCTTCCACACACAGACATGTTTCTGACCCCTGAGGTGGGAGCCGGTGTGGTCTCATGGGTCAGGGACAAAAGCTCCTTGGGGTGGAGGTGCTTCACACCTAACCCCAAGCCGGAACAGCATTCTGGTTGGTAAGCCTTAACCCCTTCGACGCTCATGACGAGCTGGGCTCGTCATGAGGTAGCCTCCTCGCACGCTCATGACGAGCCCAGCTCGTCATGTAAAGTGCGGTTTTAAAAAACTCAGCACAGGAGCAGAATTCCGCTAGCGCGCATGCGGTTAAAGGCTTCCTGCCCTTTGATATGCAAGCCAGGGCCTCTTCAGCTAGTTGAGATGCCCGTCCCCTTGAACAAACCCCACGTCTGATGGCAAGGTCAGCAGGAAAATTAGTAATCAGGAGAGGTGTGTCCCTTTTCTGCCAGAGCCACCCCCAAGGTGCCCTTGACTGAGGTGACCCCCTCCTTAGGAAATCCTCCATCAGGTTAGGGGGATGCCCCCTCCCAAAATGTAGAGGACATTCTAAGGGTGTAGTCACCCTAAGGCAATTTGCCCATTAGCTACTGTTAGACCTGGCCCTTTTGACAGGTTTATCCCCAAACGTTTTGCCTTTTGCCTCCTAGTTTTCTGACCCTGTTTTAGTTGTGTATAAGATTCTGTGCACTTTACGACCGCTGACCAGTGCT
The DNA here is from genome assembly GCF_964261635.1 of Lissotriton helveticus. NCBI lineage: Eukaryota > Metazoa > Chordata > Amphibia > Caudata > Salamandridae > Lissotriton > Lissotriton helveticus. Next base: position 279,777,367 of record NC_136059.1, read on the forward strand.
AAAGCGCATATGCTCTCTGTATAAATTGTGACAATGATTGGTTATCCATGATTGGCATATTTGATTTACTGGTAAGTCTCTAGTAAAGTGCATGGTGTGTGCCAGGGACTGTACATCAAATGCTACTTGAAGGCTTGCAGAACTGGTTGTGCCACCCACATGAGCAGCCCTGTAAATGTGTCTCAGACCTATCACTGTAGTGTCTGCACGTGCAGTTGTGAACTGACATGTTGTCCTGGCAAGTCCACCCACTTGCCAGGCCCAAACCTTCCCTTTCCTTACATGTAAGGCACCCCTAAGGTAGGCCCAATGTACCTCCATGGCAGGATACATTATATGTGAAAGGTAGGACATGTACTGGTGTGTGTAACATGTCCTGATAGTGAAATACTGTGTATTTCGGGTTTCTCTATTGTAAGGCTATCTGTTCCATAGGCTTATCATTGGGTTTGCACTATAACATTTTTATGTGTGTAACTTGCAATAGGGACAAGATAGGAAAATGAAGTTTAGGTTCTCTGAACTCAGAAGTTATAACACACCTTTTGGTGAAGGTGGTTTTTAAATTCTGTGTTTAAAAATGCCACTTTCGGAAAGTGCTGATGACAACTGCGATGGTAACGGCATTGACTACTACTGAATCCCATTCATCTCCATTGCTCTCCGCTGAATTCGAGGGTAAATATAATTGCCGGTATCAACCGCTGCAGTGTAGATACTGAATCCCACACCTCTTCGGGTGCCCCCAGTCTTCATTGACTAACTTTGGGCTCGGTGACCTCTGCACTCAGCCGCCCTAGTTCCACTAGTGGTGCAGTACATTCCTCCAAGTGTTGGTCTAAACCCTAAAAGACTGGAAGAGTAAGCTGGGTACTTACCTGCTAATGCATTACACTGTTTTCCATCCTTAGGATTGCATTGCATTCTATCTATTACATACAACTGTCTATCTTTTTCAAGTATCAATTGTTACTGTTTCGGATTGACAATACAAAAGTATTCCCAAGACTGTAACGCTTTTCTACTGCCTTTCAAAAGTATTCCAACAGCATTTTTTAAAGTATTACTACTTTGAACAGTACTATTTACCTGCAACTGAGTATTTCTTCTTTCAAGAAATAAAATAACCAGATAACTTTTGGTACAAGGCAATTGATCTGGATTCAGTCTTTGAGTGTGTGCAACCATTTATTTCCTGACTGTATACAATAAATGCTTACCACATCCCTCTGATAAGCCTAACTGCTCGACCACACTACCACAAATAGAGCTTTTAGTATTATCTACTTAAGTCTCAGAGGATTCACTGGACTCCTTGCACACTCTAGCCAGATAGCCAGAAACCGGTCCTAGGATGCTTGATTCCGGTCCAGGAAAGACATGGCTTGGCAGTTCGGGCTGGACTGTTCCCATGAGGCACAGGGTCAAGGCTGATTTGCATATGGCCATGTCTGAACTGGGGTGGTGTGGAGTGCAAAAAAACAATGGATTTAGGCCTAGATCTCTGTACTGGGGTGAATGTTTGATATTGTTCTGCATTCTGTCCATTAACTGTTGTTTTTGCATTATAAAAAACTGCAGCACCACACATTATTAGATTGTTTAGCCAGTAAATCAGCTCTGGTGCACACGGAGTAGGCCATAGTGCAGTAAATAAAAATGAACGAAAATAGATTTATAAAGCATGCAGTTGCCTCATGAGGAGTACACACTGGCGAAAAAAAGTCCAGAAGGTGAAAAAACAATCATGACTTTGTCTGTCTGAAAATACAGGCTTTCATTGTTGCCTGAATTGTGCATGATTTCCTATTGTTAAAGGAGCTTTGCTAGCTTCCCATCGATGCCAGAACACAATTTAAACGTGTATATCTCGCTCACAAGGCCAAATAATCTCAAGACACTTCCCTACCTTACAGCACTTGTCACCATCTAAGGTGGAGAGACAGGAATGAGGAGGAAGAACCCAATCCTCCTGCAAATATCAGCCCTTAACACTTCATTAGCTCAAAAAAGCATCACTCTGGTGGCAATCCCAGTTATTGGATATCCCAACCTCCTTCCCTCAGAAGGCAGCCTGATTTGCTCACCTTTAGGAAGCTACTAAAATCTACGTGGTCTGGTTATACCTCAACTAATCTGCTTACAAATGTGCTTGGATTTTCCCACCCCTCCTTCCTGTTATCTTACTTATTGCCAATTTATCCTCCTTAAATCCTAAAGTCTGCCAAAACACTCAATGAACCCGCTCTGTCACTTTTTAGCATTCTAAATCCTTCTGCTGGGCCATGATGCATGCTGAAGCTGACTAGGGCCTTACCTGGCACATGCAGTAGCTTTCTGCAGTAGATACAGATGATCTGTGCACACGTTAGTTTGTTGACAGTCTGAGTACTGTACATAATTGGAACAACCACAGGACAAAACACAATACAAGATGTTGATAGAAGTATTCTTTCGGTTTAGATTTATTCCAGGTTCCCAGCCAACACGTGTTTCGTCAGGGAGTAACCCAAGACTTCGTCAGGGCTCTAAAGGGCAGCTTATCAAAAAACGTTGAAAAATGCTCACCGCCGGTTTTACTTCCATCCCGGCTGTGGTTAATTTCAGGTAAAATTGCTAGCAAGGACAAATTCTTGATTGGCTACCGCCATTCCTTCCCCCGTGTGTGTCCACTTCCGTGACACACACGGGGGAAGGAATGGCAGCAGCGTTACTGGCTGCATGATTTTGGAGTTGGAATTCTGCGCTCCACTTTCTGGTACTTACCAATCAAGAATTTGTCCTTGCTAGCAATTTTACCGTAGGGCCGCTTAGGGCATGTGTGTGCGACACATGTGCATACTCACCTTTTTTGGGGGTGCCTCAGGGGGGCCTTATGCCCCCAGGCACCCTTGGATTTGCATTCGCAAATTGTGATTACCAATTTGATAATCGCGAATGCATTCCCATTCATTCCTATGGGCCTGAATGCATTCCCTAATAGTGAGACGCCATTTGCAAATTGCTATTAGGGAATGTTAAGGATTTGCAAGATAATTTGCGAATCCTTCATGCATAGACATTTGCGATTACCAAATAGCGAATCCTTAAAATTCACCATTTGGTAATCGCAAATGATTACCTTGATGCATGTGTCCCTTAGGGCCTGATTATGACTCTGATGGTGTGGGAGCGGGATGGCACGCCACCGCCCCAATCCAGCTAAAGTGCACTGCCGGCAGCCCGCCAGATTACAAGTATGTTTGTAGTCTGATGGGCCGTCCTTTGGCATTCCCATGGGGGTGCCTTTCAAAAAGTAATGGAAATGGGAATGTCGAAGGCCATTCCTGCACAGCTCATGCTGTTAAGTCCATGCAGTGCTGGAACAGGGGGGGCAAACACACGGGGGCACAGCATGTACCCCCCTGCCTGTACCCACAGGCCCAGAGGCACAAGGGGCCCCTGTCTTTCCTCCCTACCTCACTTTTCACGGAGGGCTCACTGCTGTGAAAAGTGAGGTGAGGGGGAACTCAAAATATGCTCGGCAGTGCTGCAGCAGCACCGCCAAGCATATTACAACCTCATGAATGTTGTGCCATAGCTGGGGATCACAGAAACCTGGCGGTCCCCTCATGGTCCGACTGCCTCACTCGTAATGCGGCAGTTGGACCATGGTGCAGCAGTCCACGACTGCCACTGCACCCAGGGCCGGACTGGGAACCAAAACTGGCCCTGGCAAAGAGCTCGGCTGGCCCCCCTGGGAGCGGCCGAGCTGTTTGCCATGGCCAGTTTCGGCCGGGTTTGTTACAGGGCCGATTTTGCAGCTAAGCTAAGCTGCAAAAATGGCCCAAAGGTCAAAGAGTCATGTACTCGATTTTTTCAGCTCTGCTGCAGCAAGGTTCAAGAATATCACTATCTTAAATGCCAATTGCACTGACACTCCTCCCCTCCCCCCTCCCGCTCCCCCCCATAAAGAAATAACAGCTGGTCAACATAACACGATTTGCCGAACACTTCGAGACTGGCATAATAAGAGTCTTTGTCTGTGTGTTAAGTGGGCTGGGTAAACACACAGAAAATGAAGCAAAGACTAGTTGTTTTGGACACAGAGCGGGCACTCTTAAGTGGTCAAGTGCTGTTTCCAGGGGAGCATAAGAACCTTCGACGTGAACACGCCAAGATGAAGTAACATGAGATTGTGTGTCAGTGCCTCTGAAGTGTGCTGATAGATAAGGCTGGGGACCCCAAGCTGCGTATGATGGCATGACTGCACATGCATAATCTTTGCTTGCTACAGGAGCCTTATCAATTAAAAATTATGAACATTTGGCAGTTTTATTTGCGATGTGTTTAAATGCAGCATAATCCATGGGGGTGAGGCAGGCGTCTTCTAATCAGGGTGCTGCAATGGAGCACTGTAGGTCTTAAAACACAAACTTCTTTATGTGGGCCTGTCTTTCTATTTCCATCCATTATTAGTGTGCCAGCTAATAACTTCACCTGCCCCATCCTCCAGCGGAAGTTGACCAGGGCACCCTGCCTGGTTGGGCCCTGGTGAACCAGACCAAACTCAAGTCTAATTTAGGATTGCAAGACATGCAGCTGGATCACAAAGAGTTTTTTAAAGAGGCTCGATTGTAAGATGTTTAAGGTTGCAGCGTCTTTATCTTTAAGCAATTCCGTGCTAAGAGATATTGAAGGCATGAATTTGGCTCCCCGACCTGACGAAGATAAGATGTCGAGGTGTTTGATGTCTTGTGTTTCAAGGTTTTAAATGCAAACAGTAGCTTGTTAGTGATGGCTCATCTACATTGTAGATGCAATTTCTATGTTACATGGAAATCCAGATTGACGCCGAGGTATTTATAGGGCTTAACCTAGTGTAAAACATTGCCATCTGCCCGCCAAGTGAATTTGGGCCACCAGTTGCTACCTTGACATCTAAAGCAGAGAACCTTCGTTTTGCTGTAATTCAGACACAGTCACAGATTGTTGGTATATCCCAATAGCTGAGCTATAGACGGCTGTAGCCCAGTTGGAGTTGTAATAAGGAGAACGATATCGTTGACATATTGCAGGTTTCTAATTTGTGCCATGCCCAACTTAGGTGTATCTACCTGCATCAGGGCAGGTGGCTGTCTAGGTCGGCCATAAAGATATTTAAATACCCCTGCTTTGAGTCCATGTTCATAAATCTTCTTTTGGTGGTTCTCTGCCCTTCCCCTATCATAGGGGCCGATTACGATGACGGGAGGACTTGGGACTGCCCACCATAGGTGCGGCGGTCTCGCAAAACGAATTATGATGTGCCCGCCACACTGGCGGGCGCATCCTGTATGTTTACATTGCTGCGGGTGTCAGCACCCGCCACAATGTAAAATTACAAGTTCTGCATGTGTATGTACAACGTGGCAGGCACCCTGCGGTGCCTGCACTCTGCCTCCAGGATTGATGAGGCCTTCCATAGGAGTGGCTGATAGGGACATATGTGTCCATTTTAGGTTAGGAATAGGCATACTACACCTAAGTAAGGGGTGGTTACACCGACTTACCCCAGCTGAGTGATCAGCCAGTTGTGTCAAATATGGAGGCCAGGCCAGGGGTGGCACAATACGTGCTGCAGCCCCTGGTAGGCCTTGGAAGCACCTATGCCCTGGGTACACTGTTACAGGGGCCAATAAGGTGAACCAGTTGCAATTTCGTTATGCACCTAAAGTGCATGGGTAACAATTTAGAGAGAGAACAGCAGGCTGTGGGTCTGATTAGCAGGCCCACAGCCACATTAAGTTCTAAACCAGTGAAGCAAAAAGCAAAAATTTGGGGTGACCATAGGATAGCAGACCCTACTCTCCTACACAACCCCCCCCCCAAACGCAGGGACATTAGACTAACCTTGACCAGTTGTGTCTTCATGTTCTAAGTGGAAGTACCTGGAGAGACCATCTGCATTACCATGGTCAGTCCCTGGGCGGTGCTCCACTGTAAAGTCCATCCCCTGTAGGGAAATGGACCACCTGAGTAGTTTGGGGTTTTCACCCTTCATCTGATTAAGCCATAAGAGGGGCTTATGGTCGGTCTGAATCTTGAAGTGAGTGCCAAACAAGTATGGTCTCAACTTCTTCAGGGCCCACACCACAGCAAAGGCCTCCCTCTCAATGGCTGACCAACGTTTCTCTCTGGGGGTCAGCCTTCTGCTAATAAAAGCAATGGGCTGGTCTTGACCATCTACATTAAGTTGTGAAAGCACAGCTCCCACTCCCAACTCAGAAGCATCTGTTTGGACAATAAACTCTCTTGAGTAGTCAGGACTCTTCAGGATAGGTGCAGAGCACATGGCCTTCTTCAGGTCATCAAATGCCTTTTGACAGTATTCTGTCCACTGAACCTTTTTGGGCATCTTCTTGGATGTCAGATCATTAAGAGGAGTCACAATGGACCCATAGTTCTTAACAAACGTCCTGTAGTACCCAGTCAGGCCCAAGAAAGCTCTGACCTGAGTCTGGGTAGTGGGAGGAGTCCAGTCCTTTATGGTCTGAATCTTACTCTCCAGTGGTTGAACTTGGCCTCCACCCACAAGGTGGCCCAAGTACACAACCTTACTCTGCCCTATCTGGCACTTGGTGGCCTTGATAGTGAGGCCTGCCTTCTGCAGAGCCTCTAGCACTTCCTTCAGGTGGACCAGGTGATCCTCCCAGGTGGAGCTAAAGACAGCAATATCATCCAGATATGCTGCACAAAAGTCATCCACCCCAGTAAGGACTTGATTCACCAACCTTTGGAAGGTGGCAGGTGCATTTTTCAAACCAAAGGGCATCACCACAAACTGGTAATGCCCACTGGGGGTAGAAAATGCTGTCTTGGCTTTAGACTCCTCAGCTAACCTGATTTGCCAGTAGCCAGCTGTCAAGTCAAATGTGCTCAAATACTTGGCAGAAGCCAATTTGTCTATAAGCTCATCTGCCCTTGGAATAGGGTGTGCATCTGTCCTGGTGACAGCATTGAGTCCTCTGTAATCCACACAGAACCTCATCTCTCTCTTTCCATCCTTGGTGTGAGGTTTGGGGACCAGAACCACTGGGCTAGCCCAAGGGCTCTCTGAAGGCTCAATGACACCTAATTCCAGCATCTTTTGCACCTCAGCCTTGAAACAGTCTCTGACATGGTCAGGCTGCCTGTAAATTTTGTTCTTTACAGGAAGACTATCACCAGTGTCCACCACATGGGTACACCAGTTAGTCTGACTGGGTGTCAGGGAGAACATATGTCGGTATGACTGCAAAACCTGTCTACAGTCATGTTGCTGATGTTCAGTAAGGCTGCCATCTAAGACCACACCATCAACTGAGCCATCCTCAGGATTCTGAGTCAGCAGGTCTGGGAGAGGGTCACTCTCTTCCTCCTGCCCCTCATCTGTAGCCATGAGCAAGCCCATGTCTCTCCTGTCAACATATGCTTTCAGCCTGTTAACATGGAGCACCCTGTGGGGGCTCCTGGGAGTTCCAAGGTCCACCAAGTAGGTAACCTCTCCCTTTTTCTCAAGGATTGTATGGGGTCCAGACCATTTGTCTTGGAGTGCTGCTGGGGCCACTGGCTCCAACACCCATACCTTCTGTCCAGGCTGGTACTCAGTCAGGACAGCCTTTTGGTCATGCCAGGCTTTCTGTAATTCCTGGCCAGCCTCAAGGTTTTTGGATGCCTTCTCCATATACTCAGCCATTCTGGAGCGGAGACCAAGTACATAGTCCACTATGTCTTGCTTGGGCTTTTTGAGAGGTAACTCCCATCCTTCCCTCGCCAGACGTAGGGGTCCTCTTACAGGGTGCCCAAACAACAATTCAAAGGGGCTGAAGCCAACACCCTTTTGTGGGACCTCTCTGTAAGCAAACAGAAGGCAGGGCAGAAGGATATCCCATCTTCGCCTGAGCTTTTCAGGTAATCCTTTGATCATGCCCTTTAGGGTCTTGTTAAATCTTTCAACAAGCCCATTGCATTGTGGATGATAGGGAGTGGTGAACTTGTAGTTGACACCACATTCCTTCCACATAGCTGTCAAGTATCCTGACATGAAGTTTGCACCTCTATCAGATACTACCTCCTTAGGAAACCCCACTCTGGAGAAAACTCCAAGTAAGGCCCTGGCCACAACAGGAGCTGTTGTGGTCCTAAGTGGAATTGCTTCTGGGTACCTGGTGGCATGGTCCACCACCACCAGTATGAATCTGTGCCCAGATGCTGTAGGGGGATCCATTGGTCCAACAATGTCAATCCCTACCCTTTCAAAGGGCACCCCCACCACAGGTAGTGGTATTAGGGGGGCCTTTGTGGTACCACCTGCTTTGCCACTTGCTTGGCAGGTTACACAGGAGCGACAAAACTCCTTTGTATCTTCTGACATGTGAGGCCAGTGAAAGTGACAGACAAGTCTGTCCCATGTTTTGTTCTGGCCTAGGTGTCCTGCTAAGGGAATATCGTGTGCCAAGGTAAGAAGGAAGCCCCTAAATTGCAGAGGTATGACCAACCTCCTGGTTGTACCAGGCTTGGGGTCTCTACCCTCTGAATAAAGGAGCCCATCATCCCAATAAACCTTATGGGTACCTTGAGCATTCCCAGCAGCCTCAGCAGCAGCCTGCTGTCTGAGGGGTTCAAGAGAAGGACAGGATAACTGAGCCTGCCCCAAGTCTGCCCTAGAAGGTCCCCCTGTCCCCAGAAACTCAACCTGATCAGGTTCAAGCTCTATAGGGACAGTTCCTTCAGGGGTCTCAGAATCATCTTCCTGTGAAGGCTGATCCTCACTTGTAGGCATTTGGGAAGGCACAGCCTTTACCCTCCTGTTCCTTGTCTTGGAAGGTACTTGGTCCATTGTTCCAGGATCCAAGACCTGAGGTTCAGAGAGGCAGTTTTTGGCCTGTGACCTGGTCACAGCAAGGACATGTGATGATATCCCTAACATCTCTGCATGAGTCCTGTACTCAACTTCTGACCATAGAGAGCTCTCCAGGTCATTGCCCAACAAACATTCTACTGGGAGATCAGCACTAACCACAACTCTTTTTAGGCCAGTTACCCCTCCCCAGGAAAAGTTAACAATTGCCACACTATGTGTAGTAGTGACATTGCTGGCATTGGTCACCAGGTAATTATCACCTGGTATGTACTGTCCAGGGTCCACAAAGCTAGGCGTCACCATAGTGACACTGGCACATGTGTCCCTGTATGCTTGAGCCACTTTTTCATTAATCAAAGGTGTCTGTCTGTACTTGCCCAAATTATTGGGACTGACAGTAGGGGAGAAATCAATTTCCCCATCACAGATCAGAACAGTCTGTGTAGGAGTTCTGACTAGGCCAGAATCTCCATCAGTTCCCAAGGTGATACCCACTACCCCCTTAGTCTGTGGACCAACACTGCTAACTGTACTAGTGGGTGCAGGTGCCTTAGGGGCTGCAGTGTTGGGGGCTCCACCCTTTTTACAATCACTTGTCCAGTGAGTGGTGTTTTTGCAAAAGCTACACGAGGGTTTTCTTTGACCTTCTTTCTTCTTCTTCTTGGAAGTTTGGGACCCACCCTCAGTATTAGTTTGGGGCCCTGTTGAAGACTTCTGGTCTTTAGCTTTCTGCTCCCCACCCTTCTGGTCTGTTTTCTTTTGGTCACCACCCTGGTTCTGGTTCTTTTGCTTAACTCTGGTTCTAACCCATTTGTCTGCCCTCTTTCCCAATTCTTGGGGAGAGGTTAGATCTGAGTCAACCAAATGTTGATGCAACTGCTGGTTCTGACAGTTATTTAAAATCTGTTCTCTCATAAGCAAATTGTACAATCCTTCATAGTCTGTAACCTTACTTCCCAGCAACCAGCCCTCCAGAGCCTTAGTGGCACATTCAACAAATTCAGACCAGTCCTGAGTCTGTGTCTTCTGGATATCTCTGAACATTAACCTGTACTGTTCAGTGGTTAAGCCTAACCCATCAATCAGAGCACTCTTCAGGACCAGGTAGTTCCTAGAATCCCCATCACTAACTGTGAGGAGTCTGTCTCGGCCTCTACCTTCAAAGGAGAGCCACAAGATTGCTGCCCACTGATCCTGAGGGACCTGCTGTACTTTGCAAGCTCTCTCAAGTGCAGTCATCCATTTGTGGATATTATCCCCAACTTTGTAGGGGGGCACAATCTTACTCAGGTTTCTATTGTCATAGTACCTGTCTTTATCCTTAGGGATAGTGCTGCCACCAGTGGATCCTAATCCACTCTCTCTAAGCTGCCTTGCTCTAGCAAGTTTCTCTTTGGCCAGGGCAACTTCTAATTCTTGCTTCTGGATCCTAAGTTCAGCCTCTCTCATTTTGGCCTCATGTTCCCTTCTCTGAGGGCTAGTCAGCTCCCTTCTGGAGTTGCCATGAGAACCTCTAGAAACATGGGAGGTATTGGATTCCTCCTCCTCCTATGCTCCTGGTTAAGTCCATTTGGGGGTCTGAAGGGGTTGGACCCACCTTAAGTCCCAAATAAGCTTAAGTTAGCCTGGTTAAGCCTGCTGACTAACACCTGGCTATTTCTCTCATCATCAGACCCACTTTCTTCCTCCTCCTCCTCTTCTTCCTCATCCTCTGGCTGAGTATCTCCAGTGACCTGGTCTTCCTCATCTATGTGGATAACAGGGGCAGGGGCATCAGTGTTTTCTTCTTCAGAAGGAGAACCTCCATCACCAGTCCCTGAGGGGCCTGGTTTAGAGTTCTTTAGAGCTTCAGACTGGTCTAAAAGCTCTCTGAGGTGTCCTGCTGTAGGAGTAGGACCGGTTTTGATTCCTCTCATGGAACACAGTTGCCTCAGTTCCTTAAAAGGAAAGCTAGCAAATTTGGATGGTGCCCTTGGAGGGTCACTCTCAACAGAGATGGGTCCAGTGGATCCCTCTGCTCCAGACATTGCTCTAGTGTGGTGGATGTGTTGCAATCTACCTACACGTGTGTTTTCCTACAAAACCTATCTAGTAGTTGTAGTCAGGGTGTGCTACTCCCTATCCTCTACAACAACTAAGTTCAGTAGAACTTAAGTATACTAGTCTTGTTTTAGTGTACCTATCAGGTACCTGTATGATCTTTCAAATGATACTCTCAAAGATTGTAATGGTAAAACAACAGCAAGCTCAAATCCCAATCCACTGCTCACCAATGTGAGAAGTTGGCCTGGTATATGATGCTCACTAGTTCTAATGATCACCTTGTACCATGCCAAGCAACCCCCTTGGTGCAGGTTGTAAAGTCAACCTTATAGACAAGCTATCCTAGGGGTAGCATGGACCAAGCAGTCTTAGGCTAAACTCTGTAAAGGCATGTGAAGCAAGCTGTTTTACCATACACAATCCCTTGAATACCAAATGAAAGGACACCACACAGATATATATTGAAAATATATATAGATTTATTTCTACAAATATCCCCTATACTCTTTATGAGCACAGAAGCAGATGCGTTAAAACAAAACACAGTTTAAATATACAAAAGTTGCACAATTATGGATGAGCCCTGGGGGCCACCTAAACCATATACTAAAATAGTGGTATAAGAACCACTATGGGGAAAGTGAAGAGGCCTAGGGCCTGGGGAATCGCTGGAGCTGTTCGAGACTAGCAGTGAAGAAGTCGAGAAAGGCCCGCGGGACTCGGGTGCAATGCGGAAAGTGCACGCATTACCAATGCAATGTCAATGGTGCGTAAAAGTTACAAAGTTAGTTATTAAGGAACCTTCCGAGTGACCTAGAAGGATGAAACTTTAGACACAGACACTAGAGGTGTATACCAGTGTGGGGACACTGGTGTTGCTGAGTTACCTCACCCACAGGAAGCGGGTGCACAGGGTCGAAGTAGTGTCGGGTTTCATCACGCAGGTCGATGGTGCTTGAAGCTGAAGATGCTGCAGGCGGCTCGATGTGAAGAGTTCCGGTGGATTCAAGGGTGGATCTGAAGAGGTGAAGACCTGAAAGCAGAGGGCACAATGTTCAAAGTCACTAGCCAGTGACTACCGTGGAACCAGGAAGGAACCAGGCGATGTCGGGTGCAAACAGGTGATGTCATGAAGATTGTCTCTGCAGCCACGTGGACACAAAGAGGTCAAGGACGTCCAGGAGTCGGTCACGAGCTGTCCCACGTAGGCTCTCGCTGATGGCGGTGTCGGCAACTTGATTGGAGCAAACAGGCCTTGGCTAAAGCAAGCCACGCAGGAAGTGATTCAAGCTTCTCACTCGGACCAGCAAGGTCAGAGCGGGTGCTCCTTTTTAGGGGAGCAAGGGCCAGTCTGGAGCAACCAGACCAGCGGTGTAGTTTGTCGTTTTCGTTGCCAAGATGGCCGCTAGCCACGTGGCAAGTGGCCGGGATGGCGCATCGAGTGGCACAGTGCAAAAGGGCCCCACGCAGATCGTGGAGATGCTGGGGGGGCTGATCTTCGGTGCAAGGGCTGCTCGAGGTTGGGGCTTCTCAAACCCCAAATCACAGCATCGAGGGTGCCTCGGGTGCTGCGCAGTCAGCTTCTCGGGGGTCTTTCAAGAGGTCCGGTCCCACGTCTGTCGATGCCTCCACGGGTCCCTTCTTTGCAGGGACTGTGGATCGGGCTGTGAGAAGTCTGGGAGTCTGGGTCTTGTCAGGCTCTGGGCTCGGGCTCCGGCGGGAGGCGGCGGCAAAGCAGATGTCGAGTTGCTGGATGGTGCCTGTGTTCACAGGGTGGCCACTCCTAGGCCACAAGGGAGATGCTCTTCAGTCTTCTGTGCAGCAGAATGTCGAAGTCCAGTCGTCTTCTTAGTTTCAAGTTGATTCAGGATGATCTGAAGTCTCAGGACACAGCTCCCACTCTTATTCGAATCTGGGGGGCCGGATCACCTACTAGGTCCCTCCTCTGGGTGGGACCAGGAAGGGGAGTGGTTACACCCCCTTTCCTTTGTCCAGTTTCGCGCCAGGACTGGGGCTGGAAGGCCCCAGCACCGGTTTGAACTGGCCTATGCACAGGGACACCTTGTGTGCCCAAGGCATGTCTGATTCTATTCAGCCCTGTCCTACCCAATACACAAAATCCTGTCTGGGGTGGTGCTAGCACCTCCCAAGGCAGGAAACCCTTTGTCCAAGCTGCCCTCGCTGGAAGGACTCCCAGCAGCAGGAGGTCAGACTTCTGTCTGTGGTGGCAGCATCCATTTTGTGATGCTGAGGCTCTGTTTAACTTTAACCGGGGTTCAGGTTAGGTACATGTCGTGTCCCTCTAGAAGGGTGGAATGCTACCCCCGTCACCAGAACTGGCAAGGGGGTAGTATTCCAATTCGTATGACACCTTACTCGACATGTTTTGATAAAGCCAAACCAAAGATAGCATTTAACCGCGAGGTTCATAATGCACTTAAGAGTATATGGTATGGCAGTATCATGAAACAGCTAAAGGACATGGTTCCGAAAGCTGCAGACAGGCTCAGCTCATGCCAGAGCACCATCTCACATATTCCCAAGCACTCTGCCTCCAGGATTGATGAGGCCTTCCATAGGAGTGGCTGATAGGGACATATGTGTCCATTTTAGGTTAGGTATAGGCATACTACACCTAAGTAAGGGGTGGTTACACCGACTTACCCCAGCTGAGTGATCAGCCAGTTGTGTCAAATATGGAGGCCAGGCCAGGCGTGGCACAATACGTGCTGCAGCCCCTGGTAGGCCTTGGAAGCACCTATGCCCTGGGTACCTGGGTACACTGTTACAGGGGCCAATAAGGTGAACCAGTTCCAATTTCGTTATGCACCTAAAGTGCATGGGTAACAATTTAGAGAGAGAACAGCAGGCTGTGGGTCTGATTAGCAGGCCCACAGCCCATTAAGTCATAAACCAGTGAAGCAAAAAGCAAAAATTTGGGGTGACCATAGGATAGCAGACCCTACTCTCCTACACCTGCCACCTTGTACATGCACATGCAGGGGGTACCTATGTGTAGCACCATAGGTACCCCCACGTGCAGCAGCCCACACCCCCCGGGGGCCCACAACGGGCCCTCGAAGGCATTCTCCGCCTGTCTTTTTGTGGCGGGAACTCCGCCGCAAAAGACAGGCATCATAATGCTCACGGCGGTGCTTGCATGGCACCACCTCCATTACCCCATGGTACCTGGTCCCGCAAGGTGGGCAGAAAAGGCCCGCCTTGAGGGACCACTGCGGACGGTCTTACCGTCTACCGCGGTACCTTTCCCATTCCCACCGCCACCCTAATTTGGCGGTGAGAATATTCAGGGTGATGGCGTGAAGTTCGCCACCGCCGGGCCATCGGTCCTCACCGCCGGCCCAGCGGTGGCAGACTTCCCACCATCGTAATGACCCCCTTAATTCGAACCCATGTGTTGGAGTATAGGTTGATAATAGCCTCAAGCAGTTTTGCCGATGCACCCCACTTTGCCATTTCTTTCTACAGTTTGCCCTTCGGAACTTTATCGAAGGTGGCTTATAGGTCTAAAAAACAGCTTACCAGATTTGGTAGTTGCTTGATCAGCCAAGAGGGGTAACAGCCAACACATTTGTTAGAGTGCTATTCCTGCCCTGAAGCCAGTGTGGCTTTTTGGGATTATGTTTGAATGGTAGACCCAGTCCTCCAAGTCAATGAGCAAATTTGTGGCATAGATCTTGGCCTCTACGTCTGTTAGGGTGGTTCAGCTGTAGTTGGACGGGTATGAGCATTCCCTGAGTAGTAAATAGGCTGAAAGATACTGGATAGCCAGGATTCTGTGATAGTGTCTGAAACCATTGCATAATTAATAAGAGGAATTAGGCGGGAAGACCAGAAACAGACATCCTTTTTAAATAAGGCATTTGGGAGGCTACTGTGCCCTGGGCCCCCGACCGGAGCCTTTTTAACATCTGGGCTACCTTTTTATCACTGATCGATAGATAAGCAACTTCTGGTGGGAGCAGGATTTTTATATGCTGGGAGGTGGGTCCCGTGCACACTGGAGCCACACAATAACTGACGGACGAGCCCTAACTGGGGTGAAAACGGTCCTGGGTTGCTTATGTTCTAGTTCAGAGAGGTCCTGGTCTGGCAGCTCAGGCTGGACTTTTGCCATTGGAGCAGGATAAGACTAATTTGCATATGGCTGGATCCAAGTTGAGGTGACATGGTGTGAAAAATAACGATGAGCTGGGATGTGACAATGAGTATTTACCAGTGGCTGAGAATAATTCAAGCATTCCATCGATTACTGTTTGTATACTTTAGTTGTATTTAGGTACGTTCATGGAAACAATATCTTTACCTAAGCAGTGAAAACAGATTTTGTGTACTTTTTCACGGTGGTGGTTTTTATTCCCAATAGATACCCTGTCACATAGTTATATATTAAGCACACGGCCTAATGGACTTAAAAGGCACACTTTAGGCATTTCTTATTTAATATATATAAATAGCTTTTCTTGCACGGCAAAGGCACTCTTCCCTGCCATTTGTTGCTGCAGTACAATAGTGCTACCTGAAGCCACACACTTTTGGAATATATCTGGGGGGGGGGGGTCTAGATACATTTGACATGTAACTTCCATGCCACTGATGCAATTTCTGCGCCATCAGTGACCTTCCTGGGCAGTTAAATATACAAAGTGAGTGGATCCAATTTTATAATACCATTTGTGTGGCAGAGCACATACACTATGATCATGGATGGCAGTGTCACCCGGTCCCTACCAGAGAATTACGATGCAACCGCAAGTGGTGTGGTCGCATACTCCCATTTCCCTATGGGAGCTTGTGCAGCGGCCGTAAATTGGCTGTAGCACACGCTCCCATAGAAAAATGGGAGATTGTGTTCATCCCTGCTCCTCGTGGAAGGCACCTCATGGTGCTCCCACGCCCCCAACCGTAGGCTGCAAAGAGATGGGGGCCCTGCTAGGGGGCCCTCATGCTTGCTTTCCTACAAGCTTTCGATGTCGGAAAGGCCATCATGTAAAGTGGGAAACAGAGCATCGTAATTCCAACGGTGGAAACGCCGTCCATTAGGATTAAAGGCTGATCTCCAACTGGCCGATGGGGTCCTTGAGCCTGTCGGAATCCAGCCAGTATGACCAATCAATCAATCAGTGGTTTATAAAGCGCGCTACTCACCCGTGAGTGTCTCAAGGCGCGGGGGAGAGTGCAGCTCCGGTTCAGTCGAAGAGCCAGGTCTTGAGGTTCCTCCTGAAGGTGTGTAGGGTGTGGGAGTATCTGATGTTGACTGGGAGCTCGTTCCAGGTTATGGCTGCAACATGGTTCTGCTGATGCAGGGGGTCTCTGCGAGGGCGAGGTCGGTGGGGTGTATGTTCCTTTTGGGTACGTGTAAGAAGACTCTCTCGTTGAGGTATTTGGGTCTGATGTTGTGGAGGGATTTGTATGCGTGGGTGAGCAGTTTGAAGGTTACTGTCTTCTCAGCAGGGAGCCAGTGGAGGTCTCGAAAGTGTGGGTCATGTGTTTGTGTCGTGGGGTTCCGAGGACGAGTCTGGCTGCGGTGTTCTGGATGGTTTGGAGCTTGTGTAGGAGAGTTCTGTTGATTCCGGCATAGAGGGTGTTGACATAGTCTAGTCTGCTGGCTATGAGTGCGTGGGTGATGTTTTCCTGCATTCGGGGGGTATCCATTTGAAGGTCTTGCAGAGAATGCGAAGGCCGTTGAAACTGGTGGAGTTGATGGAGTTGATCTGGCAGGTCATGGAGAGGGAAGTGTCAAGGATGATGCCGAGGTTCCGTGCGTGGTCTGTAGGGGTGGGCGAACTCCCGAGGGTGGAGGGCCACAGGTATTGTCCCAGGCGGAGGTGGAGGGTCCGAGAATGAGGAACTCGGTCTTCTCCGAGTTGAGCTTCAGGTAACTGTTTTTCATCCAAGCTGGTACTTCCTTCATTCCTTCCTGGAAACAGAGTCTGGTGCCTTCGGGGTTCTTCATGAGGGAGAGGATGAGCTGGGTGTCATCGGCGTATGATACTATGCGGAGTCCATGCTGTCTGATGATGGTGGCGAGGGGGGCCATGTAGATGTTGAAGAGCGTGGGACTGAGGGATGATCCTTGGGGTACTTCGCAGTTGATCTCTGTGAGTTCGGAGAGGAAAGGAGGGAGTCTGATCCTCTGGGTTCTGCTGGAGAGAAAGGAATGGATCCAGTTGGGGGAAGTTCCTTGTATCCCAGC
Organism: Lissotriton helveticus; assembly: GCF_964261635.1. Classification (NCBI taxonomy): domain Eukaryota; kingdom Metazoa; phylum Chordata; class Amphibia; order Caudata; family Salamandridae; genus Lissotriton; species Lissotriton helveticus. The sequence continues at coordinate 279,794,490 of NC_136059.1, forward strand.
GTCGTGGAGTCTGGCTGCAAAAGTGCGATGTGATACGTGTCGAAGGCTGCGGAGAAGTCTAGTAGGATGAGGGCCGCGGTGTGTCCCTGGTCGAGTAGCATGCAGATGTCATTGGTGGCGGCCAGGAGTGCGGTCTCTGTGCTGAAGTTGCTGGGAATCCGGACTAGGAGGTGTCTAGGATTGAGTTTGCTTCAATGAAGGCGGTCAGCTGAGTATTCACTAGTCTCTTGGTGACTTTGGCAGCGAAGGGGAGAAGAGAGATGGGCTGGTGGTTTTCAGGTCAGTCGGGTCGGCCGTGGGTTTATTGAGGAGGGTTTGACCTCCACCCGCTTCCAGTCATCTGAGCAGATGCCAGATTCGAAGGAGACGTTGATGGTCTGTCCTAGTTTGGGTGCGATGGCGGCGGTAGCCCTGTGGTAGGCCTGCTGTGGGCAGGGGTCCATGGGTGTTCTTCATGGTTACGGTGGTGAGTTTGACGGTGGCAGGATTCCAGGTTGTGATGGTCGGCTCTTTGCTGGTGGTGGTGGGAGTGGTGGTGTCCGGCGTCTGTTCGTAGAGGGTCTTGATTTTCAGATAGAAGTAGAAGCTGAGCTTGTTCCAGAGTTCCTGGGATGGTGTGACGTCCGTGGTTTCGCTGCAGGTTTGGTGAATTGCTGTATGACGTTGAAGAGTTCTTTAGCGTTGGTTGCGTTGGTGTGGATTTTGTTCTTGATGAATGTCCGCTGGGTGTCCCTTATGTGCTGGTGGTATTCCTTCAGGGCACTCCTGTAGCTGTTCAGGTCTTCCGTAGTTTCCCTGTTTCGCCAGGTTTTCTCGAGGCACCTGCAGGAGCGCTTGGCTTCTTGGAGTTTGGAGGTGAACCAGGCGGCTTTCAGGGGGCATTGTTTGACGGCGTGGCGGAGGGGTGCGAACATGTCGGCGCAGCTGGAGATCCAGCGGTGAAATTCCTTGGCTGCGGAGTTGGCGTCAGTCTTGGCGCAGGGTGGGTCTAGGAGGAGGGTGGTGTTTAGGTGCTCCTCTGTGATCTTACTCCAGTTCCTTCGAGGTGGGCGTGGTTTGGGTTTGGGTCTGGAGGAGGTTTTGAAGGTGAAGTGTACGCAGTGGTGGTCCATCCAGATGGGTTGGGAGGGTTGGCTGAAGTGGATGTTGGTCCCTCCTGCGAAGATGGGGTCGAGGGTGTGTCCAGCTCTGTGAGTGGGGGTGGTGATGAGCTGATTCAGTCTGAGGTTGGAGAGGTTGTCAAGGAGGGTGATGGAGTCAGGGTTGCTGCGGTTGTCGAGGTGGAAGTTCAGGTCTCAGAGTAGGATGTAGTCCGTGGAAGTGGTGGCGTGGGGTGCGGCGGGGTAGGCAATGGTGGCAGCTGACTGGGTGCGAGGTCCGGGGGGCCTGTAGGCAAGGCTGCCGCATAGCGTGGTCCTAGGGTTGGACTGGATCAGAAAGTGGAGGTATTCTGTGTTGGAGTGGGGGTCACTCGTGCTGGAGGTGGAGAGTCGGAGGGAGGTCTTGTGTGCGCTGGCAAATCCTGTCTCTGGATCTTGTAACCGTCAGGGATGGCGATGGCGATGTCGGGGCCGGAGGTGGCATTGGTCCAGGTTTCCGTAAAGAAGGCGACGTCGGGTGAGAGGGTGTTGATCAGGTCCCAGATCTCTACAGCATGTCGGTGTAGGGAGCATACGTTGAGAAGGATGCACGTCAGTGCTCCGGTAGTGCGTGCATCCCATTGGCTATCGGTGATCATAGGGGTGCTGTCGATGGTGAAGGATCGTCGGCAGTGTCTGCAGGAGAACTGTCCGTGAGTGGTGTTGGGTGTGGATCTTTGGCAGTAGGTGTGTCTGCCGGGGTTGAGTGCGTGGAGGGCAGCGGAATCATATCGGCGGGGTCTCGGAGATCCAGGGTTCCTGACGCTGGCCACGGTCGGGTCGCGAACGGGCGCAGACGGGCTTGCCTCAAGCGCGCCATTAAGGCGGGGGAGGGGCGTGCAGCTGGGAGGCGTGGGCGGGAATGGCAGTAAAAAACAGTGCGTGAAACAAGTATGGGAACAGTTTTCAGGTAACCAAAGTGGCACACAACGGTAAAAAAACAAAACACACTAAAGCACAATATACAGATAGAGGCAAAACCAGACAGCAAAAAAAGAGCAGAAGAAAATAATGCATAGACAGTCACCAATGACCGACCACCTAGATTGTAATTAGGCAGTCAGAATTGAAACAAACGATGTCGGTCGTAAAGCCTCTGATATCAGGTCGGAGGCTTTCCAACCGAGATTGTAATAGGCCCCATAATGTGCAGAAAACGATTAAAAATCCTGAGTGACCACAGAGAGCGGGTGACTATGCTACAATGCAAAACAAGAAGAATTCTTCAAAGTCATCCACATAACTCTGGGGGATCAAGTCATTGATAAAGTTAACTTTTTTTTAAAGTAAGAACCTCTTGGAGTATTGTGTCATTGGTATATTTTTGATAAGATACTATAGAGTTTTGCAGTAGTTCCCCTAGAGATTCCATGTATAATCTGTGCCAAGATCAAGATCAAACATAGGACATGGGGATGGAGCAAGAAAGTCTTGACTCAATGGGACTGGTTATCCATAAAAAAAGGAAAAATAGAAAAGAGCCTTACCTTAAAATCCCAGAGGAGGGCTTAGGGTATCTAACTTTATGATCATAAGTGTCAAAGGCTAAGTCAAGGTGAATAAGAAGGCATGAATCTCCCTTTTTGAATAGATGAAGGGCAACATCTCTGAACCTAGGCCTATTTTGAGATTATCCTGGATGTTGTTTTCAGAGTTGTACTTAATTCATTTGTGAAGTTACAGATTTAATCGATTAATAAGGCAAGTAAGAGACCTGTGATGAGTCTCTACCAACATTTACTTATTCAGGACAGGAGCTGTTTCACCTCAACCATTTTAGGCTGTCTGGGAAAATGCGCTGGGAGAGATGGGTACTTACAAGGTTGGTCCAAAAGAGACAATGGGATGCCAGAAAAACTTGGCTACAGTAGAAGACAATGCATCAGCTGAGTAGGTGGAGGACTTGAGAAGTTGCCCACAGGATGTCATCTTCAGTGACATGTTCAGGGAGTGTAAACGTCAGTCAGTCTTCTAGGAGAGGAGTAGGTGCAGCCTGGAGACCAGATTGGTACATAAAGGGCAAAATAAAGTTTTGATTTTTATTTAAAGTGAGGTCCAAATTCTATGCAGCCTCCTAGAATGACATGAAGGGCACAGGTTTGGTGGTATATCTAATAATGTTCAAAGTGCTGTGGTTAACCTTTCTTGGCAGAGGCAATCTGATTCTTAAGAACAAAGGCCTTAGAGCCATGGATATGTTTTTTGTAGGATTTTGTACAAACTTCCAAGTAAAGGAGAAATAATTCTGAGGGGTTTTAGTGTCAATTTCCTTCAAATTCCCTTGACTTTATTGAGGGAAGAGAAGAACAATGAGTATAGATTTTAACTATCTTGTGTTTAAGGAAGACAAACTTGTTAAAGGTGTTAGAAACAATCTCATTGTAGAGAAGGGGAGAGAGTTTACTTTAGGTGAGTGGGTGAGGAAGCAGAATTCCTTGTAGTCCAAGTGGCAGAAGTCATCTCAGGAGGTACAGCTTCTGGCTAAGCGAGTGTGGGGACTTACTATTCCTAACATGCACAATCATCTTTTTCAGAAAAGGAAAGGCTGCCTGGTTTGAGGTGTTGCACATGTAGAGAACAGATTATGCAACAGGTATGTATCCTTAGTATCAATGGTTCCTAATATCCAAGCCATAGCATTGCGAGTACTAGTATACTGAGGTTTCAAATATTGATGGTAAGTATATCGTTTTTATGGTCTCATTAATATTTTTATGTTACCTTTGTTTTATTCAGTTTTGCTTTACTTTTTTCATTTTATTTGTTCGTTGAATTTTGTTGTGTTTTGAATTTTAAAGAGTTTATATTCATATTTCTAAATTTGCAAGTTTAAAAGTGTAATGTTTTTTCAATTTATTGTGCTCTATATGGGTTTTGCATGGGTAGTGTTTTAAAATAATTCTACAAGTATTTTTTTGTAATTACTTGGAATTTTTCATTTAATAGGAATATATTTATTTTTAGAGATTATCTAATTTATTTAATTTGTTTTGAGTTGTCAGACTTCGCAGGAGTTTTGATTGGTGGTAGTGTTTTTAATTAATGCAAGCATTTTATGATGATTGTTTAAATTGATAAGGTACTTATCAAAAAATGAATTTATTAAAATTATATGAACAAGTTTAAAGTCTCATTTTTATAGGGGTTCTGGGTAGGTAGTAGTTTAATATATTAATATTTAAATATGTTGTTTACATTTTAAGTGTTTTATATAGTACCATTTTTCAAATGTTAGTATTTTATCGTTTGTAATGTTTTTCTGCAACATTTTTAGGTTTCTATATTTTGTTTTGAAAATATAATTTTCTTTAATTGACTTATGGCCTTTATATATATTTTCGAAATATTTTTTATTTTTTTGTTAAATCATTGCCAGAAAGTGACATTTTAAGGTATTTTATTAGTGTAAATTTATATTTTAATATTATAAATATTAACTGTTTTCATTTTGTCATAAAATATATATTCAGTATATTTTTATTTTTGTGTTATTTAATATATGTCCAACACTTTCCCCAATTTTGTTAAGATTGGAGTGGGCTACTACATGTGACTCCGTTCAAAGATCAACACCTTCCCTACTGTTGCTTAGGTTGGAGTGGAATAGTAAATCTGACCCCTTCAAAGTACAACATGTTCCCTATTTTTGATTACATGGGAGTGAACATTTTAAATCTGAAATCTCAGAGTCAAACACTTATTTCAATATTGTTTAGCTTGGAGTTGAAATAGGACATTTTAGCCCCCCATCTCACCCAGATATGTGCACTTTCTCACATGTTAATTGAATTGGAGTTAGAGTACTACATACAATTCCACAAAAAAGCTCTGGAACTGCCTCCCCATTCAACTAAGAGCGAAACAGTAACTTGCTAAGTTTCAGAAGACAGCTAAAGACCGACCTATTCACATAAGCAGTGTATGTTCTCTCACGACTCTTGTTAGAGCTGGGAAGCCCGTTTCTGGGTAGCCATGCACTCAGGAAGAACCAATAACATAACATGTTTGCTTTTTATAATGCTCATTTTAAGTTAATGATTATTGTAATTGTTATGATTGTATAGTGTATAGTTATGTATATATTGCTTTTTCAATAATGTTGTTTAGCTTGGAATGGAAGTAGTAAATCTGACCCCTCCGGTCCTGGGAAGGCATTGCTTGGCAGTTCGGGCTGGACTGTTACCATGAGGCACAGGGTCCGACTGATTTGCATATGGCCATGTCCGAACTGGGGTGGCAGAGTGGGCTAAAGAACGGTGATGGATTAAACCCAGATCTGTTGACTGGGTGTGAGTGTTTGATTGGTTCAGATGCTCCGTTCATCACCACCCCCTTTTGTACCGCTTTGTTCGCCATAAGTTGGCAGGGTATGCTCAGACGTGAGTCCCTTGCTCACTTTGCCACTGGATTTAAGCAAGCCTGGCTGAAGATGGCTGAAATGCCAGAAACCAGTCCTAGGAAGCTTGTTTCCGGTCCAGGGAAGGCATGGCTTGGCAGTTCGGGCTGGACTGTTCCCATGAGGCACAGGGTCAGACTGATTTGCATATGACCATGTCTGAACTGGGGTGGCAGAGTGGGCTAAAGAACGGTGATGGATTAAACCCAGATCTGTTGACTGGGTGTGAGTGTTTGATTGGTTCAGATGCTCCGTCCATCACCACCCCTTTTGTACCGCTTTGTTCGCCAAGAGTTGGCAGGGTATGCTCAGACGTGAGTCCCTTGCTCACTTTGCCACTGGATTCAAGCAAGCCTGGCTGAAGACGGCTGAAATGCCAGAAACCGGTCCTAGGAAGCTTGGTTGCAGTCCAGGGAAGGCATGGCTTGGCAGTTCGGGCTGGACTGTTCCCATGAGGCACAGGGTCAGACTGATTTGCATATGGCCATGTCAGAACTGGGGTGGCAGAGTGGGCTAAAGAACGGTGATGGATTAAACCCAGATCTGTTGACTGGGTGTGAGTGTTTGATTGGTTCAGATGCTCCGTCCATCACCACCCCCTTTTGTATCCCTCCAAAGTTCAGCACTTTCCCTACTGTTGCTTAGGTTGGAGTGGAAAAAGCACAACACTTTCCAAAATGTTGTTAGCTTTGAAGTGGGAAATATGAACTCAATCCATTCAAGTCTAACACTTTCATCAATTTTCATCTGAATAGTAAATTTGACTTTCCCCAATGTTGTTACGTGCGAAGTGGGTATAATAACTCTGACCCCTGCAATTTCAGGCATGGCCCATGCAGGCAAGAGCAGCATGGAGCGGTGTAGGTGGAAGTCGACATACGATGACGAGGGAATTTCTTTTTTAAAAAGAGAAAAACATGTTTTTGGTTTTTTTTCTTTAAGTTTCCCTCATCGTGATATGTCGACTTCCCCCCACCCCTCCCCTGACCCACCGTTCTTTCCTGATTGGGACGCGCCTGAGGTATATCCTTCCACTTGTATTAGTTAGGTGCAGGACTTTTGTGGCAAATTACTGTGTGCTATTTCCTATTGCCTTTAAACGCCCACTTCGACCTGCAGACATCAGTGCCTTGCAGAAGTTATGAGTTAAAGTAGTTTCACTTTTGTCCAATTTTCATGTCCCCGTTTCTACTAGATGCTGTCATATTTTTTTCTATGCAATCATTGGTGGAGTCTGTGAGAGACGGAGGAGTACGTCCCTTCCATTGGATACAGAGTACAAGACTATGCTTTCTGACACCAAGTTGTTAATTTCACAAGGTCAAATGTAGTGTTTGTAAGGAAGCCAGGAAAGAAATTTGAAGGTGTTTTGACCACTCTCTAGGTAATAAAAATGTCACGGACCTTTGGCATGAGTGGGACGAGATCAGATAACTAAGGACGCATTTATATCATTTATTTGCTCACAGGTCTAAGAAAAAGTTACTCCTCAACATACTTTTAGTGAAAAAGATCTGTTAGGAAGCAATGAATGAAATGCATTTTTCAGCAACAGAATGGTATCACCAAGTTAGTGGTAAATAATGGAAAACCTGGCTGAGTGTAAACAAGTGGGTGTAACTTCAATAAACCAATATTTAAAAAAGGATAATGTCTGAAACTGAACATGTCTGCAGTCAATATGTTTTTTGTAGATGAAAACATTGGCACTTTTTTTTATTTTTCTGGTCAAATCAAATGATAGAGTATTCTTAAAGAAGAAAAAGCTCCATGGTGGGCTTGGAATGGGGCTATAAGGAGTCTCAGTAAGAAGCAAGCATTGATAAAGGCAATAGGTCTGGCCTTTGAATCAGGAGTCAAAGCCATTCGTTTTTGCCAAGGTTTGTTTTCTTGTGCAAACATTATTAGTTTACCATTCCAAGGTAGGCAATGCATCGCTTTTAACACAATGCCATATTGGAAGAGTAAAATTGGAAAATGAATACTAAAGATTGAGAAAAAAAAGCAATCAGAGATATTCAACAAAACAGTACCCAAGTGATATGTGGCACACTGCAGGCGGCAACATCCAACCTGATAGCCGTTTGGGAGGGGCTGGTGGCCCCTGGTAAACAGGAAAAAACGTAAAATAAAAGTTTGGAAAAGTGAAAAATATTTTATTTAAAAAATGATACACTGTCCCACCAGCTTGTGGTACTGAAGAAGGCAGTTTTATGGTGCATGTGTACTTTGAACACAAGGAAAATGCTGTCACTCACTGTGCGGGGAGAAAATGTTTCAAGTGGACTTATTCATTGCCCCATGCTGTGGATCATGTAGGAAAAATGTGAAAAACAATTTATCTGACCAATGGATGAAGAAAAGGTCTCTAAGTATGTCTCTGGGTATACACTGTCCAGACAAGACCGAGTAGGCAAACTATGTGGAAAGGGTCTTTTATCTCCCAAAACAATGGGCCAATTCTGGAATCTTTACTGTTTAAAATTCTAATAGATAACCACTATACGTTTAATGGCATGTTATGCTACCGATCCCCTGGCCCCCAGGCAGAGTTTCTGAATACCTTCGGCAGCTCCATGGATGTAATATCTCAGTCACCAGACTTTACACTTCTGGGTGATTTTAACTTTCACCTTCAAGTCAAGTCAAGTCAGAATTTATATAGCGCACTACATACCCAGAGGGTCTCAAGGCGCTTGAGGAAGGGGGGGGGGGGGTTTACTTATCGAATATCCAGGTTTTAAGCTGCTTTCTGAAGGCTAGGTGGTTTTGGGTAAGGCGGAGGTGGATGGGAAGGGAATTCCAGGTTTTGGCCGCTAAGTAGGAGAAGGATCTTCCCCCCATGGTGGCTTTGTGGGTGCGCGGAACAGCGGCGAGGGCTTGGTTGGACGAACGCAGCTGGCGGGTGGGGGTGTAAAAGGAAAGGCGCGTGTTGAGACAATCAGGTCCAAGTTCGTATAGGGCTTTGTGTGCGTGGGTGAGGAGACGGAACGTTATTCTCTTGTTGACTGGGAGCCAGTGAAGGTCTTTCAGGTGAACGGAAATGTGGTCTGTGCGGGGGATGTCTAGTATGAGTCTGGCTGAAGCATTTTGGATGCGTTGGAGTTTTTTCTGCAGTTTTGCGGTGGTACCGGCGTAAAGGGTGTTTCCGTAGTCCAGACGGCTTGTGACTAGTGCGTGGGTGACCGTTTTTCTTGTTTCGGTGGGGATCCAGCGAAATGTTTTTTTGAGCATGCGTAGGATGTTGAAGCATGATGATGAGACGGCGTTGACTTGTCTGGTCATCGAGAGTGAGGAGTCCAGGATGATGCCCAGGTTCCGTGCGTGGTCCGTCGGTATGGGGGCTTTTCCTAGGGCCGTTGGCCACCAAGAGTCGTCCCAGGCGGAAGGGGATGAACCTAAGATGAGGACTTCCGTTTTGTCCGAGTTCAGTTTCAGACGGCTGTGTTTCATCCACTCGGCTACTTCTTTCATTCCTTCCTGTAGGTTGGTTTTGGCGGTGGTTGGGTCTTTGGTGAGTGAGAGGATCAGTTGAGTGTCACCTTGAGGATCCATTAGACAGAGATGCTGTACAATTAATGGACATCTCAAACAGCCTCTGCCTCTTACAGCAGGACGCATTCTGGGGGACACCTGCTAGATGGATTGTTCACCAGCAATAAGCTCTTACAATGCCTTCCATCGCCGCTGCTCGTCTGGTCAGACTATAAAGCTGTCATGTTCTCTCTTCCTTTCCAAAATCCTCTGGTAGAGAAATCGAAAAATAAGCAACTGAAAAGTGTCTGATACCTTTGAAAATTCCCTATCTCAGAATCCACCAAACTGTAAAGAGGATCCGAATATAGCAGCCTTTGCCTTAGAGGAATGGCTTAGGAGGTCAATTGATCAGGTGTTAACCAGCTAAAACCATCACCAGTCATAGGTTAAGACACACTGAACCCTGGTACTCTGAACATCTTAGACTGCTAAAACAAAAATGCCTCTGCCTGGAAAGGAAGTGGAAATCTTCCTACGATACGAAGGATAGAATCATCTATAAACAAGCTCTGCTTGAATATAAAAGATCTGTGCATGAGGAGAAAACCTGTTATTTTACCACAGCTCTATTAACTGCAAAAAACTCCTCAAAGGAACTTTTTTCCATGATAAAAAAAATTGGCTAAATGCTCTGAGGTGGTGGACGCACCTACAAATCAGACTTTTTGTAACTCATTGGCTACATTTTTCCAAGACAAAGTGAATGCGGTATATAGTGGTTTCTCTAGGTCTCTCTTTCAAGAGACATCGCCCTCTTCAGGGGCTCTAGGTGTTTTTAGTGTAGACAGGGAAATCTCCCCAGTCCCCCCAGACATTAGTGACCCCCTTGAATTATCTTCTTTTCCGTCATTGACTAATGAGGAGATTATTAACCTCCTTTTGTCCACTAAATATGGTTCTCCAATGGACCCATACCCCCTAAAATCTTTCAACTCCTACCAGAATTATTCGCCTCGCTTTTGTCTCTTATTTGTAATCAAATGTTCTCCTCTGGTATATTCCCCACCAATTGGAAATTGGCGTCTGTTCTCCATTTAGATGGGGCGCATCCTAACAACTACTGCCCAGTTTCCAGACTCCTTTTCCTGTAAAGATGGTGGAAAAAGCCATGAATGGTGTTATACCAGATTACATGGAGAAGCATGTTTTTCTGGATGCCGCTGAGTTTGGGTTTGGAAAGCACCACAACACGGAGCTGGCACTGATCTCAGCATCAGAATTGATTAAGCGGACAGTTGATGCAGGAGGCAATGCAGCACTTGTGCTGCTTGACCTTTCTGCCACATTTGATACAGTGAACATTCAAAAACTATTGCAAGTTCTGAGAGATATTGGTATTACAGGCTTTACTTAAATCATTCCTGTCTGGCCGGGAACAATTTGTGGCTCTTGATGAGTTCAAGTCGCCAAACTTCACACTGCCATGCGAAGTGCCACATGTTGCACAGCTGGCTAGGTTAATCAGGTCTCTGAGTTTCTCAGCTATTTCCTAAGCCAATGATGCCCAGATTGTAGTTTCAGTGACAGACACTGCTGCGCAGTTCCACAACTGTCTTCGTCACGTCGGGGAATGGATGGTCAGCAACTGTCTGAAACTGAACTCTAGTAAAACTGAGGTCTTACTGTTTGGTGGCCACACTAATTTCTGGTCCCCCGCATTGTAGCCTTCAGAGTTGGGCCTGTTACCGAGTCCTAAGAATAAGGTAAAGAACTTGGGAGTCACGTTTGACTCTATGCTTTCTATCGAAGGCCATGTAAACCAGGTCACATCCATCTCCTTTTAAACATTAAAGCTACTTAGAAGGATTCTCCCATTTATTCTGGTTGATCTTCGAAGGTAGTGGTCTCAGCTCTTGTTCTTTCTAGAGCCGATTACTGCAATGGCTTGTTCATCAACATTTGGAAGAAGTGCCTGTCAAAGCTGCAAATTGTGCAAAACTCTGCTGCACGTCTTTTGCTGAATATTCCAAGATGTAAATCCGTGTCATCAGTGCTCAAAGAATTACACTGGTTGCCAATGAAGAGACGGATCGAGTTTAAGACACTATGCATAACTTTTAAGACCAAACATGATATAGGGCCTGCCTTTTTCAAACAGAATCTACAGCCTTACATCCCTGTCCGTCATCTTCGTTCATCTCATGCCCATGATCTGGTAGTCCCCACGTTTAAAAGGGACTCGTGGGGTTGAAGGAGCTTTCTGGTTGGTACGACCAGATTGTGGGACTCTCTTACACTGAGGCTGAAAGAGGAAACACACCTGTTGACCTTAAGGAAGGCATTGAAGACTTGGCTGTTTAATCTATGATGTGGCTTTGAATTGTCCAGTTGGTTCTGTCTGATGAGCTAGCGCCTTGACACCTTTGGGTGAATGTTTCGCGCTCTACAAATTTCATTTTCATTTAACTTAATTTATTATATATAGGATAAAGAACCCTTGATGTACATTATAAGGGTATTGCAGGTCACTGAGAAGTTCTATGGCCATATGGAGGTAAGAGGTCGAAGACTAAGCTCCTTTATGAGGTATTGGAACCCCTAGGTGACTTGCAAAATCCTTATCATGTACATCAGGAGGAACTTTATTGCTTATTATAAATCCTTGGTGCGTAGCTGTTGCGAAGTTCTCCTGTGTCCTGGGCACCCCCAACATTTTGCTGACTGATACTGGTGGTAACTGGCTCTGCCTGACCAAGCCCAGGGCCAGTGCTATGCTGAGAGAGACCCATAAGAATACAGTTAAAACACCTACATACACTAGGGTACACAATGGTATGGTGGGATACCCCTGTGATTGGCATGACCTTCCCTATAGGCCCCTAGTATATAATAGGGCAGGGGGATTGAAACTACCTAGAAGTCCATATTACCCTAGGGCATGGCAGTTTAGAGGCCAGCAGCTCTTTTTGCACTTGCATGTGTGCACTGCTGAAGCCTGAGGTCAGTTTAAAAGCCGCCCTGGGTCCCGGACAGCTTTTAAAAAAGTAAATTAAGTCCAAACTCGACTTTGGGGTTTGGGGCACTTAAAATGGATAGTCTACAATGTTTTGGCATATTAGGAACCCTCAGGGTATCCCTTAGGTGTCCCAGGGGTGGGGGGTCAGATATGTATGAGGTACACCCTTATAAAAATTAGTTTTATATGCCCTGGGTTAAGTGACATTTCACTCCACACATTATGGTAAAGTGCTGCTCAAATTCGACTTTGATTCTAGGAGCACGGTGGAGGGAGGGTCTGCAATATTTCTACAGATTCAGAACCCCTAAAGTTTCCCCTAGTTGCATATGGGGTGGGGTCCATGTAAATATAAGACAAGTACTTATAAAATATGTTTTTGTAAGTCCTGGTGCTGGAAAAATGGCCCAAGTAATTTTCCCATTTCAAATCCCCTGTTACATAGGTTAACATGGTAGGAAGTTATTGATCAATAACTCGTGATAGGAGAGGGCTAGAAATGCTGTTCAAAGACTTCTCAGAATTGTATTAATAAATCCAACAATATCATACTGTTGAATTTCTCCTAAATTGTACATACAAGAAGTTATAAGACTTTCTTGTTTGTAAGTCCAAATTCAACCCTACAGTGGTCTACCCTGATTGGTCAGAGTTAAGTGGATTAGCCAGACTGCCTTGTGGAGGTGATAAAGAGCCCCTGGGGTTAACCAGCTCTGCTGGCAGGGCAGTGTGCTGTTCCATAGGAATGCCAGGCCAGGGGGAGTTGTTTTAAACTATGTTCTTCAAAGAGGAGAGCAGAGAACAGTGTCATTTACAACTCTGAACTTCCCACCTTAGGCAGATGGTAGGATTAAGGAAGGTATGAGCAGATGCAGGGGGGAGAGTCTAAGTAAATAAGCCATCCTAGGGGTGTGTTTAGCCAGCTCTTACCTCTTTGCTGGAAAATCATCCATTATGGATTTGGAAGATTTGATACACTCTGGTACAAAATATTACCACACTCTACAGGATGTGGTCATAACTTGGAGGAGTTACCCTTCTCCCATTGGTCAGAAGTGACCGCCTGCTTGACTCCGAGAACTTGGAATAAGTATCTGAGAGGGGTAGAGCCCTCCAGATCTGCTGCTTGCAACTTACTGAAACAAGACATTGCCAAGCTGAGAAGTGTTGCTGTGCAAAGATTTCTAAGGCCTGACCTCTAAAAACTGCACCATCTGAAACTACAGCCCTGTGGATTTTTTTTGCTGAAAAAGAACTAAAGAGTGGAAAGCTACAGGTTAAAAGAGCTCATCTGGAACATCACCAACTAAATCCGCACCTTTGAGAACCACCAGTGGATTTGTAAGAGTTTTGTACCAGTGGATTGTGGGTACTGAAGTCCTCAACTTTCAAGGACCATCTTGGAGCTTCCAGACCCTTGGAGTGAGTTTGAGACACTTTGGTACTCCTTGAGGAACTTCAGTAAGAAGTTCAAGAAGTTTGGAGAACTTTGGAGCAACTTTGAAAAAAGCTCCATAGAGGGACCGACTCAACCTGGCCAGTCAGGCCGCTTGCCTTCAACAGCAAGCCGGCCAAGCCAACCAGGTTCGTCCCACTAAAAGCTTCTTCGCTCCAACTTCTAGAGATTGATCGGGACTAGAAGAAATCTGAAGCCGGCGAACCTTCACCGGGTGCGGCTTCATGAGGAGAATCGAGAGACCCCGCGAGAAAAAGCCCCAGAAAAGTTTCTAAGTCCGCTCGTTGAAAAGGTGACCGAGAGCAACCGAGAACGCCAAGCCACCTGCGTTCCATCACGTGCCGGCCTGGATTCCTGGGCTTGCCCGCTAAAGCGATCTTGAAAAATGTTATAAGTCCGCTCCAGGGAAGTTGACTGGGATCTCATCACAAGTCAATCCGGCGAACCCTCACCGAATCCGGACTGGCTGGGACTTTCGGGGGCCTCGAGGAGAAAAGCTCCTGAAAAGTTTCTAAGAGTGAAGGTAGAAACTGAGACCGGGACTTGCCTCGAGCTGTAGCTGCTCAGGGCTCCATTGTGCCCAGCCTGAAACTTTGACTTTGGCCCGGTCTATCGTGAGCAGGTATCACAATATGGTGCTATAATCTTCTAAGCTAAGTGCTATATTTTATTAAATCTTTGAAAATTCATATTTCCGGTTCCCTACATTGGGTTTTTGTTGTTTTGGTGTAATGTTAACCCCTTCCCTGCTGCCGTTGGCCGTTGGACATCACGAGCACTACCTCGCTGGTGCTGCGAACGCCCAACGGCCGACGCAGCCCCGCCCACTCTTTAACACCGCCGCCGCAAGCGACAAAAACGGCCGCGGCTAACTGGTTAAAGATAAAAATATTTACTATTTTTATAGATCGGTGTTGGATTTTTATTATGTGTGGTGTCTTAATCATTGACTGAATTGGTGTTTTTAAATGCTTTACATACCTGTCTTTGAAGTTAAGCCTGTCTGCTCGCAGCCATGTTACCAAGGGTTGAGCACAGGAATCATTTTCTAAGACCTATGCTGAGTCCTATCATGTGTTAGTGGCCTTATTGCCAGTGGTAGACCTACATTTGCCCCTACCAATAACCCACTTTCCAACAGTAGCTTTTTCATATAAAAGAGAGAGCATGTTTGCAAACATGCAGAATAAAAATAGAATCTCCAGTGCAAAATTAAACACCTCAAAAACTCTGTTAGATATTTGTCAGTTTAAAAAAACAATTACCTAAGGAGTGTAAAAAATAAACATTTATCCATAAATATCTACTTTCTGCTTGTCACTGTTCAGCTAGAAAAACAGAGCAGAAGAAAGAGAAGTAGAATTTTGTTTTCGTTCTTGAAACAGCTGCTTCAATTATGCTCCATGACCTGATATCCCTTTCCCCTTGACTATTGGCTCTGGCAGCAGGCATTTTGACCTCAGTACTCAGTTGGCTGCTGATGCCATTTCTATATAATAGGCGACTTGGTGCAACACAAGTCACCGAATATAAAGAAATTAGAGGCAGGGTTTTACACAGGGATTGCAGAATCCTACCATGTATTATGTATGAATATTTTTGAAAAACATCCTGGCCAGGCAGGTAAAACAGTCACAAAACCAGATTAGGTGCTGGTGAGCAGAGGTTAAGGTATAAACAGTTTTCATGGTAAAGGCAGATTGACAATTATAAAAGAGGCATGTGCTTTTAAACAGTAGGTTCTGTTATTTGCAAGTTCCTTCACTTCTTTAATTTGGAAGGGACAGTACTCTCACTTCTCAGCAGAGGTGTAATTCTTGTAATGACAGAGTCACTTCTTTGTAGCAAACAGGTACTCTTGGATGGAGGGTACCTGCACTTCCATCTTTCCATTTCAGTGCCTGAAGCAGACACTGCACATGGTGAGTCTCTCTCTTAGTGACAGATGAGCTGTAGATTATGTGTTTGTGAGGCTGGCAGCTGTCTTGGGGACAAGTGGGATGTGAACCTTATGAAAGAGAGATAAGGATGTTAGATGAGGAGGAGTGGTGGACAATAGATTGGCAAGGTTCATGTGGAAGGTCCAGATGCAACATTGAAGAGTAAATAGGGACGGGGCAGGGGAGTGAGGGAGTGCGAGAGATAGGAAGGGCAGACAGAGCTAATAAGTAGTTGAAGGGAAAGGATTTGGACAGGGATAATGGAGATGTGTGGTCAGTAAGGCTGTGAGAAATTGGGTTGCTGGTTGAGGGGGTATGAGCCTCTCTCAAGCAACAGCCATAATCCTTGTCAGAGTAAACCAAAAAAGTCACCAAATTAACCTGTGCCTAACTCTCTGGTAGCTTGGCACAAAAGCTGTCAGGCTCAACTTAGAGGCAATGTGCAAAGTATTTATGCAGCACACAAACAGTAACAAAGTGAAAAGACAACACAAGAAAAAAAACCATATCAAGTTAAAAAAATTGAATAAATTATTTGACACCAATAGTTAAAAATCCAATCAGTACAACCAGAGATATGCAATTTTAAAGATTTAAGGTAAGTATAGTCTAAAAGCACAGAGCGCAATTTGTGGTTATCTGGTTGTGCTAGACTGGGGGAAAAGTCACAAGTTCAGGCCAAAAACGATGGAGGGTGGGCCAGATACATGGGCCAGGTTAGTCCAGATGAAAAAGTTACCTTCTCAAAGTCCGGAAACTAAGACTTGAGTTCGCGGTGGAGCAGACCACGAGGAGCAACAAGGTCGTTGGGGTGGTCATTGCTATAGTGCGAAGTGTAGCACAGGCTTTGCGAATAGTCATCACTATAGCGCAAAGATCCTGTTTGGTGTTGTGGATGGTTATTGCTGAAGCTCCACATTGGCGGTGACCACGGACTATCGATGCAGTAGCGTAGAGTGCAGATTTGGAATTGCAGGTCGTCACTGTAGCGCAAACAGTTGGGTTCACCGGAGCTTTGCATTGGCAGTCAACATTGGCGGAGAGGTCTTAGCATGAGCTGACCCTTGGAGTCCTTTCATGTAGTCTTGGATGAAGGGAGCAGGTCCAGTATTTCTCCTCAGACAGCAGTGCAAGTCTCAGGTATCAGGGCAGTCCACTGACAGCATTGCAGTCCTTCTTATGTAGTATCACCGGGTCCATGAGTGTAGTGAGGAGTTGGTCTGAGGGTCCAATATTTTTAGCTGTTGCCAGCTTTGTATTATGAGAAACTTCTAGACTTTCCCTCACATCTGATTCTGGAATTTCCTTCCTTTCCCTGCCCTGGTCCCAGGATGTCTGGAGTCACAAATGGCTAGGGTGAAGCTATTTGTGCGTGTCCTGAGGCAGCTTCTATAAAGTGCAAGTGTGGTTAGTGATAGCTTTGCTCCACCCATCAGGTCATGATGCCCAACCTGCCAACACCCAACTCCCCTTTTTGATACTATCTGGGAGGAATACACTAAGGCCAACTGCCAACTACACATAATCATGTGGCCCAGGATACAAACTACAGGCACAAACAATTTAAGGCAAGAAACTGTCAACTTTCTAAAAGTGAAATTTTCAGGATTGTGACTTAAAATCTGACTTTACCATTAAAGAGAGATTTAAATTACAATTCATTTAAGGGTAAACATGACACTTCTACCTGATCCCAATCAAAAGTTGGCAATTATTAAATATAATAGGGTAACCCAATGTTCTCCCTATGGGAGAGGTAGGCCTTGCCGTAGTCACATTTTTTAAAATGTTTTTCACTACCAGGACATGTAAAACTTAAAAGTGCATGTACCATTTTTTAAATACACTGCAGTCTGCCACATGAGCTGTTTAGGGCCTACCCTAGGAGTGACATACGTATTAAAAAAGAAGGTTTATGCCTAGCAAAATGATTATTTTGCCAGGTCAGAATTTCAGTTTACAACTGCACACAGGCTGCAAAGGATGACGTGTGACATGTTTAAAAAGGCTACTTAAGTGGGTGGCACGGTATGTTCTGCCGACCCACTAGTATCATTTAATTTACAGGCCCAGGCTTGGCAGTTCGGGCTGTACTGTTCCCATGAGGCACAGGGTCAAGACTGATTTACATATGGCCATGTCTGAACTGGGGTGGCTTGGTGAGCAAAATAACGATGGATTAAGCCCAGATCTGTGACTGGGGGTGAATGTTTTGCCATTGTGCAACATTCCGTCCATCATCTTGTGTGTTTTGCTGTTCACCCTATGTGGGAAGGGTATGCCCAGATGCGGGTCCCGTGCTCACTAAGCCACTGGAGTCAAGCTATCCTGGCTGAAGACGGCTGATAGCCAGAAACCGGTCCTAGGATGCTTGATTCCGGTCCAGGGAAGACATGGCTTGGCAGTTCGGGCTGGACTGTTCCCATGAGGCACAGGGTCAAGACTGATTTGCATATGGCCATGTCTGAACTGGGGTGGCTTGGTGAGCAAAATAACGATGGATTAAACCAAGATCTGTGACTGGGGGTGAATGTTTTGCCATTGTGCAACATTCCTTCCATCATCTTGTGTGTTTTGCTGTTCACCCTATGTGGGAAGGGTATGCCCAGGCGTGGGTCCCGTGCTCACTAAGCCACTGAAGTCAAGCTATCCTGGCTGAAGACGGCTGATAGCCAGAAACCGGTCCTAGGATGCTTGATTCCGGTCCAGGGAAGACATGGCTTGGCAGTTTGGGCTGGACTGTTCCCTTGAGGCACAGGGTCAAGACTGATTAGCATATGGCCATGTCGGAACTGAGGTGGCTTGGTGAGCAAAATAACGATGGATTAAACCCAGATCTGTGACTGCGGGTGAATGTTTTGCCATTGTGCAACATTCCGTCCATCATCTTGTGTGTTTTGCTGGGTACGTGTAGCAGCACTTTACTAGAGATATATAAATAAATTGAATGTGCCGATTGGGTCGAAGCTAATTTTACCATGTTTAGAAGAGAAAGTGCAAGACACTTTACCACTGATTAGCAGGGGTAAAGTGCACAGTGTCCTAATGCCAACAAAAACGATTTCAGCAAAACAGGAGGAGTGAAGGCAAAAAGTTTGGGGGGAAAACGACAAAGATGTCGTCTAACAATGGCTAAGAGAAGGATTTAGTAAAATCTCTTGTTATCCAATTTAGGATCACACCTCTGACGTAATTTAACAGAACTAGTGATACCAAGGACTTTGACAACATGTGGCGTTTTTTACAACCCAATTTATCAGCATTGTAACAGAGTAAAGCAATAAAAAACTCATTCTGGTACAACTCTGTGTAGCATGTAACAACTGCAATCGTGCTCTTGAATGCAACTCAAATGCCTAAACCCTCTTCCAGTGCTTTTTACACAAGTTGCTATCTCTTAGATACATTCATTTCTAAATCTTTTTTTTAAGACAAATGTTACTTTGGTTGTACTGCTAGTAGGCATCTACTGTAGTGGCAGCAGAGAAAAGAAAGCTCTGCATACACGGCAGGGAGTAGCCTTTCATTAAATAAAACAGATGTTTGGTGCAGTGTGATCATATTGCTTACAATTATACATTTGAGGTCGCTTGACGTTTAATAACCAGTAATATTAGTACCTTGCAGGAGGCATCAAACATGACACCAATTGCAAATAAACACTGCCTTCAGAAAAATATTGTTTCTATGGTAGCAATTTATTTTAACTCGGCAAAGAAATATGTGTCCTTGCATCACTCCAGGTCTAAGCAACTCATTTACCACTCTTCATCACCGTAAGAACATCAATTTGGCTATTTTTAAATTTATTTACAGAATCGCTTATAAAGGAGTGTGACAAATTTAATTTGAATTCTAAAACTTTTCAACATATGCTCCAGACTGCCTAATTCTGCTGAACTGTTCTCATATCTTCCGCTCTTAGAATGTTGTTGCCCATCTGTTGTGGTGGCATGGTGTCACCACAGTTCAGCCTGTGGATGCAAGGGAAGGAGGTTAGTGATCTGTTTCACAGTCATCTGTACTTAAAATTCAGTGTTTGTTTCTGAACAACACGTACATAGTTCAATTATAATTGATTGTTTTTGTTTGAATGGAGGATTCCATGCTGACAAGCTCTTGCACAAGCAATGCTTGCAGGGAGCCTTCATGTGGTAAGCATCCCATTTGACCTCTAATGCATGTTTATGCGCACACACTGCTATTGTTGATTTTATATAAAAACACATATCTCAAAGCAATGTCCTTTACTAATGCACTTAGACAATTATGGTGGTCAGTGTTTGCCACAAGTTGCAGTAGCAGCGTTTCCATGCAGGTGAGCGTGGTGGCGCGGTGGGGCGATGGGGTGTTGGGGTGGGAAAGTCGACAGATGGCAGAATAGGGAAAAATAAATACATCCGTCATCTGTCGAAAAAACGCCCGCCACACCCAACCGTGCTTACCTGCACAGACCACTGATAAGTTGCAGTGCTTAATATGTATTTTAAAAAAAAATAAGTGCCAGGGCTCACGTTAGGAAGCCACTGCAGCTTACACCATCCAATATTTTTGCCAGAGCTGCCAATGACAGTACCAAGACAACTACTAACCAACCTCCTCCTATAGGTTTTGAAAGCCAGAAGTAGGTGTTCAGTTTCAGATTATTGAGGTGTGAAAAAAAGGTAACCAAAGTAAAGTGTAGTGCCTAGAGATCTTTGGTGATTGGCGCTCTATAAATATAATCTAACAATAACATATCTTACTAGATATGATGGATCAGAAGAAGAGGTACTTCTCAGTAAAAGTGAAAAGTGTAAGGTGGAAACATTCCTTCCTGTCATGGACTCTTTATTTCCTGAACTGACAAAACGTGTAGATGCTTATTCATTGATTGCAAAACTTTTTTCCTCCTTCAGTGATTTGAAAACAATAGAGTCAGATTGTGTGTGGTTGCTGGGGCCAAGTTTCATGATTGCATTTTATTGTTTTCTTCGTGACATTATATTTATATACCAAGTTATTGAATTAAGCATAATATGTTATATGTATTAAATGGACATTTTTGTTCCATTAATGGTTTGGAACCGAATAAAGTATCCTGATGATGCAAAAATAGAATCTGATGAGCAAAACAAAAAGTGTAAACAGCTGGCTAATGTATATCACAAAGACCTTGATTATGGTGACCTTTTAAACGAATGTGAGAATCTCAAGCAATACATAATTCTTGATGAAAATTGTGATACTCTCCCTGCTTTGTACAGATAAATAATTTCGGACAACTTGACATCTGTGTTTTCCAATGTTGAAATTGCACTCAGAGTGTTCATGTGCATGATAGTGACCAACTGTGCAAGAGAACGTTTATTTTCAAGACTGAAACTTATAAAAAAAAAACAGCTTTGCAGCTCAACGGGGCGGCAGCGTTTGAACTGACTTTCACTCATGCAAGCCAATTATAAAGAAATTCTCTGCAAAGAAAGTTCGCAAATGATTGTGTTGAATACTTGATCAATAATAAATAATTCACAGTAATTTCACACTGTGTGCCTGTGCTTTCTCTGTCAGTATGATTTACCAACTAAGTACCATTTTTAAGTTGTAATTTTTTGTTTTTCAAGTTCAAGGCTCATACTATATTGTCCAAACGTTTGTATTGATTAATCTTTGCTGTACAGCATGGTGTTTTTTAATGTCAAAACACTGATTTTGTTGGAGGAAGCAAAAAAATATAAATTAATTTTATCAACAATTTACATTTTTATTCCTGTGTGTGGTTCAGTAGGCAGGGCCCACTGCACTGCTTTGCCCGGCGGGGCTATATTGCAGTTAAGACAGCCCTGATAGTAATACTTGTTACAAACATTCACACTGATTGCATACTACCAACACAAAGTAATTTATTTTTGCTTGGTCAGTATTTTATGTATATTTGCTTAGAAAGATTCCTTTTGATATTGGGTTATCTTTTATTGTTTAGACACTACCACAGTTATGTCATCTTTAGTGTGATACAATACAAGCTGAGGCATCTGAGTTCAGTGGCAAAGATGGGAGAGTGACCGAGCAACGCTTTTGCTTTTGTCCTTGTGACTGGGGTGAAAGTTTGCATTGTCCAGCATTCCGTCCGTCAATTGTTTCTTTTACATATATCACCCTAAGTGGGAAGGGTTTGCCCAGAAGTGGGTCCTGTGCTCACTACACCACTGGATTCAAACTAGCCTGGCTGATGAAGGGTGAAGTCCTGAAACCGATCCCAGGATGCTTGTTTCCGGTCTAGGGAGGACCTGGCTTGGCAGTTCGGGCTGGACTGTTCCCACAAGGAACAGGGTCAAGACTGATTTGCATATGGTTGGGTCCAAACTGGGGTGGTGTGGTGAGCAAAATAATGATAGATTAAACCCAGATCTGTTGAAAATTAGTACGTTTTGGTGAACATTATCTGCGCCATCTTGCCTCTTCCCCTGATGCCACACTTTTGTCGTGCGCGCCCGCCATTTTTTTAAGATGCCCCGATCAGAGCGAACCCTTTTGCATGCTGCTGGCCCCTGACATAGCCCTTCGCCTTCACTAAGCCTGCACGCTGACCACCCCCTGCTTGCACCTGCCTTGAGTCATAAACCCCTCTTCGGCGCTGCTCTGCCCCAGGCCCTCATCCTGTTCCCAGCGCGACACCTCCCTGCTTCCCATTTATGATCCCCGGCCCTTTGATGCAAACCCCCTTTTCCCCGTGTGCCCGTTTGTCTTCCTCGTTCCCAGGCCGACACCCAGCTCTGCCGATACTGTTCCTTGCCCCTCCCCGTACAATAGAAAGCTTCCCCCATCAAAGGATCCCCGGGTTGATCAAAGCCCCCACTCCATGAGATCCGATCAAACCCCCCACATTCCGTGAATCGGCGGAATATCCAGCTGCGTGATACTCATCACCTGTTGTGACTAGGGTGGGGACTTCAACCGTAAATGTGTGTGGGAACGGGCCCAAAGGGGGATCTGAGGATGTCTTTCTGTACATCAAAGTGTCGACGAGAATATGTTACATGCAATAAAAAGATAAACTTGTGTATAAGAGGCCAGGCCTCAGGGATGCAGTTAGAGCACCTCAGAACGATACCTTCTGTCCGTTTCGTTGTGTTCTCCTCCGGAGAGAATAAAAAAACCTTGTTTCCTGCTTTCCAGTCTCCAGCGCCTGCCTCTTCATTGATTAAATAACTAGAGGGTCACAGAGGCAATACCGCCGGGCAAATATCGATTGTCCCCGACCCGCCTCAGGTTTTTACAATTGGCGTCCCAAGCGTGGGGCCCATCAGCGACTCGTGGATCCAGTGGGAGAGGTCCCGACGACAGAGTGAACGACTGCAACGATCGGGAGAGCTCTTGCCCAATAGACCCTCGTCTGGCAGCCGATCATCCGAACTTCACTAGTTCCGAACAGACCTCTCTCGAGTGATCTACGGTCCTGACTGGGGACCATCAGGAGTGCCGTGAGAAATACGAGAAAAAGAGGACGATCGGGCGCTGGATTTGGAAGACAAGAAACTGTCCACATGGTCCGGGTAAGGTCGTGTAATCACGACAAGTGCGAAATTATTGCTTGATTGCTTGATTGTTTAAAAATACTAGTATTGCTCTTTTTATTTTATTTGGAGATTCACTGTCTACAAACGGAGAAACAACGGGCTCTCTCTTTGCAAGCAGTGGAGGATAGGTAGGGCAGCAGCCGTGCTTATTTTTTCTCCCCCACTCAATAATTACTTGAAACTGAACTGTTGTTCGCAAAACTATTGTTTCCTGGAGATTCCCTGTCTGCAAACAGGGAAGAGACCACCCTTTTTGCAGATAGTGAAAAGGGTAGGTAACGCAGATCTTTGCGGACCTACTCATTCTCCCCATTGTTATTTATTGGTCTTTTTTTATTATTTTTGATCCATGAGGTATTCACTGCCTGCAAACAACGTTGAATAGAAATATTCTGTCCGGTCTTTGCACCTAGTGATAAGATAGGCAGTGCTGACTTTTTAGTCCCTCGTTACGAGCCGTCATGTCTGTCTTCTCCCCACTGATTAATAGCCTGTTTAGCCCGGACCGAGTATTAGAGGTGGACCATATAGCTCCACTAGAAGGCACCCCTAATAAGGACATGTTCATAAACTATGGATTAGTCACCATAGCCTATAATAAATTGTGGCACAGGTATACCGAAGATAGTCAAGACAAACAGTGGCCACTGACAGGATCCTTTGACCTTGATAAAATAGAAACGTTAGAAATAGCCCTTCGAAATAATAAGACAACGCCAATTATGCTCGACAGTCTGGGTATGTGGCGCAGAGAGGCTATGCAACGACAGAGAAAAGACGAGGACAAACCAAGTAGAGAAATATACCGACAGGACAACCCCAGGACATCGCTACCCACAACTTATCCCCCGACACTATGCAAAAGACGACCAGACTTAGGGCCAGCCCAATGCGCTTTTTGTAGGTATGTCGGACACTGGAAAGCCCAATGCCCGACTCTACTGAGCGTGAGTAAAGGCAAAGGACCGACAGGAACGACAGACCGGCAGTACAAGAAAAAGCACGAGACAAAGAAGAACCCGACTTACATAGACAGACCAGACAGAACCACCACGTTTGATTATGCCCGATGGCACAGATTTCGCCAGGACAATTTCAGCGGCATGCTCAAGTTTTCCTAGGTCGGGCAACGTCAAGACGGGAACCCAGCCTTGTTTCAAATTCACTGACGGAAAGAGATAATTATGACCAATAACTGTTTTATATTCGTCTTGGGTCTTTGTATGTCGTACTTGTACTGTCCCCCCGTCTGAGTTTGTGTGTATGTAATGTACAAATCTGCGTCATCCCTCTACACGTGTTTCCGTGTTACTCAACCTCTGTTAGCAGAAACTTAGCATAAAAACAACCTGAAAAGAAAGAAATGGTAAAACAAAATCCGTAGACCATTAATGAACTTGAACTTTTAATTTAACACAACAAACAAGGAATAATAACGGTAAACTGTAGAAAATGAAAGTCAAACAGAACATCCCCCCCCCCATTCTGGAACCTTCCAAAGTAGGGCAGGGTTACGGCTACGCCCAACCAACGGCAACCCATATAAGGCGGGCCCGGCCGCCAACTCTTGGTCAGGAAATCTTAACGTATGGGGGAGCCGGAGGAGAGGCAGGAGCCAGCAGCCGGGGCAGTTGTAGGTAGTCCCGCCACATGTCTCTTCAGCCAGCCGCAACGGGCCTGGATAGACTTAAGTAGTCCCGCCACATGTCCAGAGGAGAACGAGGCACCTTTTTTCCTTTTCTCTTCCGTAACAGCCGCAGCAGCTCTGGACGGCGGGATGTCCTGCACGTACCTCCACAACAATTTGTCCAAGTTGGGCTGGGAGGGAGAGGCGACGCGGACGAGCCTCTCCCACCTCCACCGATAGGAGGTTTCCCAGCCCCCGGCCCGACGCCGAACACCCCCAGTCAGGCGATGGTGCCAATACTTCCACAGCACCGAACACACCATGGTGGCACCCCAGTACTTGCGCAGCACCGAACGTACAATGGTGGCCATATTCTCGGAACACCGAACCTGCAATGACTGCACTGATACTCGTGCCGCGCCGAATGCGCGCCACAGGTGGCCATACTCCCACAGCACCGAGCACAGGACTTGGGGAACACCGGATGTGGAGAGACCTTCCTGCGGGGCGATGAAAAGGAGCGGCATGGAGTGCACCGGGAGAAGGAGACGATGCGGACGAGTCTCCCTCGCCCCCCCAGGTGGGGGCATCACAGCTGCACCCCAGCCGAACGTCCCGCTTTCACAAAACAGAGCCCTCTTCCTTTCACTCCGAAGGATCTCTCCCACTCTTGCAAACTCGACGAGAGTGGCCCCTGTAGGGCCTCAAAATGGCGTCTGGGTCCGCTGGAAGGCGGGCCCCGGCCACTAGAGTAACTTTGACCAGCAATATAACTCGAACATTTGCCCCCTGGAGCACGAGCCCCCATCTCCGACAGCGTCTCCGCAGCCTTGAAGATCCTACAAAGGTCCCCGGCGGAACCTTCGGCCTTTGCAGGTTTCCGGTAAGGGACGGCTGCCTTGAGCGCCAACGAAACAAACATGACATTGCCACTCCTTCTGTTAGCATGAATTCTAGAACTGCCGAAAAGGACTCTGGTCCAAACTGCCAGTAATGGGAAACATTTCCCCCTGATGCTGCTTCCGGACTGAACCGGCCCCGCCCAAAATGGCGCTGGTATCAATCGGAACTTACGAACACCTCGTGGTGTTCCTTCGCACTAATATAAACTTGATGTTCTGAGATTTTATATGATCCTTTGTACACTTGGTTAGAAAAGACAAGGAGAACTCACTCGACGAACAGTATGAAAGGATCCCCGTTACAAATGTTGATTACAAATGTACAATGTATTATATTTTTATAACTGATGTAAACCTCATTTACGACGCTCACGTACGGTATGCATATAGGAAATCTGATTACCACTATTATGATTATGCTTCTAAATTATGAAAATAAATGCCCCCGAACCCCCAGCCAATTAATAGACGTTTTAGTCTCTTACAAAGGAATGAGTAAAACTTTCCGATGTTTTTATTGCTGCAGACGACACCCCCCACTGTACGCACTTTAGCCATTGCCACGACCGGCCAAATACGACCGCACCCTCATAATCCTCATGCTGAAATGATTTTGCAAAATAAAGTTTTTGAAACTATGGACGGGTATTGCATGCTTTATTTTAAAAATGTGGGGTCGGTGGGAAAGTTCTTTTCTGTGCACCCTACTCTGCTCTCTCTTTAAGGTTAAAAGAAGATGGTTGCCCAGCCCTGGAGGACGGATCGGATCGACAACACGACACTCCGCCTTCAAAGTACGCGACTGACTCATGACCTCTCGCGTAGAGGAAGACTTCGACTTCCAAGGATGGGTAAAACGAACGGTGTAAATGAGGGAATGTAAAAGGAGGGTGAAATGAAATAATGTAAATGTGATAAAGTACAACGTTCCAAAGTATCAGGGAACGGAGCTGACCCAAGAACCAAAGAACCTTAGAACGCCACAGCGTTGAAAGAGGTTTAAGGATCCCGATAGTGAGATACATCCTTTGACTAGATACCTCGCACTAAGCACCTCTGGTTCCCTTTTTACGTTTCCCCGCACACGACCTATATGGACACACTACCCCCCCCCGACTCCAGAAATCATATCCCCGGGGACCCTGCCCCGAGGAGGAAAGACGAGTAAGAGGTAAGTAAAGGTCTTATGAATCCATGTGTTTGAATATGCGCGAATGCTGTCTCCCCCACCCCTTTTTCCTCCCTCTGCAGGTTACATCAGAGATTACAGCCAAGGTGTGGCGAAGATCTGAAGCCTTGCCATGTCTAATACACGAAGCGGACTAGCGCCGCAAGGTGGTGTCTAAGCACGCCTGCAAACTACTCACGTATTGAACAAATCCGAAAAATTAGCACAACCTGATAAAAAGTGATCACCCTTAAACCAGACCGGACGAATGAACCCATGTCACGTATGATGCGAAACTATGAGGGAATGTGTGTATGTGTGACTGAGGCGTCGGCCTAACTGGTCGAAGGACCGAGAATGCGAGAAAGTGCGACAAAATGGTACCTCCTTTCTTCTTTCCTTTTTCTCAAGGCACGTCCCCTCTACCCTGTCTAATGCTCAAACTGCATGATTACAAGATTCTAACGCAGACCCGTGAATGCCCTTTACTGTGTAATGCACTAAATAGCCTTTCTTGAATACACTGCCACCCTCTCTGTTGCACGTGTACTATTTAGCCTGCCGTTGCGCGCTCTCTCTCTCTCTCTCTCTCTCTCTCTCTCTCTCTCTCTCTCTCTCTCTCTCTCTCTCTCTCTCTCTCTCTCTCTCTCTCTCTCTCTCTCTCTCTCTCTCTCTCTCTCTCTCTCTCTCTCTCTCTCTCTCTCTCTCTCTCTCTCTCTCTCTCTCTCTATTTTTGCACTCCCACTCTTCCGAGTGATTAGCCCCGAAATTGGCAGATTGCCACCCCTAGCACACCTCCTAATTGGCTTCAAATACCGTCAGTATTTGCACAAAAACGTGTCTTTAATACAATCACCCTGAGGCCGCGTCATTACCTCTCCTTTTCCGCTAGAAGTCAATGAACCGAGGTTGGGCCGTAAGGGAAAGGACAGGTAAGACGACAGAGGTTCCCTAATCTGGCCCGAAATAAGGGAACTACTTGTCGACGGCTCCTATGGTATAAAACAAGGACCTCAGAATACGCGACCCTCCCCTCCCCGAATTGTCGCAATACCCAAACCAGAAAAATGATCACCCCTGTTACCCCCCCCCTGTATCAGCCGCCCAAAAACTGGAATTATGAAACTACCCCTCATTTCCGGTTGTGAGAGATGGGTCGATTTATGCCCTTACCACAAGTTTCCTATGTCCCTGGTTGTTCCCCATAAAACCCCTGTCCTTCCTAATTAAGTAATCGGGCTGTAAAAGGTTACGTAGGATCCAGAATGACGTTTTACAAGGTTAACAGACTAGTCCAAGGTAAAGAAATCATCGAAATGAACCCCGTAGTAGTTAAAGGGCAGGATGCATCGATAGAAAGGAAATGTTTAGCCATGTTCGTCTCTCAGCAAAATACCTGTGTAGTACCATGTTGACGACTCACAGTACCCTTTGTAAATGTAAAACTCTAGAGAACAGCATATCTTTGCCAGGTTCGTCTTACGAAGGTGGGTCACCATCAGATGAACTATCGTGAATGTAATAAATAATTGTAAAGGAAAGTCATAGTAAATCCAACAGGCCCGTCACCGGTCATTCATATGCCAGTTGTGAACACTAAAATAACGGGCATTTTTTCATTCTTTGCCTGGAGCTGGGAGAGAAATAGACTTTTTGATTATCTTCATCTGCAAATTCTCTAAAGACTGTCTTTTCAAACTTGTTTAAGGGTACTGCTGTTGGAGGAGAGAAGGACCGGATGTGGGAGTACGAGGCCTGACTACAGACTAAGGAACACCTGCGACATTAGCCAAGGCGAGACCACGACAGAAAAGAGCTGCAGGACGAGGCACTGTTTTCGACAACATGAGAAGAAAGGGTCGACCTGATGCCCCTGCTCGATGTCCAGTGTCTGTCGACAAGTCCCCGCTCTCTGAATTCGGTCACACGCCCGCCTATTTGAAGTCTCTCGTTCCCCTAGTTTGTTCCTAATTTGGCCTTGCTCCATCCCCCTCTTCCTCTGACCTACCCTATGGACTGTTTTGTACGCTCTTCTTCCATCTGAACTTTCTGACAAACACCTCAAAGGACACAGGGCGAAAAGGACCTTTCCGACCAGTAACGCGAGGAAAGGGTCGTGCCCTGCAACGCAGAACTTAGAACAGAGCTGGACTTGTAGCTCCACCGCCGGTGCTCAACAGCGCCAACGAAAGGCAACAAAGAATGATGAGAACTTGTTAAACTTCGAACATTTGACATCCCCAATCGCCGTTTCTGCTAGACCTCATTTCTCTCCCAGCCGCCATTATATTGATCATGCTCCAATCCGAACCTGATATATATGTAATAACCTGCCAGTATGAAATATGCTTGCTGCTCTCGCTACAGAATCGTTTTTGTATTGCATTCCTATGACTTTCCTGCTAAACAAATTGATCAAAGTTTATCAAATAGGCCCACCTCCTAAAAACTAGAAATGTTAAAATGTATTGTTTACAACTCTTTTCCTCTAGGGTTCCTACCGTTTTCTCTCTCATGCCCACCACAATAGAACCGAGTAGAAAATGAACCAGCAAGATGTCTTGAATATGTTAAAGGGAGGACTGTTGAAAATTAGTACGTTTTGGTGAACATTATCTGCGCCATCTTGCCTCTTCCCCTGATGCCACACTTTTGTCGTGCGCGCCCGCCATTTTTTTAAGATGCCCCGATCAGAGCGAACCCTTTTGCATGCTGCTGGCCCCTGACATAGCCCTTCGCCTTCACTAAGCCTGCACGCTGACCACCCCCTGCTTGCACCTGCCTTGAGTCATAAACCCCTCTTCGGCGCTGCTCTGCCCCAGGCCCTCATCCTGTTCCCAGCGCGACACCTCCCTGCTTCCCATTTATGATCCCCGGCCCTTTGATGCAAACCCCCTTTTCCCCGTGTGCCCGTTTGTCTTCCTCGTTCCCAGGCCGACACCCAGCTCTGCCGATACTGTTCCTTGCCCCTCCCCGTACAATAGAAAGCTTCCCCCATCAAAGGATCCCCGGGTTGATCAAAGCCCCCACTCCATGAGATCCGATCAAACCCCCCACATTCCGTGAATCGGCGGAATATCCAGCTGCGTGATACTCATCACCTGTTGTGACTAGGGTGGGGACTTCAACCGTAAATGTGTGTGGGAACGGGCCCAAAGGGGGATCTGAGGATGTCTTTCTGTACATCAAAGTGTCGACGAGAATATGTTACATGCAATAAAAAGATAAACTTGTGTATAAGAGGCCAGGCCTCAGGGATGCAGTTAGAGCACCTCAGAACGATACCTTCTGTCCGTTTCGTTGTGTTCTCCTCCGGAGAGAATAAAAAAACCTTGTTTCCTGCTTTCCAGTCTCCAGCGCCTGCCTCTTCATTGATTAAATAACTAGAGGGTCACAGAGGCAATACCGCCGGGCAAATATCGATTGCCCCCGACCCGCCTCAGGTTTTTACAGATCCTTGTGACTGGGGGTGAATGTTTGCATTGTCCAGCATTGCGTACCTCAATTGTTTCTTTTGCATATTGTCCCAGGATCCAGCACCTGTGCAGCTCATTGGACGGTTAACCTTAAATGTGAGAAAGGGGAGAGATAAGAATGTCTGAGTGTCTTATTAGCATGGGGGCAGCAGAGGAAAGGTATTTGAGAGCATGTAGAAAACAGAGAGGGAAAGGGGTGGGGCACTCTGAGAGGGGAAATATTAAATATAGTAATAAGCTTTGAGATACAAGGTTGTACTTAATATGAAGGCATATAAACTCCTCCTGACCGAATGAGGTGGGGGCAAGTAGATGGTTTCGGAGGTCTCAAGTTATGTTTTATATATATATATATATATATATATATATATATATATATATATATATATATATATATATATATATATATATGTGTGTGTGTGTATATATGTGTGTGTATATATGTGTGAAAAACTCCTTGCCACTGCTTTATCCCTCGTATGATGCAGAAAAAAGAGCACGGTCAGCCAAACTTAAAATGCCTTCAATTTATTGCTGGTTCAGCTTACAAGCAGATGCAGGCAGCCATGACGCGTTTCGTCCCTACTAGGGGGACTTGATCACATGACGCCGTACTACCAATGGCATTCCTATATGTAGGTACTCACATTTTTCTGTATTTTTTTCTCTTTTTTTAACACACACATGATTTCATTGGTCAAACATGTACCATGTGACATTTAAAGTGCAAACTTAATGTGCAAATACGCAGTCTAGTATATCAACGTACATAAATGTAACAATTTTAAAATGTAATTTTTGGTTTGTAGACATAAAATAAATTGGAAAGGTAAAGCATACTTGATTTCGTCATAAATGCCCCAATTTATACGGCAACAATCGTGGGCATAACCGCATAAATGGCTGATCCTCACACTCCAAGTTTCTCCATTTGAATATGTGGTTATCATACATAAATATATAAATACATCAATGTTAGAAGAAAGTGACAAGTGCATAAATATTTAGTCATATAGATGTACCTATTAACTTTTTAAACAACCTCATTTTAGCAAGGTATATATATATACAAATAAATAATGAAAACATTTCTAGGAATAAATACGTAAATGTTTAAATATATATAAATACATAAATAAAGACCTATATATACATCTATATATCTGCTAACTAGTAGCTACCTTCTCTTTCACCTATCAGTAGGTTTCATTATGGAGCCCTGAAAGTATCCATACGTTTTAGGTCATTTCCTTTCTAAACATCGCACACTTATCATTTTCTAGATGTTAAACAATGAATTATTAATATTAGTAAACCATTTGGCCCTCAATTTCCAAACATGTTGGTATAACACCTTGTGCAACCTTGCTCTGTCTATAAATGCTGACCTACTCAAGTGATCCCAATTGCGAGATCTCTTGTAGGTAATAATATCTGGACCTGCTTGTTCTAAAGTGCATGTGCAAAACGTGAAAAAAGTGCAAAATGTATGATTGTGCAAAGTAGTTTTCAAGGTAGTTAAAAGTAGAAAAGAAATATTGGATATAGGAGTAAGGTAAACCAGTGGCTTATGAGAGATAAAGCTTTATTTGAGACTTATAAGGACAGTGGTCACGATCAGGTACTGTATACGTGTCCAATTTAGTCTCTACATAGCTAAAAGGCAACCCCCAGTGCTTAAACCTGGGCAACTGACTAGATGTTATTATTGTGGATGATTTTGAAGTCCCAACCATATTTGAAATGAAATCATATTAAGATAGCAAGCTGGCATGCAATTCCTCTGAACTGTTGAGTCCATTAGGGTATTTGCTGTCCAGACTAAGAATATAATTCATTTCCAATACTCTAAGGTTCCTCTCTCTGTCTTCTACTCGTTTATTTTTAGGGACAGAGTCGATAAGATAGTATTTGAGGTCCTTAGAGTTGCCATCATGATGTTCATGAAAATGCCTGGCCACTGGGTATGCCTGATCATGGTTCTTAATGGCTCTGATGTGTTGGAGTACCCTCTTGTGTCCAGGTAAGGTGGTACTACCTATATATCTTAGTCCACACGGGCACTCCAACACATAGACCACATGATTGGTTTTACAATTGAGACTCTTGGTGATTTCCCTGTTTGGTCCCCCAAATGGCGTAGAAAATTCTGTGGTATTGACTCCATGTTGGCAGGCTTTGCAAATTTTGCATTTGTAAAACCCCTTTCTCTGTGCAAGCCAAGAGCCCTTGGCTTGTTGTCCACATGGGTCATTGTCCATAAGGGCATCCTTCATAGATGCTCCTCTTTTGTACGTAATCATGGGGTTTTTAGGGACATTCATACCTATTATCGGATCCTGCTTAATAAAATGCCAGTTCTTTTTAATGATCTTTCCGACTGCTAGATGTTCCTTGTTGTAATTCAGGATAAATCTGAATGTATTGGGAGTCTCACTTCTAGTTTTGGAAGTCTTTCTAGATGAGACAAGGGTTTCCCTATCCACCAGATTACACTTAGTAAGGGCTTTTTAAGGCATGTATTACTGTATCCCCTTTCCCTGAATCTGGCCATGCATTCTCCCTGTGCTATTTGCAGCATTTCACTATTACTACAGATTCTTTTTATGCGTAATAGTTCTCCATAGGGGATGCTTTGAACCAGATGGGTAGGGTGGGCACTACTGGCGTGGAGAATGGCATTGCCCGCAGTGGGCTTGCGATGTAGTTTTGTTTCTAATCTTCCATGGTCTATGTAGATTTCTACATCCAGAAATGTAATCGTTGTTTGACTGATTGTTGCAGTGAAGTTCAGGTTTAACTCATTCTGATTTAAAGATGCAATAAAATCATTCGCCTCACATTCACTGCCATGACACACCAAAAAAAGATAGTCAGTAAATCTCCACCAACCTTTCACATGTTTTGTCAATATATCGGAGTGTTTAGCCATGAGGACCTGCTCCTCCCACCAGCCCATATATAAGCAGGCGTAGCTGGGGGAGAAGCTGGCCCCCATGGAATGCAGATATATATATATATATATATATATATATATAGAGAGAGAGAGAGAGAGAGAGAGAGAGAGAGAGAGAGAGAGAGAGAGAGAGATATAGATAGATAGATCTGTATGGGTGAGTGTTTGTCTATGTCAAGGGCTGTACTGGTGAGTGGCTGTACGGGTGAGTGGCTGGTTGTAAGTGTGACTGTACGAGTGGTTGAGTGAGTGGCTCTATGGAGGAGTGATTGGGTGTGTGAGTACTGGTATGGGTCTGTTAATGGTTATGTGAGCAGGTAAGTGAGTGGGCATATGGGAGGTTGTTTGTGGTGTGAGTCGGTGTGTGTGTCTGTGGATGATGTCATCAGTGATGTCACTGACCATGTTATGAGTGTTGTTATATGTGAGGTCATAAGCAGTGTATTGCGGGGTGTAAGTTATAGTTAGTTCAGATAACTATAACTGCCGAATTTTTATGCTTTTGTACGAGTGAACTCTGAGCCTAACTACAACGTCCCTGCAAGCTTTGGTTTTTCCAGTGAATAGATATATGGATAGAGGTATAGGAGCAGAAACATGCTCCACATTGACAGACTGCATGCTCTGAGATGTTGTGCTCATCATGTCGGTGAGGCAGGAACGCTGAATGCAGTGCTGGTCGAAAAGGTGTCAAAGTTGGGCGTCTTCTGCCTGGTGAAAGCCATCATTTCCAGAAACTGAGCATGAACAAGCCTTGTAGCAAGCCTTATACCTATTCCTCTTTCAAGATGGTGGTTTGCTTATACACTGTAAATAGAGGTTCTCAATCCACGATGGGAAAGAGTTCTTTACTGTGATGTCAGTTCCTGTTAATAGCCAAGGCAAGTGTTGTATGCTTTACAGTGCATTTGTTCCCTTGTAATTAATTGTGTCTTTTGATCCTTTGCTCCTATTTTTGTCCCAGTCTTTTGCTTCTAGCACTTTGACCTTCTTCTGGATTTCCATGACTGGATTCCTGCTTGGCTCCTGATGTAAAGAGGAGTTTGGTGCCTTCCTGATTCTTCCAGTATTAATCTACATTTTATGTCAAAAGCTAAAAGTTTGTCAAGAAGTTTTTCGTCTTTGTGGGGTTTTCCTCCTAAGTGAGACCCTCATTGGGAGAAACTAGAGGTAAAACTCTTCCTAATGGAACTGATTTTCCTAGGCAGAATGGTTGCACTGTCAGACAAACAAAAAACTCACCAGCTAGGAATAAAGCTAAGAGTGTGCTACTAATTTGTGATGTTGCAAAGTCACTTGTCACCACTAGGTTCAGGAAACAGCAAGTATCTTCCCACCTGACTTTTCCACCCCTTAACTAGTCTTTTCACCTCTAAATCAAGTGACAGTGAGGAAGTAACAGTATTGAAATAATATTTAAGAAACCTAACATAAGGCTTGCTGACCCTTCTGAGGTAAAATATTACTTTGAAGCAAAGCAGGAATTCAAGTATAAGAAGAAAAGAAGTAGCATTTATGTAAACGTAAAGGGACTTAGTTGGGGTTTGGATCCATTAAAATAACCTAACATAATCCTTGACCTTATCAGTGAATTCATAGTATTATTGTGAGAGCAGGTTGGTGTTCCTGTGACAAGCTACACAATATTCTGTTTAGCTTGCTGGAAGTATCAGAAGAGGTACTTTAGCCAACCTAGATATGGTCGAGTAGTGCCCTTTCTTTAGCTGTTTATTTGCCCATAGGCCAAAAAGTACATCACTCTACTATCTACCCAGTGGCCAGCAAAATAGTACATAATCTCTGTGTAGCCCGTGATATCTGACACTTCAGTCTTTGTCCGGCCACTTAATAGTACAGATCATATACTATTTTACTGCTGTGCATATAAATAGAGTAAAGGAGGGATTTATGATCAGACTTGAAGGGGAAAGTGATTTCAGGCACTGGACGAATGGTAGCCATCTTGTAATGGAGCTACAGGAAAGTGTGTGAAGCATTTGAAAGTAAGTGCATATACAAATATGTAACAGAATGTGCAAAGGTATGTGCATTAATTGATCTAAGTTGTTTAAACTAATTTTTGAATAAATACATTTAAGTTAACTGTAGCGAATGTGTTCCATCGATTTGGTCCCACAGAATGTTTTGCATTTGACTACCCATTTTTCGAGATTTTACCATGATAGAGTCTAACTACTTTACTCACTGTAAATTCATGGTAATTGGACTGAAAGTGCTAACCAGGACTGCCCACCTTACCTTTAAAGCCACTGCTGCACAGCTAGGATAGGAGGATCTGCACTGGTTACACTTGAACACATGAGCACACGCTTGTGCTGGCTGTGCCCATAAGACAACCATTTTGCGCAGCTGGTCTAAACCACTCTTTATCGATGTTCAGGTAACATGTCGCAGATGGCACTCTTTAAGGAGTGGTACAGACCTGGGGTAGGCCTTATAATGTGAGTACGCGTTCATAGTGTAGTTCTGTAGTGCTTCCTGAAGTTCCATGGTGCTTACACTGTAGTACACATTATAGGGAAAATCTGCACTAAAGTACAGTTTCAGCACGCATAGGCCTACAGGAGCCAGTGAGTTACCAATCTAGAGGTACACATGGACCCCAAATGTAGATTTACAGACCCTAACAATATATCTACACTCCATATGATACTTTAAGGTTTGTCATATTTCCCTGGCTCAGTTCAGAATCAAAGTCCTGGCCTTTGTCCCCTCTCCCCAGAAGATGGCTCAAAGGCCTCCTGACATAATAAAGTGATTAACCATGCTTGACCCAGTTTGTGTGAAAAGAAGGGATGGGGAGGCAATCTGCATCTTTTATTTAGCTTGTCATCAAACACCTAGAATGGGTCTGCCAGGCCCACTGGAACAAAGGAGAAGACATCTGGAGCCAAAGCAGGAGTTGCTCGCCTTTGAGGTTTTGGCGGCAAGGATCAGGCAGCTGTGTCATATGGGGCGGAGCTCAGGCTTTCAGGGGAAGCTCTTGCCATAGACAACTTGAATTTGCTGTATTATATTTATCCCAGAATGCTGTGCAAGAGGGTTGGAACAGGGCTGGAATGATGTTGTGGCACCCCAGAACTGACATGGGGTACCTGGCTTCTAGAACTTTCCAACCCCACTTACAAAACCCTGAAAAAGGACAGACAGATAAGAACACACTGGACATGGAAGAGACAACTGTTAAAGGATGCCCAGCTGGAAGACAGTCACCTGATGCCCTGCAAGGCTGAGCTTTGAGACTTTGATTCCTGATGACCGCCAGGACTATGATGGGTCTCTTCAGGATTATTAGCACTGCCCCCCTTATGACCCCTAAGTATCAGTTGGGGGAATGGTCTCCAGGGGGAACCCAAGGTGGTTTTCTTGAAACCACCAACAACTAGCTGACACACAAGTGCCATGCAAGTAGTTAGGCGGCTTTGAGACCTGGGGGTGCAGTAGGGAGGATGTGCTGCTTGTTGGCTGTAGAAGGGCTGCACAAGATGCCCCCACAAGTAGGAGAAGAGCACCATGGGCTAGGCAGAGGACAGGTCTGGGGTGGGGAGCCTTACAAAACCAAGCTCCAAACAAAAATCACCTTAAAAAGCCAGGATGCCACGGCTGGCCATCAGCAACGAAATGAGCCCAGAACCATTCTAATCAGCCATGCAGGGTCTGAGATATTAACCTTTAATGTTTGGTTCCCTGGAGGGCCAAGCAGGGAATGAAGCTCATGGCACTCGGCAGACTGTTTCTGAATTCCCTGGGAAGCACAAAGTCTTGGAGCTCTCCCTGCAGCCCCTAGTGCAAACCAAGGCGATGAAATGTAAAGAAGAAAAAGAGAAAAAGCACTGCAGCTTCCTGCCTTGAGCAAGCAGTAAGCTGATCATCAAGTATTCATGCCAGAGGGTATGGAGCATCCCTTAATCCCTCACAAGGAGAATAGAATTTGTATTATTTTACTGATGGTCTTACTCCCTGACAAAGCCAGTAGGACTGCCTTATTATGACATGCTCCTTATATTGTTTGCTATTACACTGGTAGCAGTGGCAATATTTAGTTGCACAATCTCTTCAAGTATGGTATTTGTAGAAAAAAAGTGGGTACAATTAACCCAACATAAAAATCTGGGGTAACAATGTGGTGCTCTGATCAAACCAAAAAACACTGCTACCAAAGATGGTGTGTATAGGTTCCCAAAAATTAGGGGCCCAATACAATATAAAAACTGAATGGTTGGAGCACCCTTCAAATCAGTTAGATAGTATTCACAAGATTTAGCATAGGCTTGAAGTTCAGTCCAAAAATCTCAATGTATTTTTCTTCAAACGTAGTCACTACTGTGCGGTTGCTAGTGATGTACAGCTGGTTGCAGCTGGTTACATCGGTCAATCAGGTCAGCCGACAAGTGTTTTGAGGTGGGGTTACCAGCCGACACCATCTCCCCTGCGTAGGTGTTTGAGTGTGCTATTTCACTTCTGTAAGGAGTCAAGTGCTGCAATGGGGTTCTTGGTTGCCAGTAAAAAGACAATTGTAGACTTATTACTTGTGATGAACTCACAGCCTTTGTAACTAATAACTCCATTTTTTACACTTCTGTATTCATCATTGTCTTACACAAACTAGGCCCATCCTACGTACAAGACTGTCTTTTGCCATACTTTCTTAGCAGATCTCTTCAATCTGTCAACTCCTTTCTCCTACAGTGTATCTCTAACTCTCACAGTCGTGTGCTCTTTTATCACCTACCTACAAAACATTGGAATGACCTTCCTCTTTACATGTCTTCTATCCTTAATCACTTGGCTTTCTGTCACCAATTGAAATCCTATGTGTTTTACTTACCCACTCCTTAAACGCTGCCAGCAGATGGCTCAACAATTGTAGCCTCAGCACCAGGACATGCTTGGGTAACAGTGAGCTGTAGGAATGAATACATTAATGAAATAACTAAACAGTGAACATGG
Source organism: Lissotriton helveticus (assembly GCF_964261635.1). Lineage (NCBI taxonomy): Eukaryota > Metazoa > Chordata > Amphibia > Caudata > Salamandridae > Lissotriton > Lissotriton helveticus. Next base: position 279,832,573 of record NC_136059.1, read on the forward strand.
CACCTTATCTTGGTTGGGTACCAGGTCTATATGAAGATAAGTTTCTGGTGATTTATTACTGTAATTGTGGATAGTCTTTTAAGATTTCCAAAAATAAAAATACTAGTGGTCCTGGGGCCTTGTGACAGAAAATCTGCCCTAGCCTACCGGCAATTTTGTTCTCTTAATTTGTTCCTGCATGTTTTCTGGAACATGGGGAGGTCAGATTACTATGCCTGTTTGCGTTGCTTTTAATCAATTTTTAAGGTTAGGTGTAAATATAAGAAATGCATTATAATAATTCCTCTGTAGTGCAATCCTCAATCGTTTAACCCCTTCTGTTCAGCACAAGCCACTTTGGACCAAATGTGTGAACACTTTTAACCGAGTTTACATCACAAAAGGGGCACATACTGGCACAGAGTGTTGAATTTGTCTTTTATGATCCACCACAAAACAAGTTATATGCTGGAAAGTAGCACCAAAGTAACACACAGTAGAGAGCTTTGCAAAACTTTGCATCAGGGAGGTGAATCATGGGTGGCACATGGGCATTACTATGCAACCACCCATGGGTTTTGATGCAAATCCTTATCTACTAACATTAGTAGGCAGGGATGTCCGCCAAAAATGTATGCATCCTCGAAGCAGGAGTAAATGTTCGTGGAAATACCTTTCTAACTTTGAATTTACATCGCAAAGTTATAGAATTTACACGTACAAAGTTATTTAAGTGTTAAACAATCTCAAAGCATAGTATTTTGTGCTGAAAGAGGGCCCTACCAGTACAAAACCTATGCTTCACATGTGCATTCATCCTCGCACCATGGTGCTAGAATAAATGTGTTAGCGCAAGGCAGCCTAAAGGGCGCCAGCACAGAGAGAGAGAAAAACAGCATCATATCTTTGTAGATTTGGCGCTGTTGTGCTCTGGCACGCAACGCAGCACAGCAATTTTGATAGCAGCGCTGCAGTGCCTGAATTTTTTGTAAAGTTGCCCCTTTACTATTTTGCTCTTTATTTTTTCATCATATATTGTTCTTTTTGTATTGTGTGTTTTTATCACTGGCAGATTCAAAATAAACTATTTTTGATTGCTTTGTATTAAGTACAGTAAGATCATGATACATATCTCCTTATGCAGCTAAACTGAATACCAACGATATAGTAAGTAGTCTTCTAACTTGGGACGCTGTGCAATCATTTCAACAAGGAAAAACATATAAAAACGATTTGCCCACTATTCCCACCGCTCTGTAATTTAGTTTTAAAGTGGCTTGCAAATTGCATACAAAAAACCCACATGGGGAAGAAATAAATATTCATGGAAACGAGCACAAAATACTGCTTCCATAGACATTGTGCTGCCCTTCTAATCTGAGCTAAAAAAAATCGATGCCAGAAATGTTAAAAGCCATCAAGGACTTTGGAAGCTTGACAGGCTGTGAAATAACCTGGACACCACCCAGATGACAATCAGTGCCAAAAGGCATCCTCCCAAATCATTTTGCAAATTTGAATCTCTTGTGGCAGAAATACGACCTAAGATGTCTAGGATTTGCAGTCTAAATATACCAAAAGCCACATGTTCAGTCTTGTGTAAGATTTTAGTTGCCAAAATATGCAATATACGTTTCTGTTCACGGCATAACGTGTTTTATCCTTCATATATATTGCATATCGTAAACAAATGATAGTCTATGGAAAAAGTAGACCAGGACCTAGGTGCAATTTGAGGCTGACCACAAAAGAACCCTGGGGCTGTATTATGTAAAGTGCTCCAGAGGCCCAAGGGGGCGTGTGCCCTCATTTTCATGTGGGCATGGCTGCATGCAAATAAGGGAATGTCTTTGACTCTCCACCCATGCTGTATTACAGACATGTGCCCAGAGGCAAAGATGCATTTAAGGTGGTATTCTGTTAGTGCCCCCTGAGCAGAGCCGTGTGTAGGAAATAGGGTCCCATGGACCTAACAAACATCCACCGGCAGGTGCGTGCATTCTCTCACTGCACCTGCCTGCTGGGGGATTTCTTTGTCCTCTTTAAAGTGCAGGTGGGTTGCTACCTGCCCATAGATACATGGAGCGGCTTGGAAGCAGCCACTCCATATTTCACTGAATGTGCTACCCACAGGACAGTGCAAGTTCACGGCTGCCCTGGGGCAGTTCATTTATCATAATAGGACACACTATCCCAGTCATGGCCAGGCGCACCCTTTGAAAGGTGCACTATGGTGCAAACAGGGACAGTGCACCCTGTGTGTAATATGGGCCCAAGTCAGATACACTAAGTGGATAGGCCCTGATGACAGTCTGGAAGTCAAAAAGTTCAAACACATTCCAAGTTCTACTGCAGAATGGGACGTAGTCACTTTTATGAAGAAAAGCATTGCAATTTCTTCTTAGCCCCAATGCACTTCAGAAAAGGTAAATCCTTCCCAAGCAGGCCATCGCTGAAATTAAAGGCACCACAATGGAACTGTTATGTTATAAGTTATGTTATAAAGGAACTTATATCGCGCACTAATACTCTGGTGTGTCCTGGCACGCAAGTAGGCAGTGGCAGGAAGGAGCAAAGATGTTAAGGCAGCTGATTAAACAGAAAAGTTTTGAGTTATTTTTTAAAAATACGGAAATCCTGAATATGCTGGAGATCTGCCGGAAGAGAGTTCCATGCCACAGCTTCTTTGACCGATAAAGACTGGCCACTAATCCGCGACCTACGGAACCTTGGGACCACCAGCCGAAGTTGGAGGGCTGAGCGCAAAGGTCGTCTGGGAGTGTAGAATGCGAAACGTGTTCCGATGTAGGCTGGACCAGAGCTAAAACAGCTACACTGGTTGCCAATTCAAAAGCACTCTGTGTTTAAGATCTGCTGTTTGTCCTTCAAAGCTCTTAGAGGCGAGGGTCCAGTCTACCTCAGAAATAAGCTCTTTAAGCATTCAAGTGAATGTAATCTGTGATCCAATTCCCTAGCCCTTTTGAACATTCCCCGGATTCGACTCACCCGCACAGGCGGCAGAGCGTTCTCGTTTGTAGCACCTAAATATTGGAATTCGCTTCCTTTAATGCTGCAGGAATCCTCAAATTACTTATCCTTCAGGAAACAACTAAAATCTTGGTTGTTCTGATCCTCCTCTCTCCGCCTTTTCCCCCTTTGTCGGTTTTCCCTTCAGGTAAAGCGCTGAGATGCCCCTAGGTGATTCATGCGCGATACAAGAACAATTAACATAACATAACATAACAGAGCCATGAAGGGCCTTGTGTGTCATGGTCAATGTTTTAAAATGCACTCGCTGGGCCACAGGGAGCCAGTGAAGGTTCCGCAAATGCTGCTGAATGCTAGAGCTCCTCGAGATTTTAAACAGGAGTCTGGCCACGGCATTCTGCATGATTTGGAGTTTTTTAAAAGATAACCCGGTATACCAATGTAGAGAGCATTGGCATAGTCAAGGCGGGAGAGAATAAGCGCCCGGGCAACTATTTACTTGGCAGGATGCGGGAGAAGGGGGAGGAATCTTTACAAAGCTTTAAGAGTACCAAAATAAACTCCTGTGAGTTTTTTGATTTGGTCAAGGAACCGAAGTTCTTTCCCAAACCACACCCCTAGATTCTTCGCTAGACCACCCTCTGAGTTTGGGCGCGGAAAGTCAGGGGGCGATAAAGTCTCTCTGAAGGGAGGAGGAAACTGGCCAAATAGGAGCACCTCGAGCATGTGCAAGCCAGGAGAATACCGATGAAAGACACTTTTGAGCAATGGCAGTTCGCAGGTCAGAATAGAAGCTGAGTGTCGTCGGCATAGGCCATTATTTTAGCGCCCAGCTCCTCGGCTAAGAAAATCAAGGGTGTCAAATAAATATTGAAAAGCAGGGGGCTGAGTGTGGAGCCCTGCGGGACCCACGTGGAAAGTTTCCTGATATATGATGAAAAAGGCGGCATCCGCACCTGCTGGGTGCGGTCCTCAAGAAAAGACTTTACCCAGTCCCAAGATAGACCCACAATACCCATGGCAGACAGTCGGGCGAGAAGTTGCTAATTGAATCAGGTTGGTCCTGCTAGAGCTCTGAAGCTTTGGATATTTTTTACTGAAAATTTCGAAATTTCATTGCAGAATGGCACTTAGTGATGGGAGCATACTTTTTGGGGAGATAGTGGGAGCCTTGAGTAAGCCAAAGCTGAAATTCAGACGGTTAGATCGGTCATCCTTAGGTTGGTCTTCCCCCAAACCTTTCGTCTGCTTACCTACTTTTTTTGCTATGTCTTTTAGCTGGCCTTATGACTCTGAGCACTTCGCCACTGTTGACCAGTGCTAATGTGCATGGGCTTCTCCCCTAAACATGGTGACATTGGTGTATTCCCAATTGGCATATTTAGTTTTCTTATAGGCCCCTTGTAAAGTGGTATACCAAATATCCAGGGCCTGTAATCCAAATGCTACTAGTGGGCCTGCAGCACTGGTTGTGCCACCCACACAATTAGCCTTTCAAACCTGTCCCAGGCCTGCCATTGAAAGATCTGTTTGTGCAGTATACTGCCACTTCGACTTGGCATTTAAAACCACTTGCCAAGCCTTCACCTCCCCTGTTATTACACACAAATCACCTCTACGTTAGGCACTAGGTAGCCCTTAGGGTGGGTGCTGTATAACTAAACGGTAGGGCACGTAATTTTAAAGTTTACATGTCCTGGTAGTGAGAAACAGCTAAATTACTTTTTCACTACTGTGAGGCCTACTCCTCTCAACGGCTAGCGTTTTGGAATTCCTTAAACCACTTTTAAGCTGTACTTACTGATCAGAAAGGCATAGCTGCATCATGTTTTATATCTTTGGAATGGTAATGATAAATCCTCTTTAATGGTAAAGTTGAATTTAACAATACTATTTTAGAAATGTCACTTTTAGAAAAACACTAATAGCCACATGAGGGATCGGCGGGAACTCGAGCTCGGCGGTTATGGGTAGGTCTCCCCACGCGGACACAGGAGATTAGAGCTACACCCTAAGGGCTCATCCCTGATGTCCTGTCCCGCCGATCGAGGAGCAACCGCCGATGATGAAGCATGACACCCTTCTGGGTGTGTGAGGAAACTACATCCAACATAATGGATGCCCCAGGGTGTCATTCTAACACCCTTGGTCACGCCAGGTAAATTTTCCCTATCCCTCCATAGGAACAGTTCAGCAACCCCCTTTTGTATCCTCACTACTAGATACGGACACAAGCTGCTACTGGACCTTCCACCACTCTGAGTGGTAAACAGTGTCCGTTGATCAAGTGATCGATTGTCCTTTCTCCCCCTTTTTTGATATATACTTTTAGAAAGTGGACATTTTTCTGCTCTCGCTTTTCTCTCTGCCTTGCAGCCTGTCTCCAATACACATCTGGGTGGGTGACAGCTACACTTTGTGCCTCCCTTCTAGACAGCCTCAAACAGGGAAGGGTGGGTGTGAAAGATAACTCATCTGCATTCTGATAGCTCTTCCTGGCCAGGAAGAGAGAGGGGAGCTGGCACTTACACCCGAATAGGCAGTGTCCTGTTTCCCATACAGAGGGCTGATTACACCCTACTGAGAGTCTGGAGGCAGGGATTGGATGGAAGAAGGGCCTGTGTAATTCAAGGACCTGCTTTGAAGAGACCCCCACATCAGAGGTACAACTGGGGCTCTGACCCTACCAAGACAGTACACTTCTGGACCTGTTAAGAACTCTGCAAGGAGTAATGACTGCTGAGCTACAAGGATTGCCACTCTGCTTGACTGCTGCTCTTAAATAACTGCTTGTTCTCCTTTGCTGTGCTGCCCTACTGTCTGATGAGCTCTGCCCTGATGAGGACAAGGACTGGACCCATCTCACTTGAACCCAGAGTGACTCCAAGGGCTTGCTGGCTTGCCGGCTTGCCCCCTGTTCTGAAGTCTCCGGTCCATCAAAGGCTTTCTTTTACCCTACAACAGCACCTTGACTCTACCAGGTGGTGCCAATCTAGTCCTGGACCCTTGAAAGGTGATGTCTGCTTTCCAGAATTATCAAAATCAATGCAGTAGCAACTTTGTACAGATCTGAACTGGCACATTGGCCTTCAACGCTGATGCGGGAGCTCATCAACAACATCGCTCTGACGGGCTGTGTGGCTCAACGACGTGTGTGTGTTGCACAAATAGTTTACACATTGCCTCTTTAGATATACCTGAATGCTCTGTGCCAAGCTACCAGATGGTGAGCACGGGTTCTCTTTTAGCGTGCACCTTGATTACCCTGGCTAGGGTGGTGGTTCCTGCTTGTACAGGGTGCATATTCTGACAGCCATAAATCCCATTTCTAACATAATCCAATGCCGTGGGACTGTCGGTTGGAATTTTTTCACAGCAGCTCTGGAGCAAAAGTTTTCAAAGGTTTCCGTACTTTCTTTTGGTTCCACAGAAGTACACATCTAAGGCCCCCAGGGCCTCAAGAGAAGCCACTTATTGACACTCATGGGGTTAGGCAGTGTCCAGCAGCAAAGTCCAGTCCATGCCCAATTGTCACTAGTCAGCTGGGCACTTTAAGGAAAAGGTCTGCTGCAGCTGAGGTTGTCTAACTGACCCTTGGAGTCCACTTCTTTGTCCTAGGTACAAGAGGGAACCGGTCCAATACTTGAGCGACCCTCTCAAGTGATAGGCATCAGGTCCAGTCCCCTTCTGTTCGTCCGTAGGTCTAGAAGGTATTCTGAGGAGGGTTGTTGGGGTTGCCACATTTATGCCTGGCACCAGCTTGTTGAAGGGGGTAACTACTGAGCACTCTCTAAGTGCAACCCTGTTTACTTGTTCAATACTTCTTCTTTACCTTACTCCAAAAACCCACAGTGCCCCTCACACTCATAATTCAGGATGGGAAAACTATTCTCCCCTTGTGCAGAGCCTGAGTGTCCACCCATAGGTGTGGCCAGGGTCACAACCAGTCCCCTCCTCTGTTGTTCAAGTCTGACCCGGGAGACAAAGGCTGGGGCGTTTCCAGGTGTCACCTGACATTTACTTGTAACAGGGTAGGCCCCTTTGAAATTAATTAAGTTCCTGAGCCCAATTCAATTGGTCTTCCGGCTAGGGGAAGAAAAACACCTCCCCACTATTGTGCCATTGTCCTGCTCTGGGAACAGTTTTCACACTGCCTTCACACCTAATTCAGGACAAGTACATGCTGGGGAGAGGCTGGAGAGCTAATTCAAATTAGCCTCCAGCAGTTTCAGGCAGGGTAAAGATAACTTTTTAAAAGTTACACTTCCCTTATATTTAATAGGAATTCAACTTCACCATTTATATTGGATTTTTATTAAATTTGAAAATGAGGGCCTAATGTAGAGTTTGGCAGATGGGTAAGTTCTTCACAAACCTGACGGATAGCCCATCCTCCAAATCACAAATCCATTATGTCTAATGGCACTTCTAACACGACAGACGGAATATACATCATGTTTGTGATGGAGTAACCAGTCTGATGAACTCTAAATCAGGCCCTACGTCTTTGAATGGAGTCTGTAACTGGTACAGATCAAAAATCATAGATTTAATTCATGATCTATACTTTTGCATTTCCTATGTGTGAGCTACAGAAACAATGTAATTCTGGGCCTAGTCACTGAGGGAACATGCCATTTCGAATGTCATATATGTTCCACTTTTACATATGATGCGCCTTACCTTGTGGGCTGCAAGGTGCACTTAGGGGTGACTTATTTAATATTTAAGATAAGGTTTTCCTACCTGTTAAAAGGGTGATTTTGACATGTCTGTGCAGTAGAGTTCGAACTGCTGCTGTCAGGCTACACATGGTAGTCCTGAAGCCGTATTTTCACTGCCACTATAATAGATGGCAAAACTGGTGCAGCAATACACACGTGGCATTTAACTTTCCATGTCAGGTGTGTATTTCTGCACCATATACTATGGCCTTATAGAAAAGTTAAAAATGGCAACCAGATTTTAAGCCAATTTCCACGTGTTTTATGGCTCAGACGGAGCACATGCACTAGGCACTGGATAACAGTGTCCCAGAATTAGTGTCGAAGATTACCACCAGAGTTCCAAAAAATTAAAACCTGGGTGTTAGACTTGGCACCATTGACATGGGGCTCCCCTGTATTTTTAGGGCTCGCCTGGCGTTGGAGCGCAAAGCGCTCCCGCCAGCGAGTTCTATAGTCACTATCCTCCCTGCCAAGGGAGTGTGAGCTGTGAGCGAGCAGCTCTAGACCTGTGAACGAGCCGACTCAGGTCCGTGAACGCGCGGGAACGTCAATGTGCACGTTCATGCGCGTCACGCTCCTGTCCTCCCGCGTCTCTTCTGGAGCCGCGCTCGAGGCCGACTTGCGGTGTGCTGTTCCAGCGTTAGGTAAGTGAGGGGGGGGGATTTGTTTGCTTGTTAATTGTTGCTTTCTACCTGTGTCTTTCTGCCCGTGTTTTTAAATGTCGTGTTTACCATAAATGAGGCCCCATGTATGCAGGCTATGTGTCCCGCTATATAGTAGCATGGCGCCGGGAGAGCAGGACCGGCCGTCGTGGCCGCGCGCCTTGCCGAGTGCATGCACAGCTGGGCGGCCTGTGGGCGTGTGGCTCTTTTATGCACGTGCCATCCTCCCCGCCATGAATTTTCTGCCTTTTCATCTCGGCCCTCATCCCATCTGTGAGTTTGGAAGGGATGGGCCATCCTCCGCGGGGACCGGTGCTGGAGGGCTGCCTATTGATCCCCCTGGTGACAGCCCGGGCTCGTCTGCCGTCCCAGGGTGGGATTATCCGCCTGGCTGGAGTCGTGGCTAGCATGGGCATTTCAGAAGGAACTGCAGAAAATGTCTACGACACAACCCGCTTCGTAGAAAAATGTCTGCTCTGATCTCTTCCAGTATTTTTTTTGCGCCAGCCTAACTATTTTTATTTCTAGATGAGCAATAAATAGTTTTGTTGCAAAGTTTTTATTTTTTATTTTAATATATGTTACGCGTCTATGGAAGTCAATACCTTCACTTTTGTATAGGACATCAACATTAATATTTTATCAGGACCAATTTAACAAAGCTCTTTCTGAATATGTGATACAAAATATGTTTTTGCCAATTTCTTCAGCCATCACTTTTTAAAACAAAATAAAAATAGTTACATTCTCTTCGTCGTAAAGCAAAATCTATCCTGCTAAATAAATTTGGGAGTATGTATGAGTGAATCTTATGTGTCACGTGCCACACGTCACTAAAGCCGAAAGCTACTTTTATCTAATTCCTCGGCATTCGGGCCTAGCTGCATTAATAATACGGAAACCGCCTGCCGGGGCTGCGAGCAGTCCCGTTCGTGGTTCGTTGGATGGCAGATTTCACATCTATGGCTACGCAGAAATGGCGATGCTGCAGAAGAATGAGGGAAGGGGCTCCCTAGGGGCCGCCGCGAGGGCAGAGGGCAGGCGCGCGGTGGGGGCTTGCGGGGCACAGAATGCTGCTCTGAATTCCCACGGACTTGTATGGCATTTGGCAGCATCTTTGGCAGCGGCCCTGTGCGGCGAGCCAAGGGGAGCAGGTGTCCATCAGCTGGAGCAAAACTGTCACATGATGCGCTGGTGGGGACTGTCCCTAGCCCCCTCCCCCAACCTAAAAGTCTAAACCCCCATCCTCCCCCCGTTGGGGGCGCATGCAGATACAGATGGGGCATTAGGCCACACGCCCATTTCCCTCCCCTTTCATAGTGTGCAACCCCTGGCTCGGGCGCAGCGGCACTCCTGAAAGCCATGAAAGATTGCATATTAAGACAGAAAAACAATAGTGTGCCGCCGTTTGTGCTTTTCGACAAGCCCGACCCTCCTAATGGCTCCTGTTGGGAGAAAGCCCCTGGCGTTGGCCACGTTATTCAGGATTCAAATGCCCAGTGACCTCGCACGCGATCTGAAACATTCAAACTCGCCATCCGCAAGACACGGCTCGAGGGCGCGGCGACCTCCGCTTTACTTGAAACTATGTTGTTGTGTAGTTTATATCGGAATGTAGCAAAGGCGTGTCCCATCTGCCTGTGTGCTACTCCATATTAGGCGAAATCATCGGTTAAATTCAGGCCACTATGTCGTCCCAGTGATGCAGAAGTGCCAATTTGTTTTGGTCTTTGTAATTTTTGTTTCAGAAACAGTGCTGTTTGGAAATAAAAAGGGCATTTTGCTGACTGGGCCTTGTCAGTCCTATAATGTCTTGATTTGTCTAGAGCAGTGATCCTCGGAAAGTATGGCCCGGGGGCCTCATGTGGCCCTCTTGACCTTTACATGCCTCTCCCTGGTGAACAGCAACACGAGCTGCTGTTTAGTTGCTGAGCATTAAAATTCAGAAAAATACGTTAAATAAATGGGCAAGTATTTATTAACCTGAAAATTAATACTTGTCTGTTTATTTAATATGTTCTATACCTCCTTAAACAATCCCTGACCCACCCAGACCCCTTACCGCCACTCTACTGTCATCAGTGCGGCCCTCAGTGACACCACTGACCATACTTTGTGGCCCCTGGGCTAATGTTTGTGAGTACCCATGACCTAGAGAAAATTCGACCAGGTCCCCACATTAGTTTAAACCTTTTAGATCCGGCGCCAGTGTTGCATTAAGGGTCCCATTCACATGTGTTCTGTCTGGGGCCTACCCTAGAATGTCTCACTATTGCTTAGCAAGGTTTTGATGACTTGTTCCAGAGCCTTGACGTGTTGTGGGAAAAGGCTGGATATTTCTGGTCGCAACAACTTCTTTGAGGGTAATCATGAAACCTCATTATTTACGTGCCAAAAGACTGTTCGTTTTGTGAGGTGTGCTGTATAAATAAGCAGTGATATTGCGGTACAGTGATAAACACATGCATTTGTGAGAAAATATTAACTGCAAGTTTCATGATTATTTTTGGCAGCTCGAGATTGGCATGTGGGATTTGCTGACACTCATTATTATTATGTTTTGCAGATTTGCAGAGTGCACTATCACCTGAGCGGGTATTCTGGGGGTGAGCAGGTGTGAGTCTAGCCAATCCTATGGCCTAGTGGGACTACTCAACAAGCATTCAGTTTGAGCTATTGGCATTGCTAAATAGTGCAACACCAATTGCAACAAAAGTCTATACATTGTAGGCCAAAAAAGGTGTATTTATGTTTTTAGCAATGGTGGCATGCTGCGCTTTAGATGAATAAGTTAAGTGCACCGTACTGCGATTGCTACAATAGTTAATTGTGAATGCGTTAACAATTGAGGTGTGCACTGATGGCTGGTGGTGTGTGTGCCTGTAGAAATTGTGCACTGAAGGCTGGTGGTGTGTGTGCCAGGTGGAAGTGTGCACTGACGGCTGGTGGTGTGTGTGCCTGGTGGAAGTGTGCACTGACGGCTGGTGGTGTGTGTGCCTGGTGAAAGTGTGCACTGACGGCTGGTGGTGTGTGTGTGTGTGTGCCTGTTAAAATCGTGCACGGAAGGCTGGTGGTGTGTGTGTGTGTGTGTGTGTGCCTGGTGAAATCGTGCACAGACAGCTGGTGGTGTGTGTGTGCCTGGTGAAAGCGTGCACTGACGTCTGCTGGTGAAAGCGTGCACTGGCGGCTGGTGGTGTTTGTGCCCGGTGAAAGCGTGCACTGACGGCTAGTGGTGTTTGTGTCAGTTAAAAGTGTGCACTGACTGATGGTGTCTGTGCCTGGTGAAAGTGTGCACTGATGGTGTGGTTGGTGTGTGTGGTTGGTGTGTGTGGTTGGTGTGTGTGGTTGGTGTGTGTGGTTGGTGTGTGTGGTTGGTGTGTGTGGTTGGTGTGTGTGTGTGGTTGGTGTGTGTGGTTGGTTGGTGTGTGTGGTTGGTTGGTGTGTGTGGTTGGTTGGTGTGTGTGGTTGGTTGGTGTGTGTGGTTGGTTGGTGTGTGTGGTTGGTTGGTGTGTGTGGTTGGTTGGTGTGTGTGGTTGGTTGGTGTGTGTGGTTGGTGTGTGTGGTTGGTGTGTGTGGGTGGTGTGTGTGGTTGGTGTGTGTGGTTGGTGTGTGTGGTTGGTGTGTGTGGTTGGTTGGTGTGTGTGGTTGGTTGGTGTGTGTGTGGTTGTGTGTGTGTGGTTGTGTGTCTGGTTGTGGTTGTGTGTGTGGTTGTGGTTGTGTGTGTGGTTGTGGTTGTGTGTGTGGTTGTGGTTTTGTGTGTGGTTGTGGTTTTGTGTGTGCGTGGTTTTGTGTGTGTGTGGTTGTGTGTCTGGTTGTGTGTGTCTGGTTGTGTGTGGGTGGTTGTGTGTGGGGGGTTTTGTGTGTGTGGTTGTGTGTGTGTGGTTGTGTGTGGGTGGTTGTGTGTGTGTGGTTGTGTGTGTGTGGGTGGTTGTGTGTGTGTGGTTGTGTGTGTGTGGTTGTGTGTCTGGTTGTGTGTGTCTGGTTGTGGTTGTTTGTGTGTGGTTGTGTGTGTTGTGTTCATGGTTGTGGGTGTGGTTGTGTGTGTGCTTTTGTGTGTGTGGTTGCATGTGTGTAGTGTGTGGTTGTGTGTGTGGTTGTGGTTTTGTGTGTTGTGGTTGTGTGAGTTGGTGAGAGGATGGGTAGATGTGTGGGTGAGAGATGCTTTGCCCTGGATGGCCTGAGCGTGCTTTTGGCTCGTCGAAGGAACGTGGTATTCTGTAATCAGATATTCCAGCGATAAGGAAGCCTGACTCTCCTATGGCAACTCGCTGAGAGATGCGTTTCACACATTTTCTTTAAAAACAGTAAAAACGCATAGGAACAGAAATGGTGACAGGAATAAGTTAAGTGCACCGTACTGCGATTGCTACAATAGTTAATTGTGAATGCGTTAACAATTGAGGTGTGCACTGATGGCTGGTGGTGTGTGTGCCTGTAGAAATTGTGCACTGAAGGCTGGTGGTGTGTGTGCCAGGTGGAAGTGTGCACTGACGGCTGGTGGTGTGTGTGCCTGGTGGAAGTGTGCACTGACGGCTGGTGGTGTGTGTGCCTGGTGAAAGTGTGCACTGACGGCTGGTGGTGTGTGTGTGTGTGTGCCTGTTAAAATCGTGCACGGAAGGCTGGTGGTGTGTGTGTGTGTGTGTGTGTGCCTGGTGAAATCGTGCACAGACAGCTGGTGGTGTGTGTGTGCCTGGTGAAAGCGTGCACTGACGTCTGCTGGTGAAAGCGTGCACTGGCGGCTGGTGGTGTTTGTGCCCGGTGAAAGCGTGCACTGACGGCTAGTGGTGTTTGTGTCAGTTAAAAGTGTGCACTGACTGATGGTGTCTGTGCCTGGTGAAAGTGTGCACTGATGGTGTGGTTGGTGTGTGTGGTTGGTGTGTGTGGTTGGTGTGTGTGGTTGGTGTGTGTGGTTGGTGTGTGTGGTTGGTGTGTGTGTGTGGTTGGTGTGTGTGGTTGGTTGGTGTGTGTGGTTGGTTGGTGTGTGTGGTTGGTTGGTGTGTGTGGTTGGTTGGTGTGTGTGGTTGGTTGGTGTGTGTGGTTGGTTGGTGTGTGTGGTTGGTTGGTGTGTGTGGTTGGTGTGTGTGGTTGGTGTGTGTGGGTGGTGTGTGTGGTTGGTGTGTGTGGTTGGTGTGTGTGGTTGGTGTGTGTGGTTGGTTGGTGTGTGTGGTTGGTTGGTGTGTGTGTGGTTGTGTGTGTGTGGTTGTGTGTCTGGTTGTGGTTGTGTGTGTGGTTGTGGTTGTGTGTGTGGTTGTGGTTGTGTGTGTGGTTGTGGTTTTGTGTGTGGTTGTGGTTTTGTGTGTGCGTGGTTTTGTGTGTGTGTGGTTGTGTGTCTGGTTGTGTGTGTCTGGTTGTGTGTGGGTGGTTGTGTGTGGGGGGTTTTGTGTGTGTGGTTGTGTGTGTGTGGTTGTGTGTGGGTGGTTGTGTGTGTGTGGTTGTGTGTGTGTGGGTGGTTGTGTGTGTGTGGTTGTGTGTGTGTGGTTGTGTGTCTGGTTGTGTGTGTCTGGTTGTGGTTGTTTGTGTGTGGTTGTGTGTGTTGTGTTCATGGTTGTGGGTGTGGTTGTGTGTGTGCTTTTGTGTGTGTGGTTGCATGTGTGTAGTGTGTGGTTGTGTGTGTGGTTGTGGTTTTGTGTGTTGTGGTTGTGTGAGTTGGTGAGAGGATGGGTAGATGTGTGGGTGAGAGATGCTTTGCCCTGGATGGCCTGAGCGTGCTTTTGGCTCGTCGAAGGAACGTGGTATTCTGTAATCAGATATTCCAGCGATAAGGAAGCCTGACTCTCCTATGGCAACTCGCTGAGAGATGCGTTTCACACATTTTCTTTAAAAACAGTAAAAACGCATAGGAACAGAAATGGTGACAGGAAAAATTTGCTTTCAGTTTGACTTCGACTTGGTATGAAGGCAGGAGGCAAGGAATGCTCGGGTTCCGCATCAGTGCTAAAACTCTGGCCCGGCTTCTGGTGGGGAAGGCAGGAAAGTGGCACGCGCTGCGTGGGCACTGCTTGGGGTTGTGTGTGTGTGGGGGGGGGGCAGATCAGAAAATCCTATTTTAAAGCAGCTGCTCCAGCTAGTACAGCGCAGCGCGGGGTGTCGGCTGTAAGTAAACTAGCTATCCACCATAGCTGCGATAAAGTTTAGAACTATTTTGTAATTTTACAAAGATTTTTTAAGTCAAACAATGAGATTTGTATTAACTGATCGAAAACCGAGAATAGCCCCTCCCCCCAAAAAAATTTATTCTGATTGGTACTTTTTATTGTTCATGTTCTTATACATATACACGTTCCGTGAGCAAATTGAATTTGTGCTCATTTAAATTAAAAGCTAACAGTTTAGCAGGAGTTTATCATAAGAGAGTAACAATATTCGTGTAATTCGCTTTTAAAGTAACTCAGGCGCTATAAACACTCTTCTAGAATAGGCACTCTATCCCGTTTTGTTTGTTTGTTTTTGAGGCAGCTAACTTTAGAATAATGTTACAATTTATAGTTTTCAACGTTTTTGTGTGAAGTGGTATACCTCTACTACAGTACTATTTTATTTGTGCCTTTTTAGGGCTCGCCTGGCGTTGGAGCGCAAAGCGCTCCCGCCAGCGAGTTCTATAGTCACTATCCTCCCTGCCAAGGGAGTGAGAGCTGTGAACGAGCAGCTCTAGACCTGTGAACGAGCCGACTCAGGTCCGTGAACGCGCGGGAACGTCAACGTGCACGTTCATGCGCGTCACGCTCCTGTCCTCCCGCGTCTCTTCTGAGCCGCGCTCGAGGCCGACTTGCGGTGTGCTGTTCCAGCGTTAGGTAAGTGAGGGGGGGGGGATTTGTTTGCTTGTTAATTGTTGCTTTCTACCTGTGTCTTTCTGCCCGTGTTTTTAAATGTCGTGTTCACCCTATGGGAGTTTCTTTAGTGCTGCTAATTAACTAACTTCCATCGGCACATACACCCCGTCTGCACTCACTTCTATCGTTGGCACATCCACTGCACTCGGCCCCTCAGTGTGAGGCAACGCAAGCAAAGTTGTTAATTACTGAAATTTGGGAGGAGCCTCTTTAAATGTGTGCACATCATTATTGTCATTTTATAGAATAAAAAATAAACGCCTGCATTGACGTTTACTTTTCAGTAAGAAAATGACTAAGAGCACCTACCGATATGGCAGTGATCCTACATGCTAACCATTCAGAATCAGGTGGGAGGGTCATGGTGCTTGCCTTATTTCCTCCAACTTCGTCATTCTACCCCTGCTGCACCGGAAGAGGCAACACTGCTACAGACGACGTTACCCAGCCGCATATGAGTCATAAACAAGACCGTCCCACGCATTACAAACAAACAAAAGTGTCTCCCCTGCTGCATCGGAAGACACCACGGTGCTCCGAATAATGTTTCCCAGCCGCATTGAATATAAGCTGACTGAGCCAAGTAGGTGACTTTCCATTAATAAACAATATAGCAGATGCAAAATATATTATTCCTGGCCTCGTTATACCGGCCATCAACCACAGTGAGCCCCCACAAATGCATTTCATGCATTCAATGTGCTTTCTAAACAACGCATTTGCCCTACGGGGGTATTTTTAAAATAAACTAACAGGAAGGATTGCTGTTTTGATTTTCTTTTTTTTTTACCAACATGGAATACGTTTTTAGGAAACATTTTCATTGGTACTTAAAAACAGGGCACAAGTCCTAACAAAAGAAGTTGGGGGGGGGGGGTGAGGGGGGGGCGCAGACGTCACGACAGGAAGTGATGTCACGAAGGTGGCTTGCACCATCAGACTCATTGCCTCCCCTCGCTCACCCCTTAGATGCGATTGAATCAGAGAAGCTAGCTCGTGAGCAGTGTTCTGAATGAGCTCCGATCTCGCCCCAGAGAGGCCAAAGAATGAATGTGTGGCTCCATTTTCTTCAGTAATCGAGCTCCTGGTAAAATAAGTGGGGGGACGCCGTCCACCCGTGTAGTACCCCGACTCGAGCTCAGCTTAAAAAGCAAAACAGGAATCCATCCTGTTAGTTCATTTCCAAAAAGGATACTGCCTTCAGTGTCCGCCCTATTCCTGGCCTCCTTATAACAGCCATCAATCACAGTGAGACCCTGCAAATGCATGCAGAGCGCTTTCTAAACACAACCTGTTCACCCGACTGTAGTATTTTATCAAGCATTTACAAAGTAATAGGTCTTTCATTTGCGAGAGTTTAAGCGGTTGGCATTCTAAATGACAATGCCTTCTATTTATGTTTTAAAAACCAAAACATAAATAAAAGGTATTATTGTCATTTACAATGCCAATAGCTCAAAATCGTGTACATGCGAGACCTATTGCATTGCAAATGCTTGTTTGTCTTTGCCTCCTATGTTTTTGCCACTGCTGTTCAGAGCCAAAGTGCAAGTGCTTCCTTTGTAAATTGTTGTTATGGAAAAGTGATTCCATGATTGCCATATTTGATTTACTAGTCAGACCCTAGTACAGTGCACTGTGTGTGCCCAGGGCCTGTAAATCAAATGCTGCTAGTGGGCTGCAGCACTGATTGTGCCACGCTCAGAAGCAGCCTCTAAAATGTAACTCTGGCATGCCATTGCAGAGCCTGTGTGCAGTCTGGGACTGCCATATCGACTTGGTAAGTTCACTTATTTGCCAGTCCCTAAACTTCCCTTTTCTTGCATGTTAGTCACCCCTAAAGTAGGCCCAATGTACCCCTGTGGGCAGGGTGCATTATATGTGAAAGGTAGGACATGCTCTGATGTGTGTGACATGTCTTGATAGTGAAATACTGTCAATTTCGTTTCTCACTTTTGGAAGGCTTCCTGCTTCCAAAGGACAAAATGGGGAGTTTGTTTATAACATCTTATAAACATAACTACCCCTGGAAACAAGGTAGGAAAATAAAGTTTAGTATGCCCAAACTCAGAATGTTAAAATACATCTTTTAGTGAGGGTGATTTTTACATTCTGTGTTTGAAAATACCACTTTTAGAAGGTAGGTATTTTCTTGCTTAGCCATCCAGAATGCCTCTGCTAGGTGTGTGTATTGCATGTCTGGCTTTTGGATGACAGGAGCTGGGGAGGAGCAGTGGCTCCAGAGAACCTGATGAGTCAGGGCTGCGCTGAATAGACCTGGGCTGCATTTAGAGTAGGGGGAGGAGATTTCCTTCCAGTGAGGACAGAACTGGTTTTGGCTGGGTACAGACACTCTCTACCTTCAGAGAACAAAGGATTGTTGTGTATAAAAAGTGGGGCCCAGACCCCAGACTTTTAGATCACTTCTGGAAAATCAAGGGTAACCTTTGCCAAGGAGAAGAGCTGGAGAAGCTGCGGAGAAATACTGCCCCTGTGCTCCCTGCTGTCTGGGGTTAGCCTGCAGTGGCTACTTGCTGCCAAGGAAAGGAGAAAAAGACTTTGCTGTTTGCTTTGTCACCTGCTTGAGGAATAGATCTCCAAGGGCTTGAAACTGAGCTAGCCTCTTGTTCTGAAGTCTCAGGGACACAAAGACTTCACCACCAGCTCCACTAAACTTCCTTGCGGGAGTTCTGATCTGCAAGAGGTGCCTGCTGTTGTTTTGGACCTCTAGAGAACTGTTTTCCGCTGGGAGCTGGAAAATCAACGCAACGAGGAAGAAGCATGACGCATCCGTACCTGTTGCCGACGCATCGCCAAACAAACCATTGCAGCGCCTATTGCCGCTTGAGAAATCGCTGCACGCTGCATCTAGTGTAACAGTCTTTGAAGTCCGAGATCACCGCACTGATTCCGGCGCAAGCCCTGCTGTGCGCCTGCTAGAATCTGAATATCGTCCCGGATGATCGCACCGAAACCAGGTGCCAACTCTGTCGCTTCGTTGGGGGACGCAGTATTAAACAGACGCATCAACTCCCCACGCACTAAGAAATCGACGCATCATCTCCTCTCCGGTAAGGAACAGACGCCTCAACTCCCCTGCGTTGCAGTAAGGAAACGACGCATCATCTCCCTTGGAGCAAGGAACCGACACATCACCTTCTCTGAGTGTAAGGAACCAACGTATCATCTTCCCTGCGTTCGGTTTTGTTTGTTTGTGTGACGCATCCAATGTACTTTGTGTGAAAAGTGTTGCATCTGCAATTTACTTTGAACTGAACTATTTCTACCATCTGAAAGTCATATTTTTATAACTGTATTGTGGATTTTTGTTGTTGGGTCTTGTTTTGGTTTAGATAAAGATTACTTATTTTTCTAAACTGGTGTGGTGTCCATTAGTAGTGTTTTCACTGTATTGCTGTATGTGTGTGAAATTCTTTATACACTGTCTCTGAGATAAGCCTGTCTGCTCGTGCCAAACTACCAAGGAGGTGAACAGGGGTTATTTTAGAAGTGTATCCCCCTTACCCTGACTAGAAGCAAGGCTCCCTATTTTGCCAACTAGAGACCCCCATTTCTAACACTGGGGATTGCCACCCAAACATAATATGAGAACATTTTTAAATGTTGTAGATTTTCACAAAACGATGTTTCTTGACATATTCTCTGTTTACTATGCATGCCGGTTTTAATAGTCTCTATTTCAGTTCAGAACATTTTATTCAGTTATTTATTTAGCGATTTTAGCTAGCATAACATAGTTCTAAGAAGCTAACCTAGTGCTTTACACTTAGCAATAATTGATTTGTTACCTAAA
The DNA here is from genome assembly GCF_964261635.1 of Lissotriton helveticus. Classification (NCBI taxonomy): domain Eukaryota; kingdom Metazoa; phylum Chordata; class Amphibia; order Caudata; family Salamandridae; genus Lissotriton; species Lissotriton helveticus. The sequence continues at coordinate 279,851,573 of NC_136059.1, forward strand.
CATAAAACATTCAGTTTTTTCACAAAGATTTAACTGCTGACCTACTAGTCAAACATGTTAGATTTTTCTATCTCTAGGATGAGAGATGTTAAAGGTATAGGGCAAGCCAATTATAGGAGTGGTCTTTCTAGGTCTGCGTTGGAATCTCTAATGATTGTAGCCTCTTGAGAATGTAGAGGATAGATCCCTTGTACATCATGGATAGGTCGTGGTGAAGATGCAGAGTGGATAACAAGTCCACAAACTGAAAAAGAACAGTATGTAAATGCCTCTTGTCCCCAGCTTTCACCATCTGTGAGTAGTTGGAGTTGTAGCCTGGATGGTGTTTTAATAACACACAAGTAAAACAAAAGGATAACACTTCTGACTCCGGTACATGATACCTGCTGCTGCTGTGAGAGCTGAACATTCATGCTCCCCGTCTCTAGCACCGGGGATTTCATGTAAACCGAGCCTGAGATGGCGAAGAAATTGATAGGATTGCTGAGTTTGGGCTTTCAGCATAAGTATTCCTTTTCGCAAGTAAGTGAATGGCCGATTTCCCACAAGTAATCCCTAGGCAAGGTTGCTGCAAATCCTGGTGCTGTCAAGATCCTTTAGCAGGCAGCAGACATTGGAGTCGCCTCCCACTGACACAAGGGTTCCTGGATCTGTGAAGCAATTCACAAAAGATCATGAAGCTCGAAGTCTGAAGATGCAGGAGACCAGCAGCACTCCAGCGTCCAGCCAGAGATGGACTACTCTTAAGTGAACGAGTGGCCGTCGGTGAGGGGATCCTTCAAGACGTGGATCGAAAGTTATCTGCCGCTCCCAAGGATGGAGACTGGGGTCGGACAGCAAAGGTCTACGAATACAGGTATCTAATGATGCAGGATTCTGCTTCTAGCCATTAAGGCACTCCTATTAGCAAGTAAACGCAAGCCCAATCTTATAAAAAGTAGTATTTTCTTATCTGAAATGCGAGTTTTGGATGGGGTATTGTGTCTGCCTAATAATTCTAGTATATATTCGTCATTGTGTTTACTTTGGCAGTGCTTTACAGGTTAACAGAATAGTGGTCCCTTCGTGGGGAGGAAGAGTGTAGCATGCACACAGCTATATCTACAGCAGAAACTATTAGGGGTTATATTTCTGTATATATCATTTACCATAAATGAAGATGAAGACATTGGAGGGCTTGTTTCTCTGGCCACGCCACATTGTTCCATTTTAGGAAGGCTACATGGTGCCCATGATGTTCTTGTAATGTTTTAATGGGCACACTAGGTTTGTTTTCTGCCTTTTTAGGCAGCGGTGAGCACAGATTTCCCTCAGCCGCTGATATCGATGTTCAGGAGACCTGTTGCCTCTTCCTTCAGCGCCTATACTAAAACTATCCCCGCTAATTTACATTTTTCTTACTCCTAATTGAATGAGAAAATTGTCTTTCTTTAAAGCATAATTTTGCTGATTTAGAGTGAGAGTGATTTTCAAGTACACATAGCATGGGGTCGAGCGAAATGCCTGTAATTGCATCTGTAATGATATCTACTCAAAGTTTCTGAGACAAAGTAAAACAAGTGAACGGAAATGTTCAGTTAAACTTTTCGTAAAGGATGTGCTGGTGCAAATGAGGCAATGGCAAACGAGATAGACTGAAGAATGGGGTTGCTTAAAATGTAAAAGAATAAGTGGCGGGTCCCAAATATTGCTCGGACGCCGCCGGTGCCACTGTTTAATAACAGGGCTGCCCAGTACCAAGGCTGGGTAACATTAATTTAATCTCACGGCTCCTCCTTCCACCATCGGTGTTTTTGTGTCTTTCTCTTCCTTCTCCATTTCCCCAACGCTGACTTTCTCTCTCTCATTCTGGGTCAAACTATGATGCTTAAAAATAGGTTCCGGTGCTCAAAAAATGAGTGCCAATGCCCGCTACCTGCGGACACCTGCACACATTAAGAAGTGACTGCCAGGATAAATTGAAGTAAGAGTAGACTATTGTTAAATAAGCAACATTTTGATTTGCAGACACTATAGAGTATCCTCTCTGTGTGTAGTCCTTTTTTTGTATGCCAAGTCTGATTAAGTCGACTGCTGATTTATGTCTGAAAACGTCCGTGAAGTTGACAAATGTCATAAGTGTGTGTATCATTTTAGAGGAAAAACTCCAAGTATGGCATTCACAAAATCCTCTCTGATCTTTTCCTGCCCTGTAAATGGTTAGAGATTTGTTACTGAAAGAGCTGAAGTAAATCCGTACCCAGAGTTGGAACAAAATAGCCCTAAACTTGGTGCCCATGCAGACGAGGGGGTGCATAGCGGGTGTTTAAAGCCAGACCGAGTTGGCTATAAAATGAAAATGTTCTATATATTTGATTTGACAAAGATACGTAATAAGGAAAGAACAAAATCAATTGATGCAGCTTATATGCATCCTTAGCTAAAGATTATCTTAGGGTGTATTAATATGAAAAAAAAGTGTGTCAACAAAGGGCCCGATTTACCAAGGTAAATTTGCAATTGTAGATCTATTCGCATGTAGATGTATTCCCACACCAATTTCCAGTTGAGATTTACACCTAGGTGTGGATTTACATGAAGATTGGAGACTCCTATGGCTGCATTTATAGATGTAAACTAACCATTTGAAATTTTTCAACTGTTGGAGGAGATCTCTACCACGGCTACGGATATCTGCCTATTGGAAAGTAGAGGGAAATATAATGACTTTAAAAAAAATGAATATTTGAATGTCAAATCTCAATAAAAAACATTTAAAACAATTATTTATTAACCTGGAAGTAATAAAATAAAAACCTACAACTCTTTATTTCATCAAATTAAACTTCTATTACGTTATAAAATAATTTAAATAAAATAGCTTCATTTATAACTATTATTTAATCAACAATTTAAAAATAAATACCTGGAAAGGTACCCGGGCCTGAGATGAGTATGCAAGCATAGAGCGTGAGAATTATTGTTGAAATAATCATACCAAGATCAACAAGAAAGTAGAGGGATAGGTGTAGGGTACAGGTAAATGGTGCTGTCCCTGGATTTGTCCCTTTTACGGTGGGGCATGCATCATGTAAGCCTGCTATCCCCTCTCTTTTGGCCATCCTGACCATTGAAGCACTGGCATCCTGCAAATGGATATATGTCTCAATTAGATGCATCAGATGGGTACCCAGGGTAGGAAGACACTGAATCGTTATATGCAGAAGATCTCTATATTTGGCGAACCCCACTCACTCAATTCCTTATGTAGCTAAAATGCAAAATATACTTGAAAGATTCTCAGGCGTATGCATTAATTGGTCTAAATCAGTCTTAAATCCACCAACAACCTGGTCACCATCCAAGAAAATGTGTATACACTACAGATTGTGCTGATCAGTTTTTGAAGTCTGGGAAACCATGTTACCGGGGATAAGAAAAGCTTCATAGATAAAAGTCTCATGAAAATCCTGGATGGCCTTGACTCATAAGAGAAGCCTCCCACCCTCCATGAAGGGGCAGAGCTGCCCTCTTCAAAATGAATTTGTTACCTCAACTTTTATATGTACTTCAGAATACCCCCTTTTTGGTCTCAGAAAAATACTTTCAGAAAGTTGATGGAGCCGTACACATCTTGTAGTGTGACAGTGGAACAGCTAGGATAGTTACAATGAAGCTGCAAAGAGGCATTTATGATGGGGGCAATAACTTTGCCAGAAATGTGTAAATACTATCCGGCTTTACAGTTATAAATCATTAATGGTTGGGTATAGAGTACCTTCGATGAGCCATTGGTAATCACAGATTGGAGGGCAATGGAAAAGAGGGGTGTTAGACCTGGCTTTTTCAGTGGGTTTATTCCTAGACTTTTTGCTTTTTGGCCTCCTGTTTTTGACCCTGTTTTAGTTGGTTTTAGGACTTTGGGCACTTTACCACTGCTGATCGGTGCTAAAGTGCATATGTTCTCTGTGTAAATTGTTATTATGGATCGGTGTTTCCATGATTGGCTTATTTGATTTACTACTAAGTCCCTAGTACTGTGCACTGTGTGTGCTGAAGGCCTGTAAATCAAATGCTGCTAGGGGGCCTGCAGCACTGATTGTGCCACCCACACAAGCAGCCTTTCAAAGGGGTCTCAGACCTGCCACTGCAGTGTCTGCGCGCAGTCTCTACTGCCATGTCGACCTGGAGAGTACACCCACTTGCCAGGCCCTAACCTTCAGTTTTTTTACATGTGATTCACCCCTAAGGTAGGCCCATGGTACCCCTGGGGGCAGGATGCAGTGTATGGGAAAAGTAGAACATGTCCTGGTGTGTGTGACATGCCCTGATAGTGAACTACAGTGTAATTCATTTTTCACCATGGAAAGGCTATCTGCACCATAGGATAGAATATGAGTTTATTTATAAAATCTTATAAGTATAACTTCCCATTGGGCAAGGTAGGAAGATGGAGTTTATTATGCCTTAACTCCGAATATAAAAATGCATCTTTTAGTAAAGATGATTTTTATATTGTGTGTTTCTAAATACCACTCATAGAAATTGGGTATTTTCTTGCTTTGCTGTCCTGTGTGCCTCTGCAGGTTTGTGGATTGACTGTCTGGCTTTGGAGTGAAAGGGGCTAGGAATGTGCATTCTCTTAGACAGCCACTGAGGGGGTTCAAGTGTGGCCTGCCTTTCCTGGATGAGTAAGGGCTGAGATGAATAGCCCTGGGCTGCATTTAGAGTAGTGGGAGGAGATTTTGTTGCACATGAATAGGTCTGTCTGCCTTACACAATGCTGTCTCCACCTCCTGCCAGGAAGATGGACCAGAGAAGACAGAACTGGTTTTGACTGAGCACAGAGCCTCTCTGCCATCAGAGAACAAAGAGAAATGGAACAGAACAATTGGAGCCCAGACCCCAGAAATTTAGATTAATTCTGGACTCAAGAGGAACATCTGCCAAGGAGAATAGCTGGAAAAGCTGAAGGAGAAGTACTGCCCCTTTGCTGTGTGCTGTCTGGAGTAGACTAGTGGTGGCTGTTTCTGCCAAAGAGAGGACCAAGACTTTGATGTGTGCTGTGTATCCTGCCTGAAGAAGATATCCAATGGCTTGGTGTAGAGCTTGCCTCCTGTTATGAAGTCTTGGGGACACAAAGATGTAATTTCCTCTGTCCTCCTGCATCTGGAACTGCTGTTTTAACTACCACAGAGGGAAATTGAAACACCGATGCCGGCGAGCGATGCCGCGACCTGCTACGAAGCCATGGGCACCACTCGTGACATGCACCATGCACTGCCCTGAATTGCACCGCAGCCCTGATGCCTGCCAACGCCACACCGTATCGACTCAGACACTGTCACCGAGGCCGCTGCCTACACTGAAGCCGAGGGCATAGCTTGTGACGCTCATGATGCACTGCCCCAACTCGCACTGCAGCCTGACCTTATCGACGCTGCTGCTTCATCATCGCGGTGCTGATACTGGACATAGATGACTTCCTAAACCCATCAACACGGCATCGTCATAAGGAACCAACCCCTCACCTCCCCAACAACAGTAAGGAACAGGCGCCTACCTCCCCTGCATCGCAGTAAGGAACAGACACCTCACCTTCCCTGGGGTCGTAAGGAACCAATACATCACCTCCCATGTGGTCGTAAGGAACCGATGCCAATGAAGCATCACCTCCATGACGCCGTGCACCGTCTTTGTCTTCATCGTTTGCCAAGGTACTGTTCTTTGGGGGTCTATGTGACTCGGCGCCCGACGCCGCACACCTCGCAGTCGGCGCCGTATTTTGTATTTTCCTCTGTCACAACGTCTTAATAGCTATTGGTGGAGTTATTTGTTACTACTTGCTTCATTGGTGTCAATAACACATTTTTGAGGATATCTTGGTGTATGTGCTGTAGAATTTTGTCGTTTAGGCCTTATTTGTATTAGATAAAGATTACATATTTTTCTAAACTGGTGTGGTGTCCATCTGTAGTGTTTTCACTGTATCACTGAATGTTTATTTATTTATTTAAGTTTTGTATAGCGCTAGCTAGACCCGAAGGTATCAGTTCGCTTCACAGCGTATACAAATAAGCATCAACATAACAGGAAGGTCGAAGCAGGGTAGGGAGAGTATGAGAAAACATGGTAGCACGTAAAAGTCTATACAGTATCAGCATGAGCGCGACATGGCGGAGATCAAGTGAGAGTCATTAGGTTCTCGCTAGGACCAAGGAGAGTGAATTATCAAAGTCATACGATGGTTCTCGTTATGGACCAGCCTGCTCAAGAAAGAAGGCTTTGAGTAGTATCTTGAATTTCAGGAAGGAGACGGTCATTCTGATGTGGGGGGGGATGGAGTTCCATATCTTAGGAGCATTTCCCGCAAAGTACCTGTTAGATCTTTTACGTTTCTGTGATTTCAGAGGTATGAGTAGTAGCGTGTTGGAGCTTCTGAGGGTCCTGGACTGACCGGCTCTCTTGAGTTTATTGGGCAGATATTCCGGTTTACCTGTATGCAGGGCTTTGTGTGTGAGGCAGGCTGTGCGGAAGTTTGCTCGTAGGTCAATAGGAAGCCACTTCAGGTCCTTGAGAGCCGGGGTGATGTGCTCATATTTCTTAGTTCCCGTGACCATCCTAGCTGCTGCATTAAGGGTAGCAGTCAAAGGACCTAGATGAGATTTGGCTGTTCCAGTCAGAGTAGCAATGCCATAGTCAATCCTGGAGAGTACCAGTGCCTGAGTGGCCTGTTTCAGGTCATTCAAGGGGAGGAAGGGTTTAAGTTTGTACAGAAGTTTCAGGTTAAGGAAAGCACTTTTGGCAGTTTTAGAGATGTGTGCACAAATGCTTTACACACTGCCTCTGAGATAAGCCTGCCTGCTTCTGCCAAGCTACCAAGGGGGTGAGCATGGGTTTTTTAAGGGCGTAACTCCCTTACCCTGACTAGACGCATGGGTCCCTACTTGGACAAAGGTGCAAACCATTACAACTAGATACCCCTATTTCTAACAAGGGGTCATATTGGGCATTACATAGCAGGAAAACACCAGCTCAGCTACACTGCAACCCCGCACAGTCATGATGACCGAAATCTGGCAAATGGTAATCTGGAAAATTGGATGGGAGAACATGATTACATTAGAAAACCCATTGTGGGACACTGAAATACGGGGAGAACTGCAGACCCTCAAGGGGTTTTGTAAATGGGGAATGTCTGAAGACAAGAGGGTCTTAAATCTTTCACTGAGTTAATAGAATGTGAACTGTTAGATTCCCAGCAGAACAGTGTCTCCAAATGAAACAGACTCCAAAAAACTCCTAATATACATAAGAGATTAAAGAAGATTTACCATTAGCACATGCATAGTGCTCTCCACACCATTACACAATCATGGAATATCCCAAGTGCATAGAACCTTAGTGAAAAATATCTAAGACCCACTCACAACACTGAGGGAGTGGTGTGACAAAGACACAAGGATATTGAAGGAGGAGGATTGGAAAGAGTTGTGTAGGTAGCCATAAGTAGTGGACATTAGGGTGAGCTTTAGAATGGTTGAACTCAAGATCTTCCATCATACACTTTAGACCTGTTAGCTTTAGGGTGGCCTTCCCCCAAACTTTGTGCCTCTCCTTTTCCATTTTGATGAAATTATTTTTGCCGGCCTTAGATCTCTGTGCTCTTTACCACTGCTAACCAATGCAAAAGTGTTTGTGCTCTCTACCCTAAATATGGGTAAATTGGTTTGCACACAATTGGCATAATGAATTTATGTATAGGAGCCTTTTAGAGTGGTACACCATATACCCAGGACCTGTAAATTAAATGCTACCAGTGGGCCTGCTGCACTTATTGTGCCACCCACTTAAGAATCACCTTAAAACATGTTACAGACCTGCCACTGCATCCTAAATGAAGTTTTAAACTGCCATGTCAACTTGGCAACAAAACCCCCATGCCAAACCCTAAACTCCTGTTTTACTACATATAAGTCACTCCTAAGGTAGGCCCTGTGCAGCCCAACGGGCAGGATGCCTTTTCAATGAAAGGTTGACATGTACTTTTATGTTTTACGTGTTCAGGCAGTGAAAAACTCCTACATTTGTTTATCGCTACTGTGAGGCCTACAACTGCCATAGGATAACATTGGAGATTCCTTAGTACATTTAATAAGCTCTGATTTCCAATTGGGAGCAGGTAGGTATCTCATGTTCGGACTCTTTGGAATTGTAATGAAAACCCCTTTTTAATGGTAAGGTCAGGTTTTTTATTACAATTTTGAAAATGCCACTTTTAGAAAGTTAGCAAAAGACACAAATGATGGACGGAATGCAGAACAAATCAAAACATGCATCCCAAGTCAAGAGATCTGGGTTAAATCCATCTTTGCTCACCATGCCACCCCAGTTTAGACCTGGCCATATGCAAATCAGTCTTGACCCTGTGCCTCATGGGAACAGTCAAGGCCGAACTGCCAAGCCAGGTCCTCCCTGGACTGGAAACAAGCATCTTAGGACTGGTTTCGGGGTTTCACCCCTCATCAGCCAGAATAGCGTGAATCCAGTGGCACAGTGAGCCTGGTAGCCATGTCTGGGCGTACACGGTGCACTTAAGGCAAGGAAGCAAAAGACACAATTAATGGACGGAATGCAGAACAAATCAAAGTCAAGAGGTCTGGGTTAAATCCATCATTCTTTTGCTCACCATGCCACCCCAGTTTAGACATGGCCATATGAAAATCAGTCTTGACCCTATGCCTCATGAGAACAGAGCAGCCCAAACTGCCAAGCCAGGTTCTTCCTGGAACGGAAACAAGCATCCTAGGACCAGTTTCGTGTTTCACCCCTCATCAACCAGGATAGCTTGAATCCAGTGGCACAGTGAGCACGGGACCCACGTCTGGGCATACCCGGTGCACTTAGGGCGAGGAAGCAAAAGACACAATTGATGGACGGAATGCAGAACAAATCAAAACATTTACCCCAAGTCAAGAGATCTGGGATAAATCCATTATTCTTTTGCTCACCATGCCACCCCAGTTTAGACCTGGCCATATGCAAATCAGTCGACCCTGTGCCTCATGGAAACAGTCCAGTCCGAACTGCCAAGCCAGGTCCTCTCTGGACCAGAAACAAGCATTCTGGGACCGGTTTTGAGGTAACACTTCTCATCAGCCAGACTAGCTTGAATCCAGTGTCAACGTCACATGACTGCTATGCATAACTTTCTGACAATTTGTCTCATTTATTTTCAGGTGTCCCTCATTGTTAGGTCCTGATGAGACCCCTTACTGGATGTGGGGTGGAAACATTGTCAACACATGCCACACTGGTGATATAGGTTCTAAGTTCACTTGGGGCACTGATCATCTTTTTTCTATGGTACTACAGTACACATATATTATTTGTACAAACATTTCTGGCCTGAGTATTACTTTCTGTGTGATTGGTCTTTTTAGCACCCTCATACCAATGGTAACTGCCACTGTGCACCGATAATGTTAAGTATCCTGTACATTTTCCACATTAACAGCTGTCTCGTAAATACATGTTAATTGCCCTGGTTCCCTGTGAGTGGGGTTGCCCTTGTTTCTTATATACAACCCTTCTAAAAATGACATTTTGAGAATTGTGACTTAAAATCTAACTTTACGATTAATGAGGGTTTTAAATTGCAATTCTTTAGACACCAAACCCGATCTTTCTAGTTGTTCCCAATTGAAAGTTAGCAGTTATTAAATGTAATAAGGTAACCCAGGGTTATCCTATGGCAGAGGTAGACTGTAGTGGAAAAACAAATTTTAGAGTTTTTCACTACCAGGAACATGTAAAACTTAAAAGTTCACATCCAGCCTTTTAAATACACTGCACCCTGCCCTTTGGGCTGTTTATGGCCTACACTAGGATTGACTTATATGTAGTAAAAAGGAAGGTTTAGGTCTGGCAAAATGTTTATTTTGCCAGATCGAAATGTCAGTTTAAAACGGCTCATGTTTAAAGGGCACAATTTGTGCTGCAGACCCACTAGTTGCATTTCATTGACAGGCTCTAGGTATATGTAGCTCCACTTTACTAGGGACTTACACGTAAATTAAACATGCAAATTTGGTGTAAGTCAATGTTACCATGTTTTAGGGAGAGAGCACAAACGCTTTAGCACTCGTCCTAACACCAGCAATATCAGGAGGATTTAAAGCAAAATATGGAGGAAAACCATTCGAAGGACGTCAGGTTCAACACATGTATAGTCTGTGACCTGACAAAAATGGTAGCTAGTAGAGATATGGCAAGAGATTGAGGTGGGGAAAGGACAACACCAGCTCTGGAGACCTGGGCTACAAACCTAGACTGGTGTTTGAATTCAGAAACGTGTAGGATGCCCCAAAACCTTTGGAAAAGTCTGGAGACCATGGAATAAATGCAGAGTTCGAACATAATGAAGGAAGGAAAGACACACTTGGTGACAAGGTCTAACAGAGGGGTAAACTATACTTATGTCTCCATTGTTGTGTAGTCTATATTGGAGGGCATCAAGTGACACATATGAACTTAATGTTTGTTTCTGTAAAAGTGCTCAGAAACCCAGCACAGAAAGTGTTCTGGAAATGTGTGACTGACAAATGTTTGTGTATACCTACAAAGTAATAAAAATAACATACCTAAAACATAAAAATAAAATTACAGACCTACACTTACATTTTGGGTTGTTTTTTTAGTTTGTAGTAAACATAGTTTAAAGAACTGTATTTAATTAATTTAAACATTCTCAATACTTTTTAAGATAATGCAAACATTTTTATAGAATATTTTTTAAATTAAGTATATTATTACACTTAAAAAAACACCAATTATAGTTAAAATATATATACCATATAGCACTTAAATTTAAAATTGATTTAATTAAAACATTAATTGATACAGAGAGTTAGTTTAATTTCCTGACTCCACTGTTTGTTATAAAAGTATGTCGCAATACTAGTTGTTGACCTTGTGTGGTGCATGACTTACTCAAACACTGTACTGGAGTATATTTGAGCCTGCTTTGACACAAGTCTGCCAGTAGTAAACGTGAGAGTGTAGTACATTTAGAAGTGTATTGGCTGAATTACAGTATTCAAACACTGGTCATTTGCATCATGAATACGGGAACTTTGAAGTTGTCTTGCTGCCCCTAATACCTATACAACATGTCACTGCCAAACTGAACATTAGTAACAATGAACAAATTACCCCAGCTTTAGAAGCACTCAGTGACTACCATTAAAGGCCTGAGGTGCACAAAACAGTACGTATCACCTTCCAGACTCCATGGTGCCTATTCACATAGGCATTTCCAGTATGTAAAGTAGTATTCCTTTACATCCTCTAACATGCCTTTGAGAATTGGCCCCAAAACATCCAAAAAGGGAATAACATGGGACTATTAAGCATTATGTATATACAATTAGTAATATTAACGCCTTAACTGCGGCTGTTATTTCGGCGCAGTGCGGGCGTTCTAAAAGGTGGGCGGGGAAGCGTCGGCTGTTGGCCGACAGCAGCACTAGCGAGGTAGTGCTGCCGTCGGCCGACGGCAGCACACAACGGGTTAAAAGAGATTGTGCCCTTTGAACTTTTTAATAACAGGGATTTCGTCTTTTCAGACTCAATTCACAAAGGCATAGAAGAGTACATAAAAGAGTACTCCTGTAGGCATACTTCCCTAACTCATAAATGCTTTTGTGAGTTGGCCACTACGGCTCAACCTCCAAATATCTATTGTCAGAACTAACCATGTCTGGTAGTATAAAACAAAATCTCCATGCTAAATCATTTATCGGAATAGACATACTCCATTCCTAGAAAAGCTCTACCCTCTCATGTTTGTAAATGCATCCAAAATACGAATGACCTTACATCAGAATAGCCATTTTTTTCGCGATGCTCAAATACAAAGTAAACAAGCAATAGCAAAGCCAATAGATCAGGCCTTGGCAATGTGTTGTGATGGTTATTTGTTTTACTGCAAGCATATTCTTTTCAAAAAGAAGAGAAAAAGAAGACAGGTGTCACCTAAAAGTGGCACATGGCCATAAAATTTTTAATTACAAATAATTTAACTTTCACTCATAATTGTAATAGAATAGTATGTGCTTTCCAGTAGACAGCTGCACTTAAAACAGTTAAAGAAACTCTTCTATTTTCAGTGCACATCACAAATAAATATGATTATTGACTGAAAGAAAGGATACTATTGGCTTTGCCGTAGTGTAACCTGAAGACCTAGTTTAACAGAACAAGAACAGTAAAAGTTCAAATAAAAAAGAGAATTGGAAATAAAAAGACAACATCAAAGTAAAGCTTTCATCTATCAGCCCTGGCACTGAAGTGCACTTATTTTTAGGCCGATAAGCACATGTGATCAGGAAAAATACCATGAGTCACAGTGCCAGGTACCCATTACCCTATACTACACATAACTATCCACAGGTCTACACAAGCAAATCAACAGACAGGAGAGAATCTAAGAGAGCATAGTTGCTAACCTCTACCTAACTGTCAAAGGAACGCAACTTATTATCCTAAATATTTTGAAGTCCTATTCACAAGGACAGATTCCCATCATTCACCAATGGTGACATGCTTCATAATCTGGGTCTCCTCCTTGCGCCACACTAGTGACACTAAGGGCTGCAACCCTCTCAAAAGTAAAGGGGAGCTTGCGGATGTTTTAATCAAGAACTGTTGGTTAGGTTCTCAAAATGACGCGTTTTAATAATTGACCTACAGATGTGAGCAGCTACTAAGTGTGGGAAGAAATATATGCAGTGCAAGAAAGATTTTAAAAAGGTAAATTACAATTGGGCAGTGAGAGAAAAAAACTTTTATTAATATCTCCCAGTGCTCAAATCCAAAAACAGTGCAAATAGACAGATTTCAACAAATAACGGTCATGCTGATTAAATGGGTCAACATGTTTCAGAAAGGGGAGGAAACAACTAATCCTCTGCCTTCTTCAGGACCTCAACAATATTGCTACTGCAAAGGGAAACAATATGGAATCAAATAGTATACAGGTTGGAATCAATACAACCATATCAAATGAAATCCTAGGTGTGTACCATATCCTCTGCAAGTGACGTGCTGCAAATGGCAACTGTAATAAAAAAGTCTTGAAACAGTGCTTACCCTTATATGTGAGATTAACATACTCTCCAGATCACAAATCTCATCATCATAAACCAAATTCATACAGTCTGTTCTTAATAGTGATGTATCTCATCATCATCTATCATATTACTAATTTGTAAACAAGCATTACATGTTTACCCGTATTGCATGAGAAGATCTCACCTGGCTGCGGCTCAGGAAAGAGGAGGCACCGCTCTATGAGAAAAAAAAGTAAACAGGACCACATCTGTTAAGATGCCCTGCTTAACTCGTATTACCGTGATTCATCATTTAAATTAGCAAAAGCTATATATTCACAAAAAACACAGACTTAGGGCCAGATGTATCAAACGGTTTTGCCCAATCTGTGTCTATGGGGAATGTGTTGTTACATATGGCCCTTAATGTCAAAAGCTGCTTGATTGAATGTACTACGATAAATAGTAAAGACTAGTAGACGCTCTTTCCATCATATAGTCAGGCTGTCATAAAAAGGACTGGTCACACCGACCCGTTTTGCGGACTCCTTGGCCCAGTATCGTACTAATGGGCCAAACTGAGGACTTCTGATGTTATTGTCCGTGTCTCAGTATCATCGTATATTAAGCTAGTAATTGTGCCTATGCAATCAATGAGTACCCTCAGTGTTGCTCACAATAGTATTCTTATATCACATAACGGCATCTCAAAAAGTCAATCATATGTAAAATCGCTGAATCCAACCATGCTTTTTACCAGTTTACCTATGACAATGCGCCCACCGCATACACGCCGATGTCGTTCTCTTCTGCCAATACTCTCCGTGACAAATGCATAGTGTAAGTCCACTCGCGATTTCTTAACACTGTGTGTGCAGTTGTACCTGGTTCGTGTTGAGAGCTACATAGCATATAGACGTGCAACAAAGTTCTCGATTTCTAGCACGCAGCAGCATTTTCAAAACTACACACTATCCCAAAACACGGTCTAAATCTCAATATGTGAGTCTCGCACACGGACTGTCCCGCTTCTGAACGATTGCTTACCTGTCTGTCGGCATCTCAGTCGGTCATTCAAACCATCTGGGGAGGTATTCGATGTCGGAAGCTGCCATTGTTTTAAACGGGTCCAGCGGTATACGCGCCACCCTGTGACCGGTCACATGACCGCGCCGCTTGGTTGTCCCAAGGTTTTCTGGGAAATATAGTTTCTTTTCAAATCTCACAGAGAAATTTCTGACTCACTGTAACGAGTGGTACCATTCAGAAAAAATCCTGCATTCTGTCACTAACGGACCCCACTGTATATATTAGATACCATATAGATATCGGCAAAAGCTATCAGCATCATCCTGCACACAAGTAGCATATTAGTGCTCCTCTGTGGTGCCTCTATTTTTTATATAATATAATACGGTTCAGAGCTGAAAAAAGTTTAATGCCAAAAAAAGTATAATGCTAGTGACCACTTTCAATCCATCACTTACCAAAGGCCGGACAGAAGAGGCATTGAATGAGGGCTGGATAACTGCCCAAGAAGCAGTTTTTTTTCAAACAGAACACTCAGTGATGCCCTATTTTTATATGTTACCAAAGGTGCACAAAACACAAAGGCTACCACCAGGGCGTCCGGTTATTTCTGGCCTGGGTTCTGTTTTGGAACCGCTTTCCATGTTTGTGGACAATTTTTTTAGACCAATGGTGAAGGAGATGCCGACTTTTTTACAAGACAAGAAAGATGCATTGCGGCTCCTACCGGATATTCTAGTATCATTCGACGTAGAATCTCTATACACGTCAATTCCCCAAGATGAGACTTTGGAGACATTACTGCTCACGGATAGGGATTTGGATTCCATAACTCCTGTCCAGTTTCTCATGGCATGTGCCCAACTTGCCATGAAGGAAAACTTTTTCAAATACAAGGATACTATTGATTTATAAACCTCTGGTACCAGAGTGGGGAGCGTTTTTGCTCCCAGTCTTGCAAACTTGTATTTGCACGGCTTTGAGCAAGAATATGTGTTAACACCCACTAATCCCTTTCGAGACTCGCTGTGTCTAAGGAGGCGCTATATAGACAACGTCCTCGTAGTTTGGCGAGGAGGGACTGAGTCTATAGGCCAATTTTTAACATGGCTTAGTAGTAGAAATGACTTTTTGAAATTCGCCATTGACTATGACAAACATAAGTTAGCCTTTTTGGATCTATTAATTGTAGCCACACCATCGGGCCTTGAGAAGGAACTGTACAGGAAACCTATGGCTAGGAACTCATTGTTGTGTTACGATAGTCATCACCCGAAAACCCTGAGGGATAATATACCCTATGGCCAGTTTCTTAGGGTTCAGAGAAACTGTTCCACTAAAGAGAGGTTTGAGAACCATGCGACCTTACTTTCGTCATAACTGTGCGCCAGAACATATCCCAAAAGATTGGTGCGGCGTTCTCTAAAACGAGCTATGAATAACAACAGAGAAGCCCTACTAGATCCCCTGTACCGAAAGCAGAACTTTCTAGGCTCACTTTCGTTAACACATTTTGTACAATGTCAAAAGGTATACAGAAGAGTGTAAGAAAACATTGGTCAATATTGAACATCGGGAATGATCAAATTCCACCTCCTCTTTTCTTTTTCGAAAGGAGTACTAATTTGCAAGACCAATTGGTTCACACCAGACATAGAAGTAAAACTATCCACCAGGTGGGGACCCTTTAAGATTCAGCTGCTGTACAGGGCTATTATCCATGTGGATCATGTGCAGCATGTCCTCAGACACAGAGGTCCCAAACGATTGACATAGACACCAATCGCCCATGGGTACAAATTTCACAAATTGTAGCAGCGATAAACTCATATACCTTATCACATGTCCGCGCAAATTGATATATGTGGGTATGATCACAGGGAAGGTGAAGTTGAGGATTTTAGAACATAAAAGTACAGTGAGGTGCAAGAAAAAGGCGACCAGCAATTTCTTAGATGCCAATCATGGTCCAAATTATTTCAGCTGGACGGTATTAGAGCAACCATTCATCCCTGATCATATCACTGATGTTTCAAAATTCTTATTGATAAAAGAACAAAAATGGGTTTTTAAAATACAAAGTGATAACAGGGTTTAAATGACGAGATAACTTGGGTTTTGCTGTGACATGAACCCGGATATATGAATATGGAAAGTTTTGAACAGTATACAAACAGGCAATTAAATGTATGGGCACTCAAGACAATGCCATATGAGGTTACACTTACCATGTCACTCCTCCACATAGAATGTTTATAACTAAGGGAGTTTTCCCCCCTTTTTTTTACTTCATTTTTACTTCATCAAATACACAAGAAACAATGTGCCTCTGTGTTAGGGTTGCGTGAGAGTGGGATGAGTATGCCAGCTATGATTATCTGTGCGAGTGTGATCAAATGCAACACTAGTTCAGCGATACAGGATATTGCTGATAACTGAAATGCGATCATCCTCTAATGGATATAGCATTCTTTGTGTTATCTAATTATTATGAATAGCGGTTTCTATTATATCGGAACAAAGAGAGTCCGGCCTTTAGTAAGTGCGGGATTCTAAGTGGTTACTATCATTATACTTTTTTCGGAATTATACTTTTTTCAGCTCAGAACCGTATTATGTTGTATATAAAACACAGAAACTACGGAGGAGCACTAATATGCTACTTGTGTGCAGGATGACGCCGCTAGCTTTTGCCGATATCTATATGGTATCTAATATATACAGTGGGGTCCGTTAATGAGAGAATACAGGATTTTTTGTGAATGGGACCACTCGTTACAGTGGTTCAGTCGTTTCTCTGTGAGATTCGAAAAGAAACTATATTTCCCAGAAAACCTTGGGAAAACCAAGCGGCGCAGTCATGTGACCGGTCGCAGGGTGTGGCGTATACCGCTGGACCAGTTTAAAACAATGGCAGCTTCCGACGTCAGATACCTCCCCAGGCGGTCTGGATGACCGACTGAGGTATCGACAGACAGATAAGCAATCGTGCAGAAGCGTAACAGTCCGTGTGCGAGACTCAGTGGGGTCCGCGCACATATTGAGATTTAGACCACGTTTTGGGATAGTGTGTAGTTTTGAAAATGCCGCTGCGCACTACCAATCGAGAGCTTTGTTGCACGTCTATATGCTATGTTCCTCTCAACACAAACCAGGCACAACTGCACACACAGGGTTAAGGAATTGTGAGTGGATTTACACTATGCATTTGTTACGAAGAGTATTGACAGGGGAGAACGAAATCGGCGTCTATGCGGTGGGTGCATTGTCATAGGTAAACTGGTAAAAGGCATGGTTGGACACAGCAGTTTTACATATGATTGACTTTTTGAGATGCCGTTATGTGATATAAGAATACTATTGTGAGCAACACTGAGGATACTCATTGATCGCATAGGCACAGGAACTAGGTTAATATACGATGATACTGAGATGAGGACAATAATATTTGAAGTACTCAGTTTGGCCCATTTGTACAATACTGGGCCAAGGAGTCAGCAAAACGGGTCGGTGTGACCAGACATATTTATGACAGCCTGACTATATGATGGAAAGATTGTCGGTCTTTACTATTTATCGTAGTACATTCAATCAAGCTGCTTTTGACATTAAGTCTGTGTTTTTTGTGAATATATAGCTTTTGCTAATATTAAATGACGAATCAAGGTAATACGAGTTAAGCAGGGCACCTTAACAGATGTGGTCCTGTTTACTTCTTTTTTCTCATAGAGCGGTGCCTCCTCTTTCCTGAGCCACAGCCAAGTGAGGTCAGGTCTTCTCCTCATGCATTATGGGTAAGCATGTAATGCTGGGTTACAAATTAGTATTATGAATTATGATGATGAGATGCATCACTATTAGGAAAAAGTTGGTTTATGATGATGAGGTTTGTGATCTGTAGAGTATGTTAATCTCACATACAAGGGTAAGCACTGTTTCAAGACTTAATATATTTTTTGTTACAGTTGCCATTTGCAGCACGTCACATGCAGAGGATATGGTACACACCTAGAATTTCAGGTGATAAGGTTGTATTGATTCCAACCTGTATACTATTTCATTCCATATTATTATTTCACTTTGCAGTAGCAATACTGTTGAGGTCCTGAAGAAGGCAGAGGATCAGTTGTTTCCTCATCTTGCTGAAACATGTTGACCCATTTAATCATCATGACAGTTATTTGTTGAAATCTGTCTATTTGCACTACTTTTAGATTTCAGCACTGGGAGATATTAATAAAAGTTTTTTTCTCTCACTGCCCAATTTGCATTCACCTTTTTGAATTCTTTCTTGCACTGCACATATTTTTCCCATACTTAATAGCTGCTCATATCTGTAGGTCAATTATTAAAACGCGTCATTTTAAGAACATAACCAACAGTTCTTGATTAAAACATCCGCGAGCTTCTCTTTCCTTTTGAGAGGGTTGCAGCCCTTAGTGTCACTAGTGTAGTGCTAGGAGGAGACCCAGATGATGAAGCATATCACCATTGGTGAGTGATGGCAATCCGTCCATGTGAATATGACTTCAAAATGTTTAGAATAATAAGTAGCTTCCCTTTGACAGTTAGGTCGAGGTTAGCAACTATGCTCTCTTAGATTCTCTCTTGTCTGTTGATTTGCTTGTGCAGACCCGTGGTTAGTTATGTGTAGTATCTGTTCTATATGGGGAGTAAATCCAACCTAGGCCCTAAAACATTCCCTGAGACCCTCTCTTAATTAGTGTGGTTTTTACCCATTACCCTATGCCTTATGCTGTGATGGGCAGAAGCAAAATGTGAATGACAGTTGAACTGACCAATGGATGAAGAGGGCTTTTCCAACCCACCTCATGATATGTATACATTTATGTAGATTTATTAGTGATTTTTTTTAAATCAGGTTAGTGAGGCAGCAAAACCATCTCTAGGTCATTCCTATAAAGCTAGTACTGATCAAACATTCAGGAAACTGAAGTATTGTCCACCATTCTTACTCTAACTCCTTTTGGTAACTGCTGAACCCATTTCTGAAACCCAGTCTCTCCACATCTGACAACAATACGTACTGAAAACTGCTTAACTACCACCTCCCCCTCCCCTAAATCATTGTAACCATACTATAAATGTACTCATAAATCAATGACATTGAGGAGGTAAAGAGAATAATCTCATATAAGTGTACCAGCCTGTATCTCCTTACTCCATTTCATTTTCCTTCTACAGTAGTAACTGGTATACCTGTTATGTTGAATATTCTATATACTCTATAGGAAGCATCTCTTGCTCTGTTCACCATCTTCATTGTGTATATTCATATAAGGAACCGTATTCTGGTTTCTATCTTCTACATGTGCACTGTCTTTTTCATGCTATATAATCCTCACCTATAAAGTGCCTTATGGTATATGGGACACAGTCCCCCCCCCCACCCCAAAGGCCAGGAGGCATGTTTGCAGAATGTTGGAGAAAGGGGGCGTGGCCTCTGACCACCTCTCAGCAATCCAGCTGTGTGGGGCTTACTAGGGGTAACAGGAAGGGTAGTTGGCCCCCAGGGACCCTCAAGAGGCAAGGGGACTTTGTCCCGCAAATAGTAGTACACCAGAGTGGTGGATAAAGGGGCCGTGGCCTCTGATGACCTCTCAGCAGCAATCCCACTATGTGGAGCGTACTGGAGGGAGCAGGTGGGCTAGTTGGCCCCTAAAGACCCTCAGCAGCGAAGGGGACTTCATCCCCCCACCAAGAGCACACCAGGAGGGGATTTTGCAGTGTGGTGGAGAAAGGGTGCGTGGCCTGCTATCAGAACTCCGTAATCCTGCCGTGTGGGACTTACTGAAGGTAATAGGAGGGGTAGTTGGCCCCCAAGAACGTCCTTGGGGACCAACTACCCTTCCTGTTACCTCCAGTAAATCCCACACATTGGGATTGCTAAGAGGTCTTGGAGGATATACCCCTCCTTCACCACCGCTCTGCAAACGCACCTCCTAGCACACTACTGGTTGGGGATGAAGTCAACTTTACTCCTGAAGGACCTTGGGGGCCAAGAAACCCTCCTTGTACCTCCTGTAAGTCCTACGCAGCAAAATTCCGGAGAGCTGGTCAGGGGCCCAGCCCCCTTCCTCCCCCACTCTGCAAACGTGACTGCTAGTTAAAAAACCTCTGAAATCCACTAATTTCACTAATAACAAAGGTTACAGGGACGTTAAGTTAGCAAATAGAATTTAAAAAACCTTAAAAATTCACTAAAAAACAAAGGTTACAGGGACGTTATAGTTCAGAAATAGAATTGTAAAAAACCTAGAAATTCACTAAAAAAACAAGGGTTACAGCGACGTTATAGTTAGGCTGACATTTCACTTGTATAAAAACATAGAAATTCAGCCGTTATAGTTAGCTGAGTTAATTATAACTTGCGCCCGCAATGCACTGCTTATGACTTCACCTATTACATCACTCATGATATGGTCAGTGATGACATCATCCACATCATCTCGGACGCACCCAATCACACCTCTATAGAATCTTTTAAACAACCACTGCCACTCCCACACAGCCATTCATAAACCAATTGACAGAGCCATACCTGTACTAACACAGCCACTCACTAATTCATAGATCTACACACATATCCACTTGCTCACCCATACTGCCACTCATACACCCACTCAGTCACCAATACAGCCATTTACATATCCACTCATATAGCCATACAGGCACTCACACACTGAGTGAGTCACCCATAGAACTACTCACACACCTACACAATCACCCATACTGTCAATCATACGGGTATGTACTAAGCCAAACAGTTACATACACATACACTTACTTGTTCATAGAAATAGTAACACATACTCATTCACCTATAGTCACTTATGGAAGAATGTACTCATCCATATAGCCACTCTCACATTCACTCACTCATATACTAGTCATCCACCTATACTGCCTTTCACATGCAGTTACTGACCCAAACTGACACAAGCACTCAATCATCGACACAGCCATACAGACACTCACTCACCCATACAGCTTCTCACACACGCACTCACTACCCCATACAGGCACCGACTCACCCACTGAAAGTCACTCCCTGACCCTTTTATTTGTTTTTCAGTAGCCTCCTTTTTGTGGGCCTGTATGTGAAAGAGAAAGGTGCGAGCCTGTTAGACAGTTTAAATGCTGTAATCAAGAACTAAATGTATATTTATTAACTGGTCCCTGTCTAAGAGACACTCAAAGCTTATCAAGGTTTTTAATGATTTTATCTGTTTTTATATAATGTTTGTATTTGTTTATTTTATGAGGTATTTGATGAAATTGTGCTTTCATGATCTGTTTTTAAAGAGATCGAATAAAGACTTATTGGATTGGACTCACACACTCACTCATCCATACAGGCAGTCATACCATACTCCGTGCATGAGCACGGCCCTACAAGGAACCTCTCCTATCTCGAGTTTGAAAACAATTCAGACCTACGCGCAAAACTCCCGGTTTGCCCATGTTTGGGCACACTTCCGACCTCAATTAACCACCAATTTAGCAATTAAGAGGGCCGAATCCAGTATAAAAAGGCCCTGCTGACTCAGACCGGCACTTCCAGCGGAGCCGCGTTGAGGGGAGGGAGACTTACCGAGCCCAGAGTAATCGTGAGTAAATAGACTTGAAACAAGGATGGTAATAACAAGACATTGTGAGTAAGAAATCTGAGCAAGTTTTTTCCTCGCATCTTTACAGGTTGCAAATTTGGCAAGATGGGAACCCCCAAAAACGTCATGAGGCTCATGGAGTCTATTAACCTAAAGTACTGAGTAAGATATCACATCATTTGATTTTTCCCTTATCACAGGAACTTATGGAACCAAAAAAATATAGAAGTGTGTGTTTTCTGTTTTATGTACTGTCTGTCTTGTCCCTGTCATTTCTTTTTCAGGGTGCACGATCACTTATAGAATGACTATAATATCTAGACATCGGCAACCCATCACTTTTTCTAGGTTCACTGCAACCTGGATGATACTCGTAGATCCTTGTAAATAGTGTTTACAATGCATGATTTCTCTCCTCTTTAGGTCTTTCTGAATTAACGCCAATTGGGCCAAAAGACTACGGACTACTTTATACTGTGAATTAGATACATATATCCTATAGTTCACCCCCTTTTTTTATTATACACTTTTACATTCATGTGAGTAAGGTGGGGATTTGTGCTACCCTGTCCTGAAGAAGGAGTTTTAGACTCCGAAACATGGTCATGTAGACGCACACATGAGGTTAATGTACATAATTATACACTAATAACCTCCCACTGCACCATTTTTAACAATACCAGCCCGGGGGCTAAATAAAAACATTTTTTTTCACCCCACGAGCCAGGTATTTTTTAACTATCACTTATCACTTTTCCAAACCTCACTACTCAAGTACAACTATTACCCTACACACACCACACATAGTCCAATATTAGTGCTCCCACGCTTCCGTCGGTCGTAGCACGCCGCATCCCGTAGAGGGGTGCAAATACCCCGATGATGAAGCATGACACCAAGGGGCCTGTTGGTGTGTGAGGGGTATTTTAAAAACACTAAGTGCTCCCCACCACAGTAGGGACCACTGTTAACTTTTGAGTACCTCAAGGTTCTGCACTCTTGCCCATTCTCTTCAATCTTGTTACGGCGGGATTTCTGATCTATTTCTATAGGTCTAGATCCCAACTCAGGTCGACTGAACCGTTGATACCTGTCATAGAGTAAAAGGCAATCCACTACTAGGTCAATCAGTTAAGGACTTACACCACTCTAAAGAACCACTTACTACGAATAAGTTTTAAAAGTTTATTATAAAGCCAAAGTTAACTGGAGATACAAACATCTCAAAACAAGGTTCAAAAGATATACTGGTATCAATACAAACATAAATTTTCTAAATGCTCTTAATCGGCAGAAGAATATCACCAAAACCAATTCAAAAATCATCAGAGTTGCAAGAATAGACACAAGCTGTAGCTTATGAGTCATTTACAGAAAGGAAGAAAATCCAGATTAGACTGTCCCTACACTAGACTAAGTGACATCCCTACTTAGTAATATCTTAACCTAAAAAGGTGTCAGCCGTGGTGACTTCCAAAGAAGATCACTCACTTCCCTCAGTCTTCGTTGTAAATCGGTTTCTCGCAGTTATCCTATCTGCCTACCCATCCGCTCTCTTAGGTTCCTCAGACCATCTGCCCTAACTCCACCCAGGGGTGCTGTCCCTAATACAAAATCACATTTACAATAGAAACGCCCTTTAGAGACGCCCCTCACGTGGTATCAGTTCTGGCATTTTCCATGCTGATACTCCTCTGGGCCCATCGTTAGCGTTGACCTTGCTTCTCAAGCTCTTCTCCGGCAGGACGGTACCCCCCAGGAAATTCCTGAAGCCTCCTCCAGGCCTGTGCCTGGCTCTCTGAACAAAACTCTATTCATCACTCTCTTGATTGGAACCTCCTCGCACCTGCAAACAGACGCTTGTACAGTGGGCCCTAAATTACGGCCTCAACCATATCTTCTAAGTCGTAAACCATCGAGCAGTCTCTGCAATTTAAGCTTAACATGACATTCCTCTAACTAACACATACAGATCAAAAGAAATGAACTTATCTATTCAGGCCTATTTTAATTACATGAAACGGGCCTGTGCACTCTATAAACCTTTAATTTCTTAGTCTAAACAGTATTCTAACTCATTACACACAATGGTTATATGAAACACTTCTATAAAACATATTTTTCAGTTATATGATCAATAATACTTTGAATTACAACAATATTAAAATCCATATCATGTGAAAGTATAACATCACCTTTCATTCTCTGTGAACTGCCATGTGGCCTACACATTTCTACGTTTATCAGTATTACATTCTCCTCTACAACAGCCACATAACATGGGATTTCAATATCATTCTAACATCTCTACACACTTCTATATATATGCATTCTATTTTACTTAAACACTCTTATGTATTTTCACTCTATAAATTCGACACTCTTATGTAATCTTTACTAAACTAATGCAACGTGCTTGTAAATATGGTGCACTTCTAATTTTTTTTCTCGATTTGCGCTCTCTCAGTTCCCCCCTTTGATGACTTTTAGTAGTCATCACCATCACAACAACATCCCTGAGGTATGAACTAAATCAAACTGCACTCGTTGTAGTACTCTCTTGTTTCATCATCTCTAGAGCCCTCAGACTCCTGTACTGATTATCCTGCATCGCAGCTAATCTCCTCTCCTGCTCTCTCATGGATCTCTGCAACCTATTTGATCTATACCATTGGTACAGCCGCACCAATCCCCACAAAGTGATTATACAAACCACTATTATGATGATAGGTTTCAGTATGTACCAAATGAAACCCTTTCCTAGGTTGGCAAACCAACCTCCAACTTTACCCATTCCATGACCTACCTTTTCCCACACATTTACCTGTGTCAAATCCTCAATCTCATGATGAATTTCAGTGATGTTCCGTATATACTTTTCTAGAGGTTTTGAATTGTCTGGAATGTAAGTACAACATTCCTGAACCTTCAAAGCCTTACAGACTCCTCCCTCTTTGGCTAACAGAACGTTTAGAGCAAGTCGGTTCTGAAGAACCATTGCCCTTATCGATTGCATCTCTCCCTCCACCAACATTAATGATCTAGCAGTGCTGGCGGACAACCTATCTACAACTGTTGCCAATCTTCTGATCTTGACATCATTCAGTACTATCCCTAAAAGAGGAAACATAGCACCAAATACGTCTCCAACTATCTCCTCATCGCTTACATCCCTTCTTCCTCTAGCTTGAGTTCTTCCCTCTATAATTCCTAAATCCTTAGCATGGTATATTTTGGGGAAGACAATTGCTAAATAACATGATCCATACCAATTATCCGGTAGTTTCACGTATGCATTTCTTCCACAAACAAAATATACATTCGGGATCACCTGCATTCCCTTCAAGAAATCCTTGGTATAATATTCTAATTGGAAAGCATGTTCATAATTTACTTCTCCCACAAACACATTCTCATCATAGGTTTTACCCCTGTATATACACAGTTTCCCTTTTTTCTCTCGATCTAAAGCTATTGGACCATTACTACCCTTTCTTTGGTGTGACCTTTCTTCCTCTGTCCAATCTGTTTTCCATTGGCCTGAAGCTTTTAAGATCTTCTGTCTCCTGTACCGATCATCCACCTGCCCTATAAACCTTTTCTCAATTTCTGACACTTTACAAGTCAAATTATTTCTTCGGGCATGTGAAGTATCTAACGTTTTCCAAGGAATGAAAAATGTCTTTAGTCTATCTTCACTCTTATAATAATCCCACTTGTTCATGAGCTTGTAGTTTGGAACTTCTGGTAAAACAGCATCAAAATTTGAAAAATAATACTCAAAACCATCACGTTCATAAAATATACTAAGCAACAAACTACATGTGATTCCATAAGTCAATGGAAGATGATGTTATCTAATACCTTCGTCTACAGTGGCTGGCAATTGCATACACACGTAGCAATCTTTTGCCTCCATAGCATCAATATATTCATAAAGCAATTTAGCATATGCATTTGATTTGAAATTTCCCTGTGATTCATCCATATGCAACCTACGAGTCTCTGCTGCTAGTAAAGCTTTATCTTTCTCTGTATTGTCCCCCCTATGACCAGCAGTAGTAGGTTTCTGTATCGATACAATTTTTCCTTCCCTTGTAGCCTTCTCTTCATTTTCATGTCCCACTACATATGATATAGTAACTACTAAAACTATAAGAAAAATTACTCCCACTAAAAGTGTGCCTACTATGCATTTTGTCCTGCAGTTTGGGTTGCCGGCCTCCATGACCTCAAGACAGTGTAGTTCTGATTTTCTTTCACAACACAAAGTCTCTTTTCTTTGCTTATTCAGTCTTTCCGAACCACACCTGGAAGCTGATAATCCCTTCCGCAAGATCAGTCTTTGAGTTCTATAGCAACAGACAACCCTAGCCCTTCTCCGTCCACTAAATGGGAAGTCCCTAAATTTCTTCTTCTTCCACTTGGCGCTAGGTTATCTTTCAATCTGTTTATTTACAAAGTCTTTAACAATCTGGAATGATACGTGTTCCAGCGGCTCTAATCACGTATTCTAATATTTCCAAACGAAGAATGATCTCCTCGGGTGTTGGCCTCATTGAACAAAAAGTCGGAAATTCTATTCGGTTTAAAACCAGTTCTCTTATCCTGCTCAGATAAGGAGGATTAGGAATAGTGAGTGTCAGCAACCCTTCGACCTCCACTCCGGGTATCAACAACACTACTTCCAATGTTATGATTGGGTCAGTACTGGTCAATGTCACTTCCCTCACCCTCCCAGATCTCCGTGCACTGGACATCTGCAGCTAGGTAGGTCCACTCAGGAGTAGCGTATCTTCTGCAGGGCACTCGCACCCTCCTCGATCTTCTCGGACCTTCCTGTTCCTGTCTTTGTGCACCTTCGTCCAGATCCGAGACTTCAGATATAGGAGCAAGAGTTCTCTCTGGAGTTGGCTTCAAGCTCGGCCTCTTCTTTCTTTCAGGCCAACTAGCTTCTCCACGCCTTGTTCTCCTATTTCTTGTCATCACACTTGGTTCTTGATCACTCTTGTCTTGATCTGCGTCTGAGCCGTATTCACAGCAACTTTCTCCTTCGGTGGCAACTTCAGTTTCACTGTCGTCCTGTCTTTCTTCTTCTGGATCTGTAGCACTCCCAACTTCTTCCGACACCCCCACAGCTTGACTGATCCCCTCTAGTGGTTCGCCGGCAGCCCTCCACACTTTACAGCAGTATTCGTTGTCAGGATTATTTGGTAGGGCCCCTTCCAACGCACGTCTAGGCAGTTCTTCCGGACGTGTTTCTTCACAAGGACCCAGTCACCAGGGCACAAGTCGTGACATAGGTCTCTTGAAGATGGAACTTCAGCAGCCTGCACCTGAAGAGACACAGAATGAATGACATCAGAAAGTCCCTTGCAATAATCCAAGATCAGGTCATCTGTAATATTCAACAAAGCTGTAGCTGGAACAGACGGAAGTCTCATGGCCCTCCCCATTAAAACCTCATGTGGAGAGAGACCTGTTCTCCTGTCTGGTGTGCTACGCATACTCATGAGTACCAAGGGCAGAGCATCAGGCCAGCTTAAAGACGTCGATGAACATACTTTGGCTATTCGGGACTTTAGAGTTCCGTTTATCTGCTCCACGATACCTGAAGCCTCTGGTGGATAGCTACAGTGCAACTTCTGATCAATGTTTAATGCAGAGCAAAGCATCTTCACAACTTCGCTGTTGAAATGAGTTCCTCTGTCTGATTCCAAAGAGGTCGGCACCCCAAAGCGCGGGATCAACTCTCTAAGCAATAACTTTGCTACTGTGAGTGTATCGCACCTGCGTGTAGGGTATGCTTCAACCCATCTGGAAAATATGCATACAACCACCAGAACATACCTGAGGCGGTTGATTTTTGGCATCTCAATAAATTGCATTCTGTTGAAAGGCCCCCCAGACCTCCCAATGTGACTCATTGTAACTCATTGTAACTGGTGTTCTTTTCCCTACGTTCAATTGCTGGCAGGTGACACATCTTTGACACACTGCTTCTGCTGCAATCCTAAACCTAGGATTATACCAAATCCTAAAGCCTAAATAACCTCAGCATGGCATCTCTTCCTAAGTGTACTGGACCATGTATCTGTCGTGCCATTGGACTCACTAGTTCATCAGGTAATACTGCCCTTCCATCTGCTGAAACCCACAAATCCATTTCACTTTTCACACAACCTGCTGTTTCCCATGCCTTTTTCTCAGAATCAGGTGCTTTCTCTTGCATGTCTTTTAAATCATCCCAAGTATCAACTGTTTCTAGCATCATGTTTAACTCTGTCTTTTCCTGAGTACCACCTACTTCCACTTCCGTGAAAGAATATCCTTGCTCCGCTCAGTAGCGAGCAACTTCGTCTGCATATCGATTACCTTGCGACACAAAATCTGTATTTTTGGTGTGGGCTACACATTTAACGACCGCAATTTCTGCTGAACCTTGTAATGCTTCTAACAACAGTCGCACAAATTCCCCATTTCAAATAGGCGAACCAGAGGAGGTCATGTAACCTCTCTGAGACCACAATTGCCCAAAATCATGAACCACACCAAAACCATATTGGCTATCGGTATAAATGGTGACTCTAATTTTGCTACCTGCTAAACAGGCACGTGTCAATGCAATGATTTCGGCTACCTGAGCGGAGTGTACTCCTTCCAGGCAAGCGGCTTCCACAACTCCAGTAATGGTGCAAACAGCATAAGCTGCTCTCAACCAACCAGTATCGTCTCTTAAACATGAGCCATCAACAAAGAAAATTTCATCAGGGTCAGTCAACGGCTCATCCACAATATCTGGTCTTGGCTTGGTGCATAGTTCAGTCACATCAAGGCAATCGTGATCTTCACATTCTTCGCCTTCTATATCATTAGGAAGTGGCATCAATGTAGCAGGATTCAAAACAGAGCACCTCTTAATGGTCACGTTCTCCGCAGCAAGAATAACTTGCTCGTACAGCGTGAGCCTATTATTGGTTAAGTGCTGTGTCTTGGTCCTGGTCATTAACAGTTCTACAGAATGAGGTACATACACCACTAATTGGTGTCCCATAACGATATTTTCACACCGTTCAATGCTGACACCTGTTGCAGCAACGGATTTGAGACATCCGGGCAACGCTGCGGCTACCGGATCTAAAGTAGCCGAAAAGTATGCAACTGGTCTACGGGCATTTCCATGAGTTTGTACTAAAACTGACAAAGCACAACCCTCTCTTTCGCAGCAGTAAAGTGAAAATGGTTTTTCGTAATCAGGCATCCCCAAAGCTGGAGCACGGCACAAGTCCTCTCTCAGCTGTAGGAACGACATCAAACAATCCTTGTCCCATGGTACCGGATCACTCACCTCCTTGTGCGTCAGTTTTTGTAAGGGTTTTGCTTTCAGGGAAAAGTTAGCTATCCACTGTCGGCAATAACCAACCATTCCTAGGAACATCCTGACTTCTCTCTGTGTTGTAGGCGCGTTCATCTTCATTATCGCCTCTATCCTATCTGGTGACACCTTGCGCTTTCCTTTTTCTATCCGGTGACCCAAGTACTGTACTTCTGTCAGACAGTACTGCAATTTGCTCGGAGATACTTTATGCCCATTTTCAGCTAAATGGTTCAGCAAGACGATGGTATCTATCTTACAAGCTTCTTCCGTTCCTGACGCAACAAGTAGGTCGTCTATGTACTGGACCAGAACCGAGTTCTGTGGCAGTACTAGACTTTCAAGGTTTTTCTTCAATAGCTGGTTGAAAATTGATGGGCTTTCTGTATACCCTTGTGGGATACGACACCATGTTAGGACACGATTTTCCAGCTTAAAAGCGAAAAGATACTGGCTTTCCTCATCTAATGGAATTGAAAAGAAAGCCTGACAAAGATCTATCACGGTGAACCACTCAGCTTGGAATGGTATCTGAAACAATATCACTGATGGATTCGGTACCACTGGACAACATGAAACAACTATGTTATTAATCTTTCGAAGATCTTGCACTATTCTAAATTTCCCACTAGGTTTCTGCAAACCCATAATCGGGGAGTTGCATGGACTACCCACGATTTCCTTCAGTATTCCCTGTTGAATCATCGAGTCGATTACGGGTTTTATTCCTGCAATCGTCTCTGGGGTCAATTTGTATTGAGGCGTTCTTGGATATTCAACATTTGGCTTTACCATGATCTTCACTGGTTCTACTCCTTTGATCAATCCTATCTCTTCTCCAGTAAAATCCCATACTTCTGATGACACTGTATCTCGTAAGTCCCGAGGAAGGTCCTCCACAGTCAGGGTAGGTTACAGTTCTACGCATGCTCTCGAATTTGCAACTTTAAAGGTAGCATCATCGTCTGTAGTTTGTACCTCTACTCCCTGAGGTGTGCAGTATATTGTGCAGTTCAGTTTGCACAATAAGTCTCTTCCTAACAGACACACAGGACTAGAATCACATACTACAAACTGATGTTCATAGTTGTGGTTTCCTACTCTCACTAGCACTGGTTCCGTCAAAGGGTTAGTCATTCTCCTATTTGCAACTCCTACCACTTGAATGGTTTCCCCCGACATTGGTAGATCTGGAACCACTGCCGATCTCAAAGTTGATCGAGTAGCTCCGGTATCTACTAAGAATGTTGTAGGACACCCTGCCACTTCTGCCTCAACAAACGGTCCTCTTTGATCCACCTCTAGAACTGCCCCGAGGGTACAGTCCTCCGCTCTACTTACACGTCGTCCCGTCAATGGATCAACGTAGTAACACTCTTCTTCGTCTATAAAAAGAGGCATTTGTCTATAGATCTTTCCCCCTGTCGTAATCTTTGGTGGCTGCGGGAACTGAGCTCGTGGAGCCGAAGTCCCCCCTTTGGCCACCTTACTCTTTGGCACTGTCACCCTTTGAACTGGAACTTCTCGAACTTCCTCCTCCTCTACTTCTAGTTCTCCATTCTCAGGGTTATAGGGACACTCGCGTTTCCAATGTCCCACCTGGTGACACTGGTGACACTTTGTCGTTTTTTTCAATGTAGCAATGTCTATTCTAGGTCTTGAGTTTTCCTCGCTGTCCTTATTCTGACTATTTGGTTACCGTCCCATTGTCCCTGTTCCCTGTTGCTGCTGTCCACCCTTTCCAGCCGACTGCATCTGTACCATCATCAGTTTCTCTTTTAATTTCTTTGCTTTAGAATCTATTTCATCACTGCAATACCTTGCGTATCTCAGAATTTCATCCAATGGTTTGTTTTGCCAACAAATTAAATGTTGCTGAATCATCAAACAAATATCAGGTCTCAACCCCAAAACGAACTTCGTTACAAACTGTCCTATATCCTTGGGATCCATTACATCTAATCCACTGTATTGTTTGAACGTTTTCAGCAATCGCTCATAAAACTCATGAACTGTCTCCTTGGGTTCCTGTCTTGTTCGGTCTATTTTTACCCAATCTATATCTTGTGGTGGCACCTTCTCCTTCAGCCATGTCATCACCCTATCATATTTTAACATTACGGTTTCTGACGGTCCATTAGTACGAGCATCCCTTTCTGGTTCTGCAGTTGGCCATTCGACACTAACTTTGCATGCTATCCACAAGTCTGCTGGGACCACAATGTCGAATAAGGTGTTCAAATCAATCCACAATACTTTTGAAATCTTGACAAACCTCTCTACCTGCTTGTACCACTCTACGGGATTTTCCCTTAACTTCGGAAATGAGTTGGTAAATGCAGCCAAATCTCCCCTACTCCAGGGCACGTGTACATAACTCCCATTCGCTATTTCTCGCAAAGGGAATGCCTCCATCTGCAGTAGCCTTCCCTCCGGAGACATCACATTTGCGCTCCGCCTGACAGTTCCCTTTTTGGACCACCTCTCTTCCCATTTGTCCAGATCTCTCCATGCTCTTATTCCTGTGATCAGTTCCCTTATGTGTGTTTTTAATCCAGTTGTCCTCCTCTCATCTAAGTCCTGATATGAATAATGCAACCTATGGTTACCCTGCAATGCCTTTGTTCTGGACAAATCTACCATATACTTGTCTGCCAGTTCAGACAGTTTCTCATGAGTTGCTCTTGCCTTCCGAGTAACATCCTTTGCTATAAACAGCAGCTCATCTTGTTCGTACATGTCAATCCTTTCTAAAGGCAACACACCATCAATTATCTCGTCCAGGTCAGATTTTAAGCTGGTCACATCGAGTCTTTTGGCTTTTATCACAGCTTTCAGTATGCTATCTCTAGAGAGTCCATTTACATCTCTCCCATCACAGCTCTGAGTCCTACGTCTGGGCTCAGGCGTGTTATGGGGAGTCCTCCCATGCTCCCATCGCTCCAGGTCCCATGCAGTTCCATCCTCTCTGGGTGTATAGTGAAACACTTCTCTATTTCCCATAGTCCCACATTTCCCATTCTGCCTGGTTTCTCTGGGTGCATGGTAAGACATTCCATTATTCCCCCTGCTTTCGCAATTTGTCTGTGATCTCTGATCACTCGACGCATGGCAAGATCCTTCGCGGTTCCCCATGTTCCCACAATTCCAGTACTGTACGTTATCATCAGGTGCGTGGAGAGTGCACTTAAACCTATCCCTGTACTCTTGTGTCCTTTGGTCTCCCTCACTTTGAATGAGACGAGACGTCTCTCCACACTCCGCACTTCTACCTTTTTGCTCCTGCCCATTTCCACCGTCAATATGACGTGTAACTCCTCTACTCTCCTGACTTTTACCGTCCCACTCTTGACTGCTTTCGCTAGCCCCGCAGTGAGATAATGTCCCGTTGCCTCGACTTCCCCATCCAACTTCTGCTCTTGACCTGTTGCTCGGTGCTTCTGTGGACCTATCCCATTCCTTCAAGTCAGCCCTCAACTCTTTATAGGATTTCGGCCGTGGTCCCCTCAGGTCCATCGGTCCTCTCTGACCCCCTTGCTCTGCTACGGGATCCACTGCTGAATCCAATGGGGTGCTCCACGTTATCGGTCCTGGCAATTTCCTCCAGGCATTTGTTGTGTTATTCCTCCTTTCCATCTCAACTCTTTCTCTGTCTAGCCGTACCTGTTCTTCCTCTCTCCCTTTCTCTGGGTGATAAACCGACACTATAGGACCTATGGTAACGGGTACTTGAAGAGCATCTGGCAATCCATAAGACTCAACCCTCTCTGTTGCTGGCATCTTCTGCACCACAACCCTTCCGACTACTCTCTGTACAGGACTATATTGAGGTGTCTCCTCACCTTTGGTAGGTACCCAATTCGTTATAGGGAGTGGCCTGTTCTCTTCTATGTCAACCCTATCTTCCCTTGGGAGCTCAGTAACTTCTATCTCCCTATTGTCCGGAGGCGGTCTATCTATCAACAACCTATTTATTAGGCCATCCTCCGACTCGCTCTCGTCATCCTCTTCTATGAGTCTCTTTTCTCCTGTAACCTCTCTCACTGGGTACAACTTATCCACTTCAATCGTCTGTACCCTCCATTTCTTGGCTTCCGCATCCCATTTGGCATCTTGCACTGCCCTTACTGATCGCCTTACCCTTTCCTGGCGGCTGTTCTGATTCCTGTCGTGCGCCGCCCTAATCCACGCATTAAGGGCCTCAAACTGTGTTGGTCTAGGCAAAGGTCTCAATGAGGACATAACTGCATTCAGCTGATGCAACACTTCTAGTCTAAACGTTCCGTATTTCGGAAAAGTCAGTTCCTCATTCCCCTCTGTAATCTTACTCCAAGTATCAAGCCACAGTATAGTATGCAACCCAACATTCGTTGCCATATAGTGAGCTGGTGTACCCTCTGGCGGTGCCTCTTCCCCGTAATAAGATTCTCTTCTTTTTCTCTTAAAGATCGCTCTCAAACATTTAAAACACTTCATGTTCAAAATCTACAAAATTTCTATTTTCTCCGCGTTCGTTTACTTCCTGATGACAATCCACCAATCCCAGCGCGGTTCTCGCTAACTGGCCTATCACAGCACGGCTTTTGCTGACGTCACACCAACCGGCCTATCACAGCACGGCTTCACACCAACCGGCCTATCACAGCGCGGCTCTCGCTGACGTCACACCAACCAGCCTATCTCAGCGCGGCTTCACACCAACTGGCCTATCACAACGCGGCTCTCGCTGACGTCACTCGTCCCCCTTCGCAGCAGTTAACCTCCTTTCTCCGCTCATCTCCCGGCAATGCATTCGTCCCATTCATACTCTGAAAAATGATTACTTCCAACCAAGTGATCACTTTCCTTGACTGTACGCCCACAGTCTAACTGTAATTGTCACCTTAACTGACAAAATATCTTTCCGTGTACGTTCAGACAATCGCCTTAACTGATAAGTTACTTACACACGGTAACTTTCAACCTGCGTCCGTTACCCACACACTCACTCTTGCGTTCCCCCTATCTCGGTCCTGCGGGCGATCAATGGTACCTCATGACCCCCTTTACTCTGGTCGACAACTACTCTGGATGTTCGATACACCCGAACCACTTAAGCTCTTCCCCGAACTTAAGATTTTCCCCCAGCCAGGTTGCGCGCGCTCACAACCCTCTCTCAATCACACTACAGGCATTCAACTCCGCATGACATTACAATACAAATACAACACAAAAACACCGCAATCTGTCAACGCATGACCCTTGTTATACTCACTCTCGTCCGACCCTGCTGCTTTTCTCTCGCACCGTCAGCACCTTCTTCGGCAGGCGATTCTTTCGCTGCTCATCTCTCGATCTCTAGGGACCTTGGGGTAATCTTAACCTAGTCTAGATCACCTTCCTCTAGAAGGTAACCATCCTCTGCTACCAACTGTTACGGCGGGATTTCTGATCTATTTCTATAGGTCTAGATTCCAACTCAGGTCGACTGAACCGTTGATACCTGTCATAGAGTAAAAGGCAATCCACTACTAGGTCAATCAGTTAAGGACTTACACCACTCTAAAGAACCACTTACTACGAATAAGTTTTAAAAGTTTATTATAAAGCCAAAGTTAACTGGAGATACAAACATCTCGAAACAAGGTTCAAAAGATATACTGGTATCAATACAAACATACATTTTCTAAATGCTCTTAATCGGCAGAAGAATATCACCAAAACCAATTCAAAAATCATCAGAGTTGCAAGAATAGACACAAGCTGTAGCTTATGAGTCATTTACAGAAAGGAAGAAAATCCAGATTAGACTGTCCCTACACTAGACTAAGTGACATCCCTACTTAGTAAAATCTTAACCTAAAAAGGTGTCAGCCGTGGTGACTTCCAAAGAAGATCACTCACTTCCCTTAGTCTTCGTTGTAAATCGGTTTCTCGCAGTTATCCTATCTGCCTACCCATCCGCTCTCTTAGGTTTCTCAGACCATCTGCCCTAACTCCACCCAGGGGTGCTGTCCCTAATACAAAATCACATTTACAATAGAAACGCCCTTTAGAGACGCCCCTCACGTGGTGTCAGTTCTGGCATTTTCCATGCTGATACTCCTCTGGGCCCATCGTTAGCGTTGACCTTGCTTCTCAAGCTCTTCTCCGGCAGGACGGTACCCCCCAGGAAATTCCTGAAGCCTCCTCCAGGCCTGTGCCTGGCTCTCTGAACAAAACTCTATTCATCACTCTCTTGATTGGAACCTCCTCGCACCTGCAAACAGACACTTGTACAGTGGGCCCCAAATTCCGGCCTCCACCATATCTTCTAAGTCGTAAACCATCGAGCAGTCTCTGCAATTTAAGCTTAACATGACATTCCTCTAACTAACACATACAGATCAAAAGAAATGAACTTATCTATTCAGGCCTATTTTAATTACATGAAACGGGCCTGTGCACTCTATAAACCTTTAATTTCTTAGTCTAAACAGTATTCTAACTCATTACACACAATGGTTATATGAAACACTTCTATAAAACATATTTTTCAGTTCTATGATCAATAATACTTTGAATTACAACAATATTAAAATCCATATCATGTGAAAGTATAACATCACCTTTCATTCTCTGTGAACTGCCATGTGGCCTACACATTTATACGTTTATCAGTATTACATTCTCCTCTACAACAGCCACATAACATGGGATTTCAATATCATTCTAACATCTCTACACACTTCTATATTAGCTTTTCACACAGATATATGCATTCTATTTTAATTAAACACTCTTATGTATTTTCACTCTATAAATTCGACACTCTTATGTAATCTTTACTAAACTAATGCAACGTGCTTGTAAATATGGTGCACTTCTAATTTTTTTTCTCGATTTGCGCTCTCAATCTCTTCATGGAACCTCTAACTGCTATTCTGAACTGTGCTAGCATTCAGTACCATATGTACGCGGATGACACTCAACTGTATTTGAAGATCTCCTCTCCAGATGACATTAAAACTCTTAATGGGGCGCTTCAAAAAACTCAACAATGGCCAAAGCATAATCATCTGTTACTAAATACCCTCAAAACAGAATTTCTCCTGATTACCCCCCATAATCACTCGGCCCTTACGCAAAACTGGATCAAAATAATCTCAGCACTCAACTGTCCCTCTATGATGGACTCCGTTTGTTCTTTAGGCATCAACCTGGACAAATTCCTAAACATGCAAGGGCACATCAGTGCCACTATTAGGAGTGCTCAACACTCTTAGGAAAATCAAGCCTTTCCTACCTTTTTTAGTACATCCAGTAAGTAGTCCAATCCGTAGTTACCGAATGATTGGAATATGGTCTGGTGACCCTAGCTGGGCTTCCTAACACTAGGTTAGTTCCGCTAATAGCTACTCTTAACGCCTCTGCCAGGCTCATCACAGGCTCTAGAAAGCATGATCATATTACACCTGACTTAATTCAACTTAACTGGCTTTCCATTGAAGCAAGGATCCACTTCAAGATAGCTTGTCTGACACATAAAGCTATTCACTTCAATACCCCCGTTTATCTGGCAAAAAAAACTCAATCTCTCAGGTTCCAGTCGGAACTTAAGAAGCTCCAGCACTCTACTACTGAAACCTCCTAAATTCAACAAGAAAAGAACTTACAACAGCTCCTTCTCAGGGCTGGCTCCAAGAATTTGGAATACCCTTCCTACGGAGATCAGAACCAACCCCTTGACTGCTTCATTTAAAAAACAGGTAAAGTGGCTACCCTTGGATGAACTTCATCAGCAATAGTCTTTATGACATTTGCTAGTCACTTCCTTCTCTTGCTTGACAATTGTTTTACATTGTGTTTCGTAAATATTTTGTTGTCCTTTTGACTAAGTGCTCTGCTAAAACTTCCCTGCCTCTTCCAGAAGGGCTGTTACCTGTTGATCACTTGCTACTTCGTCTTCCCCTTGCACCCCCATTTACTTTTTATCTTTCAGGTACTTCTTATGTCTCCTTATTGTATTGTACTCATGCTGTTTCCTTATGACAACGTTAGTTATTTTGTACAGCGCTCTGATAACTGTCTGGGTCTTGTTCATTCTTTATAAAACTTTTCAACTAAATAAAATGTGTTCTCCTATGGAACGCAGTGTGCTCTATGTACATTGACGCATCTATTTGGGGGTCCTATTTGTTGGTCCTTAAGTTAGTCTGCAGGAACTCCCACCCCTCTCACTCGTTTCTTTTGATTAGTCTCTGGATGTTGCTTCTGCATCTTCCTCTCCATCACTGACAACAGAGGTGCAAAGCATTTGCTTGGTTTTGTTGTGGTTATTCCAACTGCATTTACAGTGTTTTTCCAATAACACCATCAGTCAGTGTGGCTGTATTTATGCTGGTAATAAGAATTTTATATTCCGATAATATATATTCCACGAGCAGATTTGTTGATGTAATTTCAATGCCATTATACACTCTGGTTTCCCAGTATCACTTACAAAATGAACATTTGCTTTATTCTTCTAGTAAATTCTTTCTATGCACTTCTAAGTTTCTACTTCCAGAGTAAGCGCTAACTTTACTCGTAGCAAATATACTATAGAAAACTTCTTTAGAGAAGCAGGAAACATGGCTAAAGTTATGTTTACTAATAAGAAGTTATTCACTCACAAAATACGTTGACTATATATAACTTTTAACTATATTATCTTTCTCCATTTAAATATTACATTGAAATTTTGACTGTTATGAATATTTTGCTGGCTATCATACTGGGGCCCTCATTACGAGAATGGTGCTAATAATTCTGATATGTATGGTAATTCCTGTTACCACACATATATTGGAATTATGTGCTTTAAAGTTTTATCACATCAGATAAAAATATCAGGCGCTATAAAACCCTTTCTCCCACCTTAACCATTCCGTACTTTAAAGGGAGAAAACAGCTCTCAAAATACTGGAAACATGCAGAATTTGGAGCAGTAATCATCAAAATCAATCAAAATACACTTTTAGTGCCCCATTTCACTGCAAAACTGCAAAACCTCGGTGTCAGATTG
The DNA here is from genome assembly GCF_964261635.1 of Lissotriton helveticus. Taxonomy (NCBI): domain Eukaryota; kingdom Metazoa; phylum Chordata; class Amphibia; order Caudata; family Salamandridae; genus Lissotriton; species Lissotriton helveticus. The sequence continues at coordinate 279,889,724 of NC_136059.1, forward strand.
TATTGAATGCGATAACTGTCTATCTAAAACTGGGCCCCCCATAATGAGGAAAGCCTGTCAGGAGCAGTGGCTGCTGGTGACATTGAAAAGTGGTGTGGCATAAAAGGTTTGGATGTGTTATGTCGTTAGCTAAGCAAGCTTGCCCAACAGACACATGGGAGGCTTGCAGGGTCGCCCCATGAGGAATTTTGAAAAAAAGTAGCAATTGGCAGCTGTAGTTTGCAACATATTTGCCAGCTTGGCAAAGTGAAGAGCCAATATGTCAGGGCCTAACTGATGCTGCGCGTGCTGCAATGCTACTGCACAGTGTGGCACTTTCCCCCTCCTCCACCCCCCTTTCCCCCCCTAGAGACCCTAACGGGTGAGTAGTGCGCTTTACAAATGACGGATTGATTGATTGATTGATTGATTGATTGATTGATTGGGTGGGAGAAAGAAGACCAGAGGACCAAGGCCTGTGTAGCATCCACCTGCAGCGTGTGAACTCGACACCAACATCCCAGCAGCACGGCACCCAGCCGCTACTGTGCAATCAGATAGGAAACAAATAGGGTGGTGGAAGCACGGCCTGTCCGGCACTTTGTCTGACAATATTAGGAGAAAAGACAGCCCTCATAAATTCAATAAAAAACAAGCTGTGAGACGCATGCACACTTCCTTTGTGCTTTAAACATCTTACTTTTAAAATTGCTGTTAGTTAACCCGCTTTTGAGCTCCGCTGTGGCTGCTGTTCCCCTAATCTGAGAGCGGAGTATAATGTGTTCCGAGCCTGTGTTTGTGATACAGAACAGGTGGGACCAGTGACGGTATCGTATATGACGTGTGCATTTAACAACTGTGTTAAACATGCCAGACTGCCGTTCTTAAAAGTGATAACGTGCAACACCCAGATGCTTTTAGAGTGGCATCAAGTGCTATGCAGGTCAATTATAATCTAGTAAATGGCACATTCGTTAGCAAGGCAGCAAACATGTACACTAAAGCTAATAGGGCTTAAACATACAAACTTGTCAGAAATGTGCAAGATTCAGTATGTGCATTTTAAAAAGCATTTACTGTAAAATCCAGGATATGCAAAGCATGGCAAATCACCCAGGAGGGTATCAAGGCGCTAAATTGTAGGCACATGGAGATTAAGTGATTTGCCCAGAATCACACGATGTTGACGCCAGTGCCGAGAGTCCAACCTGGTTCCCACCAGCTCCGAAGTAGCAGCGCAGGCCGTTACACCACATCCTCTCTTTACACTTTAAGTTTAAAATCATTGAAATGTACATGATATTGGTGGCCAGGGATATTAAACTAATAAAGTTGCCCTTGTGGATCTCACCCAGCCAGGTTTGCATGCCATGTAATTCAAATTAAATAACTTACAGTTAGCAGGCAGCTGTTAAAAGATAGAATGTCAGCTCCCGGGGGAAGTGAGGGTCACAGACCAATCTTCCCCGGGGTGCTTCGTGCGGGGCCACAGGACAGGGTGGGGATAGGTTGACCCCGCCAGACATCCCCTTGCAGGCAGCTACAGTCTCTGACTGCACCTGCCTGCAAGGGGATCTCTATTCCCCTTTAAAAGTGCAGGCGGGTACCACCTGCAGAGTGAAATGCGGTTCGGCATAAAGCAGCTGCTCCGAATTTCACATGAATGTGCTGCCCCCAAGGCAGCATGAGTTTGTGGCTGTCCTGGTGCAGAGCATTCACCATAATGCAGCGCACTTTCCTTCATTGCGCCGAGTGCACCTTTATAAAGGTGCGCCCGGCGCAATGAAGGAAAGTGTGCCACACATCTAATGTGGCCCGGGAGGCACTTTAGGAGCTGTCACATGGCCCATGGGGACAATGTCGTCTTCTCTAAGTTTTTGAAAGAACAAGATGCCAACCCCACCACTTTTCAAAAGCTCATTAATCTGAGCAAACAAATCGAACTGGATTCTAAATTTGTTCGGTATATTTTATTTATACCCTTTACTTAGAAATTTTTAAATATTTAAACAAAAATGATCCTCTGTTTGAGAAAGACACTCAACATGTACAAATATACAAAAATCACATATACATAACTGAATATTAAACAAACAAAAATGATATTATACACCTTATCTTGTTGAATAATTAGCAAACAAACAATCTTTTGCACATATTCAAAAAGAACAATATTTCAATTCAATGATAGAGACACGTTCAAAGAAGAAATCGAGGAACACAAAGCCATTCGAAATATTAATCAAGACCAGAAATTAATCCTGTATGTTTCATGTATCAGTCTATTCTGCCGACGCGTTTCGAATCCGTGGAAGAAATACACGGAATCTCATCAGGGCTCAATCAATGGGATTCTGTGAGGTGTATTGAAAAAGAAAAAGAGAGAGCACTGTGTCACCAATCATAGTTTAATACTGGGTGACCATACCCACTGCCCCTCTGTTAACCTCCTGTACCTGTAAGTTGATCAGGAGCAGTTATCGCGATGGTCTTGCCACATCACCACTTTGCGAGACAATGTTATCTGCAAGATAACAGTACACTCAGAATGTGCAATGATAGTGTAATTCATAAAGTGCGCCAATCGGAAAGCACAAAAACATTCATACCTTAGACGGGTATAAGTGCTTCTCCCTGTCCAAGTTAATCAATTTGTGTAGGGTCCTCTTTCGGCCTGGAGGCCTTGCATGTAGTAGGGATCCCTCCGAAATCTTTTATTTTCAATCAAAGTCTCTTGGTCTGTGCAAACAGCCGTTCTGCAATCGACAGAGAACGGGGCTTAAATAGATAACCCTCAATTAAATGCATTCTGTTTTGTCATGTAAACCGAGTGGTCTAAGCGTTCCCAAAGCCCGTTTACCTGCACTTATATGTTGATGCTTCTATCGCCTGGCCGCACTGTTTCTTCTAAAGAAGCCGGCGTCTACTAGCGTTGTCGCTCTGCACTTTAGTGCTCCGACGGTACCCTGGCAATCAAGAGTAAAAGCCATTTACATTTGTGTTCTGGCTGCAAAAGCGGGTTTGTATAAACACACTTGTATAAACAAACACTTACCAATCTCTTCAACCGCCCAACGCTCAAGCCTGCCCGAAGTGAATCAGAGACAGCCACTGCCTTTTTCGGGCGGAGAAATAGAAAGGGAACCTGCGCTTGGAATTGTGGTCCCTGTAGTTTCAGCTGGTTTATCATTACACCGATTACACGACACAGGCTTACCGAGTGGAGCACTACACACTGTCGGAGGGTCAGACACTTACAGCCTAGAAACCTCAGACATGGTGTTCAATCCGGTCTGGGCACTATTAAACCTCATAATTAAATAGGCCTCTTTGCGCAACAAAGTTTCTTCAATGACAACAAGACCCTTTCTAATGGGCATTGTGAATAAAACTGTCCATGTAAAGTCAGTTTCAACATGTTGCTTTTCCACAAAGTGTTGGACCATAGGGGCACTGAGTACTTTATTTTTATGCGGTAGCGATGTTGTGTCATCCTTGTGTTTACTTGCTGATTAGTTTTACCAATGTATAGTTTCTGCACCCACAAATGATAGCATATACAACATTTTTTGTTTTACAATTCGAGAAACCTTTGTTGGTCCATTTCACGTCCTTATGTTGGAACTCACAACCCTCAAGACAGGAACCACATGATACACAGTTTCCACATTTGTGGTGTCCCTCAATAGGTTTAAGACCCCATTTAGATAATAAATCTTGCTTGGGTCTAGATGTGATCATATCGGCACGTACTAACTGTTGTCCGATACTCCTATTCTTTTTGTAAGCGAAGATGGGTCGCGGAAAAGGACACTCTAATTGCTCCAGCAAATGCCAATTTTTAAGGACCATTTGTCTAATTCGGTGGGTGTCTGGTCCGAAAGTCGTGACGCATACCATTTGTTCCAGCTCACGTTTCACTTTGTTTTGTAGTAAACACTCCCTTGGCGTGTACCGGGCCCTCTTGTATGAGTGTTTTAGCATCTTCTTTAGATACCCACGGGTGGTCATCTCTTTGCAGAACTTCTGGGCATGGTGGTCAAAGTCCTCCATGCTTGAACAGTTTCTACGAATGCGAAGTAGTTGCCCATATGGTAAATTGCTTTTCAAGTTTCGCGGATGGGCACTCCGGTGATGAAGGATAGTGTTTTTGTCTGTCTTCTTGCGATAAAGGGACGATTTGAGGTGCCCCTCTCTGCAAGTGATTGTGACGTCTAGGAAAGTCATAGAAGTTTTACTCTGTTCTAGGGAGAATTTGATGTCCTGATGTTTGTTATTTAGCCACTGGTGGAAGGCAGTCAATTCGGTGTGGCTCCACTGCCACAGGAGCCACACGTCAACGATATACCGTAACCACTGTTTGATGTGTTTTTGAAAAGGATTGTTGTTTTCAATGAACCTCTGTTCATATTGAGCCGTATACAATATGGCTACCTCTGGAGCATAAGGACAGCCCATGGCTGTCCCTTTGATTTGCATGTAGAATTGGTCGTTGAAACGAAAATAATTCTTTCTCAGTGTTAATTCTGCCAGTTGTACAATAAATTTGGTCGGGACTCTGTGCGGTCTTTCTCTGGTCTCCAAATACATCTCAATCACCTCAAGCGCCTCGTCTTGAGGGATCTGTGTATATAGGGACGTCACGTCCATCGTGACCATGATTTCTGATTCCGGGTCAAACTCCATATCCTCAATCTTTAGAAGGAAATCGGTAGTGTCTTTTAAGTAGGAACGAACTCCGCTTACAAAAGGCTTCAAAAAGAAGTCAATGTATTTGAAAATGGGCTCCAAACACGAACAACATCCCGAGACAATTGGTCGCCCCGGGGGATCAGTTTGATTTTTATGAATTTTGGGCAGGAGGTATAGCACAGGGGTCAGTGGAAACTTCTTCACAAGATATTCACTTTCTTTGACTCCTACATATCCACCCTCCCTGCCCGCCTTTACTAATTCCACTATCGCTCCTTGGATTTCCTTAACAGGGTCTCCCTGTAGCTTCCTGTACCAAGTCATATTGTCCACCTGCAGCTGGCCTTCCAACAGATATTTATCTTTAGGCCATATCACTACGGCCCCGCCTTTATCGGCTGGTTTAATCAAGATCGATGGATCTTCTTGTAAATTCTTAAGCGCTTGTCTTTGTTCTTTACTCACATTTGGTTGGACATACTTTTTGCTTCTCTCAAATTTATTAATGGACGATAGTAAAACTTGCTCAAATAAGCCTGGGCGTAGTGGGGCTCCGCGGAGCTACGCGGAGAGGGCGAGAAGCTACGCCCACTCCCGCACTCCGCGTAGCCCCACTACGCACCTCCCTCCCGCTCTCCCCTACATACTTTATTTAAGCAATTACACTGATTAAAACAATTTTAAAGCACTTACCTTGTCCGGGGCTCGTCCAGGGCTCCCTCTTTGAATAGCGTCCTTTTCCTGGATACCAATGCGCATGCGCGGGCGGCCGCGCATGCGCATTTCTCCCGAGGAATGCGCATGCGCGGCCGCCCGCGCATGCGCATTTGTTTCCAGGAAAAGGACGCTATTCAAAGAGGGAGCCCCGGACGAGCCCCGGACAAGGTAAGTGCTTTAAAATTGTTTTAATCAGTGTAATTGCTTAAATAAAGTATCTAGTGGAGGGCGGGAGGGAGGCGGGTGGCGGCCGACTCGGCTACGCTCACGGAGTGGGCGTAGTGTTGCCGGCTACGCTGCCTACGCAAAATGCGTAGAAGGCAACACTACGCCTACTCCGTGGGCGTAGCCGATTCCTCCGCCCAGGGTTAGTAAATATCTTTTGCAAGGCCAGCTGCAGGTGGACAATATGACTATCTTGTGAAGAAGTTTCCACGGACCCCTGTGCTATACCTCCTGCCCAAAATTCATAAAAATCAAACTGATCCCCCGGGGCGACCAATTGTCTCGGGATGTGATTCGTGTTTGGAGCCCATCTCCAAATACATTGACTTCTTTTTGAAGCCTTTTGTAAGCGGAGTTCGTTCCTACTTAAAAGACACTACCGATTTCCTTCTAAAGATTGAGGATATGGAGTTTGACCCGTAATCAGAAATCATGGTCACGATGGACGTGACGTCCCTATATACACAGATCCCTCAAGACGAGGCGCTTGAGGTGATTGAGATGTATTTGGAGACCGGAGAAAGACCGCACAGAGTCCCGACCAAATTTATTGTACAACTGGCAGAATTAACACTGAGAAAGAATTATTTTCGTTTCAACGACCAATTCTACATGCAAATCAAAGGGACAGCCATGGGCTGTCCTTATGCTCCAGAGGTAGCCATATTGTATATGGCTCAATATGAACAGAGGTTCATTGAAAACAACAATCCTTTTCAAAAACACATCAAACAGTGGTTACGGTATATCAATGACGTGTGGCTCCTGTGGCAGGGGAGCCACACCGAATTGACTGCCTTCCACCAGTGGCTAAATAACAAACATCAGGACATCAAATTCTCCCTAGAACAGAGTAAAACTTCTATGACTTTCCTAGACGTCACAATCACTTGCAGAGAGGGGCACCTCAAATCGTCCCTTTATCGCAAGAAGACAGACAAAAACACTATCCTTCATCACCGGAGTGCCCATTCGCGAAACTTGAAAAGCAATTTACCATATGGGCAACTACTTCGCATTCGTAGAAACTGTTCAAGCATGGAGGACTTTGACCACCATGCCCAGAAGTTCTGCGAAGAGATTACCACCCGTGGGTATCCAAAGAAGATGCTAAAACACTCATACAAGAGGGCCCGGTACACGCCAAGGGAGTGTTTACTACAAAACAAAGTGAAACGTGAGCTGGAACAAATGGTATGCGTCATGACTTTCGGACCAGACACCCACCGAATTAGACAAATGGTCCTTAAAAATTGGCATTTGCTGGAGCAATTAGAGTGTCCTTTTCCGCGACCCATCTTCGCTTACAAAAAGAATAGGAGTATCGGACAACAGTTAGTACGTGCCGATATGATCACATCTAGACCCAAGCAAGATTTATTATCTAAATGGGGTCTTAAACCTATTGAGGGACACCACAAATGTGGAAACTGTGTATCATGTGGTTCCTGTCTTGAGGGTTGTGAGTTCCAACATAAGGACGTGAAATGGACCAACAAAGGTTTCTCGAATTGTAAAACAAAAAATGTTGTATATGCTATCATTTGTGGGTGCCAGAAACTATACATTGGTAAAACTAATCAGCAAGTAAACACAAGGATGACACAACATCGCTCCCGCATTAAAAATAAAGTACTCAGTGCCCCTATGGTCCAACACTTTGTGGAAAAGCAACATGTTGAAACTGACTTTACATGGAGAGTTTTATTCACAATGCCCATTAGAAAGGGTCTTGTTGACATTGAAGAAACTTTGTTGCGCAAAGAGGCCTATTTAATTATGAGGTTTAATAGTGCCCAGACCGGATTGAACAGCATGTCTGAGGTTTCTAGGCTGTAAGTGTCTGACCCTCCGACAGTGTGTAGTGCTCCACTCGGTAAGCCTGTGTCGTGTAATCGGTGTAATGATAAACCAGCTGAAACTACAGGGACCACAATTCCAAGCGCAGGTTCCCTTTCTATTTCTCCGCCCCGAAAAAGGCGGCGGCTGTCTCTGATTCACTTCGGGCAGGCTTGAGCGTTGGGCGGTTGAAGAGATTGGTAAGTGTTTGTTTATACAAGCGTGTTTATACAAACCCGCTTTTGCAGCCAGAACACAAAAGTAAATGGCTTTTACTCTTGATTGCCAGGGTACCGTCGGAGCACTAAAGTGCAGAGCGACAACGCTAGTAGATGCCGGCTTCTTTAGAAGAAACAGTGCGGCCAGGCGATAGAAGCATCAACATATAAGTGCAGGTAAACGGGCTTTGGGAACGCTTAGACCACTCGGTTTACATGACAAAACAGAATGCATTTAATTGAGGGTTATCTATTTAAGCCCCATTCTCTGTCGATTGCAGAACGGCTGTTTGCACAGACCAAGAGACTTTGATTGAAAATAAAAGATTTCGGAGGGATCCCTACTACATGCAAGGCCTCCAGGCCGAAAGAGGACCCTACACAAATTGATTAACTTGGACAGGGAGAAGCACTTATACCCGTCTAAGGTATGAATGTTTTTGTGCTTTCCGATTGGCGCACTTTATGAATTACACTATCATTGCACATTCTGAGTGTACTGTTATCTTGCAGATAACATTGTCTCGCAAAGTGGTGATGTGGAAAGACCATCGCGATAACTGCTCCTGATCAACTTACAGGTACAGGAGGTTAACAGAGGGGCAGTGGGTATGGTCACCCAGTATTAAACTATGATTGGTGACAGTGCTCTCTCTTTTTCTTTTTCAATACACCTCACAGAATCCCATTGATTGAGCCCTGATGAGATTCCGTGTATTTCTTCCACGGATTCGAAACGCGTCGGCAGAATAGACTGATACATGAAACATACAGGATTAATTTCTGGTCTTGATTAATATTTCGAATGGCTTTGTGTTCCTCGATTTCTTCTTTGAACGTGTCTCTATCATTGAATTGAAATATTGTTCTTTTTGAATATGTGCAAAAGATTGTTTGTTTGCTAATTATTCAACAAGATAAGGTGTATAATATCATTTTTGTTTGTTTAATATTCAGTTATGTATATGTGATTTTTGTATATTTGTACATGTTGAGTGTCTCTCAAACAGAGGATCATTTTTGTTTAAATATTTAAAAATTTCTAAGTAAAGGGTATAAATAAAATATTCCGAACAAATTTGGAATCCAGTTCGATTTGTTCGCTCAGATTAATGAGCTTTTGAAAAGTGGTGGGGTTGGCATCTTGTTCTTTCAAAAATATAGTATACGGTCCAGCCGGCCCTACGTCCCGGGACCTACCTCCTTAAGTCTTCTCTAAGTTAGCATGAGCATGCTGCAGACTGTCCGCTGCTTTGTGCATGTTACTACACAAGTTGATTTTGCAAATGCCTCTTTAGACATTTTCACATGAGAACCTACCAATGTGTTCAAACTCTGCAGGTTCCTGGGATTTAGTCTGAACAATGTGAACAAGGTCGAGTAACAATGCCCCTTGTTATTCTGTACTGGTCACCTAGACATAACATACAGATGCATAATTTTCGGGAATACGTACTTTGGTCTTATTGGAATACATGACAAGGTAGCACACACTTTGAGAGTGACCTTTCAAGGGAGAAGAGCAAGACACTACCTCTACTGTAGATCTACCATCTATAGACTGAGGTATGGGATCTGCAGATAACGCCCAGAGATCTTTTAATACATAATTATTCTGCTTCTATACAAGAGGAAGGAGGTTAGGCTATACTGTCTTCTTACAATGACAGCTCCTTTTATGATTTATGGACTACTTGCTATGCTGACCGTATTTGTGTTATGCATTTTCCTGCGTATTGTGGCACGTATACTGCATATTAGAGCACGTTAGTTAAAATAAACATTTTAAACTTGTTCGTGTCTCTGTCAGATCTTATTGTGGACAATTACAAGAGTGATGGCGAAAGGGTTTGTCTTGCAGAAGCGATTCCAGAGAAAGTCGGGAGTGTTGTGTTCTGGGGTGTCTAATCACTTGTCTCTCTGTGAATGAGTAGCTAGTCGGTCCTGGGATCATGGGTACTAAGGTGGTAGGATGACTCAGTCCCTATACACTAAGATCCCGTAACCCTATGCATAGTTCTGTGTGCAGAATCCCTGCAACAGACCCGCCCCAATTTCTGGTGCCCTTTCATGTCCAAAAGGCCTGTTTCTTTTGAAGATCAGAGGTGGGGAACCACTGGTACGCCTTGTGACAGCACATCCGCTGTTATGAATGAGAACGGGAATAGACCCTTTTCTTTATATAATCCATACCCACTCTAGTAGTGGCATGCTTCATCTTCAGATGCACTCTAACTCCTAAAGGTCAGGGTGGGTTCGACCGTGTGCCAGGGAACACTTATGAAGATAGGATGTATGGGGGCATAACTTTTAAGATAAAATTCCCCGCCCACTTTAGTAGTATTCTTCATTAGAAGAGTGGGATGGAAGATTACAAATATATATGTAGGGATATAAGAATGTGATGGTCCTATGATCCTAGAGCACCAACATGTTTCAGCCCTGTTCTATCGGCCTATATGAGGTCCTGGGCTTTCGTAAGAGTGGGTAGCAAATAGGTCATATACAGAAAAGGGTCAATTCCCCTTTCCATCCATAACGGTGAGTGTGCTGTCAATAGGCATACCAGTGGTCCCCCACCTCTGATCTTCCGAAGGAGCCAGTCTGGCTCCGGATGGGATACTTTTTTGTTCAATAATATACCACAGGGAGGATGTATCCCTCCACCCTCGCCTTAGAGGACTTCTCTACCCTTCAAGGGGTGTTGGACACATCACCCTTTAAAAAATTGTTGAAGATATTTCTCATTTGCCATCAGAATTCTAGTTCCAGGTCCCATTGCTCCATTTTTAATACACCAATACTGAATAATAAACTATTATTCACTATTAGTGTAATTAAAAAAATGGGCAGAAAATAAGGACAGAGGAGTCTCAATGACCAAAAGAGTGAGCTGCCCCTTTATCCTTGGCACTGAATTTGCCAACTCTGAGACCAGGTGTCGGATAAGGAGTACGTGGGGTCGCAAAGGGCAAGCCAGAGGACAAGTCGTAATCAAAAAGCAGGAGCCTCTAGAAACCAGGGATGATCTTTTTTGGAGGATCAGCAACACAGGGAAATAGGCAGACCCCCAACCTCCCACGAGAATTATTTTTTGGGGGAAGCATGCTTTCCCATGGGGGTGAACAATTGCACCCCCAAGGATGGCACGGTGTTCTTGTTTTTAGGAGGTCACCCCCTCTGGGAAATGGGCAGAATCAGCCTGAGAATATAATAATGTATTTCAAAGTATGTTTTACCCGAGGGCAGCCCCTAAATTGAAGTAATTATTTCCTTTTTGTGGGAGGTGGGGTGGCACCCTGGGAAATGGGCCGACCACCCTGAGCGTATATTTGTTTATTGTAAAGTATATTTTCACCCTGGGGGCTGAGATAGCAGCTCCAAGGAAACAAAAATTAGCACTGGTCCACCAGGGAGTGTAATGGCCCATGTAATTAGTATTTTTAGAGTTGTATTACCGTACACCTACATACTTTGTCTATTGAAATTGAAAACTGCCACAATGTTGAAATGTGGGCTACTTTTAATTTTACTAAAATAAATAAAGATCAGACTGACAAAGATTTTGCGCCAGGTTAGCATGACTTTTTCACGCATACCCAATGCAAAATCCTGGTTGGGATTTTACAAAGCAATGCAAACGGCTAGCTGTGTTCCTTTGTAAAATGACAAACAAAACAGCGGATTGTGCTTCCTAACTTTACTTTGTCTCAGGAAGGTTTGTCTCAGGAAGGTTATCGTGGGGCGGTGCATGGGTGTTCCTGTGCATCCAACCTTAGTTTTTGACGCAAATCCATATCTACAAAGACATGGACTTGCACCAAAATCCAGTGCCTTCCTGAGGCTGATGTAACAAGGAGAAATATATTTTTGTTATTTCCTGTTTGCATCTGTGCCGCATTGTGTAGCACACATGCATAGAGGAACACATCCTTGTCATGGTATTCATATGGGTTTTGATAAAACGTTAGTATGTTGTTTACTTAAAACAATACTGTTAGAAATGGGGTTTCTGGTTGGCTAAGGTATGCACCTAGGCCAGGCAGAACCCACCTCTCTAGTCAGGATAAGGGAGTTACACCCACAAGAAAACTCCTGCTCACCCCCATAGCAGAGCAGTCAGGCTTATCCAAGAGGCAATGTGTAAAGCGTTTGCGCAACACACACACACACATCAGAGGCACACTAGGCACAACCCAAATAGATACTCCACATAATGTTATATAACAAATAACACTGTATTATATATAAGATATATAGACCATAAATCGCTTTGTGTTATGTAAACAACGTTGGACCACATTCACATAAATCAATAATCACGTTTCCACTATACAATGGTCATAATATCACATGTAGTGCACTGAAGTAAAATACTTGTAAGTTGCACTGGTCATAAATCACTTTTCCATAAGGCAATTGTCAGAGATACCACAATTAGTGCACTAAAGCACATCCTTGCAAGTTAGACCAGTTAGCAAAGATTATCTGAAAACATTATGCCCAACATCACTGTGAGAGCCGCAAGAGTAACTACTCAGAGTGCACGTCATAAACAAACCATTCAGGAAAACATTATCATGAAACATAATAGATTGTTCCTGCAGGAGGAACATGTTTAACTGGCATCACATTTAGGGCAATAAAGCAGAGGCTTATACTGTGCCCATACTATACAGCCATCAGGGCATGAAATCAAAATGCAGTACTTAGGTTTGAGGCAGAGGTCACTAACCGTCATTGCGCAGAAATCATCAGTACATGCAAGCTAGGCAGGTAAAACCCGTAGGCCACAGGACCAACTGTGGGTCTACCTCAGGTACTAATAAATTCTGTAGAGCCTTCGTCTTAACGAAACACAATTGGGGTCCTCCATCGAGGTGTACCTATGGCAGGCTCCGAATAATGCCCCCCTCCAAGGTAGGTGATACAGCAGTTGTCTGCGATCGAGCGGTGCAGCTGCAAAGGGTTGTAGGGGCTTAATCCCCCAAAGGTATGTGTCAGGACGGGGGACGCACACATACGGCCCTCATCGGCGAGAGGACCACCCTAGGTCTCCCACACACAAATGAATCACAAAGCAGCTGCCCACAAACATGTGGGTCTGCTGCCATGCCGTGAAGCTCATCCCCACTTCACAATCACTGGGCGCTGAGCGGGGTAGGTGGCTACAAGGACAGCAATTAGTTGTAGATACCACCAGGACCCAGTGGGACGGCGGCGGAGTTCCTTGGCCCTGTTCTTGCCACACCCTTGGGGTTCCAGAGTCGCACTGGCCAGTTGGGCGATGCTGCCTTGCCGTCAGCAGAGGGAGCACCTCGGTGGTGCCTAGCAATTGCACGGCGGCTCCCTCTGGAAGGAGGGGGCCTCACAAGTGGAGATCCTGGCAGCCAATCAATGACCCTTCAGGAACGCGACTCCAGCCGGTTCAGCGGCTGCTGTATGTTGCAGTCCCCCTTTGAAAAGGGGGGGGGCACGTTTGAATGAGAGAATGAGAGACATAGTTGCTGGGCTACAAAGATGACGCTTCTCACAGCCCGTGAGAAGCCCGCTACTGGCTGTAAATGTAAATGTCATGGTACTTATAGAGCGCACTGTCACCAGACGGTCACCTTGCGGTGTCGCCTATTCGGCTTCCTGGCGCTGATACTCATACTGCTGTGGAACCCCTCCTGGCTTTCCCTGTGAAGTGTCCACTCCTGGGCACCCCCAGGGTGAAGCCAGGCATCCTTAGCGCTGTTGGGGTCGGTGTGGAGGCTAAGCAAGCAATTGCCCAGAGTTGCAGCGTGGGGCCCGTGATTAGAATAGGCACCGACGCGAGAATTAACAGGTCTGATGAAATTGAGCCCGAGACCCCGCCGAGGCGGGAATGGAACCCTGGTCCCTGGCCAGAACTCTGCATCAGGGTCTGCCGCTCTAACCATTGAGCCACACATTGAGCTGGGGCGGCTCTGGCAACCGATTGCTCGAAACACGCTCACTTTCCACCCTAACATGAAATCTGACCATGTACTGGCTTACCCAGAAATAGGGCAAGAGAAGCAATCCTCTTGTGCTTCCTCTGGCCAACCTAGGTGAAGAACAAAGCATTATAGTAGTGTAGAACACACTGGCCCTTGCAACAATAAAGCCCACGTAGCGCATGTAGAACAAAGCACAGGGAGCTCTGCAAAAGTAAGGCTGCAGAGGCAAGCACACAGAAACTTTGATGTTCATGAGTTTCCTAGAGTGGGAGGCCAGCACATACAGGCCCTTGGAGATTTTCTTCCCAAGCAGGATACCACAGCAGGGCAAAAAGAATCTGCCCTTTTCCCCCACCACAGACAGAAGCAGCAACTGCATGCCAACCCACCCCTCACTCAGTCCTTCAACTCTTCTTCTTAGCAGGGTCCTCTTGTTCCTGGATGTAATCTAAAGTACTGGTGTTTTAGGTGCAATACTTATGCCCCATTGTGCCATAGTTTTCTTTGTGGCAAGGGTCTCTGAACCCAGTGCAAACCAGTCTTGTCTTCCGTGGTGCAACATGACCACAGGGGGCGGAGATAAAATTGTGCAAAAGGAGGCATAGCCTATTCAGGTGCAATCGAAACTCCTCTCACCATTTTAAATGCAGATCAGGTCTATTCAGCCAAGCAATGAGTCACCCAGGCAAGTCAGGGCACACCTAAACCCCCCTAGTGACTGGCTAGACTGAATGCATATCTCCTGTCACTCAAACACCAGAAGCTGAATTCACAAACACCCAGAGGCACACAGAATGGTAAAGTAAGAGAATGCCCACTTTCTAAAAGTGGAATTTTCAAACACAGAATTTAAAAACCACCTTTATCAAAAGGTGCGCTAATAAATTATTAGTTCAGATAGCCTAAACTCAATTTTTTATCTCGTCCCTATTGAAAGCTACACATGTAATAATTTACACCGCAGTCCGATTGATAAGCTTTTCGGACAGACAGCCTTTCAATAGTGAAAAACAAAATATACAGTATTTCAATATCAGGACATGTCACATACACCAGTACATGTCCCACCTTTCACATACACTGCACCCTGACCATGGGGTACCTTGGGCCTACCTTAGGGGTGGGTTACATGCAAGGAAAGGGAAGGTTTGTGCACTTGCCAGGACAGCATGGCAGTTTACAACTGCACGCGCAGACACTACAGTGGCAGGTCTGAGATACATTTACAGGGCTACTCATGTGGGTGGCACAACCCACATGTGCATTTGATTTACTGGCCCTGGCACACACCGTGCACTTTACCAGGGACTTACTAGTAAATCAAATATGCCAATCATGGATAACCAATCATATCATAATGTATACATTAAACCCAATATATTGAGTTTCACCCTAACATTCTCTTCCAAACAATCTTTATCAGGAGGTCTCACATATAGACCACCAGGTTCAGCAGCTGGTTTTGTCTCTGCTCTTTGTGATGTGGTATCTCTTCTGACCTAGAGGTACGGACACTGTTCTGCTGGGGTTTTTAATCTGCACATGGACTGTGTTCAGCTAACTGATAGCCATATGCTGTTGGAGAGCTGCGCATCCATGGGTCTTATGCCGTATATTAAGGGGCCCACTCATTTGGCAGGACATATGCTTGATCAGATATTTATTTTCTTCTAAGCTCCTTACGGCTAAGCCACCTTTGCCTGTCGTTTGGTTGGATTATTCTCTTCTTAGGTTTAGTTGGACGAAACTTAGTAATGCCCCGGCCAAGGAAAGTAAATCCATTCCTAGAGCCAGGGCTTCTGGTAAACTTAAATTAGACTCTTTGATCATCAAACTGGAGGCCACTAGTCCTTCTATGACTGGAAATCTTGGCAGTGATGTAGGTCTGGTTGATGAATGGATTGAGTCCGCTTGTCACTCTCTGACTACATGAAGCAGTACTAGGCATTTCCGGTTTAAATTGCCTAGTCCTTGGTACACCTCTTCCTTAAAAAAAAAAACTGTTCTGTAAACACAAGGAAAGGTTATGGAGGATCAATTATTGCACCTCAGCTAAAGTGAGCTATAAAGCTGAGCTAAGCAAGTATTACAAAGAAATAAAAATAGCAAAAAAAAAGCTTTTTTTGAAGCCGAAATTGCTAAGGCACATAATCATTCCTGAGAGATTTTTTAAATTGTGAAGTCCTTCTCCACGCTCTAGGCAGGATCTAATGCTGAGCCTCCCTCGAAGGAATGGTGTGAGAAGCTGGCCTCTTCCTTTCAGGATAAAATTGTGTCTATCCAGGCCAGCCTCCCCCCACCTGCGATGGATTCTGATATATCTGGGCTAGCTTTAGAAGGGGTCACTGCCAAACAAATCTCTAAAGTAAGTACACCCGCTTCAAGAGAACCATCACTCTTGAATACTTTTGATCCCATCTCTCTGGATGACTCTTTAACGGCATTAAAAGGCTTGAAATCTGGTTCTCCGCTTGATCCGGCCCCTGCTACCATTCTGGCATTAGGAGCAGAGACAATTAACATCCACATGAACCAGTTATTAAATAACTTCCTCTTGGAGGCAACAGTTCCCACCAAATGGAAGCTGGCGAATGTTATTCCACTGCTAAAAAAAGCCCAGGCTAACCCCTCAGACCCTGCCAACTACAGGCCAATTTCCCTCCTCCCAGCTTTTTCAAAACGGCTGAAAAAACATGTAAACCAGCAGCTTTCATCTTTCCTGGAAACGAATGCCCTACTTCACTCTAGCCAATCGGGTTTTCGCACTAACGACAGTACGGAAACAGCCATGTTGGAGGTGGTGGATTCTATCCGGCTGAGTCAGGAGGCAGGCGAGAAGGCGATGCTGATTTTGTTAGATCTGTCAGCCGCCTTCGATAAAGTGTCACATCAGATGCTCCTGACTCACCTTCACATTATTGGCATCAGGGGTCTGGCCTGGAAATGTCTGGCATCGTTTCTAGAGGGGAGGGGGCAGGAGGTCTGATGCAACCCTTTCTCAGCTCCCTCGCGGTCACTGAAAGTGGGGGTTCCTTGAGCCCGACCCTGTACAATATCTAGCTCACTCCTTTAGCCAAGGTGGCCAAATCAAATGGGCCAAAATCGTGTCCTATGCCGACGACACGCAGGTGTTGTTTACATGGAAGGCCAAGGAGCCTTGCCCAGGGACGTTGATCAGTTCCTGTCTTGCAGCAGTGTTTGGTTGGCTGGCCACTAACCAGTTGAAGTGCAATGCTGGCAAGACAGAATTGCTCTTCTTTGGTAAAACGTCTGAGATCTCTTTACACATTTTTTGGCCAGCGGAAGCTCCTGCCCCTTCATCGAATAACCTGGTGGTGAAAAACCTGGGGTTTAAATTGGATAATCAGCTGCTATTCCGTGCCCAGGTTAATGCAGTGGTTGGCGCCAGCTTCTCCCTTGCTGCACCTTTTAAGGAAATTTCTGTTCCTTTTATCCACAGCTGCCAAACAACAAGTGGTCCAGGCCTTGATTATATCAAGGCTTGATTATGGGAATGGTCTTTACCTAGGTATGCCTGGCTTTCTGTTAGACAGGCTGCAGTTGGTTCAGAATGCTGCAGCCCGCATGATCTTTGAGCTCTCCCGAAACGCGTGGGTGTCACACCTTCTGACGAGCCTGCATTGGCTGCCTGTAAGGAAAGAATAATTTTCAAAACTTTGCTTATCACACAGAAGGCACTGTAGCAGGAATGCCCTAACTATTTTAACTGTAGGATTTCCTTTTACTCTCCTCGTAGAAATCTGCGTCTGCGGACCTGCTGTTTGATAATGTTCCCGGTGTCAAAAAATCCAGGTCAGGAGGTAAGTCCCTCTCCTACCTGGGACCCTTTCACTGGAACAAAATGCCACTTCATCTGAGAAGCATTGAATCCACACCCTTGTTTCGCAAAAAACTGAAAACATGGTTGTTCTCCTGCCCCTAGGTTATTTCCACACTGCTACCTTTCAGTCTAGCGCCAGGACACTCTGTCGAGTAACAGTGCGCTTTATAAATACCCCACATAGACATAGACAGTGAGCATATGCACTTTAGCACTGATCATCAGTGGTAAAGTGCCCAGAATCCAATAGCCAACATAACAGGTTCAGAAAAATAGTAGGGAAAAGGCAAAAGATTTGGGGATAAACCTGTCAAAAGGTCTAGGTCTAAAAAATACAAAACCACCTGTGAATTTACGTGCCTTTTATTTTTTTTATATTCTTAAGATTGAGTGGTGGCAGAACCATAGCATCAGCCAAATTGCGTGACAGGTTCTCCTCCTTTGTAGTTATTGCTGAATGCTTCGCAACTTGCAGATCCTGTTTGAAAATATTTTAACCACCTTAAAGTTCCCAAACATAACCAATATTAAAGGTAATGATAATGTCTTAGATTGAGACTTTGGGGCTATTTACAAGCCCCTTGCGCCAATGGTATGTCACTTTTTCCCATATTAATTGTGACGCAGCGATGTGGCAGGGGGCTTATAAATAAGCGCCTTTATTTATTGTGTGCAAATCTAAATGATGCATCCATTTAGGGAACAAAGAATAAGGAGAATTGTCACCTCTTTATGCTCTGCTTATATCTCAAGATCTAGTTAAATAGAGGGAAAATGCCTGGGCTTTGCAGTCCGTTAGGGCTTACTCGGGCAAGGCTGGTACTGGTAAGAGCGGTGGGACAGTGGGGGAAGTGGCCAAATGACAGAAAAGGAAAAACATTTTTTTTAAATAAAATAAAAATACTTACCTTGCACTCGCTGCCTCACCAAAGCGGCGAGCACAAGATAAGTGGTTTTATTTATTTATTTTATTTTCTCTATTCCGTCGTCTATCCCCTAAGGGTCTCAAGGCGCTGGGGGCCATCAAGGAGATTACGTGAGCTATTGCCCAAAGTCACATGGTGCTGAGGTGAGCTGCTGACTGCGCCGGGGATAGAACCGTGAGCCCTGCACTCGGAGTCAGCCGCCCTGCCCGCTGCGCCACACCTCACCCTTAATGCCTTGATTGTATTGGGTTCTTCATGTTAATGCCAGTGCTGCAACAGGGGGAGTGTAGCCAATACTCTGGGTCAGGGTGATGAAAAGAGAGGGGGATTGACGAGATATGTTTGCCCATTGTAAATCTGGCATAAGGAGATGTTGGGGGAGATGTTGGGGGAGATGTTGGGGGTTGGGAGGGGGAGAGCAAGGGGGTATAGAGAGAAGAGGAAGGGACCAAATAAGGAACCTTGCTGGACATTTTGAAGTAGTATTGTTGATGGCATTTGCGGGGATAGTAAATTAGTAATTTGTAGTGAGTGTGGAAGAACAACGAAGTGCTGGTAACAACCAGGAAAGCAGTGATCGAAAGCACAGTGAGGTTGCTCACTGAAAGATGTAGAAATGTCAAGGAGGATTATAACAGAGAAGTCATTATGGTTCTCAGAAATGATGAAATTCGGTGCATTTGTAAAGGAGGTCGTGATAAAAAACCCTTTGTCCCAGGTATTAATTTTTTTAAGCAGAGCTGCACAGCAGCCCAATCTGTTATCCTGTGTTGTGCAAGTGGGGACACAGCACAAACCCACACTTATTAGGAGTGGCCACTGCTGCTGTCATCCTCTGTACTGCTTGAATTACACACAGCCTTCTAGAGGTCAGTGTGTCACTGTCGGGCATAGGATGTGTACTGGAAACATACCCCTCCAGGGCAAATCCGTATGTCTAGACAAGCACACAACTGCTCCTCAGCACACATGCATTGTGTTTTAAAGAAATTAAACCATTTCTTTCTGTTAGTGCCTGCTTCACGAAGGGATTGGTTTCTGAACAAAACCCGGTCCAGCTATTTTAGTAGATTGGGCTTTGAATCACATCCTATGAATGTTAGTGATGGTCTGCCAAAGAAACACCTTCGTAAACAATTTGCGGATGCAAAGCAGCGCCCTGTGCTTTTTAGGTCTCGCCTGCCAATGCGCTTGCGCATTGCTGGCGAGAGATAGAGGGGCACCAGAAAATCCTACCAAGAGGACTTTGGAATGCGGATTATGGCCAGTGCATGTGAGTCATTCAAGCGCGCGCACTCGGCCTCACTTTCTGCTCCCCCTCTTACTTTCGTTATCGCTCACACCCCATATGCTCGTCTCCCCCCCCAATCAGGCTTCAAAGGAATGCGCTCCCGAACTTGCTGGCCTCGCAAGGCTGCCGCTCCCCCGCCCCCCCGGGTGCACATCTCACTCCACCATTTGTCTGTGCCTCGACATCAGACTTCAAAGGCTGCCGCTGCCGCTCCCCCGCCCCCCACCCCCCTGCCACAGCAATGCCGAGAGCTTGTTCTTTTCTTCGCTAACAGGCCGAAGCTTACTCCGTTACAATGTTTGTGAAAGTATGTTTTTTTTTTGTAAAAAGAATTTCCTCTGCTGCCGCTGCTTTCAACTAGGCCAATGCTTGTGTAGTTTGCGCTGTCTGCTATACCAGCGATGCCGCATTTTTCTTAGACCCGATGTACTCACTTACTTGTCCTTTGTTGCGCAGTGCACGCGACGTGCTTTTTCGCACGGGAGGCTCAGTAAAAAAGGCATATCTTTTGCAAAAAAAGCAAAGTCTTTTTATTCTGATTTGCGTTACGTTTTTTATTCAAAATTTAGGAAACACCGCAATTCGTGGGCCATTGTCAACTTTATAAAAATACTTTTGGAATCAGTGAAGGTAGTTGAATAAACATTGGGAGTATAAATCCATGGGTATTTGTTTTATTTCCTGCAAAGACATTTAGCTTCCTATTTGTTGGACACAGTTCCATTACATTGTGGTCCCTTTATTTACCTAAACCCGTCGGCTAGTCCTTCTTCACTGTCTATTGCCTTCAATCTAGCTTCGTGATTATCAGAACTCTTCAGCGGCGGATGCTTCCGGGCTCTTTATGTCTGTGAGTATCGGGAGAAGGATTGTCACTTCGAAATGCTTCTAAATTTTAAAACCATTTGTCGTCGTTCTTAAGACAGGTGCCTGTGCAGGTTTAGTTTTTTTATACAATATTTTAGATTTAGAGGTCTGTTGTTAAAGTTTTAGGCAGGGCATCTTGTGCAATCTCTTGCTCTCACAGAGGCTTTTTTCTGGCTGTATCAAAACACCCTTGGGAGACTGCGAGGGCGGCAAGGAAAGAGCGACCTTTCATCTTGAAAGAAAGCTCCCAGATATCACCACCATTATTCGAATGCACTGTATTTCAGCCGAAAGCTGCTTTCAACTATTTCTTTGTAAATCATATTTATAAATGGGCGAGTGTAAATTTCAATTCCTAGATCGCATATTTTTCAAACCCCGTGGCGAAGGTTATTTTCTCAGTAAGATAAGGGCCTTGATTCATTAACTACAAAATTAATCTTATTCTAAGACAAATACTATTAGTTAATTGCAACTACAATTTAACGTAAATTAATTTAAATTATATTAATAATCTAAAACTTGGACATGCATTCTATTAATGTTAAAAGTATTAACTTATAACTCCAATGACAAACCTAACAAAACATTAAGTTAAATTAAAGTAAGACTGACTGTAATTGTACATTCAAACATGAACTAAGTAACTATGTTCTAATGCTGAATTACGCGTCATGATCATAATTCATTTTTTTCGAGACAATACTCCTAAAACATTACCCTGTAAGACTTAGCTTAAAATCCCATCATGCATTTTCTTTAACTCTATTAACAAGCAGGTATACACAGTCAAATTCAGTTAAAATAGACATCCACGTATAAGACCATACAATAACAATCCAAGAGCAGCCAGTGGTTGGGACAACATAGTCATTGTTTGCCATTTACAAACTAGTATCTGATTTTCTAGTTCTATTTGTATTACGTAATACCAAGCAGAGCTGTTCTTGGCAGAAAGAGCTAGGTAGAAGCCTTGAACATGTCTACACCCTTACTGAGCCCGGTCTTTAATTGGCTTGTGTACGTCAGTAGGAACTGAACAACACGGCCTCGTCTTCTTCCTGTGTAAGGTTTCACGAAAATGCAACATCATGTGTTCCATAAACGAAACACATAAAATAAAAGACACCGGGATTCTGTCTCAAGGAAAAACTGCGCAAAAATAGCTGAATGCATCGGTACGCTGTAGTTACAAATCTTATGCAGTACATGGCCCACGCGCCACACGTTATTTAACTGCATCGGTTTCCCTATATAGCTCCTAACTTTTAAGAATATGCCTTGAAGCGCAGTACTTGTCAAGGGTACACGTCCTTGCTGAGTTTTTAAACTGCCCAAAAGACGTCGTACACACATGCACATGTTATCTTGATGAAGACGATTGTCAAATTCGTAAATCGATGTGATGAAGCAAACGTTCAAGTTTTGAGTAAATGTATATTTTTCCAACTTTTTAAAGGGTTCTGGAACTACTCATAGGTAGTTGCATCTATACTGATAGATAAACATTTAATTACATTTGAGAAAATATATATGTACTCAGTTCCACAAGTGCAGAGCTGCGCTTCAAAAGTGAATTTAAACTGGAGAATATTTCAAAGTTAAAACGTGAACAAAGATAGATTTTATCTAAATTAGTAGGCATTAATTATATAGAAATCAGCTGTTGATAGTCCCATTTGAATAGCCATAGAGCGATTGCCTAGAAACCAAGATGTTGTGGATGCTGGTTCATAAGGTTCATTTTATTAATGGATCAAAAAATCTACAGTTTACTTATTAGAAACAAAACCAGGTCCATACACTGAAATTAAATTTTTTCTCAATGACCCCTATTCCATCGCATGAGGTTATGGACACAGGATCGTTGGGCGTGGTAAGGGTTTTAATAAATGACCATTACAGCTCCCCTATGTCATAAACCGTATTTTTCAGGGTTGTCTTTCTGGGTTCCCTCCAGTACAATGTAAGCCCATTTCTGTCAACCTTCGTCCTTTTACTGGGCGAGCTTCTAAACTATAGACTTGGAATAGGGTTCGTTATATAAGCCTGGCTTCCAGAGTTTCCCTCTTCCTTCTGCCCTCCTCGGTTTCCAATAGCCGTCCCAGTTTTCTGGCTTGCCTGTATCTCCACTTCTCCCCTGTATCTCCCAGCTTCCAGCATCTTCCCACCCTAAAGCCGGGATTATCTGGATGAAGTTTCAGACTGTGCCTCCTCCTTCCAGTATTGGAGATTGGTGAGTAGTATCCTCAGCACCTCAG
Source organism: Lissotriton helveticus (assembly GCF_964261635.1). Classification (NCBI taxonomy): domain Eukaryota; kingdom Metazoa; phylum Chordata; class Amphibia; order Caudata; family Salamandridae; genus Lissotriton; species Lissotriton helveticus. The sequence continues at coordinate 279,912,543 of NC_136059.1, forward strand.
GGCCTCCAAACTTTAATAAGAGGTGAAAAATTGAAGACTTGAATCCATCCCAACGCAAGTCATCCCGCCCCTCTTTATAGACTGTTGTCTCATGCTCTGGAGCCAAGACTGTTCTCTGGCTGACCATATGTCCTTCAAACTCTCAACAATGAGACTTGCCCGGGTAAGTGGTAATCCCCTGTTCTTTAGGGTGTGGACCTTTTGTCGATGTTGTCACTACAGCAGTAAGTTAACGTCACAAGAGGGACATTGGTAGCTGCTGTTCCACATGGAAAGACACTCTATTGCCCTCACTCACTCTATCTATCTATCGCCCTCACTCTATCTATCTATCGCACTCACTATCTATTTATCTATCTATTTATCTATCTATCTATCACCCTCACTCTATCTAGCTATCTATTGCCCTCACTCTATCGCCCTCACTCTATCACCCTCACTCTATTTATCGCCTTCGCACTATCTATCTATCGCACTCACTATCTATCGCACTCACTATCTATCGCACTCACTATCTATCGCACTCACTCTCTATCGCACTCACTCTCTATCGCACTCACTCTCTATCGCACTCACTCTCTATCGCACTCACTCTCTATCGCACTCACTCTCTATCGCCCTCACTCTCATCGCCCTCACTCTCATCGCCCTCACTCTCATCGCCCTCACTCTCATCGCCCTCACTCCCATCGCCCTCACTCTCATCGCCCTCACTCTCATCGCCCTCACCCTCATCGCCCTCACTCTATCTATCGCCCTCACTCTAACTATCGCCCTCACTCTAACTATCGCCCTCACTCTAACTATCGCCCTCACTCTATCGCCCTCACTCTAACTATCGCCCTCACTCTAACTATCGCCCTCACTCTAACTATCGCCCTCACTCTAACTATCGCCTTCACTCTAACTATCGCCCTCACTCTAACTATCGCCCTCACTCTAACTATCGCCCTCACTCTAACTATCGCCCTCACTCTAACTATCGCCCTCACTCTAACTATCGCCCTCACTCTAACTATCGCCCTCACTCTAACTATCGCCCTCACTCTAACTATCGCCCTCACTCTAACTATCGCCCTCACTCTAACTATCGCCCTCACTCTATCTATCGCCCTCACTCTATCTATCGCCCTCACTCTATCTATCGCCCTCACTCTATCTATCGCCCTCACTCTATCTATCGCCCTCACTCTATCTATCGCCCTCACTCTATCTATCGCCCTCACTATCTATCGCCCTCACTCTATCGCCCTCACTCTATCGGCCTCACTCTATCGGCCTCACTCTATCGGCCTCACTCTATCTATCGCCCTCTATCTATCTATCGCCCTCACTCTATCCATCTACCTATCGCCCTCACTCTATCCATCTATCTATCACCCTCACTCTAACGCCCTCACTCCATCTAGCTATCTATCTATCTACCGCCCTCACTCTATCTATCGCCCTCACTCAAACTATCGCCCTCACTCAAACTATCGCCCTCACTCATACTATCGCCCTCACTCAAACTATCGCCCTCACACTATCTATCGCCCTCACACTATCTATCGCCCTCACTCTATCTATCGCCCTCAGTCTATCGCCCTCACTCTATCTATCGTCCTCACTCTATCTATCGCCCTCACTCTATCTATCGCCCTCACTCTATCTATCGCCCTCACTCTATCTATCGCCCTCACTCTATCTATCGCCCTCACTCTATCTATCGCCCTCACTCTATCTATCGCCCTCACTATCTATCGCCCTCACTCTATCGCCCTCACTCTATCGCCCTCACTCTATCGGCCTCACTCTATCGGCCTCACTCTATCGGCCTCACTCTATCTATCGCCCTCTATCTATCTATCGCCCTCACTCTATCCATCTACCTATCGCCCTCACTCTATCCATCTATCTATCACCCTCACTCTAACGCCCTCACTCCATCTAGCTATCTATCTATCTACCGCCCTCATTCTATCTACCACCCTCACTCTATCTATCGCCCTCACTCTAACTATCGCCCTCACTCTAACTATCGCCCTCACTCAAACTATCGCCCTCACACTATCTATCGCCCTCACACTATCTATCGCCCTCACTCTATCTATCGCCCTCTATCTATCTATCGCCCTCCCTCTATCCATCTACCTATCGCCCTCACTCTATCCATCTATCTATCACCCTCACTCTATCGCCCTCACTCCATCTAGCTATCTATCTATCTACCGCCCTCACTCTATCTATCCCCCTCTCTATATCTATCTATCGCACTCACTCTATCTCGTCACCACAATATCACTCAGCGCCACCACAGCATCAATCTGTGCAGCCATTCAACAACAACTGGTTCAAATATTTTCTCTCAATGTTTCAAGCTTTATTACAAATGTCACAAAAAGATGTTAATATTTCACTTCTGTTCTTGGATGTTCGTCGCAATAAAATACACAAAACAATCTTCACAAAAGTTATTTACAAAAGTTTAAGCTATTGCCATTATAAATTACAATAACTTTTAAATATGTATTAGTTATTAAAACATTCTTTAAACCATTGTTATTTGTAATATCAATACATCTAAGTCACGTAAATACAACACATATTGCATTACAAGTGCTATAAGTGTCACATTTGTGAACGTGAAAACTATTGGCATTATAAATGACAAAGCTATTAATTGAGCAATTTTCAAAACCAACACATACATACAAAATTTGTCATTTACAATACCAATAGCTCAAACTTTCCTAATGCGAGACCTATTGCATTGCAAATGCTTGTTTTGCTGAGAAAAGGCGCCATGCCAAGGGGAAATGCCTTCTGCGCTGTGAATTAAATACTGTGTACCACTTTGCACTGGTGCTGGACCTTGTGCAACCAGGCCACGGTGCACCCGTTCGTCACATGTTTGTGATTGAGCCACACATTTCTGCAAATCGAAAGCAGCGTATTAATAAACTGATATGCAGTTATGATCGTATTGTGTGGATCAGGCAATGTTACCTTTCTCCTGCTCAGCAGTGGCTTTCACAGATCAGATGCATCGCTGATCTCTGTTCACGCAAAGATGTAACCCTGCATTTGCTGAACAGCGAGGAGCTTTGCCGAAAGCTGCTTCTTGCCTGGGTGCAGCCTGTAACACAGCAGCACCTTAAACGATACCCAGTATAGCTAGCCACATGACCTGAATGGAGTATGTGATTCAGTATTCAATATTCAAAAAGACTGCGTTGTACTATTTGTCTAATTTATTGTTGAATCCACACTGCCATCTACAGGCATTCTACAGCCCCTGCACTGTTTTGAGAATGATATTCTGAAAATGTTACTGGGCAGAAAGGTTAACTTCAATATTTGCCTTTTTTCCCTTGTACGTTACCAATCTTCTAACATCTAAACTGTTCATGGGAATAAGAATCTAAACACTGCCTGGAAACTCAATGAGTGAATGGAGAACGGGGTTACAGCTAGCTGGACACATACACGAGAGAGAGAGAAAGAGACAGAGCACAGACCTAAATCCCTTGTCCTACCCCATATCTTGAGGTCGCATCTGTGTGGCTGCAAGCATGCCAGATATGTGAACTGTGCCAGATGTTAGACTCTGTGGACAGGACAGGGAATTAATTGAGCCCAACTAGCCAGCATTTAAAGCCAGCTTGGATGGAGCAGATAGTGCCTACCGGAACTAGAAAGACGGTCACCCAGGCCCTCGTCACCAGCCGACTAGACTACGGGAACGCCCTATTCGCAGGAACCACAGTCAAACTTCAGAAAAGACTACAACGCATACAAAACGCATCCTCACGACTCATCCTCGACATCCCCTGCCACAGCCACATATCAGCCCACCTGAGAGACCCGCACTGGCTCCCAGTCAACAAAAGGATCACGTTCAGGCTCCTCACCCACGCACACAAAGCGCTCCACGACATAGGTCCCGAATACCTCAACAACCACCTCACGTTCTACACTCCAACATGCAAACTCCGCTCCGCCTGCCTCGCCCTCGCCACCATCCCACGGGTCCGCAGAACCACCGCCGGAAGATCATTTTTCTACCTGGCGGCCAAGACGTGGAACTCCCTCCCCGCCCACCTACGACTGACCCAGGATCACCTCACATTCAGGAAACACCTTAAGACCTGGCTCTTCGAGCAGTAGAGATACTCTCCCCCTCCTCCCCCTCCACCCCCCAGCGCTACTCACCCTCACGGGTGAGTATCGCGCTCTACAAGTGTTTTGATTGATTGATTGATAGTGTCTGTGTAGGTCTCTGCATTCAGATATAGTCACTTTCTGGGAACTGTGTGCACAGGACGCATCTGGCTCGGGTCCCAAAGGCTGGCTTGCAGAGTGTGCGGTGCTGGTGAGGACCTTTCATGGAAATGGAAAACTCTGGTGCAACAAGATGCTGCTGCTGCTATTCCATGAGAAACAGGAACGGGAAGGACAGGGGCCTCAGACAAGTCCGGCATACGCGCCCCTCCGTAGGAATTGGAAAACAAGGGTCTGCAGTTGCTGATGGGAGGGGGGGGGGGGCGAGGTCCAGGTGTCAAGAATGGAAGTGACAGGGGGTATTGCTCAGTCCCTGTATGAGTAAGCAATGACCACCCGGTCCTGATGAAATGCCAAGATCCCTTGGACTATGAAATGCATGAAACACGTTGACCCCTCTCACGTCACATATGCTATTTTGAGCTTGAGAGGTCCAGAATAACCTGCTCTAGCTTTGACCCTTTTTTAACCATAGCATAGGAACCCAGCTAATAAAAAATCTTTTGGGATTGCTGTAGCTATTTTCATCTTGCACACGTCTCTTTCTTCCACATCTACTCATACCTTTTCCAACCACACGCCCCTCCACCCCATTCATCTCACATGGCAAACAGAAAAGACCTATGGCAAAGAGCTCCCCCTGCAGGCCCATTGGGCGTTGCAGCACCAGCCCAATCAGGAGCTGCCCGATGATGAAGGATGACACCCCCTGGGGCGCGTTAGGGCCCTTGTTCCTAAAGGAGCAATGCCCCCTTTCACTTCTATTTTTGAAACAGGAACCCTCCTCCCCCGCACTAGGAACTGCAGACCCTTGTTGCTATTCCATGAGATGTCGCCTTCACCAGAGAGATGCTCCTGCTTCACTGTGATCACCTGGCGCTCGCTAATATAAACTTTTCTATCCCTCATATCTGGACTGGGTCCAGATCAGGACTCAATGAGCAGAGGCGGCCACTCAGTGCTTAATTTGAGCAGGAGCTTTCCGGTGCTGAGCACCAGTACTTAATTGGTTTACAGTGCTCGGCACCGGCACCTAATTGTCAACACCACACTTAGGGCAGTCTGCCACAAGGTGGTGGTGCTGCTCATGAAATTTAGAGATGAGCAGTATAAGAGATGTTTAGGAAAACTATTTACATTAAAAAAATACTAATACCTGCCTCCCCAGCCATTCCTTTAGCTTTTGGGACCAGGAATAATCTTAACTGTTGTATTTACATGCAATAGAGATGGTTAGTCGTTGTTTTGGCAGCGATGACAGGAGCGATGGGTGGTGCAAGCTGCAATGGCCTCCTGGTCAGAGCCCTGGCACTTAATATTTTACAAATTAAGCACTGCGGCCACTGCACTTTACACCCAGCTGCGTTTGTAAGCGCTTGCCACTCCACTTCACCCCACTCGACGTACGCTGTCCCCAGCAGCACCAAAAGGAAAAATACCAGCAGAACCGCGGACCCACGCCTCACCAGAGCAGAGCTACATTCAAGCCTTTCAGACAGACCAGAGCACAGGCCTGGTGGGTGGGGACCCCGGACCGTCCACACCTTTGGCCTGACTAGGTCAACCCACAGGAGCCCGCGCGAAGCCTGGAGGTGTCCAAGTGGTGTTCACGTGAGTAATCCTAGAGGTCAGGGGGGCTTTTGGAGAGGGAGAAAACAAAGGGTTAACAGAGGTGTAGAGTCCATACAGCCAGAGTGGCCTTTGCGGGAGGCGGGAATTATGAGCTTAAAGTGACAGAGCAAAAAGGCCCTTTTTGGGGCTCGGAGGAAGTACGAGAGGGCTTGGAGGTTGCTACAAGGTGAGGCAAAGTGAGGCAAGCCAAATGAGACCATAAAGGGGCAGGACGCAGGCGCGCAACACCCATTGGACTCACCGGGCTTCAGTCCCCCCCCTCCCCCCCCCCGTCGTGTGTGGCAGCCCGGGATGAGATAGATCCCGGGCACACACACAGCCACACCCGAACGTTTCACAGGTCTTTAAAAGACCATTTGAATGTTAATTAGGCCTTGCTGTTGTTTCACCCCTTGTTGGAGGCCCTGCAGCTCCACTCTGCCTACTGATTAAAGGTTCAGCCAGCACCCCCCCCGGAATTTTTTCTTAGCGCCCCCCCCCCCGAAATTTGGCTCTAGTTGCGCCTCTGGCAGGACGTGTTACATCGCTGCTTGTCAGTGCGTTGTTGGTCCCTTGTTAGCGCTCTGTTACCTTCCTTCTTCTTACTCCTGACAGAGACTAAGAATGAAGCTGACCCTGAGAAGGATGGGGGCCCCGCTCACAAGCAGTTAGTTCGCGGAAGAGGAGGGAACCATCTAATAGTGTGAAAGCAGAGGTGCACGAGGCACCCTGAACATCGGAGGGCAAATCCAATCACAAAGACCAAGCTCAGCTCCTGCAGGATGGCAGAGGCCTGGACTCGTCCATGGACTCGAGTTCTGCAATACAAAGCTCACCATAGCAGTCCTGGGACAGCTGAATGGCACACTCCTGGGGAAACCCGGTCCCACTAGCCTCGCGCAAAGGCGGAGATCTAATGTCAGGAAGCGTCAAGACGGTGATGGAACTCTACTCTGGAGCCTTCAACTGCACCCGCAGAGGGCTTGTCAGTCACCCCAAAAGCCCTCCCACAGGCCCCTGCCTAGTCACCTTTCACACAAGAAAAGCCCAGCGTGAAAATCAACACAAACAAGGTGGGATTAGATCGGTCAGCAGAAAAAAAGTGGTGAAGAGAAGCACACAGGTAAAACACAAAGTGCGGCAAGTGCTTCCCCGGCGGGTCAAAATAGCACACAAGTTGAGGAAAAGACTCAGAAAACCCAGGAGATAAAAGTGTCCATACAATATAAACCAGGAAATACAATTTAAAAAGTGGATCGCCAATCAAATGCCATCAGCAATCCGCAAGAGAGAACAAAACGAAAAATACACTTTTCACTGTATAGAGTTAACTCCTTTATTAGACAATCGAAGCAAAGGAATCCAAGAATTGCGACACGAGAACCGCCCTGCGAGAGAATGTGGCATCAAGTAACCTGGCAGCTTTGGCATCCAATAGCAAAAGAGGAACATTGCATCTAACAACCCACTAAAAATAATCAACATACAGAGTAAGAATGAGGATGGGAGCATCCATGGGGCTAGAGATGCCCATACCTCGCCTCTAAAGGCTTTCTCAATATCAGGGACTGCAACTAGATCACCATGTAGAGAGAGACAAATAAATTCAATAACACCCAAAGCGTTCAACAAACCGGAGCCTGTCCCAGGTCCCACCCAAGGATATGCTATAACCTCTAATAAAGATGAAGAAAGTTGAAGCAATTCTAAATAAGTGGCTCGCTCTAGAGAAAGCAGCCTTTGGAAGTGAACTTAGTACATTCGGATGAAATTCACTGATGGCCTAGGTGCCAAAAAGAACATCCCAGAAGCAAACATTACTGAAGAGGCTTGGATAAACCACTTCAAAGGGACATTAAGTTCTGTAGGTCACAGTGTTCCAGAAACTGAGCCGCTGTTACCTTCACCCACAAAGCCTGTCATTGAGGAACTTGCCGTGGTCAAAACACCAGATCCAAACATTATTCTACAAGAAGTATTCAAACATTTTTATGCATGGTGGGCCAAAATTCTGGCAGTAACCTTTGTAGAGATCATCCTCCCTGAAGCATACCCCTCCCTTCCTGATGTAACAGCATAATTGTTCCACTCTGTAACAAAAGGCACAAAGTTGGTCTAAAATCACATAGGCCTATCAGCCACATTGATATTGATTCTAATAATATTTAAAAATGTTGCTAAGGGCCCGAGAACAGAGGACAGGAAAGGAAAACAAAGATATTTCAGGTAAGGTCTATCCATGGCCAACCAAGTATTTGTCTTCTTAGACATTATGTAGAAATATAGCTCTTTAAAGAAGATGCTCCTTTATGTTTCAATTCTAGACTTTATCTCTGCTTACTAAATCCTACCAAGACAGAAACTGTGTGGAAATCTTAAAACCTGTACACAGTCCTACTTTAGAAAATAAAAATACCAAATAGTGATACAACATCACAAATCAGAATGAGCCACAATTTAGGTATTTTGAGGAAACAGTTCTCAATCACAGGTGGGATTAAGCAGGGTTGGCTCCTTGACGCTCTTCTGTTCTCTCTATACCTGTATTATCTACCAGGAAGTCATGAAAGTATCTCAAGAAGTGCCTGCACTCAAAGATTTCCAGGTACCTGCCTTTCTATGAGCTGATGGCCTGATCCTTCCTACACAAATAGGGTCGCAGGCCCAGATTACTGCAATGGCTAAATATTGCCTGGAAATGGGCCTAAAGATCAAGAAACAGAAAAACAACAAGATGGACTTCAGAAAAAACAAGTGGCCCAGCAAATCTTCCATCTTCGGAGACACATGCTTTGAAGAAGCCAACACCTTGACATATCTAGGTTTGACAATAGGAAACACTCTAAAATGGAGCTCGCATATTCAAAAGGCAATGGAGAAATCTGAGGTCTCGCTAAAAGATATTCTCTAGCTTTACTACTCATAAAGCAACCATTCCTAAGACCAGTGTTCTCCAAATATAGTCCTGGAGAGCCGGATCCATGTCATATTTTTAAGATAAACACATTTATCTAAATAGGGATATGCTAAACACCTAGCATGGATCTGGCCCTCCAGGACCGACTTTGGAGAGCCCTGCTCAAGACAAATCATAACAAGCATTGGCATAGCCAATAGGTCTCGCTTTTGGGACCTTCTCAGTATTTAGTTATGCAGCATAATATTCTTGGTGCAACAACAACTGTTGCATGGCTAAACACTTAAAAGGTTCCAAAGGCGAAACCTATTGGCTATTCCAATGCTTGTTTTCATTCCTACGTGGCATTTTGTATACACATCTGTCTCTTACAGGTTGGACTTTGCACAAACTTTGCAAATGAAAATTACGCTTGAGACTAGTTAGATGTACTTTAGCAAATGTCATGTAAAGAATAAAATAAGGGAAAACTGCTTCTGATCATTAAGAATGTGGGATTATTTTGCCCTTCCCCTGCACCATATATTTATAATTGAGTCTAATCGGTGCTTTTAGCAAGTCTTGTCCCTTCTTTTTAGTGTTTTACTAATTTCTTTGAATTCTGTGAAGCATGTTGTATTCAGTAGTAAATAAACAACGCGCACATGTGAATTATAAAAACGGTGGAGCAGTAGATGTGAGGTCAGTAGTGCATAGAAAGGAGTGTACCAGGGTACTGTGCTGATGTTGAGAGTATGGATGCCGGGAACCTTAGACTTCGCATGGTGTGCAGAGATGTCCCAAGGAAGATGAATGGCGAGCTGGCGAGGGTCTGGATCGTGTGACATGTGCTCTATCAGTGTTCATTTGCTGCATGCAGTCGCCACTGTTTATTCAAACATCCCAAGGTTGGTCTTGTGAAACATTTGTGCCAAGTGAGCGAGGCATGAAGAAAGATTCATACCATGTGCTCAGCTGGTGAAGAGTTTATGTCTCAATGAACACAGACAATGGCGTCAATAAGCTTGCTGTGAAAATAGAGCACCACCCACAAGGCGGATAACTGGGGTGCGCACAATCTTGTGAAACATTGTGCAAGACCCAAGAACACAGGCAACAGATGCATGCACTGGCCAGGAACATACAATGATCAAGCCCCCGCATCTGAGAACCAAGTAATGCTCCATCTTGTACAGACCATGCCAGGCCCTAAAGTGCAGGGGAGAGAACCATGCCCCATGCTGTGAAAACACTGTGCACAAGCAGCTAAAATCAAACAGCAGAGCAGTGCACTGTCTCGCGTGGACACCCTGCACGACCCCCAGAGCGTAGGTATCAGAACCATTAATCAGGGGTAGTAAACACTATAGAAATGCTATAACCACACCACCATAGAGTGTGACGTCACAGTGCACTAGCAGCAAAACAGACAATTGTGCCAGGCGTGCACCATTTTACATTGCCATTATGCAGGACCCCGGAGTAGGACAATGGAACCATGCCCGGAGAACACCATACGTACCCCAAAGGGAGTGGGCCACGTCTGCCTTGAAATCCACCAGTGACACAGAAGACTTGTGTTGGTGAAAACCTGTGTCTAACACTTTATATAGTCAGTGAACCCCTTCCACAGGGTCCATGAATGCCAACATGCTGAGGGACACTGGTGACCCCTACTCTTGAGAACTAAATACACCTGCACCCCTAAACTAACGTGCACATGATAAGTGAATCATGGGCACTGTCAATAAAACCTGTGCAGGGGCACACCGCTCACCAAACAGCTGTTTGTAAGATGATGTACAACACACGCGCTTGCAGAGTACACAACTTTCTTTCACAATTTGACCGGTGCACGATCACCCACAGCACACAAGACCCTTCCTGGGACCACAGACAGTTGATTAATTGTGCAGTCGGGGTTAAGTAACTCCCAAAAGTGAAAGCATCAAAACACAACTCGCACCTCACCCCAGTGCAAAGTATTGCAAAGATACAGAGGGAGTGTAGAGCGCACACACCGTGTGCTCTTCAACACCCAGCTCTATACACATCAAACACCACACATTCTTTCAGAAGCAGAACCGGTGCACAATCCTCCAGCTGCTTGTGTGTACACAAGAACAGTATAGCACCCGGGCCGTGCATGAAACTTGCATGCACGGAGCAGATCAAAGGGAAGGAAGAGCAAACAGACACAGCAAACACCGCGACACGGAGAGAAGAGAGGGCACTGCTGGGAGCCATGCTAGAGAGGTGGCCTGGGCAACACACGGCCGCTGTGTGAGCAGGACGGTGGGGGTGCCGCCGTGGAAGAGGCAATACAAGGGGGGGGCTTCATTTCACTCGTGGGGATCCCAACAAGGTTTGCAAACAGCAAGGTGGGCAGAGTTTTACAGGGACAGGCTGGAGGTACTGACACCATGGTGGGCAGACGTCTACAGGGGCAGGGTAAGGGGGTACTGTCACCAACGTGGGCAGAATGGAGGTACTGACAACAAGTGGGCGTACATCTACAGGGACAGAGTAGAGGTGCTCTGTGGTGAATGGAGGGAGTAGAAGTGCGGCCGGGCTGATAGTGAAAAGACCCGCTCTTTGGTGAGGGAGGAGGAGGGAGTTCGCGTGAGCACAACAGAGAGACAGAGAATGGGAGAGGCATAGCGAGCATTGAGGAGCTATGGCTGCGCGGCAGTGAAAGTGACACGGCTGCGCAAAAGTGAAAGTAAAAAAATGAAAAGCTAACAAGGAGGGAGAGGGAGGAGGGCGGAGGGGAATCACGCGCGCGGCGCGAAAGCAAACAAGCTGACGAAAGGCAGATGGCAGCTGTGCATGTTGCGCGCGCTTGTGCACGTAACAGCAAGCTGGTGGCCAGAGGCAAAAGCCTCTGGGAAGCACTTTCAAAAGCCGCTTACAAAATGTTTCGCATGAGACAGCGCATGTACTGGCTCAGGCGAGACCTAAAAATGGTGTATGCCAAGGAAGGAAGTCAAATCAAATGCGGGGCTTAACTCTAGACTCGATTAAAATGTAACAAACATAGGATTGTACAAAAGAAACATGTGGAACCCCTACAAATTTTATCTGCATGTTTCCGCACTATTGTCCTTGAACGTTAGTTTGGTTACAACTCAATTTTTAAACCAGATGGAAAATATCACCAGGAGGACGAGGTCTAAAATGAACATTTCTCCCTGTACATGAAATTGCAACTACCTATTGACCTGGAGAAGGAAGTTCAACATTTAAGACTCAAACTAACATCTACTATACCGAATCTGAGCTTCATGTCCAATAAAAGGGATGATCAAGCAGTTTCAAAACTCTTCCGGAAATATAATCAGGCATCTAAGTGCAGAGCACTGAAGATGTTCCATCCAACTGGTCAGGCTGGCCTCTTTGATGATTCTTCACAATGTGCAGGCTTACGTGCCTATCCCAACAAGCTCTAGGGTGAGGAAATTGTTCACCTTGGTGAGAAGTAGAGCCCTGCCGATAATGGCAAATTGTGCTTATGGACAAACAGGAGACGTGCAACATTTTTATTGTCCAGTCCTCACTAAGAAACACTAAGAGGACGACTGATCAAAGCCAGTTTAATCAAAGAACAGTTAGAGACAGAGAATAGAAATATATTCTATTGGCTCAGTGACATCTCTGAGACCTTTACTAGAGATTTGGACCGATACCTGTTGAGAAGCGGAAACATAAGAAAAAAGATATTAAAGAACATGTAGAACTGAAACTCATACACATGGGCCAACAAGTGCTAAAAGTGTCAAACCAAAAATGTGGATCTATGAATAGCACGTATAATACTTTACTGAACAAAAAACACTCTATAAATGACCTTTTTAAGGATCCTTCATTTGTGTTCTTTTTATCTCTTTCCCTTTCTTAGATCTCGTTCCTTCCCTCATCTTATGTAGGATTTTCTTCCTTTTTGTTTGTTGAAATGTTTGTGCATATGCTTTTTGGTAGCTGAAAGGACCTACCTGTTAATATAATTTTAGAAGGCCGCCCCCCATATCCAGCAATTGTCCAACATGGCAATGTTCTTAAAGTACAATTAACGTATTGAACGTCTTTAAAGCAAGTATTTTATAAGCTACATATCCTCAACTTTTAACTGGTCAGAAACTTTTCTGGCCCAAGACCTTCTCAATGTTGCTGGAAGTCTGATTCCCCAAAGGGAGTTTCTCCCAACAGTAAGGTACTTTTGTTGGTTGGATGTTTCAAATCTCCCAGTTGTCTCTCTGCAGGAAGCAGGCTTGGTATGTGGTATACCACTAGGTGGTTATACTGTGCACAGAGTTCAGAGATTCCCCCAGATGTGTACAGGGTTCAATGCAAATCCAACGGGCTCTATTTGTGTAAATGTGGGCGAGCAGCCTTAGGCCTAACACAGAGGCTTACCAGCTTTGGCGCCCTACCTGTAGCGCTACATCATTCGCAGCTCTCTGATTTTTAAAACTCCCGTTTTGTCTTTTATTTTGTTTATTGCTTTGGACACTTTCCCCTGTTTTTAAATTGCCGCTCACGCATACTCCCACTGCTGCCCTCTCTGCCGCACTCTAATTGAGGAAACTCACCGCACTTTGCGGGTCCTGCGCCCCTGTCTCGGTGGCGGCCATCTTAATTGTGGGGATAGTCTGCGCGCTCTAGTCCTCTTTCTAGGAGGCGAGGCGAGTATAAATGTCAGCCATGCTTACGCGCAGCGGTGAAGCGCTGCGGGGACGCCGGACTGACGCCGGAGTTACGCCAGAGTTCAGCCCGTCTGCGCGCGTCCGCGCTGAGGACAGGCTGCAGGTCGGGCTGGATTCGGCTCCTACTCCTTCACTACTCTTTGAGGTAAATAGGTGTTATTCCATGTCTGAAATCCTCTCTTTTAAACCAAATTTTCAACCTTGTTCATATCGTCTCTCGCCTGAAGGGATACTGCTCTCCCATCGCTGTAGGACATGTCTAGTTTCTTTTCAATTCTCATCCACTGACTCTATCAAAGCCCTTCTTCCTCAAAAGCAGTATACTACTTCCCTGAGATCTGGCTTCCTTATCAACGCGCGTTCACTCATCAAACAATGTGGCCTTTCATGATTTTGTGGATGAGCGACAGCCGGACTGGGTGTTTATTACGGAGACTTGGGCCTCTGACACCTCCGGTCATGATTTGCTTATGGCCATCCCTGATGGCTACTCTCTGCATAGGCAGGATAGACTGTTGCGCAGAGGAGGAGGAATCGCTATTCTTTCAAAATCCTCTCTTCCCTGCACGATTAAATCACTATCCATGCCTCAAGATCTGTTTGAAGCTCTTTATTTTTGTATCACGTGTGCCCCATCAGCCTCTTTCACAGGGATATTGATCTATAGGCCGCCGGGTCCTAGGTCTGGCTTCTCTTCGGACTTATTAAAAATTCTCGAACCCTACTTTGGTAAGCCTTGCCTCACCATTTTAGGTGACTTTAACTTCCATCTTGATGAGGCCAACTCAAAAGACACTTTATCATTGGTTGAGTCTCTTGGAGCCTGTGACTTTCTTCAACTTGTGACTAGCCCCACTCATAAGGCTGGTCATATACTTGACGGGGTATTTTCTAATGACCTGAGACTTTCTACTGGCCCCCCTTTGCCACTGGTCTGGACAGACCACTTTGCAGTACCGTTGGAATTTGCTCTTCCTGCCTCTTGTTCCGGCATCCAGGCTACCTCTTCACTTACTCTTAGGAGAAATCTTAGGAACATCACGGATGAGGCCCTTGCCTCTCTGGTCTCCTCCACTGAATCTCTTTCTCGGGGAGACGCCGCTGAGGTAGCTCAAGTTCTGATGGATTCCATTTCCAATGCAGTGGAAAAGCTTGCCCCTGCATCACTGCGTTATGTAGCCCGGCGGAAGCCAACGGCACCTTGGTTTTCTGACCAGTTGAGACTTTTGAGGCAGGGATGCAGGAGCAGTGAGAGAAGTTGGAGAAAATCTTGGGACCCTAAGGATCGAGAGGCTCACAAGGCTGCTCTGCGGGAGTATAAACAGAGAGTAGTGATGGAGAAGCAGGAGTACTTCTCCAATCTTACCAGCTCTCTCACATCTTCTAGGGAGCTCTTTAAAATCGCTGATTCTTTATGCTCCCTCCAACTCCCGGATCCTGTAGTTAGTTCGCAGGAACTATGCAATAATATCTCAGACTTTTTTCATAAAAAGATCCTGGATATTCATGTCTCTTTGGAAGCCCATTGCCACTCTTTGGATCAGAACATCTCTCCTGTCATATCAAATTTTGAGTCTCTAGGCAAAGCCCCTCCTAAATCATTTATGGAGTTTCCTCCCTTGTCTCTGGAGGGACTGAACCTTCTACTTGACAGGATTAAATATGCTTCCCCCATGGATCCTCTACCTCTAAAAAAACTTAAAGAGTGTAGAAGCAGTATTCTTCCTCCCATGCTCGTGGCTATGAATAAAGCTATTGTCCAGGGCTCTTTTCCATCTGTGTGGAAGAAGGCTATTGTGAAGCCTCTCCTCAAAAAACCGTCCCTTGATCCTGGCCTTCTGAAAAACTTCAGGCCTATCTCCCTTCTCCCTGCCCCAGCAAAAATACTGGAGGCTCATCTTAACCTCCACCTGTCCTCCTTTCTCGATGAGTCAGAATATTTAGACAATACGCAACACAGATTCCGAAAACACCACAGCACAGAATCCGCTCTTACCCTTGTGGTCGACAATATCCGGCGCAAAGTGGACTCTGGCCATACTACTGTTCTGGTCCTGCTTGATCTCACGGCCGCGTTTGATACCCTGTCTCCCTCCATCTTAACATCTCGGCTTAGGGAGGCAGGGGTTACTGGACCGGCCCTGAGACTTTTGAACTCCTTTCTTCTTGAAAGGGAGCAGAGAGTGATGCTTGGGAACTACCTCTCCCCTGCTAAGTCTTTGCAATGTGGGGTGCCACAGGGGTCGGCATTGAGCCCGACCCTGTTTAACATCTATGTGGCCCCCCCTTGCTAGACTAGTAAGATCGCAGGGGATGGAGGTGGTGTCCTACGCCGATGACACCCAGATCATGGTGTCTCTGGCTCACTCCTCTGTCATGACATCCGCCTCTAGCTTTAGGGTATGCATGCAGTATGTGGCAGACTGGATGACTATCAATTCCCTGAAGCTTAACGGCGAACAGACAGAGGTATTGGTCTTTGGGAAGGACCAGGATGTTTGGTCGAGTGAGTGGTGGCCATCTTCTCTTGGCACCTGCCCCACTCCATCCCAATCAGCCAGAAATCTTGGTGTGATATTCGACACCTCACTCTCTCTGTCCTTACAAGTTAACAGGACCGTGGCCACGTGCTGGGGCATGATTAGGATACGTAATAGAATCCGTGGTTATCTCTCCCCCCAGGCGCGCAAACAGGTTGCAGTCGCTCTTGTTGGCTCCAGGTTGGACTATGGTAACTCCTTGTACATGGATTCTAACAAGAGCCTCATCCATCGGCTGCAAATTGTGCAGAATGCTGCTGCACGCTTGGTTTTGGCTCTTCCTAAGACATCATCTGCCACTAAGGCCAGGAAAGACCTTCATTGGCTTCCTGTGCAGCACAGAATTTCTTTTAAAATTCTCTGCTTGGCGTATAGAGCACTGGCGGAGGGATCAACGAATGCGATTAGTTCCTTACTCACTCGCTACGTCCCAATAAGAGGTCTTCGATCTGCTGGACTTTTCCAACTGGTCGTGCCCCGCTTAGGGCTGACTAGATGGGGAGCCAGAGCTTTTTCAGTTGTTGCCCTGCAGCTTTGGAATTCCATCCCAATTGAGATAAAAACGCTACCCTCAATTGACTTGTTTAAAAAGGAGCTTAGGACTTTGTTCTTTAGGAGGGCCTACCTATGATAGAATGCTCATGTAGTGATGTGCTGTTATTTTGATATAGGCGCCTTGACGCCCATTGGGCAAAGTTGCGCACAATAAGAATCTTTTCATTCATTCATTCACATTTGCTGTTCACACACTGACCAATAAATGACACACGACTCAGAAAGGAGATCCACACCATTTTATAAAAATAGCTTTGCTCAAGATATATTTTAAGACCAAGATCTTCACAAAAAGGTAAGTATGCTTTTAGAAAGAAATTCTTTTCAGTTTCAAAAGTGGACACAATGCAATTTTTAGTGTTTGCAATGTTTACCTATGGAGGAAAATAAAATTGTGGTTTTACAGTTAAGTAACCAACTTACAAACCCAGTCTTGGGATTGTAGGGTCAGCAGAGGGAAAGGCTCAGGTAAGCACAAACACAGCCCCACCAGTGGCACAGGGGCAGCTGGGTGCAGGCGTCAAAGTTGAAGATCAGGCCCTGTGTTACCCAATGAGGACTGGGGTTGGTTGAAGACAAACTGCTTGAAGGTATGAAGATCGGTTGCAGGGTTCAAGCTTCGCAGGGTAAAACAAGCATGGGGCCACAAGCAACACTAAACATACACCACCAGTAGCACGGGGGGTGGCCAATGCGGGGTGCAAACACGGTGTCGGGCACCCAATGCAATCAATGGAGAAACTCAGTTTGGGAAACAGGCTGCAGGCAATTAACTAGAGGCTGCATGGAGGAAACCAGCACAGCAGAGGTAAGTTGAGATGCTGTAGGTCATAGCGACACAGTCGGTCGAGCTCTCCAAGTCCCAGGGGCTTTTGGTGCTGGAGTGTCCTTTGACATTGGGTTATTCTTGCCGGATGTGGTCTGGGGGGAGCCTTCAGATTCACGCTGCAGGCGTCATAGTAGAGTCCAGGAGGGATCATCCAATGCTGGACTCGGACTCCGGATCACTGGGGCACCTTTTATGGATCGGTGGGCCACCTGGACATAGGCCAGAGGCGTCAGGAGCAGAGTTGTCAGAGATCGCGGATCCGGAGGGTACCAGAGTTCTTGGTGTTGATTTCCTTGGAGACAGAGCCGCTGTTCTAGGGAGTTCTGGTCTTTTTCAAAGGCAGGCAGTCCTGCCTTTGGGGTGGGGGTTTCTGGCTGCAGGACAGGAGGCATTCTTTTTTAGCAAGGCATTTGAAGCTGCAGACAGGCCGGATATGCTCGGGCCAAGTCAGCGGGCATCGACAGTCTTCCCTGCATGGTGTCTTCTTTGTCCTCCTTTTTCTCAGGTCAGCAGGAACTAGTTTCATGGTCTGGAGGAGCCAGCCAAATACTTGATTTAGTGGCTTTTTAAGGGAGTGACAGGTGGAACCAATGGGCACCTTACCTTGGGTGTCTACATTCTCAATTATGTCACCCTCCTGTGGAATGGGGGCATAGTCGTAGCTTGATTGGAGGAGTCCACCATCTTCAAGATGATAGGGACTGAAAGATGTGCTTCACCTCACATCCAAGAAAAACAAATACATTTTGCTGGCACTATTCCAAGATGTTGCACACAGCAGATTAAATTAAAGAGTCCATGAATGAATGACTGATATTTGTAGTGTGTGTGGCGGCCTTAAAATGTGCCAGAGTGCTGGGAAGGCAGATAGTCATATCTAAGGTGAAAGAGAAACAATAACACCTCTAAAATATGGGAGAAAAGTGAGTTCTGTTGCTCCAAAACGCAGGGTACGTGTTGACTATGAGAAATTGGGCATTGGTTGAGGGAGGTGAAACACTACTCGAGCAACAACCATAATCCTCGTCAGGGTGAACTACAAAAAGTCACTAAATTACCTAGTGATGACCCTCTGGTAGCTTGACACAAAAGTGGTCAAGCTTAACTTAGAGGGAATGTGTAAAGCATTTATGCAGCACACAAATAATAAAGTGGAAACACAAATACTAGTAATCATGTAACATTCTGGCCCTCTACGGGAACAATGATCATGATTTAGCCTCTTGTATCTGCATGTATATGACATATCTATCTGGTGTTATTAGAAAATAAATAAAAATCAGTTTAAAAAAAGTGGAAACAAAACACAAGAAAAAACCCACACCTGTTTAGAAATAGAGTTTTCTTTAATAAAAAGAAAAATGTGACTATAATGATAAAAATCCAATCAGTACAACCAGAGCTATGCCGTTTTAAAGATTTTAGGGAAAATAGCCCTTCGAAGCTAATAGCACTAATTATGGTTATCTGGACACGCTGGACCGGGAAAAAGACACAAGTTTAGGCCAACAGCGGTGGATCAAAGCCTAGCCATAGGACCAAGTACATCTATCAATTTGAAAACTTGGGTCACTGTTCCACATAAGTGACATGGTGTGCATAGTGCTTTTGTCTACAGCTTATAGGTGGTTGGCCACTTTGACCCAATTTTTATTTGTATACTCTCATATTTTTTAGCAAAGTCATTTGTTTATATTTGAGGCATCAGCTTTGGATATAGGAACTAAGGTTTGGCATGGAAAGTAATATTGTCACTGGCTTCACTGTTGACGTGTTGAGCACACATGCGCTTTACGTTTGTTCCAGTTTACGATGAGATACAGAACTTGCATAGCACAACCATTTCTCTCATGGTGGTGTCTCGCTCTGTAACACTCAGAATATCCCTGCATGAACACAAATTCGAGGCAGTATCTAATAATTGTTTAACGTAACACATTATTTCTCTATCTACGTCTTTTTTGATTCTCTACTTCTTACATAGGCCAATTAATTAATATATTGGTTTCAAATTGTTTTGGTACTTTGCTTTAGTTGCCCCCGAAGAAGGGATTTTTCAATTCCGAAATGCATTGGGTGAGTTAATGAATTTTTGTCTTCACGCTTTGGAATTTAAAGGCATCGTTTGATGCCATTTGCATTTAGGAGCGATTTGTGTAATAGATTTGTAAAACAATTTTGCTTACTAATCAATGCAAATTACGTATACTGCAACTAGCACCATTTAG
The DNA here is from genome assembly GCF_964261635.1 of Lissotriton helveticus. Taxonomy (NCBI): domain Eukaryota; kingdom Metazoa; phylum Chordata; class Amphibia; order Caudata; family Salamandridae; genus Lissotriton; species Lissotriton helveticus. The sequence goes on from NC_136059.1 coordinate 279,932,168, forward strand.
CTTGTAAACCTTTTATTTGTCTAAAAGAAAGGAAAAGCTGTGATAAATTAAAATGTACGGGCTGCAATGGCAGGCCTGAGACGTGTTTAAAAGAGCTACTTAAATGGGTGGCACAATAAGTGCTGCAGGCACACTAGTAGCATTTTATTAACAGGCCTTGAGTGCAAGTAGTACCACTTTACTAGGGACTTATAAGTAAATTGTCAATTTTATCATCTTTAGGGGAGAGAGCACAAGCACCTACGGCGAACCAAAAAGAAATTTCAGCACAACAGGAGAGTAGAAGACAACAAAGGCTGTCAGGTCTAACAGTGACAAAGTGAAGCTAAAAAAAATAAAGAGTTCCACAACTTTGCTGTGGCATAAGAAACGATTTGGCCTCCTTCTCATAGGTGTTTTATGGACAGAATGGTAAGTAGAAGTGAAAAGCCTGCTCAAAGAATGAGTAGCTATGTACCTGGTACGTTGATCATGAAAAGATTAGGGATCCAAAGATGTGGATTGCTTTGTGTCTGAAGCAGATATTTGAACAAAATCCTTTTCGGATAAGAGGCCAGTGTGTGAAAGTAGGTCTGGAAATATGTTCCCCATGGGACAGACCCAAGTCCAGCCAAGCTGCTTACTTTGAATAACTTGGGACATTAAGGGAGGATTGTGGTAGGTAGCATTACCATAGTCTAAGCTTGAGGAGATATTGACTCTCTAGAGTTGGCAAGAAATTAAAGGAATGATTTCCAATATGGTTTTAAGCACCTGAAAGCTAGAAGATGCAATTGTTGAGGTTGAAACCACAGGTTGACAGCAAAAATTATGTCAAGAGTTCTTAAGAGACAGAGATCTGATGCAGTCTCCTTAAAAAAGAAGTAGGTGATGACAGAGCTATTTTCAAACATGTGTCAATGAAGGAAGGTCAGGTCAACCCCTCTCTCATCTCCTGCCAATCTGTGTGGTCCCTCTCAGATCTCTGGTTGGGAGTTAGCTTATGCAGGATCCCCTAGAGGTGGGACGAGGCAAGACATCCTCCACTCATTGGTGTGAATACCGCATAAGCTCACTTAAACTGGCTAAGATAATTCATTGAATGTTACTTAGGGGCGGAAACTAAAATAAAGCAACTCAAAATTGACTGCCTATTTGATCTAGTCAGGTCAAATTACCTGTAGGATGTACATTTGATAAAGATTTCCAACACTATATTTGATATCCAAATTAAATTACAATTTGTGGACGTGGCCAAGACTGCCACCAAGATGGCCACGTACTTGTGAGGCTCCAGTGCGGGCAGCCGGTTTTTACACCAACAACTGCCTGACCAACACACCTAGGGGACACATAAGTCATGCAGCCCCAATAGAGACTCTCGCAACCCACCTGGAAGACACAGGGTCGATCTGCAGACAGATTCGGGGGCATACCAAGGCAGCCACGCTGCCTCAGAGGCCCCACGATGACAGGGGCCGTGGACGAGCCTGAGGCCCCCGGGCCTCGCCGATGCACGCATCGTCCACCCCCATTACCCTTCTCCTCCCCTTCGGATTCTCTGCAGCGGGTCCGCAGATGGCCACTCACAGATTGTGGGGCATCAGATGTCAGACTCCGCAGGCGGGAGACGGGCCCGCGGAGTGAATAACTACAGATGGCCCACGTCCTCATGAGGTAGAGGAGATGACTGCACTCACAACCTCAGCTCAACACAGACGCCCTAGACACACGGCACCCAGCGCTCACTGTTTTTACTGGCAGACAGATGACATGAGGGGCGGAGGGATGGATTGGCATGGCTGAGGAGGCCTTATGAGACCGCTCTTCATACCCCTCATACCCTACTGTGCGGACTGCTTGGGCTCTAGGATGATAACGCCCCATCGCAGTTGCTAACAGGAGGACATTTGAATCAGAAGCCTATGGACCATAACCCCATCAGAGCCCAGCATCGGCATCCCCTGCTGACCATAACCCACAGCATCCTACAGTCACTGGCTCTCCCTTGAAAAGCGTGGGACACACAAGACCATTCCTGCACTGGCAGCATCAAACAGCGAGCCATTCAACATGGGTCACACGGACACCAAGCAGCACCGGCTCACATTCAACCGCACTAAGCCCACAGAAAGCCATGGCTCCCACTCGAACACCGAGGAACGTACCGGGAAGGGCCACAACGACATCCCAGCTGGCAACATGGAAACCCTGATGGTGGAGCTTAAGGCAGGGTTCAATGCTATGGATGCAAGCTATGACATGCTTGCTGGCCGCATTGACAAGATGGGGTAGAGGATTGATAGGCAGGGGGCATGCCTGGGGAAGGCGGAAAAAGGCCTTAGACCTGGAGGACACATCTACTTTAACACAGAAATGGCTGTTGAAGCAGATCGCCATAAAGAACGAGGACCTTGAAGCAAGATCCGACAACAACAAAATACGCACTTTTGGCCTAGCGGAAACTACAAACATTGGGCGCCCAGATATATACATCGAACAACTTCTAGCCGGCCTATCTGACCGCACCAGCTTCTCTACCACCTTTGCAGTGGAGCGAACACACCGCTCACTGGGCCTGCGCCCACCGGAAGGCGCCCGCCTCAGGTACATCATAGCTTGCCTCCCTAATTACAGGGAAAGGGACACAACGCTTAGACTGGCAAGCGAAAAAGGCCATCTACACCACCGAGGTGAATCCATCTTCCCTGATTTTACACCCATGGTTCAGAAGGGAAGATGGAAAATCAGTGACATCCAAAAAACATACTCCACAGAATGGGCATCAAATATGCCATGCTTTATCCGGCATACCTGCGTGTGGAATATAAAGGACGCCCCAGAATTCTGCACTCACCAGCAGACACCACTGCCTTCTGTAAAACAATACACGCTGAATCCTCTACACACTGTCTATCGTCGCCCGGACCCTCAGATCCGGATCGTGTGCAACACTCGCCCCCTTCCACACAAGATGCTGCAATACGAGTCCGTATGCAGTTCTCAAACTATTTCACACCGACCTACACCGTGAAGCCTACTCTTCCAGGACAAAATTATAGATTTCTATTTGGGCACGCATGACTGTCCTCAATGAAGTTGTTGGTTATATACACTACCACTTATCTTGTTCTCCACGGGCTGCCCTAACCGAGTTGCTGGTACGCTCCAATGGCAGATGCCAAATGTTCTATTTTTGGAATATTCTTGTTTGTTTTCTTTTGTTAATTCAGAATGTATGGGAATCGCTGGATCCATATTTAGTGTTGGAGGGGGCATGGGATATTTAAGGATTGTTTTTTTTTGTTATTGGAATTCTGGTCACCGTTTATCTGGCTATGTTGTACATGCTCCTAATCACACGCTACAGACTAGCACATACATTAGGTCCCACAACAATGGAATTATCCCTGATATCTTCGAACATCCATGGCATTAGCAATCCGCGGAAAGGGAAACAAGTGCTCACTTAAACAGACATAATGCTAGAATTGTCCTATTCCAGGAGACACACCTGCCCCCATGTACCAAACACCTTTTTGCCAGGCAATGGGGAATGTACAGACACTTTTCCTGCTATAGTCAATATATACGCTCCCAATATTGACGATCTTTCGAGAAGTACACATGCAGCTGGATAACCTAGAGACTGATCATCTAATAATAGGCGGTGACTTTAATATGCCGTACTGTCCAAATACAGACACCAAAATGACATAACCTGCCAGCAAGGTATGTGCCCAAGAAGCACTCCAACAAATCACAGACTCCAATTTACTATTAGACGCCTTGCGCACGCACCATCCACACACTCCCAGCTACACGTTCTACTCCTCCCCACATTCCATCAGGTCTAGGCTGGAAAACTGGTTTATCTCGACAACTGTACATCAATGGCTCAACAACATTAGTCTTTCCCCAAACGCTTTCTGACCACAGAACAATTCTATTACAGTTAAAAATTACATATGGCTGCACTGCAGACTACAGCTGGAGATTCAAAGGAGAAGCTCTGCTAATATGACTTGTTAACTTCCATCATAGAGTATTTTGAGTTAAACACTGGCACGGTTTTCACCCAGGCAGTTCTGTGAGGAGGCGTTTAAGGCATATATCCGTGGAGTGTGCATTTCTAAGCACACAGGCATACTGCACAATTTCCGCTCCCAACTGCAAAAAATTGAAAATGATATTCATGAGCTTGACCGGGGGACTGAAGGGGGAAGACACACACCAGGCACATTAGCAAAATTACCTTCTGACTTCCGAGACCTGGCAGAAAGAGAGATTAAATATATGGATAGGTACACCAGGGCGCGTAGGTATGGGGTTGGAGAACGACACAGAAGCACACTGCCCCGCCTACTACGCACGAACAGGCAGCAAAACTATGTAGCCGGGCTCTGTCCAGACTCTGGAAACATTATCACCAGCAGCAAAAACATTTCGCATGAATTTAAGACTTACTATCAACACCTATATTCCTCTAGTGCTGCATGTAACTACTCGGAGATCCCCCCCCCCTACCTGGCAGACACAGTCATGGTGTGGCTCTCAAATAAGCAACAGGAGTTGCTTAGTGAACCCATAACATTAGAAGAAGTAACAAAGGCCATCCCGGCCTTGGACGGGTCCAAGGCACCAGGCTTGGACAGTCTGACTGGATCCTTCTATACAGCCTTCAAACAACAACTCACCCAGAGACTCCTCTGTACAACGAGTCCTTAAATACCAGTGAACCTCCACCCACACTCTGCGAGGCGGTCCTCACCAACTACTAAAGCCAGGCAAAGACCCTAATAAATGCACATCTCTGTCGCTGTTAAATATTGATAAGATCCTCGCCAAGGTGCTGGCCAACAGGCTGGCCTTGTTGATGGAACAGATTGTCTCACCAGCCCATTCAGGCTTTGTCCCTCACCGCTCGCCGGTGTTCGCAGGATGGTGTCCGCAATACTCAATAAGATTGCCCCAGACATACCAGCCGCAGTGGCTCTCCTCGACTTGCTTGAGTGGCCTTTCTTGAGAGCAGCCTTGGCAGAGCTAGGAATAACCCCTCCATTCCTAGCGTTGATTATGCTATTATACACTAAACCCACAGCTCACCTCAGGATAAATGGAGCCCTTACGAATCCCATCCCAATATTCCGTAGTACCAGGCAGGGATGCCCTCTCTCCCCACTACTTTTCATACTTGCGATGGTCCCACTAGTTAGGATACTGCAAGACAAACAGGCCCATAGGGGATTACAACTCACACATGGCCCATTATTACAGTCGCTTTATGGAGACGACATATTGCTATTTGTGCACCACCCGGAAGGTAATCTCCCAACACTCTTGCAGAATATAGCCAAATCTGACCAACTCTCTCAGCTCCGCATGGACTGGGCAAAATCTAAGCTCTTCCCACTTATTGACATTACCCATCCCCCATCTATGGAGTGCACCCCCTCCCCCCCCCTTCAGATGGACCGCAGACAGTACCAAAGACCCGGGCATTCATTTACACAGGGATAGGTTAGAGGTCCTCCAACAAAACTATGGGCCAGCAGTAGACGCCCTGTGTACACATGTAGACAGATTAATAAAGCTGCCTTTAGCACTGATGGGACATGTGGCCATTATTAAAATGATGGTACTGCTGTAGAAAATAGAAACCTTCTCAGGGGTCCCACTGATACTTGGTCCTTTTAAACCAACAAAGAAGACATTGGCACAGAAGCTGAAATATAAAAGTAACATCTTTATTAACCTCAAATGAGGGAGACTATGTCACACAGAAGCCTTAGCAAATGAATGAGGCGGTTTGAGGAGTACAGAAAACAGGGGCCTTATATATGCTTAGGGTTACATAGTCAGCATAAGACCAAGGGGCAGTCCTGGCACATATAAGCATGCAAAAATGACTAAGATGGGCATGCAAGATCTGCTTGCTCAACAAAGTGGGAGGAGCTAACAGTTGCTAATTCTGGTGAACACATCCTGACATTTACAGACTAGAAACAGTTGCAAGGATAGCTGCAAACTCAACTGAGCATGTGCGAAGGTGGAAGATGCTAAATATAGTTCGTTTCTAGGCAGATTACAAGAGCAGTCAACACTGAGGGAGAACAGAGCTCATGGCAAGCACGTGGCAGCACATGGCAAACAAGATGGCTGCCAGAAATACAAAATGGCTTTCAGCTCATGCTAACAAATCCCTCAACTATTTTACACTGCCACACTTTCTTTACCTGTTCACTAACATCCCCTTTCCACTAACAAAACCCTTTTTCAGTAGCTCCCACAGCATACTAATGCAGCTGATATGGGCTGGGGTTCACACCCAGATATAATGGGACACTTTGACACTGCCTTATGAGTGAGAGGGCCTCGGAGTCCCAGACCTCCATCTTTATTACCTAGCGGACCATTGCCACTACACATACCACTGGTGCCACCCAGATGCACGCATTCCATATATACGCGCAGAGCGTGCACAGCTGGACGGCCTTCTTCATTCCCAGATATTACCCGTGGTATACCACTAGATACTGAAGATATACAGACATCCTTACCGACCTGCTGGGTGTGGCGCAGGCTGCGACGCATGATGCCAGGAAGTCCCTCCAAGTTTCCAACGCTTCCCACTCACACCCATTCACTCTGAATCTAGAACTCTGACTGCCTTTACCACTCATATGCATTAACAGCCTTTACAATAAAATCGTTGTAAAGGCATGCATGGTAAAGGCATATGTGAGGTAACGATATGCATGGTTCTGATCAAGTTGTTAATGCTGCTTCCCGTAGACCATGTCTTGCAGTGTAATCCACTGGAGTTCCAAATCTCTGTTTTACACCATTTTATTCAGCAAGTTAGCAATGACTGAGGCACCCTTGCTCAATGAAGGAGGAAGCTGTTATAACACAGGCCCACCAGATGTATTCAGATCCTCACCATTGCACAGCAATGTTGCACAGTGACATTGGGAATTAATTCCAGTTCCCCTATTTAAGTGTTTACTTTATAATTATTTTAACATCGTAGCCTACGGACAATACAAGTCTATGGGAAAAGAATGAAAGACTAGCCAATCTTTGCATTATGTAAAGCAGCTTCAGATTGGCAACCAATTCTGGTTTATATGCTCTAATCAATAGAGGGAAGACAGGAAAAAGGCTAAAAAATGTCACAATGTGTAACACTGGGAATGAATTCCAGTTCTTGGTCAGGTCCACGATTATACAGAGCAAAAGGGATACAGAGAAAAATTGCTAAAAATCATATTTTAATTATTTGTGCATATAATATATATCCACTGTGCACACTCAGCATAGGTGCAGATGGCATATCATGGTTGGGGCTTCTTCTCCCTTGTACCGTCTTCAATCTCCCATCATTAACCCCTTCCAATCCTCAATATGTGTGGAATCTCATTCCCCAGAGAGATTTGTAAATATATCTGCCTACTCCGTGTAAATCTATGTGCAGGTCAAATAGTCCTATTGCTATGGAAAGCCTACCACTGTCCTCCAATGGAGGGTCCACCCTCTATTAGTGTTCCCAATTAAATAATTAAAACAATAAGGTTATAAAAACAGAACATGCACGTATCAGGCAGCTGGGGCTGGTGTCAAAAGGTATGCGTTATGGTGCCTTCTGCCAGGGTGGGAAGATATTGAACAAACAGTATGGTTATGGTGTTACTTCTAGGTACAACCTGGCACACAGATACGAATCTAAGGGACATTTTCACAAGAAAATGTTGGAGCATGAAGCTGTGCCAAATTTTGCAGAGCCGCACTCCAACATTTACAAAACACATGGATGCGCTGTATTCACAAGAATACAGTGCACCCCGGTTTCCCCCAGCGCTTGTGCAAAAAAAGCAGCCCAGCGCCAACACAAGCACCCTGCTACCATTTTGCAAGGGTGTCTGCACTGCAGGGACAATTGTCTATGTGCAGGAAGGGACACCTACTGCACCCAATTCATAATGGTGATTTGCGGGGGGAGGAGCCACGCGCCGGTCCAAGATGGCCACGTAAGTTCTCGGCTCCACAGTATCCGTCCCCCAGCCCTGCGATCCTATGAACCATCCTGGTATTGAGGCACACCGCTCGACGGCGGAATAATAGCGGTGCCCCCGGCAGCAACTCTGGCCCCTCTGTGACACCGGGGGCCAGAGATACGGCAACCACACTTTGCGGCCTTTGTCGTGTCTGGAGCCGGGGACTCAAGTACAAGCAGTGGCCCGGGCGCAGTTCAAAAACATCGGGGTCGCGGACCGGAAGTTGCCGGTTCCGCCCCATTCCTTGGAACTCATTGGGCGCATCAGCGGAATAAATCGGCAGCGGAGGGGACGAGCGGGGGCGCGTTGAGGAGGCCCCCCTCGCAAGTGTCCCCTGGAGTGACTGGTGGCGAGACGGGGCTACAGAGGCGCCGTGGCGCTGCCACAGACTGCGAGGCGGGGTGAGACTGCCCGAAGCAATCCTGATAGGAGTCGCGGGGGTCTGTAGGGGGCTGCTGAATACAAGCTGAGCTCCCTCCACACCATTGGAAAGAAGGCACACCGCACGCCCAGGACGGCAGGCTCAGATGCCCGAGAAGCCAGCCACTTGGACTGTAGCCTTTTAAAAAAATGGGGTTTACCCCAAGGTAGTCCTGGACCTGGGCACTTTGCAGTACAAAAGACAGTGGCCCTAGAACCTGATTTATAAGAGCAATGACTCAAATAACCTAATTGGTACAATTCGTAAATGTACATCAGAGCTATAAAGAATATATTTTAGAAAAGCTCATGAACCGGAGTTAATTATTTATACATCAAATGAACAAAATGCAACAAACCAAAACCTGAATTCACCAAGCGATGTATTACACTTAGTTTCTGGTGAATAATCAAATTGAATTCAATAAGAGAGGGGGAGGTTGCTCCAAGGGGGAATGTGCATATGAGAAAAGTGCTCGGTGTAGGTCAGTGAAAAGGAGAGGGAATCAGTGTCCTAGAGAAAATTAGGAACTTGGTATTCTTTATATACAGTACGTACGGTTGTTAATCACCGTCATATACAGCCTAGCCACATTTATAATACATATCATTAATATAATTTACACAGGTACAGAAAATAATTCCTATTTGCACGGTAAGGGTCACACAAAAAAGTTAGTCTAGGCCTATCCAGGGGCGTTGGCGTTTCGACCCGACTTAGGGCTTAAGGGAAATTGAGGGCCTCAGCCGTGCGGGTCTTCATCAGGACTGGGGTGTCATCGGGAAGACGGCGCCGGCGTGACCCAGTTACAGATTTTAAGATGGTGACCAAGCCGGAGGTGGACAGGCACCAGCCGAGGACATCGCAAAGAGTGAGACAGGTCCAGACCAATAAGTTGGACACAATGCCCAAGGGCTCCCCTACAGATCTGAGACACACTGTCGGCGGGGGGTGACTCCTCGGGCCCTTCATCTGAACCGACGCTGCTTGACGTCATGGCAGCAATAGACTGGGTCAAATCGTCGCTGGGACAAAAATGGAGTCACTTGACAATAAGCTGGACACAGTCACCATCGAGGTCAATCTTATCCGTGCAGACCTCACTAAAGTCAATGAAAACGTCAAATTGCTGGATATAAGACCGTCAGTCGGATCAATGATGTGGCGCTGCTCCAACAGGAAATGCGGGAGCTTAAAACATCTCATGACTTGACCGAGCGTAAACTGGATGAGTACGAAGGACGTGCCCAGCGTAACAATGTACGTATCCTAGGGGTGTCTGAAAAGTCTGAAGGCCCAGCCCCGGACTTGTTTGTTGAAGACCTTATCCTCACACACCTCAAGCCTAAGGGACTGAGTAACTTCTTTACCATCGAGCGCGCCCACACAGCCCCGCGTCCGATGATTGCTAGGGTGTTGAACTTCAGAGACAGGGATGCTATACTGCAGGCGGCCCGCCTGGGACCCCTTCTGCGGTATGAGAACGCTACCCTCACTTTCTTCCCCAATTTCACACAAATGGTGCAGAAACAACGGCAGAACTTTCTTGCAGTTAAGAAAAAAACTCAGAGACCAGGGAATGATATATGCCATGATGTTTCCAGCACGTCTGAGGGTAGAGGTCGAGGGGAGAGCCTGGTTTTTTGATAATCCGGAGGTGGCCTCGGACTGGATTGACAGTCGTCCCCTTGGCGGCTCAGGAGAAAGAGAGGAGGGGGAGAGGACGCATTGCAGGAAACAGGAATGAGAGCGGAAGCACAGCACTTGGGACTAATGTACATTGTCAGGTATTGGGGTCTCGACCCACGGCTTGGATGCCTGCGTGGCCCCGGGGAAAGCCATGACTTAACTTGGTGATGTTGGCTTCAAAAAGACCATTTTGATTCGGGTTGGGGTGGAGGGGGAGACGGGGCACCGGCCTTCCTCCTCTTTACTACCTTTAGTTATACAATAGTTTAGTGTGTGGGGCGACGGGCACTCTGCCAGTTGGGGATGGGCAAACGCCATGATCAGGGGTGCAGGGAGGGAGGGGGTGGCGATGGTGGCGATCATCATTTTTAAGGTCGCATCGTTTGTGAGTATGTTAACAGTTTTAATTGTTTCAACATCATCAAGAGACAATTCAGTGCAGGCGACATTTCCGCGGCAGGGTAATGGCGAACGATAGGCGGGGATTAGTGTGTGGAGTTGGAATGTCAACAGGCTGGGTGATAAAATAAAGAGGGGGATGGTAAATCAGTTTATCAGACAACACACTCCAGATTTGGTATTTATGCAGGAAACACATTTAATTGGGAACAAGTGCATGGCTCTGCACAAAGGAGGCTATAAACTAGTGGTGCATGTAGGGTTCACTACAGGTTCAAGGGGGGTCAGTATATTGGTTAAAAACTCATTCTCCCTTACTATACAAGCTACATGGTCCGACAAGCGGGGTAGATATGTTGGGATATCGGTGCAATGGGAAGAGAAAACAGCCACGTTTGTATCCATTTATGTCCCACCTGGCCTGCAGTCCGACACATTCCAAAACCTGGGTTCAATCTTTCGGACGCTGCCCTTGGGCCTCTTGGTACTGGGGGGAGACTTTAATGCGGTAATGGACGGTGATATAGACCGATATCCGGCTCCTACACTTAGACCCGCGCAAAGGTGGCTTCCTGACTATTTGGACACAATAGGGCTTGACGATGGCTGGCAGGCGCGTAATCCGGGCAAAGCACATTATACACGTGTCATGTGCGCATCAAAGCCTGTCGAGAATAGACTATGTGCTCGTTCCGGACGCACAGGCTCATGCCCACCGGGAGGTATGTCATCTGGGTAGGGGCATCTCGGATCACTCCCCTGTGTGGCTTGAAATGGAATTTGATCGGGCGCAGGCAGATAGGGTAGCCCCTATTAGCCCATGGTACTTGAGAGACCCTTACACGAAGAAAAGCATAGCCACAGCTACAGACCGGTATTTCCAGGAGAATCACGGCACGGTGGACTCTGCGCAGACCCTATGTGAGGCCTATAAAACTGTCATCCAGGGAGAGGCTGTCTCCTTGATTGCGAGAAAAAAAGAGGGAACGGCAGGCCGAACTGGAAAAAGCAGACGAGGCAGCGTTAAAATCAGAAGAGGAGGTGGCTCGGACGGTGACCCCTGAGGGCTTTCACCATTTGAGGCTACGGCAAGACGAGTTCAGTAGTATTGCCAAAGATAGAGCCAGGGTGCAGAGCAGAGAGGTTCAGAGCAGAATCTATGAGCATGGAGATAAAGCGGGAAAGCTGATTGCTTGGCTAGATAGAGGGGAATGGGCATCGAGGCTGGTACCAGAGCTACGAGTGGAAGATTCCAGCACTATTAAGGACCTGTAGGCTATTGCAGATGCGTTTGCAAAACTCTACCGCGCGGTGTATAGCACTGCGGGTACCTTCACAGAAGTGGACAACAGGAAGATGATTAGCGATATTCAGTTATCGGTTCTATCAAGCGAAAACAGAGATTATCTGGAGTACCCACTCACGGATGATGAGGTGGCGCAAGCTATCAGAGGAGTGTATTCGGGGTAGGCTTCGGGGCCCAATGGCATTCCAGTTGAACTCTATAAATTAAAGTTCTATAGACTCGCCCCATATCTCTATTCCATGTTCAAGGTAAGCAGAGAAAAGGGGCAACTCTCATATAACCAACGAGTGGCCAACACAGTGGTCATATACAAGGAAGGCAAGCCCAGAACAAGCTGCGGGTCCTATAGACCAATTTCACTGCTAAACATAGAACCTAAAGTCCTTGCAAAGTTGCTGCCAACCCTCTTGGCAAAAGTCATCGCCACCTTGATCCATCCAGATCAATCGGGCTTTATGCCACATCGCAACACAGCCCTCAATCTGAGACGGTTGCACGGAGTACTGGGTAGAACTCCTACAATCATGGAACCGGTGGCTCTAGTGTCATTGGACATCACCATGGCATTTGACATGGTCGAGTGGCCTTACTTATTTGCAGTACTGGACAAACTGGGCTTCGGTCCGGAATTTACGGGCTGGATACGCCTCCTGTACTCTGACCCGATGGCCCGAGTGGTGGTAAACAATCGCAAATACCCTGTTTTCCATCTGAGCAGGGGCACCAGACAGGGCGGTCCCTGTCCCCGCTCCTTTTTGCACTGGCCCTTGAGCCACTAGCGGCATGGGTCAGACAGGACCGTTCTATACAGGGAATGCTATGGTCATTGGAATGGGAAGATAAAATCTCCCTCTACGCTGATGATGTCCTGCTCTACCTCACTAATCCGAGAGGGTCACTGATCTGCTTTTTAGACGTGCTGGCAATTTTCAGCAGATATTCAGGCTTCGCTATAAATTGGTCCAAATCGGTGCTATATGTCCAAAAAGGTGACCAGATGGTCATTCCAGACACTTGCCCGATCCAAATAGCTCTCGAAGGTTTCAGATACCTCGGCATTTGCATAACATTAGACTAGAAACTCTGTTACACTAACAATCTGGGCCCACCCCTGTCGCGGCTCAGGAATGACGTGTTGCGCTGGAAGGCCCTCCCACTCTCCATGTTGGGTAGGGCAGTACTCTTTAAAATGATGGCTCTGCCTCAGTTCCTGTACGTGCTCCAAAATACAATGTATCCGGTCCCCGCATCTTATTTTAGGGAAATAAAGTCTCTCCAGAGACAGCTCCTTTGGGATGGTAAACCCCGCAAAGCGTTTTCCAAGCTTACTCTCAATTGGTTTGATGGAGGAATAGGGTTGCCTGACCTAAGGAAGTACTACTGGGCAACCCAACTGGCAGCTGTCAATCACGGGATCTACGGGCAGTCAAAAGATCCCGGATACGCTATGGCTAGATGGCAGCTCCCAGGGGGAGAATACACTAGAGCGTTATATGCTGGGACCCGCAGATTTCCGCTCACAGGACCCACAGCGCATGCCGTCTAGGTATGGCATCAATCAATCAATCAAAGCATTTATATAGCGCACTACTCACCCGGAGGGTCTCAAGACGCTGGGGGGAGGGGGTCCGCTACTGCTCGAACAGCCAGGTCTTGAGCTGCTTCCTGAAGGCGAGGTGGTCCTGGGTCAGGCGGGGGTGGGTCGGAAGGGAGTTCCAAGTCTTGGCGGCCAGGTAGGTGAAGGACCTTCCTCCTGTGGTGACTCTTCGGATGAGGGGGACGGCGGCGAGGGCGTGGCTGGTCGATCGAAGCTGGCGTTTGGGAGCGTAGAAGTTGAGGCGGCTGTTGAGGTAACCTGGGCCTTGGTTGTGTAGGGCTTTGTGTGCGTGGGTGAGGAGTCGGAAGGTGATTCTCTTGTTGACCGGGAGCCAGTGCAGGTCTCTCAGGTGTCTGGAGATGTGGCTGCGGCGTGGGATGTTCAGGATGAGTCGTGCTGAGGTGTTCTGGATCCGCTGGAGTTTCTTCTGGAGCTTGGCGGTGGTTCCGGCATAAAGGGAGTTGCCGTAGTCCAGACGGCTGGTAACGAGGGCCTGGGTAACCGTCTTCCTGGTCTCGGTGGGGATCCACCGGAAGATCTTACGTAGCATGCGCAGGATGTTGAAGCATGACGAGGAGACGGCGTTGACTTGTCTGGTCATGGAGAGGGAGGAGTCCAGGATGAATCCCAGGTTGCGTGCGTGGTCTGTTGGTTTGGGTGCGCTGCCTAGGGTGGGGGGCCACCAGGAGTCGTCCCAGGCGGAGGGTGTTGATCCTAGGATGAGGACTTCCGTCTTGTCCGAGTTCAGTTTCAGTCGGCTGTTCGACATCCATTTGGCTACGTCTGACATCCCTTCGTGGAGGTTGGCTCTGGCGGTGGCGGGGTCGTTGGTGAGGGAGAGGATCAGCTGGGTGTCGTCGGCGTAGGAGATGATGCTGAGGTTGTGCTGGCGTGCGATTGCTGCGAGGGGGCTCATGTAGACGTTGAAGAGTGTTGGGCTGAGCGAGGAGCCTTGAGGAACGCCGCAGATGACTTCGGTGGCCTCCGATCTGAACAGGGGGAGGCGGACTCTCTGTGTCCTTCCGGCGAGGAAGGAGGTGATCCATTCCAGTGCCTTCTCCTGGATTCCGACGTTGCTGAGGCGCTGTACTAGGGTACGGTGGCAGACAGTGTTGAATGCCGCGGAGAGGTCCAGGAGGATGAGAGCCGCTGTTTCTCCGTTGTCGAGCAGGGCTCGGATGTCATCGGTAGCTGCGATCAGGGCGGTCTCGGTGCTGTGGTTGGCCCGGAAGCCAGACTGCGTGTCTGTGGCCAATAGGCACCTTAAATGGGAAGGTAAACTCACGCTAGCCCACCCACTTTCGAATTCAGAGAAATTGGGAAGCCTCTGAAAGTCCAAAGGGTTTGATAAGTGGGACCTCATTGGGATCTCACGAACAAAAGACATTTGGGGAGAAGTAACAATACACACATTTAACTCACTTAAGCAACAATACAACTTAAATGATAGTGAGCACTTCTGCTACCTCCAGGTTCGACATGCGCTGCTTACACACATCCCTAGGGACACGACACGACCAGACACTTCTCCCCTAGAGGATAGGGGGCTGGATGGACATCTTCCAGAGAAAACCATCTCTCTGATTTATAGGAAACTAATAAATAACATTGAAGATCCATTGCTTAATATTAAAAGACATTAGAACGAGGATGGCCTAGAATTAGACGATGAGGATTGGCAGGAGGCGATCTCCTCCCCGAGAGTAGTGGCAATTCAGACGAGGCTGAGGCTGGTGCAGCTAAAGATACTACATAGGACTTATGTTACAGGACCTTGTCTGGTGCGAATGAGTCGTTCAGAAGGCGGAGAGTGTAGGAGGGGCTGTGGGGAACTGGGGACATTTCTTCATATAATGTGGCACTGCCAAAGCATACAAACATTTTGGGGAGTGGTTCACCACACGATGAGGGCGGTCCTAGGGATAGACCTACAGCCGGAGGCCCGCAGGTGCATCCTAAATGTCCGGGAACAGACGGATCTAAACACCTGCACAACGCAGTGGGCAACGTTGGCATTCATGATAGCGAAGCGCAACATCGCCCAACTGTGGGAGGCTTGCGAAATGGATTAGGGTATGGGACGCTTGGAACCATTACAGGGGGTTATCTGTGCTCCACCGGACCGCCGGAGAGACGCTGAAGCGCAAGAGTCCCCTTGATCCACCAACTGTAATAACTGTGTCATTTTGACTGTATGAAATGTCGTTGAGGAAGATGGGAATATTTGCTTGTATCACTTTTGATGTGTATTTGGTCAAAGTGTTTAATAAAAATAATTTAAAAAAAAAATAATGGTGATTTGCACCTTCTATGTGTGCGCAAAATAAAGACCACATGCCTCGTCGTGCCATTCTAATGCCTGGTATTCCAGCCCTGTAAATTTGGGACAGCATCAAAAATTAATGAGTGTTGCGGTGGAACGCCCACAGCAACACCCATTGTACACCCCTTTGCCGCAGAGGACTGCGGCGTAAAGGGCAATATTTGCAAGGTGGCTTTAAGTCACACAAAGTGGCTTAGCGCCACATTGGAAATATGGAAAATGGCACTGAGACACCTATAAATATGCCCCTAAGTGACTTTGTGGTAGTGCAGAGTAGAACTTTATCGGAGATTAATAGTAGCCCTCAGTCGCGGTAGGCCCCCATCGGTCATCAGAACTCCTTGAACTCTACATGGCTCTCCACACGCAGTTTGTGGAGTACTCAAAGCATGAACGGTGTGCTAAGTGAAAACGTCATGACAGAGTTGTGAAGCCTATAAATTAGCAACACTAAAAGACCCATAGAGAAGCTATGAGTATAGTCCAAATACGACAGTCAAATCCCATGTCACCTGCACCTCACCGGAAACCATCAAGAATTGACCACAAATGTAAGACACATTAACTAGAACAAACCTTTCCTAATAAATGATAACTTGCGGTTATATTGGTAGTTTGTCTCAACAAGCATTTGCAATGCAATAGGTCTCGCATATACAAGAGTATGAGAAATTGGCATTGTAAATGACATTGCCTTTTATTTTTGTGTTCATTTTAAAAACAAATAAAATGCATTATCATTTGCAATGCCAATAGCTTAAACTCTCTCAAATGCAAGACCTATTGCATTGCAAATGCTTTTGTTTACAAGCCCCCCATGCCACGCTTTCACATTAATAGAGGCCACACCCCTTTCTTTAGACGAGCCGTCTCTAAAGAAAGGTCCGCGGCTTACAAAGTGAAAGTGTGGTATGGGGCGCTTTTACCAAAAAAAGCATTTGTCAAGTTGACAAACACATGCTTTTTCTGGTAAAAGCGCCCCCATGCTGCGGTTTTACTTAGAAGTGGACACGTACCTTTATTTAGACACGCTCGTCTAAAAAAAGGGGCGTGGCCTCTTAATGTGACAGCGCAGCATTGAGCACTTGAAAACAACCAAAAATTGAAATAGTGAAGGAAAAAAATGCCGGCATCGGTGCAGCTTGGGGAGGGGACAAGAACAGAGCATATTTAAAACTTATATCGCTGAGTTAGTAAAAAAACATTTTTGGTTAATTAACAGCACCCGCTACACACGGCGTCTGTGCAGGAGGTGAGGGGGCATATTTATAGCCAGATCTTTCTCAGTGATGGTTCCACAGATCTGGAACAAACTCCCAGAATCTCTTCGTAAGGAATCAGATCTGCTGCAGTTCAGGAAGTCGCTAAAAACGCTCCTGTTCAGGGAAGCCTTAAGCACTGCTTAGTGCCATTGTCCTACACACCTTTTTTGTCCTTTTATTCATTCTGCTAAAAACTTTGTCTTCTTCTGTCATAAGCGCCTAGAGACCTGACGGTGATTCGCGCTATATAAGCTGTAGTTAACATAACATAACATAACGTAACACCTATTAAGTGAAAGCAGCCATAACGCGCTGCAAATACCCCCACCCAAAAAAAATCTGCCACCATTGCTAAAGCTGGTGTGCACTCTTTACATTAATTACTATTAAAGAAAATAGTGCTGACTAGATAAAGCACACTATGTAAGACCACAAGTAAAAAGCTCAGTCGTTGTGGGAGGTTACAAATGCAGACAAGGCGGTACACCAAGGAGGGACTAGTAAGCCTATTCATGAATGGAATGCAACGATTTTGAAATGACTAACAGGAGCCAATTGAAAAGACGGGCGGGGAATTGGGCAGAGCTTTTATTCCATTCCTCAAAGCATGGCTAACAGAGCAGTGGATGCGCTGCCCTGGCCTGACCTAAAAATATTAAAAGGGTATTTAAGGAGTATAATGGTGTGATAACTTGTTTGTGCTCAACTGTATTATTTTAATATTAATTGCTGTTTTTAGGTCTCGCGACCTATCGATGCGCGCATGCGCATCGAGCGGAGCGAGAATTCAAGTGGCCAAAATCTTCGTGAAACCACCAGCTTTTTGCTGGCGGTTTTCATGAAGTTCACGTGAACCACGTGTTCAAACATGAACGCGCATCAGCCTCCCTCCAGTTGCCGCACAGCACATCAAAGGGCTTCGCCCAGCGTGCGCTCTGCGGCTTCTCGGCTTCTCCTCCCCTAATTACGCCGCACACAGCCTTCCTTGCATTTCTCCTCCCCCTCCCAAGCCAGCTTCCCCCAGGCCGTGTTCCCTCATCCCTCGCACCCCCTCCTCCTTCAGCTTTTTAAATGATGCCTTCAGCATCTGCCATTCATTTTCTTAAGCGCGGTTTGGGCATTCGTATTTGTGTAAATGCTCAAATGAGAGTTGTAAGCCAGCAGTAGCAAACTTGTTTTTCATATTTTTCACTTTTTTTTTAGCAAAAGTAACATCCGGTAATAATGAAATAATGAACAGAGGTATATGTTTGTGAAAGATTATTCAGAAATGGTAAAAGACAATTCTATTTTTATTATTAGTTGAAACATTTTTCCTTCGGTGAAATCTACTGGATGACTTTACTGTGGAGTTTTAAATAAAGCCTCTTTAACACGATACTTCCAGGGAGATAAATGACATTTCCGTTCATCAAATTAAAGAAATTCTCCAACCATGATTCATCCTGTTTCTTCTCGTGTCAACACAGCTCTAACTTCATCCCCCGTACACGGAACTGATCTTAACAGAATGCAGCAACAAGCATTGGCATTGCCAATAGGTCTCGCTTGTGGGACCTTAGAAGTATTTAGTTTTGCAGCACAATATCCGATTATGCAACAAGGATATTGTGCTGCAAAACTAAATACTTATAAGGTCCCACAAGCGAGACCTATTGGCAATGCCAATGCTTGTTTATGTTGCATTTGTTCCTTCTTTTTAGTTCTTTTGCTGTTGTTGGTTTGTTTGCAAGTATAGTTTTTTGATGTCTTCTATGACAGTCATGAAAGAAATCGACCGCGTCCCTTGGCATCATAGGAATGAAGCTTGATATATATATATATATATATATATATATATATACATACATATATATATATATATATATATATATATATACACACGCCACAGGCTAACTGGGACAGAGGATCCCGTCAATTTAAAATCCAAAGAACCAAATGCCAGGCCCAGGTCTGGATAAAAGCTTTGTTTTGATACTGCAGGCTGCATACGCAAGTGTCGCCCTATTTTTAAGACATTTATGTCGAAACGCGCCAGGGACTCATGCGTATGCAGTATCAAAATAAAGCTTCGATGTGGCCTGAATTCCTCCGCACATGCCCACTGTGACGTCAGATGGCTTGGGGCCATCCGACGCACAGAAGATGCTAAAGGACTGCACCTGCTCCCTCTTATACCCATGGCAAAGAATTGGACTCCGACTCCAAGGTTCAGTTACCAGACCTCTTATGAGGCTTCAGGCACACAAGCTTCAAGAGGCCTTTTTCCTAAAGTGCCCACCTGACTAGTGGTGACTGCATTTGGGGTGGACTTGGTTGTTCACCTTTGCTTTGTACCCTGAGAGTCTCAATATGCCCTCTCCCAAGGTCCTCTGTTCCTTAGACGTGTACTCCTGTGATTGTTTGGGCACAAAGAGAAGGTTTGGAAACCTTTGAACCATTTAGCTCAAGACCCAAAGAAAAGTACTTGACATGCAGTTCCACGGCATCTGATTGAATTTTACATTTGTCCCCTTAAAAGTCTGCCTCATGTTGAAAAGATAATCAAATCCCTTTCTCCATTGGGACTTAAAAGCTTTTTCGACCTGAAAACTCAAAAGCTCCGGAGAGTCAGTAGGACTAACCTGCTTCAAGTATCTGGCCTTCAGTTCCATGGCAGCGGATATAATTTCTGCCTTGTCCTGCTCAGAGAAAAAAAATTCTTTAAAAAAAGACACTCTTTTGGATTGGGACTTTGGTCCCAATAGAGAAAGTTTCAATCTACTTGGTGTAACCAATCTCTGCAGTTGGCCTCAATTTGCACCTAGAGCCAGGTCTGCTGTGGTTATGGACTTCAATTGGAGCATTGCCCTTTTTGTCACTATTGTGACCTAAGTCTTTAAAAATACATATCTCCCATTCCCTGAATGGATTTTTGTCGTTTTGATGTAATTTTGCTAATTAAATGTTTCTCTTTTTTTTCGGTTTGAGATTTTTATTGCTTAGTGTTTTGTCTTTATTAGTATTTTGGTACTGCATAAATACCTTACACACTGCCCTAAATTAAGCCTGCATGTTCATTGCCATAGCTACCATGGGGTTGGAAGTGAGCTCTGGTTAATTTAGAGACTTCAAAGGTTCACCCTGACAAACTGTAGTTATTCCTTGAGGTGGACAGTCGCCCACCTCAAATAATACCATTTGATATACCAGCAACTGTTACTCCCACACCACATTTCTTCGCTAATGGTCATCTGCTGATAACATCTGTTATTCGGCTCCGAGATGCCCGTTGCAGCGAACGTGCGCTTTACAAATAAACGTTTTGAGGTTCTTTCAATAAGCAGTGCTTGAAGGACATAGCTTAGGGGTAGTCCTGAAACCTGCAAGCATTTAGGCTTTTAAAGTCCCATCATTTCTCTAGTCATTTAAAACCCTACTCGCTGCCTATACACATTTTTCTGCATCTGTTCTGCATATAGTAGTTTATGGGGTCCTGAAGCATTACTAAGGACCTTAATAATTTAGTGAAATTAAATATTATGAAAGATATTATATTATTGTGAAAGATTCTTTTTATTCTTTTCCTATTACCTGTGTACTATAATTAATACATATAAATAAATAGGGTAAAAGACAGGGTTTCTCAGTGCTCAACTGTCAGTTGACACAATATTTTCAAATTCAAGAAGGTAAAGAGTGGTGAATACAAAGGTGTAATGCTTACTCTTCATTCACATATGAGAACCCTGAGCAGTGTCCAGTACAAGATCATTTAACCCCAATTGGCACATACTGATTACAAGTTATATATATGTGTTTTCACAATACTATGTTCATGAACTATTAGGTTCATTAAGATTTTGAACTTCACACGTGAATTTGTTACTCCAAATCTTGCACTCCACTAGTCATTTATTATGGTTGTTCATACAGCATGTTCTTTCCAGTAGCCAACATGTGTTTCGTCGAATGTATCGACTTCGTCAGGACTACAATTGTCAAAGAGAAATAACAGTATAGGTATTCCTTAGCTTTGCATTATATAGTGCATTACAAGGCAATCGTCCTTGCCACCACCAATAATCTTGAGTTTTTCACATCATATACATACATAGTGGACAAAAGTATACAAATAAAAATATTAATATACAAGCAGGCGTGCAAGCAGTTAACCCACCAATTATTTAGGTCTATCCTGTTGTAAGCACTTATCGAGTTGGATTAATTCTGTACATCCAGAGTGGAAGATTGGGGTAAGCAATTGTAGGCACCATGCAGCCAAGAGTTTTATACAGTTTATGAAGTTAATAGAACACATGTATGGAACTGGAATAGGTGCTAGTCCCGAGGCCAGTGTTATTTAAAGTGTTATATTTTCGAGCCGAATATCTTATTTTGTTATTATCGGAGGAAAGTATACCTTAAAACCCACATGCAGGTGAAGAGCAAGTGGGACTTATGGCCCATTTACCTTAATGTCTCACCGAATGATCAAGTAAACAGCCCAGCTGTGCTACTAAAGGAGACCACTGGTCCACCTGAGTGTTCGAAAATCATACACATCAATAATTGTAAAATCGAGAGAAAAGTGTCTGATCTCACACATATCAAAAGTACATTCACCCTATTCTGTACATCAAGTCGTATAATATTATTCCATAATGAGGATATCTAACGTAAATCCATAGGTAGGGACCTAAAATAACTCCCAAAATACAAGTAATCAATGAGGGAGTTCCCATCCATAGTATGCCAGCCCTCTAATTGCACCACGAGCTGAGCCATCATACCATATCTGATTTACCAGATGTAGACTGGCCGGTCTCTCGCGGTAAGTAGGCAATCCTATAATTATTATAAGATGTCAGGCCGGGTCCGTGTGAGCCCTGAAAGGTGTAAGATAAAATACTCTGCTTAGTCAGGGCAGAGTCCAAGTACGTACATAGTGTACACCTTGTATGAGATTATTCTGTGGAGATGTAATAATTTAGAGGCATTTTCCCCCCTAGAGTGCTGCAGGCTGCTCTCTCCACACTTTAAAGAGTTTATTCCATGTCTGCCTGGGGTTTTGATTTGAGTAGCACTCTCCCTTGATAATCCTTCTTCTCAGAAGCTGTATGTTCTTCCCCTGAGGTGCACATTTGTCTGCTTTGCAGTCTGTAGCTATGTATGATCCTTTTGAAGGGGAGAGGGATCAGTACTATGACGACACTGTGGGATCCCTAGAGCAGGATTTGATGGATGCATTAGATGCTGGAGTGCAATAGTCTGTAAATAAAGCTTTCATTCGGGATTTTCACCATATTACGTTACATCTGCGTGGCTATCGTAGTCAGCGAGGTTGGATTCCTGTCCACCTGTCACTGGTGGCGAGGTCCCTCCTCTCAGACATGGAAAGACCAAAGGGAAATCTGCCAAGGAACTGTACTCTTCATTTGAAAAGCTTGAAGACTTCCTTTCAGGGGATCATGCTATAGTGCTCTGCTTGATAAGGCCTCCTCCTCTTCACAAAAGCATAGTGATTCTGTTTCTGTAACTCTGATAGCTCGCAGCACAAAGATGAGCCTGGCCCCAGCAAAAGTAAGTGCAAAACGCCCAACGAAAAGTCCTTGAAACATCCCAAAGTGCTGGATTTTGAGCCGACTAATATTCACCGATGCTCCACCATCCGACTCCCTCCTCTAAAAGTAGCAGACTATGTCCAGTCCCATATTCACCAGGGTTCTGATAAAGACGGCAGGATGCGACTACGGTTTGAATGCCACAGGCCAGATCTCCCCAGCAAGGTTACTGAAACCCCAAAATGTGACTTGACCATGCCTGGCACAACTGCAAGGATACGTTTTGGGACCTCTGTATAGTCATTAAATTTTCGGAAAGTTGTTGTCCAGATAATAAGTATTTGTCGCGCAAGCAACTGTCAGCTAAATTGACTAGGCTTCTATGTTTAATATCCTGCAAAAGAGTGTCCAGTGTTCTGGCGTTAGATCTCTCCGTTGGAGTGTTCTCTTCTGAAGGAGCTTCCCTCACTGTCACTTGGAGAATGAGAACAAATTGCAAGTCAGTTTCTTACCCAGCGTTCCCTGGTAATAGTAAGCTTTGTGTGGTATGATGTTTAAAGACTTGAGGTAAGTGCCAGTGATTTTGTTTTGATATGTGGTGGGTGGGGTGTCAATTTCTGACTGCATTACAGAAGCCCCTCCGGTCTGTAGCAGCGGCCACCTTAGCCAGGTGGATGCATTGGCTGTTGTCAGAGGCTGGTTTTGATCCTTCCATTTATAGAGCACATTAGGCTAGAGGGGTGATGGCCTCATAATTCTTTTCCGTAGGATCCAGGTTAGCTGGTAGCCTGAAAGCAGCGGACTGGTCGTCCGAATTCACTTCCAATTTATTTTTTTAATAAGCCTATTGTCGGTGTTGCCTCGGGGGTGGCTACTAAGCTTTGAACTGGCATAATCTGAGCCTCCCATCCTGACAGAATAAAACATTGTCAAACATTTGCAATAAAAATTTTCAATTCTATTAAGGACATGAAGGTGAGGATTATACCATCCTAGGCTTTGTATGTATGCACTAGCGTACAGTGCTGATTCGAAAGTGCCTCAAATATAAGTTACTGTACTGTGAGACAGTGTGCACAAACATGTTTGTACACTGCATTTTCTTTGTCGTTTGTAAAAGCCTGTTACCAATCCCACTGTGTTCTTCCTCACTAGAAGTCCTGTGAGAAACCTCAAAAACACTTGCATTCACTTTCAAAGGCTAAAACTATAAAAGACAGACCCCGCTCAATCTGTAGTGCTCCCATATTTCTGACTACTCTAAAACACTTAAATATGGCATACACCAAGGATCAGTTTTGTCACCTAGGTTGTTTACCATTTGTATCAGCCCCTGAGCTATGGCCCTTTATTGAATAAGCGTTACAAAAGGGGGTGGTGACAGACCGAGCATCTGAACCAATCAAACACTCACACCCAGTCAAAAGATTTGGGTTTAATCCATCACCGTTCTTTAGCCCACTCTGCCATCCCAGTTCAGACATGGCCATATGCAAATCAGTCTGACCCTGTGCCTCATGGGAACAGTCCAGCCCGAACTGCCAAGCCATGCCTTCCCTGGACCGGATTCAAGCTTTCCAGTGGCAAAGTGAGCAAGGGACTCACGTCTGAGCACACCCTGCCAACCTATGGTGAACAAAGCGGTACAAAAGGGGGTGGTGACGGACGGAGCATCTGAACCAAACAAACACTCACACCCAGTCAAAAGATCTGGGTTTAATCCATCACATATTTGCATATGGCCATGTCTGAACTGGGGTGGCAGAGTAGGCTAAAGAACGGTGATGGAATAGTTTTGGATTTCGCAATCTGGGGGTTCCATGAGAGATTATGATTTATGGTCACTCCTAAATAAATAAAATTTGACACACGCTCCCGATTGACTCCACTCGACTGAATTTTACTTTTAAAACATTTGTGAGATGGTCATGTACTTAGTAATTAATTTCAAGACCCTTTTGTCTACAATATCCATCCAATGCATTTAAAAGATTTTGAAGACCCCTAGGGGTTTGAGATAATAGGATGGTATCGTCTGCAAAAGTTAATGCACAAATGTTTTCACCTCCCACTTTCGGGGAATCGTGGTTAGCTTTTTTAAGTGTTGTGATCATGTCATTGACATACAGGAGAAACAGGGTTGGTGCCAGGACACAGCCCTGGCGCACACCCCTTTTTACTGGTATCTACTTTGTCAATTCACCCACTTGCCCCCATCGCACTCTAGCGTATGTATTCTCATGTAGCCTAATGAGCTGTAATACTATATTGCTAGGGACCCTTTGCTGCAACAGAATAGACCAAAGACAGTCCCTTGGGATAGAATCAAAAGTGGCCTTCAAATCAATGAAGGCCACATACAAATTCCCACGGCGCAACCTTGCGTACTTTCACGCAATAATTATTAGTCTCATGACCTGGTCTATCGTGCTTGTCTTTTTCCTAAAGCCAGCTTGGCAATAGGAGAGGACATTATTGTCCATTATCCAATTATTCAACCTATCTAGAATAAGTTTAGCATAGACTTTTTGTAATATATCTAGAAGGCTGATAGGCCTATAGTTTGCAGGTTCCTTCCTGGAACCTTTCTTATGGATTGGGACTATCTCCGCTCCTTTCCATGAGGCAGGAACAGGCTGGCCATTAGCTATACCATTGCACAGAAGATTTATGTAAGGGGCCCATACATCTGGCTCGTGTTTAAATAAATCCCCCGGGATCTTATCAGGGCCTGGTGCTTTAGCCGATTTTATAGCAGCAATTGCCCTTGTTGTTTCTACCATGGTGAACTGCAGAGTAGATGCTTGGTTAGATGACATAAATGTGGTAACCATAGCTAGTGATTTTTCATTAACAATAGCCGGAGCAGCATAAAGGTGGGCAAAGTGGTTGTACCAGGTCTTAGGGTCCAGGTTATAATCGTGTGCCGGGATTTCTGCTTTTGAGCCATTTGCTATGATTTTCCAGAACAAAAATGATCATGTCTTTTAGATGCTATTAGCAATTCATCCCAATTGTCATCTTCCCACTTCTTGCGTGCAGCTTTCTTGGCTTTATCATAGGCAATCCTTGCTTCCCTAATCAAAATTATATTTTTAGTATCAATTGCTTTACCTAGATTTCTCTTGGCAAGGGAACAATTTGAGTCAAACCAAAAGTTAGTATTACCATCCTTGGTTTTTGGTTTATTACGTCCAGAAAGTGATTTGGTTAGACGGGGCTTGATAGTTTCCATCAACATATGGTGGATTTGGGTTATCGTGGGACCACTAGCAGACCCTGCTAGAAAATATGATAAAAGATCAGCATATGTGTTGTAGACAAATATTAGAAGATCAACATCGCCCAAGATAGCCGTCCACTTCAGGGCCCTCCTATTATTTGATAGTTGTGGTTGGATCACATCTGGAACCTTAGCAGATCTGGATGGGAGGTGATACATAAAAACACTCCCTAAGAGGTCCAGACACAAGGGAAAGTGATCACTGTCTTTCTTAACACTGTCTACGCTAAATCCCTCGATAAGAGCCCAGTGGCCAATGTGATATAATCAATTCGAGAGGAGGATATCCCCCTCGAGAATGTAGATGAGCACTTGGTGTCTAACTGACTTCTTCCATTGCACGATTTCAGTCCATTCTCAATAGTAAAATTAAGCAATTGCAAGGCAGAAGCAGAAGGTCTCATCATCTCGACTGTCTCCAACAAGGGGATGCCCATTACCAAATCTTGTTCTTCGGTGGCCGAGCTTACTCCCTGTAGGGGCTCGTAACAGCAGTTGAAATCGCCGCCAATTATAACTAAATCTTTCGAAGAGACTGTATCAAGCACCTCATCTAACCGTGTGATAATTACTGACTCCATCGATGGTTCTCTAGGTCTAACGTATATATTGAACAAGTACATACAATACTTGTTTGGAAAGTAGAATCTAAGACCCAGAATATCCTCAGTGCCAGTCGATAGGACATCTACAGAGGCATTAATTGAGTTCTTTATCCAAACAAGTAGCCGACAGAAGGTCTCCCTCTGGCTGATTGGCGTGCCTCTATACTAAATGTCCTATAGCCACTTTTAAATAAAGGTTCCCTGGCCCAAGTTTCCTGGAACAAGCAGATATCATACAAATCGATATATGCTTGCCAGTCCGGGTCTTCCAATTTCCTTACCAATCCAGCTATATTCCAAGATACTAGTTTAAGTCTCGGTTTGGTTAGGGGCTGTGCCGAGACTTCGGGGGTATTTTGGTTTAATACATAATCCCTCAATAAGTCTCTTTGAGGATAAACGTCAAGGGTAGGAGTTACAACCTCCATAGAATCGTTTGACTAATCGATTACCCTCTATTGATAAATTATCGCCCAATAAGGGCACTTTGGGCTGGTCGACTTGTTGCAGGTACCAACTTGCTTGTGGGGGTAAACAGGCTATATCATTCACTTCGGTTTGCCGTTCTTGAGCTTGGGGTAGTCAATCTATTGCCTCTAAATCACTACAAGGTTGTGTATTCGGAAGTTGGTAGGTATCAGTGCATCCCTCAGTTCTACACTGTCTAATGCAAATGTTTGAGTTGAAGAGAGGATGGGATCTTAGACTCGTGATAATTAGGTTTTCAGGAATATCTTTAGACCAGAAAGATACTTTTATGTCATCTAAATTACCTGTCTCTTTAGGTATCCTTACTACATTTTTTATGTCCGATCTAATAATAGACCGGCATTGCCTAACCTTCCTGAACCAATGGATTACTTTGTTGACAAGGGAATCCTTATCTTCTCTTTGGCTAAAAGTTAGCCTTGGTACATTAGTAAGAAATGCACTATACACATTTTGCTTGTCATCCTTTACAGTATAACCGCTGGAATGTTTTCTATCATACCCCTCATTAACACCAGGGTAACTTCTCACGTTACATGCCATTGTCCCAGAGGGTGTTCAGTATCGATTATCCAGGGATCTAGTTACATGTCTATTGTGGTTCTCAATAGGGAGAGACCTCGATGGAGTCATTTTATGGGTGTTCAGATGATCTCAAGGTTTCTGGCTGCCCACCCTTTTCCATCAATCTTTTAATAATTCTTTGTGGTAAAGATGAGTTTCCTTTGGGTACCTCGTCTACATTTCGAGCTTTACTAAGTTTGTTAGTTGCTTTTGGTCCCCATTTTCCTGTCGTGGGGGGCTCCAATTTCTTCCCCGATGGTGAATTTACCCCTGAGTGAGCTATGATAGTATCATGAATTGGCGGGAGACGGGATGTGAGTACCTCAATCATTTTTTGATTACCCAGACCTCTTCTTGAACAGTGTTTAAGTTTTTCATGTAGGGCCTGTACCAAATTGTGAGTAGGCATTATAACATTCTGAAGTAGTTCCTCTGGTGTGGGTAGAGCTTTCGCACTAGTTACAGGTTTCCCCATTAAAAAATCCCCCTCTGATTCCTCTTCACCAGTCTCTATTGGCAAGACCTATTTGAGCACTCAACAGTTATTACTTCATTGCACGGTAAATTATGTCGATCCATTTCCATGCTATCTCTATCTATTATGGCAGGGGAGGGAGTCATACCTGTGCCCTGGCCAGATTTTTGTGGGGCCATGTGTGGTGTTTGGGTTAACTCTTTACCATGCAAATGGTGCACTATGACTGGAGGGGTTGTTGGCTTTGAAACAACACCATTATCTCTCCTTCCATAGTAAGAGGAGATTTTACCCCTACTATTGGTCTTATTCACATTCCCTGATGACAGCATAGTTTCTACTTCCTCAATCAATTCATCGATCGCGTCAAGGGTACAATTTTCTGCTGCTGATTTTAGTGGCTTCTGCAGTTTTGCTAGCTTTGCTATCTTTTTCTTCCCTGACGTTAATTCGGCGGCTTTCCTTTTCCCCATTTTGCCCTATATGTTAAACTTGGGAAAACTAACTAAACATTAGAAATACTACCCCCAATACCAGTTCACTCTTGAGGGTAGCAAATAGTTGCTCAAAGTGTGCATAATTATTGAAGGAGGGAAAAACAACAAAACATAGAACAGGCTTTACATGATATATTATTAAGAGTCCATCAAAGTGAATCGAAGATGTTCAAAAAATACAAAAAACTCGAAGTCCAAATTTCAGGTATTAGCCAACTGAGTTTTAAATATGTGAATATGACCTTCATTGTACAATAACTTGCTATTGATCAGTCTTACCGCCAGTTCAGTCAGGTCAGAACTCAGGGGTTTAATGTGGCAAAATCAAGAGATGTGGCCCAGCCCGGCCGTTTCTGGGCTTTGACGGGCGCGGACGGGTCCGTCCTTGGCCCGCGCTGCAGGAGCCCTGCTCCTAATTTAAGCGCCTCCTGGCGCACACAATGACTCCTCCTCCGCGCCTCAAGGGACTCTGGGAGATGGAGTCCCTGGCGCTGGTAGTTCCTTCACAGTCCCCACTCAAGCTGTTATCACGGTGCGGGGAGGGCGTCGAAGGTACATTTACATCCCCCACGAGGTGTTAGCAGGGGGCAGACAGGGCGCTGGAAATTCCGTTACAGCCCCCACGGGCTGTTAGCAGGGAGCAGGCAGGGCGGCAGAAAAGCTCTGGTTCTGCGCATTCATTAATAGCAGCGAGCTGCGAAGCCCAGTAGTATCTTTTCATGTTTGGGAGCCCAATGCCCCCATCAAACCACCCCAAAGTGAGTTTGTGTGTTCAAACTGTGATTGCACATTGTGATTTAGACTCTGTGATTTTACATTGTGTACTGTACTGTGTTGTGGACTTTAGCACACCACTTTCTAGTTGCACCTACTTGCTGCTCTTGACAGGGCGTACCCCTTTCCATCTGACCGCGCAGCCGACTAATCGCTGTCGCGGAGGTCTCCTAGCATCGAGCCGCCATCTTGGGGACTGGAGGGTTGGCGGTACAGTTGCCTGGCCCCTCCCACCCTCCCCTCCTTGACATGAACGCCTCTTTTCGGCCGCGCAGCGGACGAGTGCAGCGGGCGCGCCGGCGGAGTGTTAAAGGCGAGCCCGTCTGCACCCGTCCGCGACCATGACGCGGCCGGGGCCGGTCTCACTGCCCAAATCTCTAGCGATACACACGTTCTGAGCTGATAGCCCTGAGACCCCCTCGGTGCTCGTCTTGCCTCTGGCCTATCTCGGACGTTTGGAGCCAGGAATATGTATGTAGAGACTGTAATTTCTCCCTCCCTTCTCCTGATCTCCCAAACAGCTCGGCTCACGCTCAGAGCCCTGACTTTACACATGGAGTCTGTTCTTCTCTGACTCTTAGAGCTGCGCTGGTTAACTGCAGGTCATTGGGCAAACATGCCATTGACATCTGGCAGTCCCTCCAGGACAACAATTGGGATCTTTTTTTCTTAACAGAAACATGGTTGAATGATACCACTAATCCCATTGTCACTCTTGCTCTTCCGGAGGGTTACAGTATCATTTGCGCCAATAGACCTAACGGTAAACAGGGAGGTGGCGTTGCCCTAATTTATAAATCTAAATGGACGGTCACCATCCCTCCCTATGATCAAATCGACTGCATAGAAGGATTGCCTTTTAGTGTTAAAATATCCCCGTCCACCTCTTGTTCGGGAATACTGATCTACCGCCCTCCGCACTCTAACACCTCACACCTGCCGGTTCTGGCGGATTACATTATTCAGATCAGCACACGCTTTGCTAACTTCACTGCCTTGGGGGACTTTAATCTCCATGTAAACGAGGAATCCTGCCCCCACAGCAAAAACTTTGTTTCCACGCTGGCGGCCTGTAATCTAGCCCAAAAAGTATTACTACCTACGCACAAAGCGGGACACACATTAGATTTGATCTGTACCAATTTGACATATATCCTGACAGCCCATCCTATTCCGGTCATTTGGTCAGATCACTTCCTCATCCCTTTTGAGATTGATATTCCTTATCCCAACAGACCTATTCTTACTCCCAAGGTCTCAGGGAGAAACTGGAGCCGTATTACCTTAGAGACGCTCCAGGAATATTTAAAAAACTCACAACCTATCCCGTTGTCCGACCTCGACAAGAGCATTGACTATCTGGACGTCTGGATCGGTCAGGCTCTAGAGGTTTTGGCCCCTTTGAAACCCATTAAAACCTACAGGGCAGCACCATCAGCACCTTGGTATTCCGATGAGCTCCGTCAGAAAAAAGCCTCATGCAAATCTCTGGAACGATCTTGGAGGCAGAATTATTCCTTGGAAAGCAAAGCTACCCATAAGACAGCCCTCAAGGAATACCGCAGACTGATTGTGGAGCACAAAAGGGATTACTTGGCTTCTAGAATCAAACAAGCTAGCCATAGCACCAGGGAGATCTTTAGCATAGTCAGGTCCTTTACAGACCCTAACGCTCTGACTCGGATTCAGCCTGCCTCCCAGTCCCTTTGCGACAAACTTTCGCAATTCTTTGAGGACAAAATTGAGAGTATATACTCCTCCTTCCCTATCTCCAACAGTGATGTTCTGGAGGAGGAACCCATTACTTATAATTCACAGACCCCTTCCCTATTAGAATTTGCTGACATATCTGAAGCCGACTCTTTGGTGGAACTCCTTAAATGTAAATCTGGATCACCTAATGACCCTTGACCAGCGAAACAATATAAAAAACTGGCAGCTTTTCTCAATCCCCACCTAAACCACATTTGGAATGAATCCTTGAGAACGGGTAGATTCCCCACCAAATGGAAGCACGCTTCCCTGGTCCCTATTCTGAAGAAGCCCAACTCAGACCCAGACAATCCCAGTAATTTCAGGCCAATTTCTCTTTTGCCCGCTCCTGCTAAAATCCTGGAAAAATTGGCACACTCCCAGCTTGCGAATTACATTGAATCCAATGGACTTCTGCACGACTCTCAGCATGGCTTCCGGTCAGGCCACAGCACGGAGTCAGCCCTGATTGAAATGGCTGACTCGGGGAGATGGACGCTGGACCGGGGGTCGAGGGCGGTGTTAGTGCTGCTGGATCTTTCAGCAGCATTCGACACCGTCTCTCATAAGATCTTGCTGAGGAGGCTGGGGGACCTGGGTGTAGGCAGATCTGTGCTGAAGTGGCTTTCTTCATATCTATGCGACCGCACTCAGCAGGTATATACTTTCCCATATACCTCCTCCGCTAGACCACTCAAATGGGGAGTTCCGCAGGGCTCATCTCTGAGCCCGCTCCTGTTTAATGTTTACTTCACCCCCCTGGCGAAATTAATTGCGCAAACTGGGATTAAAACCACCTCCTACGCTGATGACATTCAGCTACTTTTTACCTTTGACGATCCCTCTGCCTCTGCCTTTGATCCACTGAAATCCTGTCTTAGGGAAATCTCCAGATGGATGGACTCTAATTCTCTCCGACTCAACGCTGAAAAGACGGAGATCCTGTTTTTCAATTCACCGTCTCCTCTGGATTCCAGCTTGTGGTGGCCTGAGGATCTGAGCCAAGCCCCCTCGCCCAAAGACTCTGTGAGAAATCTGGGAGTTCGCTGGGATAACCATCTTAGTTTTAATGCCCAGGTCCAAGCAGTAGCAGCATCTTGTTTTGCGAAGATCAAGACAATAAACAGGCTTATCAACTACCTGCCAGTTGACTGCCGTAAGACTGTGGTTCAAGCATTGATAACATCCCATCTTGACTATGCCAACGCACTATACCTCGGCATCACAGCAGGTTTATGTCATAAACTCAAAACGCTGCTGCTCGGCTGGTGGAGAGAATTCCTGCTAGACATCACATCTCCCCACTTCTCCGCAAACTGCACTGGTTACCCATTGCTAAAAGATGCGTATTCAAGGCCATGACTTTGGCTTTTAGAGCCTCTAGGGGTAAAGGATCGGCCCATTTGAAAAGCACTCTGCGGCCATATGCCAACGCCAGGACATTGCGCTCTAGTTTCCTACTTCTTCTCGCCACTCCCAGATTCAAACGAACCCGTTCAGGAAGGAAAACATTTGAAGTTTGCACCTCACAGTGTTGGAACAAGCTCCCGATTGCCCTCCGTGCCTGTCGGACAGGATCGGTATTTCAAAAATCTCTCAAGACCCATCTTTTCTGCTTACAATGTTTCTTTCTTTTCTCTTCTTTTTCCTCTTCACATCGCCCCCTGCTCTCAGATCTATCAGCGCCGGGACGCCCCGTTGGGGCAGCTGTGCGCTTTATAAAATACACAAATAAATAAAATGCAGCGGCGGGGGGTACCCTCCCATAGCAGATCCCGCACTGTGCCCTCCAATTCTTTGAAATATGGCTCTGCGATCGCAAGGGATGTATTTTGTAGCACGTACAAGAGACGGGGGAGGGACATCATCTTGAATAGGGACGCTGGCTCCAGGAGGGTCAGGGGGAATGATTTCCAATGCTGGACGTCGAATTTAAGACATGTGAGTGGCAGCCGGAGGTTTTGTGTCTTAAAATCGCGACAGGTTTTTAAATACCCAGATTCCCAGATACTTAAAGCAGTCTACAGCTTCCGCCAGTTGGCAACCCCTGGGAAGGCTTGGTCGCCGCCCACTAAGAGCATAGAACAACGATTTGGGTCAGATGATCACGTAGCCTGCAAACCCGCCGAAAATTTTGAATATATCCATCACCACATTGAGAAAAGCTGGAAATAAAGCAGGATATTGTCAGCATACAGTGATATACGGTCCTCCCACCCATATGTCTATTTAAGGCCCCTAATGGCTGGGTCCTGACGGATCCATGCTGCCAGAGGTTCCAAGGCTAAGGCAAAGAGGAGCATCAACAGAGGGCAACCTTGCCTGGTGCCCCTACCAAGAGAAAAGACAGGTGATTTCCGATTATTAACAACCACTTGCGCCAACGGTTGACAATATAGGAGGCGCACCCATTTAATAAATTCCGGGCCAAGTCCTGGCATGCGAAGCACAGCAAACCTGTAGGGCCATTCAATGGTGTCGAAGGCTGAAGCGGCGTCCAGAGATACCACCATGGCATCCTTTCTGATCGTGTCCGCCCTTCAGAGTACTGCGTGTGGACGGCGGAGGTTAAGAGAAGTGTTTCTTGCCGGCATGAACCCAGACTGGAACTTGTAACAGACGAGTGGCAAGGACTTTTGCAAAGATCTTGACCTCGCAGTTAAGTAGCGGGATGAGCCTGTATGACGGAAACAGTTTGGCGGGCTTACTCGCTTTGTTGATGACAATGAAATTGGCTAATCTGTGATCCTCTGTAAGGATTCCCAACTCCTTTCCCGGAACATGTCTGTGATAAAAGGGGCGGTCATGCCTGCTGTTAGTTTAAATGATTCTATGGGGATCCCGTTAGGGCCCGACGCTTTCTCCCACGCAGATCTTGGATGGCCTTCTCCACTTCGGTTACTGTAATATCTCGGTCTAGGTCGGAACACTCCTCCCCGGTAAGAACTGGCATCTGAATATCTCGAAGGAGTGAAGAAGCCTCCTCTTCGGAGTAGATCGTGCAGGAGGTATACACCGGAGTGATAATATTTGCCAAATGCATCCACAATGTCTTGCGGAGCGGTTAGACGGAGGGTTTATTAGTGGCAATTTCGGCCACAACACGCAGTGCCCCATCTCTGCGGTCTAGCCAGGCCAGCATTTTGTCTGCTTTATCGCTCATGTCATAGATCCTACTAAGGGTAGCCCGATATTGTGCTTTAGCCGTGTCTGTGGCTAAGTTCAAAAGCTCCTTGGTTTTAATTTTGAGCCTTTGGCGCACATTCTCTGAATCCAATGAGTCAGCTGCGCGCTCCACTTCTAGGATCTCCTCCTCTAAACGTGTGACATGAGCTGCCCTCTCTTTGCGGTGCCCTGCGATCTGACCCCCCGGACGGTCGTATAGGCTTCCCAGAGTGAAACAGATGAGCTAACCGATCACAGGTTTTCTTGGAAATACAGGTCAGATTCAGTCAGAACCTTTTCCCTGATTGAGGGGGTCATGAGATACCACGAGTTAAGCGCGCCAGACGGCCAATCGTGGGTTCTCCTACTTCCAGCCTACACAGAACTGGAAAGTGATCCAAGATTCCCCTGGCCAAGTGTCGTATATCTTTGACAAGAGTGGAGGTGGTGAGTGAGTGTGAGCACATAGTCCATGAGTGACATAGTGCCATGGGGGCCCGAAAGATGTGTATATTGGTGCTCTACAGGGTGCAGGCACCTCCAGACATCCACAAGTCCCATAGCACCCAGAAAACTATGAATCCGTTTGCGGGATAATGGCAGGTCTTTATCTTAATCGCCCGTCCGGCAGGCCCAGGAGGATGTCGCCAAGATCAATAAAGGCCTGCATGTGTAGGCCTGGTGGAATGTATACTGAGACCAAGTTAAGGGTGGCTCCCTCCCAGCTCCCTGACTGAGCAGCGAATCTACCCAGGGGGTCAGTTCGGACTGTATTAATAATCAAGGGGAAAGATTTACGGACCAGGATGCCCAACCCCGGGAACCAGAACCAAAGGCGGAGTGAGCTACCAACTGAAAGCCCCAGCGAGTCAGGGCCTTACAATGTTGCCCAACAAGTAGGCCTCCTGTAGAAACACAATATCTGGCGAGTGTCTTTTCAGGAATTGAAGAACCACCCCTCGCTTTATTCTGTCCCCCAGCCCGTTCACATTCCAGCAGAGCAAAGTGAGTTTCTGTCTACCCATAGTACCCATCATGCAGATTCAAAGGTATGAGGTAATCTGGAGAGGAGCACAACATGGGGGAGATGAGAAAGGATTCTGTTACATTCCTAAACACTGTGACCAATGAGAGCGTGACCAACACTGCAACTGTTGCAATGTGCATTCGAGACCAATCGAATATGACATGCCTGAACAAAAACAATACCAAAATCAAAAACACAAATGCAATCCCCACCCACCCATCTCACAAACCCAACATACATTCCCCCAACCCCCCCTCCTTGCTCGGCGGTTACAAAACCTCCTGCCCCAAACCAGCAGAGTGCCTATCGCCCACCCTTCCAATAAATTACGGGGTTGTGCAGCCGAACTGAACACCCATCTTTGAGAAATTTTGTTGTACCAGCAATAACATTAATATTCTAAGATGTTTAAGCTAAGAGCATCAGTCAGGGCCTAAAATACACCCAACGACCCCCACATGGTTAACCGGGGAACAGGCAAAATTCGGGGAGATCAGTGCAACCAAGTCATATATGACAGAATAGCTCAAGATAACAAAGTCTGATGCATTTGGCGGAGGCAACTCTATCTCCACAGCCCTCTGTCTATTTTAACCATACCATCTCCCAAAGGGAAAACATACAGACCATTTATTCAGCACCGCCCACCACCTCATTCAAGTCTTGCAGTGGTGAGCCACCACCAGAAACTCTGGCGTCTCCATCCATCGTCACGCCCCGGCCATGGTTGTTGCGGCAGCCCGCTGTACGCCAGCCCTTCAGCCAGTTCCAGGTCTACTCCGGGGTGGTGAAGAACCAGGATTTTCCCTCCGATTCCACTCTCAACTTGGCCTGGAACATCATAGCATATTTCAAGTCCTTGTCGCGGAGCACTTTTTTCACTTCCAAGAAGCTTCGTCGTTGTCGCTGCACCTTGAGGGTGAACTCCAGTAAGAAAGTGATGCGACTGTTTTGGAATTCCACTGGCGGGGCGGAGCGGGCACATTGCAGGATGACATCCCTGTCGCTGAAATTGAAGATCCTGGCAAGAAGTGGTCGCGGGGGTCTCCAGGCCTCAGTCGTCCTCCTGGCACCCGGTAGGCTCGTTCCACTGAGAAGAAGTTGGAGAGTCCCCGCGGCTTGAGGCAAGTAGTGATCAGATCTTCCACGAAAAGTACCGCCAATGGCCCCTCCACTCGTTCCGGTACCCTAATTATGCAGACGTTGTTGCGCCTGGAGCACTCTTCATAGTCATCCAACTGCCCTTCAAGCTTTGCAGCGTGCGATTGAAGGTCATCCACTTTTCTCTGCAGTGCTGACGTGTCTTCTACCAGGGAGGGTGCCTTGATTTCGCAGTCTTTTAGACACGAGTTCATTGAGCGCATATCTTCTCTAATGGACACTGTATCAATACATGACTCCAAGGATGTGCGGACGGTGGTGATGGCTTCCAGAATGTCCTGCAACGTTGGTTCCTTTTGCTTCCCATCAGATTCAGACTTGTCGATGTGGCTGGTCCTCTTTTGGGGCTCGCACCGGGGCCTCCCTCCCGTGTGTATTTCGTCAGTTTGGCCTGAAGCGCTGCCTTCAAGCTGCGACCCCCGCCATGATACATGCAGATCCCTCCGATGGGGCTTACTTGCGGTTGGTGCTGGTTACTATACGTGGCAGTAGCAGTGAGATCACCAATTTCCGTCCTGCTGTTCGATGCAGCCCGTTAACAGCATGAGCACATGTCGCAGGTTACACATTTCTGGGATCCTCCGGTGCCTGGGTGTTAAGTGCATCCCAGGACCACTCTGAGAACGCACCTCGGCTGTGCACCAGAGTCAAAATTCGGGGAGGGAGGGTCTACACCGCAGGAGCTACCCAGCAGAGGTCGGTGATCTTCTGCGCGATGACTTAAGGCCAGTAGGGCAGGGCTGCGATGCTAGGTAGCCGCAGCGCCTTACAGCAGCGTCATGGCTAGTAAGCCCTTGTGCGTTAGGTCACAGGTCAAAAAACAGTTCCAAACCACAGCCGTCCTCGGTTATGGGCATACGTTGCAGGCGCACTGCTGTGCGTCAGTTCTTACAGCACAGCGGCGCTGCGATCCGGCCCCGTGCTTCCCTGAAGCACCGAGCCATGGGACGTCCGTCTGACAGCTCGATGGTCAGCCCGGCTCCGCACCTCCCTCCCGTCCGGCGCGGGGCTGCCACCTCACCTTCATCACTCCACAGGTATTGTGTGCAGCAATAGAGGCTGATGCAGGCGCCGGTTCCAAGAATCTGTGCCCACCGGCCGCTCGGTCTCACACTCAGCTCTCAGCCTGTCCATACGCCGGAGCGTCGGCGGCGCACCCACAGTAGATTGCGGTCCTTAGATGGTAGCAGCCGCGGTCCAAGATCCCCCCCCCCCCCCGCTTGGCCCCGTGGGATGCCCTTGTAGGCACGCAGCAATTCAGCTTTCGGAGGCAATTGTTTCAGTGATCGCACGCTGCCAAGGATATCCCCAGGCCGCGCCTCCGTCCCGATGGTGCAGATCTTGCCGTGTACGTTCTGTACCTCCTACCTGGCCACAGGAGGTAACAATCGGCTCCGTAGCCCTTCGGGTTGCAGATTTTGATATGAAAGCCCCAGTTTAGGCAAACATTTTCAGTAGTGCAGCAGATTTTATGCTCGGTCGGTGGAGCCGACTGATTAGGCAGCCATCTTGTTGTTCGGCTTGGCCACGCCCCTGTGTGGACCAGAGTTAATGTCTTTGAAAAGTACAGCACCTAGGCTTATCACCTGCACCTTTAGATGATCATTCTAAACCAAATTTGGCTACAATTAGAAGGGACACTTGAAACCCCAATTCCTTATCCTTGCAAAAGATTGAAAAAACACTGGACGTAGCATTTTTGCACTACAGGAAAAGCCACCCGCTGTGCTGTACATGCATACTCTCCTCCGCATAGTTACCTTAACTCAGCCAATCGAGAAATAGCCACGCCGTTTGAGTTCGGCATAACTGCACTGACTAACTGATTGACTATGAAGGCCAACTAAGCTGCTGGGCCAGAGTAGTCTCTCCCTGATGTGAGACCCAGCAAAAACAAGATTGCATGTGTATTGAAGCCCCCTAACAGAGGATTGACAAGGGCTCATCCCTGAAGGGTGCAGATGGAAACCCCCGCACCTGTTCATTATCAGGCAAACTGGCACAGATTTGATTCTTGTCTCACCTTTTCTTAGACTTCATGTACTAGCGCACTGGGCTTGCATTATTCTGATGTGAAATTGGTCACAAAGGACAGCTGTCACTGCCGGCTATGGACAAGCTGCATGCTGGAATTTCTTCATAGGATACATTAGACTATGGAATGTTGTCTGTTGCTCCAGTGATGAATTTATTAGAAAAAGTGGACAATGGAGACTTGGAGGCTATCTTAAAGTTCAACCACTCAATAACTATAACACTCGGGTAGATACAAAGGATGCAGAGAAACAGCAGCAGAAGAAAATGTCACCAGGGTCGGAAATCCAAGAGAAGGAATTTTCTTTTATTTAACCTCTTAAATGTGGCTGTTGGGCAACTGCGAAATGCGGCAAACGGCAGGCGGCCACACTACCTCCCCAGTGCTGTTGTCGGCAGTTGGCCAACACTATGGAGGGTTATAAAGGACCCT
Source organism: Lissotriton helveticus (assembly GCF_964261635.1). NCBI lineage: Eukaryota > Metazoa > Chordata > Amphibia > Caudata > Salamandridae > Lissotriton > Lissotriton helveticus. Next base: position 279,971,003 of record NC_136059.1, read on the forward strand.
CTTGTGCTCTGCACCAGACAGGTTCCTTAATTTCTTTTTCATTATGCTCCTCTGGAAGAGATTCCTGAGCAGCCTGACTATATTTTGTTATTTTACTGCAGTGGCGATCAGCGTGCAGGGTTTGCTAACATCCCTGAACCAGTGCTTGGGCTCATATCTCAGCCCCCTGAACAATGATTTATTTGGGAGTGATACCATTGGGAAGGGGCAAATCTCCCCTTCCCAATGGTACCTATGCTCCCCCAAGCTCTCCGATGGGATATAATATATTTCAGTCTTTCTGACTCGGGCGGGGGGAGGGGGGCAGATGGGGGCCATGGCCGAGTGGTTACTGCCCCCACCCCAAGTAAATGGAGCAACAGTCTTTCCGGCCACTCTTGGGAGCCAGATAGGGGTAATTACCTTCATCTGTCCGCAAAGGGAGCAAAAAGCTCGCTTGGTGCCAGGGAAAGTTCAAGAGGTTCCACTGGACACACAGGATTTTGCCTTTGTGGAAAAAAACGTGGTGCAGATGTTGCACTGTGGTATTGGCCACACCCCATCCCAAAAAGGGATAAGCCAGTCTTCTTTCCTACTTCCCACTGAATGACTGGATTATATATTTTCTAATAAAATAATCGTGTGGATCGTCCCCTTTCTAACATAAGCCCCACCCTCACCCCTAAAACCTTACGTCTTTCTGCTCTCCTGTGGACAAAAATATCCCATCCCAATGGCAAACAAGAAACATTTTATTCTTTTGGGTGTTGTTGTGACATATGGGCCAGGAGAGTGTGCCTAACTTCCAATATCGTTCCACTTGCAATGGTGAATCGCTGCACCTTTGGGCTTGGGTAGGCTGCCAACTGGAAAACCCTTCCAGACTTTGCATACATCCCACACCATTTTCTGACCCACAATGACCTGCAAACCTCAAATGTGGACTAAACACACATTTTTCTCACATTTCTGTGAGGAAAACTTAAAGAATATGTGGGGAGTCACACATTTCCTACCACACATCTTTCCCCCAAGTCTCCTGATAAAAATGGTACCTGTAAGAGAGTGCCCTTTTTTGCATGTTTCCTCCCTACTTTTTGTCTAATGTTGATGTACTTTGGGTGTGCCCTGGGTTCCTGCCAACCAGGTAACCAGGGCTTATGTTCTTTCCCTAAACTGTACTGTTTCAAAACCCAAATGGCAGATCTCTGGCCACATGTAAGTAGTCCCTTGTAAAAGGTACCATAGGTACCAAGGGCACTGTAGCCAGCTAAGGGCTGCAGCACTAATTGTGCCACCCTTAGAGGCCCTGTGCTTACACACACACACATTGCTATTGCTGGATGCGTGTTTTGGTGCAGAACAAGCTTAGAGTCGACATGGCACACAGCCCTTTGTGCCATGCCTTCAATCCACTTTCCTTTCATGGGGTAAGCCACCCCTCTAGCTGGGTGCACTGTACTAGTGGTGAGGGTATAGGTGCACAAGCCTTGTACCCCTACAGTGTCGAAGTCTATTCGTAACCATTGTAAGAGCAGTAATGTCATAAAGTGTATATGGTATGGTATGGTATAGTATGGTATGGTATGGTAGTTTGTCATTACAAACTCCACAGAACCATAATGGCTTTACTGAAAACTGGGAAGTTTGATATCAAACTTCTCAGCACATTAAACCAACAATGATGTCAGTGTGGAATTTAATGAAAAATGCACTCAGGTGCCCCCTGAAAAACGAACTAACTAGTGTCCTGGCTGAGGTGCTGCTCGCCAGCTGCCACCACCAGGCATGTTTCTGAACCCCTGGGTTGAGAGCCTGCCCCTCTCGGGGTCCTGAAACAAAGCACATTCTTGGTCAAGATGCCAAGCCTCCTCTCCTCGGATGGGTAGGGTCCACGAAGGGAAAGCTTATAAGTCTTGCCTCCTTTGTGAGCTGACCCAGCCATGTCCTGCTCCCAGCAGCTGAACCCCACTGGTTCTGACACCCACCTTGGGCAGGAGAATCAAGGGAAAACTGAGTTAGGAGGAGAGATGTTCCCCCCCTTTGCAAACCCCCACCCCTCAGGTGGGTGAGGCAAGGTGAAGCATAACTGTCAGTCCCCTCCATCTTGCAGATGGGGGACTCAGCCAACAAGAGAGAGGCATATGCCCCCCTCCCAGTGGTGGGGGGCACCTGTATCTACCTGTAATGCCCCTAAATATAGTATTTAGGGGCAACCCTGAACCTTGCTGCCTCAGACAAGAAGAATCAAGAAGACGAAGAGCTGTGCTGAAGGAAGAAGAGGAGTACACCAACGGACTTGTCCCCAGCACGATCAGCCTGTCACAACCTCGACCTGCTCCAGCGAAATCCTGGTGTGTCCTTCAGAACCCAGAGGACCTGCCCTGCCTTCCCCAACCAGACTTTGTCTCCCATGATCACCTTAAGAGAAGGAAGCTATGTCATGAGGAGCACACACAACGTAATAGCAGTTACTGCACCTGCGCATGCCAGCCGTTACTGTTCTCTCGCACTGGTGATGGAACACAACCTCATGTAAGCCCATAATGTACATGGGTCAAACACATGGTCCAACCAGCGGTTATTGTAGATGGCAATTCAAATGGTTCAAGTACTACCAACCACGGGAAGACATGGGGTCAAAGCCTCTGTAATCTTCTTGGTCAGTGGGTCTGCTCGCAAGAGGACATTTCACCCCACTCCTGGTTCCAAGATGTGGAGCTCTGGCAGAAAGTGAAAGATATTTAAAGAAGTTGAGCACATGTAGAGAAGAAAGGAAACTTAAAAGATGTACAAACCCACAACAGAGGAACCGCCTGGCAGGTTTAGCAATCCCCAGGCAACTGCTGTATCCTGAGGATTCCAGAACCCCCCACAAGTTACAGAAATAATAGATTACATTCACAAGCTCACCAGAAGTGGAGATAAATGTTAATAAGATAGACCTTAACAAAACAATGAAAGGCAAAAGTCAATGCTACTGGCTGCTAGTAGATGAAATGGTTATGCACATTGCGAAGTCATTCATCCAAAACTTTTAAGATTGGGTGGTGGCTGATCTGATTTAAAAGAAACCAAACCAAGAATGAAAGAGGTGTGCTCTTATTTTTTTTCCCTAAAGAGATTGTAGTTAATATAATCTAACCCTGGCTCCTGAATTTAGTCATAGTCTTACTTAGATGAAGCACCTAATTCTTGTAAAAAAGGACGATTATGAGATAGTGACAATAAGGAGCTCAGATCTGGAATGTAATTTTGGAGCGAAAGAAAGACTGCGACCATTAGGCCATATCAATCTAGTTGTGAATTTACCTCTAAGTTTGACTGGCAGTAGCTTAAATCTGGCCATTTTCATTCAGTATATTATCAAATGCCACTCATAGTCCAGCTCACTGCTGTCAGCAAAAAGGAAAATACATATATAATTTTCTCACTGTGTATTTAATCAAATTATGACTTCCTGTTTCATTTGGCCTTTTTGCTGCAGATTGTTGAGTATACATATTACTTTGGGAGAAGGGGAAATGTTCTTTACAATAGAAACTGAACAGGGACTATGAAAAATAACCAGGATCAGATTTTTCTGAAAACACAAGGGGAACCGATTTCCCAATGCAAATGTTTGGCTATAATTATTGGAACTAGGATTGTAGCTCTCAGGTTATCTTGTTCATATGTAGTGTTTATTCTTAATTATCCAAAAACCAAGCTGTGTGTTATAACAGCCCAGTAAAACATGGCAATGCTGTTAAATAGCAAGGTCATCCTGTGTATTGAGTGGGATCCATCACTGTGATGCAAGCTGCGACAATACAACACAGGCTATTATTTTTCCAGGATTCTTGTAGTTGGAAATACGTGTTGAAATCACAACACTATATATGCAGTGCTTTACAATTTAAAACAGTCTAGTCTCCAGCCATTTCAACCTTTTCTCTATATATGAGGGTATGTCACAGGACCTTATAATATTCCATATATGCTGGCTGCCGTCTAATTCATCCAGAATTGTTGCCATCAACAGGGTACGGCGCTAGGGCTTAAAAAAATAATACTTTGTGTGGTTACACTAAGAATATCCTCTCAGTGGTCCTTTGTGGTTAGTTACACTTAGATAAACAGTAAATACCCGCAAAGGGGTCTCAAACTCAACACGGACAAGACTGAAGTCCTCCTTGTTGGGAACAACACCTCGCCATGGAACGACGTATGGTGGCCTGCTGAGCGTTGCTCATCCTCTGCCCCTGACAGACCACGCGTGCAACCTCAACATCATCTTTGACAGCAAGCTATCTAAGGAGAAACAGGTAAACCCAGTCTCATCCTCCTGCTCCACTCTACTCCTCGCAGACACCCCCAAATCTGCAGAACTCGAACATATGCCCACACTGACCGACCATACATGCAACCTCTGCATCATCCACGACAGCCAACTGCCCGTAAAACAACAAATGTACGCAGTCGCCTACTCCTGCCTCCACACACTTCGCATGCTCCGCTGAATCTTCCCAACCCAGAAAGACGGTCTCTCAGGCCCTCATCACCAGCCGCTTCGAATACGGCAACACCCTCTACTTCGGCATCTCCACCCAGCTCCTCAAAAGACTCCAGACCATAGAGAACGCTGCAGCAAGGCCCATCCTTTATCTCCCCTGGCGAACTTGCACTCCCTCCCTCCTCCAAGAGACCTCTAATGGCTTCCCATCCCGAAATTATGCTTGTTCAGGATACTCCTTCATGCCTACAAAGCTCTCCACAACCTAGGAACTGCCTACCTCAACCATCGATTAACTTCCACCAACCCGCTAGACCTCTGCACTCCTCTTCACTCGCACCAACCCCCTACTCTGCATTAATGCAGCTGCATTGGTGGCCTCTCCTTCTCCTACATCGCTACCAAGACCAGGCATAAAGTTGTTTTTGTATAAGTCTACTGAAGGACTGGACTTTTAACAGTACCAGCGGTGCCAGGGAACAACACCTATAACCTTCATGGGATACCTGTTTCGGCGCACAAACTACAGAGACACGGGACACTTCCTTCGGCGTCAAAGATCAGCGTTTATTACTGCAGGGAGGCAAAAGTCACAAGAAGTACAACAGTGTGTAGGTTCTGAGAGTCTGCTTCAAATTGTATACGTTGGTCGCTCTCTTTTATACAGAATGTTGCCATTGCATAACATGTGGACAAAAGATTACAATCCGGTTCCCACAGTAAACTTCAAAAGGGTCGCTTTCATGTGTTCAGAATCCCGGAACATAATTACAATAGCCATGCCGGTTCCCAACTGTAAAAGTACATCTTCCCACCATTAAGCACACCCATTAGAGTTGTAACTGACAAAGAAGAAGAGACAAGAGCAGCTGCAAGGAAGTCAGACACGTGTAGAGAAAAGAGTGTGGGGGTAGTATCGGAAAGCATGATCGTAGGATCAAAGAATTGGATCCATCGCCTGCAAGGCTGTCACAATAGACCGGTACAACCAGATTACCCTCAAGCTGTGCCATCTGCCTTTGCTGTGTCATTCCTCCGGCCATAAAGACGCATGAAAGGAATATGCGTCTTCCGCAAGGCTTGGGAACTAGAGGGTCAAGGGGCGAACAGTTACCTGCTCGCTGACTACGTGAGGGCAAGAAACAAAATGGATGCCGTATCTAAAATGGAACCTAAGGGTTCAGACGAAGAACATGTAATATTAGACGAACCCTGGCAGGTAGTGTAGCGAAAATTCGCACACTTGCTGAACTCATCATTTGCGGTTTGTAGATACCAAACTCGTCTATATTCGGCAATGCCCAGAACATCGTAATAATTTTTACGGAACCTCAGACGGTCCTTTTGCCCTCATGTAGGCAAGCACTAGTCGGAATCATAATCGATTTCGATACTCATCAGATCACTCAGATGTTGTTGATACATTATTCTATCCTTCAATGCCTCTTTGGTGACAACAGGCTGTCTTATACACGTCGTAGCGCAAAGGCCACATAAGGCAGGACCACATTGCACACAAAGACAACATGAGAACAGAAATGTCACAACAACCCCTATGATCATCAGAATCTTCCAACCCCAAGTCGATATCAGACCCCAAAACCATCCCAGAAGCGTCCAATTTCCTTCGTCCACGTGTATGGACTCCGAAATTTTGTGCAACTTAGAGATGGCTTGATAAACTGTTGGAGCGTTATCAGGTATGAATATGCAGCAGCTCGAATGGATGACAGTACAAACCCCACCTCTATCTGCTAGAATGATATCTAGAACCATACGGTTCTGCAACGTCATCAGTCTATCCGCTTGGAGCTCGGCTGTCAAATTACCAAGGGCGTTTGCAGTTATGTTGGCAGTTGATTCTACTACACGAGTTAACTGCCTCAGGTTCCTGCTATTAACCATCGGACCCCAGAACGGTAGGAAACCCTTAAAGAAGTCTCCCGCTTCTTGTCCGGAAGTATCTTCTTTGCTAACCACACCTCTTACAATTCTATTCCTGTGATAATCAGAGGCCACAGTGAAAGTCGGAGGCAAAAGATTTGCAATATAGCAGGTACCCGAGAAGTCATGAGGTAACCACGTATAGGCTCGATCATAACATACAAAGTAGGTACCCTTGGCAGGCAGGAAGACAGGGGAAGAGAGCGTCGGTAAGACATACGTCTCAGTACAAGCACTCTCCCCAAACTGAGCTCTCGGATTTCGACCAAGACCTTTCAAGCAGAAATTACCAAGGTGAGGTACAATCCATATCGGTGGCGAGCTTTTAAGCTGCCTCTCACCTACTGATAAGCTGTACTCAGCTTCACTTAGTTCCCTATATGCTCGCACCTCTTCCTCTGGGATGAGCGATGCGTCAAAAATATCTCTATCTAAGTCTGCAATAGCTCTTGCCAGAGTCTTGTGGTACGGGCCAGGACCAGAGTTTGCTGAGCGCGGTTCTCGATGGGGGTAGGAATCTAGTGCGCTACGGAACATAGTTTGTAATGCTCGAGCTGACCCTTGTGCACTATAAGGCAGAACTAAGTACGGAATACCTTTATCCATGGTATGTGGCATTAATCCACACACCCAACAGTTGGTAGTGTTTACCACTAACTGATGCTGATGCAGGAGTTGAATAAAAGAGTTGTTTCTGAATTCCGCACGTCTGACTTGTTCGTGTTGAGGCAGAGGATAAAAGGAATGTGGAGAAACAGTAGAAACGAAATATTGATTATGAGATGGAAGAGTAGGTGTAGCAGAAGACAATAAGGACTGAGACCCATAATATATTCCTCCTACTAATAGCATAGATATGGTGAGAAACAGTATGATTACTTGTGGGAAAAACCATTTTGTATGACATATTTTTTGTAATGTAGATCTTTGCGCCAACATTTCTTCTCTTTTCGACAGCTCACTCAATGATGATTCCATCCCCTAACGACCGTCCGCGACGTTCTTGACGCACTTCGTTCTGAGTAGCGGTTATCAATTCCCAGGAGTTCCCAGAAATTGATAATAGAAACCAACCTTGTGTTGATAGCTGCTAAACAGAAGGAAGTACCCGCGCGGCCTTACGGTCAACCTGGATGGTAGGTTCTAACTAAATAATGTTCTTGGCTGTACGGAAAAGAAGAAAAAGATACACAATATATAATGTCCACTGTTTTCAGAGCAATGTAGAATCTAGAAACAAAAAAATCTTTTTATTTGTGGCTTGTTCGTGGACGAAGAAAATATCGGCTACTTCCAAGGCGAGTCTGATCTTCAAATAACGGATTGGACGGCAAAGGAGTGTTCAATTGTTCAGGCGATTGTTCAACAGTCAAGTTTTCCAAAGTTGACGTGGAGGAAATTGTTTGAGAGGAGTCAGCAACAGTGTCAGATACAAGCCGAGCTTCGCTGAATGGAACGAAATGTGGTGGAGTGTCGGTCTCAGAAGAAGAAAGACCTTTTCTCATCCAGATGTCCGACGGCAGAGGAAGCGGGACTCGCTTCGTGTGGGTAGCATGTACCCAGTTCCGACGTCCGTGTAACCGAACCGCCGTCCTTGTAGCCAGCTGCACTTGAAACGGGCCCACAAATCTTGGTTCAAGGTTTCGTTTTCGTCCGTAGTTTCTAACAAGGACCCAGTCCCCTGGTTGAAGCCGATGACCAGGACCCTCTGTTTGTGACGGCAGAGACTCAAAGACCTGTTGATGAATCAAACTCAATTTAGCAGTCAGATCATAGAGATAATCAATCAACATAGGGTATTCAATTCTGTCAAATTCCTTTGGTCTTGGAACTCCCCATACATTAGCAGGACGGCCGAACACAATCTCATATGGGCTGAGCCCTACTCGAGAGTGTACGGTTGCCCTGGTCGACAGGAGAGCCAGAGGCAAAGCGTCGGGCCATGATAAACCAGTTGTTGCCTGAATTTTAGCCAATTTCAGTTTTAAAGTGCCATTATATCCTTCCACCAATCCTGCTGATTGTGGATGATTTGCACTATGAAATTTTTGTACAATCCCTAACCCGCGACACACACTCTTCATCACACTCCCAACAAACTCACTTCCGTTGTCCGACCATACAACCCGAGGCATTCCGTAACGGGAAAAATACTCTTTGAGCAAAATTTTTGCCGTGGATAAAGCCGTATTATCCTTAAGGGGGTAGGCCTCAATCCACCTAGAAAATGCACACACCACAACCAGCACATACTTCAAGTTATTACATCTCTCCATGTGGATAAAGTCCAACTGGATAACTTCGAAAGGGTACGTAGGAGGGGCAAAATGGCCAGGTGGAGTGGGAGTGCCCTTACCAGGATTGTGCATCAAACACACCATACAATTCTTAACCACTCTCTCGGCGCACTTAGTAATCCCATCATTCTTCCATACATGAGACAACAACTTGCATATGCCTTTCGTGTTGATGTGCGCCATACCATGAGCCATTGTAACAACAGCGAGCACATACGCATCCGGTAACATCCATCTCTGCTTCTCTGATTGATCAACCCAACATCCATTCTCATCCAATCTTCCCGTGCTCTCTCTCCATTTTGTCCTTTCCGTCTCAGTGGCTTCATTCTGTATTCCTTTCACACTTTCAAATGTGTCTTCACACATACCAGTCTCTGTTGGCCATCTTACTGAGCTCGTAACATACATTCTGGTCGTCAAATCTTTAGCCGTCTCTTTAGCCGTTTCATCCGCAAACGCATTACCACGACCCACATCGTCCGTTACTTTCTGATGTGCGCTACATTTGACTATGGCCACCTGTTTAGGCAATGTGAGTGCATCTAAAAGATCATTTACAAGCTGACCATGTTGAATCTTCGTGCCATGCGACGTAAGGAATCCTCTCTCTCTCCACAGTCGTCCAAAACTATGTGCCACACCAAACGCGTATTGACTATCTGTAAACACATTCACCCGTTTATCTTTAGACAACACACACGCTCTCGTCAAAGCGATTAACTCGGCAGCCTGAGCCGAATTCTGACTTAGTCTCTCGCTTTCCACAATCGTTCTCAATGTTACTACTGCATACGCAGTTGTCACATTACCATTCGGTAACTTAAAACAGGAACCATCCACATACAAAGTACCATCGGGATCTGTCAATGGAGTATCTTTTAGGTCAATACGACCCTTAGTTTCCTCTTCAGTTCTGAGATAGCAGTCATGTACTGCTTCACCACTTGATTCTGCGTCGATCGGCAGCAATGTTGCTGGATTCAACACATTACATCGTTTTATCCGTATGTGACTGGCCAATAACGTCAACTCATATCCAGACAATCTTGCGCTCGTCAGATGTTGAGTTTTCGTTCGATTCAATAGAGTGTCAACTGCATGCGGAACCATTACCGTGAGCATATTATCCATGACTAAACCTGCGGACTGTCGAATGGACGCCGCAGCTGCCGCTGTTGCCCTTAAACAACTCGGCAAGGCTCTAGCTACTGGGTCTAAAGTCGAAGAAAAATAGGCACATGGGCGTTGCTTCCCACCAAAAGGTTGTGTCAGAACACTCAACGCGCAACCATCCCTCTCGTGAACGTATAGTGTAAACGGCTTACTGTAGTCAGGAGTGCCCAACACAGGAGCCGAACACAACGCATCACGCAATTCCGAAAAACTTTTCTGACACTCTTCAGACCAAGGTACTGGGGATGGGACATCCTTGCACGTAAGGGCTATCAATGGTTTCGCCAACAATGAAAAATTTGGAATCCATTGTCTGCAATAGGACGTAATACCTACAAAGGCACGAACATCTCTTTGAGTTTTTGGCACAGTCATTCGGGAAATCGCTGCAATTCTCTCTGGGGTCAACCTTCTCCCTTCTTTTGACAATAAGTGACCTAGATAGGTAACTTCTTGACAACAATACTGTAGCTTTGAAGGCGATACCTTGTGGTGTAAGTTATGTAGATAGTGCAATAATGATACTGTAGCCGTTTTGCAAATAGCTTCTGTATCAGCTGCCACTAAAAGATCGTCAACGTATTGAATCAAAGCTGCACCTTTAGGTAATACAAAGGCATCAAGCTGACCTTTAAGTGCTTGGCTGTAGATTGACGGACTCTCACAGTAGCCCTGTGGAGCGCGTTTTAGCCTAAAACTGCGACCACCTAATGAGAATCCGAATAGGTCTCTGCTTTCCTCTGCAATCGGGATGCTAAAGAAAGCATTCTTTAGATCGATCACTGTGAAGCAGGAGGCAGATGCCGGAATCATTGTTAGTAAAGCCGTAATGTCAGGGACCACGGGAAATTGTGGAACCACTATTTTGTTCACCTCTCTTAAATCTATAACGAAACGGTACACAGGAGGTTTAGTTGGGTCAGTTCGTTTCAGAATTGGCAATACAGGGCTATTACACACATTTCCACGAGTTTCTTCAACAACACCCTTTCCAATGAGATCATGAACGATTGCTAACAGCGCTCGTTCGCCCTCGAGAGAAATACGATATTGAGGTAAACGCGGTAATCGCGCATTTGGTTTTAATTGAATCACATAGGGTGGAATATCTAACAGGCCTACATCATTAGGACCTGTGGCCCATAAGGACGCAGGGAGGGAACTCAATTCCGGTGGGAATTTATCGACCGATAAATACATTGGAGAGATCACTCTCCGTCCCAATGTAAGCTCCACTCCTTCGGGGGAACAATACAATGTTGCATATAATCGTTTCAACAAATCCAAGCCCAAAAGATTTTCACCACAACCTGTAGATAGAATCAGTGGAGCCGTTAGCTCACGAGGTCCAATCATAAGAGGCAAAGGGTTAGAGACTGGGTTACTAACAGGGGCGCCAGAGAATCCAACGGAAACGTTCGTTAAGCCAGACAAAGGTGCGCCAGGGAGTTTGGAATGCATGATGGAACTTTTTGTCGCACCAGTGTCTAACAGAAAAGGCTCAACTACACCCGATGTAGCCACTGCAACGTAAGGCCCACTCTGATCGACCGGAACTGACACTACTCCCTCTCTTTGTCGTTGGCTGTCCTAGTAATTGTCATTTACAACAGTCTCATGCTCTATGTAATAATCATCCACATTATACTGTGCAGATCGAACTGACCCCGCATTTCGCTGGTCAAAATAATTATTTGCATCCGATTGATTTTGATGATGATCAATCTGATTGTGGAATGAACCACGACCTCTACCACGTGGTGCCTGTTGAGGACCACCACCACGGTTTCCACGTGTCGACACACCATTCAGACGGTCCCGTAAGGCAAGACAATCATATTTTAGGTGTCCCTCTTTCCTACAATATGCGCACTGATTATACCCAAGTGAAGATCTGTAATCAAAGTTGTCAGAGCGCGGCTGTGTCCTATCGGGCTGTGCTCGTGGTCGATACTGCTGTTGTGAATCATTTTGGTTTGGTCGTGGAGGGTATGCTTGCTGCAACAAAACCTTCGTTTTGAGCTCCTTAGTTTTCTTTTCTACACGATCACTTTCTTCCTTTTCCCTATTCTCATAATACTGGGCCGTTGCTAGTATTTGCGCAGGGGTTGAAACTGCCCACGCACTTTCTGAATTCTTCAATTTGTTGCTTAGTTCAGGCAACAAATTCGACACGAATTTGTCAACGAATAACCGCTGGCCTCCCTCAGCGCCCATGTCCTGGCCGCTGTGGTCGACAAACGCTTCCTCAAACCTTGTAAAGAAATCTGAGACACTCTCGTCTTTCTTTTGCTTACAAGCTGATAACTTATCCCAGTTCACCTTCATCGCTGGCATGAGAGTTTTCATGAGCGTAATTATTTTCTGAGGCAAATCCAAGATCAACTGCTCAGGTTTAGCCCCACCGACTTGTAATGCATCAGCTGCTAGCAGTGCAGCCCAATCACCCCCTAATTCAACTGCGTGATTGGCTTGACGAATTTTAGCCCAAACTGGTTGCGGTACAACATTGCCAAACAACATGTCGATGTCGGCAATATTCATAATAGTAGCTTCCACCAGTTGTGATAACTCCTTATAATAACCAGCCGGATTTTTACGCGGATCGGGTAAGGATTGCTTCACTTGCAAAACTTCTGATCGTTTCCATGGAAGATGTATCCACACTCTTCGAAAATGCGGTAGCACCACAGGATTACCCTGCGGATCTCCAGGCACCCAAAGTGGCGGAACCTCTCTCATGGGATACTGACCAGGAACCGCTTTCCAGTTCTCAGTGGTATCATCTGATGACACCCGAGAATGTGCTGTGGGTCTGAACGCTAATAAGCGTTCCACGGCACGTCGTACATCGTCTCCTATAATCATACTGTTCGAAAAGTGACTTTGAAGTTCAATTATGTCGGGCGGTACATTATCTACATCATCATTATACCATTCTTCCCTCAAAAAGTTACACATCTCCTCAAATACGAATCTCTGCGTAGGCTCATTAAACTGAGAAAACGTATCAAAGACTACACGTGGAGTGTAATTAGCAGAATGTTTAATCCACCTATGAGCCATGGTTATTAACGTCTCTTTCTCCCTACCACTAGGGATCTGACTCCGTCTCTGAGGAGTTTCAGATAAATTAGACGAAAATAACGGACCAGAAAGAGGTGAATAAAGGGTAGCAACAGAGTTAGGAACACGCTTACGGACAGAAGGGGAAAGAAAAACAGGGGCAACAACACTGGAGGTGAAGGAAGGCATAGGAACAGACAAGGTAGTTGGAGTGGCAGAAACAACAGTCTGCGAAGGTACAGGTACAGGAGCAGTAGGAACAAGAACAGGTGGTGGAACAAACGTAGGGTTAACAGCGGGCTGACCCGCAGCCGCTGGAGCAACAAGAGGAACAACAGGGGGAGCTACAGGAGGAGCTACAGGAGCAGTAGCACCCTGTACATAAGGAGGGAGTGATTTCATCAAATATGACAGCAAGGAATCCTCCTTTAAATCTTCTTCTTTCTTTTCTAATTTATTCGGTAAAACTGGGTAACATTTATCTATTTTCATGTGATGCAATCTAGTAGAGATTTCCATGTCTTTTTCTTCTTTGTCTTGTCTACATTCTTTTATAGCTTGCATTACAGGAACGAACTCTTGTTTTTGATCCCTTTTAAGTTGTTTGATTTCTTTCTGCTTGGCCTCTTTACGCCATATCCGAAAGGAATCAAACATAGCTGGCCTCGCTTTCTTTAAAAATAATTTAGCCTCAAGATTATCTAAAATTGAAAGTTCAAAAGTTCCATGTGGTGGCCATCTAAGGTCACCGTCTTTCTTTGTATAACGGACCCAGTAATCATTATATATTATAGGACCCACCCCATGTCGACTATAAAGATCATGTATCGGAGTTCCAACTGGAGGTATCGGACACGAGTCCTCCAACCGGGAATCCATTGCGCAACATTTGAAAATACGAAACAAACCACTATGGCTAGGCATCATGCACACTAACCTAGTATCAAACTTCAAGGATTACCGAAGCAATTAAAACCTCGTGTAAGTCAAAACCCTCGGTTTTTGGCAATTGCAACTGTCAAATAATACTAAGGACCAATACTAAGAACCACAAATGCAATGGAACCATGCAATACAACAAAGCCTTAAGGCTATCACAAAGCTCGGAGAGCTAACCACAAAGCCTGAGGAGGCTATTACAAAGCTCAGTGAGCTATTACAACAAAACCTTAAAGGCTAACAACAAAGCTTTCAAAAGCTAGAACAACCACTAAGGACTGGGAGCGACCCACAAATACTTAACTCAGAACTTCAATGGCGTCACCAGGAAGGCCCGTCTGTCGTCTCGCTTGTACATAAGGTCTACGCCGGGCGTCGAAGACAGGTCGACAGTCAGGGCATCGGTCCGTCGCAGCCGTTAGGAGGCGGGAATCTTCGCAGGGAAAATCATCGGGCCACTTATTTCGACAACAGGATCGATGAAGCGGGGTGCACCTTCCCTCGGAGATTTCACACGAAGTTCCTCACGATCATCAGGCTTTGGACCGGTTCCGCTGAAGTCGCCCCACGTTGGGCGCCAACTGAAGGACTGGACTTTTAACAGTACCAGCGGTGCCAGGGAACAACACCTATAACCTTCATGGGATACCTGTTTCGGCGCACAAACTACAGAGACACGGGACACTTCCTTCGGCGTCAAAGATCAGCGTTTATTACTGCAGGGAGGCAAAAGTCACAAGAAGTACAACAGTGTGTAGGTTCTGAGAGTCTGCTTCAAATTGTATACGTTGGTCGCTCTCTTTTATACAGAATGTTGCCATTGCATAACATGTGGACAAAAGATTACAATCCGGTTCCCACAGTAAACTTCAAAAGGGTCGCTTTCATGTGTTCAGAATCCCGGAACATAATTACAATAGCCATGCCGGTTCCCAACTGTAAAAGTACATCTTCCCACCATTAAGCACACCCATTAGAGTTGTAACTGACAAAGAAGAAGAGACAAGAGCAGCTGCAAGGAAGTCAGACACGTGTAGAGAAAAGAGTGTGGGGGTAATATCGGAAAGCATGATCGTAGGATCAAAGAATTGGATCCATCGCCTGCAAGGCTGTCACAATAGACCGGTACAACCAGATTACCCTCAAGCTGTGCCATCTGCCTTTTCTGTGTCATTCCTCCGGCCATAAAGACGCATGAAAGGAATATGCGTCTTCCGCAAGGCTTGGGAACTAGAGGGTCAAGGGGCGAACAGTTACCTGCTCGCTGACTACGTGAGGGCAAGAAACAAAATGGATGCCGTATCTAAAATGGAACCTAAGGGTTCAGACGAAGAACATGTAATATTAGACGAACCCTGGCAGGTAGTGTAGCGAAAATTCGCACACTTGCTGAACTCATCATTTGCGGTTTGTAGATACCAAACTCGTCTATATTCGGCAATGCCCAGAACATCGTAATAATTTTTACGGAACCTCACTATTTTTTTGCCTGTAAAAAGTTCATAATGCTCACATTTATTTGAGCTCTAGCATTGCAGAGGTGTAAAACAAAAAGACGCACTTTATTTAGGAATGATTGTTATATTTATTAGGCCTGGGCAGTAAATTCCATTCCACTCGCGAAATTTGCGAAAGTTGGGTAATTTTGTGTTCTGCGGAGAACGCGGAATTGCCAAAAATTCCGCATGCCGCGGCTTCCTTAATTTTTGCTTGTTCGCGCTATCAAAATGCGTGTTTGCAAGATATTTCCCCCGAGCACGCAAACTGTGCTCGCAGACAGGAAAAAAGCATCGCGAACGGGTGGAACAAGAAATTCCGCATGTATGCGGAACTTTTGCGTGTTCGCAGAGATTTTTTATTGTTCGCGGAGCTTTGTGTAGCGCGACTACGCAAATTCCGCCACCCCTAATATTTACGTGGTGTGCTCGTTCATGAAAATTGGGGTTAATTGTTCAATTACTGTGAAGTATACTAGCTCTCGAAAATGGGAGTGTTTACACTTGACATAACTTTTTTGCAAAGACTAATAAATAGCTCCGATATAATGTAGTAGCAAAGTATTGACTTATTTGCGTATTGTAGTGTTATTTGGAGCGCTTTTGCAGTATTTCATACAATTCTTACTTTTGTGTTTTGCTTGCAGAGGAGGAGGATGCTGGACCACATCTTTTACCAGTCAGAGCCCTGAATGAGGTTTTCATTGGAGAGTCTCTGTCATCAAGGTAGATTATACCCATAGATTTTCTGCTTTGTAAGAATGCACAGTTAATTGGGTTTCAACAAATCAATCCTGACCTAATGTGATGTTGTTTGATTGCCTTTTCTGAATTCATGAATACGTACTTGTAAGCATAGTAGTGTAAACAGAATTGTCTCAAGGTGCCTAATGCAGTAAATGTGCTAGTGATTCATAAATAGTGGGTTTGGAGGGTTTTCTGAAAGTGAGACAGCAAATTTAGCATGGTTGGGGAGTTTGAGCCTGTTTCATAACTGAGATCCAAGTATTGTAAGTGCCTTTCTCATTTGAAGCTGCAACCTATTTAAGAGACAGTAAGATTTTTCTCACATGAGCAAAGGGAGCCTACATGTGAAAGGGAGGAAACAAACTGGTGTTAAAAAGTATTGGTAGAGCTTGATTGAGAAATCTCAAGTGGTTAGGTGAACCTCAGACAGTTGTGATTTAAAGGAGCCAGATAAAGTGCTTGCTTCAGTGTTTTGGATTTATTTGGTCTATGTGGGGCTGGAATCTAAATAAGAGATGGTCCTTGCTTATCCGTATATAAAATTCATGGAGAAAGTTAATTTCTCATGGAGAAATGTGTTGGGAGATAATAGATCCTTGTTTGTGATGCATATATCTTTTACAGCAGTGGGCCCTCTTGTAAAGACTTTCCAGCTGTAAAAGCAAGAGCTAGTGCCAATTGGGGCTTGTTACTTTTTAGGTCTCGCGTAGGCAGCGCGCATGTGCTGTCTCTCCGAGACATCTTGTTATCTGTATAGCGAGGGTAATCCCGCCTGCTACTTGCCTGATTCTTGAAATTGGCTTATACATACATTACTGTAATTTCCAGGCTCCCTATTGGTTGTTGGTCCGATGCATCACTTCCGTTTTTATCGAAAGCAGCACCAACCAACTACAGTTATATTGCGCTGTAGGGCTTTGTCCGTTTCCTTTAGGAGCTAAGTGGGCTTTTTTTTTTTTTTTTTTTTTTAATCAGCACAGCGCCAGCTTCATGTGCCATGGCGATTTTCTAAAAACAGATGCTCTCAATATTTATTTATTTTGTAATTGCCACGCCGCCCGCTTCATGGCCGTGGCAATTTTAAAAAACAGATGCATGCAGGCATCGCCATTCTTCACAGTGACTTTCAACCAGTGGCCGCCAGCTGGCTCGCTCTCCTTCTGCCAAGGTCCTAAAAACAAGAGCTGCTGCTCAGCTGTGGCGAGAGCATCAGCGTGTGAAATCAGCGTTTGACTATTTTTACAATTATTGATATTATTCTGCATTGTTATTTATTAGATGCTCTTTTTAGGTACCTGTGGTGCTGACTGTGTTTGCCTGTTTCACAAGGTCCTTCATGCCTCACGTGAGATTGTTTTTCTTTGCAGACATCACATTGAATCTGCATCTGTTCCCATAAGTCTTCAGACAGCCTCTTGAGATGTGCACGCGCACTGGGGCTCGGGAACTTCATTGGTTGTCCGCGTGCAGCCGGCACTCCAGGTTCTCGCCACACTTGCCATAGAAGGGGTTGGCGATGTCCAGATCACAGATCTGCCCTTCCACATTTCCACACATGGGGCAGCAGCCACACTCGTCAAACACCCAGCTGGGCACTGAGTGGACGTGGGGCAGAGTTCCAGAGCACATTCTCCACAGTTGTCCCCTGCTCGCAGTAGCCTTAGCCAGCCTGTGTGGTGGAAGGCAGGGATTCCCTGAGAGCCGTGTAGGACGATTAACATCATTAGAAAAGCCACCAGAGGCTTCATCTCGAGGAAGCAATGAGCAGAAATCCACTGGCTGTGCAGAAAAGATAGCAGGACACAAGGACATCACATGCCTGTTTTAATTTCTGTGAAAATAAGTCACTTTATAATCGAGATGTAAATCAGCGTGAGAGCCCGGGCCTGGAGCGGAGCTATCCAAGTCCAAAAACCTCTCAGTTCTAGTCTCAAAGCAAAACAAGACATGACTTTTTAGTGCAAAATATTCCATGCTGACAGCTGAGCTGGCACTCGGGGGAAACGCTGTTTGTACGGAGTGAGCCAACTTGACAAGCAGTTCTATTAAGCAAACTTTTTCAACTAGCAATGTAAGGGCTGGGGTTTTATATACACACAATGTAAAATGGGGTCTGACTTTATTCAGGTTTACGAATGCCCAAAAGACTCCTTCTATTTAGCATTCTGTATAATACTGCCTTTCGGAGGTGCAGTCAAGTGGTGAGTATGGCCCACTGTGAATGGTAAAAGGGGCTGGACACATATTGCAAGCAAATGAATCCTTCCAACTTCCGGCAAACAAAGGGAATGCAGATTCCTTCCTGTGATCCAGTTACAGTAGATGGTTTTCTATTCAAATAATTCATTAGTTAGTAAATGCTGCGCTATAAGTTTTAATTGAAGGAAACAACAGTTAATTATGCCTTTGCTTTGACTTTCTCTCAGTGGCACTTCGGGTGCTGCTATTGTTATGTTCAGACTTCCGTATTTTAACTGGGAAGGGCTGCTTAGTTTTATACATTTTAAAATGGCTGCCCCATCGGCCTTTTACCTGAAGATAGCAGGTAGCGAGCTGCTGGGCCTGGCAGGGATGGACTGGCTATTCTGCCACTCTGACATTTCCCCATTAGGCTACAAGTTAGGGGTCTGTTTTCAGTGTGGGATGGGCTGCCATGATCCAACCAGGCCCCTTTCTCCCATTCTTGTACCCGCTTCCCATAGTTTGATGCTGGTATGAACATCTTTGCCAATGCTGATGTTTTCCAATCCAGTCCTGTCTCCAGAGGAATGCACCAGAGGATGTTGATGAATGGAGGGAAATGTTAATCACCTGTGGTAATTATAGATAACTGTCGTTCTAGAAACTCATTTTGGGCTGCAAGCAAGGCCACAGTCAATGTGGGCGTTTCCCCCAGGCTTAATTGGCCTATTCAAGGCAGCGTGGTTATTAGACCCCAATCTAAGATGGCCCCACTGAAAACAACCTTCAGCATTCTTTATGACATCACTGATCCGATGAATAGACCTTCCTCCAGGGTGGAGTTGTCTGACAGCATGTTGCATTCCCAGAGAACCCGGAACAAAAAAAAATCCAACCTTCTAAGTGACCACTGGATTTCAGTGGAATCCATAATTAAATGTAATATGCTCTATAGTATGCACTACGCTCATAAAGGGAAAGGGCCTGGATACCTCCAAAAAGGGACTCAAGACTATGCACCAGCCAAGAACCATCACATCTAAACAAACAAGGCTCCTTCAGAAGCCTTAAGCACGGTAGATATCCTTGACAGTCCAGGGCCTTAGTCTCTGCAACACCATTAGCCCTCATCAAGACCTAAATATAACTACTTTCAATTTATGAAGATCCTGCAAACCAAACTTTTAGAAGCAGAGTCATACCAGAACCAACTGCAGCAAGTGAAGCCATCAAACAATGCCATTACTAGGACTTTCCTTATAGCTGACTGAACTCCAACCACCTTAACCGTTTTATTTTTATTTCCTTAGATTCTTCACTCCAGGGAATCTAAATTGTATAGATTAGGGTCTGGGACTTATCATGAATAAAATAAACTGCTTCCTCTGAGATAATGTGCTTTGCCTACTTGGAAATGTGGCAGAACTGCCTGTTATTGAGGACCACTTCATACCATACTCATGCAGGCCTTTCATGAGTCTTCCTTTAAGTTCTTCCAAGTTAATATGATGATATCATCTAGGCCGCCAAGCACTTTAAAGGAGATTCATGTTATGTTATGTTATGTTATTATATTTTTATAAAGTGCCTTATCACCCCGAGGTATCTAAGCACTAACAGTGGACACACAACACCTGTAGCAACACCACGCCACCCACTACAGTGGCCCCCATGCTTCCAAGAAGAGCACCGTCTTCAGATTCTTTCTGAAGATAAGAAGATTAGTTTCTTTCCTCAGTTTAACTGGAAGCGAATGCCATGCTCGGGGAACTGTGCTTGAAAAAGCTCTGCCGCCCTTGGATACCAGGTTGAACCTAGGGCACATCAAATTGCATGCCTCAGTAGACCGAAGGGTCCTGTTTGGTGTATATTTAGTCAGCCGATCTTTAATATAGGTAGGGGCTGAACCATGGACCGCTTTATGCGCAATACAAAGGCTCTTGAATTTAACTCTCTGAGCAATTTGCAGCCAGTGTAGGTCCTGTAGTAAGGGCGTTGCCCTAGTACGCCGAGGCTTATTAAAAATAAGCCTGGCCGCATCATTCATTACTACCTGGAGTCTGGCTAGAAGGTTGTTTGGTAGACCCAAATATAAGGAGTTACCATAGTCCAGCCGTGCCAAAATAAGAGCGGAGACAGCCAGCCTAAGAGTGGAGACGGACAGCAGTAGGGAAAGTTTCCGGAGCCGGCGTAGTAGACAAACACAGGTGCCTACCACCGCCGACACCTGCTGTGTCATGGATAACAGGGCATCAATTTTGATTCCCAGGCTTTTTACTGCTACCGCTGGTTCTGGACATGGCCCCAATTCAGCTGGCCAGAACAGATCATTCCATGGTTGCTGTGGTAACTGCCAGGACTTCCGTTTTGTCCGGGTTGATTTTCAAAAAATTATCAGACATCCATTTAATCGTAAATTTGAGAATGTCTTGCATTCTCAAATAGGCCGCCGATGAGTGTTCGATCTGGATCAAAATTTGCGTGTCGTCGGCATAATTATAGACCCTGCAGTCAAACTTGTTCAGGGCTGTAATCAAAGGCTGTAGATATATATTAAAAAGCAAGGGCGACAGGGCTGAACCCTGGGGCACTCCACATGTCAATTTAGCTGGATTTGACATGAGGTCAGACAGTTGGACTCGCTGTGAGCGATCTTTCAGAAAGGAGGTCAGCCAGGCTAGGGCTGTACCCCGAATCCCTAAGTCCTCAACCCGCAACAGAAGTTGACAGTGGTTCACGGTATCAAATGCCGCGGATAAGTCCAGAAGGACCAGGGCACATGGATTTCTTTTGTCAGCCTTCAGTCTCAGGTCATCCAACACGGAGAGCATCACCAGTTCCGTGCTGTGATGAGCTCTGAAACCTGCCTGATTAGACTCAAGAAGATGGTTGCTTTCTACGAAGTATGTAAGAGAGAGCAAAACATGTTGCTCCAGGATCTTAGAAAGAAAGGGTAGATGGGAGATTGGCCTAAAGTTCTTTAAGTTTTTAGGGTCGGCACCAGGTTTCTTTAGGAGGGGGATCACCCGTGCTTCCTTGAAGTTAGAGGGGACAAGTCCCTCTTCTAAGGAGCGGTTCAACAGGGTGAGAACTGTCTCTCTCTGTCTCTGTCTCTCTCTGCTCTATAAGCCTCTGGAGGTTGGCACTGGTTTTATGATGCCTCTGGAGCAGCATTTTGAATTAAAAAAAATCTGATGGGGTAAATGAATTAAGTCTATTCACTTTCTGCTTCACCGACGAAAATCTGCTAGCACCCAATCCCAAGAAGTGGCACAGACAACTATTGGTCTATCAATAGGAGAGCTGTGGTTCAATGGCCAGAGCTCACCTAATCTCCCCGACGGTTCCCAGCACCTTGATACCCTTAGGTGTGATAAGTTGCGCTTTCCAAATCTGGAATCTGCAAGCGGTGCATAAACAATCACTTTGTAATGATAGTCATTACTTGAGAAGCAAGGCTTGGCAGTAACTGTACTTATAGTCCTTGTTTGAGAAGCAACGCTGGCAGTAAAAGAGGCACAAAATGTGTGTTTACGCACTATTTGCAGGTTTTCAAAACACGTAAATAAAACCCATTGAAACTTACAATGCCAATAGCTCAAACTCTCGCAAATGCGAGACCTATTGCATTGCAAATGCTTGTTGCTTTTGCAGTGAAACAAGGCAGCTTGTAAATATTTCTTGATGAAAAAGGGGTTAACACCAGAGCTGGGAAAGCAACATGCAGAAAACTGGAATTCTGTCACAGAAATGCATACGTTTCGTCTTCAAATCTCTACAAATAATGAAATCCGGCACTGGAAAAAAGTCAAAGGACGGAGGCTTGTAGCTCCTTTTACCTTGCCGGGGTGCCGGATTGGCCTGCAATGTCCTACTCGAACAAGGTTTCCCTTCTCATTTTTTGGAAGTGGTTACTGTGAATTGCATAAAAATGCATTGTTCACATGTTTTTCTAAGAACCTTCTTCAATAAAGGGTTAACAAGAATTGTTGTAAAATCCTTTGACCACACCATTCATTGTTTGAAAGTTATGTTTGTGGTTTTACAAATACCATTTGAATAAAGAATTATGGAAATTTAGCCAGATCAGGAATTGTTTTCAAATCAATTGCGATTCACATTCAAGAAATCATGTACCTGCAATTTTTCTCTTTGAATTGGGCTCTAGCATGGAGATCGATGTGATTTGCGAGATTCAGTGGGAGCCTATCAAAAGTCTTTAGAAGCCAGTAGACTGAAACAAACTCAAACAAGTGAGTCTTCGGGGATTCATAGGACTGTCCCAAGAGTAGGCATTATAATGACACGTTTTTCCAATGTCTAGTTTCCTTAAATCTCACAGAAAACCTACTCACCGCTCCTTCTTTAAGTGAAAAGTGCCAATCCAGGAGGCCACTGCTCATCTAATCCTACAACTTTACTGTTGTTTACATAAAATCTGCCTGAGGTCATGTGGTTCTTTACTGGCTTGCAGACCATTCCCAAGACCTCTAATTGTGCCCTCTGTCACACAAGAAGCTAATGAACTTAACCAGTTTTAGGGAAACCCCAATATCTATCCCTAAGTTCTATATTGCAATGTTTTCTGCGTTTCACAAAGCTGTCAGAAGATGGTAACCATCGTAAAGCAACTTGCGATCATTTGACCTAGTAAAGATGATAGTCTAAATCACAGAGAATCTTCCACAGATAAGAAATATCAAGATATTTTTGAGTTGTAGGAGTTTAAAGTTGCCTCGTTGACCTGGTGTGATGTGTCAATTTGGCAAGAAGTCAAATTCACAAAAAAAGCCAAGATTCTTAAAAATCCGAAGGCACTCCACAAAAACAAAGGCCACACTAGCACAGTTCAGGTGCCAGATTTCCCACATCCATAACTCAAAATGCCATCGCCTTTTGAGTTATGTTTAAGGTTACCATACACCATGGCACCCATACCCAAATCCCTCACAGACAGAAAACATTTTGTTACCTAGCCCCTTTGTCACTGAGCTGAGTGTTACCCACAATCATTTGGATACCAGGCGAACTCTCTTTAACAAACCAGCAAGCCACAGTCAAGTCAAGTCAAAAGATAAGTTTATTTAGATCATAATCTTTAAACCAATTCATAGTACATATTTGCTTAAAATATCATCTATCAACAACAATTCATACAAAATTCTCGTTTAAAATCTAATTCCTTTAAAAGGGAAGTGTAAATGGACATCCCCCAGTCATATGACATAGAATTGGGTGCACATATTATCAATTACTCCAATAACTTTTATCCTAAAAAAACATAAAACGGATTATCTCTAGACACATTCCTATTTAAAACCTTAAAATCTACTTCTGACTTATTATAAAACTCTGTACAACCTTTATGAATTTCCCAAGTGCAATTACGATATCAATGCTTGGAAGTTCTGTAATTAGCTGAAGTGCTTGTTTCCTATTTCTTATATCATATTTTATAAATATTGGACGCAGCCAAAGTTTACGCTGTTCTAAAATATTTATACAGTCCAACAAAAAGTGCACGGTATCCCCTTTTGTACCCAGCCTGCATTTACAGTGCCCATTAGGGTCCAACATTTTGGCTTTAAATTCTTTATTTGATATCCATGGATTAATCCCAATGCGTAACCTTAGGATCTCTTGTCTAAACCACCGGTTAGGCAATAGATCCAGATAAGGGAACCAGGTTTCGTTTCCCCATGCATTCATCATAAAATCCACCGATATTTTCTTACCAAGGTATTCCCTATCCATTCTTCTAGTAGCAGCTTGGCCATTAGTTCTTAACTCATATTAGGAGCACTCTATTGTTAGCGAATCACAAGATATATCCACTTTTATATTTTCGCAGGCCTGTACCATTCTCTTCCTACATGTTTTTGCCCATTTTAGGTCACTTTGTTGTATTTCATTACGACACCAGTGTGCAACTTTTTGGTCATTTTCAAGGCGTTTCCAAAATCTAATTACTGCACATTGTGCCTGTACCCCCCAAGAAGTTGTCCCTAGCTCAGTTCTTATGGCTTAGACCATTGCCGATGGGGGTAGGGAAAAGAGCTTTTTCAAGCATTTTCCTTCCTCTAGGTCCCAGACTCCCTTACGGCTCAAGTAAAGGATTTCTGCTCCATAGAGGACTTGTGGTGGGATCATCGCATTAAAAGCTTTCAATAATGGTCGGTGAGACTTATCCCCATAATCCCAGTTAAACATTTTTAACCCAGCAATTGAAGTTTGTGACTTTGCTTTTTGGGCTTCCAGGTGTGTTTGCCAGTTTAATTTTTTATCAAACCACACACCTAGGTATCAGTATTCATTTACAGATTCTAATTTAAGATCCTCTAAAAACCAATTAAACGTGATCGCTTTTTTCCCAAAGCATAGGATTTTCGTTGTGTCTAGATTTACCTTTAAAAATAACTTTTTACAATATTCATTAAAAGAATTTAATTTCCTTTGAAGGCCAATTTCTGTTTGATCCACTATTACTAGATCATCTGCGTATAGCAGACACAACACCTTTTTGCCATCCATTCTTGGACTGGCACTACCCTTCATTTCAAGGCATTTCGGTAAATCAGATAGGAAGATGGAAAATAACCGGGGGGCCAGTACGCAACCTTGCCTCAGACCATTTCCGATTGGAATTTTCGGCGTCAGCGACCCCTCAGTATCCCTGATCACTTGAGTCCAATTTTCTCGGTGCAATTCTTTTAATACCGTCAACAGGTCTCTTGGGATGTTTTTCTTTGTTAATATTTCCCAGAGACAGTCCCTGTCCACAGAGTCGAATGCGGCTCGGAAGTCCACGAAGCAGCAACAGAGTTTTCCGTTCTGCTCCGTCGACTTCCTTGCCATTGTCCATAAGGAGAAGCAATGATCTGTCATTGAATGTCCTGCTCTGAACCCTCCCTGTTCAAACGGTATTATTGCATTCTCCTCAACCCACTCATTTAGTCTGATTAGAACTAGTTTTGAGATGACCTTTTCCCCTATGTCCAGGAGATTTATCAATCTGTAGTTTTGTGGTTCCCCTGGTCTACCTTTTTTGTGAATAGGTCTGATTATTGCCCCTTTCCAGTTTATTGGCATTTTTCCCTCTGTTAAGATTAATTGGAGAAGGTGGGAGAAAAACTTTGCCCACCATTTTGTTTGGGACTTATGGCTGGGAGGTTATCCGGCCCTGCCGCTCTAGTTAGGTTCAGCTTCTTAATTATTTCTACGACATGCTCTTCTGTGAAGTCTACTTTAAATTCATCTGCAATTTCCTGCCAGCCTGGGTGTACTCTTGCTCCTGGGACTAATCTAGCTTCATACAGTTCCCTTATATATTTGTCCCAGGCTGCCACACTTACGACGCAAATCATGTCTCCAGCTGGGGGAGCCGATGCTGCTTTTATCAATTTCCAAAATTGTCTCAAGTTCTTACTTTCAATTGATTCTAGCAGCTCTCCCCAGCATTTCTCTTTGTATTCCCTTTTTGCGTCAAGGACCATCTTTTTAAACTCTATTTTTAGAGAAATAATACGTTTTTTCCTCTCTTGATTGAATTCTTTCTTTTGTTTTCTAGCTTCAGCCCTTATCTCCTTTTTTTAGTTTGACAGTCCATTGAGAACCATTTCAGACGGCTGGCTCGATTTATTATACCTTTTCTTTTATTCTTTTTTAGTTCTATCTTAAGGCATTGAACTGATTGGGCAATTTTCTCCTCGTACCATTTTAATTTTAACTTTTCAAGATTTACTAATTCTGTCTTTTGTTGGAATGATTTTAACTTTTCCACGTACTCTTCGGTTACTCTGGTTGTTGCCCTTTTTGGGTAATCCACTTCTTGGTAAATCACCTTTTCCCTTGGTTCCACCCTTCCCCATTTTAAACTCACAGAGAGCAGGTTGTGATCACTACCCTCGCCGTGAAGTACTTTGAAGTCCTGCACTAAGGGGAAGTTCCAAGCTGGCATAAAGACATAGTCAATTGGGGAATTTTGTAATCCTTTTTTAAAGGTCTTCTTTGCAGGGCAGTCTGTTTTAAACCTGCCATTTAGGCAAAAAAGTCCATTTTCCCCCAAATAGTTGACCAATTCCCAATCTAGCTTTGAAGGGTCACATGATGGAAAACTGGCATAGCTTATTCCATAGGTGTCTAATAATTCTGCGTACCAACGATCGGTCTTCATTGGATATAGCTTATGATTAAAATCCCCTAAAATTAATAATATGTCTGAGGAGTACCTTTCAAAAATATCCTCAACATCCTGTTTGAAGTTACCCATCTCTCTTGCGTAGTCACCTACATTTTCCCACTGTATATATACATTTATGACAATTAATTTTTCATATGTCTTATCCTGGGAGAGATGGTTTATCCTGCACACCAATAACCATTTACACTTTACTTCTAGCAATGTTTCTTAATATTTTCGTTGAGATGAGCGTCATTATTCCCCCCGAAGGGCGACCAAATCTTTGTCTCGTTGCCGGTCGATTTAGCTGGTAATAGCCCTCGAAGATAGGGGTTTCGCCACATGCCCAAGTGTCTTGTAGGCAGGCAATTGCAACTTCGTTTACTCGATTCTTTATCTGTTCTCTTTTAAGGTCATTGCCCAGCCCATTTACATTCCACGTTAAGAGACTTAGGGCAGGAGGCACCCCCCTCTCCGATTCTATCTCGCTTAATCCCCCAGTTTTCCCATTTCCATCCAGATCGCACTCCGTTAAGTCCCCTACATAATTGCATTGACTCAAGTTGCCCCACCAATCCTCATTCGCCATGTTATTTATCACTACCTTTAGATGGTTACCCCCTTCCTCTTTTCCCTGGTATAGTTTCACCAGTCTCATCTTCAGACCAGCATGAAAATTTAGGAAGTCCCTTCCTGAAAGTGCGTTTCCCCTCAGGTCATTTTCAGTGAGCACCTTTACTCCCTCTTGAAGAATCTCACTGGCTGCCCTCAAAATTGCCTTTTTTACCAGGTCTGAATATAACCATACTTTTGTTATTTCTCTACCTTGTGTGCTAACTATGAAGCCCACCTGTCTTAGATCTTCTGTATCGATCCCACTCAGGCTTACACATTTAGAGAAGATTGCCAAAATTTGTGATCTATTTAGGGGTTTTATTTTTCTTGACTTCTTACCCCATTGGCCTTCATCAGCTGGTTCTAAATAGACCCATTTATTGTTCCCCTGATCATATCCTTTCTCTGGGGACGCTATACGTATCTGTCTTGGCCCTTTCCTCCCTATTGTTCCCCTTTCTATCTCGTGCATCTGAGGTATATTTTTCAGGTTACGGTGTCTCGGGGGGGTCTGCCTTTGGCTTTTTAGTGGGGTGGGTATTCTCTGACTTAAGGGTTTCTTCTTTTGTACTATCTCTTTAGGGTCCTTGCCATTCTGCCTATTTTTGCTGTATGTTTTGATCCTTCCTTATCACTTCTGTTTCCGAAGGTCTGATCTCGACAAAGGTCCGAGCCATTACATTTAGTGTACCTCCGGTTTCCTTTTCCTTCGTCTTTTCCTTTGGCACTACTTGTCTGGCCCGCTTTTTGCCTGCCCTACCTTTGGAGTGGGCTCTTACAAGATCACATCTCCTTCTTACCAGCATTGGGCGCCTAGAAATATATACATTATCTGAGGGCTCTACCAGACCACTTCCCAAGCTTTGTTCAATAACTTGGGGAGTTCCTACGGGTCTTATCAAGGAGGACATTTGGCCTTTAATTCCAGTCAAGTCATCCTCTATCTTCTTTAGGTATTGTTTTGGGCATTCAGAACCCCATTATTCAGCAGTGAAACTTCGAGGATCCCTTGCAGAGTTTTTGTAGCATTAATAGAAGGTCCATCATTGAGGTGGTAGGGGTAGCTGAAAGGTCGGGATCGTGTTGGCTGTTTCTCTCAGGGATTGTTTGACTTCTGGTTTTTACGGGGTTCTGCGTATTTGAGTTATTTCCCCTTTCTTCACTCGGTGGTACTTGGATGGAGGTTGCCCCCCACACAAAACTTGTCCCCAGGCTGACTCTTATGTGGTCTTCGTTTCCCGAAGCTTATAGGGAGAACAGTTTTGGGGATGAAGAGAGCCGAGGTACCAGTAGATTTGAATCCTGACTGTGAAGTGATAGATTTATTAACAGAGGATCCTCCATCTCATCTTCCTGTTCTTTTCCTAGCGTTTCTCTCAGGTTTTGGTCTACTTGAGGCACATCATCTGTTTCTCTATTTGATGTCTCGGAGCCATCCTCCTCTTCCGAGTTCACATTAGTTACAGATGTATTTTGGACTTTATAATGTTTACCTAAGAAGACCTTTACAGGGTTAGGGGGCTCGGTAGTCTTTTTTTTAGAAGATATTAAGGAGCACCCCTTCCTTGCTTGTGGGGCCATTTTTGCTCCTTTTTTATATTTCCCTTTCTTGCGTCTCCCCGCGGAAATGTCCTCCTGGGAAATCAGACTCTTGGCTCTCTTCTCTTGACCTGGGTCCTACCAGTATTTCGCTCGTCTCCAGGCTGTTATCTGGCGCGTCCTTCTGTGCTTTCTGTCTTAGTTTGGGGCCCATACCCTTTTATGGGATTATACTGGGGGGATTATTTGCTTTATCCCTCCTAGCCTTCCTTTTTCTTACTTTACAGTGTAAGTAAGTAATCGCCAATTAATGTTGTTATATTTAAACCATACACTCCTCCACACTCCTCCACACTGTAGCTCACTTACCTCTGTTGTGCACTGTCCACCAGCCTGCCTTGCCGAGGGTTTCTGTTGTTCTCTTCCTCCTCTTTCTTCACTTCCTTCTCTGGAAGTCTTTCCCGTCTTTCCCTAAATTGGGGTATCCAAAAGGTTCAGGCTTATTAAGAAAGTCCAGCCTCAATGGAACGCTCTGGTTAAAAGTCGAGTTAAGCTCTGCAGCTCTGTAACACTGTACCGTCCCCCCTGGGGACGCAACTGGCCACTCCTCGCGCCCTTCTCAGTCTCCCGGTCCTTGGTTTCTCCGGCCATGACCGGGGGTGCTTGGGGGCTTTACCGTGCGGCGCGGGCTTCACCCTGCCAGACGGCGCGGGAACGAGGGAAGTGGGTTAACTCACCGCTTTTCCGTACCTCGCTTCATAACACAAGCGGCTTAAGCAAACTGCGGGGGATATATCTCACACTTCCCAGGCGTGAAAAACACGGCGTTTTGGTGTTTTAGGCTTGGTGCTCGCTTCCAGAGTCCATAGCGTTTATCGCGCTTCTCACGCCGTTTTTCCGGCGTTTTTCTCCGTGGTCCACGTGTAGCAATCAATTTGCTCGGCTACAATTTGTAGTGTGTTTTATCTAGGTACCTGAATCAATATTCCTATTCTTTGCCCTTGTCCGGTTATAAATCAATAATGTCCCTACAACGGCATAGAAACCCTTTTTCATAATTCAGTCATAGCGCATGCTGTCACATTAAGCAAGCCTATTCCTCCAGCCCCCTAGAAAGCACACCGAGTTTTTAAACAAATCCAAGCCTCCAGAAACCTGGGATCCCCGCTGCTTTTGTTTTGATTTCGTCCGAGAACTCCTGTAAAGCACTGTAAGAACGACCAGTTCTTAGTGACATCTTTATTGACGTCTTATGTCCAGCCTTACGTCAAACCCGGCACCTTTCAGGTATAAATATACCAACATTGCCTTAAGCAAACACACGGTGGTGATGAATCTGGAGCAGCTACTACTTGCCCGAGTGCCCAGCTGATGCGAGAGCCCACGGACGCTGCCCTCCCTTTTGACGCGCTGAGAAAGACGCTGTCTTTTCTCTTGCCGAGAAATCCAGCCTCCGGCGTTTCCAGCCTACCCTTGCGGGTGACTGGGATACCGAGTCCTGAGAGAGAGATACCAGCCCTCCTGCCTTCTAATACCCAGGTACTGAACTGACTAAACCCTTACAGAGAATTCTTGAGTCAGATTCTGGGCAAAACAAACTTAACTTAAACTGCTACTTACTTACTCCCTCCCACGTATTAGGCTTAGGTCAGGTACACCGGGGTAGGCGTAGTTAGAAGCACCAGTTGAGTATGATTAGTCAATGTATATATGTATGTATCTATTTTATCCATTTTAAAGTATCATATGGCTAAGAAACCATATCAATGCTTTTACAGTATTATTGCATAATCCTGCTTTTACTGTATGCACTTTACTTAACTACAAGTATTGCAATTGTAGCAATTCATTTCTCTTGTATGAGGAAAGAGACTGCTCAATAAATAACACCTTTTATTGAAAACGCCCGTCTCTCTTTTTCTCTGCAATCTGGTGAAACTAAGTACGCACCTTTGACTGAGTGAAATAGCTGTCTTTTGTTTTCACACGACTCTAGAGATATACTCTTATTCAGGGAGAGCAAATTTGTCATGTTTAATGGTTGTCAGAAACTAAATCCCTTCTTGTCTATCCAGGGAAGTTAAACTCCTCCTCGCTTATTCGAGAAAGTTTCTAGTGAACTCTGAGCTATCTGGCAAACGCTTAAGTCTAATATAGTCAGTAGAGACCTAGTTAACCTCAGTCCTACGTCTACACTACTGAAGATATTATTCCAATGCGCAGAGCCTATTGGGACTATAGGAACTACACTACATGGCGCCCAACGTTTGGTAAGGCGATAAATCTAACGCAAGACGTTAGAGTAACTCAGTCGTGCTTTTTCACACAGACCCTTTCTCCCGTAAATACTCCAAAGACGTCTGGAGTGGGTAAAAGGCTAAAATCCGCCGGAACTTAGTAGGAAGAGATTTCTATGTATAGTTTTTGGTTTATTCAACGTTGAAGGATACAGTGTTCCAAAATATTGTGAACCTAATCTTTGTTTCCTTCAAAACCTGATCTGCAACAAAAAAACCTTCCTGTCAGTAAAATGTCAGACGGTGAAGGAGATAGGGAGACAGGGAGACAGCTAGAATAGCAGCTCGTCTCCTAGAGGAAGACAATAGTCTCCTGCAGTCCGACCCGGATGCAATTCTCATCCCGGTCAACATAAGAAAAACTATAACACTTATAGAAAATGGACTAACATCGAGAGGTGGTACAGTCATATTCGTAATTGAGGCACATGAGTATCGGCAGACAGAGGTATTCTATTCATGGATAAACTTTCCAGCAGCAAACGCTGTCACACATGAATTCCACTATTACAAAATAGAGGAACCACCGGATATCTACACTCCTTTCGAGGAGGTAGAAATCCCATTAAAATAATAAGAGCACCTGCTCTGGTTTAAAGGCGCCCTAAAACATAATAATCACATCACCAGGCTCGGTCCACTAGGTAGACCAGGAGCAACGTGGCCGGTTCTAGCCAGCTACACACCACATCCTGACATTACTAAAATGTCAAGCGAAGAACTCTTAGTTAAAATAAAAGAATTAACACAGGCATATAGAGACTTAGTTCAAGTGGCAACTGAGGATATAACTTTCCTTCAAAAATTGAAATTAACAGATATAGCAGAACAACCATTTGAACTTGCCAGAATCATAGAAAAATCCTATGAAGAGCTAGGAAGAGATAGTTTGGGTGGAAACCAGTAAAACCCCACCTAACTGAAAATCCTGAAAAGATATTTACTAAAAATAATCTAAACACTCCAAAAAAGAGCTGGGATGGAAATAAACAATCCACTCCCAAAGAAAAAAGATTCCAGTCCAGAGGAAAGTCTCCTCGGCGGAGAGAAAGATCTCCGGACCAAGGACACAAGTCTCCCCAGAGGGAGCCCTCTGAGAAAAGATACAACCTTAGAAATAGGGATAATTTGAAGAAACCGGATAGATATCAAGATATTGATACACGTCCCTCTCGATCTTTTCAGACTTCCTCGCAGAAATCGAAAAGAAGAGGACGGTCAGAACACAGGGAAGAGCACGTCAAGTCCAAAGACAAAGAACCTGCTCATCAAAGTAAAAAACTACAATTTCCAAAAAAGAAGGTAGCCAGCATTAAAATAATCAAACATGCCGAGGATCCTGAGGACACAGCTGAAAAACGGAGAGTGGGCTCAGACAATGCTAGACAGCGCAGCAGAAGTGAGCATAGCTCGCAAGATCCTGATGAATCATCTGGAGACAGTGGACACGAATGAATACATTCAGGTGGAAACTGCAGATACCAGAGTTAGCAAACCTCATAAAATGTACAAAATAACATTACGTATAGAGGGAGATAAGACTAGGAAAATAAGGGGTCTATTTTGGGATAACCTCTCCAAAGGCTATGACATCCTTTTAGCTGAAAAAGACTGGCCACCGGAGTTTGTCAGAGAGTGCCCTCATGGCGAAGAAATTATTATGCCTGCCTTCTCAAATCATATTCCAATTCATAAAAAATATACACTTGCAAGAAAGTGGGCAGTAGCCCAAGCACCTGCATTGTATAAAAACCATGTTGGATGGGATGAGGACTCTCCTCCTCACAAAATCCAGTTAAAATGTCAACCAACTGCACAGAGGCAGTACCCAATTACGCAAGAAGCTAAAAAACAGGTCAGGGAGATCTTAGATCAACTTGAATACCAAGTAGTGATTGAAACATGCACCTCGCAAATTAACAATCCTTTGTTTCCTGTCTCCAAGCCAGACGATTCATATCGTCTAGTTTTGGACTACAGACACCTTAACTCAGGTTGCAAAACCTTTGCAGTACAAAACTCACATAGTGCAGCACTAATGAATAACATCGTGCGCAAAAAATACAAAACAACATTAGACATCTCTAATGGATTCTTTTGTCAAAATATAGCACCTGAAAGCAGGTATTTGACCGCTTTCTCAATAATGGGCTCGCAGATAAAATTCTGTCGACTCCCACAGGGGTTCAAGAACAGTCCAGGATTATTCTCAGCAAGAGTAACAGAGTTACTACAAATGTATGATGATGAGGCATTATCTTATGTCGATGACATCTATCTAACAGATGATGACTTGGATACTCACTTGAAAAGAGTGAACACCATAATACTTGGGTTCGCAGCAGAGGGTTACAAATTAAACTTTAAAAAGTCACGAATTGCCCATCTAACTGTCCTGTTTTTAGGATATGAATTATCAAGTGAAGGCAAAAGCCTGGCAGACAACTTCTTAGAGAAGTGCGCTGTAATCCAAGCACCAAGAACGCTGAAAAACTTACAATCAATTCTAGGTTTCCTGAATTTCGGGAGAACTTACATTGTAAATTATGCAGAGAGGGTTAAACCCCTCTATGAACTAATAAAACCAGATTTTAAAACAATCAATTGGACTCAAAAACACACAGAAATTTTGAGATCATTGCAAACAGACATGTTAGCTAAAACAAAACTGTAAACACGCGATTACACTCGAAACCTTGTAATCCGAGTCATCCCAGGAAGATGCGGATTCACATACCTGACCTCTAATGAGGGAGAAAAGGTACCAATAGCATACAAATCACAATTGTACACAGAAGCTGAAAAAACATTCAGTATTAAGGAAAACATTGTTCATGCGGTTCAAACAGCTGTAGCAAAAGAAAGAGACCAAGCTGACGGCAGACAGATTACTGTTAGAACAGCAGAATCAGCCTTTGAGGCATTAACAAGCCCATGTAATTTACCTACTGTGGCATTAAATCCAAAATGGATACAATGGAAAATTCTCTTGCTACAGACAAAGTGAAATACTATTTTGACCCGAAAATTAAAAAATTAAAAAATCTAGAATATGAAAGAGAATATCCTCTGCCAATCGACATTCTGCCCATACAAAAGTACGCCTGTGTAATATATACAGACGGACATGCACAACCCTCAGTTTGGGGAAAACAAGCCTATAACGCCACATGCGAGATTGTTAAATACGTGTGGCGCGGAGGTAAATTGAGACCTCTGGTAACAAAATCACACTCTGTAGAAAATATTTCAGATAAACAAACTGAAGTAATAGCGTTAAAAATGGCGCTAGATAATGCCGATCGCGAATTCCCGACACTAATAGTGTGCGATTCGTATTACTGCGTCAAATCATATAACGACTTGCAGAACTGGGTTCAAAACGGTTACAAAGATGACAGGTGCCACAATAAAGCAAAAATCGCTTTGGGAACAGGTAGTTCTTTTACAGAAAGAACTACTAAAGACTCACGTGATACATTCATTGAGTCATGAACGTGATGGCGTTCACGTTTCAGGGAATTCATTGGCTGAGACAGCCACAGCGGAAGCAACTAAGCCGGCTTCCGTAGATACAAAAAAGCGTTCAGGAAAATACATAGACGGGGAAACTATGCTGGCGGTAAAAACGTCATCAAAAGGCGACTGTGCAGCGCTACCCGTCAACTATCCACTCAATTATACATACGTAATCGATGCAAACTCTGTTCCTTTTGCTCAAATCCCTGGAGTGGGGGATAGTGTAATTCCAAACACGAACAGGAGAAACTTATTAGTGGCAGACGCACATATGGGTGAGGGTCTAAGACACCTTAAGATAAAGGAATCTCTGAAAGAATTACAATCAATAAACTGGTGGCCGGGAATGAGCCTACAACATCACAAATTCGCAATAAACTGCCCAGACTGCAACAGAGATCGCAGTGGCGAACCGGCCGGTGTATTGCCATGGCCCTTCGCTTAGAGAGAACAATGCCATATATATGCAAAAACCCAGAAATAATGCGTCCCATTAATATTATTTAAGACAAGTTTCACTTAAAATGTAGACCCCCCAGCTCTCGGCTGACGTCTGAACTGTTATAAAAGATTTGCGAGTCTATAGCGGCATAGACGCAATTGGCATGCTACATTCTGTCCAGGGTCCTGCTTTTAGCTCTCGAGCTTATAAGGAGGCCATGACCAGCATGGGCATTCCATTGCGGGAATCTTATCACTTCCTTCCTGAAGGAAATGGGATGGTGGAAAGAAAAAACCGAGACATAAAGCAATCTATAACGGCAAAGGTATTAGGTTCGGGGGTTGGGTGGGTCAAACATTTAATAAGTGTCCAACGTAGTCTTAACAATCTGCCAAGAAATTCTCTAAAAGGTTTCAGTCCGTACGAACTATTGTTCGGGACTAGAATGCATATCCAGGATCTCGATAGTCAAACTTCAGTGGTAGAAGGAAAATGCTTTGATATCAAAGATCGTTTGGCTATTTTACAGGACTTAAATGAAACAAGAAAAGACCTGAGCAACATAAAGTTGAAACAACAGCCAACAGCCACTGAAGAGAAACCACCTGTCCCAGCAAAGCCTGTCTGGATTCCAGAGATTGGGGATCTGGTCAGAGAGAAAATCGCGGTGAAGAAGGAATTTGGGCCTTCTTACAGAAAAGCAGTACCTGTCTTAGCTGTCAACGGAACAAGATCAGTTGTACTACCGCCCCTTGCTGGTAAAAAGGAGAACCGAGTTGTATCCATCGACCTGGTTAAACCACCATCATGTGGCCAATCATAAGTAGTAGGCCAAGTGGACTCCCAAGAAATAGCAGAACACCAAAGTTTGCTACAAAACAAGAGGTTCAAACTGAGAGACTAATCACATTTGTTAAACCTACAGTGAATCAACAAGAACTATGCAACAAAGCCATGGAACTTATGCCTCTTGAAACCCAAATTGCAACAATTCGTCAAGAAACGCCTGTCTACAACGATGTAGCCACAGACTTATGCTAATAAAACAAATAAAAATCCAGAAGCAATTCCAATAATTGACAGAACTGCATCAGGCTACTTCATCAATTTCGATGACTTTTCTGAGGATCAGAGTGAACCTGAGGAACAGCCAACAACAACAAAAACTTTTAAAGACAAGACTAAGGAACTCTTTCATCAACTAAAAGAAACCTATCTGATTTCCCCATGGATTGAATTTTGGGTGGTGCTAGGTGTACTTTTCCTCCTACTTTGGCTCATCATGGTACTATGCTTGGGCCACTTCATTGAGGGAAAATATGTTACAATGGACACAGCAAGCCAGAATATCAACCTGGGCCTAAAGCCACACAAGTCTTCACACATCGAGAAAAGAGAACTTTCTTCAGTAAACTTCACAGCCAATCCGATACCCGGTGGGGTAGCATGGGACAAAACAGATTACGATATATATGGCCCGGTCGAGCTCTTGAAGTATCCTCATCAATTTAAGGTTTCAATAAGTGACTTTGTAAAACCGAGTACATTCTCTGATGATTGGGATTTTGAAAGTATTAATGATATGACGTCAGACTTAGTAATGTCAGCAAAATTTACAGAACATGATTATTTACAAGGTTCATCGAATTATGATCAGATGTACTGCTACAACCATTATGCTAACCATTATTTGCATAAATCTGCTCAACCTAGAAATGTTTTAAATCATAATCAATGGGAACATTGTGCAACTCCACCAAGAGGTAGTTCAAAAACATTTTATGAGAAATTCCCATATTTCTCAGACTTTAACACAAGTGAAGCAGAAACGTTTTATTTCAAACTGTTAAATAAGACAGGAACAAAAACGATGCTGACAAATACAAAATTAATCTATTCAGAATTTTTTTTGAAAAAATGAATACATTTGGTTTTGATTTTTGGAACAGTAACATTGAGACAAAAACCATCTGGGGCACTAAAGATTGGCAAGTGCAAGGTATAGAATCATTATTCAGAGCCTGCATGATCCCAGAACAAATTATATTTTTGAATGACACAATTCAACAAACAACCTCTCTTGGCCTAGCCAAAATTAAAGACTTAAACAAACCGTCTATTCCAAAGCCAACTCCTGACAGTAATAGCACTACAGAGGTTGAGATAGACGTATCCCATATTTTAAACCAAAACAGAACACATCCTGATTGGAAAAAATGGTTGATCTGGCCCACAGACACAAATAACTGTCAAGATAGATTCCTGAACAAAATACAGGGGTTCAAATTGACCAGGCCAGACCCTAGATACTCCCAGCGACAACATCCAGGGATAGTAACACCATACAGTGTAGGAAAACTCTGCCTTGAATGGCTACATACATCCACACTGGCAGAAATTAAGCAACACTTAACTTTACTAAAAGAAGGTGCTGACTTGCGTGATTTCATTATGGGACCACGCAAACAGCGTCAAAAACGTTTCATATCGGCCTCTATATATGCAGCTTATAACGAAGTTTGGAAAGAAACTCAAATTGAAACAGCAAAGAAAATACGGGAAATTGACCGTATTAATTTGGAAAAATCCCTTTCTGTTGTGGACAATGGGTTAATGACGCTGTCCTCCAGAATATATTCACTGGACAGTATTGTATCATCTGCAATCGATATAATAGAGCAGGACATGCTAATGTTACAACATGGTCAGTCCCAATTGCGTTCTATTGTACAGCTTGGCTGGACGTTACAAAATCTGCGTTCAGGCTACGTGCCTTGGCGTTTAATCAACATAACGTCACTGTTCTCTATCTTTAACCTTACTGATATACAAATCAGTTTGGCACAAAAAGGAGCAGAATATACAATTCTGAGCATTGAAAAACTTGAGAGATTACCATTGACAATGTCAGAACGACCTGTCATTGAATGGATAATACACGGAATCATAACTATTCCGATAACAACTTTCCAATTTCGATACTGCCAAAAGTATATACAGGCAGGCCAGTATGAAAGGTTGGGTAAAGGATACATCAAGTCATCATGGAAATTACCTTACACTCACACATCTTATAGTGAAAAAGGACAGGACAGATTGTATTTCTTAGTGGTGATAATTGTGAAAAATCAATAAGTGGTATACTTCTGTGTCAGGGTATAAATCTACATGGGGCCTGTGAGGGGACTTCAAATAACCTTTCATGTCACCAGCTGCGCACACCTGCAACTCGAATAGAGCCATTCTTTAGAAGGCTTTCGAACGGGAGCTACATTCTAATAGTGGACCACAGATGTTGTGGCCTGGTGCCAGGAAAAGCTTATCTGGTAAGCGTTTCGTCCAGGGTCACTTGCTGTATGAAAGTATTGTATCCAAACGACACTCCAGACAGGGAGGGAAACATTTGGCCCAGTTTGAAAATCTCTTCTATTCGAATTGATACTTTAAGCAGAATGAAGTCTGTTCTTCTACAGACGCCAGTGCACTTGACGTCATCAAAAGAAACGTATGATCTCCAAGTTGCAAGGACAACGGCAGAGATACATAACCTTTTATCAACAAATTGCCCCCTACACTTCGCAGAAATGCTAAACGATATCTTAAACATTTCTGATACGAATGGTATCGCGAGTATATTTAAGACAATTTTTTCGGGACTGTTGACACCTTTCAAAGCAGTCCTGGGCATCTTTCCTAATTTTGTCCATTCACTCTTTGGCGGCCTTCCACTCCTGTTGGGACTCGTAGCAGGCATTTTATTTTTGATACTCCTGCATCGTTATGGCAAGTCATGTCACAGACAAGACTCCAGCAACAATGGAAGAAACGATCCTAGCAATACGCTATCAGGACCGCATAACTAAAGTCCTTGGATTAGCCCGACTGAGAGATCTGAATATGACCTGGTTTCTTTCATTCAGACCCTATCTGGCAGAACAGTATCTTACCTGTGTTAAGATGTATGCTGTGCGGAGAAGAATGCGTGTTAGACGTCTGTCTTACACTACAATCAGAAGTACCATTGGATACAGATACTTTGCTAAGTCCAGTAAAGGCTCATGCATCGTGTTGTCCCCAGCGGTTACCCATCCTGATGACGGCATTCGTTGAGACTTCACCACTGCGATTGAAGGGGAATGAAGTGCAAGATGAGAGCAGCATCAACCAGGTACGACCTTCTGTGAGCAATGCTGATCATGTCATCGATGATAGCAATCATTCTCACGACTGCACAGTTGCGGCATTTTCCAACTTGGTCGAACTTTCACCTGAAGCGGTAAACTGCTTTTTTGAAAGTCTGTCTGAAATGATGTTCTCCCCTGAACAGAAAGAATAAACTTTTAAGCAAACGAGCACTCAGCGTTCCCTGAACTCTGAATTCGGCCTTCAGCTTTGAAAAACAAAAGCTTCTGAAAATATTTGGAACTGTTTTGACTTCTTCCCTTGAAAAACGAAATTATTTTTCCCCGATTCCAAAATATTTACTTTTTTTTGGCACTCATCCTCTGCTTAAAGTAGAAATATTCTTAGAGAACAGAGCTTCTATTTTTAGGAACTCTAGAGACAATATATTACCTCAGCCTCTAGCATATTTACAAATAACTGTATTTATATGTGATGGAATGGTCTCACATTTTTTTTTCTGTATTAAGAGCCATTTCATGTGTAACTTTAGCAAATCATTCATGCTGATATATATGTGCATCCTTTTTATGAATGATTACACTGCTTGAAAGCGTACAGTACCTATACTCATTTTTCGTGTATTTCGCATATGCCATTTCAGATGCAAGATAATGTATTTTGGGGTGGATCGGTATACACATGCACCGTTAGATATGTTTACTATTGCTTAGTTTAGTAATTATGGACATGAATTCGTGGAGTGGGTGTAGTGTGTTTTATCTAGGTACCTGAATCAATATTCCTATTCTTTGCCCTTGTCCGGTTATAAATCAATAATGTCCCTACAACGGCATAGAAACCCTTTTTCATAATTCAGTCATAGCGCATGCTGTCACATTAAGCAAGCCTATTCCTCCAGCCCCCTAGAAAGCACACCGAGTTCTTAAACAAATCCAAGCCTCCAGCAACCTGGGAAATCCCCGCTGCTTTTGTTTTGATTTCGTCCGAGAACTCCTGTAAAGCACTGTAAGAACGACCAGTTCTTAGTGACATCTTTATTGACGTCTTATGTCCAGCCTTACGTCAAACCCGGCACCTTTCAGGTATAAATATACCAACATTGCCTTAAGCAAACACACGGTGGTGATGAATCTGGAGCAGCTACTACTTGCCCAAGAGCCCAGCTGATGCGAGAGCCCACGGACGCTGCCCCTCCCTTTTGACGCGCTGAGAAAGACGCTGTCTTTTCTCTTGCCGAGAAATCCAGCCTCTGGCGTTTCCAGCCTACCCTTGCGGGTGACTGGGATACCGAGTCCTGAGAGAGAGATACCAGCCCTCCTGCCTTCTAATACCCAGGTACTGAACTGACTAAACCCTTACAGAGAATTCTTGAGTCAGATTCTTGGCAAAACAAACTTAACTTAAACTGCTACTTACTTCCTTCCTTCCACGTATTAGGCTTAGGTCAGGTACACCGGGGTAGGTGTAGTTAGAAGCACCAGTTGAGTACGATTAGTCAATGTATATATGTATGTATCTATTTTATCCATTTTAAAGTATCATATGGCTAAGAAACCATATCAATGATTTTACAGTATTATTTCATAATCCTGCTTTTACTGTATGCACTTTACTTAACTATAAGTATTGCAACTGTAGCAATTCATTTCTCTTGTATGAGGAAAGAGACTGCTCAATAAATAACACCTTTTATTGAAAACGCCCGTCTCTCTTTTTCTCTGCAATCTGGTGAAACTAAGTACGCACCTTTGACTGAGTGAAATAGCTGTCTTTTGTTTTAACACGACTCTAGAGATATACTCTTATTCAGGGAGAGCAAAGTTGTCATGTTTTATGGTTGTCAGAAACTAAATCCCTTCTTGTCTATCCAGGGAAGTTAAACTCCTCCTCGCTTATTCGAGAAAGTTTCTAGTGAACTCTGAGCTAGCTGGCAAACACTTAAGTCTAATATAGTCAGTAGAGACCTAGTTAACCTCAGTCCTACGTCTACACTACTGAAGATATTATTCCAATGCGCAGAGCCTATTGGGACTATAGGAACTACACTACAAATCCCTCGGCTCGGTTCCGGGCTTCCGCGGCGTTTTCGCGCCATTAGTTCCCCTCGTACTCAGCACTTCTCCGAGACCCGACGTCTCTCGAAACTCGTCACTCCTCCTCCAACGTCGACGGCAAGGCAAGGCGGGGCGTGGCGTGGCAACAACAGGTGATGGGCAGTACTCGATATACTACAAGCACTTCACCAAGGCTGCTCTATTTCTGACGGGGCAGCAAGCCACAGATAAAGATTCAAATCGGTTCGAGATAATAAAATCCCTCAGGAACAACATTAGTATTTTACATTTACATCAGGTTATGGCTCTGGATGATAGTTTAAAGGGCCACAGCATTCCTCCATATTCTAATCATCTGCACTACATTCTCTCAACTGCCACTGCCCAACTAAATTACCAGCACCTCTGGTCACCGTAGGCAACCCTTCCTACCCTCCAGAAAAATGTCTGTTAAATACCTCCTCAAAGCCTCTCCTTTGAAATGACAAGCTCGTGGTGATTTCGAAAAATGAAACAATGATCACATTTGTGTATGTGTAGCAGTAGGCAATGACAGAAGAACATAATACATAGCCAAGAATCGTACACAGCCATTCAGCCCACAACCCGGGGGTCGGGCGGCATACGTATGGAACAGTTCAGCCTGCAGAAAAGGGATCTAAGCCCACGTCCTACACCAGAAGCATATATTCACCACTTTTACCCCTAAAGGAGACAAAGAAAAAGAAAACTCAAACCGACAATAGTTGTGTCTTGTCTTGCCAATTGCGTCACTGTGCTACCATTCTACTGTTGGGCCATATTGTACCCAGCTAACTAGGGGTGAGCCCCGCACTCCTATACATATCCCCTGTGTGTACTCTGTGTCCAAGGCAGACAACTCGCTCAGTCCGTAGTCGTGTCCCCTTCCACCTCCTCCGTGTCTCTCCTCAGTTTTCCCCGCTAATTCCGCCTCCCGTTTGTCTCCGTATTCAAAGAATAATCCCCAGAAGTTCTTGGGCCTGCTCCGTGGGGGTAATAGTTTGCTGACGTTTTCTGACTGCGTGCAACAAAGCTCCAAATCCCGAAGCCACTGCTCTATCTTCGGGAGGGGCCCCCTCATCCAACACATCGCCACCCGCCTTTTCGCCAGGAGCAACCCTAAATCTACGAGCCTGCGCTGCGCCTTAGGTAACGGCTTTGAATAGCCTAACAGTTCCAAAAGCGGGGAAGGGGAAATGTCGCCCTGTAGGATTCTGCTCATCTCCTGAAACACTTCCCCCCAATAATGCTGCACGCCCGGGCACTCCTAGGCCAAGTGTAGAAATCCCGCATCAGGTGATTTGCATCTCTCGCAATCAGCACTGCCACGTAGCCCAAACCTATATAACCTGTCAGGCGTGTGATAAACTCTGTTCAAATACTTAAAATGCACCAGCCTGTGCTTGCCGTTCAGGGAAACGGTTCTCGTGTTTGAACAACAGTAACGCCATATCTCATCCGAGAGCTGCGTGTCTAAATCGCGTTGCCAATATATGCACGCCTTATTATATCCAGCAGGCCATTCCGCCAAGGTTATCTTATACAAAGTGGATACCATTTTTCTTGGTTCTTCCATTTTAGCTCCGGGTTAGCTCCCTCAATTCCGGGGATTCCTGAAGGTCCACCCCTAGTTGCTCGCGCCAAGCCTCCCTGATTCTATGGAACTGAAATTCCTGCAGTGCCGTAGGGCACGGCCTCTGTACGTCTATATCCCTCATTGTTTTCAAGGTGCCATCGGTGAACATATCTCCCGCCGTACATACACAGAGTGCCTTCACAGCCTCTATGACGCCTTTGTCCCTACATGGGGCAAGCCACACCAACCATTCGATGGGCATCCGAGGCGCATATAACAACACCCCAGCGTGGTACTGCAATATTGCATGCCAGGCATGTCTAGGTGAATTTAAAGAGGCAAGCAGTCCTGTGCGTCTATCCACCACATCGAAGGCCACCGCTGGAAGCAGGAGCGGGGCCGCAAAGTGCTTTGCCAGTGTAATATATGGCGCATGTTCCCTATCATGTACCCACTGGTGAAGGTGTGCCCCCTGTGAGACTCGATAATATAATTCGAAGTCTGGGGCGCCGAGGCCACCCAACTGAAACGGGAGGACAAGGACCTTCCACTGAACCCTTGCCTGCTTACCGGCCCACGCCAGTTTGATCATCAGTGACGTAAGTCGTGTAAAAAAGCATTTAGGGAGAACCATCGGGATGTTTGTGAATAGAAACAGCAACCTGGGTAATACGATCATTTTCATGATCAAAATCCTCCCCAGGAGTGACAGAGGCAACC
Organism: Lissotriton helveticus; assembly: GCF_964261635.1. NCBI lineage: Eukaryota > Metazoa > Chordata > Amphibia > Caudata > Salamandridae > Lissotriton > Lissotriton helveticus. The sequence goes on from NC_136059.1 coordinate 280,014,431, forward strand.
CAATTCACCTTCAATCCGGAGAGGGCTCCGAACCGCACCACCTCGTGCAGCAACGGCGCCAGATTCGTCTCAGGGTCCCGGACGTACAGTAGTGTATCGTCTGCGTATGTTGTGATCAGCAGCTAGTAGGTGGGGAAATTGAGACCACGATAAGCATGATATTCCCGCATAGCACACGCCAGTGGCTCCGCGACAAGAACATAAAGTGTGGGAGACAGCGGGCAACCTTGGCGTGTACCCCTTCCAATCCAGATAAGGTCTGTAACATTACCGCCGATCCTGACGCGAGCAACCGGGTCGTTATACAATACCGAGATCATCTGTACGAAAAGCTGACCAAGACCCAGTCTCGTGAGTACCGCCCTCATGAAGGACCACTCCACTGAGTCAAATGCCTTCTCCATATCTAAAAAAACGGCTATCGCTTTGGAATCCGGCCTAGTATGTTGAATAGCCCCGAAAACCGTCTAAGTTGTAGGTAAGGTTTCTGCCTGCAATGAACCCCGCTTGTTCCGGGGCGACTAGCGCCGGTGCCAATAGGGCCAGACAGGTCGCCAGCACCTTCGCATATATCTTCGTGTCAACGTAGAGGAGAGATAGCGGTCTATAAGCACTGCACTCATCTGCCGGTTTATCAGGCTTAGGAATGGCTACAATGAGCGCTTCCCTCATCGATTGTGGCATCTGCCCAGATTCAATCATATCCGAAAACAGCGCAGAAAGGTGCGGAAGAAGGAGCTCCAGGTAAGATTTATAAAACTCTACCGTTAGTCCATCAATACCTGGGGCACTGCTGGACCGCATAGCGCGAGCGCTTCCCGTATCTCGTCGAATTCAATTGGGTGCATCAGAAACTCCCTTTGCGAGTTCGTAAGGAACGGGAGTTGAATGTGCTCCAAATAGTCCAATACCTCACCCTCGCTGCACTGCTCCCGCGAAGCATATAGTTCGGAATAGTATTCCTGAAACCGTTTCGCAATCCCTTCCTCCTCCAGAATAAGAGACCCGTCTTTTGACTTAACCGCTGCTATTGTTACTCTCATCTTCTGTTGCTTCACCATATTTGCTAACACCCTCCCCGGCCTGTCCTGCTCTCCGTAAGTGCGTGCTATTGCATATTTCCCCAGATGTCTAACCTCTGCCTGTGCCGCCTCCTGATAGTCAGCTAACAGCCTCTTCATTTCCTCATGCGTAGCAGTCGCGGGCCCCGCCACAAGTCTCCTCTCACAGTCCGCTAGCTGCCGCTCTAAATTTGCAAGCCGGCTACGTATCGAGCGAAGTATTCCAGAATGTTTACTCATGGCTACCCCACGAATATAGACTTTAAAGGCCTCCCAGGCAGTCAGAAAACTGTCCATTGAGCCGACGTTGAGTTAAAAAAAATGTCTCAATTGCTTCGTGCAACTCTTCCTGAAATACCGGGTCAAGGAGCGATGGTGGAAATCGCCATGTAAAGGGAGGGGGGAGTCTTTCGCGGTAGGGACAAGCACAAGAAAATAGGGGAGTGATCAGAGAGGGTGCGGGATGTACTTGGCACCTGCTGACCCGAGATAGCATCCCAGTGGTCATGAGCCAATATTCAATGCGCGTGTGTATGTTGTGGAAGGCGGAGTAATGGGTGTACCCTCCCTGCCCTGGGTGTAGACTGCGCCAAACATCAGCCAAGTCCTCACTGATGAATAACCTATATAGTTCCCGTGCTGTTTTCACAGGGCGCCTATCCGGGCCACTTGAGCGATCTAAATCAGGACGTCTAATCATGTTAAAATCTCCACCCCACAGCACAGCACTACAAGGGGTCTCCCGGACTACTCCAGCCAAATGGGCATAAAACTCAGGTCAATCATAGTTTGGACCATAGACATTAACCACCAATAGCTCCAATCCCTTACCCAGTAGTCTAGATATAATAAACCTCCCATCCGGTTCAGTTGCCACTGTAGTGACTGTGTATTCCGACTTAGGGTTGACCCATGTAAGCACTCCTCAGGCATGGGATGTAAAGCTTGCAGCGCTAATCTGCCCCCGCAGCCCCCTTGCCTGTAACCTAGGACTGTTCTGTGACAGGTGTGTCTCCTGTAGCAGGGCGAAGTCAACGTGGTGTCTGGACAAGTAATTCAGAACCTTGCAAAGCTTCCTATGGTAATTTAAACCTCTTACATTCCACGTCAAAGCATTAAGGCTTCCCATCCCCTTGTGTCCAGAGGTTACATCCGGCATATCACACATTGTTAGCTGAATCAATAATCATCTCACCTGCACTTCCAGCAGCCATTATGTGCATCGCGCAAAAAGACCTCAACGCCCACCTTATGGTCATAACACGTAAACTACCCCAACACTCCCACCCACAGTGGACCTCCCCCAACTAGGTCGCATATCAGTCTGCCAAAAGGTCCCTCTCCCCCGCCCCCCCCCCTTCCCCAAACCCCAAAAGCAAATAGCAAAACATAACCATCTGTGTGTTACCACGTGTGGGCGGAGGTGGCCACTAAAACCAATCAGCAATAGTCAAATATGCACACAATTTTCACCACCCTTCCCGGCCCGCCCGCCGGCATGCATGTGACCCCCAAACCTTTCAACCATATGGGATAAGTACTGCATGCAGCAACATTCAGTCCTGTTCTTCCAGGCCGCCTCCCGCTGCTTTGTCCAGCAGATCTCGCTCCGGCATCTTCTTCCGCTCCTTCGCCCAGTCCTTGCTCGCCTTCTGCAGTGTCTTAGGTTCTGTGAAGAAGTGTGTCTGTCCTTTCCGGGTTACCTTCAATGTAGCCGGGTACAGCATGGCATAGTCCAGCCCCAGCTCACGAAGCTGACGCTTCATCGGAACAAAGTGCTTCCTTGCCTCCTGGACCCTCGCAGTGAAGTCAGGGTAGAGTGCAATGTCCGACCCCTCATATGACAGTGCCTGCTTTTCCCTGGCCGCTTTCAAGGCTGCATCCCTGTCCCTGTAGTTGAGGAACTTAGCAATGATCGGCCGTGGTGGCATTCCCGCTTTCGGGAGAGGGGCCGGCGCTCGGTGCGCCCGTTCAATGACGAACATGTTAGAGAAGATTTCCGCGCCAAGTAAGGAGACCAGCATCCGCTCCACGAATGTCTCCATCCTCCTAGTCTGCGCTGTCTCTGGTAGGCCAAGGATTCGTACATTACAGCGACGTGAGCGGGCTTCTAAGTCCTCTGTCTTATCTTGTAGTATCTGCAGCACCTTACCGAGCTGTTTATGGCTCTGTCTATGGTCGTCTGCGCTTCTTCGACTTCCGTGATCCTTCTCTCCGACATATCAAGACGCTCAGCGTGCTTGTCCAGGCGTTCAGCCATTCTGTCCATTCGATACGTTAGAGCGTCGATTTTCCCTCCCAAGGAAGTAATCTCGTCCGTCAGACCTTTCTCCATTGACTTTAGGATGCTCTTGAGGTCTTGCTCCGCTGCCGGCGCCGCATCACTACCACCTTCCTGCCCCGCACCGTCATCTTGCTGCTTAGATCTCGTCCCGCACCGTCATCTTGCTGCTTAGATCTCGTCTGCGTAAAAGGCAGCTTAGATTGTCCTCGGTCCGCCTTCCCGGCCCCGGGACCGCAAAGACCAGCGCCCGTCATGTCTACTCCACCAATTACAATTAGTTTAAAATTTAGCAACTATGATAATCAATGATTTATCAAAATGTAACAATATCACTTTCACACTTGTTTCGATGCATTAGCTCCTTTCAAGCAGAGTGTGTTATTACATTCAGCAGTCCTACCCGGGAAACCTGGCCGTACTGCTTGCCCCTCCTGATTGTGCAGACGACACTGTCAACACTCTCTCCTGACTCCCCTTACTCCACACCCATCATTCTTCTCCATTGGCTGAACCAGCACAGTATAGAGGGAAGTTTCTCATGTCTGCAATGTCGGCGTCTCACCGACAACAGTACATTTCCACCTGACCAAAACACACTCCCGCAGGGCTTGAAGAGTCTCCTTCTAAATGTGCGATCGCTACCCAGACAACACCACCAGGTCTGGGATTTAATTAATACCACTCAGCCGGATATATGTTTTCTTACCGAAACATGGATGAAACCCCATACAACTACAGCTATAGTAATGGGGATCCCATCCGGATACAAGATCAAACATTTAGATAGAGAAATTAAAACAGGGGGTGGCCTGGCAATAATACACAGGGACTACATAAAAATTACAATAATAGAACAACATCTACACTCACAGCTAGAAATTATGATTTTTAAAATCATCTTAACCAGCCATATCACCTGGAAAGGTGCTTTAGTTTACCGGCCTCCGGGACCAAACCCCAATTTTGCACTTACCCTCCAGGAAATCTTGGCTCCCCATCTTAAGTCTAATGAAAATTTTATCCTTCTGGGAGATTTTAACACGCATGTAGATCTGCCAATTCTGTCTGAATCCACTGCTCTGATTACAGACCTCTCTAATTTAGGTCTAGCACTGAAAAACCATGGATCCACCCATAAAGGAGGGCATATGCTCGACCTAATTTTCTGCAACTGCACCAAAGTAATCTGCTCCCAGGCAAAGGAGCTATCATGGACAGATCACTCCATGTTAGAATTTATACTATTGACTCCAACAAGACCTGTTAAGAGTGCTCCCCTCCCCCCTATCTGGAGACGACAATGGCACAAACTAACTGCCTGTAAAGTACAGGAAGTCTGGACATGCCCTGACATCCTGGTAACAGATACAGCAGTCATGGCACTATCTAAGCTTAATGTTTCCATTAAGCAAGCCATTGACATCTTAGCTCCTCTAAAGCGGCATAAGCAGTATCCTGTATCTAAGCAAGAAAGATGGTATACTCATGAACTGAGAGCAGGAAAACAAAAATGTAGACGAGCTGAGAAGGCATGGAGGAAGAGGAAAACTGAGGATAGCCGTGTAGTCTTCCTAGATGCTCAATCAGAGTACTATAAAAATATAAGGCTAGCCAGGAAACAATACCTAACGCAACAGATAGCAGAAGCGGGAAATTGCTCTAAGGAGCTCTTTAAAATTTTGCAAAATTTCATACAACCAACTGCATGCGAGAGCTCCGACGAATTCTCGCAGGCCTTATGCGACGAAGCTTCATTATTCTTTGAGGACAAAATAAATACTATCTACGAAAGAATAGTAACAGCTAATAAAACCACAAATAAGGCCAATATATGCCCCCCTCAGACCGTACCAAGATATAATAAACCCCCTCTGATATCCTTCCCCCCTATTGATAATACAGAGCTCCTCTCCCTCTGCAGTCAAATTAAATCAGGGTCTCCCAACGACCTTATTCCTGCCAAAATGGTTGATCCTCTGCTTTCTCTCCTGGGATCCCCCATATTGGAAGTGATCAATACCTCCCTTATGAAGGGTCAGGACCCAGCAGATTGGAAAAAGGCGGTGGTGAACCCGATAAGGAAGAAAGCGGCTTCTCCATGGACAGACCTCTCCAACTTACGACCTATCTCCCTCCTACCCTACTTTGGCAAGGTGGCAGAGAGGCACGTGAATACCTATCTTTCTCAGCATCTTGAAGCGACGGAAGGCCTGGACCCCTCACAATCTGGGTTCAGGCCAAAACACAGCACAGAATCAGCCCTTCAAACAGTGACCAACAAAATCAGAATGGCACTGGATGATGGCAGTTCTGTGATTCTGGTGCTGTTGGATCTTTCCGCCGCTTTTGATACGGTATCTCACTTGGTGCTTCTCAACCGCCTAAGGGAGGTAGGAGTGGAGGGAGGGGCTCTGGCATGGATGGAGAGCTTTCTATCTGGTCGATCCCAAGAAGTTAGGATGGGCTCCCATAAATCCATCTATAGGGAGCTCAACAAGGGAGTGCCACAGGGCTCTTGTTTGAGCCCTACACTTTTCAACGTGTATGTGGCCCCCCTAGCCAACTTGGTAAGATCTTTCGGGTTCACCCCGGTGTCGTACGCTGACGACACCCAACTCCTTTTTCCCTTCAAAAATCTTACACCTGCAATAAAAAGATCTTTTGCAGATGGCATGAGAGCCACTGCAGAATGGATGTCATCAAACTGTCTGCAGTGTAATGTAGGGAAAACTGAGGTCATGCTGTTCGGGCAAGCGGCAGCACACTGGTCATCTGACTGGTGGCCCTTAGAGCTAGGCCCTGTCCCTATTCCCAAGAGCACGGTAAGGAACCTGGCAGTGCAACTCGATCAGCAACTAACATTTAAAGACCATGTAAATCAAGTTGCCGGTACCTGCTTTCGGGCTATCGGGATGTTAAGACGAGTCTTCCCCTACTTACCGGACCATCATAGGAAGACGCTTGTGCAGGCTCTTGTCATCAGCAGGGTGGATTACTGTAACGGTTTGCTCCTTGGAGCAAACGAAGGACAACTTAATAAATTACAGGTAATCCAGAATACAGCAGCAAGGATTGTCCTGAATGTTCCATCAAGGACTCCCTCCTGTCCCCTGCTGACCAGACTCCACTGGCTTCCAGTGAGGACACGAGTCCAGTTTAAAACCTTATGCACCATCCACAAGAGTATGATAGGGGAAGGCCCTAAATACTTGACTGAAATCTTTCAGCCCTATATCCCTGGGCGCTCTCTACGCTCTAGTAATCAGCAGTTACCGCAGGTACCTAGAGTAAAGAAGACCAGACAAGGTGGTCGTGCGCTGGCCCATGCTGGACCAGCACTCTGGAATTCTCTGCCCCTCGAACTAAGATCACTTACCAATCATTTGATCTTTCGGAAAACCCTAAAAACATATCTGTATCCCAGTAATTAATGTCTCTCCTGTTTGCGCACCCCCACCGTAATATACTTGGTCAGAACACTCCCTTTGCAGCAATAGCGCGGAGATACCCCTTCGGGGGTCTATTCAGGCGCTCTACAAGAACATAAAACATAAAACAAAAACAAAACCCATCTCGCCCTCACCGTGGCCCAGGCAGTCAGCAGCACAGCCTACTGGCTAGCCAGAGTCACAACCGGATTGGCATTCATCAGAGTCTTGACGTGGGACATGGCCAGTCAGACCTGGTGAGCGGCTGCAGGTGGGAGCTCCTCCGGGGGTGGGAGCTCATCTTCGACCTATCCTCCTCTCCTCTCTCTGTCTCCAATTTCCAGTCTACGATGACATTTATCAGGGACTGGATGAACTACAACCATCTCAAATTGAACCCGGACAAAACCGAGTTGGTTCTTACTGGTGGTTCGTCCAGTCCCTGGAACTCCCTCTTCTGGCCCTCCTTTCTTGGTCCTTCCCCCACTCCCTCAACCACAGTTAAAACACTGGGGGTTAAAATGAACAACCAGCTTACCCTTCACTCACAAATCAGCGGTGTAGTTTCCTCTTGTTTCCTCACCCTTCGAACCATCCGCACTGTTTCCCGTTTTTTCTCCCCACAGGCACTTAAGCTGATCATGGCCGCACTGGTGATATCGCGGCTGGATTATGCTAATGCCCTCTACAACGGCATTCCAGCTTACAGCCTGCGGAGACTCCAGATGGTCCAGAACCAGGCGGCCAGGTTGGTCTATGGTCTCCCACGTTATCATCATTCCACACCTCTTCTCAGGGAGCTTCATTGGCTTCCTGTTAAGGAACGTTCACTGTTTAAGACCGGTTGCATGGTCTTCCAGGCCCGTCTAGGCACTGCCCCTGCATTTATCTCCTCGCTAATAAAAGAATATGTCCCCACTAGAGAGCTTTGCTCTTCCTCCAAATCTCTCCTTCAAATCCCACGTTTCAAACGCAAAAAGTGGGGTGGAACCAATTTTTCTACCCTGGCCCCCGCGTTTTGGAACTCCCTCCCTGATCACCTTCGTTCTGCCACTCATTATTTTACCTTCCGTAAAGACCTAAAAACGTTTCTTTTTAAACAGGCCTTCTCCGTGTAATTTCCCCTCTTTCTACGACAGGTTTCTTTTGCCTTAGTTGCTGATCTCTCCACTAGCGCCAAGAAACCGTACGGTGCACGCTGCGCTCTATAAATGTTTTAAATTGGAAATTGGAGGTGCTGAGTGCCAGCGCCTTCAGCCACCAACCCGGAAATGGGCCAGAGGAGGGGAACACGGGGAGAATGGAAAGAAGGAAGAGCAGATGTCAATGCATGCGACGCCTCAACAAGTTGCTAAAGCTGCTCTAGTTCCCCAGTCTTCCAGCAATTCTTAGTCCAATCGGAAGTGAGAAAGGACTTGCTTTAATAGGGCGGACATCTTGAAATGGTGCTTGGACACAAGGAGAACGAGACACCACCTGAAAACTATATTAAAATAAGCTGCTTTAACATATAGCTGTTCATACGAATACACGATTAAGACAATAAATACCAACTCTATAGTATATTTAAATTATAATTGAAGCTGCTTCCCAAATTTTACATAAAGGCTTATAGATCACAGTTTGATTAAAAACAATTAGAGATGATTTTGTATTGCTAAGTGCCAACCCATGATGTGCCTGAACATATTAGAAAATCACTAATTTCTTAATGTTAACAAGGTATAAACAGATTGAGCCGCCGAGTTAGCAGTGCATGTCTTTTGTTACTGTTTATTACCTGCAAGGGCTTTTGGCACAAAGAAAATTAGCAAAGGGGCACAAACCGGGGGGGGGGGGGGGGGGGCAAGGGCGGTGGCGCCGGCGGGAAGGCATCGGTCTGCGGGAGGGAGGGGGGGGGCGCCACGGGAAGAAAGTAGTCTGTCCAGTAAAGGGGCCAGTAGCCATGGAAGGACACAAATGATGACATGTCGTCATACGGAGGGACTAACCATCGGAAGGCAGCATTTGAGAGATAACCCATTGAAAAAGATGGGCGGAGCTTCCACACTATACTGAATACTGCATGTCTCGACCTAAAATGGACTTCAAGATTGTTGTCAACAGAAAACTCAAAGTTTCATTGGGCAGTTGTCTGTAACGTCCAACCACAAATTGGCTGCAAAGTTTCTGAGGGTGCTTTAACTGCCACCGTTTTAATCTTAATCTTCAGGCTGTTTACACGCAACCAATAGTCAATCAGCATTTAATGATTTAGTGGCATTTCGGCGTGTGTCCTAGTCCTGTCTGATAGATCAGATAGGACACAGACGCCGAAAGGTTGCTCGAAAAGAGCCCAGACATTAAAACGTGGTATGAATGGAAAAGAATTTTGAGGATGACAAATCAAATTGCCCTGATGAAGTCCCTATAAGGAATGAAACGCGTTGGCTAGTCCTGTTTTAAGTGTGATGGAATTGGATACTTAATAGAAAGACTTTATCAAAAAAGACAGTCTGAAAATTGATTGAAGAACGACATATGGAAAGTAAATAAAAACCAGAGTGATTATAGACATGCAATTCGAATTGAAAAGTTCAATGTGAACAAGGAAATTAGGTTGCCCTCCTAATATTGTAAAAACATTGATCAAGGATTGAGTGTTGTGGGCAGTCAGAACTCCAGTAGTGGGCATAAGAGAACTATAAAATTGGGATATTTAACTAGAGCCATCCAGAAACACAACTGGTGCCTGTCTTTTGGAAATTATAATCTGTTAGGTAACACTCGGTCAATTTGATACAGCAATATATTACTGGGGGAAAGCCAGGTTTCAAAAATGTTCCTAAAACTCAACAGGTCGGTGTTGCTTCTTATAGAGAACCATGGATCATTCTTTAATTGAGCAGCTCTGATCTGGAAAGCTCTGCCTACAAATTGGGTCTTTATTGAAGGAGGTACAGACACTAGGCAGGCATAGGATGATCTCAAGGTTTGTGTGGGCCTATAGAGTTCAACCTTTTGTTGTAGAGATTTGGGTTCTGTGCCATTTAATACCTTATGCAGTATGCATAGAACCTAAAAAATGCACCTCCTTTACTGGAATCCAGTCAAGTTCCTGCAGCGTCTCAGTTGCCGAGTGCAGTCTTTCTTTGTTCAGCACTAGTTTGGCAGCCATCGCCTGAATCCTTTGGAGCGCTTTGAGCAGATAATTTTGCTACCCAGAAGTAATTAATTGCAGAAGACCAGTCTGCTCAGTACAGTGGCCTGTACTACTAGTTTGGTAAAAGGCTGTGGTAGCATAAGGACAATTTTCATCAAATTTCTTATGAGTGAAAGGCACACTGCTACAGTTTTATTGATGTGAGTCTCCATGGAGAGTCTCATCAATTTGGACTCTAAGATTTCGCCACAAGTGTGCTATGTCCAGATCCCAGTTTTTAGGCCATGGCCAAAAGTTAGCTGGGAGTTGCAATTGTAGATTCCCTGGTGAGCAGCACAGAAATTCTGTTTGCTCTCTGTTGAATTTCAACACATTCTCATCAAGCCACTGGGCCATCTCTTTCAGTCAGGAACGAAGATTGTTTAGTTGGTTTGGGTCCAATTTGTCCAATAATATTAGTTGAATATCTGCATAATTTACAAATAATATCTCAAAGGATTTAATCTTGGCTAACAGTGGTTTTAGGTAGACATTGAACAAGACTGGACTTTGTGTCCAATTTTTTTGTATTTAGATACAAATGGGGGAAGAGTTATTGCTTGCAGTCTTCACAATTTATAGGATTCGAACAATTTAAGCAGTGTGCCTCCTAATCCAATCTCATTTAGAGGTGTAAGCAAAATTTGGTGGTTGACCATGTTCAAAGCAGCAAACAGGATCAGTACCGCTGTTCGACCACCTTCAACCTGCATCCTTAATATATTGGTGGCTAAAACCAATGCAGTCTCTGTTCCATGGGCCAGCCTAAAATCCATCTGTTCTGGTTCCAGCAAATTATTTTCCTCACTAAAGCCCACCAAGATCTTGTTAAGATACTTTGAGTTCCTTGATTTGGAAGGCAAGTCTCACGATTGGACGATAATTGTTTGGCTCTTGAATGTCAGCCAAGGGCTTCTTTAATAGTGGGGGTTACCAAAGCCTTTTTACAGGCTATGGGTACCACACCTGTGCATGGCATGGATTGCAAATCATTTGTAGATTGGAAAGTAGTTTGTCTGATCTATCTTTCCATATTACAGTTGGGATGGTACGTAGGGGAGAACCTGATGAGACTGAGGAAAGGAAAGGGGAAAACAAGAGTCCTAAATACTGCTTCTCATAAAAGACCAACCTTCTCTATGGTTGTCTCAGTAGACCGTTCTTAAGTTGGGTATAAAAGTTTGGCCCTATTGCCAGGTTCAATATACTTACAACAGTAATACACGTTCACTGAGAAGCTTGGGTAAGGTCATGAAGACATACCATAGGTCAGTGTTGTTTCTTTCAGCCAAACTAGTTGAACAAATCTCACCAGCTTTGCCCCCAAACCACACAATTGGAAAAATACAGACATACAACATTATGCATAGACATGAGTGGAGTGTTGCATAATATTTTTCTTTACACTGTGCAGCAACACCACTGTTTAAGATGAGAAATGAAGTGTACTTGGAGCAAGAGACTACAGTGCTACTCCCGGATACTTTTGGAGCCAACATATAAGGGCATGCAAGATGCTATGTCCCAATACATTTTCCCCGTCCTATGGAACCTGCAGAAGTAAACTAACTACAGAGAAAGGATTGTAAGAACAATGTACATATTTTTTGTCATATTGAGTTTCTGATACTACAAAGGAAGTAGTTGTCCAGGGACATTTTTACTCACTACTCGTATGTGGGCTGAAGCATGGAACCCTCCTAGAAGGTCCAAGTATTTCCATGCATTTATATTTCTTTTAACCCTATTAATATAAAACATATGTCAACTAGTAGGTAGTTTCATTGTCTTTATTTCTTTCTCATCTGATATTAAGACACTTCACCATTACATCAGGAGGAAGTAGAAGCAAAAGCCCTCCCTTAAGAAGGGCTGTAGCCCACATTGATTTAACACTTGACCAAGGTGAAGAGGGAACCTCGAATGAAACATTTCACATGAGGATATGTGAGGGACTTCTATCCTAAAAAGGAGGTGTTTTGAATTTTGATTTACTTTGGACATCCATAAACTACAGAGATTGGATAACCGATGGATCAAACAAAAAACGGGTTCCCTCATATTTCCCAGAGAGTACCTTTTGCTTGTCACTTTTCTACTTGCAGCGTGCTCTATATATTGTGGGCTGTTCAGAGCTCTGTGACTGAAAGCCAGTGTCACACTACCGGTCCTTCGTCTCGATATACCAAGGAAGGACTAACCGAATACATTTGGTGTCCAGGGCCAATTCCTGCTATAGTTGGTCAAAGGAGATAAGTCTACCAAGTAATTAATATACATACCGTTAGCTAAAGGTTCTTCAATGACAGCAAACTCCGCTGCGGTATAAAGAAGCAGCTGCGGTAGTAAAGAAACCTCTTGGTCCATAGGATGCCTTGGCCCTTTTGATGTGCAGATAACTTGAATGACGGGTATTGAACGCCAGCCAGGCTTAAAGGGTTTTTGTGTATTTGAAAGCTACTGCTAAGCATGGACTCTTAAAAAGAATTTGTCCATGGGCCCATGTTTATTTGAAAGCAGTGCTGGAACTGTGCCACCTTCCAAGCATGTGTGGTAGTTGCTCAAGTCACTTTAAGTTTGTATTCTGTGCAGCACACATAGTGCATCTTGCATCTTTGGGAACTAGAAGCACACCACAAGACTTTGTCACTAAATACAGTCACCGTGATTTGTACAGGGGATTTTGCTAAGTGTCAGATCTTGTTTCTGGCACCATCAGTTACAAGCATCATTTTCGCACAACAGCAGTAACAATAAAAGTTGAAGTTTGTGATCCTGGAGATATATCATCAACACATTCCACTTCAACTCAGAATGGGTCTATGCACAGGTTTTGCTCCTACTATGCTGTATGCAGCTTACACTGGCAATACACAGCAGTTTGCTTCTCGAGGTTTCAGAACTGCCCTGTCTGCTGCTCATACACTAACTTGTAGATTTTCTATGTTCATGTATGGGCCGCAGACAGAGTTGCACCAACATAGGTGTATGGTCTTCTTCTAAAGAAGCCCATGCTCGGTGGCTGCAGATTTTCATGATAAGGTACTTCTGTATGAGGGGGAAGAGTTTCCTATACACGTGCTTTTTAGACCATCACAATATAAAACTAAGAACAGGAGTGTTAGGTCGAGCACTTAATGTAAGGCCATTAATTCTAGAGGTGTCCGTATGCGCACTGATCTTAGTTGCCACAATTCTGCTACTTGAGCTTTCGGAAAGTAAAGCTCTGTCCCACTATGTGTGCAGGAAGATGGCACCTTGTTTGGTAGTGCCTCTTGCATTGACCAGACACCCTGCTCGACGCTAAACAGCAATGTGCATTGTCCACAGTGGCCTGAAGCCAGAGGTCAACCATGCTCTCAAAACCGGAGTGGGGCCTCAGTGTAGTAAAGTAGGATCTGCTTTCACAGACACCCCCCTTTTTGAGCTGGTGTCTTTCTGTTATCCAACTAATCTGACTGGGATCCTGCTAATCGGGATCCTGCTAATCAGGATCCCAGTAACTGTGCTCTCTCCTTGAATTGGACTATGGTAAGTACTTTGGTACCTTCCTAATTGGCTACTGGTGTACCCTTGTAACCTCCTAGTGTTTGGTACTAAGGTACCCAGGTCATTGGTTCACCAGGGGTCTTCCCTGGGCTACAGCATGTATTATGCCACCCATGAGAGACTACTCAAACGGTCACTACAGGTCTGCCATTGCAGCCTGTGTAAGCTGGTGCTAGCCCCACTTACGACAGATGTTTCCTTATATCTGAGGTTACTACACTTAAAACCTATAGATTGCCTCTAAGGTAGGTCTTTCAAAACTGAAGGCAGGGTGCTTGGTTAGAAGTGTGAGGGTGCACTGCATGAGAAGGACACCCCCTTCAAACCCAGGAGTCTATTCTCCCAGCTTTGTAAATGTGGTCAGCCATTTTATACATATAGTGGACATCAAGTCAATTACGAGATATCTAACTATATATTGACTACACTGAAACCATGTTTGGTATCAAACATATTAGAATCCTACCCGAACACGGATTCCAGTGTTGTATGTAGGATTCCATGGGCTGGAGGGATCACTTAGGGAGCCCCCCTGTATTCCTGGTACCAGCCTTTCAGGGTCTAACAGCAAGCTAGTGCTGCTGCAGACTCCAGACACTATTCTTCCCTCCTGCTGCTGAGCCAAGCTCAAGCAGGGGAAGGTAGAACAATAGGTTTCCTGTCACAGGGCGGTGTGACCAACTTCCAGACAGGACTTAGTGTAGTGGGCTGGGGTGGGGGCGCTGCGGCTCCTCAGACTGCTTGGAGGGCACAATTGGTGCCCTCCTGGTTTACTCTAGTTGAAACCAGTTCAGGGAGCCGTTGGCTCCCGCTCTGGCGCAAAACTAGACAAAGGACATGAGAGTATCCCCTCTACTGGGAGGGACCCCTGAATCGTCCCAACCCTTGCCTTTCGGTACTTAAGGGCTTACCTGTACGTAATGGGACAAGATTCAGATCCAAAATCACTTCTACAGTCTGGGCACTTTGGACATCGTTGGACTTCGCTTTGGGAACTGAGACTGCATCTAGGAAGACTCCTGCTGCTCCTGGTCTCGTCATCCGGCCAGCCTTCTGCTTCATCTGTGCTCCATCCAGGTTCTTCTCCAGGTCTGTTGGCATCATAGACAGCCAAAGGAATCTCCTTTGGAGTGAAGGAGTCACTCCCCTGTACCTGAAGGCAACGCAACTAAGCTGACCGTACTGCTGCTCCCGACGTCCTCCAGACTTTGCAAGGCCCAGCAACACAGGTGGTGGTTCTGCAACTTCCTTAAGGCCTGCACTGTCCTCTCACCAAGCTTGAGGCCAGTATCCCTCGTCAGAACCGCTGGAACAGCGCCCCTGTGCACTGTGTCAACTTGGTGTTGCCAAGGCTTGCCGACTCTTCTCCAAGAAGCTCTTGCCTCCAGCATCTCTTGCTACCAAGATCTTCATCCTCACCACATTCTCTGCACCGTGGGCCTGCATCATTGGTGAGCTGCTCGAGGTTCTCTTGAGACTCCTGCAGCTCCTCTTGAGGCTCCTCTGCTTGCTTGGGGCTTGCTCTTAATGATCCTGCACTTGGTGAGTCCCTTGGACCTTGTGGGCCCAATACTGCACCTTCTTCATTTTACACATCGGTTGCTGCTTCCAAGGGTTGTTTGTGCTCCCGCCAGACACAGACCCTCTGGTTCTTGACGTCCGACGTTGGAAAGCACATGAACTACTCCTGGTCTTCCACAATGTAGCCTGGTCCTCACAGCTGCAGTGACAAGGATACCGTCAACTCTCCTGCATTATCAGTCATCGGTGGTCATTGGACTTTTGTGCCTTCTGGTCACTCCTGAGGGGCATTGACTCTGTCCCCTCTGCTTGCAGGTACTCATCTTCTAGAATCCACCCTTGGATTCCACCAGACTCTTTCACCTTCTTCACCAGCTGCATCTTCACTGAAGTGCCTCATTGTGGGCTACGGTGGTTTCCAACGTCACTTTGCACCTAAGCACCCAGCTTCTTTCGTGTAGGTATCCTGGTTCCTGGGGTATCAACTGGTGGGGTGACGCGCCAACCTTCCAGCTTCCAGGGTGTTTCTTCAGTGTCCTCTGAGAAGGGTCCTTATTTTGTAAAACTGCAACTGCGACTTCCCCACTGACTTCCACTGAGTATGTGGATGTGTTTCCACTCTACACACGGCCTCCGTGGGGTTCCTTGGGTACCCAGTTCATTTTAAGTCTTCTGGGTCCAGTCCTGACTTCAGCCGCAGTTCACATTTCACTTTATTAGTATATGGTTTGGTCTCTCCCTGGAGACCACTGTGTATTTATGCTACTTACCTGTCAACTTTTTGAAATATTGTGTGTATTGTGTTTATATCTCCAGGAAGGAGATATACCAATGTGTATATAATAAATATTACTATTTTTTTTAAATACACTGTGTGGTTCTTCTTCGTGTAACCTACACGATATGGTTAGTACCGGTAAAACACGCTGCATAACACTCCCTCTGGACTGCCTGAAGGCTGCTCTCCACAGGTACCATTTAGAGAGCTTTTTAAGGTTGTCGAAGACCACCAAAATCGTCATAAGGGTTGTCTGGATTAATGTAGGGTGCTTCACCTAAGTGTTCACCATAAAGTAAGCCAGACTCGTACAGTTAGTCAAAGAAATATATTTACATAGAGGGATTACTTACGTGCTTAGGCACTAGATACCAAAACACGTCAAATTCAGCAAGATCCTTTGTTTTCCAGTTTTTCCAGAAAAATAAATACTCCTTTCAGTGGTGCTGGTTTGGTTAGAACAACCAGAAACCATACACGCAGATGAGCTGCAGAATGCACCTACTTATTCTGGCTACCGGGAGAAGATACTTTGTTGATTTCATACTTTCTGTTTTAAGGTTGCTTTTAAACAGGATGATGGTCTTTCCTTTAAGTGTCAATGATTTTACTATGCTGCAACTTTTGAAGTAGCAATATGATTGGATACTGATCATCTTTCATATACAGGACTTGAATGTAATTTGGTACCTGTTCATATTTTATTTTTAAAAAAGTGACTCACAAGCGTTCCTAGTCAAAATATATTTTATGCAGTTCCACTTACACATTGTAACTTAATGAACAAGTCACTTACCTTCGGCAACGATGTATATGGTAGAGACATATGCTAATTGACCTTACCCAAGAATTTTCCCCGGCGTCAGAATGGATCCAATGATTTTATCTTCAGCAGTACCCCCTATGCGTCATTAGGTGGCGTCGGTCAGCTCCACGTCCATCGAGGGCATCGTGGGCGCTGGGATGATGTTGCGGGACCTATATAGATGTCGCCCATGCTCGCTGACATCAGTTCTTAACACTACTTTCCACGCCAGAAGCCCAGAGCCATGAAAGACACTGACCACTGGTGCCTCAAAAACTAAGGCCCTTTAGGGAGTCCCTATCTCTACAAATCAATTTGCAGAGTGGGGAGAATGAGTGGGGCAGTAAGGAATCTACAGCATACGTCTCTACCAGATACATTGCTACTGAAGGCAAGTAACTGGTTCGTCTGATAGAGACTGTTAGTTGTAGATTCCTTAACTTAGACTAGATACCCCAAGCAATACCATTCCCAGAGAAGGGTCTGCAAACCTAGATCTAAACGAGAAAGTCAGAGGGCCGAACGAGCAATGTACCCATCCCTCCGGACTTGGCTACCCAGGCAGTAGTGTCTGGTTAAGATGTGCAAGGATGCCCACGTTGCTTCCTGACAGATGTCAAGGACTGGAACTCCACATGCTAATGCCGTGGTTGCCGCCATTGCTGTGTTGGAATGTGCACGTAACCCCACAGGGGGGTCCTTCTTTGCCAAAACATAACATATTTTGATGCAAAGGACAACCCATCTGGAGATAGTCTGTTTTTTAACAGCCCGGCTTTTCTTGGCAACCACATAGCCAATGAAGAGTTGATCACCCACCTGGAAGACTTTTGTGTGATCTAGATAAAAATGCAATGCACATTTTGGGTCCAGGTGGCGGAGTATCTCCTCCACCTTGGAGGGATGCAGGGGTGGAACAAAAGTGGGGAGGGCGATAGATTGTCCCACATGAAAAGGCGTGACAACCTTAGGAAGGAATGAAGGTTAGGTTTGAAGCACTACTTTATCCGCATAAACCGATAGAAAAGGAGGCTTAGAATATGAAGCCTGCAGCTTACTCACCCTGAGGGCAGAAGTGATGCAACAAGAAAGGGAGTTCTGAGAGTCAGCAACCTGAGGGGACAGTTATGAAGAGGCTTGAAGGAAGCACACACAAGAAAGGTGAGAACCATTGGGGTAGTACAAAGAGATGGAGGAACAGAAGAGTACGGCCCTTAAAGAATCTGTTAACAATAGGAGATTTGACTAAAGAAGGCTGATCTGGCAGCCTAAGAAAAGCAGAGATGGCTTCAATCCTTAGAGAGCCCAGAGCAGATTCCTATTGGGCCAAGGAAATAATTTACAAAAGGACCTCAAATAGAGGAGCAGAGAGGAAAGGGGGGCAAGGAGGGTGGGAGGGGGGGGGGGGTCAACAGCCCTTGATGAGCATCATGCCACAAATTTGTTCCATCTACATGCGTATACTGTTTTAGTGGAGGGACGCCTCCATTACAGTCTTCGGGCGGAAGGTCGAAAGATGTCAACTGCCACTGCTCAATCTCTACACAAGGAGATAGAGACTGGACAGGTTCGGGTGAAGAACCGTCCGCTGCTGCTGCGACAGAATATCCTCCCAAGGGGATTGATGGCCATGCTCAGAAGGTCAGGGTACCAGACTCTTCATGTCCAGTCTGGAGCTACAAGAATGACTTGAGCCGGTAACGATTCATCTTCAGCATTCTGGGCGGAAGTGGTATAGGCGGAAAGGTGTATAGGAGGCAGTAGCACCACTCAACGAAAAGCACTGCAGAGTGAGCGCCGCCTTGGAAACTCCAATGCCCAAAATTGCTGACCTTGCATGTTCTCTTTGCAGGTGAACAGATCCAACCAAGGCTCTCCCCACTGCTGAAAGAGACCATGTGCCACCTCCAGATGGAAACGCCATTTGTGATCAACTAGGCACATACGCCAGAGTTTGTCCACCGTGGCGTTCAGGGAGCCCGCCAGGTGATGAACAGCCAGGGTTATGCCCTGATGTTCCAGCAATGTCAAGAGGCGGAGAGCCTGTTGACCAAGGGTCCACGACCCCACCTCGCCCTGTTTGTTACAGTACCACATGGCGGTGGTGATGTCGGTGAAGACCAGGACCACTTTCCCCCTGAGACCCTGAGAAAGGGAAGGAATGCTTCGAGAGCCAGTCTGATTACCCGGAGCTCCAGGATAGAGGTTGAAACATCAGTATCATAGCTCGAATATCCCAGACTCGCTGCTCTGGAGGATAAGCCCGAAACTGCACTGTGTCCAGAACTGCCTCAATGAAATGGAGCATCTGAGAGGGAGTTAGGTGTGACTTCGGCACTTTGATAGTGAACCCCAGTGAATGCAGGAGATCTGCCATAGTCTAGATGTGGGAGACAACAGCCTGGGGCAAGCCTGTCTTCAACTGGCAGTCGTTGAGATAGGGGAATACTGGAACCCTGACCCGCGCAGATGAGCTGCAACCACTGCCATCTGCCATGGGGCAGTGGTAAGGCTAAAGGGGAGCATGGTGAACTGAAAGTGTCCATGGCCCACCGTGAAACCAAAGGGAAAGTCTGTGGGCCGACAGGATGGGGATATGAAAATAAGCATTCTGCAAGTCTAACGCCACCAGCCAGTCTCCTGCGTCGTGCAGACAGAACTTGGGCTAGGGTGAGCATTTTGAACTTCTCCTTCCCGAGGAAGAAATTGAGGGCCTGGAGGTCTAAGATAGAAAACAGGCCTTTGTCCTTCTTGGGTAGAAGAAAGTTTCCTGGAACAACAACTACGACCTAACTCTGGCACAGGCACCCTCTCTATAGCTCCCTTGGCCAAGAGAGCCAATACTTCCTAAAGGAGAACTGCCAAATGATTCTCAATCATGTGATCAAAAGAAGGTGGCATGGAGGGAGAGGTAGTCTTGAAGGGGAGGGAGTAGCTCCTTCGGACTATTTGCAGCACCCACCTGTCAGACGTGATGGATTGCCAGTGGAGGAGGTGATGGCGGATCCTGCCTCCAACTGGCTGTTAATGGGCCTGAAACATCAGACTAGGTACGTTTGGAGGCTGCAGCAAGGGGAGAAAAGGGTGGACTGGCCCATCCGTTGTCTCTCTGATTCTGGGTCCCACATCTGTGGCCACGCAGAGGCTTTACAGTTTGTGTATCTCTGTTGTTTGGCTGGACAGCAAGTGGATGGGCACCCCTTCCGTAGCCACAAAAGGCAGACTGAGGTGGATGTGAGGTAGTCACGAGGCCCACGAATCTGGCCATAGCTCGAGAATCTTTGAAGCGCTCAAGCACAGAGTTTGCCTTGTTGCCAAAAAGGCGATTGCCATCAAAGGGCATGTCTATCAAGGAAGACTGGCATCCCCAGCGAAGCTAAAGGCCCTCAACCAAGCGTAGCGTCTAACTGCTACCGACGTGGTAATCATTCTGGCTAGTGAGCCGGTGGTATCCAGTCCACATCTGCAACTGCTTGAGAGAGAGCGGTCAGGCCCTCCTCAGGTACTGAGGTAGCACCTGAATGACCGCATCCCAGATACTTTGGGAGTATCGGCCCAAGAGGCATGCAGTATTTACCTGCCACAACACCAAGCTGGAGGAAGAGAACATCATCTTCTAATATAGCCCAGTTTCCGGAATTCCCTATCTGGGGCAGCTTAAGGGAATGCGCCTTTTGATGAAGAGGCTTGGACTACCAACCTCTCAAGGGTGGGGTATTGGATCACGAACGCTGGGTCACCCTGGCGGTGGCAGGAGGCAATCATCCTATCCACTGGAGTCCCTGTGATGGGCTTGGATAAAGGGCCCAGAATGACGTCCGTGAGGGCTTCATTGAATGGCAAAAGGGGTACAGAAGAGAAAGGAGCAGGGTGAAGCATCTGTTAGAAGGTTAGACCTGACTGCCACGGTAGGGGGGGGTCGAGGAACTTGGTTGCCCTTTTAACCACAACAGCATAGGAAGCATAGGAAGCTCCCTCTTCCGTAGCCACGGTAGGGGGAGAAAGCAAGCCAGTGTCAGGGGAAGTGTCCAGACCACTGGCATCACCCAGGTCCATTCACAAGTCTATTTCCTCAAGCTGGTCAGTTAAAGGGACCAGCAGCACCTCCCAGTCCTCTTCCTTACCTTCTGTCCCAAAAGGAACACCAGGAATAAACACAGGAACTAAAGTCCCTTCCGGCATCAATCGACGTTGATCAGGGGCCGTGTCCACTTCAGGGATTAGGATGGGGTCGACACCGAGCGGGGCACGTTCAGGTGTCTCTTCGTCGGAATCAGCTCAGGGAAGGTCAAGTGAGATCGCATGGCGCGATCCAGATCTGGATCCACAGGGACCTTCCAGAGCCGGGGCCCAAGCCACCGGCATCGTAGTCCCAGGACCCCCCAAATGTGAGATACAGGGCCTCAAAGACCTGCCGGATCTGGGAAGGAGACGGAGCCTTTGGGCAACAATACCTGGGATCCCATATCGGCCGACCGACTGGAAAAAGTAAAAGAACACTGCTGCTTCTTAAACTTCTTCTAAAACTTATTCTTGTGCTTCCCTTACTTAGCCAAAGATCTCCCCGAAGACTTAAAGTGCAAGGAGTGTGGCCTGCATGTCCGTTCAAGACCTTCCCCTCAAACGAGAACAGGAGCAACGCCTACCAGCAGCTTTAGAGTTCGCTCCCGCAAAGCCTTTGGGTTCCTAGCCTGGCACAGGAGCACAACTTCGGGTCATGGTCACACTCCAGACACCAAAGGCACAAGGGGTGCGGATCAGTCGCCAACATCATCCGGTGGCAGGAACCGCAGGGCTTAAGGCAGGTCCTTCACTCGGACATCCTTGACTCACCAGGAGTCTACGACTTGAATAAAGACGTTGCCAAAAATTTAGTCAAAAAGTGCCTAGGGGTAGCTCTCAGATATGTGCCAGCTGGCAAGGAAAAAGAAATAACGGACATCAGCATACATAGGTGGCGTCTATGTAGGGTCTGCGATGCCAACGACAGACGCGGAGCTGACCGACACCACCTAACGATGTGCAGGGGTACTGCTTGAGAAAATACCTCTCGATCCAGACTGACACCTAGGGGAATTCTAAGGTAAGGAATCTACAACTAACAGTCTCTATCAGATTAAAGTTTTTAAGATGCAGGACTCAATAACACAAAGGTGTGCTAAAATGGTTTGAGCTCTACTTTCATAAAAATAATGACACATTTTGCCAAAGTATATGTTTTTAATCAACAGTATTCATTACATTGTAAACCTTTTTAGACAATACAAAATCATCAACAAACCAGGTTTGTATTTTTAAATACAAGATTGCACTGTACATTCACTATACACACTTTGAGCTTCGTGAAGCTCATTGTGAAGTTCAGTTGCTATCTTCACATGAATGGCTTGTTAAGAACCCACTGCCTTGCTATGGTTGAGAAGACACCACTTGTTGCATATTACAAATTATGTGCCAATAACAGTTTCTAAATCAATCAATACCATGAAATAAAAAGAAAATCTGCAGAACCATGGCCAGCAGGATTAAGTCTGAATTCTGCACTGGATACATGTAAACCGGCACACAGTATCAAAACATAACTTTTGGAATTGTAAATCACGATCAATAATGAGGTGCAGGGAGGGCAGCAGTAGTGACCGCACCTTACACAAATTACTGATTTTGCTAGAGGACAACAAAGGTACAAACAAGAGTTGTTGACATGTCCATAAATTCATGTTAAGAATGCAACTGCTAACTATGAAGAAATTGACAGACATCTTCTCAACAAAGTCATATATTTTAAACATATTTGTGCCTAAAAGGAAAAAGGCCAAAGTGGCTAAGTCCTCTCCTTAAAGACTGATAAGTGCATTGGCTTCAGTGTTCATCACTTTCTAATGCGGTGCTTACAAAACCCTGGGTACGATTACACTTTATTCTAAAGTGACAAACTCCTTAGCTGTTTAAATAAAGAGCTGCCTTAGATAAGCATAATAAACATCCAGTATACATTTCCATGATTATCAATAACACATTATTCTAAGCGGAATTTTGATTTCAATGTCATCTGCTGACAAAACAGTCTTTATCCACTCTCCAAATGTAAATGGATATTTGCAGTGATAATGCAAGAAAGTACATATGTCTCATTAAGAGATACAAACATCTGCTTAAATAAACAAGTTAGTATGCTTATATTAGTCAAGCAAATTTCCCCAAACATTCGGATAAAAGCTACAATGGAAGGGAAGACTGCATAAATTATCGGAGTAAAGAGACCTGTACTGCATTGCCACCTGGCATCAGTTTTAATTTAAAGTATTGCTTAATATTCAGTTTTAAAAGAGGCAGTTTGTGTAGGAACAACAAAAGTATTGTTTATTTAAAAAATAATATTAATAACAGATATGTACATCAGAAAATATGAGCCTAGGAAGGCATTGGCTTATCCCTATAAAAAGCTATATAAATGTGCATGAGTTGTATTTCCTCGCAGGCAAAGTCCAATGGACAATTGTCTTCAGCTGGGAATCCCTGGTGCAAAAGTAATTTGAAGTACCTGTAAAGAATAACATGCTGGTATTAGTAAATTATAGATGGCTATAACAGAATGTAAACTGTGGTACCCGAGCAGAACATGCAATTAATAAAGGGATTACAAAAATATGTACACACCATGTTCTTCTGTAATGATATTTTGTTATTATGATGATCTCCTCATTTCATGAAGACAAAAGGCCTTCTTCCATTAGTCAATCACAGTAAAACCTTGTGATCATGATTTTTAACAGCTGTAGCAGTCTACGATATACTTAGGGCATAGCGCTGGATTTATGTCATGGGAAGGTTAGAATTCATGCTTGTTCTCAGTATTTTGGACTGATGTCTTAGCAAAGCGGAGATGTGCATATTGCCACCACCACAAGACTTATTTTTTGGCTTTTCCTCATTCACTATTTCTCTGATCCCTTTGTAAATACAAATTTTGTAAAGAACTATTATCCAACCATGATGGATTATGTACTGGTTATAGCACGACCTCTTCTGCTCTTCCTAGGGACGCAGGAGATGTTCCCGGTTTACATGCAGGATTGAACTGGGAGTCCATGACATCCAACAAAAATAGAGTGCTCCATGATGCTCAAGGACCTGTTGAACCTGCTTCCTTTGCTGGCTAGAAGAGAGGCTCTTGTAGTTCTTGGATCACTCGCATGATTTTCATTTCAGTGTGCTGGCAGAGTGGTCCAGATGGTTTAAGTGATTGATTAAGCCATGCAAGTCTGTAACTAATTACCTGGACCCTGTAAAGGTGTGGCAGCAAACAGAAGAAAGTTTCCTCGGAGCCCAAGTTAATTTTTCCTTATGACAACTAAGTGTCTGTAGGAAGCTGGCCATGTACATGATATACCACTAGGTGGTTACACCATGCAGAGAGTAGAGAGTTTCCTTTAGAAGTGTACAGGGCTCAACGCAAAACCAAAGTGCTATATTTGTGGTAGAGTAGGCGAGCAGCCTTAGACCTAACACAGAGGAGTGTAAGACATTTGCTGTGCAGACAATGACCAATAAATGACATGACTCAAAAAGGAGCTCCACAGCAATTTTATTTTAAAAAAAGCCTTGCTCAAGATTTATTTTAAGACCAAGATCTATGAAAAATGGCAAGTACGTTTTTATATAGAAATTCTTTTCAGTTTCAAAAGTGGACAGTGCAATTTTCAGTCTTTGGAATGTTAACCTATGGGAGAAAACAACAATGCACTGTTGCAGGTAAGTATATAATTTACAGTTCCAGTGTTCAGGTTGCAGGGTCAGTAGAGGGCGAGGTTCAGGTAATAACCAACACAGCACGAACACTGCACCACCAGTGCAGAAGTCAAAGTTTAAGATCGGACCCAATGGAGACAGGAGTGCATGAAGAGACATTGCTCGCAGATAGGTTGGGGTATCGACAAGCACAGGGAGCACAAAGCCGCACCAAAACACATCACCAGCGGCACAGGAGCGCCTGGGTGCAAATTGCGTTGGGCACCCAATGCAAATTAATGGAGGAACTTGGATTTGAAAACAGGCTGCAGGCGATTAACTGGAGGCTACACATAGAGATCCAACAACAGCAGAGGTAAGTCGGGATGCTGTAGGTCGTAGTGACCGCGTCGGACGAGCTCCTTAAGGGCCAGGGACTTGGGGTGCAGGGGTCCTTTTAAACGATCTTGATAATAAAGCAACACAGAAACAATGCCTATTGGAGTCAATATTTTCTCCCTTGTTTACACCAAGTGAACGTTATATAACAAAGTTCTTATTACTTAAAACACCAAAAGGAAACAGAAGTAAAAACTAACGCAAGCAATGCTGGCCCTGTGCATGGAGGTTAACTTGACAGAAAACTAACATTTGAGTATTTTCAGAAGCTCATTGTGTATGCCATCAATGTTTTGTTCAGGCCTCAGTAGGTGCACAAGCTTTATCAAAACTATATGAAACCATCTTTTGTCCAGCTACACTTCACTGTCAATTCAAGTCAATGGGGACTCACCATACCCTTCTCCACAGTCAGCAGTCAGCGGTCAGCACGGTCAGCGCGGCACAAGCCCTAGCCTGCGAGCAGACTCGAACAGACCAGAGACAAGAGACTGTAAGAGCGGAAGCCCGCTCCCGCCTGCATACCGGAGCCGAAAACAAGGAGACGAACAGTCGAAGGGCATCCCCTGCGGCGGCAGAGAGAGGGGTCCGCCCTGCCGGTCCTCTCGGCCCCCTCAGTCTCAGCCCCCTCAGTCTCGGGCTCCGAGGATCGACCGCTCGACAGGACACCGACAGGACACCGAAGGGGAAAGCGTCGAGGCATCGAGGCGGAGAGAGCAGCGAGGGTGAAGGCGAAGGCAGGGGAGGAGCGGTGAGCCACGGCATCTACCCCAAGGCTCTACCTGTAGAGGAAAGGAAAGGATCGCACCGCCGAACACAGGAGAGCTCGGGAGGAGTCAGGTCAGGTCAGTGATCGGCATCCACAGCTAGGTAAAGAAAGGCCACATTGCATTGCTTTACTTTGCTTTACTTTGAGGTGGTTATTTCACACACGCCTGAACTTTGACAATGCCCGACTTGCCAGTGCCTGAGACTGCAGCACGCCGCCTATAGAGTGCAGAGGCAATAGGTGGCGCTTTAGAGGAAAAGGACACAAGCAGCACCAGGGGGAAGGGGGGACACCCAACTCCCAGGCACCGAGGCAGCAGGAAGGAAAAAGGAGAATCCAGAAGGGGGCGCTGGCACTTCAATCCAACAATCCCTGATTCCATCTGCGCCAGGCCTGCTTCACCTCGCACTCAACCTCCCAACATGAGATCGGGCAGAGTTCGAACAGAGCCGATCAAATACAAAAGACGTCAACAGAAACGCAGAAATATGAGTGAAGGATCTAGTGACCCTTTCGATGAGGATCCAACAGATGGGCTAGATTCGAGAGGTTCTCCCCCTCCCCCCCCCTCCCCCCAACAAGATCCCAAAAAAACGCCTTGGCCTCACACACGCCAAGATCACAGATTTTTTAATTCCCTCTTCGCCCTCCCTACCGTCGACATTTTCTGCATCCTCAACGCTCCAGACTTCCTCATTGCAGCAAGCACAGACATCCAAGCTCACCACCAGCAACAAAAGACTCTCTCAGGCAGTTGACATCACAACGACAGTCCTGCAGTCACAGAGCAACTCTCCAAAAGACAACAGCCATAACATATGGTCTACCCCTACCCCAAAAAAAACGACTGACAAAGTAACAGCCCAAATCAATAGAGAACCGTCAAACAACCGTAACGCCCAAAGGTACAGGCACACAGACACATCAGTCTCACCAGAGGAAAAACCCACAAACCTGTCAGTAAAGCAGGGCTCAACAAACCAGGGTCCTTCATTTAGTATCACGGCCCCCGCCCTAGGGGCCGTCCCTCCTACATCCACAGCAACGGCCAACAGTGACTTGTGGGACAGGGGTATCACAAGCACAGATTCTTCAGAAAGGTCAGAGGGAGCACCATCGACTGGCTACGTCCATACAAACTTGGGAAATCACAGGACACAGGATAGCCCAACAACTCGCACTAAGGAGCCAACCAAGTTTGACAAAACACCAACATCCCTAGCAGGCCTCGGATCATCGCCAGCTCTTGACAACCCTAGTGAGACCAGCCAAGTATCTTGCAGTGAGGTGACAGCAAAACCTCCAAAAAGTCCACTAAGAGATGTCTATCTCCATCATGCCATCATCTCACAAAACACAGCATATTCTCTAAAAGGAACATTAGGAGAGGTCCATCTCCATCACCCCATCATTTCACAAAATACAGAATTTTCATCAAAAGGAACAGAGGCCCAGAACCTAACATACAAATCAGCACCAACACCGGGACCAGGCCCGGAAAGGATCTCATTAGATTCCGATCGGAACAAATCAGAGGTAAAAGCTTGCTACAGTCCTCAAACCAGCAATAACCATTCAGACCTTTTCACCCCACAACAGGCTCCATTATGGCCTCCATTCATAAGCATCATGGAAACCATTTCGACAGCGCTACTACAACACTCAGCAAAATTAGAGTTACAGGTCGAACTGTTGCAACTCCTGGCTTCCTATGTAGCAGGAATAGACAGGAAAATTAACGAGTTTAACTCCCTTATCGAACGGGTGCAGAAAGACCCGCACACAAGGTTCCATGAATGCCAGTGCCTTGAAACAACGGTTCATCTTGCAGCACTGCCAAATATATTATCAGACATTTTGTCAGAGGTTAGAAAAAACACGAATAAGCCCCACACAATGCGTGAAGATACAGGTGCAGGAAACGTCCTCCACCCCCCGACAAGTGCCATCAGCAGGGATACCCCAGCTAGCGAGGACTTAACTGCGGTCCAAACGGGAGGAAGCACCCAAGCTATCTCCGCAATCATTGGCGGGGATACTTCAAAAAGTGAAAAAAAAATCAGAGGATCTATCGGGAGAAACCATCACAGTCACCATCGCACACACCGAGACAGCAACTTTTAAAAACTCCCAAGCTTACTCAACTGGCACTGACGATTCGGCCAATCAAGGCAGCCAAAACCTAGGGCCTCAAACAAACGAGCAACCAAAACAATCTAACCCCCTAACAAAACGCGAGCGAAAACGCTTGAGGAAAGCCAGACAAAACAAACAACAAGGAAAAAAAGGAGCAACATTACTGAAAAGGCACCACCACCAAGAGACCCTATTGGTCAACAACACAATTCAAAACTACTCAACAGAACTAATAGAGAATGGAAATAAGGGCAGAGAATCAATGTCCAATGCAGAGGACGACCAAGGAGCATTATGTCTGCACCCTTCCCCACAAACCCCGCCTCAGTCAATAACCCAAAATAAAATCCAAAGTAATCATAACGTTTCTCATCAAGTGCAAGAAAAGATAAAAACGGATCGGGTGGTTGGCCCCTTTCCGCAAACAGAACAAAAAACCATCACACACTATTTTACAAAGATGATCACGTTACAAAAAGAAAATCCTTGGGATAAAGGGTCGAAACAAAGCACCCCAACAGAAGGAGCAGAGAAATCAAGTCCCTTCCAACTAGGATCTGAGAACGAACCAGTAGCTCACACAAATATTCTATATCAGGGCTATCGAGAGCACACCCAAAAAAACAGCCAAATCAGGCGGGTGGGGCCAAAAGAAGATTCAGAGGTACCATATCCAGCTGAAGCACTTGCTCACGAACTTATCCCACACTACAGCTCCAGGGGTAAGCATGACATTCTTAACCGGAGCGCCATTTTAAAACTCATTAATTCAATTGAAACATTGAAACACCTGAAGACCATCCACATCGAAAGCATTGAATTCAAAATAATCCCGAACGCAAACGGAAGAGAGATGACAGTGGTAACTTGGAATGATCATCTGAAGGCCAAAGAATTCTGGCAACAGAGGGAAGTGTTTGCAAAATGGGGAATCGAGATCAGACCGGTCGAAATTGAAAGATACCCGGGCCCGTTATCCACGTTGGCAGACGCAAGCCCAGAGTTTAATAGTGGAATACTCCGGGGCGCGGCATGCCGTTCGGACAGCAGCAAGGGAGGATGGTCCAACTTACGGATCATCCAACAAGGAGGGACGGGAGTCGTCAGACAGGTGCGGAAAGTCCTAGCTCCAATGGCAACCCCAGTGGACATCAAGAGGGAGGAAGCATGAAAGCCGAACCTGAAGGTATGCTCTTGGAATATAAATGGACTGGCAGGCAAAACAAATGACTCTGAACTTATAGCATTCCTCAAACAATTCGACATCATATTACTCCAAGAGACTTGGTCAATTGCATCGGACCACATAACTGGCTTTAAAGAAATACAACACGCCATCAAAAGAGGTCTAACCGGCAGGGCAGCGGGAGGCCTATCGATTTATCTAAACACCAGCATCCCATGGTCTGTTGAGCCAATTGAGTCAGGTCAATCATGGATTCAATGCATCAAAATCATGCTCCCGACTGACACCAGTTCAGGACAACAAGTTACCACAGAGTGTGGCTCACTGGTTATATGCAATATCTATATTCATCCGGCAACAAAGAACAAATTACAGAAAATTCTGTCCCTAAAAGCATTTCACAAATCCTTGCAAGCCACCTACCAACAGGCTGGCTTGGTGGTTTCTGGCGACTTAAACATGTTTCTACTAGAAAGAGACCCCGTTCATGACATCCAACGTACAAAGCGGCACGGGAAAAGAATACCACCTACAATAACAAACCATCGGAAAAAAGACAAACATGGCCAGATGTGCGCCCAAATGTTGGCCGATATCGGACTGATCACTTTGAATGGCCGTTTCTTGCAGGATCAGCCGGCATCCTCGACTAGAATTGTCAAAAAGGCCCAATCAATTCTGGACTACACCATGGTGGACTTTGAAGTATTCCAAATAGTAGATACCTACAGAATAATCCACAAACTGGAGAGCGATCACAGTCTACAAGCAATAGAGCTCAGATTGCAACACTCCAAGGCCCCAGCAACAAAAGACCTGATGACAACTCCGACCCTTTATAATCTTAAGCGATTAGCATGGAATGGAAAGAACGCGGATGAAATCATGGTTCATGTGAAACTAATGTCGGCAGAAGACGAGGCAACAAACCCATTTGCACATCAAGAAAACTGGGAAAAAATGACTGCACTCCTAACCGACAAATTTGGTCAACAAAAACAAACTAACAAAAGAAAACCCTGTCAGTCACAACAAGCTCACTCGGGTGCAATAGGAAAAAAAAAAAGGTTATTCAATCAGGAACTTAGAAAACTCAAAGGAAAAGACCCCAAGAATGGTGACCACATCAGGCAGCAAATACATAATCTAAGGCAAATATACAAAAAAGAAGTATGGACTCACAGGAAGACTGGATACACCATCTAGAGCAGTCTCAAACGACCGACGCGAAAGTAAGGAAGGAACACCCTCTCATCATCCAACTGACAGAAAAGCACGAAGACCAAACCTTTGAAGGAACCTGGATAACGAAATGCCAAGTCCAAACGGTCCTGAATAAACTGAGGCCAAAAGGT
Source organism: Lissotriton helveticus (assembly GCF_964261635.1). NCBI lineage: Eukaryota > Metazoa > Chordata > Amphibia > Caudata > Salamandridae > Lissotriton > Lissotriton helveticus. The sequence continues at coordinate 280,044,614 of NC_136059.1, forward strand.
GCCCCAGGCCCGAATGGCTTGCCAAATGGGCTCTTCAAACAAGATCACTCGTTCTGGGCAGAATATCTCTCCCCATTGTATAATCATGCATTCCAATCAGGAAGCATTCCCTCCTCATGGAGAGGGAGTATTTTGCACCCAATTTTCAAAGCAGGAGCGCGCACAGAACCCGCGAATTACAGACTGATCGCGCTCATTGATGTAGAGGCCAAGGTATACGCATCAAATCTCCTGATTGCACTGGAAGACTGGATCAGCTGCAACAACATCCTTCCAATCACCCAAACAGGGTTCAGGCCCGGAACCAATACGCTATGCAATCTGACAGCACTCAACCTTCTTGTCGAGAGAGCAAAAGCCAATTCAACAAAACTGTACACCTGTTTTGTTGACCTAAAAGCGGCGTTCGATACAGTGCCAAGGGAGATACTATGGGAAAAGATGGCCAACTGGGGCACCCCCCCGAAGTTGTTACGCGCCATCATAAATCTATACTCATCCACCTGGGTCAAGATAAAACTCGGTAATGGGGACAGGACAACATCAAAAATCCCCACCCGAATTGGGCTCAAGCAGGGATGCGTTTTAGCCCCCACCCTCTTTAACATCTTCACTGCGGACCTTGACAAGAGTATCTCAGAGATTCAAAGCGATCCACCAAAACTAGCCCAACACAAAATAAGGTGTATGCAGTACGCCGACGATATTGTCTTGTGCAGCCAGACCCCGCTGGGTCTCCAACGCGCCATAACTAAGTTGCACAAATACACCTGCACGCATGGGCTGCAATTCAACTATAAAAAAACAAAAGTGGTTTGCTTCGTGTCTCACCAAGGGCAGCAAACATTCAGATGGCACATCGCGGGAAATAACATAGAGCAATGTCTCACCTATAAGTATCTGGGAGTACTTGTTGATTCAAGATGGTCACTAAAAGAACACACTTTGTACAGAAAATCTCAGGCAATCAAATTGCGGTTTGCCCTAAACACACTAAAAACAAAACTAATATGTCCATCTAACGAATACTTGCTGAAAGTGATCGCTGCCAAATTTTTACCCTCCCTCACGTATGGCTCCGACCTATACAGAGGCAAAGATGCGAATTTCCTGAATCTCCAACAGTCCGCGCTGATCAAATATCTCTACCAAATTCCGAAGTTTGCATCACAGGCGCAGGTACGCCTGGAATTCGGATTACTTAACCAGATTCACGCAAGACAAGCCGCCTTAATAAAAACGTGCTGGAAACTAAGAGCAGCACAAGCGGATACACTGATGGGTCACTGTTGGACCGAAATCAACAATCAAACCAAAGGAAAAAAGGCATGGAAAAAAACACTGGAAGTAGCGTTGGAAAACCTTGACATGCAACAGACGTAGAACAATGAACACACCTTCGCGGCCTTTAAAAAAGCGGCCAATGGTGCGGCGAAACATAAATCCAGGATCGCTGACAAAGCAATATTGGCCAAGAAAAAACACGGATGGATGGTACTGGCCACGTACGACAGAAGCATTCCTCAACCGTACCTAGTCAATTACATAACACCATCAACGCAACAAATGCTGTTACGTCTGCGGCTGGGAACCTATTCCACAAAAGACCAGATCCCGGCATGGCGGCAAACTTGGCCAACATCATTGTGCAGACTTTGTGGTCTGGCTGAAGAATCCCTGATCCACGTCTTGTGCATCTGTCCCGCTCTGAGCAACCTGAGACGGTATTATCTCCTCCAAATATTCTGCCTTTTCCACATTAGAACTTGTCGGTCGGCAGTCGTGCTAGTACTGAACAGCGAACAGCTGCAGACAGCCTGCAGGGCCACCCGTTTTTTTCAGAAAGTGAGCCTCCTATTGATGAAAAACGAAAAAGAAGCAATCAATGGGATAAAATACAAAGTCTCACTGAAAGAAAAGTCTTTGAAGCCAGATAATGAAAGATAGACTTTTTTTACTCTGAAATGGTCACATGTCAGCAGATGTATTCTTAATCATTTTATTAGAATAAGTTCTTTGAAATTCTCTCTTTTTGTAAAGGTTTTTATTAACCATATACAATAAAATTTTACTTACTTACTTACTCAAGTCAATTTGTTTTGGATCTTGTCCTAAAAGAGTTAGACCCAGGTATTATTCAGACTACGCTCATTCTTTGTCTCCGATCCTGAATGGATACATAGAGAATACAGCTCATGTTCAGTCACCGGAAACATATGGACATGAGTAAAGATGAACTAGGGGAGAGTTATCCAAAGACACATCATTGTAAAATGTGTTTGATTACCTATAACTGGTGCCTTTCTTTACCACACGCATGTAAATGTAAATATCCAGTATTTGTAAAGCGCGAACAATTACCCGAAGGTGTCAAGGCGCTGGGGGCCGTCGGGAAGATTAAGCGAGCTATTGCCCAGAGTCACATGGTGCTGGGCAGACCGCTGCCGCCGGGGATCGAACAGTGATTCCCAGCGTCCAGCGTCAGTCGCCCTGGCCGCTGTGCCACACCTCTTCCACACTTCCGCATGTGTTGTGCTCGGATCATATGAAGTATACGCAGAGAACGTGTCCCATGCAAGGACAAACTGCATGCAGAACACAATGGCTCTTATTGCCTACAGGACAGAGCCGTTCAGCCTACACACCTCCAACAAGTCTCTGGAGAAGCCACTGATGCAGCTCTTTAGCTACCGTAGCCTTGCAGCTTAAATTCAGTGCAGAGTCCACGAGAGTTGCCTAGGCCTGTTTTATCATTATGTCTCCTTCTAAATCTGCTAGGCAACAGGTTACCTCAACAAGTGTCTCCCTTGTGGGAAGCCAAATCCTAATTCTATGGCATTCACTTTTGTGCTCTGCTGAGAACTGTCTCAACAACAGATTTTTGACCTTCTCCCTGGGAATTAATTTTTTTTTACCAGTTGGTGCCTGTCCAATTCATTTGGCTAGCGTGTTCATTGGCCTTGGCTCCTCATTAATGCCCCCGTTATAGAAAAATACTCCCCACCCTGCACCAGAAGCTTGCATTGATACACACTCCTGGAGAAGCTTTGCTGCACTAGCATGGAGCACGAGCAGGCATGTGAAAATGAAAAAATAAGCAATTTATTTTTGTAAAAAATTGTTAAAATAATGTAAATTGAGTAATTAGTTAACATTAAATGTAGAGCTACTTAATGTAAATAATTACTAAATTATAAGCAATTCATAAGTCATAATGTTTTTATTGTATGATTATTTAAAATCTTTACAATCTTTACTAGCAGTAAGAAATGTACGTCCACAAAATTTAAAATACAGGTTTAACAATTGTCATTAAATCTAATAATTATCTAACAATAGTCTGTACAGTTTGTCATGTGCCTCATTCGACGATATTGAGCCCATTTATTTTGCTTTAGTCTTTGTAATTTCATTTGCCTGTTCCTTTTCTTGTATCTGTTTTAATGCCATGGACATGAACTTAATTCCTCGACATGTAAGAATGGGGGAAACGCCGCTTAGCCACCGTATAACCGCCTGTCTGCAGGTCCGGATTTTCAGTGTATTGAAAATTCCCCGAAGATGTCTTATTCTTAGGCCTTGCAGTATAGGACATACACATAATATGTGGGCCACTGTTTCGTTCTTGTCTCCACATAGTCTACAGTTGGCACTGTCTATTTTGCGTTTCCAGGAAGGCATTAAGTCTTTTGTAAAGTGCGAGCCCATACGGTACGATATATAAATTTTTTTTAAGTGTTGACAGTAATGTTGGGCTAGAAAAGCTTGCGGTTTTTGGGTGGAGTATGTGTTGATTACTGTCCAGGCGTGTCTCCGTTTGCTTAGGGTTTTTTTGTCTGTAAGCAAGGAGATCTTTTTTGCTGATCCATTTGCAATTTTGCAAAACTGCTTGTGGTCAATGTTTTTGTTCCATACCTCGTGGAGTCCAAGGGTTGACAAGCTCTGGTTAAGGAATTCTCCCCAATGGTTGGTATTCGGCTTGTTTATTTGGAAGTTTATATCCTCCCAGCACATTTTATCCCAGGAGTCACCTGGTGCGAGACGGAGCTTGTGACAAAGTTTTACGAATGTAGAATTTGACCTAATTACTTGATTTTGTAAACCAAATTCTAATCGAACTTGGGCTGCTGATGCTCCATTTGGCAACCCAAACACCACTTTGTATATTTTATTTTGTAAGCTGTTTAAGATTGGTGATTCGCTCCCGAGCCATCCAGTTAGACCATAAGACAAGATTGGAATAATCTGGGCGGCCATGACTTTTAGTAAGTGGGTGTAGTTTGGGCCGCCCACTGTCTTATGCAATTGTCTATATGCATAGATTAGTGATTGCGCTTTTCCTCTTAGTACCTGGATGTGCTTATTTTTTTTTATACCGCTCTCAATGGTCATCCCCAGATATTTGTACGAATCCTGTTCTACGAGTGGAGATTTGTTGATTGTCCATGTATATTTAAGTTTCTTTCCCTCCGTGATTCGCAGCACTTTAGTTTTGTTTTTATTCAACTCCAGGTTTTCCTCTGATAGGTACGTAACCAGCGTGTTCACTAGGCGTTGCAGCCCGACAGGTGTTTTGCTGAGTAAGACAATATCGTCGGCATACTGCATTATGGGTACCGGAGTGTTTCCTAGTTTTGGTGCGTGGCTTTCTATTACTTCAATTTTTCTTCCAATATCAGCAAGATATAGATTAAAGAGGCTTGGAGCAAGGACGCAGCCTTGTTTAAGTCCGTCCTGCGTTTCGATTTTGTTGGTCAGGCTGCGACCGTTTCCTTGTTTAACCCTGGCCCATGTGTCACTATATAGTGTTGATATTGCATTTATTAGGTATTCCGGCATCTTCCACTCTTAGCTTGCTCCACAGCCTGGGCCTGCTAACATGGTCGAAAGCTGATTTTATATCGACGAAACAGGCATATAGGTTCTGTTTTCTTTTTTTAGCCTTGTCTGTTATTAAGCAAAGACTGACCAGATTGGTAGTTGTCCCCATCCCTGATCTGAATCCTATTTGAAACCTTGGGATTATTTTCCTTAAGGTTTCCCAGTCCTGCAGCTCTTTCAATAGGCAAGATGCATACAACTTGGCTTCAACATCTATTAAGGAAATTAAACGGTAGTTTCCAGGCTCTTTCCGGTCCCCTTTCTTGTGAATTGGGTGGATAATGTTTCCTCTCCAAGTTTCCGGGAGCGTTCCTTTTTTTAAGATGTCGTTAAAAAGTGTGGATAGTAGGTTGGCCCAGAAGTCCGTGTCTGATTTATAGACTGCGGTTGGAATGCCGTTTGGCCCCGGGGCCCCCTCTGATTTTAATTTCTGTATTAGTCTTTTTAATTGTGTGTGTGTTATCTTTAGTTCTTCTTGGGTAGGGTATGATTCTGTTATGACGGTGTCATGTGGATTTAAACTAGAGTCCTCATCCTCCATTGGTCTTCCTTGTTCTTTTTTTCTGGTTATTTGGGGTTCTTTTTTTAAATAAAGATTTTTAACATGTGTCTCCCATTCCGTGTTGCTGATCCCGGGGTCCTGTAAGCAATTCGTTTTTTAGAAAAGTCGAGTAACTGAGGGGTTGATTTCAAATGTATTTAATATAAAATGAAGTATTAATGTTTTTATGAGTTAGGGATGGGGAGTGTGTAGGGGTAGTATGGGATTTTGTAGGGTTCAGGGGTTAGTATTGTATAGGGAAAGTAAGGCGTTTTTTAAATTCAGGGGTATGTTGTGTATAAAGTAATTAAGGGGGTTAAGGGTTCAGGGATGGGTAGTTCTTGTTCTCTACTTTTCCCTAACTCAAAGTTCCTCAGAGAGAACTCTTGCCTATGACTTCACTCTGTGTCAACACCATGTTAGGAGTGATCTGGGAGTGACAGATATTCTCTATACAATTTGTGCTTGAGGTAATCAAACAGCGGTGCTACTTACTCTTGGCTCCAAGTGTTTTTTATTTAACTGGTGACAAGCGGTTTCTGATTGAAATACCAAGGCATCCAAACAACAACCCTTGTCTTGGTGGTGTGTATGGTTCTGTAAGACTGTCTCTGACAAAGAATGGGTTAGCGGCATGCCTCGAAATTCATGATCAAGCAGGAAAAGTGTGGGGTTTAACTTGGGCCTGCTGGAAAGGGTTTAGAAAAATAACTGCATCAGAGTGTCTTATTCCCATTCATTTTGGGTGAATGAAGCAGAGTTGTGCAGTGGAAAGCATATCCAGGCCTCAGAAACCTTCAAATCGTGTATAGCAATTAGTTGACCACTACGAAAGAATAAATCAATCGACTGGGATTGTATTCTGTTCCATTTCTGGTGTGCAGTTTAAATTGTACAAGTAGTGCATCTGTTTTATCTTAGTACCAGTGAGCGGGTAGCAATTTATGTCTAGCCAGACAGGCATTCCACTCGTTAGATATGGAGCTTTGTTACAAACAAACATTGGCAAAGGCAGTAGCTTTGGTTTTCATGAACTAATGAATGCAAACACAGCAAAAGACAATTGATGAAGAACTGATGAATACAGTTTAATTGAATGCTATTTGCGCATGACACAAAGTTGTTGCCCCTATCGGCAACCTTCTATCCAGAATACTGCTATTATTGTGGTACTGTCAGCCAAGCATCAGTCGTGGCCAAGTATCAATGTGCATAAGTTAACCCTATTTACCCATACATATTCGACCCGAATTAATAATGTCTAATTATGACAATTTTTATATAAAGCCCACCTACAACTTAATAATTCGTATTTTATATGACATCATATACCCAGAAAAGGGTTAATGTATTCACTTCCAAAATGAGGAAATGCTAGGTCAGCCCTGCAAACGTTTGAACCACTAGCTTTCAGCTCAGCAGCCAGGTGCCAACACAACGGTGCGGTCTTATCAGTTTTATGTCAAACAAACCTGAAGAAAGTGGTTCTAATGAAATCTTCTTGACTAACCTAATTTAACAAAATTGTCAAAATATATGACATTGCGGAGGTTGACTATTTGAAGCTGGTTAATGTCATCTATAGTAAAAAATATTATCCACATGTCATTTACCTAGAGGCACACTGATACTAGTCCAATTCTTGCCAAAAATGTTTCTTGCCAACCTCAAAACCCTTCCCTTTGTTAACCTCAAGACCTGGCTCATCAACTGTTCCGGAGCTGCTTCCCCCAGCGCCTTGAGACCCTCAAGGGTGAGTAGCGCGCTCTACAAACCCCTTATTGATTGATTGATTGATTAAATCTTTACAAAATTCTATCCTCCCAGTTCTGGGTCTCCTCTGTTAGTTTCCCCAACTTGTTATGTCACTGCTCTTCCGCTTTCCATCCTATTTGTCGTCTTTATGTACCCTCCTTATTTATTATGGCATTGGGTTTCTGCAACACCCTCCCTTTTTCTTCAAGACCCTTTTTACGCCTTTCTACTTCGGTTTTTAGCTCTCACCTGTTTCGTAAATCATTTTCTAGAAGGTCATTGTTTCCAGTGCTTGTATCCTCACTCCTCCGATGACACTTCTTCACAATCATTCTTTACATTTTCTGCTCTTTCTTCTTTATTTAATTTCTGCCTCGCCTGTTACTTCTTTTTGGTAGTGGTCCCAGTCGTAACATGTTAGACGTTTGCAACTCTTACAGGTTTGGAATATTGGTGTTTTTGACGGGTCCCTTGCACCTATAAATGGACGGCATGTCTATTATCTAAGTTCACTATTTTAACCGCTTCCGCGCTACCGCGTTTTCCCGCTGTGCGCTGGAATTTCAAAAATGCGCTGTTTATGACAAAGCCAGCTCGTCATCCGCGTAGCACAGGTAACGCCCATGACGAGCTGGCTTTGTCATTAGCGCGGAAGGGGTTAAGATTACTGCACTGTGGTGCACAATAACATTAATTGTGATGATACTCGTTATCTTTGAGAATTTTTGTAGCAAGATTACTGGCATAGAAACAGCACACCATGAAAGCTGCTTGGTTCGCCTACATTTCATTTAGCTTCAGGTGCTTCATTACTTAATTGCACAGGACACCCAAACCAAACAGCAGTTATAGGCCGTCTTAGGATCGCACAAGTGTTAATACTCCAATTTTCCTATTCAGCACTAGATACTGGTCATCAGTGAATGAGTAGATGCCCTAGGAAGCAGATGTGGAAATGGAGTTCTCAGTGTCAGTGACCATTAATGGTCTGCAAAATTGAAACCGCCTATATATCCTGAAGACAGAAAATCACCATTAGCAGCTGGTGTCAGGTCTGAGTGGCGGGGAAAAGCGGGAACAAATAAAAAATAACTTGCCTGCTGCATCGCTGCTCCTCACCAGCACAGGCTCCCAGGATCCATTGCCGCCAATACAGATTCTGCTCTCAGCAGCATGAGAGCAGCGCCCGGATTGGCCTGAGCATTCTCCATTTCTACTCCGAAAGAGACTGGGAGCCTATGCTTGCTGTCTTCAACCCGGCAACATAGCTTGGGTTGGAGACGGCTTTAGTGTGCATGTCGGGATGGCCGGTCAAATCCTCTAAGTGATTTCAAGCAGGTAGTCTAAGCGCTTGTTTTGCCAAGGTTAGACTATGGTAGTGCTACTCTCTGTGGCCTACCCAAATATGCCTTGGCCCCACTCAGGGCATCACTGAACACCGCTGCTAGATTGGTTACAGGCACCAAAAGAAAGGAGCATATATCCCCGGTCTTTAAATCTCTCAACTGGCTACCCTTTGAGGCCCGAATTCAGTTTAAGATTGCAGTCCAGGCGCACAAAGCTCTTCACCTCAATACTCCTACGTACCTGGCGCAAAAACTTGAACTATCTTGTGGTGAGAGGGCATCAAGAAGCACCTCTACTTTCCTCTTGAAACCTCTCTTCCTTAACAAAAAGAGAACTTGTCACTGAGCCTTCTCCAGGGCTGCCCCAAAGATATGGAACTCTCTCCCACCTGATGTACGCAGCCTCTCCTCGACGACGGCATTCAAATTGGAAGCCAAAAGATTCCTGATGAGCAAATTCTTTCCGTAAGGGGAGGAGGTACATCCAACTCGTCTGGCTTTGTTCTTTTCACCTTGGTGCCTCCAGCTACAATGGATCATCTCCTCTTTACTATCTTCCTTTTTTTTTTTTTTTTCTTGCTGGTGTTTCCCAATTGATGTTGATGTTTATACTACCCCTTTGTTCTTTCCTTCTGCCTACTGTAAAGCACTCGGATATCCTTCGGGATCTTGTTCGCGCTATATAAAACTTTATAAATAAAAATAAAAAATAAATATGCATTCTAAGAAAGACCGTGCAAAAAGCAAGCATTATCAGCTATGAATTCTCGAATGCAGTCAAGTCATGAGCATCAATAACAGACCCTACGTCTGATGAAGCTTGTTGTGAAGGCACACCCCACAGAAGGCCCATCGACTCACACTAAAGATTGAAGCACTTTCGTGTGATGGCGACACGTATACGTGAGGATGTCCACAACTTTAATACACAAGCAAGGCATTCTTTACTTGTAAGCAGATGGGAGGCAGCGAGTAAGAGTGTTTTTTTTCCAGCAAAGGAATCTGCTGTTGGTGCACATCAATAACACTAGAAGTGCAACCTGCCTACCAAGTTTATTGGCATTAAACCTCTATTCTGTAATGATTTTGGTGACTGGCGATTGTAGGGGAGGGACGGGTGAAATCACTTAAAATTTTTTTAAAAGAAACATTTATGGCGACATGCACAGCTGTCACTGTTCTGCACTCTGCTAGTCTGGATAATAATTTAAAGACCTTGGTGAGGCCTATGATTGTGATTTACAAGCAGTTCTTGGGTCACAAGTATGTATTTTAAAATAATATATTTGAGATTTCTGTTGGGAGCTCACATGTTTTCTATGTCTGGGTAGGGGAAATTTATTTGTTTGATAATTCTATTACAACGGATTCTGTACTGACATTGCTGATCTGAAAGAAGGACTTTCACAAGTCAGTCTGTCTCTAATTTGGGGGCAGAGAGAAGTCAGCATTATTGATGCACATCTACGGTGCAATGCACCAAGATGTGCTAGAAAATCTGTGAGAAAGTGAACCAGGAGGGAAGGACATGAGTTTCTTGATTAATACCTCATAGTCCAAGCATTAGGCATATTGTGGGGGTACGAAAAACGCTGGAACAGGCGGTACAAACAACAAGTAGCGCGACTGTCTAAGGAGGCCGACACACAAAGGGTCTCCCCTACGCAAGTGGCAGAGGCGAAGTCCAAATATGCGGAAGCTTGTGCAGACTTACGCAGATATAATTTTCGGGCATATGCCGCAAGAACCCATAAGGAAGGAAATCGAGCAGGCACCTTACTGCATGGCTCGTTAGACAGGACCTACAAAGACAACCAATCACTAGTATCAGGAACGCCGCAGGGAGACCATATATGCGCAAGCAGACATGCTGTCCGCCTTTCATGAATACTACGAGGCCCTGTACAGGGAGCCAAATCTAGACAGGGAGGAAACTATCCGCCAAATGCTAGAAACCGATGCACTGACACAGCTGACAGTCGAGGATCGGGCTTCCCTCGACGAACCACTCGCAGCCACAGATATCAAACATGCAATCCGGCACCTGGCCAAAAACAAGGCTCCCGGCCATGACGGCTTCCCAATAGAATTCTACTCTACATTCTCTCAGCAGATAGTCCCACAGATAGACGCAGTTTTTCAGGCAGCACTAGAGACGAAACTGATCCCAAAGTGCATGCGAGAGTCCACGCTAGTGACGTTTCCTAAGCCAAACCGGGATCCGTTACTTAGATCATCGTACCGTCCTATTACCCAGCTGACAGCGGACTGTAAAATACTCTGGAAAATCCTGGCTGACAGAATCACAGAGGTGCTCCCCTGCCTGGTGCACCCTGACCAATGTGGTTTCGTGCCTGGGTGGAACACCTCCCAAAACATACGTAGGCTGTTTCAGGTCCAGGATAGGGTGCAGGGAAGGTTCCCGCATGCCGCCTGCCTTATACAGGACATCTAAAAGGTCTTCGATACCCTGGCATGGCAGTACTTGTTTGAGGTTCTACGACGGGTGGGAATAGGAATCCAATACATTCAGTTTCTGTACAACGGGTTAACCACTCCGGTCCGAATAGGCAGACACATCTCATCCCCAATCTCGATAACGCGCGGAACACGCCAGCGATGTCTTCTCTCCCTGGTATTATTCCTCCTCGCAATGGAGCTGCTAGCGCTGAGACAGCGAGTAGACGGCGAACTGTGGGGAATACCGCTCGAGGGGCGTACACTACAAAGACAACCTCCTAATCTATGTCCGGGACTTTAGAGCAGACCTCACTTCACTGTGGGTCACACTAAATGAGTTTGGGGAGGCATCGGGATTGAGAGTGAACTGGGCCAAAACTACTATCTATCCCCTGCACCTCAAAGCACCCAATTGGGAGATTAGTGTGGAAAGCGCCAAGCTGTCCTGGAAAGGGGATGCCCCCAGATATTTGGGGATTAGACTATCACCCCCCCAGGGACCTTCTGGAGGGTAACCACTACAGGGGTCTACGAGGTTTAAAAACCCAAATAAATTTCTGGCGAATGCTACCCCTGGTCCCAATAGGAATGGTAGCTTTATCTAAAATGATAATGATACCCCGGCAACTATATACTATTTTGTAAATGTCCCGGTGATCCCCCCCCCCCCATGACCATTCTTCCGAGAGTTGGATTCTTTACTGATCTCACTGATCTGGGGGAAGGGTCGCCGTAGAGTGGCTCTGACGACACTGCAGCTGCTACGGGACGGAGGAGGGCTGGGTGCCCAGTCCTTGAGGCCTACTTCCTCGTGGCGCAACTACAGTGGCTCTCGCAATGGACAGCTGGACGACACCTGGAGGAGAGGGCAGCGCAGGCAGGGATTCTGACAATCCCAGAGGTAACCCGGATGATCCTTCCAGGGACCAAAGCTAACCCAGCACACCCCCTGCTGGTGAAGGTAGCCAGATCCTGTGTGCTGCGAATCCATCGCCTCTCTAGGGTGGCAACTCTGTACTCCCCATTGCTACCACTAGAGGGCCTCCCCAAAAGAAGTGGACACTATACAACTGGAGAATTGAGAGTGTGGGCAGAACATTCTTAAGGAATTCGACAGAGCTGCTGTCGTTTAGAAAAGGACTACAAACTTGGCTTTTCAGTTAACTAGCTACCGCCCATTGGGCTTGCCACAGCTTCTACAGTAGGTAGTGCATAGCGCCAGGACACCTCAGGGTAGCAGCGCGCTTTAAAAATCCCACTAACATTAAAATTATTATTAACACTCGCTCACTGAGATAGACGCCCTATTCACTGAAGGACAGATAACTTCATTCAAGGGCTTAGCGCAAGAAAATGGGCTCCCCGCCAGTCAGTTCCTCGTACACAGGCAACTGATAGACTGTAAGAAGACATGGGATCTCACGAATGGTGATCCCAAAACACACCCGGTACTACACACGATCCTAAATATGGGAGATGGGAAACACCTCACTAACTGGATATATAAAGCAGTCGTAGAACTCACACGTAGGCAGCTCCGTCGGGAGGAGGACTTTGGTCGTGCACTGCACGATAAAGAATGGCTCACAGCACTGGCACATCACAAAAAAGTGTCACGCAATCAGCAATTCAAAAATATCCAATTTAACATACTGCACAGCGCATATCTCACGCCAGATCGGCTCAAGCGTTTATTTCCCTGCGGCGCAGTTTGAATGCCCCCGATGTCACGCACCCGACGACATGTTCCTCCACATGGTATGGACTTGCCCTACACTGCAGGCTTTTTGGGAGGCTATTAACTGTCACGGGCCTGATGAGCCTTGCCACATGGGAGGCTGGCACCCTAGGGACATTTAAGCGACACAAGCAGAGAAAGGTGGAGATATGCTTTGCAATTCTAGCCCTACTCCTAGCGAAACGATGCATGTAAATGTAAATGTAGTTGAGCTTATATAGCACACAGCTACCCGCAGTGGGTTTCCCGGCGCTTGCTTAGGGAACCCTTCCTGGTATTCCCCTGTGAGATAGCAGGGTATCCACAAGGTGAAAGTCAGGCATCCCGCCGCGAGGGGCCGTTGTGGAGATTAAGCAAGCTATTGCCCAGAGTCACAGAGTGTGAACCCGTGAGTCGAGGAGGCACCGGGGCGAGAATTATCGAGTCCGTGGAATTTTTAGCCCAAGACCCCGCCGAGGCGGGGAATTGAACCCTGGTCCAGGACCGATCTCAGCTTCCGGGTCTGCTGCCTCTAACCCCTGAGCCACACTTCATGCATCACACTACATTGGCGGCCATCAGATGGTCCCCCGATAGCAGCATGGAGGGGGCGGTCAAGAAATGGAGCGCGCCCGAGGAGGATGCCATCAGACAGGAGGAAGCGCGCGGCACGCGGCGACACCCCATATCCATGGAGTGGGCGATACTCCTCCATAGCTTTACACAAACGCAAGACACAGAAACCCCTATTGCCACCCAGGCGATGCCAGTCCCAGGTAGACCCCGAACCACACAAGAATCTCCTGAGTGAGGTCAGCTTCACACTGCCCCAAACAAACACAACGCTCTACTTGTCCCAATGAGTGAACACCTCTTGGTACTATGGGACCAGCGAAGGATAGCACCCTCATCCCCTGCCCCTCTTTCCCTAAGTTATATCTCCCCAGTTCAGTTACCTATACGGATTTCTCAGTTTCCACATCACATACGGATTGGGAGGGCACACCAGTCATACCCAATAACTAGACACTCTAATCCGACTCCAACTATCCCCGAACAGACACACATCTTCGCACAACACAGGTGTCAGGACAAGTAACTGTTCTAGGGACTAGAATATTATGTAATGCACACATGCATAATGAATGTTACAATATGATTAACAGTTGCAGATGTATCTGTACGCTGTATGGAAAATGCAAAATCCAATAAAAAGGTTAATCAAATAAAATAATACCTCATAGTCCAGGAGCCCATCTGGAATTATTTACCTCATGTGAGCACTACTTTTGATAAATACAATTTTAGTAGACCATGAAACAGTAGAAAAGTGTACCACTGTTTTATGGAAGATAGCTGCTTCCTGTGAATTCTGGGCATTAACAGAAGAAATAATCAGGGATCAATTCTTGATAGAAACGCAAATGTGACCAGATCCAAAAGGAGGTATGGATGGAGGATGAGCTGTGGAGGTGAGCGTAGTGGAAGCGAAGTCTAACATCAAGGTCCTGGGTAAATTTAAGGGACAAGGCTATAGGTGTAGACAGATTGGTCACATGGCCAAAAGCAAAGAATTTCCTGCTGCTAGAGCGGTTTACATGTCTGTAGGTGGAAATCCCTTCATAGTGTTGTAGGATTACTCATAAGAATGGATGTGAAAGAGTTAGCTGAGGAACTAGTAGTAAAAGTGGGGGAAACGGTTAATGACAATCCCATCAATATAGTGAACATGAAGGATGTAGCTATGCACTATGGTGTTCGACTCTTGTCCGGGTTCAGCATAAATTCTGAAAAAAAGTACAAATGCCATTTTAAGAAAAAGGGGATAGTGCGCCGCATGGAAATTAGATCTGGTGGATATGGGATTCATAAAATTGATGTGAAATACTTTTTTGAGCAAAATAGAGTATGAAGGGATGAAACTGGATTTATACAGCGCACCGCTACTCCTAGTAGTGTCCCAGGGCTCAGCTAATAGATAAAATCACAAAACTTGGCAAGACCTCTTACTCTTGAGCAAGCAGCCATGTTGACAAGGGAGGATCATTCCTGAGTAGGTGTTTGTTGCAGAAAAATGAGACAATATTTTGGGTTCGCCATATCAAAATGATTTGGGAACTTATTTGTACACTTATCCAGAGGTATTTGTGCATAATTGTGGAGAGGTGGGCGGATTTTAGAAGAGTTTCCTGATGCATTTTCATCTTGTGTAAGGAATTCTGTGCACAAAATGAAGCTCAAAGCCACTGAAAATTCTTGTGGATTTTCAAAGTGTGAAGAATACCCTTGAATATTCGGGATGCTGTGCTCAAGGAACTCGAGACACTGCAAATGGCTGGTGTAACTACTGTGGAGGCCACAAAGTGGTTAGCTCCTGTGGTCATGGCATACAAGGCAAGTGGGCAATTCTCCTGTGTGTCGACCTTAGGGTACTCAATATTAAGGTAACTGCAGACAAAAATTCAATTCCCAATATTGTGAGGATGAGGAATTAAGTGTATTTTGCCACACCACTGGGGGGATGGGGGTCAAAGTTCTTACAAATACCACTTAGGCTGGTGTCGGTTGCCTTGTTTTTCAGAGGTGGAGTTTGAGGCTAGGTGGCATGGATGGGGTATGGCATTTCCAGGTTGATGTTCTTGTGTACTGTTCGGCCTGGAAGGAATACAGTGAACAAACTAATATCTGAATTATTTGTGAATCTACAGGACACCAGAAAGACGGAGTGTGCAAAAACGTGCTTTTGGAAAGAAAGCAATATCAAACTAGGGACATAATGTGTCTGGAGAACAGGTGAGGTCAAACAGTAAGTTAATGGAGACCTTTTGCAAACTGAAGGTGCTGGAATCCAAAGATGAGGTTGTCTCGTTTCTAGTAATGGTAGAGTTCTATAGCCATTAATCTATAATCTGGGTGTTATGACCAAAATTCTAAGAAGTATTTTTTTGTAGGAGATGTGTGGAATATCTCTGGAACGAAGCAAGATTGGTGAAATTTGAACTGATGAAATCTGAGCTTCAGTATCTTCCTGACTTGGTCCACGTTGCAGACGGGGTAGAAAGGAGAATTGCCTGTACTTCCAGAGCACTGAAGGGTGGGGGGGGGGGGGGAGATTTCTTCTGGATTTACTCAGATTTGGAAATAGAAAGGAAAACTAGAGGATGTCATGAATGCTTTGAAGGTGATACAATTTGCAAATCTAGGGTTGTGTGGATTGTTTGTAGGGACTTGCCAAGAGGTCTTTATGAAGAAATCGTGGTTGACCTTTTGGAGTCACTTAAAAAGTGAAAACTCAACACTCTTTTTGATAGTCACTATCGGCCTGTTTTCCCAGTTGCTAACATTGGGAGATATATCCTCTGGTTATTAGAAAATCTATTCAGGAGGGGAGACCTTCTAAAGAGTGTATTGACACAAATGGGTTCCCATTTTGTTCCAGCGTGGAGGCTGATTTTATGCAAAAATATAGGGCGACACTAAAGAAGTGTTCTCTGTACAATTCACAAACAAATAGCCGGATAGAATGATTTAATAAGACCACTGAAGAAAGCATCAAGTTGGCAAAAGCCAATGGACTTGATTGGAAGAGGTGAAAAATCATGTGGTGGCATATCGCCTTGCACTTCACGCCACCACTGATTGTTGTCTCAAACTGTTCAGGAGAAGGAAAACCAACTCAATTTTGATCCTAGGGCAGGATAAAGTTTGGGTGAATGCATCAATGGATGATGGAAGGAGGGAGTAGTATGCAGTTAAGAAAAGGTTCAGAAACTAAATGAAAGGAAAACTTACTACGACAGGAAATATGCTGTTAAGGATTGTGGCATAAGAGATGGTGACTGGGTCAGAATTCATGCTCCAGTTAGAGTTAAATGTGGCCAAAGTACACTGATCCAATTTAAGTAGACCGACATTTTCAGAAATGCAGTTAAAACTACGTATGGTAGAATCAGGGGCAGCAAGAGGGTACAGAGAAGCTCTGGCCAATGACAACAGTGATTCTACCGGAGGACAGTCTACAGGGGGAGAGGGGTTGGCCTAACGGCTAAGGCGCTCGACCTCGGACCTGGGGATCTGGGTTCGAGTCTCGGTAACGACGCCAAAAACCTCCTGTGATTCTGGGCAAATCACTTAATCTCCCCGTGCCTAAAAAAAATGAAAGTGTGTCCTCATGTAACGTAACTGGTGCTATGTAAAGTGCTCTGATACCTGATTCGGTTCGGGTCTAGTTCGCGCTATATAAAAAAAAAAAACTCTACAGGTGTGAAGAATAAAGGGAAGTTTCAGAGGTAACTCTTCTATTACTGCCAAGATAATTGGAAACTGAAGGAAACCTAGCTAAAAAGTTTTTGTGTGAGATCAATCTATTTCCTCCTGGCTTCCCTATCAGATTCTGTGTATTCCCTTTTTTGTCCAACTTTGACTTTTAGTTTAGGATTTCTTTTTGGTATGTAGTTTCTTTCTTGGCACAGTAGGTGTATTGTGTTTTCTTTGTTTAACAATCTGTGGTGTTCTGCTTCTCTCTAATTTTGAGTGCCTGATAAGAGAGTTTTTGTCTGTGACTTCACTCTGTCACTGCATTCTAGATTGGAGGCTTCAGGGAGTGACATTAACTATTTGGACAGTTGGTGGCTGAGGCGAGTAAAGCAGCACCATTACTGACTTTGGTGCAGAATGCTTCATTTCAGAAGAGCACTTTAATAAAAAAAAAAAAAAACATTTTTTTTTAGAGTTCAGTAGTTTAGAGTTTATGGGTAATTGTTTTTACTAAGATTTCAAGGATGGGTAGTGTACAGCGGTAGTAAGTTTTCAGTGTTCAAGGATGGGTAGTGTATAAGGGCAATAATGGGATTTTAGCGTTCAGGGAACAGTAGGTAGTGTATGCAGTCAGTGGTTTTTAGGATTCAGGGGTAGGTAGTAAGTAATTTTTTAGGGTTCAGGTAGGTGTAAATTAAAGTCTATCAATTTAAACGTATAATTAATAAATGAATATTTAACTACCTACACAATGAATATATATATTTTTTTCGATCTAACCTAAAAGGTTTCTTCCCCTGTTTGCGCTGTAAAGCCTACAAAGGGAGTAGAAAAACTTTAGAATATCCTGGTAGAACAGGTGAAGAGAGACCCAATAGGAAAATTAACAAACTGTTAAACTGCAATTCAGAATGCACCGTTTACTGTCTGGTGTGCCCATGCAAAAAAAGATATAGGCAGCACCATCAACCCCACAAAGCTTAGGATATTAGAACACATGCGAGCAATTGTTAATAAAGATAAGTCGTATCCGGTTGCTCGACATTTTGCTCAATTTCATCAGAGTAATAGAGATCTACTAAGCTTTTACTGTATCGATCAAGTAAATCGTTCAGAACGGGGGGGGGAGACAGAGAAAAGGCACTCAGAATTTTGGAGTCAAGATACATCATTGACTTAAAAACGATGACTCCATGGGGCCTAAATAACGATGAGGAATTGTGGGTCCATCTCTGAATATATACATGGGATCATGTATATAGCTAACATTTATCCTGAAACTACCTATATGTAACATAAAGAATACCATACAGCTAAAATTAAGTCTATCACCCGACATCATTCTAAACAGAATATTCTAATACAATACTTTAGCGCATACAGGGCCATACAACAAGAAAGGGGAATAAAACAAGGACAATAATGTCTGATACAACAAAGATATATAGGGGGATACACCCCGACAGGTCTAAGAAAATTAAAATCATTCATGGTTTTACCAGGACCCAATGTCTTTATACTATATTTCTCTAAAAGTATTGTAATGAAAAATATTGTGTACTTGAATATTGAACTGTTTTGTTGTCTGTAATGTTTTTAAATGAGCACTATGTACTTTATCTTATCACGCCATTGCCTAAGTTTTACTCTCTATATAGAGGAACATTGTACACTAAAAGATGGCCGCCACGTTGACACAATGGAACATCATCGATGTCAATGATTGTAATCTCTGCCAATAGGCTTTAAATGGCGTCCCTTTACAAACACAAACTGACACTGACGAAGCTGGATTAGCGAAACGCGTCTGTCAGGGGTGAAGGGGGGTTTGCATTAAATATTTTTGATAACGGATTCCAGCGTGCTTGCCATTATTTCGCCTGGATAGTTGGATGTGTTGCAATATATATATATATATATATATATATATATATATTCCAAGAATAATCCGGCACGGCGCAGAATTACTTCAAGGCTGCAAGTACGGACACGAACCCAGTTGTAGTGCATAAATTAATATATTCGGCTTCTGTCTCTAACCCCTGAGCCACACTTCATGCATCACACTACATTGGCGGCCATCAGATGGTCCCCCGATAGCAGCATGGAGGGGGCGGTCAAGAAATGGAGCGCGCCCGAGGAGGATGCCATCAGACAGGAGGAAGCGCGCGGCACGCGGCGACACCCCATATCCATGGAGTGGGCGATACTCCTCCATAGCTTTACACAAACGCAAGACACAGAAACCCCTATTGCCACCCAGGCGATGCCAGTCCCAGGTAGACCCCGAACCACACAAGAATCTCCTGAGTGAGGTCAGCTTCACACTGCCCCAAACAAACACAACGCTCTACTTGTCCCAATGAGTGAACACCTCTTGGTACTATGGGACCAGCGAAGGATAGCACCCTCATCCCCTGCCCCTCTTTCCCTAAGTTATATCTCCCCAGTTCAGTTACCTATACGGATTTCTCAGTTTCCACATCACATACGGATTGGGAGGGCACACCAGTCATACCCAATAACTAGACACTCTAATCCGACTCCAACTATCCCCGAACAGACACACATCTTCGCACAACACAGGTGTCAGGACAAGTAACTGTTCTAGGGACTAGAATATTATGTAATGCACACATGCATAATGAATGTTACAATATGATTAACAGTTGCAGATGTATCTGTACGCTGTATGGAAAATGCAAAATCCAATAAAAAGGTTAATCAAATAAAATAATACCTCATAGTCCAGGAGCCCATCTGGAATTATTTACCTCATGTGAGCACTACTTTTGATAAATACAATTTTAGTAGACCATGAAACAGTAGAAAAGTGTACCACTGTTTTATGGAAGATAGCTGCTTCCTGTGAATTCTGGGCATTAACAGAAGAAATAATCAGGGATCAATTCTTGATAGAAACGCAAATGTGACCAGATCCAAAAGGAGGTATGGATGGAGGATGAGCTGTGGAGGTGAGCGTAGTGGAAGCGAAGTCTAACATCAAGGTCCTGGGTAAATTTAAGGGACAAGGCTATAGGTGTAGACAGATTGGTCACATGGCCAAAAGCAAAGAATTTCCTGCTGCTAGAGCGGTTTACATGTCTGTAGGTGGAAATCCCTTCATAGTGTTGTAGGATTACTCATAAGAATGGATGTGAAAGAGTTAGCTGAGGAACTAGTAGTAAAAGTGGGGGAAACGGTTAATGACAATCCCATCAATATAGTGAACATGAAGGATGTAGCTATGCACTATGGTGTTCGACTCTTGTCCGGGTTCAGCATAAATTCTGAAAAAAAGTACAAATGCCATTTTAAGAAAAAGGGGATAGTGCGCCGCATGGAAATTAGATCTGGTGGATATGGGATTCATAAAATTGATGTGAAATACTTTTTTGAGCAAAATAGAGTATGAAGGGATGAAACTGGATTTATACAGCGCACCGCTACTCCTAGTAGTGTCCCAGGGCTCAGCTAATAGATAAAATCACAAAACTTGGCAAGACCTCTTACTCTTGAGCAAGCAGCCATGTTGACAAGGGAGGATCATTCCTGAGTAGGTGTTTGTTGCAGAAAAATGAGACAATATTTTGGGTTCGCCATATCAAAATGATTTGGGAACTTATTTGTACACTTATCCAGAGGTATTTGTGCATAATTGTGGAGAGGTGGGCGGATTTTAGAAGAGTTTCCTGATGCATTTTCATCTTGTGTAAGGAATTCTGTGCACAAAATGAAGCTCAAAGCCACTGAAAATTCTTGTGGATTTTCAAAGTGTGAAGAATACCCTTGAATATTCGGGATGCTGTGCTCAAGGAACTCGAGACACTGCAAATGGCTGGTGTAACTACTGTGGAGGCCACAAAGTGGTTAGCTCCTGTGGTCATGGCATACAAGGCAAGTGGGCAATTCTCCTGTGTGTCGACCTTAGGGTACTCAATATTAAGGTAACTGCAGACAAAAATTCAATTCCCAATATTGTGAGGATGAGGAATTAAGTGTATTTTGCCACACCACTGGGGGGATGGGGGTCAAAGTTCTTACAAATACCACTTAGGCTGGTGTCGGTTGCCTTGTTTTTCAGAGGTGGAGTTTGAGGCTAGGTGGCATGGATGGGGTATGGCATTTCCAGGTTGATGTTCTTGTGTACTGTTCGGCCTGGAAGGAATACAGTGAACAAACTAATATCTGAATTATTTGTGAATCTACAGGACACCAGAAAGACGGAGTGTGCAAAAACGTGCTTTTGGAAAGAAAGCAATATCAAACTAGGGACATAATGTGTCTGGAGAACAGGTGAGGTCAAACAGTAAGTTAATGGAGACCTTTTGCAAACTGAAGGTGCTGGAATCCAAAGATGAGGTTGTCTCGTTTCTAGTAATGGTAGAGTTCTATAGCCATTAATCTATAATCTGGGTGTTATGACCAAAATTCTAAGAAGTATTTTTTTGTAGGAGATGTGTGGAATATCTCTGGAACGAAGCAAGATTGGTGAAATTTGAACTGATGAAATCTGAGCTTCAGTATCTTCCTGACTTGGTCCACGTTGCAGACGGGGTAGAAAGGAGAATTGCCTGTACTTCCAGAGCACTGAAGGGTGGGGGGGGGGGGGGGAGATTTCTTCTGGATTTACTCAGATTTGGAAATAGAAAGGAAAACTAGAGGATGTCATGAATGCTTTGAAGGTGATACAATTTGCAAATCTAGGGTTGTGTGGATTGTTTGTAGGGACTTGCCAAGAGGTCTTTATGAAGAAATCGTGGTTGACCTTTTGGAGTCACTTAAAAAGTGAAAACTCAACACTCTTTTTGATAGTCACTATCGGCCTGTTTTCCCAGTTGCTAACATTGGGAGATATATCCTCTGGTTATTAGAAAATCTATTCAGGAGGGGAGACCTTCTAAAGAGTGTATTGACACAAATGGGTTCCCATTTTGTTCCAGCGTGGAGGCTGATTTTATGCAAAAATATAGGGCGACACTAAAGAAGTGTTCTCTGTACAATTCACAAACAAATAGCCGGATAGAATGATTTAATAAGACCACTGAAGAAAGCATCAAGTTGGCAAAAGCCAATGGACTTGATTGGAAGAGGTGAAAAATCATGTGGTGGCATATCGCCTTGCACTTCACGCCACCACTGATTGTTGTCTCAAACTGTTCAGGAGAAGGAAAACCAACTCAATTTTGATCCTAGGGCAGGATAAAGTTTGGGTGAATGCATCAATGGATGATGGAAGGAGGGAGTAGTATGCAGTTAAGAAAAGGTTCAGAAACTAAATGAAAGGAAAACTTACTACGACAGGAAATTTGCTGTTAAGGATTGTGGCATAAGAGATGGTGACTGGGTCAGAATTCATGCTCCAGTTAGAGTTAAATGTGGCCAAAGTACACTGATCCAATTTAAGTAGACCGACATTTTCAGAAATGCAGTTAAAACTACGTATGGTAGAATCAGGGGCAGCAAGAGGGTACAGAGAAGCTCTGGCCAATGACAACAGTGATTCTACCGGAGGACAGTCTACAGGGGGAGAGGGGTTGGCCTAACGGCTAAGGCGCTCGACCTCGGACCTGGGGATCTGGGTTCGAGTCTCGGTAACGACGCCAAAAACCTCCTGTGATTCTGGGCAAATCACTTAATCTCCCCGTGCCTAAAAAAAATGAAAGTGTGTCCTCATGTAACGTAACTGGTGCTATGTAAAGTGCTCTGATACCTGATTCGGTTCGGGTCTAGTTCGCGCTATATAAAAAAAAAAAACTCTACAGGTGTGAAGAATAAAGGGAAGTTTCAGAGGTAACTCTTCTATTACTGCCAAGATAATTGGAAACTGAAGGAAACCTAGCTAAAAAGTTTTTGTGTGAGATCAATCTATTTCCTCCTGGCTTCCCTATCAGATTCTGTGTATTCCCTTTTTTGTCCAACTTTGACTTTTAGTTTAGGATTTCTTTTTGGTATGTAGTTTCTTTCTTGGCACAGTAGGTGTATTGTGTTTTCTTTGTTTAACAATCTGTGGTGTTCTGCTTCTCTCTAATTTTGAGTGCCTGATAAGAGAGTTTTTGTCTGTGACTTCACTCTGTCACTGCATTCTAGATTGGAGGCTTCAGGGAGTGACATTAACTATTTGGACAGTTGGTGGCTGAGGCGAGTAAAGCAGCACCATTACTGACTTTGGTGCAGAATGCTTCATTTCAGAAGAGCACTTTAATAAAAAAAAAAAAAAACATTTTTTTTTAGAGTTCAGTAGTTTAGAGTTTATGGGTAATTGTTTTTACTAAGATTTCAAGGATGGGTAGTGTACAGCGGTAGTAAGTTTTCAGTGTTCAAGGATGGGTAGTGTATAAGGGCAATAATGGGATTTTAGCGTTCAGGGAACAGTAGGTAGTGTATGCAGTCAGTGGTTTTTAGGATTCAGGGGTAGGTAGTAAGTAATTTTTTAGGGTTCAGGTAGGTGTAAATTAAAGTCTATCAATTTAAACGTATAATTAATAAATGAATATTTAACTACCTACACAATGAATATATATATTTTTTTCGATCTAACCTAAAAGGTTTCTTCCCCTGTTTGCGCTGTAAAGCCTACAAAGGGAGTAGAAAAACTTTAGAATATCCTGGTAGAACAGGTGAAGAGAGACCCAATAGGAAAATTAACAAACTGTTAAACTGCAATTCAGAATGCACCGTTTACTGTCTGGTGTGCCCATGCAAAAAAAGATATAGGCAGCACCATCAACCCCACAAAGCTTAGGATATTAGAACACATGCGAGCAATTGTTAATAAAGATAAGTCGTATCCGGTTGCTCGACATTTTGCTCAATTTCATCAGAGTAATAGAGATCTACTAAGCTTTTACTGTATCGATCAAGTAAATCGTTCAGAACGGGGGGGGGAGACAGAGAAAAGGCACTCAGAATTTTGGAGTCAAGATACATCATTGACTTAAAAACGATGACTCCATGGGGCCTAAATAACGATGAGGAATTGTGGGTCCATCTCTGAATATATACATGGGATCATGTATATAGCTAACATTTATCCTGAAACTACCTATATGTAACATAAAGAATACCATACAGCTAAAATTAAGTCTATCACCCGACATCATTCTAAACAGAATATTCTAATACAATACTTTAGCGCATACAGGGCCATACAACAAGAAAGGGGAATAAAACAAGGACAATAATGTCTGATACAACAAAGATATATAGGGGGATACACCCCGACAGGTCTAAGAAAATTAAAATCATTCATGGTTTTACCAGGACCCAATGTCTTTATACTATATTTCTCTAAAAGTATTGTAATGAAAAATATTGTGTACTTGAATATTGAACTGTTTTGTTGTCTGTAATGTTTTTAAATGAGCACTATGTACTTTATCTTATCACGCCATTGCCTAAGTTTTACTCTCTATATAGAGGAACATTGTACACTAAAAGATGGCCGCCACGTTGACACAATGGAACATCATCGATGTCAATGATTGTAATCTCGGCCAATAGGCTTTAAATGGCGTCCCTTTACAAACACAAACTGACACTGACGAAGCTGGATTAGCGAAACGCGTCTGTCAGGGGTGAAGGGGGGTTTGCATTAAATATTTTTGATAACGGATTCCAGCGTGCTTGCCATTATTTCGCCTGGATAGTTGGATGTGTTGCAATATATATATATATATATATATATATATATATATATTCCAAGAATAATCCGGCACGGCGCAGAATTACTTCAAGGCTGCAAGTACGGACACGAACCCAGTTGTAGTGCATAAATTAATATATTCGGCTTCTGTGTTCCCAGTCATCACGACGCGTTTCGCGCTTCACAGCGCGCTTGATCACATATATATATATATATATTCACTGAAAAAAACCATAGGTTTCACACCAGTTATAGTTAGGTGGAAATTTTACTCGCATAAAACCATTGAAATTCCCACGTTATAGTTAGTTGGACTCACTATAACTTGCGCGTGCAATGCACTGCTGATGACGTCACATATTACATCACTCATGACATGGTCAGTGACATCACTCATGACATCACTGATGACATCTCAAATGACATCAGTGATGACAACATCCTTGTGACAAAGTGGCAGACCTCCTATCAGCATAAAATAACCTTTGACACACACATTCAAAAATAGAAACTAAAATTTTCTTTAAAAAGGAGAAACCAATACCAATTACAACAACTTATTAGGTAATTCCAACATCTACATACACATCCACTCATTCACCAACAGTTCTATATAGTCACTCATGCATGTACTTACTCATCATATGTACTCATACACCTATACATCCTGTTACACACTAATACTCATCCATATAGTTACTCACACACAAATTCACACGTGCAAATAAACTATCAAAAATACATTTACTTGATTATACTGCTATATACACACCACTACACATACTTCTACAGAAACAGAAACATATTTACTCTCTTAAACAATCCATTATAAAAACACATACTCACTAACCCACCCATACACACAATCATCCACCCATACAGTCTTGCACACATGCTGTCTTCAAAATACATACAAATAGTGAGTCACTCATTCATGCATCTGTGCTCTAAGTAATATCCCCCACCGAACCATACAGACACTGATACTGAAAAAAACAACTAATAACCCATATACACACTCATGTAGCTACTCACCAACCCATGCAGCCACTTATACACAAAGTGAGACACAGATACAGATATTTAAATATTTAAACATTACTCGCTAATATATGTATTCACTAAGATACATTTAATAAGTCAGTTAACCAATCAATTTTACACAAAAAAAACATCCATTTAGACATTTATTTACCCATTTATTCTTCCATCAACCTTTAGATATACATATATAAAAAATATTTATTTTTCAAAAAGATACATTCACTGGATGATGTCATCAGTGATGTAATATGTGATGTCATCAGCAGTGCATTGCACGCGCAAGTTATAGTGAGTCCAACTAACTATAACATGGGAATTTCAATGGTTTTATGCAAGTAAAATTTCCACCTAACTATAACTGGTGTGAAACCTATGGTTTTTTCAGTGAATTTAATAGGTTTTTTAAATGCTAATTCCTAACTATAACTGGTGTGAAACCTATGGTTTTTTCAGTGAAAATATATATATATATATATATATATATATATATATATATATATATATATATATATATATATATATATATATATATATATATATATATATATATAATTTTCAAAAATCCCATAGAGAAAAAATCCTATGTCGAATAACTTTGGCGTTTGAGGACGGAATTGGCTGATATTTTCAGGAAAATGGCACATTTCGTTTCTGAGCAGCCCCTGAAAATTTGGGGGGGTATCGTCAAGGGGGGGCCGAGAAAAAAGGGGGGCCCCAAAACGCGTTTTTCCCATGCAATTTTCCATAGGGCGGTTGGCCTCACTTTTAGCTCGAACGGCTGAATGGATTTCCACGAAACTTGGCAAAATTGTAGGGACTGGTAGCCCGATGTGCCTTTGCTAGGTCTCAATATATGTGTTCCAGTGGATTTTGAGAAATTAACGTTCAAAAAAATATATATATCTGTAAGCGCGCTCCGGGCAGCGCCCCGGTTCGCGTACCTGACGCGTAACGGAACTTCGCGAAGCTGATTGGCTCTCTGGTGTCTGTCAACATTCTAAACAGTCCGGAGCGGCCGCCATCTTGTCTCTCGGTAGGATCGAGAGACAAGATGCGGTGAAAAACGAAGGGGGAAATGAAGGAAAGGGGGCAAGGTAGACCCCTCCTGACCCCCTAGGATTGATGAGGGGGATATTAAAGTGCCCCGCGGGACAAACATTTTTTTTTGCGATTTTTCGCCATAGAGGCGCGTCCCGGTACGCGAACCGGGCAGCTAACTGGCAGCGTAACGGGAGTCCGCCATCTTGTGTTTTTGGAGCGTCCGGTTCGCGTACCGGGTAGCGTCCCGGTAAGCGTAACAAGAGAAACAGTAAAAAAAAAAAAAATTAATGGAATAGATTATCAAGAAAACTTTGAAAAATTGTAGGGACTGTTTGTTTGATGTGCCTTTGCAAGGCCTCAAGGTATGTGCACGTGTGGATTTTGTCTAATTAAGGTTAAAAAAAAAATATATATCTGTAAGCGTGCTCCGGCGCGCTTACGTTACGGGTTTTGTTTGCGCTGCAGAGCCGATACGTCACTGTTATGCGACGCGTCATGAGGCGTCTCACGTGGCTACGTGATACGTCACGTAATAAAGTATATATTTTACAGATATAGATATTAGCTTTTAAAAAACCATTGAAATTCACTGAAAAAACCATAGGTTATAGACCATATATAGTTAGGAATTAGCATTTACAAAACCTTGAAAATTCACTGAAAAAACCATAGGTTATAGACCATATATAGTTAGGAATTAGCATTTACAAAACCTTATTTTACTCACACAAAACCATTGAAATTCCATATATAGTTAGTTGCACTAACTATATATCGCGCACCCGCAATCCACTGCTGATGATGTCACATATTACATCATTCATGACATGGTCAGTGACATCACTGATGACATCACTGATGACATCTCAAATGACATCACTGATGACATCTCAAATGACATCACTGATGACATCACTGATGACAACATCCAGTGACTGTATGTTTCTGTAAAGTTAAAATATGTCTTGCATATTGAAGAATGAGTGGATTTATAAGTGTCTGGATGAAGGATTTAGTAGGTGCATGACTGACTGTATGAGTGAGTGATTAAATGTGTCTCACTGAGTGCATGGGTTAGTGACTAAACTGTCTTAATTTGTGCATCATTATGTCTGTTGTTCTGAAAACTGCTGCATGTGTTGTTCAGTAGCTATATGAGTAACTATATAGGTTATTGATTGGTTGCCCAAGTATTTGTATGGGAGACTGAGTGTGTGTGTGGGTGGCTGGGAGGTGTATGACTCTGTGCATAGATGTGTGAGCAGTTGATTCACTAGATGTATGGGTTATGGGTTAGTGACTAAACTGTCTTAATTTGTGCATCATTATATCTTTTGTTCTGTAAACTGCTGCATGTGTTGATCAGTAGCTATATGAGTAACTATATGGGTTATTGATTGGTTGCCCATGTATTTGTATGGGAGACTGAGTGTGTGTGTGTGTGGGTGTCTGGGAGGTGTATGACTGTGCATAGATGTGTGAGCAGTTGATTCACTAGATGTATGGGTTCAAAAGTGCATGTGGAAACAGCTGTATGGGCGGTTGACTGTGTGCATGAGTGTATTGGTGAGTGAATGGATATCTCAGTGCTACATGTCAAAGTAAGTACATATGTAAAACACAGTACATGTGAGAGTTGACATATATAAATAACTGTGCATAAGAGCCAGTGAATGTGTGAGTGGCTGTATGGTTCATTGTGAACTTGTATCCGGGATTGTATAAGAGAGTAAATATGTGTTAGTATGTGTTTGAATAAGTAAGGTGTGTATAACTGTATAGTTGAGAAAATGGAGGTGTGATTGATTCTTTGCATGACTGACTAGGTGTGTGTGTAACTTCATGGATGAGTGACAGTCTGTGAGTGTCTGTTTACACTGAGTGTATCTAAGGTTATATTAGAGTCTGAAGAAGTTCATCGTATTATCACATGAATGATGTCATCAGTGATGTGATCAGTAATGTCAAATGAGATGTCATCAGTGATGTCATCAGTGATGTCATCAGTGATGTCATTTGAGATGTCATCAGTGATGTCATTAGTGATGTCATTTGAGATGTCACTGACCATGTCATGAATGATGTAATATGTGACATCATCAGCAGTGGATTGCGGGTGCGCGATATATAGTTAGTGCAACTAACTATATATGGAATTTCATTGGTTTTGTGTGAGTAAAATAAGGTTTTTTAAATGCTAATTCCTAACTATATATGGTCTATAACCTATGGTTTTTTCAGTGAATTTTCAAGGTTTTGTAAATGCTAATTCCTAACTATATATGGTCTATAACCTATGGTTTTTTCAGTGAATTTCAATGGTTTTTTAATAGCAAATATCATAAGCTGTCGAATGTCAAGTACGTGGTAAGTGAAAACATTTTCGTGTTTATGCACACTGATCTGCTTTGAATGGTGCCCCCCCCCCTCATTTCTATTAGGAGTACTCTCTCTTTGCAGATAGTGAAAGGTAGTTAACGCAGGCCTTTGCCCCCGTTGTAATCCGTCGTGCCTGCTTCTCTCTCCATTTGATTGATTGTTATCCAAGTATTTACTGTTTTAGAATTAGTTCTCTTTGGTTCATTCTCTATTTACAAACAAACACAGAGTCGCAATACTCTGTTTAGTCTTTGCAGATAACGAAAAATCGTGTAAAAAAAGAAAAGGAATCGAGCAAAATCAGTAGGCCACTAATGGGATCTCTTTTTGACCTCGCTAAAATAGAAACATTAGGAACAACCCCTCATGACAAATACAAAACTAGTGAGATGAACTGAACTCCACACAATGATGGCTGCAAAACAGCTCGGCTCCGCCACCCACCCCGCCCAAAATAACGATAAAGAGCGGCTGCCATGATTGGTTGCGGAATGGCCACGACGGAGCTACGAAATGATGCTGCTCTCATGCTAACCCCAGCTTCAGTCTGAAACATCCAGAAACACTGTAGACTACCAATTCGATCAGTTCCGGTAGCGCCCCAATGTAACCCGGTAGAGAAGAACTAGCCCTCCCCTCTTTGACTGATGGTTCTTGTTGCCTGTCCCTTCTGTTGTCATTTAACAGAACTATTTAGCCTGCTGAAAGGGGTTGTGTTCCGACCGCTGGTTGGTGGAGACATTTTGACTATATTCTGGACCTGCGTTGTCGCGTAATGCGTCATATGACGCGCCGCGTTAGCGCATCCGGAAGTCATCCGGGGCGCGCAGCGCGTAACGTAAGCATAACAAGTCATGTGACTTGTTAATAAAACTTTTCATTGGTTCATTTTACTTTTCTTATTGTAATGATGAAAGGCTTGGTCATATGACCTAAAAATTACGCTTTTCATTACTTCCGAACATTATTTTTTCTTAAATATATGTTATAATGTTCCAGACTAATGTACTTTCCCGGAAATTTTACAACTGTCCTGCAAGTAAAATATATTCTTTTTTCGAGAAAAAGAGCGTTTCTTCGTCCCATGATGGAGCCGTTGAGCAAAAGAGGGTCGACCTGCTGTCTTAGTCGCCGATACGCCTGAATATGAGATTCTTATCGATCACTTTATGTTGCAGGAATAGAAAACACAACAGCCCTTGACCATTTATCTTTACTGCGTTCCTTCGTATTATACCTTTTACCCTTCATGTAATTGGTCTGCTTTATTTCACTTGCCTTTTAATGATTCTAAAACAGTGACTATTATTACAAACTTTACCAATGTATATACTACTACCATGTTTTCTTTTAAAAACCTTTATTGTGAAAATTTCATTATACAAATACGAGCCTATAACCACGTGGGCCGGCCACGGAGCAAACTGTAATCGTATGTGATGAGTAGACATTTACACTGTAGAGGAACGTAACGGGCGGGCCATTAGGTTGCAAGAACTAAGGTGTCTAACAGTTACGGAATCGGTGGACGTACATTTTATAATTAAAATACGACAGGGCCAGTTACAATAAAATTATCTAGATATACATTTGCGGGCAAGTACCATGGGTGACGTTAATTCGAACTTTCAACAGTACAGTAATCAATAACACATCAGAACTTAATATCAATAGGGATGTCGAAATATTCAATCAATTCTCGTCCCCGCCCGCCATGTGCTTCAAAACTGCATACGTATCTCGTGATTTCAAGGTTCTGCAACCAGTACACAACAAGGAGTTACGAGTCCCATTTATTCCGGCGCCATTTTGGGCGAGGACGGGCAGGTCCAGGATATAGTCAAAATGTCTCTACCAACCATCGACTATGATGATGTTCATATGCTGTATTTATTAGAGTAACACTCATCTGTCCACATGAAATTAATTTGCCACAATCTAAACATGTCATTTTAATCTTTCCAAAGTTCTTCTAAAAATTTGGGACCGTTTCCCTTGCCTCTGAAGCTCTCAGTGCCACTTCTTTGATGAATGTACTAGCAGGTCAGGGGTTCTCCTCCAAATCTCTCTTTTATGCAGCACTATAATTAATTGGTGCCACCTCTCCATATGACGATGCATGGTATAGTTACCACAACTATATTTTTTTTCGGTTCCTCTGGAGAGTTCATCGTGGCAGATGAAGCGTGTAACGTACCGGGCATTTACCTTTTTTTGCATGTACAGGAAAGGAAAAAAAAATCGAGCGTCCGAGTTCTAATGTGTCCCAGGGCCATTTTAGTGGAGGACATGATACAGCGATAATGCCCTGGATAAGGACACTTCCTTCGGGCACCCCACGCCGTCTTTCGGCGCAGCATTGTAGGATGGCCACACCAGTGCGGCAACTTGCTAGACACCACCTCGGTGCCATCCGGATCTCGGCGCCCCACTGCAGATGAACTGCCTCCACATGGAGAAGCGGGAGAGGCTCGTTTGCGCCGCCTCCCCCCCCCCCTTCGGGCACCCCACGCCGACTTTCGGCGCAGCATTGTAGGATGGCCACACCAGTGCGGCAACTTGCTGGACACCACCTCGGTGCCAACCGAATCTCAGCGCCTTGTGTTGTCTTCCATTCCGAAAATATTGTTGGCAGCATTTTGAAAGGAAAGACAAACAGCCGTTTGTGGCCCTCACTACACCGTTCTCCTAGTGAGTCTCACATTGTTACATTTAGGAAGAATGTTGAAGAGTAGTATGTTGAAAATCTGAAGCCATTGTTATACAAACTCTCAACCAGCCTTGGATGGAAAAATCCTGAAGAATGTACAAACTGAAAACCAGTTTTTCTCTGTATAGCATCAGCAGCAACGCTTGAGTCAGCTTTGTGTGAAGCCGCCATTTTGATTCAATCAATAGCGTCCCCCTGCACACATTCAGGGACCTGGTCGTGTCTTCAGGTCAAACGGATTGTGGGACAAGATGCACAAAGGCAAAGGAAAAAAGTTCCGCCGGACCCCGGGAGGTGGCCGCCTATGTCATGGGCGATCTTAGGCCACACCAGGGCAATAGTGAAGCTGCAGCAGGTGCAAATAAGCTTCAGACAGTGTTACAAGCGCTGCTCAGAACTCTCAACTATGACACCACCTCGGTGCCATCCGGATCTTGGCGCCTTGTGCTGGTTCCGGCCTATTCACACATCGGTCCGCTACTGACGCCACCTCACAGGCCAACGGGGCACCCCACGCCGACTTTCGGCGCAGCATTGTAGGATGGCCACACCAGTGCGGCAAATTGCTGGACACCACCTCGGTGCCATCCAGATCTCGGCGCGTTGTGCTGCCTTCGGCCTATTCGCCACAAGTGCGCACGCAACTCAGCTGCATAGCGAGTGAAACACCAAGGGGCGCCCCACTGCAGCCGAGGAACCTCCATCTTGGGGGCGACGCACAGCATCACATTGCTTTCCAATGCAGTCAGATCCTCAAACAGCCCCCACTGACTGACGCGAACTCACAGGCCAACGGGGCGCCCCACGCCGACTTTCGGCGCAGCATTGTAGGATGGCCACACCAGTGCGGCAAGTTGCTGGACACCACCTCGGTGCCATCCGGATCTTGGCGCGTTGTGCTGCCTTTGGCCCCATTCGCACATCAGTCCGCTACTGACGCCATCTCACAGGCTAATGGGGCGCCCCACGCCGACTTTCAGCATTGTAGGATGACCACACCAGTACAGCAACTTGCTAGACATCACCTCGGTGCCATCCGGATCTCGGCGCCCCACTGCAGATGAAGTGCCTCTCAACTATGAAACCACCACTGTGACATCCGGATCTTGGCGCGTTGTGCTGCCTTCGGCCTATTCGCACATCGGTCCGCTACTGACGCCATCTCACAGGCTAATGGGGCGACCCACGCCGAGTTTCAGCATTGTAGGATGACCACACCAGTGCAGCAACTTGCTAGACATCACCTCGGTGCCATCCGAATCTTGGCATCTCAACGCCTAGTGGTATCTTCCATACAGAAAATATTGTTACGCTACCTTTGGCCCCATTCGCACATCAGTCCGCAACTTAGACATCACCTCGGTGCCATCCGGATCTTGGCATCTCAGCGCCTTGTGGTGTCAGTCAGAAAATATTGTTGCGCTGCCTTTGGCCCCATTCGCACATCAGTCCGCTACTGACACCATCTCACAGGCCAACAGGGCGCCCCACGCCGACTTTCAGCATTGTAGGATGGCCACACCAGTGCGGCAACTTACTAGACACCACCTCGGTGCCATCCGGATCTTGGCGCGTTGTGCTGCCTTCGGCCTATTCGCACATCGGTCCGCTACTGACGCAAACTCACAGGCCAACGGGGCGCCCCACGCCGACTTTCAACATTGTAGGATGGCCACACCAGTGCTGCAACTTGCTGGACACCACCTCGGTGCCATCCGGATCTTGGCGCGCTGTGTTGCCTTCGGCCTATTCGCACATCGGTCCGCTACTGACGCCGCCTCACGTGCCAACGTATTTTCTCCGCATTTTATACCCTATGCCGCATAACAGGTCATGTGACTTGTTTATAAAACTTTTCATTGGTTCATTTTACTTTTGGTTTCCTAATGATGGAAGGCTTGATCATATGACCTAAAAACAACACTTTTCATTGGATGAAAACTTTTTTTTTTTCCAAACGATGAAAGCCCCACCTTGTTTCTGGATGTTTCAGACTGAAGCTGGCGTCAGCATGAGAGCACCACCATCTCGTAGCTCCGTCGTAGTCATTCCGCGAGCAATCATGGCAGCCGCTCCCCACCAGAAGCCTGCAGGAGTCGGGGCCCCCAAAACTTTTGATGAATTCTCAAGGCGGAGGGGACGCTTTCGAGAATGGGGTCCAAGACCTAGCAGACAAGCGTCCGATTTCCAAGGTGTCCCAGGGCCATTTCAGTGGACCAGGCCCAAAAAGGAAAGAGCCTGCCGCCATTTTGAGAGTCCTGTGACAGCCGCCTATCGCTGCACCGCAAGAGTGGGCGCAACTCAGCTGAATTGCGGCTTTTGACACAGTGGACCAAAAACGGACGGAATGGCAACTGAAACGGTAAAGGGGCGCCCCACTACAACAGATGACACTCCACCTGGAGAGGCCCGTTCACGCCGCCTCCCCCGGGGCGCCCCACGCCGTTATTCGGAGCAGCATTGTAGGATACCAAAACCAGTGCGGCAACTTACTGGACATCACCTTGGTGCCATCGTTCTGCTGCCTTGGAACTATTCGCACAACAGTTTGCTACTGAAGACCCACCCCCCGCGACGCCCCACGCCGTTATTTGCTGGGTGGCAACTTACTAGACATCACTTTCGTGTCATCTAGATTTCAGCGCGTTCTGCTGCCTTGGAACTATTCGCACAACAGTTTGCTACTGATGACCCGCCCCACGCCGGAAATCTGGACGTTGTGCTGCGTTGGGACTATTCGCACAGCCGACCGCTACTTCGTTGTTTTTCCCTAAAAATGTTTATATGTTATTACTATTTTTGTTTTCTTGTATATATTTATAAATTATTAAAGTTTTATAATCTTACTACTTTGTCGGAGTGCTATATATTTTTAATGTGACACATAATTGTAAAAACTTTGATGTACAAAGAGTCATCCCTGGAATCTTCCGCTTCACGCTCGGTCCCCTCCCCAATCACAATACAGGATGGTTTTCAGATAATAGCAACGCTTCTGCTGTGACGGATCTCATCGAGTGTGGGCCTTGATCTACTATAACTCCTTTGAAGAGGGGTGAATCTTTACAGCTGTGGCCATAAACTACATCTGCAGGGCTAGCTGATACCCTAGGACCAGCCTGGACAATCGGACACAGAGGAAAAGGAGTGTCAGAGGGTGCAGTAGTGAATAGGGCGAAAGGGAGGTGTCGGGCGGGCACAGGGTGTGATTCTCAGGAAAGAGCAGCGCAGATGGGGGGAGGTTTATTACCCATGCATAAGACAGAGAGCGGGGGTGACCACTGCCTGGGGGAGATGCTTGCGAGGGTGGGGAGCCATGCTAAGGATCGACAGCGTGCACAGAGTGGGTCTGGTCAAGGCATCTAAAATGGCTGCCGTGCACGACAAAAGTGTGGCATTTGAAAAAAGACAAGATGGCGCAGACAATGTTTTTCAACACTTCCTGATTTCCTTCGAATCGAACGTTAACAGACGTTGGGGCATATTACCAAAGTTAAGCGATATTTATCCCTAACGATGCATTGCAAAGA
This sequence comes from Lissotriton helveticus, assembly GCF_964261635.1. Taxonomy (NCBI): domain Eukaryota; kingdom Metazoa; phylum Chordata; class Amphibia; order Caudata; family Salamandridae; genus Lissotriton; species Lissotriton helveticus. The sequence continues at coordinate 280,079,920 of NC_136059.1, forward strand.
TTTTTTTACCGTCAGAAATTATCGCAGATAAACCTTGCCTTGCTATTATCAAAGTTTATCGCAAATACGATAAAAACCGACCGCAATGCATTAATATCGCTGAAAACTCAGCGATATTCATGCATTACCGAGCTAATCCTCTTAGCCATGTTATCCACCTCCCATAGGATAACATGGCTAAGAACTGCTCAGGGCAGCTGTTACTTTTTGGAGATATTCGCGCTTATCTCGAATATTTCCAAAAGTTGATAATAGGAGATAGCGATGTTAGCGACTGTTTCCAGTCGCTAACATCTTGGCATGCCCACTTTGCATGTCATTAGTGATAAATATCACTCACATGCAAAGTGGGGCCCAAGATGGTCGCTATCTCCTACTAGCCGTCGCTAACTGGTGTTAGCAACAGCTAGGTAATACAGATATAATTTTATCTCCGCGAAGCGGAGCGCTGTTACAGATATATATCTTGTTTTTGAACGTTAATTTCTCAAAATGCACTGAAGCACATATATTGAGACCTAGCAAAGGCACATCGGGCTACCAGTCCCTAATATTTTACCAAGTTTCGTGCAAATCCATTCAGCCGTTCGATTATTATTATTATTTATTTTTTTTGCCCCGCGGGGCCCTTTTAAAACCTCCACATCAAACCTAGGGGATCAGCGAGGATCTACTATGCCCCCTTATGGTCATTTGCCCCTTCGCTTTGGCCTCCTCTTGTCTCTCGATCCTACCGAGAGACAAGATGGCGGCCGCTACGGACTGTTTGGAATGTTTACAGACACCGGAGAGCCAATCAGCTTCGCTTCGCAAAGCTCCGTAACGCGAAAAGTACGCGAAGCGGTGCGCTGTTACAGATATATATCTTTTTTTGAACGTTAATTTCTCAAAATCCACTGAAGCACATATATTGAGACCTAGCAAAGGCACATCGGGCTACCAGTCCCTACAATTTTGCCAAGTTTCGTGCAAATCCATTCAGCCGTAAGATTATTATTATAATTTTTTTTTTTTGCCCCGCGGGGCCCTTTTAAAACCTCCACATCAAACCTAGGGGGTCAGCGAGGATCTACTATTCCCCCTTATGGTCATTTGCCCCTTCGCTTTGGCCTCCTCTTGTCTCTCGATCCTACCGAGAGACAAGATGGCGGCCACTACGGACTGTTTGCGGCCACTACGGACTGTTTGGAATGTTGACAGACGCCGGAGAACCAATCAGCTTCGCTTCACAAAGCTCCGTTGCGCGAAAAGTACGCGTCCTAGGCCGCTGCCCGGTCCGCGCTTACAGATATATATCTTTTTTTAAACGTTAATTTCTCAAAATCCACTGGAGCACATATATTGAGACCTACAAAAGGCACATCGGGCTACCAGTCCCTACAATTTTGCCAAGTTTCGTGCAAATCCATTCAGCCGTTCGGGCTAAAAGTGAGGCCAACCGCCCTATGGAAATTAACATGGGAAAAACGCGTTTTGGGACCCCCCTTTTTTCTCGGCCCCCCCTTGACGAACCCCCCCCAAATTTTCAAAGGCTGCTCAGAAACAAAATGTGCCATTTTCCTGAAAATTTCAGCCAATTCCGTCCACAAACGGCAAAGTTATTAGACATAGAATTTTCAAAAAACCCATAGAGAAAAAATCCTAACTATATATACCTACTGGCGACCGCCAGTAGGTAATATATATAATTTCTATGGCAAAATGAAACCCCTCATTTTGTTCCTTTTCAAATTAAATGTAGTAAGTGTTACCACTTTATTCCAATCAAGATGACTTCAGGTGTGCCATACTTTTGTCATAAGTAAGACGTTAGCGCTCTAGTTGTTCTTTAGAACACTCTGGGACATTCTGTCATTGGGCTATAGTTGGGCTACATCTGGCTGATATTTGGGCTACATTTGTTTTTTTTTGTCTCTGGTGGCCATCTTTGGGCTACATTGGGCTACATTGGGCTACATTTGGGCTCTAACATATATATAGCCCAATATATATTTTTTCAAAGTAAATTTTCGTAAAAACCACTGGAGCATATATCTTGAGACATAGCAAAGGCACATCGGGGTAACAGTCCCTACAATTTTGCCAAGTTTGGTGGAAATCCATTCAGCCGTTCGGGCTAAAAGTGAGTCCAACCGCCCTATGGAAATTAACATGGGGAAAACACGTTTTGGGACCCCCTTTTAGCTCGGCCCCCGCTTGACGGATCCCCCCGAAACTTTCAGGGAAGGAGCGGAGCGCAGCGAGGCAAAGTTAAGGAAAATTACAGGCAGATCCCTCATTCGGCGCCAAAGTTATTCCCAATAGAATGTTGCGGATTTCCTATGGAAAACGATCATAACTATAACTACCTACTGGCGACCGCCAGTAGGTAATATATATATATATATATATATATATATATATATATATATATATATATATATATATATTTTTTTTTTTTCATATATACACACACAAACCCATACCAACTTATTTGCGATGTAGGAATACTCCTAATGGAAAAACTGATCTAGAGACTCCGGATTTACTTCTGTGCAAAGTAATACATGGATATTAAACTGCAATGTTCCAAGAGTCTTGTTTCAAGAAGACTGAAGCTTGTATGGAGGTAACCTTGAGAAAGCTTGCAGTAATAGAAAACAAAGGACCTTGCAGCCCAGCTGGTCAAAGCCAAATCACAAACACTCTCAGACCTCATGACTACTGAAAGATGCTGAAAGATGCCATCCAACTGCCGTAAAATGAAAGTTGGAAATCTCCCAATTACTGAAGTATCATTTAGGTGAATAATAAACAAATGTTTATGGTAGTATGCTTTGCAGTTTATTCAGTTGCAAGAAAAACATGAATATTTCACTGTTCAAGAAGCTTCTCAAATGGATCTCTCTTTTAAACTAACCACCCCTCTTCAGGATATCACCCTGGACAATATGGCACAATGATCCTGCCATCAAAGTTGGCCAGACACCTGCTATTGCACCCTATCCCAATAGTGACATCTTTAAGTATCAGAACCTTTTGATATCCTAATACCACTACAAATGACAACAGAACAAAAGAAAACAAGCACCTTGAAGGAGAAATACAGTTGAAAGAGATAAAAGAAAGCTGCAACATACCTGGCTCAAAACAAACACCAATCAAGACCAACTTTGCCTACAGAAACTTAACAGATAATACAAGTCAGTTATTAAAACAAGATAATATTCAGGCAGAATTCAAAATGCTTAATGTGTAAATATATGATTCTATAAAATTTTCACTAAATTTCGCAAACCAAATTGCCTAGGAGCTCATCCCATTACTCAGGATTTCACAGACAAACTAGCAAATCATTACTGTGCCAAAGCAAACACAACAGACTCCTATTTACAACAAAATAAAACCACCAACATCGACCCTTTTCCAAAACAACAATCTAAGAATTTGCTAACCCAGCCTCTCCATTCCTTTCAACAAATTCCAGACAATGTATTTATGGACCTGGTGAAAGCAGACAGGCCTGCCAGGAGCCCTTTTGAACCCGGTCCACCACAAACCTTCAAGACAATTCTTATAACAACCTCTGCTAGCCACACTAGTAAGAAGAATTATCAACAATTCCTTTACTGCAGGAATATTTCTAGAAGAACTAAAAAAGTCATACATACGCCCATTACTAAAGAAAACAAACCTGGACCCCCTGAACCCAGACAACTACAGACCGATTACAAATGGACCTTTCCTGGGGAAACTGATAGAAAGAGCAGCGTTCACCAGATGTCACAATTCATTGAAGATAATGCCATACTTTCAGACTTCAAAGTGGTTTCCATCCAGGAAGAGGCACAGAATCTGCCCTCCTTGCTATCGTGGATGACCTTAATAACACAGTTGCCCGGAATGGGGCTGCTGCACTACTTTTCTTGGAACTCTTAGCTGCCTTTGGCACAGTTGACCGTGACACTATGATACGACTCTACAAAGACAGCACAGAGGGGACTGCTCTCGACTGGATCACATCCTACCTTCATAACACTAATAATGTCATCCATTTCCACTCCTTTCTCTTTCAAACTGTACTTCACACAAGCAGGGGTCCCTCAAGGATCTATGATTTCACTTTTAAACAACTACATGAAGTCATTACCGGCACAGATCAATCAATTTCATCTCACGTGCTATAACTATGTAGATGACACACAAATACTCCTTCAACTAGAATGCCCCTAAGACATTGGAAACTCACCAATTTTCAGCTGTCTCAAAGCCCTAGATCAATGGATGACATTGAACCATTTCAAATTGAATGCACCCAAAATGGTAATACTCACGTGTGGCGATGGGAAAAATTATGACCCACTCGCCGGATGACATGATGATCTGGGAACACCGCCTAAAGTATCAAAGGAAGTAAGAAACCTCAGAATGACAATGGACTCCAAGCTATCAATGAATGCCCAAGTGGAAAAACTAGCAAGATCAAGATTTGTTACTATAAAAACTCTGCAACGCATCTTCCCCTACCTGGAATTGCCACACACGGTTCAGGCTACCATCTCTATTGTTCTGTCTAAACTCGATTACACCAATAGCGTCCACCACGGATCACCTTTAACAACTTTGAAAATACTACAGCGGATTCAGAACTCTGCTGCTAGACTACTCTTGCATATAATAGCGCAAACCCACTTCTCCTCTGGCTTGAAAGCCTTACATTGGTTACTGGTTGCCAGAAGACCTAGGTTCAAGCTGGTTTGTATCACCTACGAAGCGATACATGGAACAGGACTGCTCTTCATTAAGAATAAATTCACAAACTACATTCAACAAAGAAACCTTTGCTCTAGAGTGGCAACTCACCTCAAAATTCCACTGTACCAAAAAAAAAAAAAAAACACATCCTTCTCTGTGCGAGCAGCCAAACTATGGAACTCTTCACCCCGAAACAGAAGATCCAAAGATAACCACCTTGTTTTCAGAAGACTACTCAAAAATTGGCTCTTCCCAATCTAACCACTGTACTCAAACAAATATACAGCATATCCCTCTGTATATAAGCATTAATTTGGATTATAGATGTGTACCTACATGTGTATTGCTGTGTATAACATATATAATAACTATGTTTTTAAAGATATATATATATATTCGTTAGTTCTGCTTAGTTACATTAGTCTATGTTTAAAATGTACATAAGTGACTGCATAAATAAGTAAATCTGTTATAACTATGTATCTACACTTGCTTCACTATTGAGTTACAAAACAAATTTAAGTACAGCAGCACTTGAAAGTCTGAGTTTATTAAGTGGAACTTTAATCTACAGATCACCTTCCTTATACATATATACCTTCCATATACTTACACATACCTTCCATGTACTTAAGTATCTTTATATGTATTACTTGGCTTCTAATTCAGCATATCCAATGTGCTAACCTATATCTCTCACTACATTCCCTCTACCTCCACTCGGACTCGTCTCAAATCTCATTCTACTACTCTTTTCAATGCACTACCCTATTCTCACCTATACCGCTCAATATATCCTCTACCTCCACTCTCCCATTCATTCCAAACCCCATACAACTACTACTATGATCCCCAAAATAACCCTTTCTAGACTCTTTCCTCCTCTACCACTCCTTGCATGATCTCAGGCCTCTTTTTCTATTCAAGTCTTCCAAACAAGCCTTTCTAAAGCCTTCCTTCTGACTCTTCCTCTTCTACCTTCCCCTTTACTCATCCCAAACCCACTCCTACTGCTATGAACTCAAAAGAAAATGTCTAGGCCCTCCTTTCTTCTATCTCTCCACTATGCCTTTTACAATCCAAATAAAAGACTAGCATTGCCACCGCTCAAATCAAATTATTTTCATATTTCCCTACACTAATTCCCTACTACTCCTTTTTGGGTTTCAGAGTAGCTTGCTACTCACTGGAAAGTGCTACAACACCTCATCAGGGGAGCAAGCGCTATATAAATGCAAACCCTTCCCTCTTCCATTCCTCCACTATCCCTTTCAATCCAAAACAACAGACGCACATGTCCACTGTTCAATTTAATTTCATTTTCACTGGACTAATTCACCACTAATCCTTTTCTGGTTCTAGAGTAGCGTGTTACTCGCCGAAAAGCGTTTTGACGCCAAGTCAGGAGTAGTAAGTGCTATAAAAATGCACTTACAATACAGTACAATCTAGTATTTTTAGTACTGCTAATTGGCCAGGTAGGGGTATGCAGGAATTATTTTTAAATATCAGACTAAACTAATCATCACTTAAAATATGATTTTATGTGAATGGTTTCAAGTGAAACATATTAAAGGATCATTTCAAAAGTATTAATTATACATTGAGAAATTTGAGCAAGGAGATGAAAGATTTTACCAGAAAGTCGCTTCACTCAATCTGCTGATGGTTTAAGGATACTCCCATTTTCCTCTAATGCACCAACCAAATGCTCACTGTCTTGCAAAAGATGGAGACAAACTAGTCCCTATCCAATCTTATATCCTTTCCAAGCCTCTGCAATTTCTGTACCATCAGAGGGTTCTTGTAATTCTGCACAATAGGGGCCTAGACATCCCCATAAGTATCTCTGAATTTGGTATTTCAAGTCCAAACGATCTGCTAGTCCTGTCCAAAGGTACACTAGATTGTTCCTTTTAAAACGGTAGAAAGACCTATTTGTCCAACAGAGATTCTTAGCTCTATGTGCTGTATTGTTGACCAGACCAAAACTTGCATATTTAAGTCCAATCAAGGCTTATAGATACAATGTCCATGGGAACATTTCACTTCGAGTCAAAATCATGCAAAGGATTTAGAAACCAGCAATTTGGAAAGTGTTAGAAGCCCAATCAGGAATGTTCTTAGCACAGAATTGGTGAATTTCATAAAGTGGGCTCTACCACAGACACCTTATTCTCTTCTAAAGTACTACTACCTCTCACCAAACAGGCAGGCTGGGACTTGCTGAGAAAATGCATTGCAGAACACAATTGGCAGCAATCTCAGAAGATCATAAACCAAAGGAGTCTAGGGAAGGGTTAGAGCTCTCCATTAAGGTCACAGGTCCCATAAAAATTCATCATTCTGGTGTAACATCAAAGTCGTTCACCATACATTACTCAGTCTTTAACAACCAACTTTGGCTTAGTACCAAACTCTAAACTACCCCCCACACTTGCCACTTTTCTCTCTGATGGTTTACATTGCACAAGTGAGAGATAAGGTACCCTCTAGCTTGGTAGAAGTGTACACATTGCATGAAGTTAGCATTCTACTGGAATGCCCCTCCTTCATAGGCAGAATCCCTCTATACTAGCCACAGTGTGTTTGTAGTATGATATACACTTCTTGGGCAGGCACACAGCCAACCTACTTCCCAAACCTGGGACTAAATATTTTTGAATGAACATTCCTCTTTCAGAGGTAGGGCACTTATTAAACATGCACAAAGTCAATCTAACTATGTGTAATCAATTTTTCTTATTTGGCTATCTAAGAATACTTCAGAATCAATGCATTTGAAAGCATACTTGGAACAAATCCATATGTTAACCACAAATGCCCTCTGTATTTGATTACACTGGTGAAAGAGGTGCATGAGCAGCTACGAGGAATGCGCTTTGTCCTCCGTGGATCTCATCACAGTTCCAAATTTAGACACGGACAGCGGAGGTACTGGGTGGCAGAAGTTATTTTATATTGTGTGAGTTTGGTCAATGTTCTATTTAGAAATGCTATAAACGGTATCCTATTAAGAGAGGAAAAGGTGATACATGTACAGAGATAGACAGAAAAAGAAACCTGCACGAAAGACTCGCTTACCAGCAAACAATTCCAGAAGAAAATGATTAATAAGAGATTAAAACAGAAAGCAGGACAACGCATATAGCCCTGTCCAATGCTTTAAATGGGCAGGTACTCACAGGTACGGAGTACCTCCACTTTTTTATTTTCTCCCTTTGAGTACTGGAACTTTTCCTTGGCCAAGGAGAGTAGAGGTACTCTTAGGGAAAAGTCAGGCAGGGCAGGCTTGATGGCACTGGGGACTGTACAGCTGCACAGAAAGTGCTCTGCTCAACTGCTGCCAAAAAAGAGAAGGCAAAATGGAGGGAGGGGCAGTGTATACCTATGAATGGAGACACTGCTGAGCAATACCGCAGCAGCCCATTTGCATCACTTAAGGGCTGTATAGGGTTTTGGAATCCCTGCGGCAGTCTGTGAATGAAAATGAAGGGTCTAATCAGACCCTGCCCAGTCAATCACACTGTAGGTGTGTGTGAAACTGGGCCTATCCCCTACCCCACGAATCTAATTTACTTACAGCGTGACTCCAGAGATGAATGCACCTTTCGGCACCAGTCTGGTGGGGGAGGAGCATTACATGCTACCTAGCATCGGTTTAGGAAGTCGAGCGATGAGCCGGTGCCCAAGGATCTCTTGTGGGAGGTTTTTGTCAACCGCTGACAGAGCCTGTCTTGCCTGCCAGGCCACTGTAATGTGGCACCAGCATCATGCAAGTGTGCAGCAGCGTCCCTAGGCCAGTATTGTTCCAGCCACTGAATTCTTTATCTTTATCGTGCCTCCCTCCCTCCGCCCAGAAGCACCCATATCATATCGCAGTAAAGCTAAGCTTTAATTACATTTAGTGAAAAGCAACACAGCCTTTGCATTCTAGGACAAAATTACAGCCAGAGTCTTTTGTTTGGGGAAGTCAGGCCGCGCATAAAGTCCAGACTGTTCATAAAGTATTTTGTTGGTGATCCATTATTTTAGAAAGAAGAGAAGCAAGGGTGGAAACTTGTTTGTTTTTTGCACCTTCCATATGAAGCTCTTTTCTGAAACCAACATGTTTTTCCCAATGTCTACGCTTGTACTATCTGGAGGGATGTAGTAGGGAACACCCAAATGCTAGAAAATTGTACTAACATCTCTTTTGCATCTCTCAAATGCCCAGGAGGCCTAGTCCATGCTACAAAACTACTATTCCCACGGTCTCCTGTCCTTTAGGTGCCCACTGTACCTACAATGTGCTAGATTTATCCAGCCTGTACATGCCTTGCACATTTTCTGTTTGTTTTATGCAAGCTGTGCTTGCCTCTCCACAGACACAGATTACTTGCTTTACCCAACCGGTCATCATGTAGACCACCATGTGCTCACCTGTGCTTGACACACCCACACTGTATTTTCCTTGCCAACCCTTGCTTACACCATGCATTAAGTGCTTGGCTCCGCCACTCGTCACGGACCCACCATGTTTGATTTACTCAACCTGCCTTAACTGACCCATCCTTTCTCTCCTCACAATTCTCACCTGACCCAGCCAGTTCAAGGCACATTTGCCATGTGCTTGAGTTGCTTACCCTGCTGCCACTCGTTCATTTAATCCATTTTACGTTGACATATGCTAGTTCAACCCATCCCATTGCATTTATCTCAGCCATTTATATAAGCCATTCATCATGTGTCACCCCTCTAGTTTCTTGTAATCAATTCACTTGCCCACTGCTCACATTAGGTACCTCGTGCTCCCACTGAAGGAGCTGTGGATGGTTTTGATTGACCAATGTGGGTGCCTGCTGAATAATAGATGATGGCTGAGACACTATTGTAGTCTGCATTGTGTTGAAAACCAGATTGAAAACGTTCCCTTTCCTTTGTGTTGGTTCTGTGACTTCAGTTTTTATGCTTACTGTGGGAAAAGTGGAGGAGGCAACAGAGAGGAAAAGGATGTAAAGATGCAAGGTGTGCCCTAAAGAATGGATGCCAAAAGGAATAGGCCTATCATTATCCAGGTGTCTTAGTCAAATTGCCTACAATAGCGGTTGTTGTTCACAATGAGAAAATTCATAACTTTTATGTTTCATATGTGCATAGGCCTAGAGACGATCTGTATTGGTATGACATTCCAAAAATAATAAACATAACCTTTTGCACATGGGAGGAAAAACAAAATACTCTACAGATAGGAGAAATATTTCTCTATTATCAACCACAATTGGCACCAAGAAAATGTGGCTCCCATTAAATGTCTGCCTCCAAGCCCTGCTCTACAAATGCCCACAGTTTCCCCGCCTCCATTCACTGCTTAAATTGATGAGTACCTGCACTTATTTTTTCCCATTTAAAGCACTGGCCCTATCGCCTGTAAAATGCGCACTTTAAAAGTGTGTAAACCAAGGAGATATTACATCTCTCTCCCCCTCCACTATGCAAGAAGACAGACAAAAATACACAGTTCCATTGATGCCACTCTTGAACATCTGGCACCCGCCCACTGTCCGTCATTGCTTTATTGATATAAAGTCATTGGCAATAATAGAACTGTTTTACCATACAGTATAAACATTTGGGGGCAAAGTTGTTTATACCTGATCATTGTCCTATGCTTCCTCTTCACTGTCCATTTCCACATTTCCATCTACATCTCCATCTCCATCTCCCGTTTCAGAGGCCCGTGCCAATATATCGGCCATAAGTGCTTCTTCTAGTTTCTTTCGCACTTGTTGTACCCGTTCCTCTTGTTTCCTTTAACAATGAAAACAGCATTATGTTATTTTATTCTCAATTCAGTTAAAATGTAATCCTAACAAATAATGTACGAAAATGAATGATTAGTTCAGTAATATGACTATGAAAATGATCAATGTAACTGGGCTTGAGAAAGAGCCAAATGAAATAATACAGACTATGGCACACACAATACATAGTATGAGACTGCAGGCAGTCAACCACTGCACTTGCCCTTTAAACATAAAAACATTACTGTACCAACTACCTCACTAGGTCAGAAGAAATCATCTCCTCCTCATGAGGGCCACGATCCTACATCAAGACCAGCACCAGCGTGTGTCTCCCCCCCCCCGCTGTTTCTCCACACAGCTATAGCCAGGAGCAGCCATCACTGATGGACCTGCCAATCTACGTTATTCTGCTTAGTATCTCAGTACCCAGCAGCAATGACAGTACATGTCTGGCACTGGTCCAAGTTTGCCTCGAACTGGGGTGCTGAAGTGACTCTCTTGTCTGGGGGTGAATGTTTGATTTATTCAGCATTCTGTCCATCATTTGTTGCCACAGCATGTTTTGCCTTAAGTGGGATGGGTGTGCCCAGACGAGGGTCCCTTGCTTGCTGTACCACTGGATTCAAGCTAGCCTGGCTGATGTGGGGTATTACCCCGAAACAGGTACCAGGATGTTTGTGTTCGGTCCTGGGAGGCCGGCTTGGCAGTTCGGGCTGGAGTGTTCCCCAAAGGAACAGGGTCAAGACTGATTTGCATGTGGCTGGGTTCAAACAGGTGACATAGTGAGTGAAAGAACAATGGATTTTACCCAGGTCTCTTTACTGGAGGTGAATGTTTGATTCATTCAGCATCCGTCCATCATTTGTTGCTGCAGAACTGAATGCCAAAGAAGAGCATCTACATTTTACCTACCTCAACTGAATGAGCTACTACACACATACAATTCTGCTTAATGATCTCAGTGTGGTAAGGAAACCACTCATGACATCAAAAGGGAACTTCTAGTGCCCAGAGACAAAGCCTCACGTGCCTTGATCATGTTGGATTTATGATCAGTCCTTAAACAACATTACTCCCTGCATCCACTTCTGTACCTGAAGGTATGTATGTGCTTTGTTATTACAGTTCTACAATAGTTGCCTTCGTCCTGGATGACAACACAATGGTATATTCCTTCCTCCCCTCTTTGTATATTAATAGTCTACCCTAAAAATTAGTTATGCTGCACTGAATGTAAAATTTTATTGTAAGCTTCCATGTAGAAAGCCATCTATTGAAGGGAGGAATTGTGAAGGCAGCTGAAGCTATGTTGGCATCTGTATCAATGAGGCTTAATTTTTTCTTCCTGGATTGAACTATCTTGACTTTTTGTGTACTTCGTTGTCTCATCAATGAACTTCACTATAACTTCACACACCTCCATCAGGTAAAACTTCTTCACTTCAAGGTCCTTCATCAACACAACATACTACAATATACCAAATAACAGCCTTACCACTCATTTTTCTCAATGCCAATGTGGCCCCACTTTCTCAAATTCTAAGCACCTACAAATACAGATTAAATATGTGTGCAGACTTAACACCATTGTCCATCAAGGAAATGGTGTGGTAGTCAAAGACTTGCCAGCTGCACATCAAATGCTAGGCCAAATGACAACTGCCTCTAAGATGAAGGTAATGAACCTAGGGCTGTTAGACCCATAACCTCCTCTTTTTTTAGGCCCAAGACGAAAGCATACACCTTTAATGGTATTAAAAATCAATAAACCAAGTTATAGCAGGTAACCATATATATCTTTAAATGTATCAAAGGATTCTTAGGAAGAGAGCATTTGTAACATTTATATCCATTATTGTATTGGTTACAATTGCAACACAGGTTTGACCTGTGTAGAAGAAAGTGGTAGGGGTACACACTAGTTCTCTGATAATTAAACGAACCACTGAATTCAAACATTTAATTTCAGTAAACTAAAGGCCTTTTTCATAGGTTTCCTGGACAAAGCCGAAGTTTGCTCATTGTTGAATTATTTAATTAATTTGTACAAATGTCTGAATTGTCGTGGAATTGCAAAATGTATTAGGTGTAGGCATTGCAATCTAAACATATTAGAAATGTCCATGCATACTTGAGTGAATGTTCTATCCATTCAAAATTCCTCCGAGTACACATGATAAATATGTTGACGCAGATTTCTTTAAAAGAAAAATTCTGCATGGAACAAATTCTTTTCAATCTGGAGCATTTCCTCCCACCAATGTTAAAGATGGGATGTCCCACTTCTATCTTCATCTCAAAGACAAATTCTGCTGACTGTAATAGGAGTACGTGTGTGCATTATTCCGTAGAATTAACCTACTGCCTACCAGTATATAAATAACAATACATTTGAGTTTAAGTATTCGCCAAATGTTACCTTTCCTGATCTAAGCTCTAAATTCATACCTGCAACAAAAAAAAACACCATACTGGGAGATATTTCGCAATCCCAAATTCACTTTTTAATTGTAAAATCGCACAAATTATAAATCTATAAATAAACATTGAATTTACAGTTGCAAATTGCCTTTTTTTTTAACCAATATTTGCATGCTGACCAAATGAGTGACTAGAATTCAGGGATTCCAAATACATTCCGTCAGCACTACCATCTGTTGAATCTGCCAAAATGCATTTTATCACTTTTGGTAATTCTAGATTTATCACAAAAACAATACAAATGATGTAAAGTTTAAACAATTGCCTAAGAGTCAATGCAAACCAAATTAATATATTGAAACGGACAACTGTCCCCAGTCTAAGACTCACTAACCATACATAAATTTTAGTGAGAACTCAAATTGGCTTACTTTTTTGCTTACAATAGAAACTTCCCAAAAGTAAGGAAATCAGGCAAATGAAGACAAAAAATACCTTCTGACATGGTCTTTCATTTAATTGCAGCAGACGGCATTTGACGTGCAAAAAGTAAAAACTTTCGTCACTTTTGCACAATTTACTTTAATATCCAGTATTAAGCTTTCAATACGGAATCAGAAACACAGCCAAATGGACTAACATGGGAATAGGACAAATCATGGAAAATAATTTTAACAAACTATGTCACCGTCAGGGTAAACCCTAAGCAAACTATACACCCTTCGATAGACAACTATCAATCTCGCCTGCTGCAACTGCATGAATGAAAATGTGGTTTGTCAAAATGATTTTAAACGTAATACCTCAGATTCACGTATCCAATTTTGCAACCAAGTTTAGGTTGTTGAGATTTAAGAATCGGTTTTGGCAAAGATCCGAATGGGCTTGGCACATTGCTGTTGGAGTCACGGCTGACAAAATAGAAGAGTTTAATAAAACAAATAGTTAATGGTTTTATTTTGGGCAATAGCAGTAAATGTCACCCTTTGGGAAATAAAAAATTACCACAACTGTATATGAAAAATAGGAACCCCCTTATTTACTTCACTTATAAAGTGATTTACTGCACACATTGCCCACCAGGAACGATTGCAGTGTCATTTATCTACCAATATCACTCCTAGGATAAATTCAGAGTCTAATCTAGTCATTAAAAAAACAATATTAGAAAGACAAAAACTTTGCAAAAAATAAAACACACAACATGAAACATCTTTCAACTAGAAGTCATGCTATTGCCCTCAAAACCAGTTACTATTTGTCAACTACAGGGTTCTAAACGTAGCTCGGAACAAGGTTTTATCAATGGAATCTATGGGTCCCCAACAGGCTATCCACTGCTATGATACAAACTCAGTAGAAGGCTCCTTTTCTTTCAAACGGATCATATAAACCATTTGCTCACATAATGTTGACAATATATATATATATATCCATTCATAACTAGCAGTGTGCAACCTCTTTTCTTGCAATATTTGTTTAACTTAATAGCACTTTCATGCAACTGCAAAAGTTTACAGTTTTCACACATTTGCACAAAACATTAATCTTGATACAATCGATTTTGCAAAATGTAGACCTCCACAGAACATTCTGCAGTCATTTTCCATTGTGTATAGAAATAGTTTGCTAAAAGTAAACCTGTAGAGAGAAAATATGCATACCTTTTCCACATGGTCTAGGTTAGACTCGAGTAAATATGGTCTTCCAATGCGGTGAAAATTATCGCCTGATGAGTAGAAAACACTTTTCAAACTATGGTGAACTTAAACTGGAAAGTTAGCAAACTTTGCCAACAGTGAAATTCAGAACTTTGGTAAACCTCACCGGCATAAAAAAAAATCTTTCTGGATAATTTATGACAAGTGGAGCATGCTGGTAGTAGCAGACAACTTATTTCAGGCTTCATAGAAAGAAAAAAAAAGAGACTAAAGACAACATGACAGTTCTGGTCGACAAGCATACAATGACAAAGCTCCTTGTCCCACAAACACAGCAATGAGTTAATCTATGTAGGACTAATGATAGGGTTATCTCTACAAACTAACATTTTTTAAGTGGATTGAAAATAATTTTTAGAGTGCACTATACCCGGAGACGTCAAAGCGCTGTTGGAAGGTACCCTGAAGCAGTTGGGAGGAGATAAGCCATGTTTTCAGGTTTTTTTATTTTTTTTTTTTTTTTTTTTTTTAAATACGGCAAGTGAGTCAGCCTCCAAGATGTAGGAAGAAAGAGTATTCCACAGTTTGGCAGCAGCCACCGAGATGGAGCGGCCTCCCCAACAGGTCTTCCGGAATCTGGGAACCAACACCTTTTTAAGGAAGGAGGATCTGAGAAGCCTACAAGGGGTGTACCAGTGGAAGAGAGAAAGTTGGCTGGAACCTTTCTGATGCAGGGCTAGAAAAACCAAACGGAGAGCCTTGAAGATAATCCTTTTCAGGTCGAGCATTCAAGACCTATTGTAATTTCGTATGTTGGGTTAAAGCCACCCCCCAGCTTTTATTTGTTTGTTTCAGTGTCCCTAAAAAATCCTTGCTTGCCAGTGGTCAGTCCAGCCTCTGTGTCCCTCCTTTCTCTATTCTGTTTCTCCCATGCAGCAGGGATCAAGTGCTGTCTCGTCACACTACAGTTCTTTGTCTGTTCTCTGGGGGACTACTTTATTTCTTTGTTTCCTACTCTGTTTCTGTTTGCCTGTGTGTAGTTTTGGCACCATAGCTGATTACATTTAAACATAGTGTTCCTCCCTACCACCTCCTCCTAATTTCACAGTTTTATTGAGGGTACTTTTTTCGCCATGCCTCCCTCTTCGTGGTTCTACTTTTTAGGCTTATAAGCAATTTTCGCTTTCGACCGTCATTTGGGCTTCTTTTTAGTAGGATGTTAGTTTGGGTGTGGGCTTTGTTTTACAGTGGACTGGGCTTGTTTTTGGGTAGAAAAGCAGAACAAGCCTGGACAGCGCAAAAACCTGACAGTGAATGGCTTTGCCAGTGCTTGTTTTATGTTGAAGTTATGACATTTCCATGTCTAATCAATAATGGCAATCCATTGGGCATATGTTCCCTATTTCCATCAACGCTTTCCACAGTTAAATAAAAACAGCCCAATGAAGGTGTTACTTTTGTTAATATCCCCATGAAGGAACCATGGGAGTCTGAAATATGCGTGCCATAAGAAAACATACTAAACAATTTTGCTCGCGACTGTGGTGTGATGAATAAGCTCTGCTTCGTCTCAGGAAGTTTTGATTTATTTTGAACAAGGGATTTGGTCAATTTGGCATATTTGCAGTTCTACTTTCGAAACCCTAACATATAAAACCTTCCAGCAGCTTATTGGGCCCCATTGCTGCTAGCGCACATGTCTAACAAGACCATAGAGCTCCACAAAGCAACTTTCTGATTATAGAATTTTTTGATTTCCACACAACATGGCGCAAAGGAATTTCGCCACCTGTCACCTGCTAGTTTTGCGCGACCTTCCATTTTGCTCGTGTTTGGATGAATACGTGGAATTGAGGCGAAGACTTATTAAGCCCACGGCTTCCGTAGTACAAAGTCGTCACCAGCAACTGGGAGATAGAGTCTCCGGCGGGGAAGTGATAGGCGCGTGGCCTCAGCTGGTGCAACCCCATGTTGACAGGTTGACAGTAGTTCCTCTGCAGACCAGGAAGGGCAGAGACCAGAGGTTGAAGATTGTGAAGAGACTGTCCTTTGCTGAACCACCACAGAAATGCTTAAAACCGTGAGATGTTCCCGTTAGATTACTAACCACACCGTCTTTCAAAAGGGACGAGTTTAAAACAGAACGAATTTGAGTCGGTGCGTGTGTCTGAGTTTTATTACCGATATGCTTGCAGTCACGAAACATTGGTACAGAGCAGAGGAGGGCTAAAATAGTTGACGTACCAGATGTGCATGAGGAGCAATGCCGCTTTGTGATGCACACCTTGCTTTATAAAGTGGGCAGTGACTTCGTGTGTTGGTATAATATCTTGATAAATAGCCCTGTGTATGTATTTGTTGTAAAATGTAAATGTATGTTTGAGCAGGTTCGGATTATTAACAAGCATTTACAATGCAATAGGTCTCGCAGCATTAAAGTTCGAGTTATTGGCATTGTGTATGACAATGCCAATAGTTATAACTTTTGCAAATGTGACACCTATAGCATTTGTAATGCAATATGAGTTGTATTTACGTGACTTAGATGTATGTTTTGTTACATAATATGAAGCACCGGAAAAGCCATTAGGTCTTGCCTATTACTTACAGTGCCTTTATGTTTCCATCAATGCGCTCTTATTCATCTGTACATTGTACCCCATGCTTGACCACATATGCCAGGAACATGAACTCCATGTGATGCAGAAGCAGCAGAGTAGAAGCAATGACCCCAAGAACGAAACCACTACTTCCCATAAAGGAGAGCAGATCCACCTAAAGTCTTCAGTGTTTAGAATGCACAGGCTCTTTGGTTTACCCGTTTGAGTGAACATTAGACTCGTTAATGAGTATTTTATTCTATTGCAAGACTGCGAAAAATCACAGAAAGAGCTGAGCAAGAGCAGAGACAGGAAGGGGTCTTACTTGGTTGGCTCGAAGAGCACAAGCCGAGTCATTCAAAGATTCACAATGTTGTGCAGCCAACAGCATCGAAAAACACAATAGAGGTTATTTTAAGTTACAAATAGGTTAGTTCATGACTGCTTATGTTTCTCTTCAGTACAATGGATTATATATCTCTGCACTGACATTTGTTAAAATACTTATTTAAACAAAAGATTTACCACCTTCAACAAACCGACAGAACAGCAATGAGCGAACCAAGAGATGGTCATTTACAACGTATAGTTGGGCAATATCATTGGTCATGTGGAGCAACATTAGTGTCTATTAAACCATATGTGGGCATTTTGGGTAACATTCATCCTGAACTAAATTTCTTCAAGGTGGTCCTATATTTGACAGTTAAGTAAAATGATTTGCACATTATCGGGCAGCGTGATCAAATGAAGAAGCGGAGATCTGAACCAAATGTTCCTGGTTATATATAGAATTAATTCAACCACTGGCTGAATATCCCCTTCTCTGCCCCTTTACTCCCAACGGATAATGTTTTGTGTTAAATTATTATTCGATTCAAAAGACGTATAAAAATGTCAAAACTACTTTCTTCCTCAATGTAAGAGAAGGGAGGAGGCTATTTTTAAATTATTGGCACGCCTTTCCTTTCACTGCATGAAAAGTGCAGAGGGCCACCACCTCAATGACAGCATTTGCACTGATTATTAAATCAACAGGACCGACTTAGTCCCCACGGGTTTTCAACGCTTGTGAACTACAGCTCACACACAGCAAAAACGCACCTTTTTAGATTTAGAACCATCAACTGTCAAATGGCTTCAATTTTCTTTTTATCTTTTAATATTGCAATAGGGAGGTGCAGAAATAGCTCTATTTTGGCTCGCAAGTGCCTATGGGACTAGGGCCAAGCCAGAGCCAGTCATTCAGCCTGAATCTTGCTTGGCTTGCAGATTGTTATAGACACAGTCCCACGCCTGCCTATCTTAAGATACAAGTAGTCCTGTAAAATAGTGTCAAATAATCCATTAAGTTTTCTAAGATATTCAGGGACTGCTTGTGGGGCAAACTTTTTTGTGATTTACCAACAGTCATACATGTGCTTATGACAGCCTCAGCTGGAGGGGGCATAGGAGTCTTGTTGCAGACAGGCTCCCACGATGGTGTCCAAGAAATTAGCCTGTGCTATCTACATTCAGAGATATTCGACCTGATCTACTCTACACTTTGCACAATTAGAAGGTGTGTGTGTGTGGGGGGGGGGGGCATATGCACCACCACCTACAGCATAATTTGCATTTTCCAACAAAAAATAACATTGAGTACAATTTCAAACAGATCAAAAGTGACTAAAAACACAGAAACGCATCGTTAGTTGCTGCATTCAGGCGTTAACATGGGAACAATAAAGTGAATCTTTTCCCTTGACAGTGTAAACTTCTGGGACAAAAATCGCGAAATAATGGTGCCACCTTATGCCAAAATAATTTGCCATTTCTTGCCGCAGAATTTGGTCGTCCATTTCTGCGTAATTCCACTGGCTATGAAACTACTTTATGAATGTACAAAGTAAAGAGTATTTGGCTAATTCAAAAGTTCGATAGCAGTAAACGACACTTCAAGAACCGTCATTATTACTTTGGCTTATTTTAAAAGACCCAGCTGTCTTCTATCCCGCCACCATTCAAAAACAACCTGACGCTCTGTTGGTTAAGCACCACTAAACGCTGTAGCTAAATTACTGAAACTGTCTGGCGGCTTGCGACACCATACCAAAACAAGGGTTATTCGGGGGTCCCTCGGCACATTTTGGAGGGACGCGCGTCCAATTTTCCGTCACGCACTGCAGCTGTCTAGGATACCAAAATCGGGGGGCACAAGGCTGCCACGCTTGAAGGTTCTTGCATGGGGGAAAATGGGAAGTTAGTACATAAAAGGTTGATATTTTTGCAGTCTGTGTATTTATTTGGTCTGTGTATTTGCAATATTGTTGTTGCAGTCTGTACCCACACGGAGGCTGTGGGGATACAGTGCGGGCATACTCGTGGCACGTACTGCTGGCACGTGTTGCTCTAATGATGATGTGATACGGGTTGGCACACACAACATGCTGTCTTTCCGCAGCACATATGCGGTGTCCACATAGCCCTAAGCTGTTCACGTTCGTTTCTGTGCTCTCACCCTGATAACATACCTTGCCGCTGCGTGTCTCGCGCACGCCCTGCTGCATTCTCGGCGCTTTGTTGTTGTTTTATTTTTGCAGTGTTATATAGCCCGAACTCGCCCCGGCGGTATCAGAGCGCTTTACATGGCCACACGTTGCATTACAGACGGGCACATTCATGTTTAGGCATGGGGAGATTATTTGCCCCAAATCACAGGATGCTTGAGCCTCCTGCCAGACTCGAGCCTGGTTCCCTAGCTTCAAGGTCGGCCGCTCCTGCCGTTATGCCACACTGTTAGACGGGGACCTGGAGGGTCGGCCGAGCACAGTGATCGCACAGACAGGTAACTTCCCCCCCACAGATGGACACCACACAAAGATCAGGGTAACACCTTTTATAGGCACTTCTGGTAGTAGAATGGTACGATACAAGGCGATCAGGACACGATGATCCTCTCAATTCTAGTCTCTAGTAAGGGAAGGGGGTAGCGGGACAGTCTTGGTACCCACGGGTACGGAGGTGTAACGGTGATAGCTCACAATCCTCGAGCTCGGTGTTTGGATGGGTCAGACCGCGGCAGCGCCGGCAGGTCCCGAAGAGGTCGTAGGTGGCAACGGGCCGCGGCAGCGCCAGCAGGTCCCAACGAGGATGAAGGTTACAACGGGCCGCGGCAGCGCCAGCAGGTCCCACGAGAATGCAGGTTGCAACGGGCCGCGGCAGCGCCAGCAGGTCCCAACGAGGACGAAGGTTGCAGAGGGCCGCGGCAGCGCCAGCAGGTCCCACGAGGATGAAGGTTGCAGAGGGCCGCGGCAGCGCCAGCAGGTCCCACGAGGATGAAGGTTGCAGAGGGCCGCGGCAGCGCCAGCAGGTCCCACGAGGATGAAGGTTGCAGAGGGCCGCGGATGAGTTCTTCTCGGTGTCTCTCGACTCCAGGATACAACTGCCTTCCTGTCCTGGGGCGGCCTCAGTTATAGGTCTGGCGCCCTTTGATGTCCGGACCCTCGCTCTTGGAGGTCGGGGGGTCTGGGATGAGGGAGTCCAGACACCCAGCAGGGGGGTGGAGCCAGCGCCCGAGGAGGCTGGGGGTGCTCGGCACCTGGCGGGGGAGAGCCATCGACACTTCTTACTCCCATTGACCTGCCAAGTGGTCCGTTCACCTCCTGGGTGGAGGGTGGTGCCGGGATGTCGGGGCCTGGCCAGGCCCAGGGTTGGGGTCGGGCTGAGGCCGCGCGGCCGCGTGGTGCCGTGTCCAAGATGGCGGCTGGGCCGGGCAATGGTGCTGACGGTGGCCCGGGCCCTGTCCTGCGGGGAGGGAGCGAGCCCTTCATGTGGCCTGTCCAACATGCGTCCCCCCCAGCTGAAGGCGGGGAGAGTCACCCATCTTCTTGGGGACTTTCCTCGTCGAGGCGGAAAAAGCGGGACAGGCCATCCGCGTTGGCGTGGTCTTGGCCAGGACGATGCTCCACAGTGAAGTCCATCCCCTGCAGGGAGATGGACCATCACAATAGTTTGGGGTTCTCCCCCCGCATCTGCATGAGCCATTGCAGGGGCCGATGATCTGTCTGTACCCGGAAATGGGTTCCGAAGAGGTACGGCCGGAGCTTCTTGAGGGCCCATACCACTGCGAAGGCCTCTCGCTCAATGGTGCTCCAGCGCTGTTCTCGGGGCAGTAGGCGTCTGCTGATGAAGGCCACGGGTTGGTCCACTCCTTCGGGGTTCAGTTGGGAGAGGACGGCCCCAATACCATGGTCGGAGGTATCGGTCTGCACAATGAACTCGAGGCTGTAGTCGGGGGCCTGGAGCACCGGAGCGGTGCACATGGCGGCCTTCAGCGTCTCGAAGGCCGCGTGACAGTCGGGAGTCCAGTTGACTCGTTTTGGGTTGTTCTTAGACGTGAGTTCCGTGAGGGGCCCCACAATGCTGCCATAGTCCCTCACAAACCGCCGGTAGTATCCGGTGAGCCCCAGGAAGGCTCGGACCTCTGTTTGTGTTTCGGGCGGTTGCCAGGACTGGATGGCAGCTACCTTGAGTTGGAGGGGGGCCACCAGACCGCTCCCCACTTGGTGTCCGAGGTAGGTCACGGACCCCTGGCCGATTTGGCACTTGCTGGCCTTTATGGTGAGGCCGGCCTGTTGGAGGGCCTGCAGGACCGCTCTGAGGTGGTGGAGGTGGTCGGCCCAGTGGCGGCTGTATACCGCGATGTCGTCCAGGTAGGCGGCGCTGAATTCTTCGAGGCCCGCCAATACCTGGTTCACCAGTCTTTGAAAGGTGGCTGGAGCGTTCTTCATGCCGAAGGGCATCACTCTGAAATGGTAGTGTCCGTCCGGGGTGGAGAAAGCGGAACGTTCTTGGGCCCTGGGGGTGAGGCCGATCTGCCAGTAGCCCGCTGTCAGGTCAAAGATGCTTAGGTAGCGGGCTGCCCCCATGCGGTCGACTAGTTCATCTGCTCGGGGGATAGGGTGAACGTCGGTTCGGGTGACCGCGTTCAGCCCCCGATAGTCGATGCAGAATCGGAGCTCCGGCGTGGTGCCCGGTGCCGCGGCCTTGGGGACCAGGACGACCGGGCTGGCCCAGGGACTGTCCGAAGGCTCGATGACCCCGAGGGCGAGCATCTTGGAGACTTCTTCTTGGATGCATGTACGTACCCGATCCGGTACCCGGTACGCCCGGTGTCGGACAGGAGGACTGTCCCCCGTGTCCACGTCGTGCAGGCACCAGGAGGTGACTCCGGGTGCGAGGGAGAACAGGTTTGCGAACGGCAGCAGGAGGGCCCGGCAATCTTGACGCTGCTCTGTGGTCAGGGCCTCGGAGAGTCGGACCCCGTCCACCGAGCCATCTCTTTCCCGAGTCCTCAGTAGGTCAGGGAGGGGCTCGGAGTCTCCTTCTGTGCCACTGTCGGTCGCCATCAGCAGGCTGAGTTCTGAGCGCATGAAGTGGGGTTTGAGCCTGTTGGCGTGGAGGACCCGGAGGGGGTTCCGGGGGGACTCCAGGTCGATGAGATAGGTGACGGGACTCCTGCGCTCGATCACCTTGAAGGGCCCCGTCCATTTGTCTTGCAAGGCACACGGTTCGATGGGGGACATCACCCATACCTGCTGACCCGGCTCAAACTCGATGGAGGAGGCATGTTGGTCGTACCACTTCTTCATGTCCTCTTGACTGGCCTCCAGATTGGCTTTAGCGATCTCCCTGAATTTCCGGGTCTGATTGCAGAGGGTCAGGAGGTATTTGTAGACGTCCGGAGGGGTCTTTAGGGGGGCCATTTCCCATTCCTCCTTCACTAGGCTGAGAGGCCCGCGAACGGGGTGTCCGTACAGGAGTTCGAAGGGGCTGAAGCCGAGGGACTTCTGGGGGACTTCTCGGTAGGCGAAGAGGAGGCACGGTAGTAGCACGTCCCACTGGCGGCGTAGGGGTTCTTCCAGCCCCATGATCATCCCCTTGAGGGTGCGGTTGAACCGCTCGACTAGTCCGTTCCCCTGGGGGTGATAGGGGGTGGTGAAGCGGTAAGTGACTCCGCACTGCTGCCAGAGGGATTTCATATACTTTGAAATAAAGTTCGTACCCCTGTCGCTGACGACTTCCCGGGGGAAGCCCACTCGAGAGAAGATCCCCATCAAGGCTCGACCCACTACTGGGGCTGTTATCGTACGAAGGGGGACCGCCTCAGGATATCGGGTAGCGTGGTCCACCAGGACCAGGATGAAGCGATGCCCCTGTGCTGTTCGGGGGTCCAGGGGCCCCACAATGTCTATTCCCACCCTTTCGAACGGGGTGGTCACCACGGGGAATGGTTGTAGGGGTGCCTTGAGTTTGCGGCCGCTCTTCCCGCTGGCCTGGCAGGTCGGGCAGGACCGGCAATGGTTGGAGACGTCATTTCTCATTTTGGGCCAAAAAAAGTGAGTCACCAGGCGGTGGTAGGTCTTGTCTTGGCCCAGGTGCCCGGCCAGGGGGACATCATGGGCTAGGTTCAACAGGAAGTCTCTGAAGTGGAGGGGCACCACCAGCACTCGCCCGGCCCCCAGTTCTGCGATTTTCTGTTCGCTGTACAAGAGATCATTGTCCCAATAAACCCAGTGGGCCCCGGTGGTGTCTCCTTGGCTCTGGGTGAGCGCTTGCTGTCGCAATCCCTCGAGGGAGGGGCAGGTCTTTTGCGCCTGCCGGAATTGTTCCTGGGTGGGCCCCCCTTCTTGACGCCACTGAGCCAGGTCGGGAAGCTCGGGGGGCTGTGGGGACCCCTCTGGGGCGGGGTCCGGGTGGTCGGTCTGGAGGAAGTCGTCTTCTGGAGTGATCGAGGGCGGAGGTGCTGCCCATTCTGGTTCCTCTGGTCTAGGGATGGTGCGGGGGGCCATGGACCGGGTGGTTACGCACGCCCAGTCCGGGAGACCCAACATCCCCAGATGCTCTCTTCTTTCCACAGCGGCCCACGGGGAGCTCTCGAGATCGTTCCCCAGGAGGCAGTCTACGGGGGCATCGTCACGGACAGTTACTTTCAGCATGCCGGACACTCCTCCCCATTCGAAGGGGACGCAGGCCATCCGACACAGGCTCTCCGAGTTATCTGCCGATCGGACGGGGCAAAGTACGTTTGGTAGGATTTGTTCTGGGGTCACCAGGTGACAGCGGACGGCCGTCACACTGGCCCCGGTGTCACGCAGGGCCTCGGCCTTGCGCCCATTGATGCTCACCCATTGGCTGTACTTCCGAGTGTTGGCGGGCAGGGGAGTCCGCGGGACCATGTCTCTTCCTCCTAGGCATGCCAGGGTCATGGCGGCGGGTTCCCACTCGAACTGCTCCGACTCATAGGTCTCCGTGTCTTCGGAGACTTGTTCTTCTCCCAGGGCGGCGGCCGCCATCTGGCGGGGCCCGGGGACCTGGTTCTTCGGGCAGGTCGGGTCACTGGCATAGTGGCCGACTCGCTGGCATCGATGACACGTCACGTTAGCTCGGAACCCCGGGCGCATCGGGGGGTTTCCCCGGCCTCCTCCTCCTCCTCGGGGACGATGATGACCTTGGTTGGTTCTGTTCTGCTCATTCGGCCCACTCCGGGCCACTCGGGTGCTCTCCCACCGGTCAGCCTCGGTGGCGAGCTGCCGGGGTTCAGTCAATTTACTGTCGAGGAGGTGCTGCCGGAGCTCGACGAAGCAGTTGTTGGAGAGGTGCTCCCACACAATGATATTGAAGAGTTGTTCGTAAGTGGTTACGTTGTTACCCTTGATCCATCCCTCGAAGGCTCGGCTGAAATAGTTCACCTATTCCAACCACGTCGTACCTGGGATCCGGGTGCAGCTGCGGAACCTCTGGCGGTACATTTCGGGTGTAAGTCCATATCGACTGAGGAGGGCGGCCTTCATGTGGTCATAGGACGTCATTTGATGGTCCGGAAGCTGCAGCAGGGCATCACGACCCTCGTTGACGAATCTCCCCCATAGGCCGGCTCCCCAGTCACTTCGAGCGACCCGGTGGGCGGTCATGGCAATCTCATAGGCCTTGAACCACTGCTGTATGTCGTCGTTCCGGTGATATTCTCGGACCACATCCTTGGGGATGTGGACCTTCTGCTCGGTAGGACCCGGGGAGTGCGGTTGCTCGGGCACCCCTATGTTTTTGTTCAGTTTGCGTATTTCTATCTCCGCTAGTTTGCACTCGTGCTCGTATGCCAGTCTTTTTTCTTCGAGGTCTCTCTGTCTCTGTTTTTCCTCTCGCTCTGCTCTGAGCCGTAAGTGTTCTAAGTTTATTTTTTGTTCCGCCAGTTTTAATTCTCCGTCTAATCTGAGTCGTGCCAAGTCTAACTCGTGTAATCTATTTTTTTCCCGCTCTTGGATCTCTTCACGGGACGGGCCTGTTCTCCGTTCCTCCGTCCGGGTGGTGTTGACTTCCGGGGCTGCGGGGTCCCGGGGGGTTGCGGTATTTGTCTCTGTCCAGGCCTCTAGGGCGTTCTTGAAGTCTTCTTTTGTGCTTAGCCCAGTGGTAGCAATGCCTAAGTCCATGCAAAATTGTTTGAGCTCTCGGTGGTTGTATTCCTCCAGCTTTTCCATCTGGAGCTTCTCCGCCGATCCGCTCTCTTTGGTCGTCATTGTGGTTTTAGTCGTAGGGTGAGTTACTGTCTGTACGGTACGCGTTGGTTCGGATCGCGCCGCTAGCCACCAATGTTAGACGGGGACCTGGAGGGTCGGCCGAGCACAGTGATCGCACAGACAGGTAACTTCCCCCCCCACAGATGGACACCACACAAAGATCAGGGTAACACCTTTTATAGGCACTTCTGGTAGTAGAATGGTACGATACAAGGCGATCAGGACACGATGATCCTCTCAATTCTAGTCTCTAGTAAGGGAAGGGGGTAGCGGGACAGTCTTGGTACCCACGGGTACGGAGGTGTAACGGTGATAGCTCACAATCCTCGAGCTCGGTGTTCGGATGGGTCAGACCGCGGCAGCGCCGGCAGGTCCCGAAGAGGTCGTAGGTGGCAACGGGCCGCGGCAGCGCCAGCAGGTCCCAACGAGGATGAAGGTTACAACGGGCCGCGGCAGCGCCAGCAGGTCCCACGAGAATGCAGGTTGCAACGGGCCGCGGCAGCGCCAGCAGGTCCCAACGAGGACGAAGGTTGCAGAGGGCCGCGGCAGCGCCAGCAGGTCCCACGAGGATGAAGGTTGCAGAGGGCCGCGGCAGCGCCAGCAGGTCCCACGAGGATGAAGGTTGCAGAGGGCCGCGGCAGCGCCAGCAGGTCCCACGAGGATGAAGGTTGCAGAGGGCCGCGGCAGCGCCAGCAGGTCGTCAAGGATGAGTTCTTCTCGGTGTCTCTCGACTCCAGGATACAACTGCCTTCCTGTCCTGGGGCGGCCTCAGTTATAGGTCTGGCGCCCTTTGATGTCCGGACCCTCGCTCTTGGAGGTCGGGGGGTCTGGGATGAGGGAGTCCAGACACCCAGCAGGGGGGTGGAGCCAGCGCCCGAGGAGGCTGGGGGTGCTCGGCACCTGGCGGGGGAGAGCCATCGACACTTCTTACTCCCATTGACCTGCCAAGTGGTCCGTTCACCTCCTGGGTGGAGGGTGGTGCCGGGATGTCGGGGCCTGGCCAGGCCCAGGGTTGGGGTCGGGCTGAGGCCGCGCGGCCGCGTGGTGCCGTGTCCAAGATGGCGGCTGGGCCGGGCAATGGTGCCGACGGTGGCCCGGGCCCTGTCCTGCGGGGAGGGAGCGAGCCCTTCATGTGGCCTGTCCAACACACACCCTCTCCGTTAGCCAGAAGAGTGCCGTACATCCTGATAACGCCACAGGCCGTGCATCCTGATGGTACGTGAAGTCGTGGATGTGCGAATACCCAAGGAGTATTCATATCTAGGTGTAAAGTCCCAAAACTCGTCCTAGAAGCGGAGTGTTGCCCACTGCGCCCATCCGTCGGGGCCAGCTCTCATGTTTGAAGGCAGACATTACCTACCTGCTTGGCGGCTGTCATGCCATCTTGTTAGCGCACAGGTGATGCACCCTCGTGACCGTGGTGATCCTTCTGCAGACCCTGGTGTCCGGTACCGCCTCACTTTGGGCATGTCCCTCTTCCTAGGCCAGTTACCTGACCCTCCTGCTAGAAGGCAAGTGCACCATTGATTATTTTAGTCCGCGGTGCTTTTCTGTGGCAATGCAGGATGGATCGGGAACACCGCCTTGTGAGAAAGGACATGCCTCGAAATATGCACACCGCGAAAAATATGCATCCACATTTTTTTAAAGAATATATTTCGCAGGAAAACGTCAGTGAGTAACGGGGGGGGGGTGGGGGGGCAGAAAAGCAGTAGCACTACAGTCTGCACCATTCTTAACCTGAGATCATGGCTTTAACAAAGCAGTGTGTGTCGTTCAATTGTCAATTGTTGTACTTCTTGAAATCCATTGTCTTGTACTTAACTGCGTCACTAGCAAATGTGTTTAGGCGCAATATGTAAAATTTCGGAATTGAGGTAACTCACAATAAAAACACAAGACGTGCGCGTGCACTTCCCAAAACGAAACCTATCGTGGGGCGGGACTTCAGTCTTGTGAAGTCCGTGCCCACGGAGTGCCTGGCCAGAGGAAGAGCCCCGCAGAGGCTGCAGATGTCCGGAGTGGCGGTAAGTGGGCCTTAGTTGTAGGGGGGGCGGGAGGGGGGGGCTTGGTGCGCTTTTGTGTGTGTGTGCGCGCACGGGTGTGTGTGTGTGTATGTATGTATGTATGTATGTATGTGTGCGACGGCGGGGGGGGGTGTCTCTGTATGTGTGCGCGCGTGTGTGCGTCTGTCTGTGTGTGTGTGTGTGTCTGTGTGTGTGTGTGTGTGTGTGTGTGTGTGTGTGTGTGTGTGTGTGTGTGTGTGTGTGCCGGCGTGTGTGCCTGCCTGCGTGTGCATGTGTTGTGAACAGCATGCCGGAATCGGAGCGCGTGTTCACACGCGTGACCTGATCCGATTCCGGCAGGCTGCGTGCGCGTGCCAGTCTCTTGTCTCCTCTGGGTAGTCCTTGAAAGCTGAAAGGACTGAAACGATTGCAATAGACTCGCTTTGCGACAGCAGGGGCTTTAGCCCCTGCAATGGCAGGCGCGAGACCTAAAAAGGAGAACCAGCGCCTGATATACGTATATCTAAAATCGTGTATTTCACTACCAACCACTATGGAATCTTCAGACTGGCGTAAATACCTGCACTGCCTGTAATTGCTACTGTTGTTCGCCTGCACTTCATGTGCTGTATTATAAAAGACTCATGGCTCAGAGCGCCTGTTTTATGCTCTGCATTGCCTAAAGTAAATTAATTTAACCCGATAGTTCCCAGAAACAAAAAGACGTAATGAATATGCTACTTACCAGTATGCATCTGTTCTTGGCATGTAGGGCTGCTGACATTCATATCTATAGCATAGATCGCCGCCTAGTGTTGGGTCCGGATGATTGCACATTGTTGTCCTGGAAGAGTCTTCGAAGTATCACGATATAGGTGGCTCCTCCCCTGGACTACAGAGCGCATGGGCATCGACTCCATCCCCAGATTGTTTTTAGCCATTGTGGCGAAGATGGAGTGTAACAGTGTGAGCGATGACCATGCAAAGAACAAGTGTAAATTCTGCAGGCGCTACAGGCGCCGGGGAGGAGGGCGGGCGATATCAATGTCAGCAGCCCTACATGCCAAGAACAGATGCATACTGGTAAGTAGCATATTCAGTTCGAGGCATGTGGGCTGCTGAATTCATATCTATAGCATAGAATATATAGCAGTCCCTCCATCATCGGCGGCCGCCTGTGCCAGCTGCAGACGTTTGAAAGAGTGTCTTTAGAACAGCCTGCCCTACAGCTGCTTGGAGTGCACATCTACACAGTAGTGTTTAGTAAATGTGTGTGGTGTAGACCATGTGGCTGCTCTACAAATGTCTTCCAACGGGATATTACCAAGGAAAGCCATGGAGGCCCCCAACTTGCGGGTGGAGTGGGCTCTGGGGGGGACCGTTAAAGTGCGCTTAGCCTTGTGATAGCAAATTTGAATACACTTAACGATCCACCTGGCCATACCTGCTTTGGAAATGGGGTTGCCTTTGTGCTGGGCTGAAAAGGCAACAAAGAGTTGTTGGGTCTTCCTAAAATCTTTGGTCCTATCTATGTAGTACATCAAAGCTCGTTTGACATCAAGTGTGTGGAGCATTCTTTCAGCCATTGTCTCTGGGTTTTGAAAGAACGCGGGCAGTTCAATGGTCTGATTGACATGGAACTGCGAAACCACTTTAGGAAGAAAATTAGGGTTAGTGCGCAGCACCACCCTGTTGGAGTGAATTTGAATGAATGGCTCTTGTACAGTGAGCGCCTGTAGCTCACTAACACGTCGTAGAGACATAATGGCAATAAGAAACGCCACTTTCCATGTTAAGAATTGAATCTCACATGAATGTAGAGGCTCAAAAGGTGGTCCCATCAACCTGGTGAGGACCACATTGAGGTTCCATACAGGAGCTGGCGGGGTCCTGGGAGGGATGACCCGTTTCAGTCCTTTTAGGAAGGCTTTAATGGCAGGCACTCTGAAAACGGAGAGATGCTGCCTGTTTTGGAGATAAGCCGCTATGGCAGATAAGTGTATCCGAATGGAAGCATATGCTAGATTGCATTTGTAAAGATGTAACAAATAACAGATGATGTTGGGAGTGGATGCATCTAGCGGGTTGATGTTGTGTTCAGTACAGTAAATGACAAACCGCTTCCATTTCGCTGCATAGCAGGCTCTGGTGGTGGGCTTTCTTGCCTCCCAAATGATACCCATGCATTCAGGAGGTAAGTCAAGGTAGCCAAACTCTAAGACTTCAGGAGCCAGATCGCCAGGTTGAGCTGTTGCGGATCTGGATGCTGAATGTCGCTACGGGTCTGCGTCAAAAGCTTGGGTGTGAGGTGCAGCCTTTGATGCGGTACCACGGAGAGTTCCAGAAACGTGGTGTACCATAGTTGGCGTGCCCACGTTGGAGCAACCAGGATGAGTGTCATCGAGTGTTGCTTTAGCTTTCGTGCCACCAGCGGTATGAGAGGTGCTGGGGGAAAAGCGTACGCAAATCTGCCTGACCAGTTCATCCACATCGCATTGCCCTGCGACTGTGGGTGAGGGAACCTGGCGGCAAAGCTTTGGCATTTTGCGTTTTCCCTTGCAGCGAACAGGTCTATCTCTGGATGACCCCACTGCTGGAAGTACGGGTGGAGTACTGATGGATGTATCTCCCACTTGTGCATTTGGTGGCTGTGCCTGCTGAGCAGGTCTGCCATCTCATTGTCCTTGCCTGGGAGGTGTTCCGCCATGAGGAAGATGTTCCTTTGAATGGCCCACTTCCACATTCCCTGAGCCAGATGAGACAACTGTGGAGAGTGTGTACCTCCCTGTTTTTGAATGTAGTACATGGCCGTCATGTTGTCCGTCCGGATCAGCACAACTTTGTTGCACAGATGTACTTTGAATGCCTTCAATGCCATGAAGATTGCCATCAGTTCTAGGTAGTTGATGTGCATCCTCTTTTGCTGCGTTGTCCATAGTCCCTGCACCGTGTAGTGGAGTACATGAGCTCCCCATCCCTGAAGAGATGCGTCCGTCATCAGGATAATCTGTGGCACAGGCTCTTGGAACGGTCGGCCCTTGCAAAGGTTGTGTGGATTCCACCAATGCAGAGAGCTGTATGCCCGACCGGTCACCAACACTAGGTCGTTCAACTGTCCTTGAGCCTGCGTCCACTGATGAGCTAAGCATTCTTGGAGCGGACGCATATGTAGCCTCGCGTGCGGGTCTATGAAGATGCAGGAGGCCATCATGCCTATCAACTACATGAGCACTCTTGCTGGAAGCGAGTGTCGTGGTCTGAACTTCTGGATCAGCGACTGAATGCTGTCGATCCTCACAGAAGTTGGCTGAGCTGTGGCTGCCAGAGTATCGATCGTCGCACCCAGATATTGCCGCACATGGGCTGGCTGAAGGTGCGACTTGGGATAATTTAGTGAGAACCCCAGATCGTGAAGAAGGTGAATGGTGTGGGACATGTTGGCGGCGCACTGCTGGGCCGACTTTGCTTGGACACGCCAGTCGTCCAGATAAGGGTAAACGTGAACGTTCTGCCTCCTGAGGTGCGCAGCTACTGTCGCCAGACATTTTGTGAACACCCTGGGCGCTGTGGTCACCCCGAAAGGTAGGACCTTGAACTGATAATGCCGACCCTGAATAGTGAACCTGAGGTATTTCCTGTGTGATGGATGCAGTGGAATGTGGAAATAGGCATCCTTGAGATCCAAGGTTGCGAGGAAGTCTCCCTGAGTGAGCAACGGGAGAACCTGCTGCAGTGTGAGCATATGAAAGTGTTCTGATAGAATGTACTGATTGAGGGGTCTGAGGTCCAGTATGGGTCTGAGGGACCCGTCATTTTTTGGGATTAAGAAGTACAGGGAGTACACTCCCGTGCCTTCTTCCTCCACCGGCACGAGCTCGATTGCCCCTTTTTGCAGCATGACGAGTACCTCCTGCTGCAATAAGTGCAAATGCTCTGTGGACATAGGACGGTGTTTTGGCGGCATGTTGGGTGGAGTGGATGTTAACTCCAGACAATACCCGAACTGGATAGGTTTCCTGACCCACCTGTCTGTGGTGATGGATTTCCAGACCGGCAGGAACTGCTGGAGTCTCCCCCCGACAAGTGTAGTATGGTCGGGGGGCAGTGACAGGGCGTCACTGTTTGTTGGTGGCGGAGGAGCGGGAGTTGTTGCTTCCACGACCTCTGCCCTTGGTGCTGTTGCCCCGATAGCCGCCTCTACTCTGCTTGGCGTAAGAGGACTGCGCCCCACCTTTATTGTATTGCGTTTGCTGGGACATCTGGCCTCTGGAAACACCTCTATTGCCTGAGCGACGAAAAGTGCTTCCCCGAAACTGCTGGGACTGGAGAGCCCCCATGGACTTCGCAGTCTCGGTATCCTTCTTAATCTATTCTAAGGTGGTATCCACCTCTGGACCAAATAACCTATCTGGGTTTACTGGCTGATTGAGGATGGTGGTTTGTATCTCCGGCTTGAAACCGGAGATTCTGAGCCAGGCCTGACTTCGCAACATCACACTGGTGTTAATGGCCCTGGCCGTGGTGTCCGCAACGTCCAGTGCGCATTTAATATAAGCGTTGGAGATGAGCTTCCCTTCCTGAATAAGCATCTCAGCTGCCTCCTTATACTGATCTGGAAGATGTTGCAACAGGGTCTCTAGTGTGTCATAGTGCGCCCTGTCATATCTGGCCAGTAGCGCCTGAGTGTTTGAAATACGCCAGATATTGGCTGCTTGAGCCGCCACCCTCTTCCCCGATGCCTCCAACACTTTAGATTCCTTGTCAGGGGGAGGAGCATCACCAGTGGTCTGCGAGTTCGCCCTCTTTCGGGCATTAGAAACGACCAGAGAGTCCAACAGGAACTGGCCCTTGATGTAGGTAGGGTCTCCAGGTGCCGGCTTATATTTTTTTTCAATTCTAGGGTTGACCACCCTGGCACGTGTGGGTTCCTTAAAGATGTCAGCAGCATGTTTGAGAACCCCTTTCAACATTGGGAGAGTTTTGACAGTCTTTTCAGCTGTGGAAAATGTATCAAAAAGGAAGTCCACGTCAACAGGGTCAGCGTGCAGCTCGACGTCGTGGTTTGTAGCCGCCCTTTCAATGAGAGCATTAAATGCCGCAGAATCCTCAGTAGGAGATGTTTTAACATTGTACATCTGAGGGTCCTCGGCAGTCTGCTGATCCCCTGGGTCACCTGCATCTGCCCACGAGTCTTGGTGATCCTCAGGATCAGTGTCGGCAGGAAAGTTATACTCCTCGTCATCACCTTGTCCACCCTCCACATCTGAATAAGTGGGTGAGGGTGTAGCCACTCTTGGAGTCCGTGGAGCAAGCGTATCCACTAGAACTGGGGAGTCCGCAGCAGGCTTCTTGCGCTTCAAAGGAATCGTGTAGGACTCCAAAGGCTGGGTTGCCGTGATCTTCCTCTTGTAGAGGGTAAGTTTCCCGGTGCGGCGTCGATAAAGTGTTCAGACTGCTCCTCCACCAAGGGTTGTCGATGCTTTAAGCTCCCAAGCGGCTGAGAAGGCTTTGACGCCGCAGACACGGGCACGGGCGCTTCTGCGACCAGCCGTGGTGCGAAGGCCTTCGGTGCTACCTTCGGCGGCAACATAAACAGGACTGGCGTCGAAGATTTTGGCGTTGTGGCAGCTGGCTTCGTGGTGGAAGCATCCTTCGGAGCGGCCGCAGAAGCCTTGTTCCTGATGCGTTGTAGGGAGTCCGACACCTGCTTCGTAAAGGAAGCGGACGGTTTCGTCGACCCGACAGACGCCTTCGGTCCACCAGCGAGGGAAGACTCGAGCGTCGATGCCTTGTTCTTATCTGGCCGAGGTACAGGATCAGCCCTTTTCGGCGCGCCGTGCCCTCCTTCCGTGCCGACGGCCTTCGGCGCCGACATTTTCGTGTCGGGGGCCTTGACTACTGCGTGTGGGGCCCCAGCCTTTGGTTCGACGCCCCTGGCCGATTTTGGCTCGACGCCCTTGACCGACTCGGCACCCTTGACCGACTTCGGCTCGGCGCCCTTGGTCGACTTCCCCGGGTCGACAGCCTTCTTCGGCTTCAGCTGCCCCGACGCATCGGGAGTCGAGGAGGCGGCCGGAGGGACAGACGTCTTCTGTTTCGACGGCGCCTCTATTAGTTTCGGTTTCGTCGACACCGAAGGTTTCAGGTTCGGTTTCTTTGTGCCGAACGTCGGCTCCGCAGAAGTGTCCGTAGCCTGGCCCGTAGGCGAGGCCGTGGATCTGGGTGGAAGGTCTTGGGTAAGGCCGTGTGGCGATCCCTCGACCTGAGCCTGAGTGATTGTCCGATCGGGGCTTAGCTTTTCACATGAGCTATCGTCCGTGGCCCCATAGGCCCCATCGTCGTCTCCTACCTCGTCGACGACTTCTACTGCATCGACCACCTCGACGTACGCGTCGATCTCTTCCGCTGGAGGGGAAACTTGCAGATGAACTTCTTGCTCGTCTGCTTCTTCTCGGTCGAAGATGTCCACCGGTGCCGGGGCGACTGCCGGGCCTCCTGGCGCGCCACGCGCCGAAGTCGAATCGTCTTCTTCGATCGAAACCTGGAACAAGCCATACAGTTGGCTTCATCGTGGTCCGGCGACAGGCACTTGTTGCACACCGGGTGGACGTCGATGTGGGGGTACTTAGATCCGCACACGGGACTGTTGGACAGGCCCCATGAAGGGCTCGCTCCCTCCCCGCAGGACAGGGCCCGGGTCCCGGCCCTCCCGGTACTACCCACAGAACAAACCCGCAACCCGTCCCCCCATGGGACGCCTGCTCCCGGATGTCCCTGTGTCACGGGCCCGGGCCACCGTCAGCACCATTGCCCGGCCCAGCCGCCATCTTGGACACGGCCCCACGCGGCCGCGCGGCCTCAGCCCGACCCCGACCCTGGGCCTGGCCAGGCCCCGACATCCCGGCACCACCATCCACCCAGGAGGTGAACGGACCACTTGGCAGGTCAATGGGAGTAAGAAGTGTCGATGGCTCTCCCCCGCCAGGTGCCGATCACCCCCAGCCTCCTCGGGCGCTGGCTCCACCCCCCTGCTGGGTGTCTGGACTCCCTCATCCCAGACCTCCCGACCTCCAAGAGCGAGGGTCCGGACATCAAAGGGCGCCAGACCTATAACTGAGGCAGCCCCAGGACAGGAAGGCAGTTGTATCCTGGAGTCGAGAGACACCGCGACGAACTCATCCTTGACGGACTGCTGGCGCTGCCACAGCCCTGCCTTGTGAACTATTGTCCTGCCTGCTGGCGCTGCCGCGGCCCTCTGCAACCTTCATCCTCATGGGACCTGCTGGCGCTGCCGCGGCCCGTCGTAACCTTCATCCTCGTTGGGACCTGCTGGCGCTGCCGCGGCCCGTTGCCACCTACGACCTCTTCGGGACCTGCTGGCGCTGCCGCGGCCCTCTGCAACCTTCATCCTCGTGGGACCTGCTGGCGCTGCCGCGGCCCTCTGCAACCTTCATCCTCGTTGGGACCTGCTGGCGCTGCCGCGGCCCGTTGCCGCCTACGACCTCTTCGGGACCTGCTGGCGCTGCCGCGGTCTGACCCCTTCGAACACCGAGCTCGAGGATTGTGAGCTACCATCATTCCACCTCAGTACCTGTGGGTACCAAGACTGTCCTGCTACCCCCTTCCCCTACTAGAGACTAGAATTGAGAGGATCATCGTGTCCTGATCGCCTTGTATCGTACCACCCTACTCCAAGAATTGCCTATAAAAGGTGTTACCCTGATCTTCGTGTGGTGTCCATCTGTGGGGGGGAAGTTACCTGTCTGTGCGATCGCTAGAGACGGTCCTCACTGGAGGCCTCTCCCTTGTGCTCGGCCGACCCTCCAGGTCCCCGTCTAACATTGGTGGCCAGCGGCGCGATCCGAACCAACGCGTACCGTACAGACAGTAACTCACCCTACGACTAAAAACCATAATGACGACCAAAGAGAGCGGATCGGCAGAGAAGTTCCAGATGGAAAGGCTGGAAGAATACAACCACCGAGAGCTCAAACAATTTTGCATGGACTTAGGCATTGCTACCACCGGGCTAAGCACAAAAGAAGACTTCAAAAACGCCCTAGAGGCCTGGACAGAGACGAATACCGCAACCCCCCGGGACCCCGTAGCCCCGGAAGTCAACACCACCCTGACGGAAGAACGGAGAACAGGCCCCTCCCGAGAAGAGATCCAGGAGCGGGAAAAAAATAGATTACACGAGTTAGACTTGGCACGACTCAAATTAGACGGAGAATTGAAGCTGGCGGAACAAAAAATAAACTTAGAACACTTACGGCTCAGAGAAGAGCGAGAGGAAAAACAGAGACAGAGGGATCTCGAAGAAAAAAGACTGGCATACGAGCACGAGTGCAAACTAGCGGAGATAGAAATACGCAAACTGAACAAAAACCTAGGGGTGCCCGAGCCACCGCGCTCCCCGGGTACTACCGAGCAGAAGGTCCACATCCCCAAGGATGTGGTCCGAGAATATCACCGACACGACGACATACAGCAGTGGTTCAAGGCCTATGAGATCGCCATGACTGCCCACCGGGTCGCTCGAAGTGACTGGGGAGCCGGTCTATGGGGGAGATTCGTCAATGAGGGCCGTGATGCCCTGCTGCAGCTTCCGGACCATCAAATGACGTCCTATGACCACATGAAGGCCGCCCTCCTCAGTCGATATGGGCTTACGCCCGAAATGTACCGCCAGAGGTTCCGCAACTGCACCCGGATCCCAGGTACAACGTGGTTGGAATACGTGAACTATTTCAGCCGGGCCTTCGAGGGATGGATCAAGGGTAACAACGTAACCACTTACGAACAACTCTTCAATCTCATTGTGTGGGAGCACCTCTCCAACAACTGCTTCGTCGAGCTCAGGCAGCACCTCCTAGACAGTAAATTGACTGACCCACGGCAGCTCGCCACCGAGGCTGACCGGTGGGAGAGCACCCGAGTGGCCCGGAGTGGGCCAAACGAGCAGAACAGAACCAACCAAGGTCATCATCGCCCCCGGGGAGGAGGTGGAGGACAGGGCCGGGGCAGAGACGCGGTCCCAGCCGCTCCCGCTAACGCCACCCCGCCCCCAGCGGGCCGGGGAAACCCCCCGATGCGCCCGGGGTTCCGAGCCAACGTGACGTGTCATCGATGCCAGCGAGTCGGCCACTATGCCAGTGACCCGACCTGCCCGAAGAACCAGGTTCCCGGGCCCCGCCAGGTGGCGGCCGCCGCCCTAGGAGAAGAACAAGTCTCCGAAGACTCTGAGGCCTACGAGTCGGAGCAGTTCGAGTGGGAACCCGCCGCCATGACCCTGGCATGCCTAGGAGGAAGAGACATGGTCCCGCGGACTCCCCTGCCCGCCAACACTCGGAAGTACAGCCAATGGGTGAGCATAAATGGGCGCAAGGCCGAGGCCCTGCGTGACACCGGGGCCAGTGTGACGGCCGTCCGTTGTCACCTGGTGACCCCAGAACAAATCCTGCCAAACGTGCTTTGCCCCGTCCGATCGGCAGATAACTCGGAGAGCCTGTGTCGGATGGCCTGCGTCCCCTTCGAATGGGGAGGAGTGTCCGGCATGCTGAAAGTAACTGTCCGCGACGATGCCCCCGTGGACTGCCTCCTGGGGAACGATCTTGAGAGCTCCCCGTGGGCAGCTGTTGAAAGAAGAGAACATCTGGGGATGTTGGGTCTCCCGGACTGGGCGTGCGTGACCACCCGTCCATGGCCACCCGCACCATCCCTGGACCAGAAGAACCCGAATGGGCAGCACCTCCGCCCTCAATCGCTCCAGAAGAAAACTTCCTCCAGACCGACCACCCGGACCCCACCACAAAGGGGTCCACACAGCCCCCCGAGCTTCCCGACCTGGCTCAGTGGCGTCAAGAAGGGGGGCCCACCCAAGAACAATTCCGGCAGGAGCAAAAGACCTGCCCCTCCCTCGAGGGATTGCGACAGCAAGCGCTCGCCCAGGGCCAAGGAGACACCACCGGGGCCCACTGGGTTTATTGGGACAATGATCTCTTGTACAGCGAGCAGAGAATCGCGGAACTGGGGGCCGGGCGAGTGCTGGTGGTGCCCCTCCACTTCAGAGACTTCCTGTTGAACCTGGCCCATGATGTCCCCCTGGCTGGGCACCTGGGGCAAGACAAGACCTACCACCGCCTGGTGACTCACTTTTTTTGGCCCAAAATGAGAAATGACGTCTCCAACCACTGCCGGTCCTGCCCGACCTGCCAGGCCAGCGGGAAGAGCGGCCGCAAACTCAAGGCACCCCTGCAACCCTTCCCCGTGGTGACCACCCCGTTCGAAAGGGTGGGAATAGACATTGTGGGGCCCCTGGACCCCCGAACAGCACAGGGGCATCGCTTCATCCTGGTCCTGGTGGACCACGCTACCCGCTATCCTGAGGCGGTCCCTCTTCGTACCATAACAGCCCCAGTAGTGGGTCGAGCCTTAATGGGGATCTTCTCTCGAGTGGGCTTCCCCCGGGAAGTCGTCAGCGACAGGGGTACGAACTTTATTTCAAAGTATATGAAATCCCTCTGGCAGCAGTGCGGGGTCACTTACCGATTCACAACACCCTATCACCCCCAGGGGAACGGACTGGTCGAGCGGTTCAACCGCACTCTCAAGGGGATGATTATGGGGCTGGAAGAACCCCTACGCCGCCAGTGGGACGTGCTACTACCGTGCCTCCTCTTCGCCTACCGAGAAGTCCCCCAGAAGTCCCTCGGCTTCAGCCCCTTCGAACTCCTGTACGGACACCCCGTTCGCGGGCCTCTCAGCCTAGTGAAGGAGGAATGGGAAATGGCCCCCCTAAAAACCCCTCCAGACATCTACAAATACCTCCTGACCCTCCGCAACCAGACCCGGAAATTCAGGGAAATCGCTAAAGCCAATCTGGAGGCCAGTCAAGAGGACATGAAGAAGTGGTACGACCAACATGCCTCCTCCATCGAGTTTGAACCGGGTCAGCAGGTATGGGTGATGTCCCCCATCGAACCGTGTGCCTTGCAGGACAAATGGACGGGGCCCTTCAAGGTGATCGAGCGCAAGAGTCCCGTCACCTATCTCATCGACCTGGAGTCCCCCCGGAACCCCCTCCGGGTCCTCCACGCCAACAGACTCAAACCCCACTTCGTGCGCTCAGAGCTCAGCCTGCTGCTGGCTACCGACAGTGGCGCAGAAGGAGACTCCGAGCCCCTCCCTGACCTACTGAGGACCCGGGAAAGAGATGGTTCGGTGGACGGGGTCCGACTCTCCGAGGCCCTGACCCCAGAGCAGCGTCAAGATTGCCGGGCCCTCCTGCTGCCGTTCGCAAACCTGTTCTCCCTCGCACCCGGAGTCACCTCCGGGTGCCTGCACGACGTGGACACGGGGGACAGTCCTCCTGTTCGACACCGGGCGTACCGAGTACCGGATCGGGTACGTACATGCATCCAAGAAGAAGTCTCCAAGATGCTCGCCCTCGGGGTCATCGAACCTTCGGACAGTCCCTGGGCCAGCCCGGTCGTCCTGGTCCCCAAGGCCGCGGCCCCGGGCACTACACCGGAGCTCCGATTCTGCATCGACTATCGGGGTCTGAACGCGGTCACCCGAACCGACGCTCACCCTATCCCCCGAGCAGATGAACTAGTCGACCGCATGGGGGCAGCCCGCTACCTAAGCATCTTCGACCTGACAGCGGGCTACTGGCAGATCGGCCTCACCCCCAGGGCCCAAGAACGTTCCGCTTTCTCCACCCCGGATGGGCACTACCATTTCAGAGTGATGCCCTTCGGCATGAAGAACGCTCCAGCCACTTTTCAAAGACTGGTGAACCAGGTATTGGCGGGCCTCGAAGAATTCAGCGCCGCCTACCTGGACGACATCGCGGTATACAGCCGCCACTGGACAGACCACCTCCACCACCTCAGAGAGGTCCTGCAGGCCCTCCAACTGGCCGGCCTCACCATAAAGGCCAGCAAGTGCCAAATCGGCCAGGGGTCCGTGACCTACCTCGGACACCAAGTGGGGAGCGGTCTGGTGGCCCCCCTCCAACTCAAGGTAGCTGCCATTCAGTCCTGGCAACCCCCCGAAACACAAACCGAGGTCCGAGCCTTCCTGGGGCTCACCGGATACTACCGGCGGTTTGTAAGGGACTATGGCAGCATTGTGGGGCCCCTCACGGAACTCACGTCTAAGAACCACCCAAAAAGAGTCAACTGGACTCCCGACTGTCAAGCGGCCTTCGAGACGCTGAAGGCCGCCATGTGCACCGCTCCTGTGCTCCAGGCCCCCGACTACAGCCGCGAGTTCATCGTGCAGACCGATGCCTCCGACCATGGTATTGGGGCCGTCCTCTCCCAACTGAACCCCGAAGGAGTGGACCAACCAGTGGCCTTCATCAGCAGACGCCTACTGCCCCGAGAACAGCGCTGGAGCACCATTGAGCGAGAGGCCTTCGCAGTGGTATGGGCCCTCAAGAAGCTCCGGCCGTACCTCTTCGGAACCCATTTCCGGGTACAGACAGATCATCGGCCCCTGCAATGGCTCATGCAGATGCGGGGGGAGAACCCCAAACTATTGCGATGGTCCATCTCCCTGCAGGGGATGGACTTCACTGTGGAGCATCGCCCTGGTCAAGACCACGCCAACGCGGACGGCCTGTCCCGCTTTTTCCGCCTCGACGAGGAAAGTCCCCAAGAAGATGGGTGACTCTCCCCGCCTTCAGCTGGGGGGGACGCATGTTGGACAGGCCCCATGAAGGGCTCGCTCCCTCCCCGCAGGACAGGGCCCGGGTCCCGGCCCTCCCGGTACTACCCACAGAACAAACCCGCAACCCGTCCCCCCATGGGACGCCTGCTCCCGGATGTCCCTGTGTCACGGGCCCGGGCCACCGTCAGCACCATTGCCCGGCCCAGCCGCCATCTTGGACACGGCCCCACGCGGCCGCGCGGCCTCAGCCCGACCCCGACCCTGGGCCTGGCCAGGCCCCGACATCCCGGCACCATCATCCACCCAGGAGGTGAACGGACCACTTGGCAGGTCAATGGGAGTAAGAAGTGTCGATGGCTCTCCCCCGCCAGGTGCCGATCACCCCCAGCCTCCTCGGGCGCTGGCTCCACCCCCCTGCTGGGTGTCTGGACTCCCTCATCCCAGACCTCCCGACCTCCAAGAGCGAGGGTCCGGACATCAAAGGGCGCCAGACCTATAACTGAGGCAGCCCCAGGACAGGAAGGCAGTTGTATCCTGGAGTCGAGAGACACCGCGACGAACTCATCCTTGACGGACTGCTGGCGCTGCCACAGCCCTGCCTTGTGAACTATTGTCCTGCCTGCTGGCGCTGCCGCGGCCCTCTGCAACCTTCATCCTCGTGGGACCTGCTGGCGCTGCCGCGGCCCGTCGTAACCTTCATCCTCGTTGGGACCTGCTGGCGCTGCCGCGGCCCGTTGCCACCTACGACCTCTTCGGGACCTGCTGGCGCTGCCGCGGCCCTCTGCAACCTTCATCCTCGTGGGACCTGCTGGCGCTGCCGCGGCCCTCTGCAACCTTCATCCTCGTTGGGACCTGCTGGCGCTGCCGCGGCCCGTTGCCGCCTACGACCTCTTCGGGACCTGCTGGCGCTGCCGCGGTCTGACCCCTTCGAACACCGAGCTCGAGGATTGTGAGCTACCATCATTCCACCTCAGTACCTGTGGGTACCAAGACTGTCCCGCTACCCCCTTCCCCTACTAGAGACTAGAATTGAGAGGATCATTGTGTCCTGATCGCCTTGTATCGTACCACCCTACTCCAAGAATTGCCTATAAAAGGTGTTACCCTGATCTTCGTGTGGTGTCCATCTGTGGGGGGGAAGTTACCTGTCTGTGCGATCGCTAGAGACGGTCCTCACTGGAGGCCTCTCCCTTGTGCTCGGCCGACCCTCCAGGTCCCCGTCTAACAGGGACATTTCTTGAACGGGCTCCGTTCCATGATGTGGCGTCGAGTCTTGCTGCGTCGACTGGGCCTCGAGCACCGAAGAGCCACGCGACTCCTCTGGACTTCCGACTCGGGAACTGAGCCGGAACAGAGCTGGGACCGAACGCAAAACAATACCGACGGTATAGGAAAAGGCCTTCGGGCCTTAAGAAAAGTCTATATCGATTCCGAACTGGAGATGTCGAATATACATCCGAACCCAATGGCGGAAAAAACAATCTGGGGATGGAGTCGATGCCCATGCGCACTGTAGTCCAGGGGAGGAGCCACCTATATTGTGATACTTCGAAGACTCTTCCAGGACAACAATGTGCAATCATCCGGACCCAACACTAGGCGGCGATCTATGCTATAGATATGAATTCAGCAGCCCACATGCCTCGAACACCCAGCTCGTTGTTTTCAAGCTGTACTATGTGAAACTAAAGCACTAACTGAGAAAACAAGCATTTGCAATGCAATAGGTCTCGCATTTACGCGAGTTTAGGCTATTGGCATTGTAAATGATAATGCCTTTTATTTATGTTTTAAAAACCAAAACTAAATTAAAAGGCTTTGTCATTTAGAATGCCAATAGCTCAAACTTGCGTAAATGCGAGGCCTATTGTGTTGCAAATGCTTGTTCTGATTGTAAGCCACTGAAGGGAACAAAACCGATCTCTGACCAAGAGACACCTAGGGATGTTAAGGATAAGTCGCACAGCCACGTTCTGAATGACGAAGTTTGTTAAGGCAGGAAGCATGAATGCTGATGTACAGTGAATTGTAATAGCCCAATTGTGAGGGGATAAGTGCTATGATGATTGATTGGCGCAGTTCCACAGGACTATAGGGGGAAGATCTTTCTCATGGTCCTGATGAGGAAACAGGTGCTAGTACTGCGGCTGACCTGAGTATCTAAGCTCAAGGTATTATTAAATAAGGTCCTCAAACCTTATTAGCCACCAGACGCTGGACCAAATGGACTCTTGAGTGCCAAACACCTATGTTTTGTCAGCATTTATTTTAGGGAATTATCTTGTATCCACCTACTAATGCTGGACATACAATGAGTGGACTACTCTGCAAAAGATGTCAGGTTGATAGAGACCGACAATGATATGGGTGTCATCTGCTTACCCACAGCACCTGGAACGCAAAGAGCGCACCAATACAGTCAGCAGCGTAACATACACATAAAAAACGTCACGCTACAGGACAAGGCTTGGGCACCTAAAAAGGAAGGCTAAGGGTTCCGCCTTGAAACCCCCGCAGTTGACAATTTGTACTTTTTGGGTAAGGAAAGAGCGGAGGAGCTTTAGTGTGGACACAGGGATACAGACTTGTTGCAGACGTTGGATCATCCAGCACGTCAAGACTGTGTTGAATGCTGCAGACATCAAGCATCAACAGAATGGCAACCCCACCCTGATCAACCTGGCAGCAGATGCTGTCTGCAGCCACAATAAGAGCAGCCATTATCAAAAATGGGGTGTCCCAGTATCTGGCCAAGGACCTGGGCTATATATAGTATCAAAAACAATGGTCCAAGAATAATGATCATAGATGAAACAAATATACTCTTGTAATCATCATTTGCATTTTTGGAACCTCTAAACAGTAAGTTCATATCGCATGAATCCAGTTACTTGGTATTGGGTATATGCAACAGCTGACCAAAAGAGAAAGATAGTTTCAGAGATGGAGTTTATTAAATCACTCCATCTTATTAAATCAATTATTTTTTACTTTTACTTATCAATTTTGCAACAGTTATCGGTACATAAAGAGCATAGCGTGTTAAGGAATGTGCAAGTAAGTGTGCTTGAGTGATAAGAAGGGGTTACGTGAAGGCATCAAAAAAGTATTTTACAATGATTTTTGTAAAAACTGGTCATACACTCCCAGTTCTGAGGGCACCTGGCCACTGGACTATTTGTAATATCAATTTAACATCATTGATTTACAGAAATAACAATCTAGAAATGAAATCATAATTCCCAAGTTGGTAAATAGTATGTACAGGAGTGGTTTCCAGATGCAAGAAAATTGGGCGTCGACGTTTCGACCCTGATGGGGCATCATATGTTATAATGGCCAGCCGACCTCCACAGCAGCCCTGGCACTCGGGTCTGGAGATAGTGTGGCCTAGCGTGACAGTATCTCCCAGATTGGGACCAGAGTCATCTCTGGCCCAAGTTACAGGAAAGAATAAACAATCCAGGAAAGAATGCAAGAATCAAGTAGAGTGTTTCAATTTTCTGCTTTATGAGGGAACAGGAGTTAAGCAACGCATCATGGAGAGATTTCTGGTTGTTGGTGCTTAAGCTTACAGCATCATGAACATCCCGCCCTCCCGCCCGCCCCCCCCTCCCCGCAACAAGCAGTGGAAGTAGGCTAGGTCCACATCATGTCATAAGATCATAAAACTCTACAATACAGTCAATGAAATTCCCCCAAACCTTTTTACAAATCTATTATTATTGTGCATTCCAGCCACAAAAATGGAAGTCTCTCAAAATTAACTCATTGTTGTATGCACAGTTTTGTGTACAACTTTGTCAGTGTAATGCACCTGTATGAATCCACCCCTTTGGACCCCACCTCCTAGTCAGCCATGGGCCTATTTCTTCGTAGTTCCTGCTCCTCTGTCAGTGACAGCATTAAAACCCATTTGTGAATTTGGTAGCTTGTCCTTTGTTTTCATCTCTATTATGACTTTTGCTGTATTGCCAGGCGTTCTGTAAACTTTAACAACCTAGCATCTCTAGTCCATCTGTTTTTCCTTTTCTCTCATAATTTACCTGTTGGCATTCACA
This sequence comes from Lissotriton helveticus, assembly GCF_964261635.1. Lineage (NCBI taxonomy): Eukaryota > Metazoa > Chordata > Amphibia > Caudata > Salamandridae > Lissotriton > Lissotriton helveticus. Next base: position 280,124,425 of record NC_136059.1, read on the forward strand.
AATGGCCAGAGAACGATAATCATCTGAAAAGTAATTTGTAGAGCGCCAGACACTCATGCTGACATTCTGGATTAGACTGTAAATGTTTGGACCTTTCCCTTTTGTTTCGATGTTTAATTCATTTATCCAGGTTTTTATTTTGTAGTGTAAGAACTTTAGTCTAAAACTTACTGTATAAATAGTTTTGCTATCATGTGAATTGAGTTTGGGTTCTATTTTACTGATGCCTTTTTTTTTACAATTTCTATTGATATGACAAACTAAGAGTGGCCTTTGTTGCCTGGTCATTTGCATTTGCTTTTAGTATGGTTAGTTTCACAGAGCTGGAATTATCAAAGTCCATCATGTATATCTGTAACAGGTTATGATCAATTATCCTCTAGCCTTCAGAGAATCTTTTGTGGGTCTTGGAACGAAATTTTCAAGTTACATTTGTACTCTTTCTCCCTTTTCCCTCTACAAGTCACAATATGCACACTAGAGGTTATATAGCCTGTAAACGACTTGTGCTGAGGCTGGAAGAAGGCGACATGAAGGTGGCTCCCTGAAAGGAGCTTTACAACCCTATCCAGAGCAGTGGCCTACTGGGCTCCAACTGTGGTGGTGGTGATCTTTTACTTCTGATGTCCCAGGACCCGGCCTACTATGGGCTCTGAGCAACTGGGCCAAGTACCCCTCCAGAACTAGTCTCTCAGTGGTACTGCTGGTCAAGCCGCCTAAGGCTCAGAGAGGAAGTAGGTGCAAGACGAGTACAGACTCAACTCAAAATACATCCAGCAGCAATATTAGGTGATACTTGTTTTCTGTATAAAGAAGTATATATTTACTAACAAAGTAAAATACAACACACTGCAAACAATACACACCGAGTTCTTGAGGCAAGACCACTAGTGTTACCAGGTCAGTTTCCCATTCCACTTTCCCATGTAGGTGTGATGGTTATTCCCCATTCATGTGTTGCGACATCCAAGCTAGGTTTCGCTAATAGGTTAAGAGTCTCAGAAGTTATGGTGTTTTTTGGCAAGGTCCCAAACCCCCCAGGTTGGAGCGGGTTAATTCAGGTAAAGTTGCTACAGGGCCCAGTGACCTGTCTTGACAGTCTTGCCTGCTCTCACGGAGTGGAAGTTCAGGGGCACCCATTGGCCACCCGATGGTCCCAGACAGTGGGAGGCTGCTCTTGTGGCAGTCGCTGTCCTTGGCACTTCTCCGATGTGGATAGTCTAGGATCAGGGGATAAACCTCTGATGCACCCGGATGGGGGAGTTTAAGTCCTTGCTCTCACCCTCGAGCTGTGGTATTTTCTCTGCTGCACGCTACTTCCTCTAGACACACAGTTAGGGTCGCTGCAGCACATACACTGTGCGGTGACAGCCTTCTTTTCACTGTGGCCCGCACCTGCAGGTCACGGTGCTGTATTGGGCAACGGCCTCACTCAGCCTCTCATAGCACAGTACCAAGGGAGGTAACCCGATTTCTTCGCTGCGGCCTCCACCTGTAAGGGTGCAGCGGACTTTGGCACATGGTCTAACACCCTTATCAGTGTGGTGGCACCAACAGAGCAGAAGCTCACACTTGGCTCTCAGGATCCAAGCAGTAGGATCCCCACTGCACTGCACCTCATTCCCTCAAAATCAATCAATCAATCAGAGCATTTATATAGCGCACTACTCACCCGGAGGGTCTCAAGGCGCTGGGGGGGGGGGGGTCCGCTACTGCACGAACAGCCAGGTCTTGAGCTGCTTCCTGAAGGCGAGGTGGTCCTGGGTCAGGCGGAGGTGGGTCGGAAGGGAGTTCCAAGTCTTGGCAGCCAGGTGGGAGAAGGACCTTCCTCCTGTGGTGGCTCTTCGGATGCGGGGGACGGCGGCAAGGGCGTGGCTGGTCGATCGAAGCTGGCGTTTGGGAGCGTAGAAGTTGAGGCGGCTGTTGAGGTATCCTGGTCCTTGGTTGTGTAGGGCTTTGTGTGCGTGGGTGAGGAGCCGGAAGGTGATTCTCTTGTTGACCGGGAGCCAGTGCAGGTCTCTCAGGTGTCCGGAGATGTGGCTGCGGCGGGGGATGTCCAGGATGAGTCGTGCTGAGGTGTTCTGGATCCGCTGGAGTCTCTTCTGGAGTTTGGCGGTGGTTCCAGCGAAGAGGGAGTTGCCGTAGTCCAGACGGCTGGTGACGAGGGCCTGGGTGACCGTCTTCCTGGTCTCGGTGGGGATGCATCGGAAGATCTTACGTAGCATGCGCAGGATGTTGAAGCATGACGAGAAGACGGCGTTGACTTGTCTGGTCATGGAGAGGGAGGAGTCCAGGATGAAGCCCAGGTTGCGCGCGTGGTCTGTTGGTTTGGGTGCGCTGCCCAGGGCAGGGGGCCACCAGGAGTCGTCCCAGGCGGAGGGTGAGGATCCCAGGATGAGGACTTCCGTCTTGTCTGAGTTCAATCTCCTTCACATCAAAGGGTCTAATGGCCTTGGGTCAGGCAGAAGCTGATGCTAGAGGATCCAGGTGGGTGTTTTGATTCTCCTAGGTGATGTCCCCTCATCCAGTAGGACAGACTGGCAGACCTTAGTCTTGGTCACAACAGGCAGAGCATGTGCGGAGCTTCTCCATGGTGATGCACAGCTTCAGTTTCATTGCTTGTAATCTCAAACTCCCCTTTCTATAATCCATTTCCAGACACACTTACGGTTATGTCTCTGCATTTGTGTTCTGGGGGTTGCTCACTTCGAAGTGCCCACTCCTTTGTTGTGCTTCCACCTTCCAGAGCAAACTATCTTAGCAGGACAGTAGTCTTCTAATCTTGATAGCCTTAAACACAGGCCATGGGAGTGACTAGAGGTTCATACCTGATCTCAGCCTCAGTGATTTGTGCTTCAAAAGGTTACCAAAGTGCCCAGTCCAACTCTTTATGATTTTCTTATCAGCCCGATTTCCTTCCTCAGCTGTACCCAGGCCCTTTTGACCAGTGACCTCTTTTAAGAATTAAGAGTTCACATTGAAGCGCACCGAAGAGCTTGACTCTTCCTTAGGTCCATGTGTGTCCAACCCAGTTATCATAAAAGCAGAAATGCACAAATCTGCCAGAGGGCAAACCTACACCTCACCCTGCTCCTCCAGCAAGACCTGGCTCTCCCAAAATGGAACCCAGTGTCTTCACATCACGTGATATCCCCTATGTGATGTACTTTCCTGCAGACACATGCAACTGCTCACACTAGCCCTACTGCACTGGCACCAGCTCTCAAGCACACGTACTTCCGCGCACGCACATGCAATCTCTCATACTGTTTCTCCTGCACTGTACTATCTCTCAGGTACATGTACCTCTTGCGCTGCTTAGAACCCAATGCTTGCCAAGGGTTGAGTTAAGTACTCAGCAGCGAAACAAATATTCTGGTGATACAGGCCCTCCGGACCGTTCACTCTACTGATCACTAAAAACACTGTATGCTGCCATCACCACACTCATGCTACTTAACTAGAGGTGGAGGCAATAGACTTACACCTCCTGAGGGTAACACTTTTGGGGACCACTCCTGGTCTAAGCAGACAGCAATCCATGAGATAGGCTGATTTCATAGCACACAAGCATGATACTTGTTTGTTCATGACCAAAAATCATTACCAAGGGTCCAGATATCAATGCAAGTCTGTCAATCAGGTCAGGGGTACACATTCATCACCAATCAAAGGACTTTTCCACTTCAACAGTGTGTGTCTTGTGGTGCTTCACTCAAAGAGGGGGCATAGAAGCATATACGATAAGATGCAAACGGCTACCACACATCTCATGGGAAAGGGGTAAGAATCATTGGAGCATTGTCAGTTACTGCACTAATTTTGTTAATCTTTGACAGTCTCTTTCTTTAGGGAGACAGGTCTTCTTAGGGCACTGACTGAAATGTTATAACAAAATGATTATTTACGTGTAGGAGTAGTAATTTAGCTTGAAGATTTTGCTGGACTCACAAGCTGTGCATTATCCTGCCACCTTGTGATTGGGTCCGTAACTCCTCTTTTGTACAGTAGTCTCTTGTCTTTTTTTTTGGGGCATAGACGGTCCTCACCATTTGGTATTTAGTCCAGCCTCGCTAGACTACTTTTTCACACGTGGTTGTCATCTTCAGATTCTTTTTTCCCTGTTTGTTTATCCATTCTTGTGGCATCTTCCTGACTCTACCTTTTTTATGTCCTTTGTTTACTTTATCTCGCCTCACTTCCTGGGAAGATGGGTGGGTTAAATGTGAATCCAGAAAATTCTTTAAGTTGCAAAACTACTACTACAGGTAAGTAACCATTTTGTGTTACAGTGTGAATATTTTCTGGATTTGCATGCTGTGCATTGATTTCATAGTGGTTTCTTCGCTGTGGTTGCTGGGTTGGAGAGGAGGTTGTACTTGTAAACAAATGCTTCAATATTCGCTGACCCACTTGTGCTTCTCTGTTCACCTGTATGTCTATGTATTAGAGTTTTGTGGATGTGTGTTCTGACAACCATGTAGCTGCCATAATATGTTCTTTAGAGTAACCTTTGCCAGGAATGCCATTGCAGCTCCCTCTTTCTTGCCGAATGTGTTCTTGGTTTCATCGTTAGCCGTATGACCGCTCTTTTGCAGCACATTTGAATTGTTAGAGTTATCCTCCTTGCAAAGGTGTTCTTGGTGACCGGTTTTCCTTTATTAATGTCTGCAAATGATACAAAGAGTTGCTTCCCCTTCGTGATTGGCTTTGTTCTCTCCATATAATACATTAACACCCTGCAGGCATCCAGTGTATACAATGCCCTTCAGCCCAAGTCTTTGGCTCTTGGAAAAACCTTGGTATTTGAATTGTCTGATGTGGAGGTGGGATATGACCTTTGGTATGAAGCGTGAGTTGGTTCTCATGACTACCCTATCCTTGAGTATTTGCATCTATGGCTCCAGTATGGTCAGTGCTTGCAGTTTGCTTACTATGCGGTGTGATGTCACAGCAATTAGAAATGCTGTTTGAAGCACGATGGATTTTATGGTGGCCCTGTGGAGTGGTTCAAATGGTTCTTTAATCGGCTGGGTCAGTACCACGTTTAGGTTCCATGTAAGCGTTGGTGCATTCCTTTTTGCCTCTTCCAGAAATCTTTTGATCACTGGTGTAGTGAAGAAGCTTCTTCCTATATTTTACCCTTACGTAGGCCTCTATTGCCACTAGATGTACCTTTAGTGATGCATCGGTTAGATTGCCGTCTAGCAGAGGAGTAAAGTATCCAATGACTATAGTGCCTCTTGTCCGGTCCTGAAAATGGCTAGATCTATGACACCACATGGAGTATCTCTCTCATTTAGCTGTATAGCATTTCCTGGTTGTCGGGGTTCTTGTATCCCTGAGGACCGCCATTGCTTTCTCTTGTCCCAGATGTCCAAACTCAATGTCTTCAGAAGCCATGCTGCTAGATTTAGTGTGTTTGGTTCTGGGTGGAGAGCCTTTTCCCACTGCATGAAGAGCAGGTCTCAGGACGCTGATAGTCTCTGTACATTGTTGTGTGCCATCTCTATCAGATATGAGAACCAGGTTTATCTTGCCCACTGGGTGGGGGGACGAGGAGTATTAGCTTCATTTGCGATAGCCTGCATTTGTTGATCACTATTAATATCATTGGAATTGGGGAAATAAGTAAACAGATTTCCCTGATTACTCTATCAACAGCAAATTCCCTAGTGAATGGCAGTGAGGGTGCCTGGATGCGAAGAACTAGCATCTTGCTTTTTCTGCAGTTGCAAAAAGGTCTATTCTCTGATGTCCCAACAATTTTCAAACACTTTCTTAATCACTGCTAGATTCAGCTCCCACTGTTGTGAGGTGCATGCTTTTCTGCTTCTATATTGTCTTCCCCGTTACAAGTGTTGTTATAGTTATCTGTCTCTGGATGGCATATCTCCTGTGCTAGCTTCGACAGGACGAAGGATTTTGTCCTCCCTTGCTTATCGAGGTAGAACATTGTTGTTCTGTTGTCCATTTGAACTTATAGTGATTTCCCCCACAACTGTTTCTGAAAGCTTGTTAAGGTTCGGAACTCTATCCTTCGGTCCAGTAGATTTTTGTGGTTCCGCCTCTTTTGGTTTCCAGACATCTCTGATCATGAGCTTCCCCATTAGAGCTACTCATCCCATTTAGGAGGCATCCGTAGTGATGGAGTTGGTAGCGCGAGAGGTCTTCCTATTGTTACATTTGTCCTGTTCCCTTAAGTTATTTTCTCCTAAACTCCTTGTGTGACAGCCACTATATCTTCCCAACTTCCAGTTGCCTGTGACCATTGGCCCTGGACCCATTCCTGGATCTGTTGAATGTGTAACCTCGCAAATGATGTTAGTGGAATGCAGGTAGCCATCATTCTTATCAACATCCTCAGAGTCCTGTCAAGAGACTGACCCTTCTGGTATTGGCGAGCTTCTGCATTATCACCAGTGTACTTTTTTTGCAAGGGTACGCTCTTACTTGTGCTGTGTTGATTTTTTCTCCCAGGAAGAGCTTCTCTTATTTTGGCGTGGGCAATGATTCTTCTGTGTTTTTAGAGAATCCCAGCCTGTGAAGAGTCTGGTTTTGGTACCAGGAAGTATGTGGAGTCGTTTTCCTGGTTGATTTCCTTCAGGCGTACTCTCTCTATTGCTTTCTTCTGTAATTATTTACCCAATTCAAGTTGTAGAAAGTGATTTTCTTCTTTTGTGTGGACATTTTTCTTCGGTTCTCGTCTTGTGGGTGTTTGACCAGTTCTATACAATAAACGTGTTGGATGATATTGAGAATCCACTTGTCTGACGTGACCTCCCTCCAGACCAGAGTCCTAAAGGAAGGTTCCTATTCACCCCCCCACACGTGTTGTGTGTGGTTGGGAGCTCTGACTTTGTAAATAACTTGCTTGTTAATACAGCCGCACCTCTGAGAAGCCCTCCTCTCCCCCTTGCTCATCTGCGAAAGGGCTGCCTCTGTGGAGCTTGGCATTGCAATTGTTGCTGTGTTTCTGCATGCGGCTTGTGCTTTGAAAGCCCTGGCGAGTTGTGACACGTTGGAAGCCCCCTCTTCCCACCGGTCTTCTGGTGGGTGTAGTTCCTCTTTTCGGTTCCCCTCTTAAACATAGGGCTCCCATTGATTTCGCTGGTTGTTGCACTGTCGTCCACTGTGCTTCCTAACAGGTGCTTACCATTGAAGAAGGTGTTGAGAATATTGGCCTGGCCTTCATTCTTGAAGCCTGAAATTGGCAGTCAGGTGTGCCTTCTCAGGTTTGTCCCTGCCATCATCTGTCGGTTTGCAGTGTACGCAGCGTCCAGTGCAGATTTTAGATGAGTGTTAGCGATGTTCTTTCCCTTCCTCAGCGTCTCATTATCTCCAGTAGAAAATATGTCTGAGATTTCTCCTCCTCCAACTGGACCCCATATTTGTCTGATGCTCTCTTTGTTATGTGGTTGCACAAGGAGCGCAGGCCTCAACAGGTTTGTGTCTATTCCCTCCGCAGGGCATTCGCCATTGAGGTCCTACCATTACGCCTTGAGAAACTCAGATCCTTCAATTTCCAGAAACAGACCTTGAGACTCTGGGTGTCCTCGTAGCTGTCATTTGAGGCTCCGATTCCCTTGGGTTGCTCTCCTCTTGTGCGCGTTCTGTGGAAGGTTTTGATGGGATGTGAAAATCTTGAGAGATGTCAAAATCCTTTTTGGATTGCAGCCATTTCTTCTGCTCTATCTCGAGAATGCTTTGGTGTTGAGTGTGGATGCCGATCTCTTCCGGCATCAAGGTCTCGGCTGCCGGTGCTTTAGCTGCCCCCTGTCTTAGTTTACTCGTGACTTCTATCATCCTTTGACACCGGAGCGTTTTCTGAGTTTCATCCGCCTGCAGTGTCCTTGGTGTGGGACCAGAGTGGCTCCTTCCACCTTGGCTTGCCTTCAGTGGGCGAGAATTTTGGGGCGTAGGAAGTCTTTGGGCACTCTGCTTTTTTGTGTTACCTGCAGCTGTGTTTCTGTGTTTTACGTGCTCCCACCCAATGCCAATTTCCTTTTCAAATTCCGAGCCCTCTCCCATGGCTCCTTTGGCGATATTGTCCTCCTCCTTGCTAGACAATCAAAGGTCTCATCTACTGAGTTTCCTTCTGTCCTTGCATGGCACAGTGTTCCTGCCTTTGCTTCTCTCTTACTCTGTGTTCTGGGCGTAAACTCTGAGCAAGCTTTGCAGTCCTCATGTTGGGATCTTGCTGTAGATAAAGACTGCATACCCGGCGATTGTCCTTTTTGGCAAACTTGTGTTGACACTACAGGCAGAAACGGAAGTGTATGTTCTCCATGTCACTCGTAACCGGGGGCCCACTGCCCATGCATTCTCTGGCCCTCTTTCGCCAATTATCCTCGTACTCCTATCCAAAGTTGATAAATGCTGCCCCCTCCACCCCCGATCCAGACCTCTTTCCAGTATTGATGCTTTCACCTCTGGATAATCGGCTTTGCTTTCCACAAACCTTCATTGTATTCTTCTTCTTCTTTCAATGATTGGAGAGCCTTCATAGATGCTTCCAGACCCAACTGCGGAAAACAAAGAAAGTGAAGATGGCGCCCACACATGGAGGCTACCGGTTCTGTACACCAAATTCCTGGGACAGAACGTTTCTCTCATTATCCTATGGCGTTTTTTTTTTGAGCTGTAGAAATTTATCTACAAACTGTACATAAAATATTTAGAGTGACGGTGTCCTGTCTCTTGTGTATTTTGAATAAGTCATTTTGTGCCTTGTTCTAACTGATACTCTGGGTTGTGGAGTATCTTACCCTGAGTGGCACCTACCAGAATTGATAAAATGTGAAGAGGTGACAGCTAATTTGTACCTATATCTGATAACACCTTCTTTGAAGTGCGACACTATATCCACCACTACAGTGTGTGGTTCTCTTGTCTCTTCCCTCTCTCCTCTCCTTTTTAATTTGTACCTGACCCCCCTCATCCGGTCTTTACGAAGCAGCAAGGTCACCACATTTAACTATGCGGATGACATTCAGCTGATCTTTGATATCAACCCATCAGAACAATCTGTTTATAATTTTCAGTCCACCCTGTGTCACATCAGTGACTGGATGGGGGCAAACCACCTCAAACTTAACCCCGATAAGACCGAGCTGGTTCTTATCGGGGGTGCCTCTAACCCGTAGAGGTCTTACTTCTGGCCAACAAGTTTGGGTTTCCCCCCCCCCCCTCCCTACTAACTCAGCAAAAAGTCTTGGGGTGATCATCAGCAACGATCTCTCGATGAAGCCCCAGATCAATGCTGTAGTTTCTTCCAGTTTTTTTCATTTACATAAAATCCGTAAAATTGCCCGCTTCCTCACTACTGATGCCCTCACCCTGACCCTTTTGGCTTTGGTTATTTCTAGAATAGACTACGCCAATTCCCTCTATGCTGGCATTCCCACCTATCAACTGAATCGACTACAGCTGGTTCAGAATCAGGCTGCACGGTTAATTTCCATCAGCCCAGGCATCAGCATGTGCGTCCCCTGCTGAAGACCCTCCACTGGCTCCCGGTAGCAGAACGCTGTTATTTTAAACTAGGCTGTATCATCTTCAAAGCCCTAGCTGGTCTTGGCCAGTTATTCATCTCTTCTTTACTTCACCATTATGCTCCCTCCCGCAACCTTCGCTCTTCCCACTTGACCCTACTTAAGACCTCTGCTTTTAAACACAAGAAACATGGAGGGCTTAAGATTCTCCTTCTTAGCCCCATCCTTTTGGAATGCACTCCCCTCAGAATTTAGGTTTACTGTCTCCTACACCCAACTTTAGGTCCCTTCTTAAAACCCATCTGTTCCGTAAAGCACACAACTGAGTCCCCTCCTGATCTGCTATCACATGCTCACAGCGCCAAGAAACCGTCAGGTGTTAGTTGCGCTTTACAAATACTTTTACATAACATGTGTGGCAGTCTGCACTCAATTCTTCAGATTTGGGAGCTTGCATCCAAGGACTTATCACGTCCCTTGGCTGGCTGTTTCCGTGCTACAAAGACAAGGAGCTGGAATTCTAATTACATCACAGAACTTGTCCTTTGTTAATGTTAAGACTTTTTGAAATATAACTTGTGCTTTTGAGGAAATAAATCACGGTTGAATTATTCAATCTTGTTCTGTATACCAAATTCCTCTGACAGAACGTTTCCCTCATTATCCTATGGTGTGTTTTTTTTTTCTGTAGAAATGTATCTACACACTGTACATGAAATATTTAGAGTGCCAGGGTCCTGTCTCTTGGCCACCGGGGAAGGTGTCTGATGTCAGAAGACAACTCTGCAGCTGTACATGCCAAGAACAGATGCATACTGGTAAGTGGCATTTTCCGTTCGAGGCATACGAGCTGTAGATTAGACTATATAGCAGTTTTCCTCCTTAGCGGTGGCAACCTGTATCCGTTGCAGTGGTCTAAAAAAGTGTTCTCAATACAGCCTGGCCCACACCCGCTTTTTGCTTTGCTTGCACATCTACACAATAGTGTTTAGTGAAAGTGTGTGGTGTAGCCCAAGTTGGTGCTGTACAGATGTCATCTAGGGGAATGTTCGCTAAGAAAGCAATAGAAGCCCCTAGTTAGCGTGTGGAATGAGCTCTAGGGGGAATGGTTAGCGTGCCTTGAGCTTGGAGATAGCATATTTGGATACACTTAACAATACATCTTGCAATTCCTGTTTTTGAAATGGGATTGCCATTATGAGGTGTGAGAAAGATACAAAGAGTTGTCTAGTCTTTCTAAAAGGTTTAGTTCTTTCTATGTAGTATAGTAACACCCTTTTGACATCTAGTGTGTGAAGAGCACGTTCTACCACTGAGTCTGGTTGAGGGAAAAAACGGGGAGTTCAACAGACCGATTAAGGTGGATGGCAGAAACTACCTTTGGTAGAAATTTTGGGTTAGGTCGAAGAACCACTTTACTACGATGCATTTGCAAAAATGGTTCTTGTCTGGTTAATGCCTGGAGTTCACTAACTCTTCTGAGGGATGTGATAGCTACCAGGAAGGCTACCTTCCAAGTGAGGAATTGTAATTCACGTTTGTGTAGAGGTTCAAATGGGGAACCCATGAGCCTGGTAAGGACAATATTGAGGTTCCAGGCTGGGGAAGGTGGAACTCTAGGTGAAATTATTCTTTTAAGTCCTTTCATAAACGCTTTGATAACAGGAACTCGAAATAAAGAAAAGTGTCGTCTGTTTTGGAGGTAAGCTGCTATTGCAGCTCCTTGTAGCCATTTAGATGTATTTGCCAAATTGGATGTATAATGATGAATCACGCACGATTTCATCGCGTGCGTTTACCACGCATATTTTACCCCGCAAAGTACATTATCTCGTCGCCTTTCACATCGAACGTTGTAGCAACATCAATGCGTTGATTGCTATTGCACAGTACATCACTTCGCAGGCCACGAAAACGTAAGCCGTAACAACGCGTTTTTATCATGCATCCATTTCATGCAATCCTACTTCCAAGAAAGCTCTCCTTTATAAGCATGACTACAAAGGTACAAAATTGGTGGGTGCGGTAATGTAGAATTCCTATTTCGCCTCTTCGGTATCTTGCGTCTTTCCTTCTTCCTAGCTTTTGGCACTTTATTCCGATTCAGATTATGCAAACAGATGAGCCGCCGTGCCCGCGTTGTCATCTCTAGCTGCAGGTAGTCGTCGGAGACCAGCTCTTTATGAGCCCGGACTGGGCGTCCCACAAGTCTGAGATGGGTTATATCTGAAGTACTCTTCTTCTCTGCGAAGTGATATGCCCTCGGCTCGTAATACAACAGCCTCTTCCATACATTCACCCTTCCCTCTGCTTCTGCTCTTCTCCCGTCTCAGTGCATGCCCACCCCACACACTACTCCCATTGCCTATTCTGAAGCTCTTTCCTGCTCCCCATCCTGCTTCCCCAGACCCCTCTCCATTCACCTCTCATACCAGCTTCATCGCCTTCTCTACTTGGACACTCCTCACTCTCCTGCTCTTGCAGAACAGACTGTCCTCTTTATTTTCTTCAACTCACTCCTTTGCTCTTATTTCATCCTCGTTATTCCTTATTCTTTTAACTTATCCTTCCTTTTCTTTCTGTTTACCCTTCTTTTCTATCCTTGTGTTCTCTAATCCCCCTCCATTTCTCATCCATGTGCTACATTCCATAAGATTTTAGATTTTTTTTTCCGTGTTTGAGACTTTTCCGGGCCACATTTGTGAAAACTGTGGCCCTGACCTTTTCAGGACCTCCGATGCAAGAACAACGCATTTATGAGTTAAACCACAGCAAATAACATTTAGTGGTCAGGAGTTATGCACTCTACCTTTTCAAGATGCTCGAAAACCTCACATTCATTTAAAGTTCAGATAAGTGTGTTTATCTAAACCAGGGACACCCAGCACTTCAAAATTGTTCTATCGATGGCAGGACATACCTTTTTTGTCCAGCACTTGCTGTCTCACTCTTGTGTCGGAGATGAAAGGCTTAGTGGCAAGAATTGAACTGGTAAAGACCATAGATTGTACGAACATCTCAGCAGCAGGTGCATTAGCCTGCTATATTATCAGTTTAAGACCCGTTGAGTTAAAGCTGGGCTGAAATACATTTCTACTTATGCAAACAAAAATGAATGTGTCAGTCTTTAACGCAACTGGTGCTCATGTAAAGCGCTCTGATACCTGATATCTTCGGATATAGTTTGCGCTATATAAGAAAAACCTAAAGAGAGGACTTGAGAGGGAATACATGCATGCTCATCACCGCCCCAAAATTTGTCGTCTGTGCCTTAGTTCCTTCTAATTATATTAGCAGGCTCGGCCTTCTGAAAGCGCCTGGTGCGATGTAGAGTAACAGCACATGCTGCACAGAGCCGCCAGTTCGTTTAATGCTGTATTTATTACACTGCCTCTACCAGCGCTGTGCCAGCGTACTGTGTTGATGAAACTTGGCAAACGTATTTACCTGTGGCAATTTATGTGATGCTGCAAGATAAGAATAACATCACAGAATGGAGAAATTAAAACAAACTACAGATACACAGAATGTTTTTCTAAATGTAAATGGGCAATGGGAGGGCCGTGAGTCTACTTTGGGAGTGCCTCGCCCACCTTGTCCCCCTCTAGAACAGACCTGTGGAGTGCATGGCTTACTCCCAACAGCATTCACCCATCATCACAGTTGATTTCAGAATGGATGCATATAACCCTTTGAAACTATCCACCCACCCATCCACCATACACCCACCCATCATGCATCCATCCATTAACCATCCACCCATCCATCATGCATCCATCCATCATGCATGCATGCATCCACCAATCCATCCTGCATCCATCCACCATCCACCCATCCATCATGCATCCATCCACCCATCCACCCATTCATCTTGCATCCATCCACCCATCATGCATCCATCCACCCATCCACCCATCATGCATCCATCCACCCATCCATCATGCATCCATCCACCATCCATCCATCCATCCATCCATCCATCCACCCATCCATCCACCATCCATCCAGCATCCATCCAGCATCCATCCACCATCCACCCATCCATCCACCATGCATCCATCCACCATCCACCTATCCATCCACCCATCCATCCATCCATCCTGCATCCATCCACCCACCCACCCATCCATCATGCATCCATCCACCATCCACCCATCATGCATCCATCCACCATCCACCCATCATGCATCCATCCACCCTCCACCCATCATGCATCCATCCACCATCCACCCATCATGCATCCATCCACCCATCATGCATCCATCCACCCATCCATCCATCATGCATCCATCCACCCATCCATCATGCATCAATCCATCCATCATGCATCCATCCATCCACCTACCCGTCCAGCCACCCACCCACCCACCCACCCATCCACCATGCATCCATCCACCATGCATGCATCCATCCATCATGCATCCACCCATCCATCATGCATGCATCCATCCATCATCCATCCATCATGCATCCATCCATCCATCATGCATCCAACGATCCATCCATCCACCCACCATGCACCCACCCATCCATCCATCCATCCATCCATGCATGCACCCACCATGCACCCACCCATCCACCCACCCACCATGCACCCACCCACCCATCCACCCATCCACCCATCCATCCATCCACCCACCCAGCCACCCACCCAGCCACCCACCCAGCATCCATCCATCCACCATGCACCCACCCATCCATCCATTCATCCACCCACCCACCATGCACCCACCCACCCACCATGCACCCACCCATCCACCCACCCACCCACCCACCCATCCACCCACCCATCCACCCACCCACCATGCACCCATCCATCCATCCACCCACCCAGCCATCCATGAACCCACCCACCCACCCACCCACCCTTCCACCCATCCATCCATCCATCATGCACCCACCCATACATCCATCATGCACCCACCCACCCACCCATCCATCCATCCATCCATCATGAATCCATCCATCCATCCATCATGAATCCATCCATCATGCATCCACCACCCAGGCATCCATCCATTAATTTCTGTTTACACACCTAACACACGTTGTGTTTTTTACTAATTAATTGCATTGCGTGCTAATTGTAAGTTTACACGTGTTTTGTTTGTGATTTATTGAGCACATTTTGTTTCTCATTATGTCACAGTAACTGTTTCGGGACGCCTGCTACCCCATCCCAGCGATGCTAGTAATTCGTGACACATGAATCCAGTCCCTATTCGTCATACATCCTTAAGTGCTAAATGTCATTAAAAAGTGTCCGTGCTTCCTTAAAGTGCAATTGTTCCAGGGAAGGTAAACTCATCCCAAAGTTATAGTGGCATTCTCCGACCCTGGGAAATTGATTAAGTATACAATCTAATACATCCTCCACTGCTCATAAAAAAAAAACTTTTCAGCCCAACTTTACACGTTCTGTTTGTGATTTATTGCGCACGTTTTGTTTCGCATTATGTCACAGTAACTATTTCGGGACAGATGCTACCCCATCCCAGCGATGCAAATCGCCAGCGATGTATAAGTAGCTGCGTTGTTGTAGCATGCGTCCCGAAAGCATGTGTTGTAACGCCGACCGCGATGTAAAAGTCGCGTTGCGATTGCAGCGCGAACTAATACATTCGTTGTAACAGGTATTTCCCTGCCCAATTACGTAGTTGTAGATGCAAGAGATAACAGATAATGTTTGAATGGAAGCATCTAGTGGATTGCTTTTGTTATGTGTACAATAAACAAATTGTTTCCACTTTGCTGCATAGCATGCTCTTGTGGTAGGATGTCTAGCTTGTTTGATGACATTCATACAATCTGGTGGGAGATTGAGGTAGCCAAACTCTAGGACCTCAGGAGCCAGATCGAACGATTGAGTTGACTCGGATCTGGATGTCTCATTTATCCATGGTTCACAGTAAGAAGTTTGGGTGAGAGGCACTGATTTTGATGCAGAACTACTGATAGTTCCAAGAGGGTTGTGAATCATGGTTGTCGGCCCATGTAGGAGCAACTAGGATCATTGTGAGGGAATGCTGTTTGAGTTTCCAAACCACTAACGGAATGAGCGGGAGAGGCGGAAAAGCGTAAGCAAATTTTCCTGACCAGTTCATCCATAGCGCATTGCCTTTAGACAATGGGTGTGGATACCTGGAGGCGAAATTTGGGCATTTTGCGTTGTGATGTGTGGCGAACAGATCTATGTCTGGGTGTCCCCACATTTGAAAGAATGGAGGAAGAACTTGAGGATGATGCTCCCATTTGTGGATATGTTGTGTGTGTCGACTGAGCAGATCCGCGGTCTGATTGTGTACTCCCTAAAGATGTTCCGCGAGGAGGTATATCTTTTGAGGAATAGCCCATCTCGTATAGTTTGCGCTAACCGTGAAAGTTGGAGAGTGTGTGTCCCCCCCTGCTTTTAAATTTAATACATTGCTGTCATGTTGTCTGTACGTATTAGGACAGCTTTGCCTAGTGGCAAAAGTTGGAAAGACGTTAGTGTTAAAAAGATTGCAAGTAACTCCAGGTGATTTATGTGGAGTTGTTTCTGTCGAGGGCTCCCAAAAGCCCTGAACAATTTGACTTTGTAGATTAGCTCTCCAACCGGTGAGCGACGCGCCTGTTAGTACTATCTGTGGAACCGGGTAGAGGAACAGCCGCCCTTTGGAAAGGTTTTGTGCATTCCACCACAGCAGAGAGTGATGTGTGCGGCCGTCCACCAACACCAGATCGGTCAGCTGACCTTGAGCCTGGTTCCACTGATGTGCTAAGCATTCCTGCAAGGGGCGCATTTGGAGTCTTGCATAAGGGACGATGAGGAGGCAAGAAGCAGTCATTCAGATTAACTCCATAAACACTTGAGCTGGCAATGAGTGTTGAGGCCGAAATTGTAATATTAGAGCCTGTATGGAGTGAATCCTGCCGGGACTGGAGTATGCTAGAGCTTTTGAGGTGTCTAGAGTAGCCCCTAGATACTGGATGGCTGAAGGCGAGACCTGTCTAGGTTTAATGTGAAACCTAATCCGTGAAGTAGATGGATAGTTTTGTGTATGTGCTGTACACAACTGTTGTGAGATTTGGCTTTTATGAGCCGGTCGTCCAGATAAGGGAACACATGGATGTGTTGCCTTTTTAAGTGATCCGCTACCACTGCAAGGCATTTGCTGAAGACTCTGGGTGCCGTGGTTACTCCGAATGGAAGGAATTTGAATTGATAATGTTGTCCATCCACCATGAACCTGAGATACTTTTTGGGAAAGGGATGAATAGGAATATGAAAGTAGGCGTCCTTCAGATCCAGAGTGGAGAGGAAGTTGCCTTGTTGAAGTAGTGGAAGCACCTGTTGGAAAGGAAACAAGTGGAAGTGGTCTGATAGGATGTAGACGTTTAGATGTCTGAGGTCTAATATTGGCCTGAGAGAGCAATCTTTTTTTGAATCAGAAAGTAGAGTGAATAAACCCGTGTGCCCTGTTGGGGAAAGGGGACTGATTCTATTGTGTTTTCGCGCAGTAGAGAGAATTTCCTGGTTGAGGAGAGTCAAATGTTCTGCGGATATTGGACGGTGTTTGGGAGGAATGTGTGGGGGACTGGATGTAAGTTCTAGGCGGTAACTATACTGGATTATCGGTCTTACACACCTGTCTGTAGTGATGGAATTCCAGACAGGTAGGAACTGTTAAAGGCGTCCCCTGGCAGGTGTGGAATGGTCGGGGGAAGCGCAGGGAAGTCACTGCTTGGTGGTAAGGGAGCTGCAGGTGTTGTAACCCCGGATCCCTGCCCTTGTTGTTGTTACCTCTGTAACCTCCCCTAAAGTATCCTTTGGAAAGAAAACTCTGATTGGGACTTTTGTAGAATGAGGTTGGGTGCTCTGGTGTGTTGGATTTAGAACCAGACCTATAAAAGGAGTGTCCAAAGGAGCCTCTATAAGAAGATAACTGGCTCCCATAGACTTGGCAGCTTCCGTGTCCTGTTGCATGTTTTCTAAAGATGTGTCCATGGCAGGGCCAAATAGGTGTTCTTGGTAGAAGGGTTGATTAAGGATACTGGTTTGCACACCTCTTGTTTAAATCCATATATCCTGAGCCAAGCATGCCTGCGTAATAATACGCTAGTATTGACTGCGCGGGACGCGGTGTCCACTGCTGTTTGATTGATGTGTTTGTGATTAATTTGTCTTCCTGTATGAGGTCCTTGGCCTGATCTTTGTATTGTTCTGGTAGGTGTTGAATGAGCTTCTCCAGCTCATCATAGTGCGCCCTATCATACCTTGCCAAGAGAGCTTGTGTGTTGGCTATTTTCCAATAGTTTGCCGCTTGAGATGCCATACGGTTGCCTGATGCATCTAATAATTTGGATTCTTTATCCGGGGCGGGGTGGCACCTGAACACTGAGAGTTGGCCCTTTTACGTGCATTAGCTACCACCAGGGAATCTAAAGGAAGCTGACCCTTAATGTATATGGGGTCATTGGGAGCTGCTTTGTATTTTTTGTCTTTCATTGGGTTAAGAAACCTAGTCCTAACAGGGTCTTTAAACACATCTGGTGATTGCTTAATTAGACCGTTCAACACTGGTAGGACGTGTGTGGTTTTTTGTGGCTGAGCAAAAGTTTCTAAGAGAAAATCCACTTCTACAGGGTCTGAATGTAAATTTACTCCATGATATGATGCAGTCCTATTGATTACTTCAGCAAAACCTACATTATCGTCTAGTGGGGATGGCTTAGAGTGATAAAGATCTGGGTCTGTTAAGTCAGAATCTGTCTGTATTATAGTCTGTCCATGGATCTGGCTCTTGTGAGGGATCATCATTATCATCATTATTTTGTTGTGGGACTGTATGATCATCCCCTTGTCTGCAGCAGTCTCCATCATCACTATCCTCTGGTTGTAAACATGGAAAGGTCTGTCCTGGAGAAGGTACCGGAGAGATCAGTAAATTGGGATCTATAGGTGGAGGAGAAGGTGTAGGGTGTGGAGAGGTGTTAGTGCCCATGTCCATTTTATTAGCAGGAACTGGTGTGTTTTGCAAATGGCCCAGTTTCATCTTTTTAGGTTGTGTGGACAGAATATGACCAGTCTTTGGATAAATATAAATTGTTTTCTGGTTTGGATTTGGTACAAAATGTTCTTCGGATCCGGTGTTTCTCGGTGCCGAAGATTTCTCCCTATGAGGAGTCTTAGACTGTTTAGGCATAGGGACAGCATCTGGTATGGAAGATTTTTCCCGCTCCGAAGACTTCAGTGGAGGCTGTTTCTGCTCCGTAGTTTTTTGTTTTGGTTGTTTAGGAGTCGAAGGTCTATCCTTGGATTGGTTTGAGGTTTGCAGTGTCGAAGTTTTCTCTTCATGCTTCGATTCCGGGAGTTTATCCTTGGACTGTTTCGGTGCCAATGGAGGACGGCGTGGAGTATCAGAGGGCTTGGACTTCGGTGAATGTAGGCTAATAACTCTTTTTGAGATATCATCCTGGACTGCTGCTGCTAGTTTTTTTACTCTGACTGCACCGAGGTCCGCTAACTAGACCTCAATGCCAGGTATAGTTTGACTAGCTTGTCCACAATTGGCATAGGTTAACTTACTTATAAGTCCCTAGTAAATGGTATAAGGAGATAGATAGCCTCTGGGAGGTACCTGTAACTTATGTGTAATGGTAAAAGACTCTTAATCCTCTTTCGCTGCATTGTTTCTTAGAAATACTATGGGATTGCTTACAAGAGCTGTAGCAAGATAGATGCTGTTTAATTCACCTGATACAATCTGACACCTTACGGTTCAGAGTTTATAAGGTGTGATAAATAGGATTTTACAAGTATTATTCCTATATTGGGGGATAGCAGGCAGATTTCAATGATTTTTGCACCACAAACTGTGTGTCTCAATAAATCAATAAATAGTGAGCCCTGTGCTCCAGTTAATTTCCTGTTGGTTTGACCTGCTGAAATTAATGAAGAGTGCAAGCTTCATTGTACCTGCTAATTACCTAGTCAAATATACATTGCAGCCCTTACAATTGAGATCCCTATGCAAACAGGTGTTCGCGCAGTGATCACAAATTACCATGGCACTTGTAGAAAGTAACCCTTGGTGTCAGTAATCCATCATAAATGCATATATGACTGCAGTTGTATTCTGATGGAATAGCGAACTCACAGGGTAAGCTATTCATCGTCTGAAAGTTCTGTGCATCTTATGTCACTTTACTCATTGTAAGCAAAAGTGTAGTAACCAGCTAAGCAGACTATTTGGTTTAAAAAATCCCATAAAGGGACCTGTAGAGCTGTTCAAAGCTAACAGCATATTGAAAACCATAAAATTGCACCCGTCCATACACTTCATCATCCAACACACTACGCACTTGATGCATTCCATAACAAAATAAATGCACCTTGTGGTCATCATGCACGACATGGAAACACTTTTCACATAGGATAAAAACAAAAGCTACTTCCTTCCAACCACACACCCTACAGGCTGTAACATGCCGCTTGAGTAGGCAGGCACTTCAGTGCCCCAGAAAGAGGTGTTAAGCACTCTATAAATGCTGCAATACAATACACTGCAGTACCCAGGGCCTGTACGTTCAAGTTTCCCACGTGGACTGCATCACTTCGTGTCACCAAGAGCGTGGTAAAGCAAGACTGCCAGTGCTGCCCACTGCTGGCTGACAGAGCAGTTTTAGCACTGCTGCCTCAACGTTGACAATTAAAGTAATGACGAAGCCCAGACCTTCCTTTTTGATATTTATAATTCACCTTTTAGGTAGGCCTATCTGTATATTAAAAAGTATGATTTGTTTTTATGTGACCTAACAGTAAATTACCCCAAAAAAATGTTTGCAGTAAAAAGGCTAGTAGCCCTATTGCGGAGTACAGGATTACACGACAACTCTTCTGTGCTAATTTCTGGACTGGACAACTAAAGTTGGTACCTTCAAGTTATCAAAAGAACAGTTACATTAAACCAGACAGGATGCCCAGGTTCAATTTAATGCAACATTTAAGTAAACGGTAACGTTAGAAAGTTACCACTCCCTGGCCCAAGTTTATCAGTGCCCGTTTAAGCTTACTGGTCATGAGACAGTCTTCTACCCTCCTGGGGGAGGGGTGAAGAACTCTCAGGAAGTGACACAAAGGGCCTGCTGTTGGCATAGGTTTTACCTCTCCCTGGCCGGAAGCCCAAACAGGGTATGAGGCCAAGAAGCGAGCTTCAAATTGAAAACTGCCTTTGTAAGACAAATGGTGGACACACACAAAAGGAGATCCTATTTTGTTCTAGTTGACATGTTGGCATCGGGGACATAGAAGAGAAACAGTTACAAAACCAGTTTCCCCATGGGTGTGTAACTCGTTGGTAGCCACACCTCTAGGGTGGACTACCAAGAACGAAACCCTGAGAGAGGGTTCAGCCTTCTTGGGAGCGGGCAGAATGTTGTATTCTGGAAAAGCTAGATGCCATTAAATTTAATCTCCAGATGTCCAATACACATGCCTAGCTGGAGTTAGCTTGGCCTCAGTTGCAGGAAGACGCTGGGGCTGCAGGGTGGGAGGCAGGGGGTGGGGGGGGGGGAGGGAATCCAATAACTGGCCTCTTTAGCCACCTTGGGGTCAGAGGGGCTTGGAGTAGTTGATACAAGAAAGGACAGCCTTCAAGCTATATATTTTTACTAGTAAATGCAATATGTTGCTGACAGGCTTTGCTCCCATTCAATTCTTAGGTCCTTCTAGACTTTCTGGTTCCAGTCCCAGCAGCCCATTCTTGGTCCCAGGCACAGCGTGGTCCTCATGTAAACTTGATGGTATAGGGAAGGATAGCTAAAGCTTACAGCTTTGCCCACCAGAGAATAGAATCTATGCTAGTAGCGAAGCGACTGTAGCAGCTACGAAATGCAGGGTTGCCTCAATGAAGCTTTTGGTGCCGAAACAAACAACTTCATCGGTGCTAGACGCAAAGGTAAAAGTCAAAAAGTAAAACCTTTGAGCAGGGTGATCCACTTGGGAGTATTAGTGAGTGTGTTTTCTTGACTTTAAAATTGTTTGTTACACTCGACAACATTTCATGGGGGGGGTTTCTGCTACTTGGGTCATAGCTACAGGGGGCGGAGACCTTTGTTTATACCTAAACCTGGGTATGCTTATTAAGTTGGTATGGTGCCCCCTTCCCAAATTAACAACCCATTTTATGACATGGACATTATGTTTATAATAAATTGCACTCTTTAAAACGTGCTTCATTAGTTTCCCTTAATATAGAAGTTATAAAAAATTTATTTGGACAGAATGGGTGATGTCAAATATCTACAGAGTGATGTTCTTTTGTGAACAGAAAGGATAATTAGCAAAACGTTATAGTTAGCGATTCGTACTTATTCAAAACATTATCTAAAAGACTGCAACCTGTAAGAGAATCTGTATTAAAAGATGTCAATTCACATTTTCTTACTGTATGTTCTTTGTTATACATGAGATGTTAAACCATGTTTTTTTATTTCTTTTTTAAATAATTTCTTTTTTTATTTTCTTACTTAATATCCTCATCTGTGACAAGGAACGCTTTGCAAAGTGGTTGAGTTGTGTTAAGCCACACAGCTGGATTCTTTTCCACTGCAGCAGAGAGTTGCCCTGTGATGGGTGCAGAACTGGTATGTAAAGCGCTGGCAATAGCAGATAGGAGAGTCTCCTCATTGTTACCGGGGCCCACCCCTACAAAAAAAATGTAGACACATTAGTTACTTCTGTCTTCTGGGATGATTAAACGTCTAAACTATTTGCAATAAAACTAAAGCACAAAATATAATTATGACAAACTCAATTTGGTATGACTAGTGACCACCACTCCACAGCAAAAGGAAACTGAAAAAATCAAACGTGAACTGATGAATTTGCACATCACCAGCTCAGTACCTAGCAGCAGTAACAGTGTGAAAGTATATTTTACTTCCCTATCAAATAAACTCAACAGCTTCAATGGTGACAACTTTCCAAAACCTACCTGCATGTCCAGCTGGCTTATGATGCATTCTCAAACCTCAAGGAAGATCCTAATTGACAACCACTACCTACAAAGAATCAACATTATGAACCTATCGGCATCCATTTAATACAGTTTCCGCCTATAAGTACAGCCATTAGCAGTAGACTGAAGGCAGCGTGGGACTGAGAAAGGCTTACTCCAAGGTTTCTGAACGTCTGCTTAATATATAGAGAATCTACCGAGGGTTGCACCACCATTAATTGGACCACATACCACATGCTGCCTAAGAAATCAACAATAAATACAAAGAAGTTACACTTTACCATGTCATACAAGTGTTGGGTGTGCAGGACACTGGAAAATGAAATAAAACTGAGCAAGTTGCCCGAAAGGCTACCTGTCTGCCATAAGGTAATTTATACATGGCTTCATAGTTAGATCAGAGAGTCATGTCTGAATAGCACCTTGCTTCCCTTGATGAAATAGAACTACCTTAAAGGCCTGAACAAAACCACACTAATGAACAGAAGGTATTGCATCTCTGCAGGACAGACTGAAAAGTTGAATCACTTAAACCCGCAAGAAAATGTACCAAAATCTTCTTCCTTGCGGTCGCGGTTTTATTTTTATGAATACAATAGTATGTAAAGTAATGTTCATGTTGAAATTAATCGGCAAATAAAAATCACTTGTGCTAATGGTGGTTATTAAAAGGCTGGTGGGCTTTGTAGGAAGTTTAAAATCATGAATTTGTAGTGGCTTTTGCTTTCCATAACTCATACACTAAGTTAATTGGTCTAATAAAAAGAGTCCTTTGATTAGAGGTGCATACGACGCTGAATGTTTGCCCATGGCAGCGTTCCTCGGTTTTGGAGTGCGTAGACAGTAGTGTAGCACATTTAACAGGTTCATTATTTTGGGGGGGGGGGGGGAGGAGGTGCTGGGGGAGGGGATAGAACAATGTATAGGTGCTAATTGAGAATATGCTGTCCTATATCCTTTTATGTTCAGTGTTTTATATTAATTACTAAGAATCCTCATTAGGATATACAAAAAGTTTACATTAATAATTATAATTAATTTCAATACGAAAGGAGCGTAATAAAGAATGCATTAATGGATTGGTTAGAGTTATAGGAGACAGAAATTGTGAGAAATCGCAAATAATGACTTTAGGAGCAGACATTTACTTCTGGTGGCATCTAAACATAAAGCTCAATTTCCCATGCCATTGTGCCTACTCTGAATCCAAACTAAATATACACTCTTCTAATTCCATGTATGCTCTTGCACCTATTGCATTCTTTGCCTGCAGTGTATGATTACATGTAACAATTTTAAAAAGTTTCAAAATCACAAATCTATTACTAACTTATGTTTTTCTATTTATCAATTTGTATACTTAAAATATTAACTGTACACAGTCTCATGAGAACAGATGGATACTGCTTAAGAGACCTACCTTGAAGACCTTTCGGTAACTCCATAGTCTTTAAAATCTGTTCCGTTACATCGGATGCACTCAACCCTTGTAATCTCTTCTCCCAAAACAGCTGAGAGAGAATATAGACAAATCACATTTACTGTGAAATAAGGGGAAAAAACACAACATTGATAAAAACAAAGCTGAAGTTGAGTGCAACAGGAGACCACATTTTATGTAAAGGTGTAAGTTTAAGCTATAAATGACAAGCATTGGAATAACTAAAAGATCATGGCATCAGACTGTCTTCATACCATGGCAGCTATCAAGTGTCATCCAGTTTGCAGATTCCAGATGTTTGTGTTACAAAGAGATTCAGGCTATAGATATTGCAGTTTTAAGTTTATGTTACAAATCTTGACTTTAATTTAGAGGGACTTAAAGAATGACTGCGCTGCAGAATATAATTTTATACGCAATATTTAACTGCAGGATACATCTGCTGATTGCTACAGTGCGGTTTCCCGATTTGACAGGCATTGGGTCAAGTGGATTTTGTTAGAGTCTCGTTGAGTTTACTGTTCGATGTGAAAAGTCCATTCAATATTGTGGTGATGCCTCAACCATTTGTGTGTGTAGGAGGCTGGCTTAGTTTATGGTGCGCACTTATTTAAGCGAAGCACCTTGCACTAATCCAGACAACCCTTATGGTGATTTTAGTGGTCTTAGACATTCATACAAAGCTCTGTAAGTGGTAGCTATGGAGGGCAGCCTTAAGACTTCCCCAGAAGGAGTGCTATGCAGCTTGTTTTACCAATACTAATCATGTAGGGTTGGCCAAACGAAAAAGAACCACACATTGTAGTTATAAAAATTGTAATATTTATTATACACACTCACTAACACACTACTATATCTCCTACTCGGAGATCTAAACACGAATACTTCAATTGTAAACAGATGAGACACCACAAAACACAGTGGTCTACATGGGGGAGACAAAACCATCTACTAAAAAAGTGGAATGCGAACTGCTAGCTCGAAGTCCGGACTTGGTCCAGGAGATTCAGAGTGGCTGGGAACACAAGGAACCACCCTAGGTAAGTACTCAGGAGGCTGTGTGAATCGTGGAAACACAGTCATATGTCTGATGGAAGCAAACCGGAAAGTCGCAGTTGCCATTTTGAAGAAGGACCCTTCCAAGTGGACCCTGAGGAAACCCCGTAGAAGACAGAAGGTTGAAGAGACACCCCACCTGCTGATACCCCAGGAATTAGGATACCTACAGCAGGGAGCTGGGTGCATTGCTGCATGGTGAAATCGGAAACCGCCGTAGACCACAAACGAGGACTTCAGGAAAGATGCGGCTGGAGAAGACTATGGAATCTGAGGGTGAATTCCTGAAGTAAAGAACCTGCAAGCAGAGAGGACAGAGTCTATGCCACTCAGAGGTGACCAGGAGGCATGGAAAAGCAATTTCCACCGATGTCGGATGGTTGAGAAGAGTTGACGGAGACCTTGTTGCTGCAGCTGTGGGGACCAGGCGGCACTGAGGAAGACCAAGAGCCGTGCACGAGCTGTCCCACGTTGGAAGTCGAGAACCAGGGGGTCGGTGTCTAGTGGGAGCACCAACAAGCCTTGGCAGCTGCAACAGGGATGGAAAGCGAAGGATCAATGTTGGGACCAGCAAGGTCCATGAAATCCATCACAAGCAGGAGAGTCAGAGCTGGCCCCTAACAAGTAGGGGAGCCCAGTGGAGCACAAGAAGACCAGCGAGATGACCCACAGGCCAAAGGCACAGGAGTCGCAATAGGACCTCGAGCAGCTCAACAAAGATAAAGGCCCACAGTGCAGAGGATGCGGTGAGGACGCGGATCTTGGCAGGAAGAGATGCTGGAGGATGGAGCTTCTTGTAGCCAGAAGTTCTCTGAAGTACAGATCCAACAAATCTTGGCAACGGCAAGTAGACGCAATGCACAGGGGTTCGGTCCCAGCTGTTCCGACTAGGAATACCGCCTCAAAATTGCAGAGAGGACCAGTCAGGCCTCAAGAGAGTTGCAGAACCACTACATTTGCTGCGGAGCCTTTCGAAGTCCGTGGGATGTCAGGAGCAGCAGACTGGTCAGCTTCATTGTGGTGCCTGCAGATGCAGGGGAGTGACTTTCACTCCAAGGGAGATTACTTTTGGTGTCCTTGAAGCCCACAGGTCTGTTGAAGATCCTGGAAGAAGCACAGACACAGATGAAGAAGACGACTTGCAGAAGAGCAAGAGCAAGAGCAGCAGAAATCTTCCCTGATGCAGGCTTGGTTCCAGGCACAGCCCAGAGAAGTTCAAGTGTCCAGGCGGTCAAAAATTGATGTGGTTTCAGGCTGGAGTCTTGTCTCGCAACAGATAGGCCCTTGAATACTCTAGGAAAGGAGTTAGGATGACTCGGGGGCCCTCATTGAGGAAGGGCTGGACAGAGAGGAGGATATTCCCATGTTCTTTGTCCAGTTTCGCACCAGAGTGGGAACCAAGGGCTCCACGAACTGGCTCAAACCAGAGTTTAAGGAGTGCATCAAATGTGCCCTTTACACAGTATGGAGGCGCAAGTGCCCCCACTCCCGCCCAATACATGAAGTCTAGTTTGGGAGGTGGTCACAACTCCGAGACAGGAAACCTATTGTTCTACCTTCCCCTGCTCGAACTCAGCAGGGCAAGAGCAGTATTTTGCTCCCAGACCCTGAAAGGCTGTTACCGGGAGCACTGGGGGTTTCCTGCAGGAGCCCCGCAGTGCATGAAATCATACCTCCAAAACCAGTGATGTCTGGGTATGATTCCAACATGTTTGATACCAAACATGCCCAGGTTCAGCTCAGCCACTACATAGTTAGCCATTGCGTAGTGAAAATGGCCACTATATATCAAAATGGCTGTCTCTCCTTACACCTGGAGAATCAAACCCAAGGATTGTAGGGGTGTCCTGTACATAAAGGGGCACCCTCAAACTTCTAACCCAGAACCCTGCCTTCAGGATTGAAAGGCCTGCCTTAGAGGTGACTTTTAGGTTTTAAGTGTAGTGACCTCAGATATAAGAAAATGTATATCTGTCTAAGTGATGCTAGCACCAACTTACACAGGCTGCAACAGCGGCCCTGTGTTTGCAGTTTGAGTGATCTCTCATGGTTGGCTCAAAACATGCTGCAGCCCATGGGGGTCCCCTGGGTTCCTTAGTACCATATACTAGGTGTTAGACCTAGGAAACCTAGACTACATAGGGTAGCCTGGCACAGAGCGGGGAGGCGCCAAAACCCCCAAGGCTGGCGTGTAATGCTTAACAACCACTCCAAGTAACTCAATGACTCAACACTAAAATAAAGACTCCACACCAGTTCTTAGAAAAATACGGTTCGTACTTTATAAAAATTGCATCTGTTTTCTTTGTGGTTCTGAATAATTGCTTCACTTTAAGTACAACCCTTTACAATTTGGTACAGTATGATCACATTTCATATTCTTACATCACCATCCCGAACATTTCCCTGTCACAATACAAGGTAACTTGCCTCTCCCCCTGCCTTATGAGAGTGGAACAATATTTAATGCACAAGGGTTATTCAATTTGAAGCTTTCTTCACGATAGTTGGTCAATACATTACCCCAGGCGTGCAGGGACACACACAGGCTAAAAGATCATTAACTCTGTTGGTACTTTTCACAGCTGCACCACTAGAAAAGAATAAGTAGGTTAGAATTTCACTTCCTTTAACCCTACTTAAATTCCCCTCCTTCTAGAATAAGATTTGGACAGCTCTAGTAGCACGCTAATGCCTGGTTTGTTCTCTTCTTCATACCACCCTGAACTCCTACTGCAGCCTGGTTCTCTCGGGCTTCTACCAGACTGTTCACTAATTATGGTTCGTTACTCCCCACGTTTAGCTTTCCCTTCTGTTTATTTGGCAGTTCAATAGTTACTCAGTTCCATTGTGAAGGTTGTTTATTCGTATGTCATTAGGCACTTTAAAGTCATCAATGGTCTGGGAAATGAGCTCTGGCCACGTCTGACACCCTCCAAAGTTTGGCTTCCCTTGGTGCTGCCTCCGCCCTCTGCCCGCACAAGACCCAGCTTACTTTAACTCTGCTGAAGTCTCGATCTGCCGCTGCACTGGGGAAACGGTTGGGAGTGGTCTGGGTTCCCCGTCGCCGGCTCGCTCGGATCAGCTGTCTTCTCCCTCGATGCTGTGGAGGTGCGGCACAGCGCCCGCTGCTCTCACCTCAGCCGCGGGGATCACCACAGGAAGTCCCGCCTTCGCCCGGCCTCTTTCGACGTGGACCCGCCTTCTTCCCGGTCGCTGACGATATCTCCGGACGGACGCTCCTCCTCTCACCCGGCCTCTTCCAACGCTGGTCCGCCTCCTCTCACGACGTCAGCGCGGAACAGCTGGGCCTCCGCTCCATCAACGCCGCTTCAGGGACGACAAAGTGCGATGGCCAACTTCTGTCAGGTTAGCTGCCGCAGTCTCCGCCGCTCTTCCCACAGCGAGGTGGTCTCACCAGGCTGCGCTCACAGCTCGCTTGGTCCTTTCTCCTGCAGCGCCACCAATGGGGTAGAACGAGTTTACTTTTGGTCGGGGGGGGGTTCTGAGGTGTGCTCAATCCCCCGCTGCTCTCTGGTTTCACACCGTTAGGTTTTTCAGTGCTTCTAAGGTGCTAAAATAGATTTCTGGTGCACAAATGGATCTCTGCCTCAGTGGGGTTCGGTCAGCTCAAGAGTGGTCACATCCAAGCAGGTTCACAGCCGGCCCACGGGTCGATCTTGTCCCCACCAGTGCACAGCCCTCCTCCTGTATTTGCCTCCCTCCTCACTGGTCACTACTGTTGTTACACAAAATGGCCGCTCTGTCACCGGCCTTTTATAAGCTAGCCTCTGACCATCAGAACCTACTAGGAGGTTCCAGAACTTTCCCCATGAAGTCCAATGGGGTGACCTCACGCGGTGACAGTTGTGACAGTTACTGGGCACCATTTTAGGCGGCCCTAGATTTTCAAGAGGCTGACTAAGCCTCAGAGGTAAGCAAAGAAAAACATCATAGCCAAGGAACACCCAGTCCCCTGTCAACATTGAAAAAGAATCCTGGTAGACCCAAGAAAAGAAGGAAACATCAGGAAGCCAAGGGAGACAAAAATAAATAATAATTGGTAGGACACTCCCAGAGGCAGACAGGTCTAACACGCGTCCCCCCCAGCTGAAAGTGGGGAGAGCTACCCAACGCCTTGGGAGTTCTCTTCACTAAGGCGGAAATACCTAGAGAGACCGTCTGCGTTGGCGTGGTCCACTCCAGGCCGATGTTCCACCCGGAAGTCCATTCCCTGTAGGGAGATAGACCATCTCAACAACTTGGGATTTTCCCCCTTCATTTGCATCAGCCAACGAAGGGGTCGGTGGTCGGTCTGTACCAGGAAGTGCGAGCCAAACAGGTATGGTCGCAGCTTTTTCAGTGCCCAGACCACCGCAAAGGCTTCCCTTTCAATTGCACTCCACTTCTGTTCCCTGGGGAGTAGTCTCCTGGATAGGAAGACCACGGGTTGATCCAAGCCCTCATCATTTAGTTGCGATAACACTGCCCCAATGCCATGTTCTGATGCATCTGTTTGGACAATGAACTCTCTGGAAAAATCAGGTGCCCTAAGTATTGGAGCAGTATAAAATGCTTGTTTCAAAGTCACAAAGGCTCGCTGACAAGCCTCCGTCCAGACTACCCGTCGGGGTTGTTTCTTAGAAGTAAGTTCAGTGAGGGGGGCCACAATGGTGCCATACCCCTTCACGAAGCGACGGTAGTATCCAGTGAGGCCCAGGAAGGCTCGGACCTCAGTTTGAGTCTTGGGGGGCTCCCAGGCCATGATAGCCTCGATCTTCGTCTGGAGGGGCTGCACCGTTCCCCTGCCCACCAAGTGGCCTAGGTAAACCACCGACCCCTGCCCAATCTGACACTTGCTGGCCTTGATTGTCAAGCCAGCCTGCTTCAGGGCCTGGAGAACGGCTTGCAAATGTTGCAAATGGTCCTCCCAACTGCTACTGAATACAGCAATGTCATCCAGATAAGCAGCAGAGAAAGCCTCCATTCCAGAGAGGACCTCGTTCACCAGTCGCTGAAACGTGGCAGGAGCAATCTTGAGCCCAAAGGGCATCACACAGAACTGGTAGTGACCCTCAGGCGTGGAGAAGGCTGACCTTTCCTTTGCTCCATCAGTAAGGGAAATCTGCCAGTACCCTGAAGTAAGGTCAAAGGTAGTCAAGTATTGGGCAGCTCCCAGCCGGTCAATGAGTTCATCCGCCCTTGGGATCGGATGAGCATCAGTCTTTGTTACTGAATTCAGTCCTCGGTAATCCACACAGAATCTCAATTCGGGTGTAAATGTAGGTGTACTTATATAGCGCAAACCTGTCACCCAAAGGGCATCCTGGCGCTTGCTTAGGGAACCCGTCCTGGTATTCCTCTGTGAGAAACCCCGGCAGGGTGTCCACAAGGTGAAAGCCAGGCATCCCGCCGCGAGGGGCCATAGTGGAGATTAAGCAAGCTATTGCCCAGAGTTGCAGAGTGTGACCCCGTGATTCGAGTAGGCACCGGAGCGAGAATTGTCGAGTCCGTGGAATTTTTGAGCCCGAGACCCGCCGAGGCGGGGAATCGAACCCTGGTCCACGGTCGATCTCAGCTTCCGGGTCTGCCGCCTCTAACCACTGAGCCACGCTTCTCCACTACGGGTGTGGCGCCCGGCGGGGCAGCTTTTGGTACCAAAACCACCGGACTGGACCGAGGGCTACTGGAAGGTTCGATCACTCCTAGCTCCAGCATCTTAGCGACTTCGCCATGGATGCTGGCCTTCACCTTGTCTGACAGCCGGTAGATCTTAGACTTCACTGGTGGGCTGTCTCCTGTGTCCACATCATGGGTACACAGGTGGGTTCTTCCCGGGACAAGGGAGAACAGTGAGGAAAATTGCTCCAGGATCTGGCGGCAATCTCTCTGCTGTTCAGGAGTCAGGGATGGTGAGAGAATTACTCCCTCCACCGACCCATCCTTTTATTGAGACGAGAAAAGATCAGGGAGAGGCTCGCTTTCCTCTCTCTTCCTCTGCTCCATCGGTCACCATCATTAAGACGACCTCGGGCCTCTCATGGTGTGGTTTGAGGCGATTAGCATGAAGCACCCGGGGGGGTTGTCTCGGGGTCTTAAGGTCCACCAAGTAAGTGGCCTTACCCTTTTTCTCCAATACCTCAAAGGGGCCTGTCCAGCGATCCTGGAGGGCATTTAGCTCTCCAGGTTCCATCACCCACACTTTTTGTCCAGGCTCCAGTTCCACTGGGTGAGCATTGCGGTCATACCACTCTTTCATTACAGCTTGGCTGGCTTCCAAGTTGTCAGAAGCTTGCTTCCACAACTTGGCCATTTGGCTCCGGAAGGCCAGCATGTAGCTCACCACGTCCTGGGGAAGCTTCCTGGGAGTCTTTTCCCATCCGTCCTTCACCAGACTGAGAGGTCCCCGTACAGGGTGCCCATACAGAAGTTCGAAGGGGCTGAAGCCCACTCCCTTCTGAGGCACTTCCCTGTAGGAAAACAAGAGACAGGGTAGGAGGACGTCCCATTTCCTCCGCAGGCTCTCAGGCAGACTTCTTATCATGCCTTTCAGGGTTTTATTAAACCTTTCCACAAGACCATTGGTCTGTGGGTGGTAAGGAGTGGTAAACCGGTAGGTGACACCACACTCCTTCCACATAGCCCGCATGTAAGCTGATAGGAAGTTGGCCCCCCTGTCGGACACAACCTCCTTGGGGAAACCCACTCGGGTGAAGATCCCCATCAGGGCCCTTGCCACTGCAGGTGCAGTGATGGTCCTCAGAGGAATTGCCTCTGGGTACCGGGTGGCATGATCCACCAGTACCAGGATGAACCGGTGACCAGCTGAAGTTGGTGGATCCAATGGCCCTACAATGTCGATGCCCACCCTTTCAAAGGGGGTGCTAACGACAGGAAGTGGTTCCAGGGGAGCTTTCAGCTTCACCCCTGTTTTCCCACTGGCTTGGCAAGTCACACACGTCCGACAGTAGGTATCAGACGCCACTCTCATCCGAGGCCAGTAAAAGTGGGGGACAAGCCGGGTAAAGGTCTTGTCCTGACCCAAGTGACCTGCCAAGGGTATCTCATGAGCCAGTTCTAGAAGAAAGGCTCTAAAACATTGAGGGACCACCAAGGCCCGGGATGAACCATGTCCGGGTGCCTTGGGCTCACTGTAGAGGAGTCCATCCTCCCAGTAAATCTGGTAGTTCCCTACAACGTTCCCTGCTGCCTGGGCTTTGGCCTGTTGCCGCAGCCCCTCAAGAGTAGGATACTCCTTCTGTGCTTTGCAGAATTCCTCCCTGGAAGGACCTCCCTCCACATGCCACTCAGCAGGAATGGGTAGGTTCTCCAAGGAAGTAACATTCTCCTC
This sequence comes from Lissotriton helveticus, assembly GCF_964261635.1. Classification (NCBI taxonomy): domain Eukaryota; kingdom Metazoa; phylum Chordata; class Amphibia; order Caudata; family Salamandridae; genus Lissotriton; species Lissotriton helveticus. The sequence goes on from NC_136059.1 coordinate 280,156,768, forward strand.
CGTGGACTCCAGATCCACCTCCGCAGGTGGCCTATCTATCTCACGAGGTAGAGATGTTGAGGCAGGTTCCTCCTGCCTACTGTCCTTCTCTTCTCTGGCAGCGGGCTAGGCCATTGTTCCAGGCTCCAGCATAAGCGAACTCCCCCTCCGGGTAGTCGCGGACCTTGTGCTGACACAGGCCCAGTCAGGTGTACCCAGCATCTCAGAATGAGTCTGGTATTCCACCTCCCTCCAAGCATTGTGCTCCATGTCATTTCCTAACAGGCAATCAACAGGCACGGCAGGGCTTACGGCAACTCGAAGTGAACCTGCAACCCCTCCCCACTCAAAGGGAACCTCGGCCACGGGATAGTGGACCAATCTGCTGTCAGCCATCACAGCGGGATGGAGTACATTTGGGATGACCTGCTCTGGAGACACCAGTTGACTTCTCACCATAGTCATACTGGCTCCTGTGTCTCTCAGAGCCTCCCCTCTATGGCCATTGATGGTGACCAATTGCTCATACTTGGTAGTATTTGAGGGCAATTGGGTCTTTGGAACCATCTCCTTATCTCCAAGGGACACTAAAGCGACACCCGCCCGCTCCCCCCCTTACCCAGAGGCATCTCCTCACCGAGCACTACACTAGTTATTCCCGGGGCTTTTCCTCCAGTGGGAGGGGGTGGTCTTTTTGGGCATCTCACGTCTCCTTTATAGTGTCCCACACCACCACACTCTAAGCAATGGACAACCCTTGGCTGCTGGCTTTGGCCAGGATTAGGGTTTCGGGGTGGGATAGCCTTAGGGATGAATCCTCTGCCCCTTCCTTGAGAAGTATTTTGTGGACCTTTTGAGAACTCCCACTTATTATCCCCCACCTCTTTCTTCTGGGGGGCGCCCTGTCCAGACTTCTGGGAATCCCCTCCAGTCCCCTTCGAGGACACCCGGGTACTAGCCCAGATATCAGCCTCCTCAGCAAGCTTCCTGGGGCTGGTCAGCTTACTGTCCACCAGGTGTTGACGCAGCTCGGGAAAACATTTCTCGAGTAGGTGTTCCTTGAGTATGAGGTCATATAAACCCTCATAGTCCCCTACCTCGCTGCCTTTCACCCAACCCTCCAAGGCCTTTTTTGCGTAATCAAGGAAATCCACCCAATTCTGTGTGCCTAGTTTGTGGCTACTCCTAAATTTCTGCCTATACTTCTCGGGAGTTAGTCCAAACTTTCTTATCAGCAACACTTTCATTGTAGGGTAGTGGGTTTGCTCATCCCGCTCCAGGGCCAACAAGGTATCCCTGCCAGCAGGTGGCATGTACTTATACAGCCCACCCCCCCAGTGGGTTTCCAAGATCCCATGGGCCCTTAATGAGACCTCATAGGCGGCTAGCCACTTGGCAATATGATCACCTAGGGTGTAGCTAGCAATGACATCCTTTGGTAAGTAGGGTTCTCTGGTGATCTCTTTGTTTTCGCTGCCACCTTTGATTGGATTGGGAGTCCCTATGTGCTGGGCCTTGTATTCCAGCTCCTTAAGAGTTAGTTCATGAGCTAACCTCCTGTCCTCCCTCTCCATCTCCAACCTAGCTAACTCCCACCTTAACTGTCTCTCCTCCCTCCGGTCAGCTAGTTCAGTTTCGGTTAATCCTCGTGAAGAGACACTGCTATCCTCCCGGGAGGTTACTTTGGGGCTAATTGACATATCCCCAACCCCCAGTGGGCACACACCATCTACCTCGATGACAGTGTTCTTCTCAGACTCGTCCTCCTCAACCGTTCCCTCTGGGTGTGCCTCCACCCATGCCCTCAGACGAGTTTGGAGCTCCTCTTTCTTGGCCCCTCGTCTGTAGAACACCCCCCTCTCCTGACAGAAGTCCTTGAGTTGCGCCACAGTATAGGTCTCCAACCCCTCATAATTGAACTCCATCTTAACAGTGGGGTTGTGGATAGCCACTCTGAAGTAGGTAAGGACAGTACACAAGGTTCACCTCCACCCACCACCAGGAAGGAATTTGGAAAAAGCAAAATTCTAATTAGGGAGACGCTTGGAGAAAACTCCAGGTGTAGGCCCGTGGTAAGCACTGCGTTACTAATAAGTGGTTGTAAGCACAAACCCATATCCCGCCACTGCACACCAATTATGTTAGACCTAGGAAACCTAGACTACATAGGGTAGCCTGGCACAGAGCGGGGAGGCGCTAAAACCCCCAAGGCTGGCGTGTAATGCTTAACAACCACTCCAAGTAACTCAATGACTCAACACTAAAATAAAGACTCCACACCAGTTCTTAGAAAAATACGGTTCGTACTTTATAAAAATTGCATCTGTTTTCTTTGTGGTTCTGAATAATTGCTTCACTTTAAGTACAACCCTTTACAATTTGGTACAGTATGATCACATTTCATATTCTTACATCACCATCCCGAACATTTCCCTGTCACAATACAAGGTAACTTGTCTCTCCCCCTGCCTTATGAGAGTGGAACAATATTTAATGCACAAGGGTTATTCAATTTGAAGCTTTCTTCACGAGAGTTGGTCAATACATTACCCCAGGCGTGCAGGGACACACACAGGCTAAAAGATCATTAACTCTGCCCAGAGAAGTTCAAGTGTCCAGGTGGTCAAAGATTGATGTGGTTTCAGGCTGGAGTCTTGTCTCGCAACAGATAGGCCCTTGAATACTCTAGGAAAGGAGTTAGGATGACTCGGGGGCCCTCATTGAGGAAGGGCTGGACAGAGAGGAGGATATTCCCATGTTCTTTGTCCAGTTTCGCACCAGAGTGGGAACCAAGGGCTCCACGAACTGGCTCGAACCAGAGTTTTCAAGGAGTGCATCAAATGTGCCCTTTACACAGTATGGAGGTGCAAGTGCCCCCACTCCAGCCCAATACATCAAGTCTAGTTTGGGAGGTGGTCACACCTCCGAGACAGGAAACCTATTGTTCTACCTTCCCCTGCTCGAACTCAGCAGGGCAAGAGCAGTATTTTGCTCCCAGACCCTGAAAGGCTGTTACCGGGAGCACTGGGGGTTTCCTGCAGGAGCCCCGCAGTGCATGAAATCATACCTCCAAAACCAGTGATGTCTGGGTATGATTCCAACATGTTTGATACCAAACATGCCCAGGTTCAGCTCAGCCACTACATAGTTAGCCATTGCGTAGTGATAATGGCCACTATATATCAAAATGGCTGGCTCTCCTTACACCTGGAGAATCAAACCCAGGGATTGTAGGGGTGTCCTGTACATAAAGGGGCACCCTCAAACTTATAACCCAGAACCCTGCCTTCAGGATTGAAAGGCCTGCCTTAGAGGTGACTTTTAGGTTTTAAGTGTAGTGACCTCAGATATAAGAAAATGTATATCTGTCTAAGTGATGCTAGCACCAACTTACACAGGCTGCAACAGCGGGACTGTGTTTGCAGTTTGAGTGATCTCTCATGGGTGGCTCAAAACATGCTGCAGACCATGGGGGACCCCTGGGTACCTTAGTACCATATACTAGGTGTTAGACCTAGGAAACCTAGACTACATAGGGTAGCCTGGCACAGAGCGGGGAGGCGCCAAAACCCCCAAGGCTGGCGTGTAATGCTTAACAACCACTCCAAGTAACTCAATGACTCAACACTAAAATAAAGACTCCACACCAGTTCTTAGAAAAATACGGTTCGTACTTTATAAAAATTGCATCTGTTTTCTTTGTGGTTCTGAATAATTGCTTCACTTTAAGTACAACCCTTTACAATTTGGTACAGTATGATCACATTTCATATTCTTACATCACCATCCCGAACATTTCCCTGTCACAATACAAGGTAACTTGTCTCTCCCCCTGCCTTATGAGAGTGGAACAATATTTAATGCACAAGGGTTATTCAATTTGAAGCTTTCTTCACGATAGTTGGTCAATACATTACCCCAGGCGTGCAGGGACACACACAGGCTAAAAGATCATTAACTCTGTCGGTACTTTTCACAGCTGCACCACTAGAAAAGAATAAGTAGGTTAGAATTTCACTTCCTTTAACCCTACTTAAATTCCCCTCCTTCTAGAATAAGATTTGGACAGCTCTAGTAGCACGCTAATGCCTGGTTTGTTCTCTTCTTCATACCACCCTGAACTCCTACTGCAGCCTGGTTCTCTTGTGCTTCTACCAGACTGTTCACTAATTATGGTTCGTTACTCCCCACGTTTAGCTTTCCCTTCTGTTTATTTGGCAGTTCAATAGTTACTCAGTTCCATTGTGAAGGTTGTTTATTCGTATGTCATTAGGCACTTTAAAGTCATCAATGGTCTGGGAAATGAGCTCTGGCCACGTCTGACACCCTCCAAAGTTTGGCTTCCCTTGGTGCTGCCTCCGCCCTCTGCCCGCACAAGACCCAGCTTACTTTAACTCTGCTGAAGTCTCGATCTGCCGCTGCACTGGGGAAACGGTTGGGAGTGGTCTGGGTTCTCCGTCGCCGGCTCGCTCGGATCAGCTGTCTTCTCCCTCGATGCTGTGGAGGCGCGGCACAGTGCCCGCTGCTCTCACCTCAGCCGCGGGGATCACCACAGGAAGTCCCGCCTTCGCCCGGCCTCTTTCGACGTGGACCCGCCTTCTTCCCGGTCGCTCACGATATCTCCGGACGGACGCTCCTCCTCTCACCCGGCCTCTTCCAACGCTGGTCCGCCTCCTCTCACGACGTCAGCGCGGAACAGCTGGGCCTCCGCTCCTTCAACGCCGCTTCAGGGACGATAAAGTGCGATGGCCAACTTCTGTCAGGTTAGCTGCCACAGTCTCCGCCGCTCTTCCCACAGTGAGTTGGTCTCACCAGGCTGCGCTCACAGCTCGCTTGGTCCTTTCTCCTGCAGCGCCACCAATGGGGTAGAACAAGTTTACTTTTGGTCAGGGGGGAGGGGTTCTGAGGTGTGCTCAATCCCCCGCTGCTCTCTGGTTTCACACCATTAGGTTTTTCAGTGCTTCTAAGGTGCTAAAATAGATTTCTGGTGCACAAATGGATCTCTGCCTCAGTGGGGTTCGGTCAGCTCAAGAGTGGTCACATCCAAGCAGGTTCACAGCCGGCCCACGGGTCGATCTTGTCCCCACCAGTGCACAGCCCTCCTCCTGTAGTTGCCTCCCTCCTCACTGGTCACTACTGTTGTTACACAAAATGGCCGCTCTGTCACCGGCCTTTTATAAGCTAGCCTCTGACCATCAGAACCTACTAGGAGGTTCCAGAACTTTCCCCATGAAGTCCAATGGGGTGACCTCACGCGGTGACAGTTGTGACAGTTACTGGGCACCATTTTAGGCGGCCCTATTTTCAAGAGGCTGACTAGGCCTCAGAGGTAAGAAAAGAAAAACATCATAGCCAAGGAACAACCAGTCCCCTGTCAACATTGAAAAAGAATCCTGGTAGACCCAAGAAAAGAAGGAAACATCAGGAAGCCAAGGGAGACAAAAATAAATAATAATTGGTAGGACACTCCCAGAGGCAGACAGGTCTAACACTAGGGACTTACACGAGTACACCAGTAACCAATCGTGAAGGTCCAGAAGTACTTACCATAATCAACATAGGGAGAAAGTCGTGATTAGGGTCCTGCTTTGCAGGATCCCAGTATGACGAGTCAAAAAAATACTGACACCAGCAAAAAATGGAAGCAACCATGAAAGCAGACCCTACTTTCCTCCAATGTGGAAATGAGGTGTCCCCATGTCACAAGTTTTTAGTCTACATTTGTTAACAAGGCCAAAGTACAGCTAAAGAGTGTCTCGGAGCATCACATGCCATAATGTGAGGGGAGCTAAAAAGTGGGAAGGATTCTGAAGGAGGGGGCCTGGGTCAGGCCTATTGGTATCAATGTTGTTGGCTTCTTCTGAACCTCTGTATGGTTTCCTATGTATGGTGTGTTCAGCCTCTATGCCTGTATCACTACAGCACTTAGTTGTAATTACTTTTTTCCAGTTTGTCCCTCTTGTATACTTGTGTGCCATGATAACGTGGGCAAACACAGAAGGCGAAGGCTCCACTCCTGCCTCCTAAGCGGGCCACTTGTAAACACACTGGGCACCTCACTAGCCCAGACACTCTTCGGAGTCTGGGAAAGCAGTCGCCCACAGTTAGGCGGAGAGCCACCCGACCAGCCTACTCTTGCTCTTCCAATCATAAATGGTGCTCGAAGGGTGCATTCCTTCCTATCTCACTCAGCCTGCACAACGCCTAGCAATAGAGTTCAAGAAGAAAGCATCACTCAACAGACCTGCGCCCTTCCACCAAGCGCAATAAGATGTGCCCAGGAACTTTTCTGATGTCTAATGCCAGGACATAAAGACATGCAAAGGCAAGAAGGAGGTTTCATAGAAATCATTGTTGCCTTCACCCAGCCAGTACAAGCTATTTTTGCTAAACTCTTGAGGAGGTTGAGGGCTCATTTTGAGCAAAGCACAAGTAATGGTAAAAAAAAAGAAAAACAAAAAGCTGTACAAATTTCCAATTCGCATTTGCAAACACAATCAACACTGGCAAAAATGCTCAAACCAGCTTCACACTGCAGGAGGCTGAGACCAGAATGCAGCCACGATGGCCTGGCTGGGTGGTGGCATGACGGGGTGGTGGCTGGGTAACCGGGTCGGATTGGTAACGCGGGAACTCAGGCAATGACCGAGGGGCCGGTATCCGAATTCCAGCTGTGGGGTGCTTTTTTGAGCAGCCTGGGGGGCTGATGAGGGCGGTTTCAGCGTTGTTCGGATGCTGCCAGCGGTCCAGTGGGTGCCTGAGTGGTCTTTCTAGAGGAAGATGGGCATCCATTACCTCCCTTTTATCAACAGGCAGAGCTGTCACTCCCTTCCCCTCGCTGGGCCAGCCCATTCATATATGCATATTGAGCGGGGGCAGGGGGCCTGAGCATAAGTAGCCTCACTTGATTTTAGGGGTCAAAAATTTGCATCAAATTGGCAAGAAATTTGTCCCGGGTAGACCAGAAAAGGGAGATCACAGCGAAAGCCCAATCATTAATCTTTGCCTACAAACAACTGTACAAGAAATTGGAATGCCCTTCTTATGGTCATCTCTTAAAAATAATGGCAGCACAATTGCTCCCAACCTGATCGTACGGATTGGAAACATGGCATGGCCAAGAAACTGAGATCCTAAACACATTACAAATCAGGGTCTACAAATCAGTATTCAATCTCTTTAAAGGTTCCTTGCCTGCACAGATACGGTTGGAATTCGGGCTCCAGAACCAAGAATTCCAAAGGAAAGCAATCTTGGTAAAATTATGCTGGAAATTCAGAGCAGCAGAAATTGGATCTTTGAATAACCTATGCTGGACCGAAATAAAATTACAATATGAGCAAAGAAACCCAAATACCTGGGGTGATCACTTGCGAATCGCCCTGGAGGTACTAGAATTGGAAGAAGTATGGAACAGCAAGTTGGAAAGATCCTCTTTCAACAAAGTCTGTAATAACAGGGCAAAGGTTTTATCATTTATTGAAGATAAAAGGAGACTGGTTAAACGTCGCCATGCATGGGTCGTAATAAACTCATATTTAAGCCTAAAACCACAACCCTACTTAATAGCACATTTTCGATTGTCATTAAAAAGGAGGTTTGTGGCTTTTAGACTTGGTGATTACAATTCGAAGGACCTGGTCCCCTCCTGGAAAAATAAACAGCAAACAAAGGCATGTCGTTTATGCGGGTACCACACAGAGTCCTTAAGCCACCTATTGTGCGGTTGTACATCAGTAAACGCTGAAAGAAGGACCTTGTTGAAATCTGTCTTTATTGGCTTAAACATTCGTACCTGTAGACACGCGGTAACAAGTTGGATGGGCGCTTCATCGAACATTTTAACATGTCGAGGGGTAAAATTCATGACATTAGTAGAAAATTCGCTCATGAAAGCTGGGAAAGATTAAAGGCTAGGAAAAGAAAATACCCCTTTTTACAGAAAGTGTAAATATTCTAACGGACTTGAAAAACGCTTCGTCTTTAATTTTTATAATAAATAATTGTGATGTATATGCTTTATGGTTATGATAAACCAAATAAAGTTATTTTTGACTGACTGACTGATTTTAGGGGTACATCACCAGGGTGAACCAATGCGTGCATGGTTTCATTATCACCCCCCCCCCCCCCACACACACACACTTTTTTTTTTTTTATGACATTTCACCGTAGCAGTTTTTTGCGGAAAGGCAATATGCAGCAAATGTAGGGCACTTTTTTGGCGTGCCCGGCACGATTAATCCAACCCTGCTGGGCATCCTGCTCTGAAAGCAGTCCCCAAGTCTGCAGCCCACCAAAAACACAGGCAAGAGTGGCGGCCTGCCCTGGCCTTGTCGACGCATAAGGACATCCTAAGCCCCACCATACAGAATTGAGATCAAGCCCAAATCATTCACACGAACGGGAGCGGCACAGAAAGAAAAGTATACAAATTGTAATCACACACTCGTTTCTACTCGAAGTTTTCCTGTGAATTCAAAGCAGTGGATCTTTAGTTGTAGTTTTTTTTTTTATTTGCCAGTCTCTACATCTTTTAAAAAGTCTTTTGAGGTGGAGGAATAACGGGCAAACCACTGAACTGTACAAATGAAAACAAGTTCCGTATTTCATTGGGCGTAAAAAATGAATGAGACAATAACGCACACTGCCTTTCTCAGTCTCACGAAAATGAAACCGGAAAGGGCGCAAACAAATTAAAGGCATGCATCTCTCGAGGGAGACGGCTGGAGACTCTGCAGTGAGACAGTCGGGGGCCTGGCAGTGACGTAGCAAGTTTGCTACAGCCCCCACTACAATCAAGGTCCGCCCTACCCCAGCGCTTGTAGTGAGATGAACAAAGGCACCCGCACCGTATAACCGTGCGTGCAGAATGGATCACATACCTCACTAGGCCCAGGTGCCACCGCCGTTTATGCAAATGAGAACTAAACCCCTGGGTCTTAGAGATCTAGTTTTCCGATATTCCGCGTGCACTGGGGAGAGGAGGGGGTGGGGCGTAACTGGTGACGTAGCTTAGTCAAAGCGGTTGATTTACCCCAGTAAAGCGGGCTGAAACGACACCGGGCCGTCAGTTCGTTAACACAGCACGTGCTCACTTAGCTGATTGAATATGCGGCAGGTGAAATACATTTATTGTCTGTAAATTAAACAATCCAAGCAAGCAAAGTGCTGTCAACTAGAAATATGTGGCTATGCCGCATATGCATATACGAAAATACACTTTTTATTATTCTTGAGAAAAAGCCGTCGCGTCTTAAACTAAAGTGCAAGCTAGACACCCGCACAGCTTGTACGACCTAGGCCTCAGGAAACGAGGCGTACTATCTCGCCCTTGGGTTCTTTTCAATAGGTTTTATATGCCCATTTCAGGTGCGAATTATGACCGGGCCCCACTATATCCTGTGCCATTCAGGAAGGGTGCAATCACGAACCAGGCTCCGCGGGCGGTCCCCGACACCTCCAGGCTTCCTCCCACCTCGCTCTGCTACCAGGATGTTGGAGCTTTTTCTACTAATGTGAAATTTAAAGCGCTTCAGACTGACCGGGAGCGCTATTAATCACCTAAGGATTATGCTACTCGACTGGACCGGTTCAAGACTTTTCAATGCTATTTACAATCGAAAGAGAAAGGCACGTTAGGCTTCACAATGAAAATTAGACAATTATTCAAATAATACCAGTTTACTAAAGGTTTATGTTGTTACATAAATGGTTAAAAATCAATTCGTCATTTAAGTTAAATAATATCATGAAGCTTAGAATAAAATGCAAAAATTAAAAAGCAGGGCAAAATGGAGTTCTGCTTAATTAACTTAGTCTATAAATTAGAGGTCAGACCGACAGTATCCCCTCAGGGAAGAGTGGGCCCAACACCCTCAGACAAAGGCTCCTTTAGAAATATACTTTTAATATATTTGTGTAAGCACCCCACGGTTTGGACCAATCAAATTAAAGGAGGAATAATGCAGTTTCTGAAATGACGTTATTCACCACCAGAACTCTAAAGGAAAGAATGAATGAATGAATATAAAATTTATAGAGCGCTAACTTGCCCAAGGGCGTCAAGGCGCCCATTGGGCTAAGAAAGAAACATTCTACTGGGAAAGCAACATCCCATCTCAAAGCAGTGTTTACAGAGTTGCTAATGCATGAATCGCCTGTGCACAGGCTGAAACAGGGACAAAGAACTGTATGCTGAAAAGAAGAATGCAGACGGCACTAAACTTTATGAAATCAAGGTCTACGTGTGCTAATGTTAGGATTAGAACAGTTTCCTCAACAAAGTCTTTTATTTAGTTGCATGTTAATTTTCTTTTAGCATGTTAATGCTATTTCGCATAGAATTATAAAACCATCTACAAAGGGCAAATTAACTGGTAATTTCTTCTGAGTTAATCACAGTAGGCGTTATACGTAAAGTGTTATTTAATATGGGTTCATATTAACTCCATTGCTATATAGATTCTAGCGCTATCAGTAACGGGAAGCCTTTTTTCCCGATTCTAATTAGCCTCTTGCCACACACCCCACACCTTTTTTTTTTTTTTATTAGCGGTGGGAGTGACAAGAAAGAAAAAAAAAAGCGCGGTGCTTTGCTTCTGTTGCTTAGAAACAAGAAACTACAGCATTACGAGCTATGTGTAAATGGGCTTTGTACTTCAATATCGCGTGCCCATCACTCTTGCCATTCGCCGTCACTTTTACCCATATCTTTTTTCCACAGCTATACGCACAGGCATCTTCTAAAATGCGGACAGAGCTTCCAGTCCCCCTGAAGCAGGTCAGAAGCGTTCTCCTCTCGTCCTACAGCCTGGCAGTAATGCATCTCCAATGCCCTCTCAGCAGACACAGAAATACCAAGCTTCTGAACCTGCACAGCACGAGGCACTGCCAAGCATGGCCACGCGTCACTTCTTGAGAAGTTTTCTTTTAGGCAGTGTAGCAAAAAGGCATGGATAGACATGTTGGGAATTGGCTAGTTTAGGTGTAGGGTGGGCTTGAGAGGGTTAAGTGGGTTAGCAGTTGGGTCATGGGTCCTCTCTTTAGTAGAAGATACGTAGTTGCGGGCTAACTGCATAGTTAGTTGAGGAGTTAGCTAGGCTTTAGTTTATAGTCAGAAGTCCAATTTGTGAGCAGGATGGAGAACACAGTTATTGGAAGCACTCCAAGCCAGAGGAGGGAGGTGGCACGGACCTCCTAAAACCTTGAGTTTTGCAGTGGTCGTGGCTTCCCAGGAACCTGTAGCCCGTAAGGAGAGAGTTCAGGGAGGTTGGCGGCCATGGTGTTGCCCACCACCTACCCCAAGGCAAAGGATTCGAGAGCAGGGTAGGGAGAAAGGAGCCAGGGCGTCAGTTTAGAGAAGCTAAGGAGAGGTTGCAGTGGGGACGGCCATGCAGCAGCAGCATGCCCTACGTAAATGGATAGGTGCCATGAAGCAGTGCACCCTATGTGAGTGGCTGGGCCCCATAGAGCAGTAAGCCTCCACTGTAAGGAGTCAGCAGCGGAGAAGGAGGGATCCATCGGACCTACTTGTGAAAGGCTCAGTGGTTAAGTCCAGAGGAGTGGTCAGCTGCACGTCCCCCTCTTTGCACGTGGTGTCAGTGTGGTGCACAACGGCAAGCGCCAGGGCGTGCTTATTTGTGGAGGTCCACAAGGGCAATGAAACTGGCTTTTTGATGGAGTTTCCAGCGTGAAGGCTCAAAATGTGCATACAAACACCATATCACACATTGTGGGGTACTGGCACGGACAAGTCACAGAGTTCAAAGGGTATCAGGAGAAGCAACCAAAACAGGTGAGAGGCAATTGAAAACCACAAGGAACACAAGAGACAGGACCCCGGCACTCTAAATATTTCGTGTAGAGTTTGTAGATAGCTTTCTACAGCAATGAAAACACCATAGGATAATGAGAGAAACGTTCTGCCACAGGAATTTGATATACAAAACGGGATTACATAATTAAACAGTGATTTATTTCCTCAAAAACACAAGTTGTATTTCAAACAGTCTTAGCATTAGATGTGTGTGTTTTTTGATAATAATTTTTTCACACAGTTTATCACCATTTTTGCAGTAGCATCCTTTGAGAACAGAGGCCCTGATGAAAGCCTATGGTCCCTTTCCATGATAGGCTGAAACATGTTGGTCCTCTCGCAGCTATTTGTTTAAACTGCGATTATCCTGTTGCACTGTTCTTGCTTTTAACATAGGAAGGGGCTTACGCCCAATAAATATGTTTTTGTTAAAGCTCCCTATCCTATTTTAATTATCACACTCCCCTTTATTATTTTTTTGCACTGCACTCTCCCATCAGATCAGCATCATTTGGTCTAGTCTAGTGATTGTGGGTCATTACCCCATGCCAATGATGGGGGTATATCATTTGTCTCATTGATCAAGAGACAGAATACTCTGGCAGGATTACCAAATGAAAACATTGATCTATACAAGACGTTGATGGGAATCCTCAATGGGGTTGATCAACAGTTACAGGTGGCCCATTTTTTGGTGATCTGGTCTGTTATTTATATTTGTTAGCTACTTCTTTATCTTGATGTACTTTATTAGACATGAAGATATTTTTTAAAGATATTCAGATTAGGTTTCTGATTTAGACCTCTAAGTTTGTTTGTTGTTCATGTTGTTCCTTCAAGGGGATAGAACTTCGACTGGTCTTTAAATGTCCCTCTAGCCCTCCAATACTGTTTTGTTATTTATATAGGCTCCTGCCACCCTCCCACAGGAGAGTGGCAGAATAGGAGGTGTACCCACCCCAGGGAAGGCACCCATTGGTCCTTGTCCTTTACCTACATGCAACACCCCTAAATGTAGTATTTAGAGGCACCCTGAACCTTCATTCCTCAGATCCAGCAACCATAAGTAAAAAGAAGAGAAGAAGGACGAGAAACCGTACAGAGCTAACAAGAGGATGACACCCACTGACTTAGCCCCGGCCCTACAGGCCGGTCTCCCCCTCGAACCTGCTCCTGCAAAACCCCGGGGTGTTCAGCGGACAGCAACCTCAAAAACTCAGAGGACCTGCCTGCCTTCACTTTCCAAGCTGTTTCTCCCATGAACACTGGATGTGTTTGAACTGCAGCTTCTGGTGCCAGCCAGGAACCACGAATCCAGCCCACTCTGCACCCACCGAACCCGGCCTGAGCGGAAAAATACCACGAGGAGGCCCCCCCAGCGATCCTGACCAGAGATCCTGCGACCCCTGACCTGCCTCAATCCAGGGGACCCCCCCCCCTTATCGCGACCAGAGCGGGTAAGAAAATCCGAGGTCCCAAGGCACCCCTGCACCAGATGCCCCACGGCCTTGTGTGCCCAAGTCAGCAGTGCCTAATCAACCCTCTACATCCCTACTTACCCCTACTTATCCCTACTTACCCCTTGAAGTGGTGATCGCTCCTGAAAGATCCTCGTCCCGAGCCTGCAGTGTTTCTTTGTCCCGGAGAATCTCCATTGAAATCAACAGGGCACCCAACCTCAATCCCAAGCCGCCCTAGTGCCACCGAGGATGCCCCTTTTGTGCTAACTTGGTCCCCAACTTGCCCTGCTTAACCCTAGGAGCTTTGCTCCCACAACCCCGTGGCCTGCTTGCCAGTAGCCACCAACCGGAGTCCCCCTATCCTCCATAGGATAACATTGGGCCTCAACACTCTGCACACGGCCGCCCGAGTGCCGCTGAGGGTGCGACAACAGTGTATCACTGACCCTGGGAGACCCCTGAGTCGAACCCCAGGACCCTAACTCCAAAGACCGATTACCTACCTGGAAAGCGATAACCTCTTGTTCCTCATAGAATAACAATGACACTTTTTCTCCCCAAAAGTTTATGTCGACTTTTGAAAACTGAAAATATTCCTTAAACATCACCCGATTAACCAAAACGCATTTTCTTAACTGTTTTCAGGAGATGTCCCAGTGCTGAATCTAGGTATCCAGCACGGAGTATGAAAAGTATCGTTAAAGTAACTTACCTGCTATGTGAATTTCCTCCCATGGGATAACATTGGTGATTCTATGTGAAAACGTGTCAACTTTTGAAATACAATAATATTCTTTAAAAATTGTACCTCTAACTAAAACGAATTTACTCAACTGTTTTCAGGAAACATCCCAGTGCTGGATCTAGAATCTAGCCCTGTGTTAGCAAAAGTAATCTGAAAAGTAATTAATTGCATTTTACTTAAAAAGCCCATTTATTCGAATGTACTATACCGGTGTTGCAAACTGCTTAAACTGTAACCAAAATCATGTTTCATACAAGTAGTCTACCACTGCAACGTATTTTTATGCTTGCCTGTGCCAGGCTTGCTTGGTTCTAGAAATAAAACAGTATTTTTTTTTATACAAAAACAATTGGCCTAGAGTTCCGTTCTTGAGTGTGTGAATTCATTTGCTGGGTATATCAAATGCTTAACACTGTCCTCTGATACTGCCTTACTGCTCAACCAAGCTACCACTTTGGAGAGTAAGGTTCTATCTGAATGAATGAATTTAAGCTTGTAAAGCGCGAACTTAGCCCAAGGGCGTCAAGGCGCTGGATGCAAAACATCAGGGGACGGTGAGAAAGAAGAATGCTCAAGCAGAGGAATCATGAAAAAGCCAGGTCTTTAAGACCTTACAAAATAGTGGAAGAGAGACCAGACTAGACATTTCTACTGGAAGAGAGTTCCACAGTTTGGGCACCGCAGTGGAGAAGGCTCTGCCACCCCATTTAACCTTCTTAAACCTGGGAACAGTGAGTAGGTTTTTGTCCGAGTACCAAAGGGATCTGGTGGGAGCATAATGATGGACAATCGACTTAATGCCCTCGGAGCCAGAGTCATAGAAGGCTTCATGAGTCAGGCATAGGATCTTAAAAATTATCCTACGGTCCATCACAGAATCTTGATCGAGGGGGTAACTGAATTATGTCTAGGGATATTCAATACCAGCCTGGCCGCGGCATTCTGCACCATCTGTAACCGATGAATAAGACCTTTATCAATGCCTAGATAAAGAGCATTGCAATAGTCCAATCTGGACGTTACTAAGGCCATAACGGCCTGCTTGCGTGCTTTGAAAGAAAGGTAGTGGGAGTTCTTTCTGAGAAACCGGATGATGCCGAAACAGGTGGAGACAGTCCTGTTTACCTGAAGATCCAGGTAGAGGGCATTGTCCACAATCCCTTGGTTCTTCCCATGAGAAACAGGACCGGGGCAGACACCAAGCGTGGCCGGCCACCAGTCACTGGACCAGATTTCCTGATTACTCCCAAAAATCAGGACCTCGGTCTTCTCTCCATTCAGTTTCAAAAAATGTTCCATCATCCAAGGGGAAATGGCCTCCATCCAGCTCCTAAAATTAAGGGCAGACTCTTTTACAGTATGCGTTATGGAGACCATTATTTGGGCGTCGTCCGCATAGGACAACACCTCCAGCACAAAAGATCTCACCACTTTTGTGAGAGGGCCACATAGAGATTAAATAATGTAGGGCTCAAAGAGGAGCCCTGAGGGACACCACACCGCAAAGATTTAGGGGCTGAAAAGAACTGGCCCAGCTTCACCCTCTGCTCACGTTCACTAAGGAAGGAGGCAAGGAGACTCAGAGCAGTGCCCAGACACCTATCTCTCCAAGGCGAGCCACCAGCCTGTGGGGAGAGTGAGTGTCAAAGGCTGTGGTGAGATCCAAAAGCACCAGAAGAGTGGTATGGCCAGCATTGACCTGAGTCCGGATGTTGTTAAAGACTGCCGTCAGGGTTGTCTCCATACTATGGTATCTCCTGAAACCATGTTGAGAGCCATCCAGGAGATGGTGGTCTTTTAGATATGTGCTGAGATGGAGATTTTTAGATAGGCCTCCAAAATCTTGGCAGGAACGGGAAGCAAGGAGATCAGTCGGAAATGTTTCAGTTCGCCAGGATCTAAAGTGGGCTTCTTCAATAGTGGTTTCACAACCGCTATCTTCCACAGCGATGGATAGACTTCGTCAGAAATGGCGGCGTTCATAACTTCCGTAAAAAGGGGGGGGATCATGATCTCCCGGCAGGTTTTTAACACCTTAAGAGGGCAGGGATCTAAAGGGGATCCTGAGTTGACACGGTCCAGGAGCCCATCCGTCACCTCCAATGACATGGGGGGGAAGGTAAGGAGTCTGGGAGTCTCCCCAAAGGGCAGGACCTCACCGGAGGGAATAGAAGTTTGCATTCCTGTCCTAATACTGGAGTTCGCGGTTTCCAACAGGGCATAAATATCGGAAATTTTGGCTTGAAAAAAACCTGAAATTTTATCACAGAGTTCCTGCGAAACCTCCGAGTGATCAGATACCTGCGGGGAGATGAGAGAATTAATGATCTTAAAGAGATTCTTAGAAGATTTCAGGGAGGCGTTGACCCTGGAAAAGTATAATCTCTTTTCCTTCATAATGGCCGCTTTATAATCTTTCAGACATTGCTTATGTCGTTCCCTCTCAGGGGGTTCCAAGTGAGCAAGCCACTGTTTACGACAGCCCTGTCTGAGTTTACCGAGTCTCTCCGTGAACCAGGGAGCCGAAGGTCTTATTCTTGCTGAACAATGCTTCTTGACCGGAGCAAGGGAGTCCATTGCTACTGTCAATATTTGAAATCGTTCCATGGCAGCAGAATTGGCATCAAGCTGCTTGGCGGGCTTCAGCTTATTAAGGAAATGCGAAAGTGCATCCTTATTTATACGGTTAAAGTTCCTTCTTTCCTCCAGTTTCCTGTCGCTAGAAGTAGGCGATACGGTCGCCTGAAAGTATAAATCAAACGGGACAGCAAAGTGGTCAGACCAGGCTAGGGGGATTGGCTGCCCCACCTTTAGCCTGGGATCATTAGAAAAAACCCAGCGAGGGTATGCCCCGCAATGTGAGTGGAACTTCCAACCAGCTGCGAACAACCACAGCAGCCCAGAGTTTCCAGGAGGCCTTGAGTATCCCTACAGGAGGTATTCTCTAAATGGAAATTAAAATCCCCCAGAAGCGTTATGTTGGATCTCTCCAGATAAGGTTGTACAAGTTTGCTAAAGTTCTGACTAAAGGATGTCCTAGGGCCCGGTTGCCTATAGCATAAAATGCCAGAAAAGCTTTCGGTAGGGTGAAGGTTGATGGAAAAATAGTAAGCCTGATAAAGATCAGAGGGAGTAGTCAGAGCCTGTGTGCGGCAAATAAGGGCATCTCTATAAAAGATTCCCAACCCTCCTCCCCACCGGCCTACTCTATCCAATCTAGACAGGGTGTCCCCAGAAGGGATAGCGTCTAACCGATCCAGGCCTGACGCATCCATCGCCCAGGTTTCTGTAACAAAAAGCCAAGTTGGCTTCCTATCCGAGACAAAGTCTCTTAAAAGTGTTTTATATTTAATAATAGATCTAGCATTTAAAAGAGAGCCACTTGCAACCATCTGATTAAAGGGGGGCCTAATGGCAATAATATCTAACTTTAACCTCTGCCAAACCTCAGGAGACCCTTGGACTCTCTACACACTGTACCTCACTTTGGTGCAGTATATATATATATATATATATATATATATATATATATATATATATATATATATATATATATATATATAGCCAGTTTCTTACAGGAATATCTACTAAAAATGTCATAGTTGTTCCTTTTTACGAGTGGAATGTCCTCTGGTAGTTACAGGTAAAAAATCTTTTGGCGTTAATGTCGCGAGATAAAATGCATTTGACTATCCGGATATAGGGTTGCCTTTCTGTGGTGGAGAAAAAGCTACAGTTACTTTGTTTTTCTTAAAGTTTTAGTTCTATCCATGTAAAACATGAGTGCCCTTTTTACATCTACGGTATGGAGAACTTTCTGCTACAGAATCAGGCTTAAGGAAGAAAACTCGGAGCTCAATGGATTGACTGAGGTGAAACTAAGACTACTTTAGGTAGAAGTCTAGGATTAGACGAAGAACCAGTTTGTCTTTATGCATTTGATTACTAGAATTGAGGTAGAATGGTTTTAAAATGTTGTATTAGAGCGTGATTGAGGTAAGCTAAACGCAACTGTGTGATGAGGATTGCTTGTAAGTATGGTTGTAGTTGAGCAGGTTGAAGGTGACATTTGGGGACATTGATGGTGAACTCTAAATTGTGGATCAGATTCACTATAAACTGAATGTGTTGACATTGTTGATGGCTGCGGTCTTTGAAGAGCCAATAGTACAGGTAAGGGAATACGTGAACGTTTTGCCATCTTGGATGTGCTGTGACTACTGCCAAGCACTTCGTGAAAACACTAGGTGGGGTAGTGACCCCCAAACAGAAGAACTTTGAATTGGTAGTGTTTTCCTGCTATGACAAACCAGAGTTATTTGAGGTAAGCACCCAGGATGTATGGATATATGAAAGTAAGCATCCTTTAGGTCATTAGTGGCCATAAAGTTGTCCTGTTATAGAAGGGGAAAATGGAACCTTGTAGACTGGCCATAAGAACGTATTCTGATAGGATGTAGTGGTTGAGAGGTCGGAGGTATAAGATTGGTCTTAGTGACCTGTCCTTTTTTGGAATCAGAAAGTAGAGAGAATATACTACTGTGTCTTGTTGATGACAGACTGGCCACTTTGAGACAAAGGGCTTTTGGTAATGAGTTCCAGACAGTAGCCATGTTGGATAATGGCTAGTACCCACTGGTCTGTTGTGATGGACTACCAGAGTGGGTAAAAAGATTGAAGTCTTACCCCGACAGGTGTTGTGTGGTCTGGGGGAAGGATTGGATAATCACTGTTTGGCAGTGGATGTTTATCTGATGCTGAGGGAACCCTGCCCCTTCCTTTATCATTACCACGTCTGAAGGAGCCCCTGAAATACAGTGGATTGACACTGCTTTTGCTGAGATGTGAAGGCATCTGTGGTGGTGGATTTGTATCCAAACTTGTAACCAGAGCGACAAAAGTAGCGACGAAAGTAGCCTTTAAGTGTAGTAGATTGTAAGGCTCCCTTAGGTTTATCAGTGTCTGTGTCCTTCATTTGATCTAAGGTGGTGTCTACTTGTGGGCCAAAAAGATGCTTTTTGTTGAAGGGCATGTTGAGCATTGCTTGTTTGACTACCGGCTTGAAGTCCGAACATCTGAGCCAAGCGTGTCTCCTAAGGAGCACACATGTATTGATACCTCTAGCAGCTGTTTACACTGCATCTAGGGCACATTTTATGGAATTATTGGTGATGGTCTGACTCTCTGTAACAATTTGTTGCCCTCTTTACGAGGGTCCTCAGGGAGATACTGTAGTAGCTCCTCCATTTCATCCCAATAGCTCTATCATAACGCGCAAAAAGTACCTAAGGATTTGGCAATCAGCCAGTGATTAGCTGCCTGCGGTGCTACTCTTTCCCCGGCTGCGTCAATACGCTTACTCTTTTTTTGAGGAGGTGGCGTATCCCCAGTTGCCTGGCTGTTCTCTCTTACGAGCAATAGTGGCAACTAAGGAGTCTAATGGTACCTGACCCCGTATAAATAGGGGGTCTGACGGAGCAGGTCTGCATGTTATATCTACCCATGGGGTAATAAGTTGGACACGGACAGGCTGTTTGGAAAAAGACTTCCTCTTTGATATCCTTTTATCCGCCCACAAATATACTCTTTTTGCCTTTACTTCCTAGCATGTTACAACAACTGACAACCTCTTCAAAGACTACTTGTGTAGCTCACCCCACAGTAAGTTGCTAGTCAGCACTAGCATCTTCAGGAGGGGAGGGGCGGACAGAATAAAGATCCAGATCATTTGGTCTATTGGGATTTGTATCGTACGTGTGCCATGGGTCAGGATCCCTAATGGCTCTCCCATACCCCCAGTGTTTGTCTTCGGTACCCTGGAGGTGTAGCATCGAAAGGGTTGTGATGTGGAGATGTAGGAGATGGGGAAGTGGCGGCAGTGATGATGGTGGGGGAGGTGGTGGTGGAGGAGAACAATGATTATGAGCAACTCAAACGCTACCCATACGATACAGAAGTGGGTAGTTTGTTACACCATAGCTGAATCCTGTGTAGCTTTGGCTTTGAGCAGTCAGACTTAAACAAAGAAACAAGTGTAAAGCCTTTAGAAGTACCCAAACAAAAAAATAAAGTCAACCTGAGGGTTCCAGAGATCTAGATTTGAAAATAAAACATAAATCACAGCTCTTCATAAAAAAATTTAAACAAGCATTGGCAACCACCACAGCTAACTTTTAAAAAGTTGTGTTTGAGTACTCTGGCCCACTTAGGGTGATCAACTCCGACAGGGAGGTGGTCAAGGGTGTCAGTAAGGATTTGTAGGACAGTTACTTTGTCACCAAAGCAGTTTCCAGTCCAGTTCCAGGTTCTCTGGGCAAACAACCATAAACTATAATGGAGTGGCACTGATGCAATTGATACCGAATGTTGAAGATGCTGTAAGATTCTGAGGATGCTGTGCGGTCGGCGGGGGGCTTCCTTGGGCTACTTCTCGGTACATGGTCTTGGTTGGACAACTATGGCCACAGGGGTCTATGTCGCTCGAAGTCCTCTTGGCTCCAGCAAAAGTCCAGCTGTCACTGGGCTACTGGTCTACTGGTCTACGGTCACAGCAGCTCCCTTTGGTAAAGGCTGGTGTCGGTCCTGGGTGACCAAACTGCACTCCAATGACTCCCAGCTCCAGCTGTTGGAGCAGTGGGACTTGGTGTCCCCAGCTGTACGTCGGTAGTCAGTGGCGATCAGGCAATTCTGGCAATTTACTAGACAGGATGGGCTTCCTCAGCTTTTGTGGCCGTGTTACTGTAGCAGGAAGTAAAGCAACTGACTCTTTATGTTCACCTTTTGTCTGGGGCTCAGGAGCGACTATTCCTCATGCCAGGCAAAGACCTCTTTTCCTAGCCTAAGGATGAGTAGGTGCAGTCCAGCGGTGGGTGACAGGTTCAGGGAACAGCATGGCTGTCTTTCTTTGGCCTCTTTCCAGTCCAGACGTGATGTGAGGTCTGGGTGCCATATTTATGCCCAGAAAGCACACACAGGGAATGTGGCAGTTACTAGACAATTGGCTACCAGGACCTTTCAGGCCTGATAACGACTTTTGCAATGTATAACAAGGAGATGGATGGAATGCTTGAATTAATTTCAGCCACTGGCAATTGATCCGGCTGCAGTCCAATCAATTTTTTAGCCACCATGCCACCTCAGTTTGGACCCACTTCCAAGATGGCAGGGTCACTCTATCGGCATTTAAAGCTTGGTAGCCCACCCTAGAGGTATGGTTACCCGAGGGCTACACATCAAAGGAAAAAAACAGTTTGGCAACTGGCCTCCCATCTCTCTCCCGGACGTCAACCAGTCTACCTGAACAAAAGAGCTGCCCCTCTCGTATGGGTCCACAGTTTACCCTTCAAAGTCGGTTTCCCCTTTTTGGAACTTGCCTTTTGGGCTCACACGCTATGAGGCTTCCGGCCAGGGAGAGCCAAAACCTCCTCCAACAGCAGGCCTCTATTGTTCCTGCTCCTGGGAGTCATTCACACTTCTCCCCAGGAGGGCAGAAGAAGGCTGTCTGGTGGCCATCATCTACGAATGGCCACTGGAAAACTTGGGCAACAGAGTGGCAACTTTCTAAAAATTCATTTTCTTTAAAAGTTACTCATTTGGACTTGGGCATCAAGTCGAGTTTAACATAACAATTATTTCGATTCCTTAAAGTACCAACTTTAGTTGTGCCTTTCAGAAGTTAGAACAGTTGAATTGTCCGCATCTAAAACCTGTACTCGTGATGGGGCTACTAGCCTTTCACAGTCAAAAAAACTATTTGGAATTTTTACTGTTAGGTCACATAAAAGTAAATGTCCTATTTTTTTTAATACACAGCACCCGGCACCCTGTACTAGGGCTTCATAGGCATGCTATAGGGGATAACATATATTAGCAAGCATTGGTAAATCCAATAGGTCTCGCCTATGCAAGAAGAGCTAATGGCATTGGCAAAAAAAAAATTCCATCTTGTACTCCAGCACGGCAAAAAGTTAGTGGGGTAAGGAGAGTAGAATGTTGTAAAGTGGAGTAGAGTGGAGTGTTATGGGCGTACATTGTCAGAGTGTCATGGAGTGGTGTAAAGTGTCATGGAGGGAGTAGTGTCAGAGTGGAAGAGCATTGAGTAGAGTGGGATGGAATGTTGTAGAGTGGTGTGGCATACTGTGTCGTGGAGTGGAATAAAGGGTGTTGCAGGGAGTAGAATGTTGTAGAGTGGAGTGACGAAAATAGGAGTACATTGTTGTAGAGTGCAGTGTCAAACTGGAGTAAAGAGTTGTAGAGTTGAGTGGAGTGAGTGGAGTGGGGTAGAGTGGAGTACTGTGTCGTAGAATGGAGTGGCGTAGAGGGAGTTGCATAGAGCGCCGAAGAGTGGAGTAGTGTTGTAGAGTGGCATAGAGAGGAGAACAGTGTCAAAGAGGAGTACAGTTTAATGGAGTAGAGCACCAGAGTGGAGTATCGTGGAGTGGAGTATTGTGAAGTAGAGTGGACTAGAGTGAAGTGGCATTAAGTACAGTGGTGCAGAGTAGACTGGGGTAGAGTGCACTGGTTTTGAGGAAAGTGGTATAGAGTTCATTGGCGTAGAGGATAGTGAGATGGAGTAGATTGGTGCGGAGTAGATTGCAGTGCCATAGAGTGCAATGGGGTAGAATGGAGTGGCGCCGAGGAGAGTAGGGTTGTGTAGAGTAGATTGTTTCAGAGTAGTGGCATGGTGTAGGGTATAATGAAGTGGTGCACCATAGAGTGCAGAGGAGTAGAGTAGCATTGAGTGCAGTGGCACAGAGCAGAGTGGTGTAGAGTGCAGTGGCATAGAGAGCAAAGGTGCAGAATAGATAAGAGTGAAGTGATGCAGACTGGAGTGGCATAGAGTGTAGTGGTGTTGAGTGCATTGGTGTTGTGTAGAAGAGTGGCATATACTGCAGTGGTGCAGAGTGGCGTTGAGTACAGTGGTGGAGGGTGCATTATAGCAGAGTGGAGTGTCAGAGTGCAGAGGCATAGAGTACAGTGGCAAACATGGCAGTGGTGCATAGTAGAGTGGATGGAGTGCACTTGCATAGATTAGAGGAGTGCAGAGTAGAGAGGCTTAGAGTGAAGTGGCGTAGAGTGAAGTGGCGTAGAGTGAAGTGTCACAGTGCAGTGGTGCATTGTAGATTAGAGTGGCGTGGAGCGCGTTAGTGTAGAGTGTAGTGAAATAGAGTGGTGTAGAGTATAGGGACATACAGTCCAGTGGTGCAGAGTAAACTGGCATAGATTATAGTGGCATAGGGTGCACTGGTTTTGAGTAACATGGCGTAGAGTGCAGCGGGGGAAAGTGGAATGGAGTAGAGTGGAATGGAGGTGCGCAGAGTAGAGTGCCATGTTGTAGAGTGGAATGGTGAAGAGCTGAAGTGGCGTAGGGTGCAGAGGCATAGAGTAGATTGTTTCAGAGTTTAGTGAAGTGCCAGAGTGCAGTGCTGTAAGTGCAGTGGTGCTGATGTAGATTAGAGTGGCTTTGAGTGGGTTGGCGTAGAGTGCATTGGCATAGAGTAAGAGTGGAGTAGAGAGGTGTTGAGTGAAGTGGAGCAGAGTGAAATGGAGCAGAGTAGAATGGAGTGCAGTGACGCAGTGGCGTAATGTGGAGCCTTGCAGAGTACAGTGGAGTATGCATGGTATGGTACACACTGCCATTACAGGCAACACATCAATTGAAATGACCATTACAGTTGCATTTACCACTACCATTGCAATTTTACTGATAAAGTATACAGTGCATTCATTTGTTTTGATCGTATCAAAATATTTGTTTCCACCACAGTTCCAAATTATCAAAAAAATGAGCTTTATTTTTGTCTTCCATATCCTGAAATATCTGCACAGTTCATTTACAGATATTTAAAGGTTTTGTGCTAGAAAAAAATATAATACAGCACACCCTAGAGCTAGAATAAATAACATCCTACAGCCATTCTGCTCACATGGGTACCTAACATGGTCGTCACATAAATGCTCTCGCTTTGAAGTCCGAGAAAGAAAAGTAAACACCACGCTCCAGGAAAGACAGATTCTGACATTTGACCTCAGTCTTTGAATGCACAGCAAATGCGACAAGAACAAGATAAAAAAAAACCTGTTTACAGAAATCCAGTACTTGTGGAAGAATACAGTGAATGGGATTTGTGCAAGAGAAGGGAGAAACTCAAGCTGGACAACCCCAAAAAAATACTGCCAGCAAATAGAAAGCAAGCAAATGCAAGTTACAAACCACAAAGTCAATGGTAAGCTGGTAAACAATGGGCGGAATGCATTCCTATGTTAGCTTTCTGCAGGTCCCCAAGATGTCATTAGCAAACCAGGAAGTTTGGGCTTTGCTATTAGAATAAATGGCAAAATCAAGTTAGCAGGTTAAAACGGAAAAGTAAATTTTGCCATGTTCTGTGTCCCTACGTGTCATCCATCATATGTTATGTGTGCATGACCAATATGCATATGTTATTCCCCATGTCCGATTCAAGACGCAATTACAGTTGTGTCCTCCTCTAGTATGCCAGTTTCCAGTCCTCATGAGTAATATGAGTATCAGGCCTATGTAAAGCTACGTTGCCACGTTTCTCAGTGTGCACGTTATTCTATTATAAAGTCCCCGTTTCTAGGCCTCAAAAGGGCCTGGACACCAGATTCAGCTCCTGTCTCCTGAAGCCTCGCTGAGGAGCGATACAGCCCCCACCTGTATCCTCGACCTTCCACTTACTTCCGGCCTCGCAGTGCCCGGTGCAGCTTGGCTCTGCCTCTGAGTCTGCCAAGACTATGTTATGATTCCAGTTATCAGTTCAGTCCTCCTTCTCTGCATTCCTAAGCTACTGAACTACATCAATAGTTTCCGTCATTGTCTAGCCTATGCGGCTCCATGTTAAGAGAAATACTGTATTTAATGGTCATTTAATATTCTTCATCACGCACTATATGTAGAATAAATGCATGCTCCAGTCTTAGAGTCAGTTAGCTTTTCCCCTCATGACTTCTAGTTTATATCAACATGTTCCCTAAACATTAGATACCAGATAGGGTTTAGGTACATGTCGCACCGACCCTCCAGACTTTAGTCTCTGCTCCTAGCACAGAGTTCATAGCCCCCAGCTTCTCCTCGTAACACGTCATTGCCAGTTTGCGCGCACCACCAGGTTAGAGGTCCCGGCTCCTTAGGTAGCCCCCTCCTATGTTTCCGCCCATTCATGACATATTCTGTTACGTTTGCATCACATGTCTGAGTTACACCTTCTTTTTACTCTTATCTTTCGCGACTGCTACGCGTCACGCCTTCTGCTCCACCCACTGCTACGCCTACTGCAATGTAATGCTATGTGTTTGCGTTATGTATATATGCTCATGTATTGTTATTAAGAGGCAGCGCGCTCATCCCAGACCCAGCCCCAGCAGCTGCTGGGCCCTGTCATCCTATTCCTATGCAGGTTGTCCTGTTCCTGTCCTTATGCTGTATTAAACCTGCAAAAACTCCCACTACCTCGAATCTTGACTCTTATTTATTGAGCTATCTGTTATGATATATGTCTAGTCAAAAATAGGGTATTATTTATTTATTTACCACAAGTAGAGTGGACTAGAGTGAAGTGGCATTAAGTACAGTGGTGCAGAGTAGACTGGGGTAGAGTGCACTGGTTTTGAGGAAAGTGGTATAGAGTTCATTGGCGTAGAGGATAGTGAGATGGAGTAGATTGGTGCGGAGTAGATTGCAGTGCCATAGAGTGCAATGGGGTAGAATGGAGTGGCGCCGAGGAGAGTAGGGTTGTGTAGAGTAGATTGTTTCAGAGTAGTGGCATGGTGTAGGGTATAATGAAGTGGTGCACCATAGAGTGCAGAGGAGTAGAGTAGCATTGAGTGCAGTGGCACAGAGCAGAGTGGTGTAGAGTGCAGTGGCATAGAGAGCAAAGGTGCAGAATAGATAAGAGTGAAGTGATGCAGACTGGAGTGGCATAGAGTGTAGTGGTGTTGAGTGCATTGGTGTTGTGTAGAAGAGTGGCATATACTGCAGTGGTGCAGAGTGGCGTTGAGTACAGTGGTGGAGGGTGCATTATAGCAGAGTGGAGTGTCAGAGTGCAGAGGCATAGAGTACAGTGGCAAACATGGCAGTGGTGCATAGTAGAGTGGATGGAGTGCACTTGCATAGATTAGAGGAGTGCAGAGTAGAGAGGCTTAGAGTGAAGTGGCGTAGAGTGAAGTGGCGTAGAGTGAAGTGTCACAGTGCAGTGGTGCATTGTAGATTAGAGTGGCGTGGAGCGCGTTAGTGTAGAGTGTAGTGAAATAGAGTGGTGTAGAGTATAGGGACATACAGTCCAGTGGTGCAGAGTAAACTGGCATAGATTATAGTGGCATAGGGTGCACTGGTTTTGAGTAACATGGCGTAGAGTGCAGCGGGGGAAAGTGGAATGGAGTAGAGTGGAATGGAGGTGCGCAGAGTAGAGTGCCATGTTGTAGAGTGGAATGGTGAAGAGCTGAAGTGGCGTAGGGTGCAGAGGCATAGAGTAGATTGTTTCAGAGTTTAGTGAAGTGCCAGAGTGCAGTGCTGTAAGTGCAGTGGTGCTGATGTAGATTAGAGTGGCTTTGAGTGGGTTGGCGTAGAGTGCATTGGCATAGAGTAAGAGTGGAGTAGAGAGGTGTTGAGTGAAGTGGAGCAGAGTGAAATGGAGCAGAGTAGAATGGAGTGCAGTGACGCAGTGGCGTAATGTGGAGCCTTGCAGAGTACAGTGGAGTATGCATGGTATGGTACACACTGCCATTACAGGCAACACATCAATTGAAATGACCATTACAGTTGCATTTACCACTACCATTGCAATTTTACTGATAAAGTATACAGTGCATTCATTTGTTTTGATCGTATCAAAATATTTGTTTCCACCACAGTTCCAAATTATCAAAAAAATGAGCTTTATTTTTGTCTTCCATATCCTGAAATATCTGCACAGTTCATTTACAGATATTTAAAGGTTTTGTGCTAGAAAAAAATATAATACAGCACACCCTAGAGCTAGAATAAATAACATCCTACAGCCATTCTGCTCACATGGGTACCTAACATGGTCGTCACATAAATGCTCTCGCTTTGAAGTCCGAGAAAGAAAAGTAAACACCACGCTCCAGGAAAGACAGATTCTGACATTTGACCTCAGTCTTTGAATGCACAGCAAATGCGACAAGAACAAGATAAAAAAAAACCTGTTTACAGAAATCCAGTACTTGTGGAAGAATACAGTAAATGGGATTTGTGCAAGAGAAGGGAGAAACTCAAGCTGGACAACCCCCAAAAAATACTGCCAGCAAATAGAAAGCAAGCAAATGCGAGTTACAAACCACAAAGTCAATGGTAAGCTGGTAAACAATGGGCGGAATGCATTCCTATGTTAGCTTTCTGCAGGTCCCCAAGATGTCATTAGCAAACCAGGAAGTTTGGGCTTTTTCTATTAGAATAAATGGCAAAATCAAGTTAGCAGGTTAAAACGGTTTTGCAGAGGGAGACATGTTTTCACATTGTCACATCCAGGGTGGCACAATAAGTCAGTCTTAGGCAGGCTATAATTGGTTGCAAAATGATAATGATATACAAAGACCACAGCTATTGGCTATCCATTAGGAGGGTAGGCAAGGGCATAAATATATTCCACATTAGGCCTTTGGAATCAATTTTCGGTAAGCTCAGCCTATATCTAGCTGGCAGCCATCTTTAACAAGCTTTTGAAATGCAATAGGTCTCCCATTAATGAGAGTTTGAGCTGTTGGCAATGCAATATCTTAAACTCTGGCAAATGCAAGACCTATTGCATTGCAAATATTTGTTTCATTATTCGCGCCCTTGCAGGGCTTTCACATTCATGGAGGCCGCGCCCCTTGCTTTATACAGACAAAGAACAGGAGTAAACCCGTTAACCCAGGTGAGACTAGGTACAGTTTATATCAAAAGACAATATCTCAACTGGAAAACATTTAGAGAAGTGGCAGAATTCGCAAGGGAAGGGGAAGAACAAAGGGAGACCACAGCAGGAAAGGTGCAAGGAACAGGATTATTTTATATATATATATATATATATATATATATATATATATATATATATATATATATATATATATATATATAAGTAGTTCTATCAGCATTACAGTATATTTAAATAGAACAGTGACCATACATACAAGTGTGCACTGAATGTGGGCGGCGCAGTGACAAGGGTGAAATAACGATGTGAACGGCGCAATAGAAAACTAAATAAAACGTGGTCAAATACTAAAATAGCATATACAAGGTCAATCTAGGTCTTGGGTAAATTAATTTGACCACAATAGGCGCCAACGTTCTGAGTGGAGTAGTCAACGGCGTTTCGTCCTGTTCAATTTCAGGTCATCATCAGGACAAAGGTCACTTGATTTGGGAGTAGTGCAGGGCGCAGCAAGTGTTGCCGTCTGGCAGGGTGGCGTAGGACGATCCAAACACGCAAAAGCAGTCAAGGCAGAAGGCATAAGAAACCTACTTGAATTGAAGCAAGGTCCTGCGTAGGACTGCACCAGGGGTGGAATCACTCCAGCAGTCCACGGGGTTCAGGGGTCGAGGAACTCTAATTAGAAGAAGGTTTTGGCAAAAAAACGGGCTGTGCACATCAATCCGCGGGGTCAGGTAATTTCGGTTAAAGGAGAAGATTAGTGATTTCCAAACTGGCAAGCCGGCCGGCAGACAAGTGAAGCGTCAGTGAATGCCGGAGGGGGCTTTATACAAGCAGCATCTCAAGAAAGGGGCATGGCCAACATTAAAGTGAAACCGCGGCATGGGACCTAGTAATCAAACAAATATTTGCAATGCAATAGATGTCATATTTTCAAGAGTTTAAGATACTGCATTACGGCATTGGATACTTTGAAAAAAAGCATCTGTTTGTCAAGTTGACATACAGATGTTTTTTTTTGTCCTTGCCCGGGCTGGGCCACCCGTCTGACAATTCGGATCCCAACCCCACTAAAAGGTACTGTTTCTCTGACTGTCCTCTATGTCTGGTAAGCAGCACAGTATCAGGTTTTCAATGGAGCTCTGATTGAGTCGTCCAAGACAAGACAAGTGGGGGTCACCTACTGTGGAGAAATAAAGTCTTGCACTTTTTCCGGCTGCCAGTTATCACAATCGGCTGCTGTTTGCATATACATTTCCGGGACTAACTGGCACAGGTGTTTGGTTACTTGGATATTAGTTGGCCATGGGTAAGTGCAAGGTAGCTAAAATCCCGCCAGCATCCGACTTTGGCTGGAGAACTATCAACTGGTTTTTAGTGCAGGCAGTTAACTCGATTTCCCAAGAAATAGATCATGTTGAATGTCGTCTCTCTATTGGTGGAGGGTCTGGGTGTGGGATTATCGGGTTGCCCAATTATGTAATAGACATACCCCGAGTAACTGAGATCCCAAGTAGGTAAGATAAAGACCTTAGAACTACCGAACATTTGGTTAATTCAACAAACAATGAGGCAATCCTATCCCCACGTACCATTTTCGTTAACCAGACCAATCCTTAAGACAAAAAAGAAAGGAAATACAAAGAAAACCCATTATGCCCAGTGGTTCCAGGGGGCCACATACGTCCAAGACTTCAGCCCCCCAAACCACGGAGGTTGGGTCATTACCACATGACTTGGGGGACTCACAACGGGTGTCACCAATAGCTGAGATCAACTCCAGATTGGAAGCATTGCTGGCACCAATTTTAGAGAAATTGGAGGCCTTGTTTGTTGCGGTCAAGCTCTGTACTGGCCCCTTTGCTATTTTTCTTGTGTATTAACTAGGTGGACCAGACCTTCCAAGCAGTGCATGCCAATGCCCCTCAAGTGGCTGAGCGCCACACACCTGTAAATTTGTATGCAGACAATGCTATCCTGCTGGCCAGGACTTCGGTGGGGCTGCAACGTTTAATGGACGCCTTTGGGGATTTTATTGCTGCCAGGAAATTGACTATCAGTAAAAGTAAAACCTATACAAGGGCATATGGGTCAAGGGTCAAAAGCGATCCTTTTTTGATGGATAAATCACTGGTGACCTCTGTCAATACTTTTTTTTACCTGGGCATCACTATCTCCAGTAACGGGTCATGGAGTCATGAAATTACCAATGTTAGGAGTAAAATGGAAAGAAGCACCCATGTTATTTTTAGATTCTCAGCAACGTTGGGCTGTAGGCGGGTTAAGGAGATAACAGCAATTTATAGGGCAAGGGTTTCAT